>NC_073235.2:120152500-121402500 GCF_029281585.2 Gorilla gorilla gorilla | reverse complement strand
TTTATTCAATCAAATTGTACCTCCCAAAAGTAGAGGGAACTGTTTTATATTAAGAATCTTGGCCGGGTGCGGTGGCTCATGCCTGTAATCCCAGCACTTTGGGAGGCCGAGGCGGGTGGATCACCTGAGGTCAGGAGTTCGAGACCAGCCTGGCCAACATGGTGAAACCCCATCTCTACTAAAAATACAAAAAACCTAGCTGGGCATGGTGGTGTGTGCCTGTAATCCCAGCTATTCGGGAGGCTGAGACAGGAGAATCACTTGAACCTGGGAAATGGAGGTTGTGGTGAGCCAAGATCATGCCACTGCACTCCAGCCCGGGCAACAGAGCAAGACTCTGTCTCAAAAATAAATAAATATATAAATAAATAAATAAATAAAATCTTTTTTTCAGATCTCAGCAACTTCTAAAAAAAAAATTAAAAATTTCATTCATCCTACCCTGATATTAAGAATCTTACAAGCAAGTCAACCAAATGCAGTAAGTAGACTTCATCTAGATCTGTATTTGAACAAACTAACTACAGGCCAAGAAATACTAAGGTCAGCTGAGATATTTAATATTAAGCAATTGTTAATTTTTGTCAAGTACAGTACTATACTGTGGTTTTGATAAAAGTGAAATACAAAAGTCCTGATCTGCCGCAGACGTATACCTAAGTATGTATGGATAACACTGCCAGCCAGGATTTGTTTTAAAATAACCTGAGTAAGGCTGGGGCAGTGGCTCACACCTGTAACCCCAGCATTTTGGGAGTATCACTTCATCCCAGGAGTTCCAAACCAGCCTGGGCAACACAGTGAGACCCCATCTCTATAAAAAATACAAAAATGAGTCGGGCGCCTGTAGTCCGAGCTACTCGGGAGGCTGAGGTGGGAGGATTCCTTGAGCCTGAGAGGTCGAGGCTACAGTGAGCCATGATCATGCCACTGCCCTCCAGCCTGGGTGACAGAGCGAGACCCTGTCTCAAAAACAAACAAACACCTGAATAACAAAATAGATATGGTAGCTGCTCAAGTAGTGATGGAGTACACTGAACTATCCTCTACCTCTGTGTGTGTTCAAACATTTCCAACTGAAAGACAACGTGTTCGCAATTGAACTCGTTCCCACCCATTATCACTCCACTGCTAGCCTTCCCCATTTCAGTTAATGACAATTCCATTCTTCCAATTGCTCAGACCAAAAACCTTGGAGTCATCCTTGACTGCTTTCTTTTGGTCATACCCTCACCTCCAATCAGTCAAGAAATCCTGTTTGTTCATGTTCAAAATATATTCAAAATTTGACTACTTTTTTATCACCCCATAGGTATCACCCCAGTAGCCATCCAGGACACCATTGTCTCTTGCCTGGATTATTATAACGATAGCCTCCTAACTGCTTATCCTACTTCGCATTCTCCCCTACTCCCCATAGCCATTCACAAGACCAGAATGAAGAGTGATCCTTTTAGGATGCAAGGTAGTTCATATAAATCTCTGTTCAAAAGCCTGCAATAGATGCCTCCCCCATTCAAAGTAAGAGCCCAAGTCTTCACCAAGGTCTACAAAGCCTACAACATCTGGCCCCCACCATTACCTTCCTGTCTCATTTCCTACTATTCTCCACCTTCTTTACTCACTTAATCCATACTGGTTCCTCATAGCTCCTCAAGCATGCCAGGCATGCTTTCATCTCAGGGCCTTGGCTTTTCCCCAAAATAGGTGCACAACTCACTCCCTCGCCTCCTTCGAGTCTTTTCTCAAGTGTCACCTTCTAGTGAGGCCTACCCTGACCATCCAACTCAGCATTCCTCATCTCCTTTCCCTGGTTTCTTTTTCTCCATAGCTTTTACCACCTTCCTACATACTATTCTTTTAATAATTTCACTATCTCCCCGACCAGAATGGAAACTCTATGATGGGCACTGTTTTATCTCCTGTACCTAGAATAGTATCTGGCATACAGAAAGGACTCAAAAAATATACATTGAACTGAACTGAGATAATCTGGATAGAAGAAAATTATGGTGCTCCCTAGAAAAATATTATTTTTGCTAAAGTATAAACACTGTGGACAATGAAGATGAGGGTTAAACAAAATTTCTTATAAAAATAAGGGCACTTTACTTGTCTTTCATTTCTAAAACAACTGGAATTTAAGGAAGGACAGAAAGGAGTCTCCTCATTTTATGGATGGAGAAATCAAGGCCCTGGAAGCTTGTTCTAAGCCATCCAATGAGTTAAGGTTTTCCAATGCTTCCAGTTAGATTATAATTCTAACAGGTCTGACTAAAAGCCCTTTCTGGTAAATTGTACAATCTTTAAAATAGCTATCCTTCTAAAGCAGCTTGGAGTCCCTACACATTAGAACTCCACTAAATATTAAAATTAGTCACTAAGTCTGAGCAACCTAATTGACCGCTCTGTTGAATCTTACCCTTTCCTGTTTCAGCTCCACCAGCCTTGACTTGAAAGTAGGTAACCAAATATAGTTCATCTAGGAAGGGGGAAATTGGAAGGCAAGAAATGATATAAATAAGCTGCCAGACCAGGATCTTGTGTGAACACGATACCAGCACCTCCAACACCACATAGAAGCTGAAAGAGGGGTTGAGCCTCCCAACCCTTGTCCTGGGAGCTTCAAGTATGGTAAAGCACGATTTTTATTAAAAGAGTTTACAAACAGAACTATTAAACACACACACACATACACACACACATATACACATACATATACACACACACCCCAAAAAAAGATACACTCTCCACGCCCACCCACAGATAGGAATGTTGGCTAAGGGAGAATCCCTCAATAACAGGGACTGATGGCACTGATCCCCACAGCCTAGAGCTGAGACAGGCTCTGTCTTCATCACTGTCCTGGGGCCAGCACGTCTAAGGCAAAAACCTGCTGGGGAGATTAAAGGAGCTCCAGAAAGGAAGAGATCTTTCAGGTTGAGGTTTTTGCCTAAGGTCCGTGAGGCAGGTCCCTAGAGTTAAAGGCACATTATTGGAGAAAAGGCCCCTGGATGTAGAGAAGAAAGGACTCTTCTCTGGCACCAACAGCAATAAAATTTACTGGTTGAAAACATCCTGCATCTGGGAGAAGGAAGAAGCTTTATATATAAATCTCTTCTAGTTTCTTATTCTCAGTTGAGTTGGCAGCTTATCTCTTTTCTAGTCTCTTTAGCTCTCAGTTGAGTTGGCGGCTTGTGTAGTAGAATAAGAAAGAGCTGGCAACCAAAGTTGGAGGCTGGACCGCAGGAATCTGGAATCACATGCTATGGGCTGGCCTCAGGAGGTGAATGAGTTTCCTGCAGTGTTTGGCAGAGGCAGGCCTAGGACTGCTGTGTGGCAGTGACTGATTCCCCAGAGAGAGCAAGGCTAGTTTCTCACTGGCACCCAGGGACACCAGTACCTGTAGGATAGAGAACAGATGATAGAACAGAACATGAGGCTCAGAAATGGTGGTGTCTGGGGCAGGTGCGGAGGACTCTCATTTACCCAGGAATTCCCACTCGAGAAGAGGAAGAAAAAGGAAATGGGCTCTTGGGGACTTGGAATAGACTGAATGGCAGAAGAGAAACCCTGGAGATAGGAATCATCAGGACCAGAAGTCTACTTCCATTCTCTTTGGTTATAGACCATGAAACCAAGGCACTAAGGGACACATATACTTGTCCCCAGGAAGACTTGATGAATGCAGCAGTAACTCACAGTAAGCCAAAAGGTCTAATTCCTAGCCTTCGATGCAGACCAGTGAGTTCTAACCTCATTACCACCAAGAATCCCATTAATTATTTTCCCCATGGATTGCACAAGATTCCTATAGGATCTTCACCATCGGCCAGGCAAGGTGGCTCATGCCTGTAATCCCGCACTTTGGGAGGCCGAGGAGGGCGGATCACGAGGTCAGGACATTGAGACCATCCTGGCTATCACGGTGGAACCCCGTCTCTTCTAAAAAAAAAAAAATACAAAAAATTAGCTGGGTGTGGCGGCAGGTGCCTGTAGTCCCAGCTACTCGGGAGGCTAAGGCAGAATGGCGTGAACCCGGGAGGCAGAGCTTGCAGTGAGCCAAGATCGCGCCACTGCACTCCAGCCTGGGGGCGACAGAGTGAGACTCTGTCTCAAAAAAAAAAAAAGATCTTCACCATCCTCTCAAATTTCTGCTCTGCATGAACTTCCCAATGCTACCACTTTGAGATGTCATAATTTATATTACCATATGTAGATATCTGTGATTTCCAATGGGCTTTTTTTTTTTTTTGAGACAGAGTCTCGCTATGTCACCCAGGCTGGAATGCAGAGGCATGATCTACGCTCACTGCAACCTCCTCCTCCCAGGTTCAAGGGATTCTCTTGCCTCAGCCTCCCGAGAAGCTGGGATTACAGGCGCCTGCCACCACACCCAGCTAATTTTTGTATTTTTAGTAGAGACAGGGTTTCACTATGTTGGCCAGGCTGGTCTCAAACTCCTGACCTCAAGTGATCCGCCCACCTCAGTCTCCCAAAGTGCTGGGATTACAGGCAAGAGCCACAGAGCCTGGCCTACTGGACTCTTTATATACTGAAAATCGCAGTCAGGCAGGGTGGCTCACACCTGTATTCCCAACACTTTGGGAGGCTGAGGCGGGTGGATCACTTGAGGTCAGGAGTTCGAGACCAGCCTGGCCAACATGGTGAAACGTTGTCTCCACTAAAAATGCAAAATTAGCCAGGTAAGGTGGTGTGTGCCTGTAATCCCAGCTACTTGGGAGGCTGAGACAGGAGAATCGCTTGAACCTGGGAGGCAGAGGTTGCAGTGAGCCAACATTGTGCCATTGTACTCCAGCCTGGGCAACAGAGCGAGACGCCATCTTAAAAATAAATAAGTAAATAAATAAATAAATAAATAATAAAAATACAAAGATTAGCCGGGCATGGTGACAGGCACCTATAGTCCCGGCTACTCAGGAGGCTGAGGCACAAGAATTGGCTGAACCTGCAGGCAGAGGTTACAGTGAGCTGAGATTGCGCCACTGTACTCTGGCCTGGGCGACAGAGTGATATTCAGTCTCAAAAAAAAAAAAAAGAGTGGCTCACGCCTGTAATCCCAGCACTCTGGGAGGCCAAGGCAGGTGGATCACGTGAGGTTGGGAGTTCGAGACCAGCCTGACCAACATGGAGAAACCCTGTCTCTACTAAAAATACAAAATTAGCCAGGCGTGGTGGCACATGCCTATAATGCAGCTACTCGGGAGGCTAAGGCAGGAGAACTGCTTGAACCCGGGAGGCAGAAGTTGTGGTGAGCCGAGATCATGCCATGCCCTCCGGCCTGGGCAATAAGAGTGAAACTCTGTCTCAGAAAAAAAAAAAAAGAAAAAAGAAAGTTGCGCAGAAGAGGCAGGATAAAGTAGTGGTTAAGAGTATGGGCTCTGGACTCAGACTTCTGAGTTCAAAAGCCCAATCCTACATACTGTCCTTGTAACTTGGACAAGTTATTAAATTATTTGTGCCTCAGTTTCCTCAACTGCAAAATTAGGATAATAATAGTTTAAACCAGATAATAAAGGTAAAATGCTTAGCATCGTGCTTTTCTCATGGTAAGTCTAAAAAAAAAATAGTCAGCACCTTCATGGCACACAGAGTAAAACTACTCTATCTCAGCATCTCTTAGTCTTCCCTCATCTCCCTCCTGCACAGCCTCTAGAAGAGATCAACTGTGGTCCTTGAGATCTCAGACATTTCCCAGCCCATTGGAGCCCTCTTCTAGCTCCCTTCCCTCCTCCAAGGCAGGAGATGGTAACTAGAAAACTCACTCCAAGACACTGTCCCTGGGAGAAACACGGCGTAAGTTTCTCCATGTCCCGATTCCTATTCCTTACAGATGATCTCAGAGAAGTGTTGTCAACTATACGGGCCCTGATCATCATGGTTCATAAGTGCTGTAGGGTATACCTGATGGATGCCAGGCTCCTGTTGCAGGCTCCGGAGGGCAATGAGGGCAGCCTCCTTCACATTTGGCTGGGGGTCTCCACATGCCATTTCTAGGAGCCGCTGGGGTACTTCGCACTGTAACAGCTCCTCTCCCAAACCTTCAGGTCCCAAGTTGCCCAGAGCTGATGCAACATTGCACCGGATACCAGCTTGAGGATCTCCAAGCAGCTGGGTCATACTGGGCACTGCAGCTGCCAGGGCAGGTCCCAGAGGACCAGCCTGGTAGGCTGCATTGCCCACAGCAAAGCTGGCACTGCACCGCACAACAGGATCCTTGTCTCCAAGCCCAAGCAGCAGAAGGCTGAGCAGTCCAGACTGGCTCTGCAGTGCCCCACGCAGGGCCATGCTGTGTTGAAGCAAGTGTCCCAGGAGCCTATAAGTGTGTGCCCGCACAGAATTCTCTGGGTGGCCCAGGAGGCTGCGCAGGGGCCGATAGGATTCATCAGAGCCAGCCAGAAGCTCTTGGATAAAGGACAAGTGGCTGGGAGACAGGACCCTGGCGGTATGGGCCAGCAGAGAGAGAAGGTCGGAGGTCAGCAGTGGCTGGTCACTCAGGAGGGCAACTGAGAGAAACGAGACGATGGTTCTAGGGGAGGCAGACACTGTGTTCACAAATTGGTTGAGAGAGGTGGGATCCATGAGGGCCAGGCGTGTGAGGAGGCTGATGGGCAGCTCCACTTGCATCAATGGAAGATGGTAGCAGCAGACCTGAGAGAACAGGAGGTAAAAGGATTCAGGGAGAGGGAGAGTATATGCAGCTAGAAAAAAGCCCAAAACCTGGGAGAGAGAAAAGCCAAGCTATGGTGAGAAATGCCACAGAGAGCTGGAAGTCCTGCCCCACAGCACTCCACATGAGACACAACGTGGAGCCTGAGAGAGCAGGTTCTTTCCAAGATCATTCCTTACTTTGCAAGGGCTCAGTCTCTGCCTTCAAAGACTCACTGTGAAAAAACAAAAAGAAACAACAAAAGAACAAAGACCCACTGTGCAATGCCAAGAATTGCCAGAAACATGATTCCTGGCCAAGGAGGTGAGTCTTCAGTGCCTAGACTAGGATGTTCTCCCCAGTGAGCACCAACAGAACCAGGTGACGGACTGATGGAGAGGAGGAGGCACCAACCCAGCTCCCACCACATGCCTCCACCACATGCGCAGGTCTGAATACTGTCTCCACGCCAACTTTTGAGTCAAGCCAGCTGTTCCATGCTTACAGGGGCCTAGAAGAGCCCTGGAGCTGCTGGGAAGTAAATTAGAGGATGCAAGGTTGGCTATCTTCCTCTCCCACCTTCATGCTAGCTGCCCAAGTACCTGCAGCAGATGGGCTGCAACTTCTGAGTCCCTGAGGTCGGCCAAGACACCTATAAGGAGGTCAGCATCCATGTCCAGCGCAAAGGGGAAGCAAAGGAGCTGGCAGACAGAGAGCACCACGACAGGGAGAAACTCAGACCCATGAGGCCTAAGGAGAGGAATGTCGAAGAGACTTGGTCTTGTTCACTTAACCTTTATCATTCCTCCCTCCCTCCTCCAATTCCTTTGCCCAACTCCCCTTCTACAATCTCAGCCACTACTTAGGTTTCCAGCCTAAACCTGATCTCATCTTTCTTGCTTTATAGCTCAATCTGTCAGTAACTTCTTTCCTGCCTTCTTTCTCCCTCCTCATTGCTGACTCTGTGGCTCTCTTCTAGCTCAAACTCACGCCTGGCACAGTTGATTCAGGAAGCTGGGGCAAAGCAGATGCTTCAGGATGGACATGAGGATACTTCCATGCTGGGACAGGCAGCTCAGGCATAACTGGGGCTCCTGGGTAAAGGTGGCCATGGCCAGGCTCAGCAGGGCTGCCATGCCTGGTAACACCAAAAATGGAGACCCAATGGAACAGGCAAGATGCCCAGATACCCCTGCTTCCCCACAGCTCCCAGGGCTACACCTATTCAGTCCCTTCCCCATCTTAGAGCAGCTCTAGTGCAGACACTGCTTCCTGTCCCCAGGCAAAAGCAAAAAAAATAAACCTCTGTGGGTTAACCCAGTTCTGGGCTGCCTCCTCTTGAAGAGAGATCAATGCATTCTCAAAAAGGATACTGATAGAAAGATACCCTGGGGAGAAATCAGTGTCCAGTCTGGCTCAGGGCTTGGTGGACTGGATAGCGAAAGCTCCCCTTCCTGTGCAGATGCCTCCTCGGGGAGCCTCAGGACCATGGAGAAGCGGTGCCACAAAACGGTCCACATTTCTGAGCTGGACATATCCCTGATTAGGCTAGCCTTCCCCTGCTAGAGATAAAAGTGAAAGAGGGCGGGGGGAAAGACAGAAGTCACGAGTCCAAATGCTTTTATTCATTCTTGTCCCTGACTTACAAGGAAAGGAAGTCCCAGAAATAATTCCTTCCGCTTTCCCACCTAGTATTTCCCTGTCGTCTTATTTCATTTTCTTATCAAACCTTAACCCTCTGACCTCACAACTCATGTGTACGTCTGCTGAAACCCAGGGAATTCATTTTATCTCCCACTGGATCCCAGGGGACGCAGCGAATGGTTTCCTTCAAAGGGTCAGTACTGAGGGCAGGCGGGGAAGTTCCAAGGCTATCACAGGCACAGTAGCTTGAGAGGGAAGGCTGTGGGTTGCTTCTTCATTCCTCTGGTCCAGAGGCTCCCCAAAATGCCCAGTTCCTCTCTCTTTACTTCCCATCCATCCCAAGATCCATCTGTACCTCAGTGAGGAGCTGCAACAGAAGGATAAGGAGGCCATCATAGAATCCACAACTACCTGGTGGAGTCAACCGAACCTGTCAGAGAGAAACACGAAGAATGCAGGTGCCTAAGAGGAATGCGGTGGCCGTTAAACCAAGGCAGGTCAGTGATGGTGCCATGGAGGGAACAGATTTGAGAGTCAACCGGAAGGTAGGATATATGGGGCCTGGGGAAGCCATTTGGGTGGGGGAATAATGGGGAAGAGAGAACAGTCACTGATGACTCCCAAAGTTCTGACTTAGACTTCTGGATGAGTGTTAGTGCTATCACTAGTGATACAAGCTCTCTGAAGGCTAACTTAGTCTAGAAAAAGCAGATGAGTATTATTACATTGGTATGTCTATATTTCAAGTGTGTTGCGGGATAACATGTGAAAATGTTTTATAAATTATAAAGAATTCAGCCACCGCGGTAGCTCACGCCTGTAATCCCAGCACTTTGGGAGGCTGAGGCGGGGGGATCACAAAGTCAGGAGTTCCAGACCAGCCTGGCCAACATGGTGAAACCCCGTCTCTACTAAAAATACAAAAATTAGCTGGGCATGGAGGTGTTCACCTGTTGTCCCAGCTACTCAGGAGGCTGAGGCAGGAGAATCACTTGAACCCGGGAGGTGGAGGTTGCAGTGAGCTGAGATCACGCCACTGCACTCCAGCCTGGCGACAGAGTGAGACTCCATCTCAAAAAAAAAAAAAGAATTCTACGTATATAAAGATGGCGGGCCGGGCACAGTGGCTCATTCCTGTAATCCCAGCACTTTAGGAGGCTGAGACGGATGGATCACTTGAGGTCAGGAGTTCGAGACCAGCCTGGCCAACATGGTAAAACCCCATCTCTACTAAAAACACACAAAAAAATTAGCCAGGCATGGTGGTGTATACCTGTAATCCCAACTACTTGGGAGGCTGAGGCAGGAGAATCACTTGAACCTGGGAGGCGGAGGTTGTAGTGAGCCAAGATCGTGCCACTACACTCCAGCCTGGGCGACAGAATAAGACTCCGTCTCAAAAAAAAAAAAAAAAAAAACAAAAAAAAGACTGGACATGGTGGCTCACACCTATAATCCCAGCACTTTGAGAGGCCGAGGCGGATCACACCTGAGGTCAGGAGTTCGAGACCAGCCTGACCAACATGGAGAAACCCTGTTTCTACTAAAAATACAAAAATTAGCTGGGCATGGTGGTGCATGCCTGTAATCCCAGCTACTCGGGAGGCTGAGGCAGGAGAATCGCTTGAACCCAGGAGGCAGAGGTTGCGGTGAGCCAAGATCGCGCCATGGCACTCCAGCCTGGACAAGAGCGAAACTCCATCTCAAAAAAAAAAAAAAAAAAAAAGGGATGACAATAATTTGATTATAAAGTCTATCCTTCTTTTTACAAAATGAAGGAAAGATGAGTTCCAAAGGGTCTAAAAATGAAAGGAACAAAAGTCCTGGGAAAGGAGAAAGCAGAAAGAAGGCTACATAATGGACTGAGTTCCTGAAGAATTCACAGGATGTCAGCCACCTTTTCCATCTGTTAAGAAGAACAAGTGGGAAAAGCAGAGTGGAAGCTGCAGTCAGAGGTGAAATTATGCATTAGGAAGGACTCTGCCAAGAGCATGAGCTTCTGGAGGAGGAGAACGAAGCAGGCGGGGTTCTCATACTACTCAGAAAACTCAGGTTAGTCACCCTTCCTCTTCCCTTCCCTCTCTCACTCTCTAGAAGCTCTGCATATTAAAAAGAAATCTAAAGTCCAGATCAATCTGGGCTCAGAGGGGCCTATCATCCGGCGACAAATCTAGAAAAGGAAGGGCTCCTTGATTCCTTTTCCATTCCTCAGTTTACTCCAGGCTTGCTGGCACTTCAGTCTTTTCCCCTTGAATGCAGTCCTAGTGTCTGACTCAGAGAAAACATGTCTGTGCCCTCCCTGGGGGGCCTCACCTCTGCAGGGGCAGACAAGGCATGTGTGGCTGCAGCCATCCATTCCATGGGCTGGAGGTCAAAGGTCACCCCTTGCTGACCAAGCTGTCCCAATAGACAGGCTGCTGCACTCTGTGGGAGAGGTAAAAGAGGAAAAAGAATGTCCAAATCTAAATGGCATTCAGGACAGGCAGAGAGGATTTATGTCTCTGTCCTGGTCCAAAAGAATGCCTCCAGAAACAGATGCAAATTGGATAGTGACTCCCCCACTTCCACAAGGGGTAGATGCTAGGGTGAAAAGGGGAGGAGGGTGAAGGTTAAAAACTTACCACAAGAGAGACGACATGCGAATGGGTAAAGAGAGTAGCAACGTCACTGCCTAGCTTCTCCATTCTGGAATAAAGAGATACATCAAGGGATGCAGCAGTATTAAAGGAGGTTGGTAAGCGGCCTCCCCTCTCCCTTGCATGGCGTTCTTCACCTAGGCTGCATGTCTACCTCCAAGGCACAAAGTTGATGGGAGTCTAGGTCTGTTCTTTGTAGAGAAAGCTTCACGCTCTCTATCCCAATTCCTCCTAAGGATATGCTGTAGGGTACCATTCCCCATACTCTTTGTGAGGGTTAGCTATGTAGCTAGAAGACTTCTGTGGAGACACCCTACTTTATGACTTACCCACAAGGCAGGTTTTGGAGCCGAAAGACAAGAAGGGAGAGGAAGTAGAGTGTCACTTCAGTAGACTCTTCCCAATCTACTACTTTTACCTACAAAGGAAACCTAAGATATCAGAACAACCTCTGGCTGAGACAGTGGGGCTGCCAGGGGAAGCCCACCTGTGCTGCTGGCTTACCTTGCCCTGAATCAACATAAACAGGGATTCCAAGGCCAGGGGCTCCTGCCCCAGAAGACGGCACAGGTGCTCACTGACAAGGCAGCAGGAGTATAGAACCTGAGGGAGAGGGAAGGAGTCTGGCAGTGAGGCAGGGCAGGCCCCGGGCTCCAAGATTGAAGGCTCAGCGGAAACACCAGCCAGCCCCTCAAAAGATCTGGTACCCACACTTGGGAGTGTGAGAGAACCCCCTTCTGCCTCTTGCTATGAGATAGTGAGACAGGGACCCTTCTCGGTTCCGCTGAGGACTGGCTAACAGTGGGGTCCTCTCAGTTGAACAGATTTAAAAGCAGAAAGGAGTCTTCCAAGGGGGTGTCTCAATTGGTCTCTCTCAGTCTCTCTCTCTTTTAGTCCTCCTCTCTTGGTCTGTTTCTCTGTTTCTCTCTCTGTCTGCACTGGGAGTTAAAAATAAAGCTGTGATGCCAGGAGTTACGAGAATTACCTTGAGAAGGTGCAGGCACAGGATGGGATGCTGCAGGCCAGAGATGAGGGATGGCCTGAGCTGGCTGCTGTCTTCAGTTAGCTGATTTGCCAAATGCCAACAGACCTATAGAGACATACCTGAAGGCTCAATCCTATCCACATGATTACAACCCTATTCCTCACATATGTCCAAAATGATCAGGACTCTCAGTCTCTTCCTAGTCACTCTTCCCACATTCACCAGAAACCTCAGACCCCATTCTATTCCCAGTCTTCATCACCAATAGAGAACCAAAAGTCATGGCCTAGTTTGGCCCCAGTGTAGCCAGGTATAGAGGAAAGGATTACTGACCAACAGCGATCAGGAAAGCTGAATTCTAAGCCCTTGAGGAAGCATCACTGGAGGCTTCAGATCAGCTGCCCCACCATCTGGGCAGTTTATCACTGTGCTCTCTCCCTCACCAACTAGCCATGGGCTCTGGGATTCTGGCTATATCATGTTCTACAAATGGCCCAGGGTGGGAGCATCTGTTTCTGGAAGTACTAAAGGAAGGGCTTAAAAGTTTGTTTTTCTGCCTTTATGAAAAACTGGGGCTAGCCTCCTCAACTCCTCTGGCAGTAGGATGAGAGGAACAACCAACTGTAGCTCGGACCTGCTCCTTGGCGTCCCAGCAGTCGGGCAGTCCCACAGGAGCAGTGCATATGGCTGCCAGGGCAGAGGAAATGGCTCCAGGTATATCCTCACTCTGCTCTCGCAGTGGCTGGCTCACTTGCGGGGCTCCTGTGGAGAAAAGCAAAGAGTAACTCCAAAGGCCTGAGGCTCTTGCCCTAGACAATAGCACCAGTACTCACCAACATGGCAGCAGGAGTAGGGAACCTAAGGGAGTGGGAAGAATGCAGGATGAGGTCTGTTTGTTTCCCTCAGATCCCCATTCATTCTTTCGGTTCACAGTTATTTATTGAGCACCTACTAAATGCCAGGTGCGATCTAGGTGATGGCAATAGAAAGAGCGGAGCCTGACCTATGCAACAAGTAAGTCAAGAGAACCTCCCTTCTCCACTCTGGTTACCTGGGGGAGTGTGGACAGGGAGCTGTGGAACTGTCAAGCCATGAAGGAGCCCATCCAAGACAACCTGCTGTGTCGTCAGCAAGCTGGAGTAAAAGGCTTTGGAGATGGCCCGGCTGTTCCCATCCATGGCTTCGCACAGGACAGTAAAGCACTAAAGGAGACAAGTGCAGAGGTAGCATCAGGGCATCAGAAGACTGGGCTTAGTGTAAAAAACAAGAAAACCCTGAAGATCTGAGGAAAGAGGACAAAAACCAGAGCAAACACGTCTAATTTTAAGCATTCTTCACACCAAAAATGCATTAGAACTGCTTTCATTCACGCTTCAAGGACAATAATTTTAGGTGTCAATCCTTCTATTCTCTGATCAGCTGCTCCCTAGATGATGTTTCTCAAAGTGTTTTTTATAGACCGTGAGTATAAGAATTCCTAGGGGTCAGGTGCAATGGCTCATGCCTGTAATCCCAACAGGGGATTGGGAGGCTGAGGCAGGTGGATCACTTGAGCTCAGAAGTTTGAGACCAACCTGGGCAACATGGCAAAACCCTGTCTCTACTAAAAATCCAAAAAAAATAGCCAGGTCTGGTGGTGTGCACCCATAGTCTCAGCTACTCAAGAGGCCGAGATGGGAGGATTGCTTGAGCCCGGAGGGTGGAGGTTGCAGTGAGTCAAGATCATGCCACTGCACTCTAGCCGGGGTGACAGAGAGACCCTGTCTCCAAAAAAAGAAAAAGAAATGAAAAGAAGAAATCCTAGGGATTCCTGGGTCCCTCCCAACTCAGTCCTACTGATTCAGAATTTCAGGAGGTAATTATTCCAAACTCCCCATTCTATTCATAGCATATGACATGAGAAGTGCTGGCCAATAGCACGAGTCACTGCTGGCCAAAACTTAGGCTAGACAGTAAAAGCTTTCTGACTTGAAAGGGTGAGGGATATTAAAACAGGATCTCAGACCAGGCAAGTCTGAGTGAATGCTAGCTAAAGGCAAGTAGTAGTCCAGATCTATGTTCCCAATTACCAGTTTTAACAATGACCAGGCAATTATTTACTTCCTTACAAATATATGTTCCTCTCTGTCTCCTCTGAGGTTAGTCAGAACACAGCTATTTTCTCATTCAATCCTCCATTCTCCTGTCCCTTACCTCCAGGATCTAGGGAAAAGAACTGCATAGTCTACTAATCCTCAGGACAAATGAAGTTAGACAATACTAGATGATCTGCAAGTCTTTTCAAGAAGAAGTAGTTCTATTTGTGGTCCCCTGAAATATGCCAAACTGCTTAAAGCCTCTGGGCCTTTATATATGTTACTCTTTCTGTATAGAATTTCTACTTTGTGCCTCATTTACGTGGCAAACTGCGATGTATTCTTCAAATGCTAGCAGAGATGATTTCCTTCTTCGAGATTTCTTCTATGATACTCCAAATAGTGTTAAGTGCATCTTCTTCAGTGGTTAACTGCATCTTCTTCATAAAATACGGCAGTGCTCTTGTATTATATGCAAAGTTCTAATGTACTTTTCACTGTTGTCCTTAATCCCTTTACCTCTCCCCTATTAAATTATCCCTAGTCCCTTGAAGGCAGGCACTTTTTCTTACTCACATGGCATATGGCATGGTGGGAATTTAACAAATGTTTGTCATATTAACTTGATCTGACCCTACATAGTCATAAGAAAGGGGATGGGAGAAACACGGAGAATGATAGGAGACACAGAAATCTGGAAGTGGGAGCAGATTACCATGAGGCTGTCCCTCCGCAAAGTCTGCTCAGAGTCATCTGGTTGGGCCAGCAGTTTCCCCAACAGATCCAGAAAAAGGTTGGCAGCCTCCTGAAACACCTGCAGGCTGGGGGTGGAAAATGAGCCCATGATTTCTTATCTCTCTACTAAAAGCCTAGATGTGGTGAATGGGTCAGTCCTGGGCATGTAGGAGAATCTCTGCAAAGGGACACATCAGAATGTTCCTCCCTTCTCCCTTGCCACACACACACATACACCCTCCAAGCCCCTTCTTTGCCATTTTCTCTAGGTTATTCACATTTTTTTTTCTTTCTTTCTTTAATCCAATTGGCTTCCTGGAATAGGTTATTCACATCTTGACCTTTCCATTTTAGGACCATGGTGACTGCTGACTCTTAGAAACTGTAAGTCTTGAGGCCAAGTTGGAGCTGTCTTAGGGTCCTTAAAAGGACTATGAGTGGCCACTCAGCTGATTCCTAAACATGTAACAAATCACAGCTTCTTCATACTTGGCCTGTTCCTAAATGGGAAGGGCACTTGGGGTAGAAACAGAAGCCAAACTTGCCAACAATGCAAAAGCACTTCTTATCCTACCTGTCACTTGTCTGGCTCCTCTCCAGATTGAAGGTACAGGCAAAGTAGGCCTGAATCACAGCCATCAGGTCCTGTAAGAAGGTCCCATACCAAGATTGCTGCCCAGGAAAAGGAGAAGAGAGTAAGGGCAATGTGAAGGATTGAAACAAAGAATAGAAAAAACAGTAGAAAGGGTGTATAGAGACCCAGTCAAGCTGATCAAACAGAAAGGGACAGAAGCAAAGTATAGGCAGATAGTGAGTTCTAGGGGTAACAGAGAATCTGCCAATGGGCTGTAAACAGCCTGGATTAAATGTGTCTTGTTTGGCCTGAATAGCATTTTGGAGTATAGGAGGTTCTATTTTTCAAAAATCTTTTTCTCTAAATTCCTTAAAATCACCCAAGATTAATACTCATCAACAAAGTGCAGCTTTCCAGCTGCCTCATCCTAGGCCCTATTAGGCATTTACACTGACTCTGAAACATTCCCCATCCTCTCAGTCCAGCTACCGTAGGACACAGCAGGGGGAAGTAGAGGTTTGGCCCCAAACACATTGAGTCTCTATCCCAGCTCTTCCACTTGTTATCTCTGTGACCATTTACAAATTAGTGACTGTGTATGAGTTACCTCTGAATTTTAGTACTCTGCTCTGTAAGATCAGGTCAATGAAGCCTAGGATCTAACATTTCAAAGCACAGCACTCTAAATATTTAAAAATTACACATAAAAATTTGGGTTTCTACCTTTTCTTAGAAAACTAGAAGATCTGGCTAGTTTTCTCAGGCCCATATTTCCCTGTGGCAACAATGGGCTGGAGGCTGAGGAAAGGATGCCTCTACTCTATTTAGAGGAGGCATGTGAACTCTAGTTCATCATATTCCCCACAACTCATATAGTCACATGCATAGCCTACTTCATGGCTGAACTTATCTGCCTGGCCCCAGAAGGCATTAGAGTTTGCAATTAATAGTCTGCTAACTAGAAAGAGGAGGAAAGAAAATAAAAGCAGTCAGACCAAAGAGAGATGGCAATCTGAATGAGGTAAATCCAAGAAAAAGAACCTCTGTAAGTCTTCAGAGGCTTCTGGCCTGGTGCTTACCTGCTGGAGGCTGTTGCTCTCCTGACTGTGCCTGAGTAGACTCAGCAGCAGCCCAGGAAGCCCTGCCTCCCGGCAGAAGGAATACAAGGCAACAGAGTCACTGCAGCTGGAGAGAAGACTGCTCAGGACCCGGAATGCAGGCAGGATGTGGGAAGCACCCTCCAAGATGCCTTTCAGGATCTGGGTGACATGAGGGAAAGAGGCAACGATTGATATTTTCAGAAAGAAGGAGAACTACATATACCAAGCATCCCCAAGGAGCTGGCAAAGCAGACCAAATGCTTGCATTCCTTTCTTTGCAAGTCTAAAACACAGAGAAGGAAAGCAGGGAAATAGGGGAACTGTACCAGGGAAGAAGACAATAGATGGTCAGGTTACCTAACACAGAACACCAGTGACCAACGGGTAGGGGCCTCTCCTCAGGATCTCTGTCAGACTAAGTGCCATTCCCATCTGCTCCCTCCCTTCTCCAGCCCTTCACCTTAAAAACAAAAAACACGTGCACCGCACATGCTTCTGAAAATTCAAAACAATGCATATAAAACAATATTATTCAACCACAGAAAGACAAAACAACATTATTCAACTCTAGATCAGGGTTGACAAACTATGGCTCACAGGTCAAATCCAGCCTAACATTTATTTGTATACAGCCTGCATGCTAAGGATAGTATTATATTTTTATTTATTTTTGCTATTTATTTATTTTTTGAGACAGAGTTTCACTCTTGTCCTCCAGGCTGGAGTGTAATGGTGCAATCTTGGCTCACTGCAACCTCTCTGCCTCCTGGGTTCAAGTGATTCTCCTGCCTCAGCCTCCTAAGTAGCTGGGATTACAGGTGCCCACCACCACACCTAGCTAATTTTTGTATTTTTAGTAGAAATGGGATTTCACCATGTTGGCCAGGCTGGCCTCAAACTCCTGACCTCAAGTGATCCTCCCACCTCAGCCTCCCAAAGTGCTAGGATTACAGGCGTGAGCCACCATGCCTGGCCAGTATTATATTTTTAAATGGTTATTCTTCAAAAGAAGAACATTTACACCAAGTATTTTATAATATTCCATTAGCTGTTCTAAATGTTGGCATCTGCTCATTTAATATTTACAATAACCCTGTGAAATAAATAGAATTAGCCATTTTATAGATGAAGAAACTGAAGCTTCTGCGTAAGTCAAGTAAGTAGTCCAAGATCACATAGCTAATGAGTAGTGCAGCTGGAATTCCACCAGAGGGAGTCTTATCCCTAAAGGCAGAGCTTTCAGTCTGCCTCCCCACACTGCAAGTTATCCAACACTAGGAGGAAAACGTGTTAGCACCAAAAGACAAGTGCAAAGTGCCAAGCCAATTCAATGAGGAAAGGAGAGTTCTTTTCCACAAATGGTGCCAGGACAATTATATATCCACATGCAAAAACGATCAACTTAGATCCTTTCCTCACATTATATACAAAAATTAGCTCAAGATGGATCAGAAACCTAAATGTAAGAGCTAAAACTATAAAACTTTTAGGAAAAGAGAAAATCTTTAAGACCTTGCATTTGGAAAAGATTTCTTATACACAACATGAAAAGTATGAACCACAAAGGGAAAAAACAGTAACTGAACTTAATCAAAATTCAACATTTTTTGCTTCAAAAGACACTCTTATGAGAAAGAATGAAAAGACAAACCACAGACTGGGAGAAAATATTTGCAAATCACCCATCTGATAAAGGTCTTATGTTGACAATATACAAAGAAGTCTTACAACTCAATAACACAAACAACCAAATTAAAAACTGATCAAAAGATTTGAGATATTTCACCAAAGAAGATATACAAATGGTGAATAAGCCATGAAAAGATGTTCAACATTCATCATTAGTGGAATGTAAATGAAAATAACAATGAGATACTATCTCACACTTACTAGAATGGCTATAGTAAAAAAGTTAGACAATAACAAGTGTTGACAAGGATGTGAAGAAACAAGGACCCTCATATAATACTGGTGGGAATGTAAAATGGTACAGCCACTTTGGAAAATAGTTCAGCAGTTTCTTAAAATGTTAAATATAAATTTACCATATGACCAGCAATTCTACTCCTACATAGTTACCCAAGGGAAATAAAAACATTTATCCATACATAGACTTGCTTGTGAATGTTCATAGCATTATTATTCATAAAAGCTAAAAAGTGGAAACAACCCAATACATCAATGTCTAATCAACTAGTGAGTGGATAAACAAAATGTGATATATCCATATAACGGAATACTAACCAGCTATAAAAAGGGGAATGATGATTAACTGTAAATGGGGGCTGGGGGCAGTAGCTCATACCTATAATCCCAGCACTTTGGGAGGCCAAGGTGGGAGGATTACTTGAGCCCAGGAGTTCCAGACCAGCCTGGGCAACATGGTAAAACCCTATCTCTACAAAAAATACAAAAAATTAGCTAAGCATGGTGGTGCACGCCTGTAATCCCAGCTACTTGAGATGCAGAGACATGAGAATCCCTTGAACCAGGGAGGCAGAGGCTGCAGTGACCCAAGATAGTGCTACTACACTCCAGCCTAGATGACAGAGTGAGACCCCATCTCAAAAATTTAAAAAATTAAATAAATAAATAACTAAAAGGCTGGGCACGGTGGTTCATGCCTGTAATCCCAGCACTTTGGGAGGCTGAGGCGGGCGGATCACAAGGTCAGGAGTTCAAGACCAGCCTGGCCAAGATGGTGAAACACCATCTCTACTAAAAATACAAAAAAATTAGCCGGGCGTGGTGGCACAAGCCTGTAATCCCAGTCACTCCAGAGGCTGAGGCAGAGAATTGCTTAAACCTGCGGGGGGCAGAGGTTGCAGTGAGCCGAGATCACACCACTACACTCCAGCCTGGGTGACAGAGTGAGATTCCATCTCAAAAAAAAAAAAACCGTAAATGGGTATGAGGGATTTTACTGGGGTGATGAAAATGTTCTAAAACTGAACTATGGTAACAGTTTTAAAATTAGCAAATTTACTAAAAATCATTTATCATTCATCAAAAAAGTGTAAATCTTATACATAAATTATACCTGAATAAAGTGATAAAAGCAACACAGTTTGGCGAGTACCCAGGAAGGAAAAGCACTGTGTTTCAGAGGAGCAAAGTAAGGTTTTGTAGGCGGGAACACTAACTTTACACTAACTTTGAATGCTAATTAAGCAAAACGTCATTCCTCTCCCCTGCAAAATAACTTCATTCTTCTCACTAGTGTACCTGTAGTACAAAAGATTGTATATTTAATTGTTACATTTATATTTTTAATTTCATCAATAAAAAATTGGTGAAAATGTGTTTTCCCTCATTATGTAAGTACTTAACATAATATCTTCCATTTTTGCCTGGTGGCTCACAATGCCTAAAATATTTACCATCAAAAAAGTTTGATCCCTATTCTAGTAGGCATTTTTCCCTTCAGAAAAAGAAACCTGAGGGCTGCTCTTTCTGTGTTACTAAAGGAGGTTGGCAAACCTCCTCAAACTAAGCAGATAGATTGAAGAACTGGAAAAGGACAAACTTTCTCTTTCTCCTGAAGTCAGTGTATTTCAATGCTCCATCTGTGAAAACAGTCTTGATCCCATCCACAGTGTCTTTCTCCCCATTACCTGCCCTCCAGCTTCATGCAGCTGACTCTGGATGCGCTGGCAGAAGTCAGGATTACACAGCAAGGTGAGAGGAGCTTTCAGTTGAATAGGCACAGGCTCAGTGGTCTCTAGCAGGTGCTGCCACTCATTGTCACTGTCTGGCTCCTGAGGCAGAGGGGAGTGGAAGGGGTCAGGAGTAGTGTGTAAGTCTAAGGTAGTAGATCCTAACCAGTAGAAACCGTGGGGAATCATGAAGTAACTGCAAGGAGCCAGTGACCCCTTTAGCACAGATGTGTATCTTCAGTCACCTGCTAAAAAAGGTACAGCTGGCAGTCTGTGAGAGGTCTTGAAGAGTCTCTTGGAGAACACCGGCATGTATGCATAAAGAGATACCTAGAAAGATGTCCGCTGCAGCATGGTTTGTAATAATTTTAAAAAGGAAAAGATCATAAAGTCAGTCACTAAGGGAATAATAAACCAGGGTCCATCCATATTAGAAAATACAATGAGGTTATTAAAAAGATTGTGAGTGCCGGGCGCGTGGCTCACGCCTGTAATCCCACCACTTTGGGAGGCCGAGGCTGGCAGATCACCTGAGCTCAGGAGTTCAAGATCAGCCTGGCCAATGTGGTGAAACCCCCCTCTCTATGAAAATACAAAAATTAGCTGGGTGTGGTGGCACAGGCCTGTAATCCCAGCTACTCAGAAGGCTGACACAGGAGAATTGTTTGAACCCGGGAGACAGAGTTTGCAGTGAGCCGAGATGTCACCACTGCACTCCAGCCTGGGTGACAGAGCGAGACTCTGTCTCAAAAAAAAAAAAAAAAAAGGCCAGGCGCAGTAGCTCACGCCTATAATCCCAGCACTTTGGGAGGCTGAGGCAGGCAAATCACCTGAGGTCGGGAGTTCAAGACCAGCCTGACCAACGTGGAGAAACCCCACCCATCTCTACTAAAAATACAAAATGAGCCGGGTGTGGTGGCAGATGCCTGTAATCCCAGCTACTCGGGAGGCAGAGGCAGGATAATCGCTTGAACCCAGGAGGTGGAGGTGGCAGTGAGCTGAGATCGTGCCATTGCACTCCAGCCTGGGCAACAAGAGTGAAACTCTGTCTCAAAAAAAAAAAAAAAAAAGATCGTGAGGCTGGGCACATTAGCTCATGCCTGTAATCCCAGCACTTTGGGAGGTCGAGGTAGGAGGACTGCTTGAGGCCAGGAGCTCAAGACCAGCCTGGGCAATGTAGTAAGGCTCTGTCTCTCTAAAAAAAAAAAAAAAAAAGTGGCACATATACACCATGGAATACTATGCAGCCATAAAAAATGATGAGTTCATGTCCTTTGTAGGGACATGGATGAAATTGCAAATCATCATTCTCAGTAAACTATCACAAGAACAAAAAACCAAACACCGCATATTCTCACTCATAGGTGGGAATTGAACAATGAGAACACATGGACACAGGAAGGGGAACATCACACTCTGGGGACTGTTGTGGGGTGGGGGGAGGGGGGAGGGATAGCATTGGGAGATATACCTAATGCTAGATGACGAGTTAGTGGGTGCAGCGCACCAGCATGGCACATGTATACATATGTAACTAACCTGCACATTGTGCACATGCACCCTAAAACTTAAAGTATAATAATAACAAATAAATAAATAAAAATAGGCCTGGTGCAGTGGCTCATGCCTGTAATCCCAGCACTTCGAGAGGCCGAGGCGGGCAGATCACAAGGTCAGGAGTTCGAGACCAGCCTGAACAACATGGTGAAACCCTGTCTCTACTAAAAATACAAAAATTAGCTGGGCATGGTGACAGGCGCCTGTAACCCCAGCTACTCAGAAGGCTGAGGCAGGGGAATCGCTTGAACCCGGGAGGCGGCGGTTGCAGTGAGCCAAGATCGTGCCACTGCACTCCAGCCCAGGCGACAGAGCAAGACTCCATCTTAAAAAAAAAAAAAAAAAAAAAAATAGCTGGGCATGGTGCCATACACCTGTAGTCTCAGCTACTCAGGAGGCTGAGATGAGAGAATTGCTTACCCCATGAGTTCAAGGCTGCAGTGAGCCATGATTGCACCACTATAGTCCACCCTGTTGTCCAGGTGATAGAATAAGACACTGTCTCAAATAAATAAATAAAAAGATTATGGTACTGAGGATGTATCACTTATGTAGTATTCCTACCAAAAATATATACAACCTGAATCTATTCATTAAGAAATAATCAATTTGAGGAACATTCTGCAAAATAACTGACGTGTACCTCAAAACTATCAGTCATAAAATACAAAGAAAGACAAGAACTGTTCCAGATTAAAGGAGACTAAGGAGGCATAACAACTAAATGCAATGTGTGGGCTGGGCGCAGTGGCTCACTGTAATCCCAGCACTTTGTGAGGCTGAGGCGGGCAGACCACTTGAGTCCAGGAATTCAAGACCAACCTGGACAAGATGGCGAAACCTTCTCTCTAAAAAAACACAAAAATTAGCCAGGCATGGTGGCAGGTGCCTGTAGTCCCAGCTACTCAGAAGGCTGAGGCAGGAGGATTGCTTGAGCTCAGGAGTCGGAGGTTACAGTGAGCCGAGATCGCATCATTGCACTCCACCCTGGCAACAGAGTAAGACCCTGCTCAATAAATAAATAAATAAATAAATAAAGCAAGGTGTGATACTGGATTGGATCATGGAGCAGAAAAAAAATTTTCATAACGCACATTACTGAAGCAATTAGCAAAATTTGAATAAGGATTACAGATTAGTTTATTATAACAGTATTATATCAATGTTAAATTTCTGACTTTCATAATTGTACTGTGTTAGTGTAAGTGAAGGATCTTGTTTCAGGAAATATGTGCTAAAGTATTTAGGGGTAAAGGGGCATGTGTACAACTTACCCTAAAATGATTCAAAAAGATGATATGTCCATAGGGGGAGAGAGAGAATGGTAAAGCAAATGAGACAAAAGTTTTACAATGGAAGAATTTGGGGTAAAAGTGTTGTTATAGGCTGGGTGTGGTGGCTCCAGTTTGTAATCCCAGCACTTTGGGAGGCTGAGGCAGGCAGATCACCTAAGGTCAGGAGTTTGAGACCAGCCTAGCCAACATGGTGAAACCCCATCTCTACTCAAAATACAAAATTAGCTGGGCATGATGGCACATGCCTGTAATTCCAGCTACTTGGGAGGCTGAGGCAGGAGAATCGCTTGAACCCAGGAGGCAGAGGTTGCAGTGAGCCAAGATCGTGCCGTTGCACTCCAGCCTGGGCAACAAGAGCAAAACTCCATCTCAAAAAAATAAATAAATAAATAAAAAGTGTTGCTATGGTTTGAATGTTCTGTCCTCTCCAAAACTCACGTGTTAGAAACTTAATCCCCATTGCAGCAGTGTTAGGAGGCAGCGCCTAATCAGAAGTGTTTAGGTCACAAGGGCTCTGCCTTCAAGAATGGACTGATGCTATAAGAAGGCCTTGCAGGAGTGAGTTCATTCTCTTCTGCACTTCTGCAAAGTGAGGACACTGCATTCTTCCCCTCTCAAGGACTGGGCATTCGAGGCACCCTCCTGGAGACTATGACCCAATCTGCTGGCACCTTGATCTTGAACTTTCCAGACTCCAGAACTGTGAGAAATAAATTTCTGTTCTTTATAAATTACCGTCTTAGCTATTCTGTTATAGTGGCACAAAACAGACTAAGACAAGGGTATACACAGGAATTATTTGTGGTATTCTCACAATTATTCTTTAAGTTTGAAATTATTTCAAAAAAAAGGCAAAACTCAAAAAAAACATATTAATAAAATGTTGTAGACCAGGCACAGTGGCTCATGCCTGTAATCCCAGCACTTTGGGAGGCTGAGGCGGGCAGATCACCTGAGGTCAGGAGTTTGTGACTAGCCTGGCCAACATGGTAAAACCCCATCTCTATTAAAAATACCAAAATTAGCCACGTGTGGTGGTGGGCACCTGTAATCCCACTACTCAAGAGGCTGAGGCAGGAGAATTGCTTGAACCCAGGAGGCAGAGGTTGCAGTGAGCCAAGATTGCACCACTGCAATCCAGCCTGGGCGACAGGGTGAGACTCTGTCTCGAAAAAAAAAAAAAAAGGATTGTGGTAAAACTACATGCTCTGGTGTAGAAAGATCCCAGATTATACAGTGAAGGAGGTACGATGTAAAACAATACATATAATAAAACTCAGTAATGTAAAAACAGCAAACTATAAATGCCTATGTGTGCTTATGCATGTGTGTGAAATTACAGAAAGTTTGGGAGGAGACAGACTAAATTAGTAACACTGGTCACCTTGGAGACTGACTCAATGAGGACTTTCATTTTTACCTATGTGTTTCCATTTTAAATAATTATATGTTCAGATACTGTACAATTAAAATCTATAATAATAAAGCAATACTTTTTAACACAAAGGGAGCTCATACTTAGGGAGTTGGGAATCACTGTTCTAGAAAAACATCTACCTAGACTTAACATCCCATGAAAGAGACAAAGTCAGTAAGAGACCCTAGGGCTCACCTCATTTTCCAGGTCCACTACATCAGTGCTCTGCTGGCCCAGCACCTCTGGCCTCTCCTCTGGGAATGCTCGTTCACAATCTGGGGTGGTCCGGTTTTCCCTGCTGGAGGAAGCCAGGGAGTAGAATGGGTTCCAAACCTATGACTCTTAGGGTTCGTTAACTTGTCCCTCTCTGTAGACCCAGGATAGGAATGAGAAAGAAGCCATATAGGATTGACTAGAGGAGACTTCTTTCTGGGATGTGGGATATGACCAGTACAGGATATGTTGACTACTACACAAATATCCTTAACTGTCTTCTCACTTTAGAGCTTATTCTACTTTGCAGTTTTCACCTATGGCTTTCAACTCAAAACAATCTTCCCTTTTGGCTGGAGATGATCCTTTCCCTTTCAGCCAACCTTTCAGTCAATGTACATAAAGAAGAGAAAGTCCCCAAGTTTCCTGATGAATCAGAAAAACATCTATAATTAGAATCCAAGAATCCAGGACTCAGACTCTCAAGGCTCTATCCATGTTTAGGCAGTGGCTAGTGACAGGGACCATTTTGTATTTGCTTTGGCTAGAGTCAAAGATGTGCAAGATACCTCACCCTACAAATCCCTAACTATACCCTTCTCACCGAGGTGCAGAGGGCACCTCTCCAGTCCCTGACTCAGCCCAGCTGCTCTTCAATTCTGAGGCTAAGATCCCAGCCAGGAGGCTTGATTCCTGAGGAGTGGCCCCGAGTCTGGGCAGAGGGGCTGTGCCAGGAGCCACCTTGCTGGTCTTGTCCTCTTGCTCAAGGGCAGGTCCTGTGTTCTGATGTTTCTGTGGGAGGTAGGGGGCAACACTGAATCAGAGCTGTTTGATTGCTATAGGACAATATGAATGCTATTCACGGCCCTTTTCCAACCCTAGAAAGTCACCCTCCTCCTCTAACTCCCCAATCACTAGCCTGGTCATTTCACATATTTTCCTCTGCCCCACACACCTTCTGTATGGCCTCCTCAGCCATGCGTTTATAGGCCTGAGTCAAGATGCGAGACTGATTACCCTTGGGGGCCAACCGATGGGCCTGTTCGTCCTTTAGGACCTGAAGTTCTGGGGGTAGGCGGCTGGTGAATGGGGTCCCCAAATCTGGGCCTGCTGGCTCAGTTATTACTGCAGGGAGGGAAGAGGAGGAAGACATGATCATGGGGGCCATAGTCCCTGTGTCCACTTGGCCAGGGACAACTTCAGTGTCTCCAGGCTTCTGTGGAAGAAGATCATTTTGAAAAAGTGACAGAGAGAGAGTGGGGCTGCAAGGGAAGTGGCAAAGGTTAAGCGAAGGGCTAGGAAGAAAGTTCAAGCTGCTGGAGGAAAGACGACATGTTATATCTAGATGGTCGGGGAAGTGAAAGGGAAGTAGTTTAGAGGAAGTACTGGGAAGTCCAAGAGCCCTGGGAACCCTGATGACTCACTGGTGACACGACCAGCAATAAAGGGGTGATATAAGAGGTCTGGCCAGGACAGTCGCTGCCGTGGGTCTTTGGTGAGCAGTCCCTGCAGGAAGTTCTACAGAGAGAAAAAATATTCCATCAGTCATTCTTTCCCTTCCCTTAAGTCTCTCTCTATCAGCAGAACTAGCAAACCAAGAATCCCACATCCATCCTCATAGCAGATGAGCTGCTCTTGATCATGCCCTCTAAAAACTTTGTTCAGGTCCCATTTTCCTGGCTGAAATCATGGACAGACCACTGTCTTACCTCCTAGGGAGAGGACCCCAAATCCTGTTCACAGACATTTTGTATTCCCAAATGTAAAAACAAATTTTAATGCACCAACTTTGTAAAGAAGGGAGAAAAAACACTGGGAGAAACAGATGTCACCTTCTTAATGATCTTCAGACAGCAAACATTCAAAGAACTCCCAAACTATTCACGCTGCCCTCCCTTTGACTATGGTTTGTTTGTGGCTGGGTAGGAACAGATGCATTTTTGGTTACAAGTAATTCACACACACAAGTAATTGCGTGAAGGTGTGTTTGGGAGTACTCAAAAACAGAAATCTTTCTGCAAGTCTTCAGAGGTGGAGAGATAGGGAGACAGTCTCTGAAAAGGATACACCTTATCCTTATCAGGAATCTTTGGGGAAATCCTCAATTGGGCCTCAAATAGGAACAGAGGTACTACTAGATTATGACCACTGTTCTAAAACAAAGTGAGCTGTATAACTATGGATCTTGCTGGAGATACCTGAGTATCTGCCCATAGGGAGAATGAATATCCTATGTGCACCGCTTCCACTTAAGATTCCTTCATTTAGATTATTCTTGACAATTATTCGGGCCCCCTCAACTAAACAGGGGAAGAATTTGTTGTCCCTTTTCATCTCAGATAAAGCAAAGCTATAATAAGGTTTCACTCTGGGAGAAGACTGCATTTAAATTCTATTGAAAATCCATAATCTTGCCCTACATAAAAAATAAAAGAAGGTTGGGTGCAGTGGCTCATGCTTGTAATCCTAACTCTTTAGGAGTTGAGACAGGAAGATTGCTTGAGGCCAGGAGTTTGAGACAAGCCTGGGCAACACAGTGAGACCCTGTCTCTAAAAAATTTTTTAAAAAATTTAATTAATTAAAAAAGAAATAGAGGCCAGGAGCAGTGGCTCACGCCTGTTATCCCAGCACTTTGGGAGGCCAAGGCGGGTGGATCACGAGGTTGGGAGATCGAGACCATCCTGGCTAACACGGTGAAACCCCATCTCTACTAAAAATTACAAAAAATTAGCCAGGTGTGGTGGCGGGCACCTGTTGTCCCAGCTACTCAGGAGGCTGAGGCAGGAGAATGGTGTGAATCTGGAGGGTGGAGCTTGCAGTGAGCCGAGATCGTGCCACTGCACTCCAGCCTGGGTGACAGAGCAAGACTCCGTCTCAAAGAAAAAAGAAATAGAAAAGAAGTCCAACTCCTCTTCTACTCTTCCCTCCTCCAGACTACTGACTTAGTCACAATGAGTAGGCACCACCTCTATCATCTGCCCCTAATCACTGAACCAGCTCCACCAGCTCTCACCATTCTGATAGCTTTGGACTGAAAGCTATGTAGATAACATCTAGAATGTGGACATAGCATCTGACAGGAAGTAAGTGGAATAGATGGCATGTAAGAGGACCAGTATCGATCTCTGGTATCTTCCAATTACCTTTTCATTGTGATAAAGCATAGCCTGGCTCGAACTGGAGTTACCATTCTCAGGTTTGGCAAACTTTAGAACACCCTCCCAGAATAAGACCCTGCAGTAGAAAAGCAAGGCTGCCTGGCCCAGCTCTGGCATTGATATGGTTTGGATTTGTGTCCCCGTCCAAATCTCATGTCGAATTGTAATCCCCAATGTTGGAGGAGGGGTCTGGTAGGAGGTGACTGGATCATGGGGGAGGACTTCCCCCTTGCTGTTCTCATGATAGTGAATGAATTTTCACGAGATCTGGCTGTTTAAAAGTGTGTAGCCCTGGCCGGGTGCAGTGGCTCAAGCCTATGATCCCAGCACTTTGGGAGGCCGAGGCAGGCGGATCACCTGAGGTTGGGAGTTCGAGACCAGCCTGACCAACATGGAGAAACCTCATCTCTACTAAAAATACAAAATTAGCCAGGCATGGTGGTGCATGCCTGTAATCCCAGCTACTCGGGAGGCTGAGGCAGAAGAATTGCTTGAACCTGGGAAGCAGAGGTTGCGGTCAGCCAAGATCGCGCCATTGCAGTCCAGCCTGGACAACAAAAGCAAAACTTTGTCTCAGGCTGGGAGCAGTGGCTCATGCCTGTAATCCCAGCACTTTGGGAGGCTGAGGCAGGCGAGTCACGAAGTCAGGAGATCAAGACCATGCTGGCTAACATGGTGAAACCCCGTCTCTACTAAAAAATACAAAAAAATTAGCCGGGTGTCGTGGTGGGCACCTGTAATCCCAGCTACTCGGGAGGCTGAGGCAGGAGAATGGTGTGAACCTGCGAGGCAGAGCTTGCAGTGAGCCAAGATCACGCCACTACACTCCAGCCTGGGCGACAAAGCGAGACTCTGTCTCAAGAAAAAAAAAAGAAAAAAGAAAAAAAAACTGTGTCTCAAAAAAAAAAAAAAAAGCGTGTAGCACCTTTCCTTTCTCTATATTCCTCCTGGTCCGCCACGTAAGACATGCCTGTTTCCCCTTTGCTTTCCGTCATGATTGTAAGTTTCCTGAGGCTTCCCCAGCCATCCTTCCTGTACAGGCTATGGAGCTGTGAGCCAATGAAACCTCTTTTCTTTATAAAATACCCAGTCTCAGGTAGTTCTGTATAGCAATGTGAGAACAGAATAACACAGCCATTAATTCAGTAACTGCAAAGTCCCGCCTCAGCTCTGGAAAAGGATTTTGGAAAAAGGAACAGAGGTAGAGGGAGACAGATTTCTAATGTAAAAGTCATCTCCCTTTCAATATTCATTACCTTAAAGCAGGGACTGATGGTTGAGGGCCAGCGCACAGGGTCCTTGAGAATGAGGCTAACCAGCTGAAAGATGCTTGTAGCATAGAAGGGAGGGGTGCCTACTGCCAGTTCATACAGTATGCAGCCAACAGACCAGAGGTCCGCTGTGTGGTCGTATGGTCGCTCCTCCACCAGCTCTGGAGACATATAGAGTGGTGTACCTTTGATGGACGTCAGCACCATTGTATTGGTGCTCATAGCCCGGGCAAATCTGCAGAAGATAATGGGATGGAAATGGAAAGGGAAAAGATATTCTAAACCTGGTCACTACTACCTAACAGAGAGATATCCCAAACCAGAGCAGAGGGAGCACCTTTGATTAGGTTCCAGAAGACCCAGCAGCAGTCCCAGTCTCCAGCTCCGGTTCTAAAATGAGGCCCAAATAAGTCAAGAGTATGGTCTAAGATTCCCTGTGGGGCCAGGCTCAGTGGCTCATGCCTGTAATCCCAGCACTTTGGGAGGCCGAGGTGGGCAGATCACCTGAGGTCAGGAGTTCGAGACCAGCCTTACCAACATGGAGAAACCCCATCTCTACTAAAAATATAAAATTAGCCAGGCATGGTGGCACATGCCTGTAATCCCAGCTACTCTGGAGGCTGAGGCAGTAGAATTGCTTGAATCCGGGAGGCAGAGGTTGCGGTGAGTGGAGATCGCGCCATTGCACTCCAGCCTGGGTAACAAGAGTGAAACTCCATCTCAAAAAAAAAAAAAAAAAAAAAGATTCCCTGTGGAACTGGAAGCTTAGATGGATGCTCAGAATCTTTACCCAAAGTCACAGAGCTTGATGCCACCACCCTTGGCGAGGAGGATGTTCTGAGGCTTCATGTCTCGGTGTAGGATGCGGTGGGAATGCAGATAGTACAGGGCTGACACCAACTGGGCAGCAATGGCCTGAACCTAGAAGTTAAAGAGGTGGAAGAAAGAAAAAAAAGGTTAGAAACAGCAGCTGGCTGACAAGCCCAAAAACTTCTCCTAATATTACTGCTAATCTTTTCTTCCTTCCCTTTCTTGCAGAGCTTCACACTATTCTTTCTTAGTTATTGTTCCCCTTGTTTAATCACTGTTTCATTTGCTCATTCATTCATTCAAGAAAAATTTATTGAATCTCATTTACTATCTGCTTGACCATGGGCAAACTAAGGTGACAATCTATATAATAACACCATCTACATGGAGGATTATTGTGAGGACTGAGTTAAAGCATGCAAAATAATACTCAGAATGGTGCCTGGCACATAGTAAATATTCAATACACACTACCTGTTATTAAATAAGACAAAATGCCTTTTTTCAAGAAAAGTAGTCAGACAAACAAACAAGACAGATAAACAAATATGGTGGTCGGGCGTGGTGGCTCACGCCTGTAATACCAGCACTTTGGGAGGCTGAGGCGGGCAGATCACCTGAGGCCAGGAGTTCGAGACCAGCCTGGCCAGCATGGTGAAACCCCATCTCTACTAAAAGTACAAAATTAGCTAGACATGGTGGCGCATGCTATAATCCTGGTTACTGCGGAGGCTGAGACACGAGAATTGCTTGAACCTGGGAGGCGGAGGTTGCTGTGAGCCAAGATTGTGCCACTGCACTCCAGCCTGGGCAACAAAGCGAGACTCTGTCTCAAAAAATAAAATTCAATTAAAAATAAAATAATTTCAAAAATATGATTACTTACAAATAGTGGTGAGTGCTCAGAAGGAAAGAGAATGCTGCAATAATGAATCCCAAGGGGGGCCTACTTGCTTGGGTACAGATAAACGCCTAGAATAAATGTGGCTGGAGGATATGTGCAACAAAATCCCACTGCTAACCACTACGTCCTGGTGCCAAATCCTGACTCCCCACAACCTTTATTCTTACTGCCCTCTTTCTGGTACCATTACACTGGCCCTTCTTCCCTAAAGGTATCTAATAACAATAATGTTAATAATAGCTAACTATTCAAACACATTACATGACTTAACACTCTTCATCATAGACTTATCAGGCAAACATGATTATTATCTCCATTTTACAAATTAGGAAACTAAGCACGAAGAAATTAAAGTAACTTGTCCAATGAGACCCAGCTAGGAAGGAGCAGAGCCAAGCTTCCTACTCAGATATTTTGACTCCAACATTTACATAATTTACTCCCACACTACACTGCCTCTATATACCTAGACTCTTATATTCTTCTCAGAAGTCTTTGAAATGGAGACTCTCAGTGTCCTTAGCTTGCTCTACCAGGTCTCTAACCTGGAAAGAGGTCGGAGGTGGGGAGAAGTTGAAGGCAGAAAGCATACCTGGTCTTCAGGAAGTTTTCCGTCATCTTCTAGGATCTGAAAGAGCTCTCCCTCAGCATAGTCTGTCACCACCACCACCTACAGAGAGAAGGCAGTGGCACTGATGGCTCCAGATTCATGCATTCTGAGGTTGGGAAATTCCTGGAACCGTTGTGCTTGGGGAGACAGGGCCCAAAACTGTCAAAGCACACCTCTTTATCAGTTTCAAAGCTGTCAAGCATATGCACAATGTTAGGATGCCGCAGACCCCGCATTATTTCAATCTCTCGTTGCAAATTCCTCAGCTCCTTCTCTGAGCGCCCCAATTTTGGGATGAACTTGAGGGCCACGACCTGTCAGTGGTAAGGTGAAAAGTTAACGCCTAATCACACTACTGAAAAGAGCTAGAATTTCAGCCTTAATCTCAGAGCTCCAGAAGTCAGACTTTAGAGTGTTTGAGTAACTCTTATTATTTCTGTTAGTCTCCCGCTTCCATTTTCTCCATGGTACCCTGGCCTTATCCAGGCTTTCCCCATTCCTCATCCCAGGAGGAAACAGCATCTGCAAAACATTTCCCCTTCTGGGAGAAGTGTTCTGATTTGACCAGCACTCAAGATGAGATTTAGGAGAAAGGAAACAAAAAAAAAAAAATGAAGAGGAAATAATAGAGTTCAAGTGGTTTACCTCTTATTACATGGTGTGCTAGAGACTAATAATATTTGTTGTTTACTAACAGCCAGGCACTGTACTAAGTGATTTAATGTGACAACATATTTAATCCTCAAACTCCATCAATCAGTTGCTGTTCTTATCCCCATTCTAGAGATAAGGAAATTGAGACATAGGGAAGTTAAGTAATTTGTCCATAATTCTAGGGCTAGAAAGCGGTGGAGATGGAATTTGCACCCAAATAATCCAACTTCAAAGCTTATACTCCATAAGAAGTATGAGGGAGTCAGTACCTTAGGAATACAAACTGGTATAAATACATTCCTTCTAGATCCATTTTCCACTGGAGTTGGGGGTACCAAATCCCACCCAAAAGGTATCCCTCTTTGTGCAACACCTGAGCACTGTATTTTCTTCGACCCTTGTACACCCTCCCAAAAGAGCCTTCTCCAATCATCTCCAACACGTGGTACTTTTCCATGACAGAGGTTTCAGGATCTCTTAGAAGAAAGTAGAGACGGTGAAGAGCTATAGATCCAGGGACAGTTCCACAACATCTGGGACGCCTAGTTGGGGCACGGGAAAGGAAAAATGTTAGCCACCTTGCCTTTTCCTCTTTTTCACAATAAAGCCTCAAAAAACATAGGAGGGTGGAATGGATGCAAAGATGATGCGATCTTGGAACAAACAGAGCTTCTCTTTGTAGTTCCTCCCCACTTTCATCCTCCTGTTCCCAACCTGGCCCCATGCCCACCTAACACCTGGTTCCCCTTCTCCTTCACCCAGCCTGGCTCACTCGACCCAACTCTTTCAACCTAGCCTCGCCCAACCAACCCTGCTCCTTTGAGTCTCCCCCAAGTTCCTGCCACTCTCAGACTCCTCAGCACCCGCTCTCAGACCCCCTGGCCCGTGCGCTTCGCAGGCCAGAGCCCCTCTCTCACCCCCAGCCTAGGAGCTCCAAGCTCCTCAGGCCAAGGGACGGATTCCCTGGCGTTTAGCCCCATCTCTTCTGGCTGCCTGCATACGTTGCCTGACTTATAATTCTTCTCCACCCGCCTCTCCCGCCGGTCTCTTTCGGCTCCCTTTCTTACAATTTTACTCGCTAGAACTGGTGAGAAGTTCAGAGGACAAAGGCGCTCAGAGGTGTGGAAGGGACGGCGGACCACGCATGGGCACTTCCTGGGACACAACCGAACTGCCTCAGGGCCATCAGGCCCGGCTAAGGACCCGGAGTCTGCGGTTGCCTAGAAACGACGCTAGCTGCCCACCCCTCTTAGTTTTCCGCCTCCGACTTCCCTAAGGGCATTTCCGGTTCCGGCTGCGGGCCGGTGAAGATATGGCGGCGTCTGCGTCTGCAGCTGCAGGGGAGGAGGACTGGTAACTTTGGGGGCATGGGCTTTGGCTGACAGCCTGGATCTAGTCCAGAGGCCTAGCAGCTGTCGCAGACGGTCCGTACGGCGGGCGTGTGGGGTGGAGCGAGGGATGAGGGATGGCAGAGATGCTGACATCTCTGGGAGAGCTGGACTGGGGAACGGGAGGGTGGAGGGGCGCTGATCTGAGTGAGAGGACACCGGGTCTGCGCCCGCCAGGCCAGTTCAGGCCTCGCCATATCCGGTTCGATCCCTTTTCCTCCAGCTTCACGCCATCCCTTTCTCTCCTCCTCAAATGAATTTTCTCAGGGGCTCTGGGGGATGCCTGCCCATCAGACCTCCCCATCTCCCTTTCTCCTCTCAGAACCAGTGCCCTCCAGTTCCGGCCCCCCTTTCCCCTTGGATCAGCCTTTTTCCGCCGACGCTTTCCTCAGCCTTCTCTCTCTCACACAGCACTAGTGAGGACTATTGTATGAATAAAGCTTTACACTTCACATAAAGTCCCTCTAGTCCTTCTCTCAAGCATTCTTAACTAAAGACTAGAACATGGAAGGACTCTGGGATTTGGAAGTAGGATCAATGTGGGTTAACTCCACATTTTATTAGCTGTGTGATGCTGAACAGGCCATCTAGCTTCTGTGAGTCAGTGTCCTCAGCTGTAAAAAAAAAAGTGGGTGTGGCATCTACCTCAGAATAGTTGAGAGGATCACGACGGATTTGTAATATACTTAAGTCTGTTTTTTGTTTTGTTTTGTTTTGTTTTTTGAGACAGAGTCTCACTCTCGCCCACGCTAGAGTGCGGTGGTGCGATTACGGCTCACTGCAGCCTCGACCTCCCCAGGCTCAGGTGATCCTTCTGCCTCAGCCTTCCGAGTAGCTGAGACTACAGGTGTGTGCCACCATGCCTGGCTAATTTTTGTATTTTTTGTAGAGACGGAGTTTTGCCATGTTGGCCAGACTGGTCTTGAACCCCTGGGTTCAAGTGATCCTCCCACCTCAGCCTCCCAAGGTGCTGGAATTACAGGCGTGAGCCACCACACCCGGCCTCCTTTTCATTAATAACTGAGGTGCAGGCACCTGGGAAGACTAGATGAGCCCCAAAGAAGTAAAGTGATTTGCCAAAAGATAGAAAATTATGACTAGAAATCCGTATCTGTCTGACTCCACACCTTAGATTCTTTGTACTAGGACATTCTTCAGTCCCCCCTCCCAATTTTTTTTTTTTTTTTTTGAGACGGAGTCTTGCTCTGTCGCCCAGGCTGGAGTGCAGTGGCGCAATCTCGGTTTACTGCGAGCTCCGCCTCCCGGGTTCACGCCATTCTCCTGCCTCAGCCTCCCGAGTAGCTGGGACTACAGGCGCCCGCCACCACACCCAGCTAATTTTTTGTGATTTTTAGTAGAGACGGGGTTTCACCCTGTTAGCCAGGATGGTCTCTATCTCCTGACTTCATGATCCACCCGCCTTGGCCTCCCAAAGTGCTGGGATTACAGGCCTGAGCCACCGCGCCCGGCCCCCCTCCCCCATTTTGTTATCACCACCTTACCACCATCCCATCCAGGACCCATATAACTAGGGTGGGCGAAGTATTGAAGGGCCACTTGACTGAGGCTACACCTCAGTGTTACATTGGTTCAGGGAGCCCAGCTAGTACTGGCCATTATTAAGACTATCTAGACTACTGGTTTTCAAAGTGTTCAGGGAAACTTTTTTTTTCTTTTTTTAAGAGACAGAGTCTTACTTTGTCACCCAGGCTGGAGTACAGTGGCAAGATCATGGCTCACTACAGCCTCGACCTCCTGGGCTCCCGTGATTCTTCTGCCTCAGTCTCCCAAGTAGCTGGGACCACCATGTCCATCTAATTTTTTATTTTTTGTAAAGATAGTGTCTCACTTTGTTGCCCAGGCTGGTCTCGAACTCCTGGCCTCAAGTGATCCTCCCACCTCAGCCTCCCAAAGTGCTGGGATAACTTATAGTTCACCTGTTCAGGGGAACTTTTAAGATTCAGGGGAGACACCTTGAGCCATGGAGACAGCAACAATGAGTGCAGCAGCCTGTAGTACTGTGAGACTCCCACTCCCATGTCAGCCAGAACTACACTGTTATCTGTGAGGTGTAAAGCTTTATATTTTATATTTTGAAGTTTCTGCCTAAGACTTAACAACACTGACATAGGTCGTGCTGGGGCAGCCTTACTCTTAGAATGAAGAGGGAGCAGTGTGAGAAAGCAAAGTGTGCATTTTTCCATGTATCACTTGGTAGAGCTGTAGACACAAACTGATCACTCAGCTTCAATTTCATTACAACTGCTGTTTCTATGCTTAAGCATGTGTGTCCCTTGATTTACATCAGAACCATGGATCCTAACCTCAACAGGCTGATCTAGATCAACCAGACAGCCAGGTCATAAATACATCCAGAGTACTCTATTACCTCCCTCCTTCCCTCTTTCCTTCTAAGGGAGAAGGTTATATACAGACAGGAAAAAAAGAGGACGTAGACTAGCTACTATAGCCCAGATACTATGAGGTACTTTATGTAAACAAATCACCTTTTATCCTCACAGTAACCCTAGAGAGTAGGTGTTATTATCTATATGTGTCAGACAGGATAACTTAAGCTTACAGAGAGGTCACGTCCGAGATTGCATAGCTTGTAAGTGATTGGTACCTGTTAACTAACTCCAAGGCTGCTGGCTCTTCCATTACAACACAGCCTTTATACCACCCTGAATATGTTGTGTTGAGGTTGCTATCTCCTTTAAGAAGGCTTAGGGTGACTGGTGTTAAAACTGTATGTAGACAGTAGCCAAGGCACTGGGATCCACACTGGACAGTGACGTAGGGAAGGGTTGGAGTAATATTGGTAACGTTAATGCTAATGAATGGGTGCCATATCTCTAGACCAGAGAGTCAGCCACTAAGGGGAATGAAACTTAAACAGGGAGTCAGGAAACCTGGCTCTGGGCCCAGTTCTACCTATGTTAACCCTTGGTTAGTCATTTTACTTCTCTAGAATCCACTTCTTCATCTGTTGGCAGAAATGATGCCTAAAATTCTGATTTCCATGCCTTCTATTTGGCCAGTTGACAACTTAAGGTAACATATTCCTTGTTTTTAAGGAGTTTAGCAGGAGAATGCATTCTGGTAGATTGCCATTTTTCTACAAAGCCTGCCTTTATTGGCCTTAGCAGGCTTCCACAGGGAGAGCTGTAATGGTGAGTTAGTCTACTCCTGTCTCTCTAGGGTCCTTCCCTCTGAAGTTGAAGTGTTGGAGTCCATCTATCTAGATGAACTACAGGTGATTAAAGGAAATGGCAGGTATGTATTCAACCAGTGGTGGGCAGGAGTCCTCCTAGTAATGAGGAGAGGTTCTATGCTGAATCTGGGTCTTAAGACATTGTGAGCCTTGATTCAGAGATAATATTTCTCTTGTGTAGACAAAAGCTATTCCTTTAATCCTACCCCAAAAGAAAGAGTCCAATGTGTACTTCCTTTGCCCACTTTACTGTCTCAGCCTCATCCTCCCCAGCCCCCAAGCCCCTACCCAGTCACATCTGCGTGTCCACTTGATCCACCTGCAGAACTTCACCATGGGAGATCTACATCACTTTGCATCCTGCCACTGCAGAGGACCAGGATTCACAGTATGTCTGCTTCACTCTGGTGCTTCAGGTCCCAGCAGAGGTGAAGCCCCTACTGTGTGGCAGCAAAGGGAGGAAGGGGAGAGTCCCTGGGGTGGATCACTTCAGCAGTAACTTGTTATTTGCCCCCACTAGTATCCCCATGAGGTGCCACAGATCTCTATCCGAAATCCCCGAGGACTTTCAGATGAACAGATCCACACGTAAGTTGAACCTGTCAGAACAGGGAAAACTCAGCTACAGCTTTGCCCAGTGACAGAAATGGGCAGGTCTAATATTTGGTTTGCCCTCTTCCTCCAGGATCTTACAGGTGCTGGGCCATGTGGCCAAGGCTGGGCTGGGCACTGCCATGCTGTATGAACTCATTGAGGTAAGAGGTGCGCTAGTCTGAGATAATGTTCTTTCCTTCAAGCTAGAGCAGTTTCTAGCTGTAAAAGGGAAACCATGGGCCTAGAATCTTAAACGGATTTGGAGTCATTAGGTAAGGCCTAAATTAATCCAGAGAAATGAGACTCTTCTATTTGAAAAACTTCCCAAAAGACAGTTCAGTAGCTTCTCCAAGTTGCCTATGCCAGCATCTTGACAGAAAATGACTTTTCCTCTTCACCTTGAATTTTTCTTGCATCAGTTTCAGTATATGTCTTGTTCTCTTGGCACTGGCAACTGAAAGTGGCAAAAGATACGCATCTTGCTTGGGGGCGTCTTAGCCATAAATGAACATTTGAAGGCTAGACTGCCATTGGAACTGACTAGAAAAAGTCATGGTTGGCCAGGCACAGTGGTGGGCATTTGTAATCCCAGCTACTTGGGAGGCTGAGGAAGGAGAATCGCTTGAACCTGGGAGGCGGAGATTGCAGGGAGCCAAGATCATGCACTGCACTCCAGCCTGGGCAACAGAGTGAGACTCCATCTCAAAAAAAAAAAAAAAAAGAAAAAGTCATGGTTCCTTTACTGAAAGAGCTTATACACTGCTTAATGAAACAACCCACATGAAGCAACACCTGAAGCTCCAATATACACAGGAAACTTTTATTGTTTGAGATTAAAAATATAAAATTAAGTACAGTTTTATTTTCCCCTAGTTTGTTTATTTATTAATTTTAATTTTTTTTTTTTTTTGAGACAGTCTTAGTCTGTCACCCAGACTGGAGTGCAGTGGTGTGATCTCAGCTCACTGCAACCTCCGCCTCCCAGGTTCAAGTGATTCTCCTGCCTCAGCCTCCCAGATAGCTAGGATCACAGGCATGTGCCACCACACCCAGCTAATTTTGTATTTTTAGTAGAGATGGGGTTTCTCCATGTTGGCCAGGCTGGTCTTGAACTCCTGACCTCAGGTTATCCACCTGCCTCAGCCTCCCAAAGTGCTGGGATTATAGGCATGAGCCACCACGCCCATCCTCTCTTAGTTTAAATTTTTAAGAAAAATGTTCAGAATAGAATGAAGATGGGTGGCTGAGAGTCAAAGAGAGTGGGTTTGATAGGCCACCGTAGCAGTCCTAGGTCAGGCCTCCACAATGCAGCCTTGGACTTTGTGGAATTCCAGAGTACACTATTAGCTATTCAAATAACAATTCAAATGCATAGTTCACAGCCCAACTCAATGCCTTGTGAATTCTCTGTCCATTTGGGTTGTCCATGCCTTGACATGCTTTCTGAAAGCTGACTTAGAACAAACACATTGCCCCATGGGGGAGTGATATTGAAGGGGGCTAATCAAGAAAGGCCTCCCAGAAGATAAATTTTAATTGAACATTTTTTTTCTCAAGGTGTATTATTTTCATCTCCAAGATATATTAAAAGTGACTTAATGAAAGGAAAAACAATTAGGTTGAATTTTGAAACCAGGAAGATCAAATTTTGGGGGAGGGGCAGAGATGTGGAGAAGGATTGATTCCCAGCAGAGGGAGCGTCACCAAGCCAGAAATGCATCAACACAAGGTAACAAACTGGCCTGCTAGGAGCCAAGTCTAGCCAAGTCACTCCTAGGAGTAGTAGACAGGCCTTGATCACAGTTCTTCCCCCTACCCCCCTGTTTAATCAGTGTCTTCTCTCCTCAGAAAGGGAAGGAAATTCTCACAGATAACAACATCCCTCATGGCCAGTGTGTCATCTGCCTCTATGGTTTCCAGGTGGGTTTCTCTCTTGGGACCTGGCATTCTGTTTGGGACCAGCAGATGAGGGCTGTGAGAGAGCTCTGACTTAGTGCCCTACATCTGCCTTCCCTCTAGGAGAAGGAGGCCTTTACCAAAACACCCTGTTACCACTACTTCCACTGCCACTGTCTTGCTCGGTACATCCAGCACATGGAGCAAGAGCTGAAGGCACAAGGACAGGAGCAGGAACAGGAACGGCAGCATGCTGCAACCAAACAGGTAGACCTCACTGCACCTGCACGCTCATCTGACACCCTTAGGCACAGCCTTTCACAACCTTTTCCATCTCTCCACTCCAGTGGCTCTTCACCTTTTCAGGGTCATAGATACCCTTGAGATTAATGAACTCTTACCTCTGTCCAGAAAAAAGGGCATCCTTTTTTTTTTTTGAGATGGAGTCTCACTCTGCCACCCAGGCTGGAGTGCAGTAGCACAATCTTGGCTCACTGCAACCTCCACCTCCTGGGTTCAAGCAATCCTCCTGCCTCAACCTCCCAAGTAGCTGGGATTATAGGTGCGAGCCACCACGCCCAGCTGATTTTTGTATTTTCAGTAGAGACGGGGTTTCACCATGTTGGCCAGGCTGGTCTCAAACTCATGACCTCAAGTGATCCGCCCTCCTCGGCCTCCCAAAGTGCTGGGATTACAGGCGCGAGCCACCGTGCCTGGCCAGGGCATCCTTATATACACTTACATATTGCATGCAGTTTCGGGGGGTTCACAGATCTCTAGTTAGACAACCCGTGCTCTGTCCCAACTCACTGCTGAACCGGTGTCCCTGTGCCCTTTAGTCCCAGCCCTCTGCAGATTAGGTTGGCTGATGGGTCAGCACCAGGGGGCATCCTGGGCTGTGACACAGGCATATGATTTTTCTTTTTTAGAAGGCAGTCGGTGTGCAGTGTCCAGTGTGCAGAGAGCCCCTTGTGTATGATCTTGCCTCACTGAAAGCAGCCCCTGAACCCCAACAACCCATGGTAAGGAGACTTTTTTCCAATCTGAGCCAGGAGTAATGGCATTTTCTAAAGAGTAAGGAATGGCATCTTGTCTGTGTCAAATGGGATCTCTGAAATTGGGCTTGAACTGCCTAGGACCTCTCTGCAAAGCCACATCCCCCACTGGCAGGAGCCTAAGACTCTGGGAGCCCAGACCTGAGGGGCAAAACCAGTGCAGATCTCCTGAGGCAGCCTGGGAGGAGTAGAGGTTTGAGTCAGCCTTCTGCTGTTCATTATTTCCTCTCTGCCATTCTTCCTTCTAGGAGCTGTACCAGCCCAGTGCAGAGAGCTTGCGCCAGCAAGAAGAACGCAAGCGGCTCTACCAGAGGCAGCAGGAGCGGGGGGGAATCATTGACCTTGAGGCTGAGCGAAACCGATACTTCATCAGCCTTCAGCAGGTGAGGGAAGGGCTTCCCAGTTGTCCGGTAATGCCACCAACCTTCCTACAAACCCCAATCAGCCATGGCCCCAGAGTGAACTTTGTTCTAACCAGGAAGATGATAGGCTGATCATGGTCAGCCCAGATAGTAGGAGAGGGGCCTGTAGTTCCCCACCTTGAGGAGCTGCATCTCCCTCACTGCATCTTGTCACTTATTTCTAGCCTCCTGCCCCTGCGGAACCTGAGTCAGCTGTAGATGTCTCCAAAGGATCCCAACCACCCAGCACCCTTGCAGCAGAACTATCCACCTCACCAGCCGTCCAATCCACTTTGCCACCTCCTCTGCCTGTGGCGACCCAGTACATATGTGAGAAGATTCCAGGGGCCAGGTCAAATCAGCAAAGGTTGGGCGAAACCCAGAAAGCTATGCTAGATCCCCCCAAGCCCAGTCGAGGTCCCTGGCGACAGCCCGAACGGAGGCACCCGAAGGGAGGGGAGTGCCACGCCCCTAAAGGTACCCGTGACACCCAGGAACTGCCACCTCCTGAGGGGCCCCTCAAGGAGCCCATGGACCTAAAGCGAGAACCCCATAGCCAAGGAGTTGAAGGTCCTCCACAAGAGAAGGGGCCTGGCAGCTGGCAGGGGCCCCCACCCCGCAGGACTCGGGACTGTGTTCGCTGGGAGCGCTCTAAAGGCCGGATAGCCGGTTCTTCCTACCCTCGCCTGCCTCGGGGCCAGGGAGCATACCGGCCTGGTACTCGGAGGGAGTCCCTGGGCCTGGAATCTGAGGATGGTTCCTAGCAGGACTTGGTGGGGGGAACAGGGAATTGGGGATGGGAGGGGGGCAATAAAGATATTTGGCCTTCTTTGGCTTTCTTTGCTTAGCAGCGCCTAGCCTGTGAGGAATGGCTCTTTTTCTCAATTCCTAGTTAAGACTGGGGTGTGGCAGAGCAGCCCCCAACTTTGCTCTGAAGTCTGTTCTCCGAAGAGCTGGGTAAAGAGGGTCTGACGTCTCATCAGCTAGTATAGTGAGTTTCAGGGAAAACTAGTGGGATGTCAGCATGTAAGCAGAGTCCTTAGGACCCACCGTTAACAACCCATTGTGTACACACCCATGCCTGTCCATTATTTATATACATAGAATGCCTTTAGGTAGAGGAATTTAGTTTCCTGTTTTGTGTCTCATCTCTTTTATCTTAGGCTATGCCCCATCATTTGTATATGTGGTTGCCTGACTGACCCCTGTAGGCACCTGTGATTGCAGCCCTTGTCTTACTCAAGTACCAATCCAGTGATGAAGGGAGATGAGAGAGCAGAGTAGTGTGGCAGATGTTTATTGAACTAGAGGAGGAGAGCTGAGCTGAGCCCAGCCTGATCACCTCCTCAGAGACTCAGCATTGTGAATTGCCCCTACAGGGTCATTTTTATACAGCATGAAGTAGCCCTGCACCTGGGCAGGACTGATCTGGTTTGTAGCTCGAAGGACATGTTCTGCAAAGTTCTCAGCTAAGGAAGGTGCCTGCCCTGGATAGAACCTCTGGAACATCTGGGTCAGCTGCCAGTGTGAGCAGTAGCCCACGTACTCCTTCAGGTCCACTCGCCCCGGGCGTATCAGGGCGGGGTCCAGCCTGAGAGAAGACAGGGAAAGCAGGTCACACTAGCACCCAATAGAGATGGCCCCTCGACCTCCTGTTCCTCCCAAGGCACTAGGGGAGGGGGTGGGCTCTTGCCTAAGTCTCAGGATGCCTGGCTCCTTCCTACCTGTCAACGTGGTTGGTGGTCATGAACACGATGCGGGCTTCAGTGGAAGCCACACCATCCAAGGCATTGAGCAGTCCACTGAAGGTGAGGCGACCTAGGCCTTGGTACTTTACTGGGTCTGGAGGAAGGCAAAGATAAGGAAGCATGAGTAGTCATAGCCCAGCATAAAATTAGCATGCCCCACTATGTTCCCCTGCTTATCCATGTGTCTTGTGGGCTCTTGTCACTAACCCAGGCATCCTCCACCAGCCCTCTGGATTTCTGCTTTCTTCCCCTGTTCCACAGTTACCCACTCCACTTCCTCCAGAACCCCTCACTTACTCTCCACAGCCAAGTCTCGACTGAGAAAAGCAGCATCCACATCCTCCAGGAGTACCAGGCTCTGCTGCGGGGCCACGCTCAGCAGGTGGTTGAGTCGGTCATCAGAGAGGCTGGAGTCCGTGAGGCTCAGCAGGCAGATGCTGTGCTCCAGTTCCCCGGCCAGGGCTGTGCTATGGAGCATGGGATGGCAGGAGGTAGCAGGCAACCTGGAAATGCTTCCTCAGGCCCAGCTACTCTCCTCACCGTCTGGGGACATGTGTCTCAGAGGCCTGACTTCTACCTCACACCCTAATGTTCCACACGTTTCATGTTTATCCTGGTCCCCGATCCCCAGATTCATTTCCCTTTCCAACCCTATCAGCCCAGTGTTTCCACAAAGGCTTCGTTTTGCCAAGTTAAGAGAAATTTTGAATACTCACATAAAACTGCTCTTTCCGCAACCAGGGGGCCCATAAAGCAGGTAGCCACGTCTGTAAGGAATGCCTAGGGATAGAGCCAGGATGATCATGTCTTTTGCCCCGGATATCTACGTTCATTCCCAGCCCTGCCCCCTGGAAGCCTGATAACCTTGGTACGGAAATAAATCATTCTCATACACAACTTTTCATTCCTCTTAATCTCTGGGAATTGGACTAGAGCTTTATATCACCCCATCTGGCTGGAGACCAACCTGTCCCTTCTAAAAATGTCAAAAACAGCACAGCCAAGACCCCAGCTGCTTCTCACCTCTGTCAGTGTACCACTTGGGGTTATCGATGAATTCCTGGACGTCTCTGACAATTCGGTCAGCCAGACCCTGTTGTAGAACCACAGAATTCAGTGGTCGCCGGCGGCGTGGATAGCCAAAGGGACGCCATTCAGAGCCCACAGCTGTGTACATCACGGTCTTCCCTTCCTCCTGCTGCAAGGCTAGCTCTCGAGCTGGGAAGGAGAAGATGAGATAAAGCCAGTAATTCTCTTCACCATGGCTGATTCTTCAATTAGGTGGAGCTGTGCCAAACAGCTTCCTTCTGGCCCCCTGTTCCCATGGGCTCACCCCGGCCTGCTTATTCCACCTCTCCAAACTGCTCATCTGATGTCAAATGTCCCCATCCCTGCAATGTCCCTAGAAAGCCTGCCTGTGCCATCCCACACCTTCCTCCAGGATGTTGAAGAAAACCTTTCGGTCAGTGCCCAGGGCCGTGAAGGTGACAGATTCCCAAGGAGTCCCCGTCTGCAAGTCTATCATCTGCATCTCTCGACTTCGTTCTACCCGAATCCATTTCCCCCGATACCTGAATAAGAACGATCAAAACTGAGTGAGTGAATGGGTCAAACCCAGCTCCCATCATTCTTTTCTACTCTCACAGCCCTCCCTAGCTCCCAACCTTACCAGATAAAATGGTTTCCAGGGCTGGGGACAAATTCAAACTTAGTGGAAATGCGGCCACTCTCATGCTGAAGGTACGAAGTCTCGACACTGAGGTGCTGAGTACGGGTACTGTGGCGGGTGAGCCAGCTAAGCAACCAGGCATAGCTCCTGTCTCGAGCAGGGACTTCCAGTGTGATCATGTAATGGCGCCGGAATGCCACCAGGCCCAGTTGGACACCCTTCCGGGCCAGGGCCAGGGCTGTGCCCACACCCACCAGCCCAAATCCAGCCCCAAAGTAGGGATTGTCCTTCAGAGCCAGAATAAAGTCTGAAAGTGGCATCTTGAAAGGGAAGCACCAAACCTTACAGGCCCTGGGGTGTTACGAAAACCTAGGGGTGGGGAACAGTGGAGATGGGACAAAGCACAGATTAGAAATTGGACCTCCCCAGCCCTGGCCACAGGTCAGCACTACTGTGTGGGTCAATACCCTCCTTTTGTGGGGGTAAGGGTGGAAGGGTGGTATTGGAATGCAAGGGTGGAGGCTCCAGGTCCCTCATCCCATTTTGTCCTTCATTAGTCTACTCATACCTGTTTCCTACCAGAGGACCATGTCTGGAGATGCCTTAAACCAAAAAGAGCTATATAAACAGGCTTCACATCAGGGTAATGGATGGACAGGATTTTTGTGGTCCCTGGGACCAGCTTTGATAAAAAGGGGTCCATTGGCTGCAGTCAGCAAGGGAGAAGCGTCCGTTGACTTGTCAGTAACCCCATGTCTTGTTATGAGTAATGTCCTTCAAATATCCTCTCCCTTACGTCCCCAATATTTAACGTCTTGTTTAGACCTTTATTACCTCCCACCTAAACTGTCTTTAAAATCGTAGTTCTTGAAATGGCATTTTAATAGGTCTTCACCTCCTGCTTCACGGAACAGCTACACAAGGGTCCAGATCTTTCATCATAGGGATCAGCTCCAATTCCATATCTCTCTCTGCTCCAGCACCTTCAATGGCTGGCTCCCAACAGACCCCTGAATTGGGTATAAACTCAGCCTGGTACTCAAGGCTCTCTACAATACGGCGCCCACCTACCTTTCATGGATTAGCTCCTAACACTACCTGTTTAGCAAATATGCAAATACGCAACAAATATGTTCAACAAGTAAGCAACCTCCCAACTCCTTGCTCATGCAGTGCTCTTGGCTCGGAATGCCCGTTCTTTTCTCCCTCATTCTCCCCAACTGAAAATCTGCCCATCTGCTACTTTCTCCACGGATCGTCACATCGTAGACAATAAGATCCTGAGGGACAAGAGCAAAGTTGTTTCTAGTACACATCTCCTCCAACCCCGAACCCCGGCCACTTTGCCCTGCGCCTGGCATGCAGGGAGGTGAGCTGACAGCAGTGACCTCGGCTGAGCCTCAGAACTGGGATCCAGAATTCCAAAACACCTATGCATGGAAGGCCACAGACAAAGCTCTCCCGTCCCCGGCCCCTCCGCGACACCCAGGAACCCCCTCCTGAACCTCGCCCACATCCCAGCTCGCGCCTCCAGCCACATGGTTTGGGGTAACCCGTCACTCAGCCCTCTCACCGCCGTGACTCTCTGGCCCTCCGTCTCGATGGTTTCACCGCGCCTGCACCTTGGGGAAGCTGCGTTCGGCCCCGCCCCGGGTCCTTTCATCTACTTCCCGCCACACCCACAGAGAAGCCCACGCCACTCTACACCAGAGCTCTCGATGGTGCTTCTCCGGCTTCAGGGCTGGAGTGGGGGTGGAGGGCGGGAAAAACCACAGAGAGAAAACATAGAGTACCCCGGCAGCCGGCAAGAGGAAGAGAGAGTGGCTTCCACATCCCCAATATCCTAGAGGCGGCTGAGCCGGAGGCGGTCGCACAAAGCGGGCCCCGGGGGCCGCTCCAGCCGCGGCCAACCATAGAGATGCGGCTCCCGCCGGCTCTGGGTCTGGAGGTGAGTGAGCGGCTGCGGGGCGGAACTGGGAAGGGAATGCGGGTGGAGCGAGCTGGAGGCAAAGTTTTTCGAGCCCTGGGATCAGGGTGGGCCTGGGCGCTGGGAACTCTCGGAAGGAGGTACTGAAGGGAGCACCCAGACGAGCTGGGCCCCGGCGCTGCAGTCGCGTCACGGTTCTGGACCCCGCCCGGGTACCTGCTGCTCTCAGGACAAAATCATGACGATGCTCCATCCCAAGCCTTCCAGGTTACAAACCGCCTTTCCCGTTCGCTGGCTCTTATGATCCAGCTCCCGCCCGACGATGTGGACACTGTCATCACCTCCATTTTACAGATAGGAAAGCTGAGGCCCAGAGAAGCGAAGCGACTGTGTCTGTCCAAGGCCACGCGGTGAGTCAGAGCCAGAGGCAGGTGGGAACCTGGGTCCCTAGGCCGGGGCCCGTTGTTTCTCCAGGCATTCTCTCTGCCTTAGTCTGTCCTTTCTCTTTCTCAGCCCTCCTGCCCGGAAGATAAGCGTATTTCTTCTCTGGTGCCCACCTGTCTCCTACCTTACCCTGCCCTCCCGCAGGTGAAGGTTCTTAATCTTGACGGCTCAGCGTCCTCCTTGGCTCCCCCCGGAGGCCATGTATGGTCAAGCTTGAAGATTCCCCAGAGCAGCGATAATATTCAGTAAGTGGAGGCTGCAGTTTCCAGAGAATCCCTCTGACCACGGGAGTGCACTTTCCAGCCACCTTGTGAATCCCTGTGATCTGTTGTTTTGAGTCCATGGGATTCTGGAAATAGGGACTATCAGATTGCAGGATCTTGGTTTTTGTTTGTTTGTTTTTTGAGACGGAGTTTCGCTCTTGTTGCCCAAGCTGGGGTGTAATGGTGCGATCTCGGCTCACTGCAACCTCCGCCTCCCGGGTTCCAGCGATTCTCCTGCCTCAGCCTCCCGAGTAGCTGGGATTACAGGCATGTGCCACCACACCCTGCTGATTTTTTGTATTTTTAGTAGAAACAGGGTTTCACAATGTTAGCCAGGCTGGTCTCGAACTTCTGACCTCAGGTGATCGGCCCGCCTTGGCCTCTCAAAGTGCTGGGATCACAGGCCTGAGCCACCGCGCCCGGCCTGGTTTCTTCTTCTTTTTTCGTTTTTTTCTTTTTGCATCTTGTCTGTGACTCAATTTCATGAAGTGATTCCCATCATTCTTATTAATTACTAATTATTCAGCTTAAACTCATTTTAGCCATGTATAACAGGGTATGCAATTCAATTGTCATTCATTCCTCAGTTATGTTCCCATATTTAGTTTGAGGCCATAGTCAGTTAATGAGTTTGAAATTTCTCCAAATTGTTACGTTATAGGTGAGGAACCACTGGTTTTGTACAAGATACCTAGCTTTACTCCAATGCAGCTCCATATCTGTGGTTCTTCACTGGAATCTTCGATTGTGGGTGATTTGTGTTTGTTGAAGTGATAATGTCAGTATCACAAAGTGATATCATTGAAGTGATAATGTCAACAAATTACTAAAAAAGCTATACATCTAGGGAGAGAGACTGACAGGTAAACAACAGTGCAGTGTGACCTCGTTTCTGATAGGGCTGTGTACAGAGTGCCCTTAGGACGCCAGAAGAGAGAAGATAAGAGTTTCGGGAAGCCAGGCCCGGCGCGGTGCCTCACGCCTGTAATCCCAGCACTTTGGGAGGCCGAGGCGGGTGGATCACCTGAGTTCTGGAGTTCAAGACCAGCCCAACCAACATGGAGAAACCCCATCTCTACTAAAAATACAAAATAGTAGCCAGGCGTGGTGGTACATGCCTGTAATCCCAGCTACTCAGGAGGCTGAGGCAGGAGAATTGCTTGAACCCAGGAGTCAGAGGTTGTAGTGAGCTGAGATCGTGCCACTGCCCTCCAGCCTAGGTGACAGACTAAGACTGTCTCAAAAAAAAGAATGTCAGGAGGCCTTCATGGTGGAAGTGACATTTGTGCAGCTTCTTCAAGGATAGTTAATTGGTTAGCCAGATAAGAGAGATTGAAAAGGGGAAAAGGCATATCGAGCCAAGAGACGCAAAAGGCTGTGAGGGTATGAAAGCAAAAGACAATGTGGTGGGTCTGGAGAATGGCACATCATCTGGTTCAGAGATCTGCTGAGGGGAGAAGTGGGAGATGAGTCTGGGGAGGTCAGCAGGAGCCAGATGATGAAGGAAGGGCCTTCCTTATAATCCATGCTGAGGAATAGTGAGATTACCAGAGGTTAAGAGGGAAAGGGACCAGGCAAGGTGGCTCACGCCTATAATCCCAGCACTTTGGGAGGCCAAAACGGGCGGATCACCCAAGGTCAGAAGTTCGAGACCAGCCTGGCCAACATGGTGAAACTCCATTGCTATTAAAAATACAAAATTTACCTGGGCGTGTGTGGCACATGCCTGTAGTCCAGCTATTGAGGAGGCTGAGACAGGAGAATTGCTTGAACCCAGGAGGCAGAGGTTGCAATGAGCCAAGATCACGCCACTGCACTCCAGCCTGGGTGACAGAGCGAGACTCTGTCTCAAAAAAAAAAAAAAAAAAAGGATTTCTGAGATATTTTGGCCCCACCTAATTTTGTTGCAGATAAGAAATCTGAGACCCAAATTGCTTAATGACTTGGCTAAGGGCACTTAGCTAGCAGAAGACAACCTGCAGTCATTAATATATTGGCCAATACTTGTTGGCTGTCTCCTAATATTCTGTTATCATTTTTATACTTTTTGTTCTGAACATTATCATAAAAGAAAGCCTCTATTTAGTCTCATATGGTATATATGACATATTGCCATGCAAGAAAATGCCTAAGTGGGTGGGCACTGGGCTGTGTACCCACGCCAGCCAGGAAGAAAGTAAGAACTCTAACCTTACTTTGTTTTTCTTCTGGTTGGCTTGTCAGCATTTAAGAAGCCAAAACACACAAGTCGGTGGTGATGACAGACCCCCTTTTGGACTCACAGCCAGCCAGTAGCACCGGGGAGATGGATGGACTGTGCCCTGAGCTATTGCTGATCCCCCCGCCTCTCTCTAACCGTGGAATCCTGGGGCCTGTCCAGAGCCCCTGTCCTTCCGGGGACCCTGCACCTATACCTACTGAGCCAGGCTGCCTGCTGGTAGAGGCCACAGCAACTGAAGAGGGACCAGGGAACATGGAGATCATTGTGGAGACAGTAGCTGGAACCCTGACCCCAGGTGCTCCTGGAGAAACCCCAGGTACAAACACAGTTGCAAGCAGGCCAGTGGGACAAGCAGCTCTGAGGTTTTGTCTGGGTTATTTTTGATTCTGTATAAATATGATGAGAACACAAGGTAGCATCCTATTTTTATACTTGGAGATGTTGTCATTTGGTTTGCAGTTGGTGCATGTTGATTGAAGGCTGGCGAAGTGGTGCACAGCCTTCTACCAAGCTTTTGGCAGTCTGTCCTGCAAGGGCTTCATGTGTGCTAGGCAGTAATCCAGAAAGTAAGACCTTTCTGACACCTCTGCCCAATCCTGGCTTGTCCCTACTCTTACAGTCCTTGGAGATTCTTTCCTCCATATTGACCCTCCTACCCAGGAACTGCAGCCAGGGATTAAGCAAAAACCCTGTCTCTACCACCCTGGGCTTGGCAGGGCTTTCCAGAAGTGATCTGGTATTTCCCTGCCCTAGTTTTTTGTGTATTAACATACTTTACTCATCCAAGGCATGTTGTTAAGAATAAGAGTTGAGGCCTGGTACAGTGGCATGCACCTGTAGTCTCAGCTACTTGGGAGGCTGAGGCAGGAAGATTGCTTGAGCCCAGGAGTTAGAGGCTGCCGTATGTTATGATCATACCTGTGAATAGCCACTGCACTCCAGCCTGGGCAATATAGTGAGACCCCCATCTCTTTAAAAAAACAAAACAAAACAAAAAAAAAATAGGAGTTGAGCATTTGTATTTATCTCAGATGAAAGATTCTCCCTTTATTCATCCCATTATCCTCACCTCTTATTTTTAGGAAGCTTCCCTGTTTTTTAATTACCATCCTCCAGCCATAGTTGTCACCACTTCACTTGGCACTGCAGTATAGTGACAAAGAATATTGGGAAAGATTAGCTAATTTGACCATATAATATTTCCAAACTTCCATATGGTGAAAGAAATTAAAAAAAAAAAAAAGCCTAGGAAAAACATTTGCAATATGTAAGAAAGAGTTAATATCTTTAAAATTCAAAGAGCCACAGTAAGAAAAAGAAACCATCTCTTTTTTTGTTTGCTTTGCTTTTTTTGTTTTCTTTTGGTTTTGGGGGTTTTGTTGAGACAGGGTCTTGCTCTGCCACCCAGGCTAGAGTGCAGTGGCACAGTTACGGCTCACTGCAGCCTTGACCTCCTGGGCTTAAGCAATCCTCTTGCCTCAGCTTCCCATGTAGCTGGGGCCACAGGTGTATACCACCCACACTCAGCTAGTTTTTAAATTTTCTTTGGTAGAAACGAGGTCTCACCTTGTTGCCCAGGCTAGTCTTGAACTCCTGGGCTCAAGCAATCTTCCCACCTCGGCCTCCTAAAGTTTTGGGATTACAGTTATGAGCCATCGCACCCAGCAGAAACCTTTTTTTTTTTAAATGGGAAAAAGAAATCTATGTGCAATGCTCTAAAGAAGAAATAAAAGTAGTAACCATATGGAAGGATGCTTAATCTCACTAGCAAAGAAATAAATTCCAGTTAAAAATAAGAGATGTGGCTGGGCATGGTGGTTCATGCCTATAATCCTAGCACTTTGGGAGGCCGAGACAGGCAGTTGTCTGAGCTCAGGAGTTTGAGACCAGCCTGGGCAAGATGGTGAAACCCCACCTCTGCTAAGATACAAAAAATCAGCTGGGCATGGTGGTGGGCACCTGTAATCCCAGCTACTCAGGAGGCTGAGGCAGGAGAATTGCTTGAACCCGAGAGGCGGAGGTTGCAGTGAGCCAAGATCGCACCACTGAACCCCAGCCTGGACAACAAAGCGAGATTCTGTCTCAAAAAAAAAAAAAAAAAAAAAAAAAGGAGATGCATTTTGGCATAAATTAAACATTTTTAATAATACCTAGTGTTGATGAGGCTATAGGAAACACTATGTTACAGCTTATGGAGATACAAATTAGTATAATCTTTTGAAGGTCAATTTAGCTACATAGCAAATTTTACAATTTGCATACTCTGACCACTAATTCCACTGTAGGAATGCACAAAGACACCGGAATTACAGTGGCCAGAGCAAGGATGAGGATATATAGGGGTGCTTTATTTGTAATGGTTGGAAACAGCCCAAATGTCCATCAGTAATGGCACAATTTATTTGTTAAAATTATTTTTAGAATGGGCAACATAGGGAGACCCCATCTCTACAAAAAAATTTAAAATTAGCCAGGAATGGTGGTGCCTGTAGTCCCACCTACTCAGGAGGCTGAGGTGGGAGAATCACTTGAGCCCAGCAGGTCAAGGCTGCAGTGAGCTGTGATCACACCACCACTGCACTGCAGCCTGGGTGACAGAGAGAGACCTTGTTTCCCCCACCACCAGCCAAAAAAATTATTTTTATTTTTTTGGTCCCCAGGGAAGCAAGGGCAGAATTTTATTTTGATTTGTTCATGCTCTGGAAAAAACATGAACTGGATAAGAAAGTACAAACTAGATGTAAATGTACTCAAAGATAAAAATATCTTTGATATATAGCAAGTGGGAAGAAAAGGGTCAAAAAGAAACACACCAAATTGTGTGTGTGAAGGTGCTGGGTGGTTATTCTTCCTTTGTATACTTATGTATCATTTTAGATGTTGCACTGAAATTTTTTTTTTTTTGAGATAGAGTTTCACTCTTGTCACCCAGGCTGCAGTGCAATGGCGTGATCTTGGCTTGCTGCAACCCCCACCTCCCAGTTTCAAGCGATTCTCCTGCCTCAGCCTCCTGAGTAACTGGGATTACAGGCATGCGCCACCATGCCCGGCTAATTTTGTATTTTTAGTAGAGACGGGGTTTCTCCATGTTGGTCAGGCTGGTCTCAAACTCCCAACCTCAGGTGATCCACCCACCTTGTCCTTCCAAAATGCTGGGATTACAGGTGTGAGCCACTAGGCCCGGCCTGAAATTTTTTTTTTTTGAGACAGAGTCTCTCTCTTGGCCAGGCTGGAGTGCAGTGGGCAATCTCGGCTCACTGCAACCTCCACCTCTCAGGTTCAAGCGATTCTCCTGCCTCAGCCTCCCGAGTAGCTGGGACTACAGGTGCGTGCCACCACGCCTGGCTAATTTTTTGTATTTTTAGTAGAGACGGGGTTTCACCATGTTAGCCAGGATGGTCTCGATCTCCTGACCTCATGATCCTCCTGTCTCAGCCTCCCAAAGTGCCGAGATTACAGGCGTGAGCCACCGCACCTGGCCCTGAAATTTTTTTTTTTTAACAACAAAAAAAAAACAATAAAGAGCAAACAGACCAGCAGAATAAATGTAGGACAAACCTGGCCTTGAGTCATGGCTCTACCACTAATAAACATAGTAGTCTTAATCTCGTAGAATCTCAGGACCTTGTTGTCACAGGGCTGTTGGAGGACCAAATGAGAGCGTTTATTAAGCCTTTCTTTATCAAAGTCTTGCCCATTGCTTTTAAAACGGCAGCAATTATTTTGGAGAATAATAATTATTTTCAGAAAGGATATTCTCCATTTTATCCATTCCTGTGCCTTTGTAAAGCTCTTTACAGAATTTGAAAGTAAAGCTCTTACCATTTATATTGCAGATATTATCCCTAGTTTGTCATTTTCTTTTCGAAGTTTCTGGTTTTCACTTGGGCAAAATATACTGTCTTAATGCTTTCTGGATTTGCTTGCTTGTTCACTCATTTAACAAATATTTATTAAGCACCTATCTTGTGACAAGTATTGTGCTAGGAATCCAAACACACGTGCCAGATAGATGGTCCCTGACCTTATGGGGCTTACAGTCCAGGTGTAGGACCAGACTTAAAGTCCATCTGTACTCTACGAATATTAAAAGATTCACCTACATTTTCTACTAGTAACTAACTCCTATGAGTCTTGTTCCATCTGATTCTATGCCTTTCTCTGTCGGTCCTCTGCCTGCAGGTGTCCTGGTAAAGGTGGTGGAGGTGTACTTCTGTGAGCGCTGTGAACAGAGCTTCGCAGAGCCCACTCTGCTGGCCCTGCACCAGTGCAGTGAGACCCATATACAGCCTGTGCAGGGCCTCTCTAGCCCCCCATGCTCTGTAGAGCTGCCTCCCAGCAACCCAACCCTCCCTGGCCCTCTGCAGGGCCAGAGCCCACCAGTTAGCCCCCTATCATGCCCTGTGTGTAGACAGGAGTTTGCCCAACCCCAGGCCCTGAAGAGCCACTTCAAGATTCACCGGGGCACTCCTGACACCTTCTCCTGCCCAGAATCTGGCTGTGTGTTCTCTGCTGAAGATCGCAAGGGTCTGCAGCACCACCTGAGGCAGACTCACAGAGCAGTTCCTGTGCCCTGTTCTTTCCGGGGCTGCCCCCTGCTTTTCGGGAGCCAGCAGGGCATGGAGCTGCACCGGCAGGCGCATTACCCTTTCCACTGCAGCCACTGCAGCTTCATGGGCTCCAACGTCAAACTCTTCCGGCAGCATCAGCGGAGCCATGGTGCTGGGACACAGGGAGAACTTTCTGCCGTTCAGGGCCTTCCATCCCAGGAGCTGCTGCCAGGTATGAGGCCAAGGGCCAAGCAGTTCCTCTCCTGGAGTTCAGCCACAGTTGATCTTATAGGAGAGGCAGTTGTTTCCAAGGCCATGAATGTACATGAATATAAGAGAATCTAGACAGTGGCTCAGGAGGATGGAGTTTTACTGGATGACATGGGAAGGCATCTTGAAACAGTTGGAATATATGGGACAAAGAGGAAGTCTTTGTTTGTGACAATGAGTGAAAGTTGGCTTAGGCTACATGTGGCCTGAAGTTACTTAACCAATATTCTCTAATGATCCATTTCACAACTTTCTGAGAGCTAAAGTGAAAATGACCATCATTGGCTATGGCCACTGATAGAATGCCTGTAGACTTTCCTTTAGAGCAACTGGGGATTGGGCAGTAGAAGCCAGGGTTATTTTAAAAAGGAAATAACCCTTTGGGCTGGGCACTGTGGCACATGCCTGTGATCCCAACAATTTGAGAGGCCAAGGTGGATGGATCCCTTGAGCCCAGGAGTTCAAGACCAGCCTGGGCAATATGGTGAAATCCTGTCTCTACAAAAAATACAAAAATTGGGTGTGGTGGCACATGTCTGTAGTCCCAGTTACTCGGGAGGTTGAGGTGGGGGATCACTTGAGCTCAGGAGGCGGATGTTGCAGTGAGCCAAGATTGCAGCACTGTACTTCAGTCTGGATGACAGAGTAAGACCCTGTCTCAAAAAAAAAAGAAGTAAAGAAAGGAACTTAGGAACTTTCAAGGGAGATGGCGTTTTACTAGTTGTCATTCCTCTTGGTCCCAAAAAAGCATGAGAGAGCAGAGGAGCAGGAGGAAACAGAGAAAACGGGCCAGGAGAGGCCAGGATTCTGATAAGAGAAGGAATTGCAGTCTACCCATTCTCTACTTTCAGCCCCCTATGACCTCAATGACCTCGCTGCTGTCAGCTTCATGGAGTCTGAAAGTGGTGCTCTCTGAGGTTTGAGTTACTTTAGACTGGAACATTGCTAATAACTTAGCTCTTCGTCCTCCTATTTTCATCTTGAGTGGAAATACATTTATACATAAAACCTAAGATCTCCTTATGCTAAAAGTGGGAGAGGGTGATTATTTCAGCCAGTAGGTAGAGAAGTATAAGCATTTAGTGCTGTTATTGGCTCCTGTAGACTTTATCAAGTTTTATGTATCTCCAGCTCCCAAACTGCCTCCAGGAGAGAGAGAACCTTCACAGGAAGCAGGTCCACCCTTGCCTGGGCAGGAGACAGCTGAAGAGGAGAATGTAGAGAAAGAAGAGAAGAGTGACACCCAGAAGGACTCCCAGAAGGCTGTGGATAAAGGCCAAGGGGCTCAGCGGTTGGAAGGTAATGACATTCTGAGGCTTGAAGCCCTTGGTGGTGGGGAAGAATGGATTGTTGAAACCCTGCCATTGAGGCTCTGGGGTTTGTTTTCTGAGCTTTGGTTCGGATCCTTTTATTCTGTTCTACCTTGACTCAAAAGTCAAGGTCTAGTGGGAAAATGATAAATGAGTGAATGGTAAAGACTTTAGTAATATAGCTTTGGGGTAAATCGAGTTTGCTTCACTGGGCTGGTTTTCCTCAGGCAGAAAACTCTAGCAGGGAAGCAGGAGGTGATCTTCATCATATAGAGATGCCAGAAGTTATTGATGATCAGCAGCCTATTTTGTCTGGCACTGAGCCCTCAAATACTTTTTTCTGAATCTTTGCTTCCCAGTTTTTCACCTCAGTAGAATATTTGAAAGTCATCCCACAAGGAGCATAGTTATCAAGTGAATAAGAAAGATTTGGTTGTATTTATTACCAACTTCATTATTATCTAGAGCCTGTGAGCCAGTGTTTGGAAGTAAGAGTACTGTAACTTCTTTTGGCTCACCCCCTTGGGGGCTCTTTTCCTTCTAACTAATCTTGCCGATGCTTCTGCCTGCCCCCATAGAACAAGGCAGGAAAGAACAAGAATGCTCCATTCAGATTATTTTAAGTAGTTCTAAACAAAGGCTCAAGAAGAGCAGGTAGCTGAGTAAAGCACTTCAAACAGGCTGTCACAGCAAGGCCTGAGAAGCCCTTGTGATTTTGCTTCTCTTAAAATTTGAGTTTCTCACCCTTTTTTGAGACTACAGTATTTGAGACCCTTTTGCTTGGTTTCCTGCAGAGAGGCCACACATCGTTTGTGTCTGAGCAAATTGTGGTTCTCCCATTATCTGGCTTTCCCCAGAAAAATCTCACTCTCTCAAATCTCTGTATTCCCTTTCCCAGGGGATGTGGTCTCTGGCACCGAGTCCCTCTTCAAGACCCATATGTGTCCAGAGTGTAAGCGCTGCTTTAAGAAGCGGACTCATCTGGTGGAGCACCTGCATCTCCACTTCCCAGACCCCAGCCTCCAGTGCCCTAACTGCCAGAAGTTCTTCACCAGTAAGAGCAAGCTCAAGACCCATCTGCTGCGGGAGCTGGGTGAAAAGGCCCACCACTGCCCACTGTGCCACTACAGTGCAGTGGAGAGGAATGCACTCAACCGCCACATGGCCAGCATGCATGAAGATATTTCCAACTTCTACTCAGACACCTATGCCTGTCCTGTCTGCCGTGAGGAATTCCGCCTCAGCCAGGCCCTAAAGGAGCACCTCAAGAGCCACACGGCAGCAGCCGCAGCAGAGCCGTTACCCCTTCGCTGCTTTCAGGAGGGCTGCAGCTATGCAGCACCCGACCGCAAGGCCTTCATTAAGCACCTGAAGGAGACCCATGGGGTGCGGGCTGTGGAGTGCCGCCATCACTCATGTCCCATGCTCTTTGCCACAGCCGAAGCCATGGAGGCCCACCACAAGAGTCACTACGCCTTCCATTGCCCCCACTGTGATTTTGCTTGTTCCAATAAGCACCTATTCCGTAAACACAAGAAGCAGGGCCACCCTGGCAGTGAAGAGCTGCGCTGCACCTTCTGCCCCTTTGCCACCTTCAACCCAGTGGCTTACCAGGATCATGTAGGCAAGATGCATGCTCATGAAAAGATCCACCAGTGTCCTGAGTGCAACTTTGCCACTGCCCACAAGAGGGTGCTCATCCGACATATGCTTCTACATACGGGTAGGATGGTTTCCATCCTTACAATAATGTTGTAATAATGATGGTGGTGATACTGGCTACAAAGGGTCTTGCATACATTTTCTCATTTGACCCAAAATTCCTAGAGATAGATCTAGCATTCCAAGTTTACAAATGAGCCTTAAGTTCAGTGTCATTTAGCTAGTAAAGTAGTAGAGCTAGGATTTGAATCCATGCAGTCTGATTCCAGAGCCTGTGCTCTAACCACTGTCGTGCTGTGCCTCGCTCTTAAGCCCTTGTCCAGTTCTGCCCACCCCTAGTCAGGCTTGAGTGGGTTAACACCAAGCCTGAAGAAACCCAAACCAGGACAAATACCTTACTTTGCAATTCATGTTTTGGGATGTGCTAAGAGAGACAGGGGCGAGGGGACTGAGCCGTCCACACGCATATGGCCTTCTATAGCTTGGGCATCCATGACACTGAAAAAGATCACCTCCAGTGACCTGGAAGTTGCAGATGTTTAACTCGCACTCGTAACTGTCTTCTAGCATTCTTGATGCTTTAGGTAACAACCAAACCAAGCTTCCTGCTACAGCATCATCCCATTTGTGATCTCTATATCAACATCAGGGGATTGACAGGACATTTTTAGAATTTTCATCAAAGACACCGGTTTGGGAGAAAAAATTTTAGGCAGCCTGGGACAAAGCCATTATTCTCATTGAACTCATTCCTGTACATGCTTTAGTCACAAAATCTCATGTTTCTGAGGTCTTTCCAAAAGGCTTAATCTTTTAAGTAAGGCAGATAAAGATGAGAAAAGAGACAAACTCTGAGACCTACTTTAAGATCACACAGATAGTGTTAGAACCAGAATACCACGTTGCTAGCCTTTCACCATAGGGAAGGGGTCTGGGTGAGTGGGCAGGGACAACAAGGAGGGGTCTTGAAGGAACCTGGCCCCCAGCCTGTCAGTGCCAGGTCTTGACCATCAACATGGACAGCTCACCTTTGAGTTCTCACTGAGTATCACTGACAGCTTTGGGACATTTCATATAATCTTTATACCAACCTTTTGGAGACAAGGAAACAGACTGCTCAAACCCACATGGTAGTCAACTAGGATTTAAACTACCACTTAATGGCTCTATGATTTCTCTGTGCCTCTGTTTCCCTATCTGTAAAATGAGGGTGATAATAGCACCTGCCTCTTAAGGATGTTCTGAAAATTTGAGGGGAGGAGGCTTTTTTTTTTTTTTTTTTTTTTTTGAGATGGAGTCTGGCTCTGTTGCCCAGGCTGGAGTAAAGTGGCCCAATCTCAGCTCACTGCAAGCTCCACCTCCTGGGTTCACGCCATTCTCCTGCCTCAGCCTCCCGAGTAGCTGGGACTACAGGCATCCACCACCATGCCCAGCTAATTTTTGTATTTTTAGTAGAGACAGGGTTTCACCGTGTTAGCCAGGATGGTCTCGATCTCCTGATCTCATGATCCACCTGCCTTGACCTCCCAAAATGCTGGGATTACAGGCGTGAGCCACCATGCCCGGCCGAGAGGAGGAATTTTTTTACAAAGTGCTCAGAAGAGTGCTAGTCACATAATAAGAACTTTGTTCATGTTGGCTGTTAATATTTTTATTACTATGTTGGACTTCAGATCAGAATTCTTGACCATTCTGTTCTGTTGTCTCATTTATTTTTCCTTTTGTTCTAGAAAACAGAAAAATTAGGCTGAGTAGTTGACCATAGTGACAGCAAGCTGTAAAACAAATCAAGAGTGGACTTTAAGCTAGTTTTGAAAAGCTTGGGGTGGGCACGGTGGCTCACGCCTGTAATCCCAACACTTTAGGAGGCCAAGGCGGGCGGATCACCTAAGGTCAGGAGTTCGAGAACAGCCTGGCTAACATGGTGAAACCCCCTCTCTACTAAAAATACAAAAAAATTAGTTGGGCATGGTGGCGGGCGCCTGTAATCCCAGCTACTCGAGAGGCTAAGGCACAAGAATTGCTTGAACCCGGGCAGTCGAGCTTGGCAGTGAGCTGAGGTAGCGTCACTGCACTCCAGCCTGGGCGACAGAGTGAGACTCTGTCTCAATTTAAAAAAAAAAAGAAAAGCTTGGTCTTTACTTTCTTCCCATCTTCACTGGTGTGGGAGTTGGGGGAGTAGTTGTCTGAGAGAGCCCTGAAGCAGCCTTTTATTATTGTGAGGTTTTCACCATCTTAGGTAGCACATGAAGCTGTTGTTCCTCCCTGGCATCAGGGCAGGCTTGCTGGAAGAAATGGTCTGTCCACTTGATCTGTATCTGACCTGTGTTCTCTCCCCTCATCCTCATCCCCCATATAAGGTGAGAAGCCCCACAAGTGTGAGCTGTGTGACTTCACATGCCGAGACATGAGCTACCTATCCAAGCACATGCTGACCCACTCCAACACCAAGGATTACATGTGCACTGAATGTGGCTATGTCACCAAGTGGAAGCACTACCTCCGTGTGCACATGCGAAAACATGCAGGGGACCTCAGGTACAACACACACATAGGCCTCCGTCCCAATCCCAAGAACCTTATGCCAAGCTAGCTTCCTCTCAGATCTAACTTCTGGCCCTATTTCTTTCTCCGGTCCCTGGAGAGTCTCCTCCTAAGGCCGGGTGCAGTGGCTCACACCTGTAATCCCAGCACTTTGAGAGGCCGGGGCGGGCAAATTGCTTGAGCTTGGGAGTTCAAGGCCATCTGGGCAACACCCCATCTCTACTAAAACTACAAAGATTAGCTGGGCATGGTAGCAGATGCCTGTAATGCCAGCTTCTTGGGAGCCTGAAGCACTAGAATCGCTTGAGCCAGGGGGTGGAGGTTGCAGTGAGCCAAGATTGCACCACTGTACTCCAGCCTGGGTGACAGAGTAAGACTCTGTTTCAAAAAAGAAAAGGAAAGAAAAAAGAGAGTCTTTTCCTAACACCCTTCTCTGTTCCCACTGTCTCAACTCCATTGCCTACAGCTGGCCTCTGTGACTGTGGCTCAGTCACATGGCGAGCGCTCTCTGGGCTCTGGGAAGGGAGTATAGACCTACAGTATAGGCCTAGAGACTAAGGTGTCACTTGAGTTCTCAGAGTTTGGCCCTGGGAAAGTGGATAGACTCTATATTCATGCCCCAATCTTGCCACTTCCAAATCCAGGCAAGTTCTCTGACCTATGGCACAGCTGGCTAAGGGGTTTCTAGACCTGTCATGCCTCTGTGGGAGAAGGGAAACGAGGCACAGAAACCTGCCCTGTGGAGTTGTAGCCACATCAGTTCCTTGGAAATCTACAGTGGGTCATGCTGATTCATGATTACTTTCTTTTAGGAAGGCAGTACAGAATAGGGCTTAGAACACAGGCCCTGAAGCTAGGCTGTCTCTGCTCCTGGCTTACTTTGTAACCAACCTTAGGCAAATTATTAACTTCTGTGATTTAGTTTTTCTCACTTGGAAAACAGAGATACCAGTTTCATAGGGTAGTGAAAAGGAGGGTTACATCAGGTGACACATGTATGATACTGAGTGCAGAGCCTGGCCCACAGTAAGTATTTACTGAGTGATTCTTAGTTGTGATTAATTATTGTGATTGCCTCCCCCTTTCCCTCCTTGCCAGGTATCAGTGCAACCAGTGCTCCTATCGCTGTCACCGGGCTGATCAGCTGAGCAGCCACAAGCTGCGGCATCAGGGCAAGTCTCTGATGTGTGAGGTGTGTGCCTTCGCCTGCAAGCGGAAGTATGAGCTGCAGAAGCACATGGCTTCCCAGCATCACCCTGGCACACCGGCCCCACTCTACCCTTGCCACTACTGCAGTTACCAGAGCCGCCACAAGCAGGCTGTGCTGAGCCATGAGAACTGCAAGCATACCCGCCTCCGTGAGTTCCACTGTGCCCTCTGTGACTACCGCACCTTCAGCAACACCACGCTCTTGTTCCATAAACGCAAGGCCCATGGCTATGTGCCTGGAGACCAGGCTTGGCAGCTCCGCTATGCAAGCCAGGAGCCAGAAGGGGCCATGCAGGGCCCAACACCCTCACCAGATTCAGAGCCCTCAAACCAGCTGTCAGCCCGACCTGAGGGGCCAGGTCACGAACCTGGGACTGTGGTGGACCCCAGCTTGGACCAGGCCCTGCCAGAGATGAGTGAGGAGGTCAACACTGGAAGACAGGAGGGCAGTGAGGCTCCCCATGGGGGTGACCTGGGTGGCAGTCCCAGCCCAGCAGAGGTGGAGGAGGGCAGCTGCACACTACACCTAGAGGCCCTGGGAGTAGAGCTGGAGTCTGTGACTGAGCCACCCCTTGAGGAGGTCACTGAAACAGCCCCTATGGAGTTCAGGCCCCTGGGACTGGAAGGGCCAGATGGACTGGAAGGACCAGAGCTATCTAGCTTTGAAGGTATTGGGACTTCTGACTTGGGTGCTGAAGAAAATCCCCTTCTGGAAAAGCCAGTGTCTGAGCCCTCCACAAATCCTCCATCCTTAGAGGAGGCCCCTAACAACTGGGTAGGAACCTTCAAGACAACTCCACCTGCTGAGACAGCACCCTTGCCCCCGTTACCTGAGTCAGAGTCGTTACTCAAGGCCCTAAGGAGACAGGACAAAGAACAAGCAGAGGCATTGGTGCTAGAGGGGCGGGTGCAGATGGTAGTGATCCAGGGAGAGGGGCGAGCCTTCCGCTGCCCACACTGCCCTTTTATCACTCGCCGGGAGAAGGCCCTGAATCTGCACTCCAGGACTGGGTGCCAAGGCCGCCGAGAGCCCCTGCTGTGCCCCGAGTGTGGGGCTAGCTTCAAGCAACAACGCGGCCTCAGCACCCACCTGCTGAAGAAGTGCCCTGTTCTGCTCAGAAAGAACAAGGGCTTGCCCAGACCAAATTCACCCATCCCTCTGCAACCTGTGCTCCCAGGCACCCAGGCCTCAGAGGACACAGAAAGTGGGAAGCCCCCACCTGCACCACAAGAAGCAGAGCTACTGCTTCCAAAAGATGCTCCTTTGGAGCTTCCCAGGGAGCCAGAAGAAACAGAAGAGCCTCTTGCCGCAGTCTCTGGTTCCCCAGTCCCTCCTGCAGGAAACTCCTTGTCCACAGAGGCCCCTAAGAAGCACTGCTTTGACCCAGTCCCTCCTGCAGGAAACTCCTCACCCACGGAAGCCCCTAAGAAGCACCACCTTGACCCAGTCCCTCCTGCAGGAAACTCCTCACCCACAGAGGCCCTGAAGAAGCACCGCTTTGAGCAGGGCAAGTTTCACTGCAACTCCTGCCCATTCCTTTGTTCCCGGCTCTCCTCTATTACCTCTCACGTGGCTGAAGGCTGCAGAGGGGGACGTGGCGGGGGAGGAAAACGAGGGACCCCCCAGACCCAGCCTGATGTGTCCCCGTTGAGCAATGGGGACTCTGCTCCCCCGAAGAATGGGAGTACAGAGTCCAGCTCTGGTGATGGGGATACAGTTCTGGTTCAAAAGCAGAAGGGGGTTCGCTTCTCCTGCCCTACATGTCCCTTTAGCTGCCAGCAGGAACGGGCTCTGAGGACTCACCAGATCCGGGGCTGCCCCCTCGAGGAGTCTGGAGAGCTGCACTGCAGCCTCTGCCCATTCACTGCTCCTGCTGCTGCTGCCTTAAGGCTCCACCAGAAGCGGAGGCACCCCACTGCAGCCCCAGCCCGTGGGCCCCGGCCCCATCTACAGTGTGGGGACTGTGGCTTCACCTGTAAACAGAGCCGTTGCATGCAGCAGCACCGGCGGCTCAAGCACGAGGGGGTGAAGCCCCATCAGTGCCCCTTCTGTGACTTTTCGACCACCAGACGGTACCGGTTAGAGGCTCACCAGTCCCGACACACAGGCATTGGCCGCATCCCCTGCAGCTCTTGCCCCCAGACGTTTGGTACCAACTCGAAACTGCGCTTGCACCGGTTAAGGGTACATGACAAAACACCCACCCACTTCTGTCCACTTTGTGACTATAGTGGCTACCTTCGCCATGACATCACTCGTCATGTCAACAGCTGCCACCAAGGCACCCCAGCCTTTGCCTGCTCCCAGTGTGAAGCCCAGTTCAGCTCAGAGACAGCACTTAAGCAGCATGCTCTGCGCCGACACCCCGAGCCTGCACAGCCTGCCCCTGGCTCTCCTGCAGAGACCACTGAGGGCCCCCTGCACTGTTCCCGCTGTGGGTTGCTGTGCCCCAGCCCTGCCAGCTTACGAGGACACACCCGTAAACAGCACCCACGGCTTGAGTGTGGGGCCTGCCAGGAGGCCTTCCCTAGCCGACCGGCTCTGGATGAGCACCGGAGGCAGCAGCATTTCAGCCACCGCTGTCAGCTCTGTGACTTTGCTGCCCGGGAGCGGGTGGGCCTGGTAAAGCACTACCTGGAACAGCATGAGGAGACTTCAGCAGCCGTGGCAGCCTCAGATGGGGATGGGGATGCTGGCCAGCCCCCGCTACACTGCCCCTTTTGTGACTTCACATGCCGCCATCAGCTGGTACTAGATCACCATGTGAAAGGGCATGGGGGCACTCGTCTCTACAAGTGCACCGATTGTGCTTACAGCACCAAGAACCGACAGAAGATCACGTGGCACAGCCGCATCCACACTGGGGAAAAGCCTTACCACTGTCACCTCTGCCCCTATGCCTGTGCTGATCCTTCTCGCCTCAAGGTAATGTCAGAGGATATGGGGCAGGAAGTGGAAGGAGCACAGGCTCTGGAGTTAAACTGCCTTGGTTCTCTAAAGCTGACTCCTCCAGATATTAGCTCTGTGACTTTGGGAAGGTTCCTTTACCAAGCCTCAGATTCTTCATCTGTTAAAAATGAGATAATACCAACTTCATAGGGTTGTTGTAAAGATAAAGTTCCATAATATGGCTCACGCCTGTAATCTTAACACTTTGAGATACCAAGTTAGGAGGATTGCTTGAAGCCAGGAGTTGAAGACCACTCAGCAGCAGAGCGAGATCCCATTACAAAAACTTTTTCTTAATCAGCTGGGCATGGTGGCAAGTACCTGTAGTCCCAGCTACTCAGGAGGCTGAGGTGGGAGGATTGCTTGAGCCTAGGAATTTGAGGCTGCAGTGAGCTATGATCATGCCACTGCACCCCAGCCTGGGTGACAGAGCAAGATCCCATTAAAAAAAAAAAATTGAGGCTGGGTGCGGTGGCTCACGCCTGTAATCCCAGCACTTTGGGAGGCCAAGGTGGGCGGATCATGAGGTCAGGAGATCGAGACCATCCTGGCTAACACTGTGAAACCCCGTCTCTACTAAAAATACAAAAAATTAGCCGGGTGTGGTGGCGGGCACCTGTAGTCCCAGCTACTCAAGAGGCTGAGGCAGGTGAATGGCGTGAACCTGGGAGGCAGAACTTGGCAGTGAGCCGAGGTCGCGCCACTGCACTCCAGCCTGGGTGACACAGCGAGACTCCATCTCAAAAAAAAAAAAAAAAAAATTATTGGCCAGGTGAGATGGCTCACGCCTGTAATCCTAGCACTTTGGGAGGCCAAGGCCAGAGGATTGCTTGAGCCCAGGAGTTTGAGACCAGCCAGGGCAACATATGGAGACTCTGTCTTTACAAAAATAAATTTTTTTAATTAGCTGGACATTGTGGCACATGCCTGTATTCCCAGCTACTTGGGAGGCTGAGGTGGGAGGATTGCTTTAGCCCAGGAGGTTAAGGCTGCAGAGAGCTGTGATCACACCAGTTCACTCCAGCCTGGGCAACAGAGTGAGACCCTGTCTCTTAAAAAAAAAAAAAAAAAAAAAATCCCTAGCAAGCAAACTGAAGATTAAGAAAAACAAAGTTCCATAATGTCTGCTTGCCATATGATAAAGGCATAGAACAGGGCAAGAATAACCTGGATAATAACAGCTAACATTTATTGAGCACTTACTATATTTTCTGCTTTTTGCTCTTGCCTCTTCCAGTACCACATGCGGATCCACAAGGAGGAACGGAAGTACCTGTGCCCTGAGTGTGGCTACAAGTGCAAGTGGGTCAACCAGCTCAAATACCACATGACCAAGCATACAGGTGAGTCTGTGTGGTTTCGACAGGCCTGAAGGGTTCCTTTGTTCCCTGGCAAACCTAACCTTACCAAGGTTGGTCCTTGTTCCAATTCAGGGCCAACATCAATTTTCACATTGGGAGTAGAGGGCAGGCTGGGGTTGTATGTGCCAGAATGGCTCCCCAACCCACTGAAGACCTGTCAGAATCAGAAGGGTAAACCTGAGAGCCTGGGCATACGTACTTTCCAAAAGCTTCCCAGGTGACTGTGTTACGAAGTCAGTCATTTTTCCCCTCTTGAGAACCCCCAACTCAAACTTGCGTGACTAAGGGCAGATTTGCCTGGCTCTTACACAGACATGATGGAACTATAATGAGTTAAAAAGGAGAAAGTGAAGGATTCTCCTGTTCCAGTCTGTCCTTTTCTTCTCCTGGGTGTGGATGGAATCCACAAACCCGGTTCTTGAAAGCACACAATCGTGTGCCTGTGCTTATTGCATCTGATCCCCTATGTGGAGGAATTGATTAGGAGCATTTCAAGGCACTCTGCTTTTATGAATGCCACTTATTTCACCTCTACCTCTTCCCTCCTAAGTGTTTCTTTTTTTTTTTTTTTTTTTTTTGAGACAGAGTCTCGCTCTGTTGCCCAGCCTGGAGTGCAGTGGCGCAATCTCAGCTCACTGCAAGTTCTGCCTCTGCCTTCCGGGTTCACGCCATTCTCCTGCCTTAGCCTCCCGAGTAGCTGGGACTACAGGCACCTGCCACCACGCCCGGCTAAGTTTTTGTATTTTTAGTAGAGATGGGGGTTTCACCGTGTTAGCCAGAATGGTCTCAATCTCCTGACCTCATGATCCGCCCGCCTCGGCCTCCCAAAGTGCTGGGATTACAGGCGTGAGCCACCATGCTCGGCCCCTCCTAAGTATTTCTTTTACTTTTTTTTTTTTTTTCAGTGACAGGGTCTTGCTCTGCTGCCCATGCTGGAGTGCAGTGGTGCAGTCATAGCTCACTACAATCTCAAACTCCTGGGTGCACATCATCTTCTTGCCTTAGCCTCCCAATTAGCTGGGTCTACAAGTGCACGCCACCAACGCCCACCTAATTTTTTTGTAGACAGGGTCTCACTTTGTTGCCCAGGCTGGGTCTTTGACTTTTTGAGTTGAACAAGCCATTGTGTTTAAATGAATTGTCGAATTCCATCAGTACTCTGTGACCAAAAGAGGGTTATAATTTCCCATGGGGAAACCCTTCCATATTTGAGTATTCATTACTCTCAGGTAGCTAGTTGGTTAGAGGTCCCGTTAATCATCAGTATCCATTGGGCACCCACAACATTGATTGCTGGGACTACAACATTGAGTTCTTGTTGATGTCCAAGGACGCTGTATTGGAAAGGCACAGAAATGTCAGACAAGGCCGGGCGTGGTGGCTCATGCCTGTAATCCCAGCACTTTGGGAGGCCAAGGAGGGCACATCACTGGAGGTCCAGAGTTCAAGACCAACCTGGCCAACATGGTGAAACCCTGTCTTCACTAAAAATACAAAATTAGCCAGGTGTGGTGGCCCATGCCTGTTATTCCAGCTACTTGGGAAACTGAGGCAGGAGGATCACTTGAACCTGGGAGGCGGAGGTTGTAGTGAGCCGAGATTGCGCCATTGCACTCCAGCCTGGGCAACAAGAGCGAAACTCCGTCTCAAAGAAAAATAAAAGAAAAAAGAAATGTCAGACAGGACTGGAGGACTGGAGCATTCCAAAGATATGGTCATTAGTCAACTTGCTGCTTGCATTCTTTATATCCACTGATTGCAGTAACTGCATGGCCCAGTGAACCTTGCTCCACCGCCTTTCAATGGTGATTTGTTCCCTGTCCTGTAGGACTGAAGCCATACCAGTGTCCTGAGTGTGAGTACTGCACCAACCGGGCTGATGCACTGCGTGTGCACCAGGAGACCCGGCATCGAGAAGCACGGGCTTTCATGTGTGAGCAGTGTGGCAAGGCCTTCAAGACGCGCTTCCTGCTGCGCACCCACCTTCGCAAGCACAGTGAGGCCAAACCCTATGTGTGCAATGTGTGCCACCGTGCTTTCCGCTGGGCTGCTGGCCTGCGCCATCATGCCCTCACCCACACCGACCGCCACCCCTTCTTTTGCCGCCTCTGCAACTACAAGGCCAAGCAAAAGTTCCAGGTGGTCAAGCACGTACGCAGGCACCACCCTGACCAAGCCGACCCAAACCAGGGTGTGGGCAAAGACCCCACCACCCCCACAGTGCACCTGCATGATGTGCAGCTGGAGGATCCCAGCCCTCCTGCTCCTGCCGCTCCCCACACTGGACCTGAGGGCTGAAAGCCTGCCCCACCTCCTGTATAGGAAGAGGGTATGGTCTGAGATGTGCAGACTGGGACCAGCGCTAGCCTGAGGAGCTCAGAGCCTAAGGAAAGACTGGCTTTTGGGGTACAAGGGTGACTAGAACCTTCCTGGGACTCTGGCTATAGTACTTTGAAATTATCACCCATATAAAAGAGGGACATGGACTATAACGTTGATTTCTTATTGCTGTACATTGCGTTTTTAACCTGCAAGTTCTCAGTTTCTTCACCATCACTCCATCAAAGTCCCTGGCTATAAGATCTGGATTTTACCCACTCCATCTTCTCTTTCCTTCTTACTGTGTCAACTCCTATTTTCTTTCAGAATCTTCTAAAAACAGTTGTATCTAACCGCATGTGCTGTTGTGCCTAATGCTCTATAAAGCATGTTAAACAGAAAGTGGTTACTACATTATAGATTCATCCAAATCCCTGTCTTAACATTTCCAGGCTGTCATCTTGATCAACTCTGTCCCCTCTCAGACCTCTGCCTCCCTTTTGTCCCTTCCATCTTCACTCAGTATTGATACTGAAACAGGCCTAGGTCTGCCTTCTCCCTGTCCTTGAGCCATCTTGACCCTTGACCTGCTCCCTACTTCCAAGCTCCTTTGTCTACCTGTATCTATAGAGGGAGGATTGCTACCCACTAAGCCTCCTCCTAGAAGCAACTTTAGCTCATCATCAATCCTCAGACTGGCTCAGCAGCTACACTAAGGTGTTAAAGCACAAGGATACTATGGAAAGGCAGATGACTAGAGAGGAGAATCTCCAATTCAGAATTCTATAACTGCTTCACAGTATAATTCTGTAGTGCCTTACTATATAATTGATCATCTAAACTGGGACACACTGGGAAAACTTAAAGAGGGTACTATTAATAATTATGCTGGGACAACAGACATAAACCAGGATGGTTCCAACCAGACTCTTCAGGAAGGCTGGGACCACATAACCTTTTGTCTGCTTTTGCCCTGATTCTTAAAAGCCATACTCTGTGTCCTTCCTATGTAGCACATGCAAGAGGTCTCCTGGGAACCTCTTTCTCTACCTTTTCCTTGTCTCACCTGACTACCCAGATGTCCCCACAACCCCTGTACCTCCCCTTCTTGCCCAACAATGACAGACCATATTGAAGCCAAATTGGAGACAGATGTATTTATACCAGTGGGGCTAAGGAGGAAGCAGTCCAGTGGGGGACTTTGAGTGCTGTGCAGTGTTCTCTTAAGAGTCGTAGTACAGTCCTGGGGTCAAGTCTCTTTCCCTAATCTTTGCTGGGGAAGCCTTGAACCTTGATTTATCCTTCCCTTGGCTTTGGGCTTTGAGGAAGTTGGGGATGGAGGGGATGATGCTTCTTTAGGTTTCTCTGTTCCAAACCCCTCTGAATTTCTAGTTGCAACCTGCCTTCACACAGAGTTGATGGGAAAGATTAGTTGTAGATGTCGGTATGGGATTGAGCCTACAGCAAGAGGAAGAAGGGAACTCCAGTATAGAGTACACAAAGGAAAAGGGCAGGAAAGATACCAAAGGCTTATGAAAACAAAGGAAGGGAAGAAAAGAGAAAAAAGGTGGAAAATCAGGTCCCAGATTGCTTGTTAGGAAGAATGAGGTAATTTTGTGCCTAGGAATGCACAATCCAAAGCTTGATTTTCACCACCTCCATTTGTTCTCTAGAGCATCCTTCCAGATGTTTCTCACCATCTAAAGCCAGCACACCAACCCTTCCCGTGAAATGCCCACCTCAGGACTCATCCCCCTCCAGGCCTTCCTGGATGCAGATATACACAAAGATGGAAGCTGGGCGGAGGCTGATGCCATCTTTGGACAGCAGGTGAATGTGGCGGTAACCTGGAAGGGGCAGGAGGACAGCATTAGGAAGGCAGCCAGATCTGGGGTATTGGCCAGGGGTCAAAGGGGCTGGCTCACCTTGTTGCATGCAGGTCCAAGGCAGGGTGTACTGACCAATAAAGTCATTTCGGGATTTCCAGTCATAATCCATTACCACAAAACGCAGCATGGCAAGTTCAGGCACCAGCACCCGGAAACATAGTGTCTGCCCCCAGTATGGATTAAAACCTGAGTTGGTGGACAGAAAGAAATAAGAAGACATTATGACAGTTTTCTTGACTGGGTTGCTTTTCTTGTGTTCTCATTTAATGTAGATGGCAATCAGCATTTTACAGGTAAGGAAAAAGGCTCAGAGTAAGCAAGTAATTTGCCCAGGTCACTGGAGCTTTTAAGTGAAGAGCCAGGATTCTTTGTACTGTTCCACACTGCCTCCCATGTGGGGACATGCAATAACAGACGCTATACTTAATGGAAGACAGACTAGAAGGAGAACTAATCATGCTCCTACCCCCACCTCCCCAGCACTGCCAGTTTCTCACCATTGTTCTCCACATAGTTGGTCTCCTGCCGTGCTGTGTCTAGACGGACACCAAAGATCTGCACTTTCACCAGTGGATCCACAATGGACCCCTCTTTGGTCTTGTCCACTTTGGGGAGTTGCTGACCGCTGATCACCTGTAGTCAGGGCTCTGGAATCTCACAAGTTCCTGCTCAGCCCAGCCCCACCCGACCCTACTCCCAACCCCAGGGGAGAAGAAGCTTTTTGGTTTGTAAAACATCCTCCATGGGTAATATATTTTCTTCTAGTATTCTATCTGCAATTTAAAATGCACCCAAAGGCCGGGCACGGTGGCTCACACCTGTAATCCCAACACTTCAGGAGGCCGAGGTGGGCAGATCACTTGAAACCAGGAGACCAGCCTGGCCAATATGGTGAAACCCTATCTCTACTAAAAATACAAAAATTAGCCAGGCATGGTGGCAGGCGCCTGTAGTCCCAGCTACTCGGAAGGCTCAGATGGGAGAATCACTTGAACCCAGGAGGTGGAGGTTGCAGTGAGCCAAGATCATGCCACTGCACTCCAGCCTGGGCAGCAGAGCAAGACTCTGTCTCAGAATAAACAAATAAATTAAATGGATCCAGGTAGAAATTCAACAGTTTGAAAGTAGGCATGCTAATGACAGCAGCCACTTTTTTTTTTTTTCAAAGAGACACGATCATACTCTTGACCAAGCTGGAATGCAGTGGGGCAGTCATAGCTCACTGCAACCTCCATCTCCTGGGCTAAAGTGACCCTCCAGCCTTAGCCTCCTGAGTAGCCAGGACTATAGTCATGTGCCACCATGCCAGGCTAATTTTTAAATTTTTTGTAGAGACGGGGGTCTCACTGTTTTCCAGACTGGTCTCAAACTCCTGGGCTCAAGCAGTCCTCCTGTCTTGGCCTCCAAAGCGCTGGGATTACAGGTGTAAGCTATCGCTCCCAGCCAGCCTCTTTTATAGCACTTCCTGTGTGCCAGGAATTGTAAGAACTTTATATTAACTGTTATATTCCTTATAACCCTGTGAGGCAGGTGGTAGTGTTACCCCTATTTTGCAGGTGAGCAGACTGAGGTATGGAGAGGTTAAGGAACTTGCCCAACATTACCCAATTAGGAAGTTGTGGTTTGAAGCTAGGCAGCTGGCTCCAAAAGCTAAAACTAGACACTGTTAATAGGCTATCCGGCCTCTACATTCCGGTCAGGCCTAGCCACCTCTTCCCTCACTTCTATCCCAGTTATCTCAGTTTCTTCCCAACAGTTTATTTCCACTGTACCTGGATTAAGAGAGTCTGGGCTTTGAAAGGGCTGATGGGCTTCTCAGGGTGGAAAGAACTCTGGATATCACGCAGGAAGTCTGGCTTCAGCACATAGCCACAGCCGCCATTCTGGCGGAAATGCCCATCACAGATGTCCATTTCGAGCCCTGCAGTCTGCATATTCATGGCCACTGAGGGCCCCAGGAGAAAAGAAGAGCAAGATTCACCATGGAGGCCTTCCAGCCCCTCTTTCAGGGAGTTAAGAAGATAGGTACTGGGTGCACGGTACCTGCTGGTAATACCTCCACTGATAGCATTTCTCAGCCTAGCAATTTTCTTGAGCATTCCCCAACCCTACCATCACTAGAGAACTTATTTCCCACCTGCTGCTCCTCCACTCCCTCTTCCCAGCCCCTGCTTCCTCCTCACCCATCTGGCAGCCTGCATTCCAGAGTTCCTGGGGGTTGTAGTTGGAAGAGTCTGTTCTCAGGCCGCTGGGATACACACGGCTTAACTGCCAAGTATTGTGCTGCACAAACTCATTGCCTGTAAAAGGGTATAGAGAGGGAGATGGAAGTGGGGTGGAATCTCCCACTTCCCTAGTCCCAAGGACCCTGCCTACTCTTCACCCTTCTCTCCAGCATCTGAAGCTGGCTCCAGAAAGTTTCACTGTGCCTCTCTACTCTGTCCATCCAGACCAGCTTTCCTGCCCCTAGACCCTTGAGCCACTATTCATAACTCCTCTGCCCTTGCCTGCTCTGAGGAGTTTCTGAACTCCTTCATCTCTCCTTAGCTACCTTGTCTTTTTTCTTGGGACTTACCTGCCAGTCCATCAGGCCTGAACCTATCCATCCCACTTCCCTCCCCATCCCTCCATTTTGGTCCTGACCAGCCTCCTTGATGAGGCGCTTGGCCTTGGTTTCAGAGAAAGATGATATCTCGTAGAAGTGGTAGTGCTCCTTTGAATGTGTGAAGCTGCGGAATGAGACAGACTTCAAGTAGATAACCAGGGAAGAGAGGGCTGGACACAAGATGGGCTTGGATTTCTGGAGAAGGTGGAAAAGAAGATGGAATTGAACCCTCAGCAGTCTGAGAGAGAAGAAGATAATGGCCATCCAACCTAAACCTCTGCCCACTGCCTCCCCACTGTATTCTCCCTCCTGCCTCACCTGCCGGGACAAGAGAAGGGACTCAGGCTTGGAAATAGGAGCCTGGGCCACAATCTGACAACAGATAGACGGACAAAACAGCGGGCACGTCACAACCTGGGGGTGGGAATGGGAATAAAGGCGGTCTGCATGTACTGCTGGGATCAGTGTCAACCTCTGGGCTTGTGTTTGCTCTATGTTATATCGTGGGTGACAGGTTTTAAATTTATTATTATATTTAAACAGAGAGGCATTATCCTCCCTCCCTCTCGTTTAAAACAAAGGAACAATAATCTTTGGTCAAAATGTACATGAATCCAGACAGATATGTCAAGGTATGCAAATGGTCATGTAAGTCACACCTGGAAGGATGTGAGAGTCCCAGAGTAATATCTTTGGATTTGTCTCCTGAATTCCCATTTCCATCCCTGGACATGGCAGCAGGTTAGACACCACAGCCCCAGAAAGCACAGGATAAGCTAGGAGTCAGTCAGCTGAGTGAGCCACGCAAGTACACAAGAGAAAGGCAGACTTCAAACCAGGATCTTGGAGGCCCCACCAATGGCATCCCTTCTCCCTCTGCCTCCCTTCCCCATAGGGAGATGGACCACTCTAGCACAGCCTTCTCAGAGCCTTCACCTTCCCCACCTCAAAATGCTCTCCTTCCTGCTCCTCTGGCTACTGCTGGCCCTTCCTAAAACTCATCCTTTCCAAAAAGCTTTCTCTATGCCCACTTTGGTTGAGATCACAGCAATCATTCCAGTAACCCCTACTTACCCAATATAATAATGTTACACATACACACACCCGCTCATCACTGGTTTTCAAGCTGGCCTTTAAGAAGACCAAGAAGTACAAAAATGTCTCAGGAGTCACTAGGGCACCCAGGAGACAGCCAAATGGGTGCTTCAACTAGGATGGTTCTGCATTTATCTATTTTGCATAAGATTTCATTTTTTAAAAAAAGATGTGGCCCAAAGAAGTTGGAAAGCCACTGCAACATACCTATATATGGCAGTATATAATATATATTGATGCCATGTATGCAGTCTTAAATCTCCTTCATTGGGAGGAAGGGTCATTGCTCCTCGGCCCTGCATCTTGCACGGCTCTAGTCTTCATGAACAGGCCTTCAGCTTGCACAAGTTGACTAAATACCACAGCAGAAAGACCACTCCTGGCTTACCTTCTTTTTGTCCTTATTCTGAAGGTTCTGCTCCTGGGGCTCAGGCTCAGTCTCAAACTGGGACTCCAGCGCCAATTCTGACTCCTCCAACTCAGGCTCTGCTTCCTCTTCCTCATATTCCAGGTCTTCCTCAAGTGTTAACTTCTTCCCCTTCACCAGGATCTTCCTCCGAAGCTCCTAGGGGACAAAAATGAAGGGGCCTGTCTACCTGTCTGCTCTTGGGTCCTTCTGGGAATCATGCCAGTCTCATTGTTCTCAAAGGCAGAGGAAGTGAGTGGTCGGAATTTCCCGAGGGAAGAGATTAGCTGGTTGATACATACAATTGGAATTCCCATATTGTTAAGCAAACTTTTAATATCTCTATCCATATGGAAAATAATATATATGGTCTCCTGCCACACATTTGACACAGTAAATACTCGTTATAGATTAGAGATTTACATGTCAATATAAAGAACATAAGAATACAAGAAGGAACTAGAGAACCTTTTTGAATAATCTTTTTTTTTTTTTTTTTTTTTTTTTGAGACGGAGTCTCGCACCGTCGCCTGGGCTGGAGTGCAGTGGCGCAATCTTAGCTCACTGCACCACCACCTTCCAGGTTCAAGCAATTCTCCTGCCTCAGCCTCCCAAGTAGCTGGGATTACAGGTGCCCACCATCATGCCCAGCTAATTTGTATTTTTAGTAGAGATGGGTTTTCACTATGTTGGCCAGGCTAGTCTTGAACACCTGACTTCATGATCCACCTGCCTCGGCCTCCCAAAGTGCTGGGATTAGAGGCGTGAACCAACGTGCCTGGCCTGAATAATCTTACCGTGGGAAAGCCTTTAGAAACATAACTTGAAAACTCAGGGCCAGGCGCAGTAGCTCACGCCTGTAATCACAGCACTTTGGGAGGCTGAGGAGGGTGGATCACGTGAGGTCAGGGATTCGAGACCAGCCTGGCTAACATAGTGAAATCTCATCTCTACTAAAATACAAAAATTAGCCAGGTGTGGTGGTGCACGCCTATAATCCCAGCTACTCAGGGGGCTGAAGCAGGAGAATCGCTTGAACCCGGGAGGCAGAGGTTGCAGTGAGCCGAGATCGCACCATTGCACTCCAGCCTGGGCGACAAGAGCGAAACTCTGTCTCAAAAAAAAAAAAAATCTATCGATAGCTGCTTGTTATGGGAGAGGTTGGGATTATGATAGGAGGGGAGATTTCCCTTTATATTGTTTGTATAGTCCACAACAACTATGAACTACCAGAAAAAAATCAAGATACTTCCACTGAGAAAAGAAATAATGTAAATTGTTGATTTAAAACTTAGAGAGCTATAAATAGAATTCTGTGTTCAGTTAGATTTTGTTTAAGTTAAAATTGTCTCCAAGGATCCAAGGACATTAAAGAGCAAGATGGTCCATCCGAGGACAGAAAGAAGGGAACAAAGAGGGGCATAGAGGAAGGAGCCCAGGTGGCGGAATCCAGAAGCCACAGCAGAGCCTGGGCTGGAGGAACAGTGTCCCTACCTCAGGTGAGGGCAGCTGAGTGGGCAGCACCCCATCCAAGGTGGTGCTCAGCAGCTGCTCCCCCAGGATCTCAGTCAGATGACGGGCCATGGTCTGCTGCTGCTCCCAGCTGCAGTGGGTCTCCAGGGACAAGATGACTGGGTAGTCTGACGTCTGGTGGTGAGGGGAGGGAACGATGGATTCAGAGTTCTAAAACACTGCAACCTACTTCTTCAAGTACCCGCTTCCTAAGCCTCCCTACTTACTCACTCAAATGAGTACCCTGATCACTGAACTCTTCCAACTCCATTATAGGATTCAGTGAGATCTTGCTGGGTCTGAGGCCCATGCCTGCGACACTGCCCACATCTAAAGACATATTCACATCTTGGGATCCTAAATCTCATACCTGTGCCAAGTCTGACCCAGGCCCCTCTGGGACCTTTGAGTTTTCAGGCTCTTAGTGGGAAGGCCAGGCCACATTCCCTGGTTATGTGTTCATGCTGCACTCTCATGCTTTCATCCTCCAGATTCCCATTGTTCATCAGCCCTACTCACCACTATCTGTGTTTCCTATCCACCTCTTCCAGAAGGGTGATAGAACTTGTTAGAAGTAATAGTTTTTTGTTTTGTTTTGTTTTTTGAGATGGAGTTTCACTCTTGTTGCCCAGGCTGGAGTGCACTGGTGCGATCTCGGCTCACTGCAAACCTCTGCCTCCTGGGTTCAAAGGATTCTCCTGCTTCAGCCACCCAAGTAGCTGGGATTACAGGCATGCACTACCACGCCCAGCTAATTTTCTATTTTTAATAGAGACGGGGTTTCTCCATGTTGGTCAGGTTAGTCTCAAACTCCCAACCTCAGGTGATCCACCCGCCTCGGCCTCCCAAAGTGCTGGGATTACAGGCGTGAGCCACCACACCTGGCCTGAAGAAGTAATAGTTTCTAACCATAAGTAATTACCTCCATAACTACTAATTATTAGTAACATGTCCAACACTTATTCATAATCAGCCTTTAGTATTTGCCTGATGCTTTACAGTTAAATCCTCTTTTGATGGAACTTCCCCTGTACTCCTCCACCCTCCCCAGACCCAGAGCCAGTCGTTCTTCCCTCAGACCTTCTGGCCTCACCAGTGTCCCCATCCTGGGGCTACTACCTGGAAGGCATACTGTGCTACTGTGGCCACGACATCTTTGAACAGGATGCGGGAGGTCAGGGTGTGTCCGTGGTAAACGACAGGTTCCCCACTAGGTCCATCCCATACATCCACCTCCACGCAGCGGCACCCCCGCTTCAGGGCCCTGAAAGAACCCCATCCCCACCGAGAAATAGGAGAGGTCAACATCTGATCTTCTACCTAGGGACTCTCCCCACTCTGGAGAGAACAGCGCTCACCAGCACTTACCCATCCAGACCCCTTCAAGCTACATCTGCATAGAGCCTTCTCCATCCATGGGGACACTGCTGCAAGCTCATGCTGATCTCTACCCATACTTCAGCCCACCTGACTCACAGTCCTTCCATAGCAATCCATCACACATTGCCTCATGATGCGTCTGGTGTTCTGGTTTTACTTATTTATTTATATTTACTTTTATTTTTTTGAGACAGGGTCTAAATCTGTCACCCAGGCTAGAGTGCAGTGGTGTGAACATGGCTCACTGCAGCCTTGACCTCTCAGGCTTAAACGATCCTCCCACCTCAGCCTCCCGAGTAGCTGGTACTAAAAGCACACATCACCATGCCTGGCTAATTTTTGCATTTTTTGTAGAGACGGGCTCTCACTATGTTGCCCAGCCTGGTCTCGAACTCTTGGGCTCAAGCGATCTCCCTGCCTCGGCCTCCCAAAGTGCTGGAATTACAGGCATAAGCCATTGTGTCCAGTGGTGTTCTGGCTTTATATCCCTATACAACATCCTGGTTATTCAAACTGTCAGTAAATTTACACCTTAATTCCTCAGCTAGACTTCCTAAGGTGGAAACTATATGTTCCACTCATCTTTGTATCCCTTGAAGCTACTAGTTCAGTTGCTGGTAATAGAAAGATATCTTGACTATTCAATCTAATCCATGATTCGTCACAATAAAATCAGAACTGCTTATTAGCTATTGACATATGGATTATCTCTTCACAACAACCCAGACAGAATAGGCACTGTTACCATCCCTGTTTCACAGATGGGGAGACTGAGGTATAGAAGTTAAATACTTAGCCCCAGAGTACCAAGTGAAGGAGCTAGGATATAATTTCAGATGGTCTGACTCCAGAACCTATATTTTAAACTCCTATTCTCTATTGCCTTCCATTTAACAATCTGTTTATTAATTTGTTAAATATAAATCTGTCAGGGCCTCTGAGTTCCAGGAGAGTTTCATAGCTTGTGAAAAAGAAGTTCCATTTACCCATAGGGTTTCATTACCATTCTCCCACCAGTCCTCAATATCTCCTCCAAGTGTCTCTGGTATCCAGGGCTCCTCAGCCCCTAAACCCCCACAACACTGTCCCAATCTGTTAGACACTGACAGCTCCCCTCACTTTTCTACATGGTCCCTCTCATGAGTTGGACCCCTTCTCTACCACCACTGCACCGTATATATCCCTCGACGCTGCTCTGGCCACAAAGCTGGTCCCCCACTAGGTAGGTGTTATGAGAAGAGCAGATGAAGTAGTGGTTCAGGGGTTGAGTCATATCCTGATAGATGGGGAGGCAGGCTGGGTTGAAGATGTCTCCATCCTTAGAGCAGAGGTAGCTGAGGAAGCCATCCATGCTCAGCACATGCCGCAGTTTGCCTGGAGTGTGGACAGGGGAACACTAGGTGAGAAGCTCTGAATGGGAGCATCCCAGCACACCTACAGTCCATCCTTCCTCCCACTCCATCCAGAGCCCTGCCTTTCAGATGGCACCCATTCCCAGCCTTTAGATCCCAAACTTGCCCCACCTAGTGTGTATCATTTCAATCATTCCCACCCTCAAAGAATGTTAAAAGGAATCATTAAGATCATTCAAGGCTGGGCGCGGTGCCTCACGCCTGTAATCCCAGTACTTTGGGAGGCTGAGACGGGCAGATCACGAGGTCAGGAGATCGAGACCACCCTGGCTAACACGGTGAAACCCCATCTCTACTAAAAATACAAAGAATTAGCCAGGTATGGTAGCGGGCGCCTGTAGTCCCAGCTACTCGGGAGGCTGAGGCAGGAGAATGGCGTGAACCCGGGAGACGGAGCTTGCAGTGAGCCCAGATCGCGCCACTGCACTCCAGCCTGGGGGACACAGTGAGACTCCGTCTCAAAAAAAAAAGTTCATTTGAGTCCAGTGCTATCTAGTAGAACTTCCTATGATGAGATAAATGTCTTTTTTTTTTAACTTTTTTTTGGTCTTTTTTTATGCTATAGTACTAAAGAGAAAAACGTTTTATTCTGCAGTGTCATATATAGTAGCCTCTAGCCACATGTGGCTACTGAGCACTTGAAATGTGGCTTGTGTAACTGAAGAACTAAGTTTTAAATTTTATTAGATTTTAGTTAATTTAATTTAATTAATTAATTTATTTATTTTTGAGACAGAGTCTCACTCCGTCTCCCAGGCTGGAGTGCAGTGGCAGGATCTCTGCTCACTGCAAGCTCCGCCTCCTGGTTTCACGCCATTCTCCTGCCTCAGGCTCCCGAGTAGCTGGGACTACAGGAGCCCCCCACTACACCCGGCTCTTTTTTTTTCTTTGTATTTTTAGTAGAGACGGGGTTTCACCGTGTTAGCCAGGATGGTCTCCATCTCCTGACCTCGTGATCCGCCTGCCTCGGCCTCCCAAAGTGCAGGGATTACAGGCGTGAGCCACCTTGCCCGACCTAGTTAATTTAATTTTAAATAGCCAAATGGAGCTCACAGTTACTATAATGGACAACATCCAAAGGGCTAATTTTATAGATAGGGAAAATGAGGCCCAGAGAGAATCAAAGTCAAAGGCTTAGTGACATGGCCAAGTTACCTGTATTTTCTTCCTTGGGCTGTGTACCTGTGACTAACTATGGCCTGAGGGTTTCTTCTTACTGTCCATGTTCCCATATGATGTTTTGAGGACCATTTGTCAACATCCCCTTAGACTACACTCCCATTGAGAAAAGGGCCCTGTTACTCCTTCCATAGCTCCCTCCAATCTCAGTATGGGCTTTATACAACAACAACAACAACAATGACTAACAGTTATCAAGCACTCACTCTATGCCCAGGGCATTCCACGCAGCATCTCACTCATGTTCTCAGTAACGTGATGAAGTAGATGTAATATAATCTGCCATGAGAGGTTAGGTAACTTGCTCCAGATCTCATAATCAGTAACTGTAGAAGCTGGGATTTGAACCCAGGCCGCCAGGTGTCAGAGCCATGCCCTGCACCACTGGGCTGTGCAGTCTCACTGAGAATAATGTTGCTACAAGGAGATGTCGCTACAAGGAGGCTCGCCTGGAAGGTGGAACAACATGACTCTCATGGCCAGCTTCCTTGCTCCAGGTTTCACAAGGCCTGGAGATTGTGAAGAAGGACAGGAAGTTGGGCAGGAAGTTTCCTTTTTTTTTTTTTTTTTTTTTTTTGGGAGACAGAGTCTTACTCTGTCACCCAGGCTGGATACAGTGGCACAATCACAACTCACTGAAGCCTTGACCTCAAGCAATCCTCTCACCTCAGCCTCTCAAGTAGCTGGGACTACAGGAATGTGCCAGCAAGCCTGGTTATTTTTTTATTTTTTTATTTTTAGAGATGGGGTCTCACTGTGTTGCCCAGGCTGGTCTTGAACTCCTGAACTCAAGCAGTCCTCCTGCCTCACCCTCCCATATTATAGGCATGAGCTACCATACCTGGTGGAAGTTCATTCTTTTTGTTTGTTGGTTGGTTGGTTTGTTTTTGAGATGGAGTCTCGCTCTGTCACCCAGATTGGAGTGCTGTGGTTCGATTTCCACTCACTGCAACCTCCGCCTCCCGGGTTCAATCGATTCTCCTGCCTCAGGCACCCAAGTAGCTCAAATTACAGGTGCCCGCCACCATACCCAGCTAATTTTTATATTTTTAGTAGAGAAGGGGTTTCACCATGTTGGCCAGGCTGGTCTCGAACTCCTGACCTTAAGTGATCCGCCTGCCTCGGCCTCCCAAAGTGCTGGGATTACAGGCATGAGCCATTGTGCCCGGCCAGAAAGTTTCATTCTTGACAGTAATAAATCACTCAGGTAAATTTACAGTTGCCAGATACTTTTCATGTGCATTATTTCATTTTATCAATTATTTTACAAATGAGGAAACTGAGTTAGTTAGGTTAAGTGACTTGCTCACAGTTACTCAGTTAATAAGAAACACAGTGGAGACCTGAGCCCAGGTTTTTTGACTGATACTACTCTCTGTAGCCAGATAAAGTATCTGATTGTCAAGTTCAAGGGAAGGAAACACCAAGAGGGGTCGGGGTCGAAACAAATGTAACTGATGTCTACTGGATTCTGCACAGGTAACAAAAGATCCTATTTCTTTTTTGTTTCTTTTTTTTTTTGTTTGAAACAGAGTCTTGGACTGATGTTTACTGGATTCTGTACAGGTAACAAAAGATCCTATTTCTCTTTTCTTTCTTTCTTTTTTTTTTTGAAACAGAGTCTTGGACTGATGTTTACTGGATTCTGCACAGGTAACAAAAGATCCTATTTCTTTTTTCTTTCTTTTTCTTTTTCTTTCTTTCTTTTTTTTTTTTTTTTTTTTTTTTTTTTTTTTGAAACGGAGTTTGGTCTGTCGTCCAGGCTAGAGTGCAGTGGTGCAATCTCAGCTCACTGCAACTTCTGCCTCCCAGGTTCAAGCAATTCTCCTGTCTCAGCCTCCCGAGTAACTGGGATTACAGGCTCCTGCCACCATACCCGGCTAATTTTTTGTGTTTTTAGTGGAGATGGGGTTTCACCACGTAGGCCAGGCTGTTCTCAAACTCCTGACCTCAGGTGATCCTCCTGCCTTGGCCTCCCAAAGTGCTGGAATTCCAAGCGTGAGCCACAGCGCCCAGCCTAGAGATTCTATCTCTTAAACTTTTAACTCTCTTCGATTTCATTTTCTGAAATGATTGCTTTACAACCTCCATTCTTTTTTTTCCTTTTCTTTTCTTTTTTTTTTTTTTTGAGACAGAGTCTCACCATGTCACCCAGGCTGGAGTGCAGTGGTGTGATCTCGGCTTACTACAGCCTCCACCTCCCGAGTTCAAGCGATTCTCATGCCTCACCCTCCTTAAGTAGCTGGAATTACAAGCGTGCACTACCATGCCTGGCTAATTTTTGTATTTTTAGTAGAGACAGAGTTTCACCATGTTGGCCAGGTTGGTCTCGAACTCCTGGCCTCAGGTTATCTGCCCATCTTGGTCTCCCAAAGTGCTGGGATTACAGGCGTGAGCCACTGCACTCAGCCTACAACCTCTACTCTATTCTGAACACCGAAACAAATCTGAAATAACAGATTGTAATGTTTTCTGTTTGACTCTAAGTTTCATGAGGGCAGTGTCCTTGTCTGATCTAGGCACTAATGTATGTCTGGTACCTAGCATAGGTCCTGACACATTATAGGAACTCAATAAGCATTCATTGAAGTAGTGAATGAATGAATGAATGAAAGGGAGTAAGAGTTTAGACCCAGAATACCTGGATCACTTGTCCAGCTCTCATTCATCCCATCTCTTATCCTCATTCTCAAGAGAGGCACCGACTAAGAGTCAGATGACCTGGGTTTGAATCTCAGTTCCTCTCTCATTAGCTGTTGACTTTGAGCAAGTCATTGAATCTTTCTAAACCTCAGTTTTCCTCTTTTATACAACCGACTTAATAACAGGACCCATTTCAACAGGTCATTGTATTAGAAAAGGTACATAGATGCCAGGCACAGTGGCTCATGCCTGTAATCCCAGCACTTTGGGAGGTTGAGGCGGGTGGATCACCTGAGGTCGGGAGTTCGAGACCAGCCTGACCAACATGGTGAAACCCCATCCTCTACTAAAAATACAAAATTAGCCGGGCGTGGTGGCGCATGCCTGTAATCCCAGCTACTCGCGAGGCTGAGGCAGGAGAATTGCTTGAACCCAGGAGGCAGAGGTTGCGGTGGGCCGAGATCGTGCCATTGCACTCCAGTCTGGGCAATAAGAGCAAAACTCTGTCTCAAAAAACAAAAAAATAGAAAAAGGGAAAGGTACATAGAGATATTAGAGCATTATGGGATATGTAGTAAAGGGCCAATAAAGATTACTGTTGATTTGCAAGGTTGTACTGAGGACTAAATGAAATGAGGAATGTGAAAGTTCCTTGTAAAGTATTTATTATTAATGTAAATTTCTCACACTCCGAAGGGAATGGAGGGCAGGAAATGAGTCTACTGAAGAGGCAAGAGGAAGAAACTTTGAAGACCAAGAGCGTATATTTCAGCTGCACTCGTTAAAAGCTAAATAACTGGCCTCCTTATTCCCCCAGCCAGGGGCTAGAGCGTATATTTCAGCTGCACTCGTTAAAAGCTAAATAACTGGCCTCCTTATTCCCCCAGCCAGGGGCTAACTGGCTTTCTGGCTCAGGGGCTTAGAGACTCAAGAGAGCCACTTGAATTGAAGACAACTCAGGAAAGGGCAGCGAGCCAGCATTTAAAGGAATAGCAAACAGGAACCATGAAAGAAGAACCAGAGGAAAAGGAATCATTTGCACTAGAGAAGAGGCCAAAGAAAGACGATCAAGGGTTTTCCGTTTCCAGCGAGGGCAAAGCTGGTATCAGAAAGAACTTCCTGAAAGTAAAGGAAAAATGAGCATAATGGAGGAATGAGGAGCCATGGAATCTTCTTCCTCCTGAGAGGTCTAGCACCTCAGAGGAAACCCCTGTCTTGTCTGAACAGGAAATGCCTGCCCTCCTTTGGGAGGAGGGGTTAAATGAGATGATTGGGCAGGGGTCAGGATAGGGATAGACTCAACCTTCTCTTAGGCAGATGGCTGCTTGTCTCTGGACCTTGTAATCATGTCCCTCTCTCCAACCCCTATGTCTGGTGCCTCTCCACCTGATTTCTCTTACCACTGTCTGAAGGTTCATAGCGGTCAATGAGTTCCAGAGCAAGCTCAGAGGTGCAGTCTCTCTCCTTCTGCTTCTCTCGGAGGAAATCCAAAAATTCCAGCAGAGTCAGCTTCTGCCCATCAGCTGAAAAACTTTCAAACAGTTCCTGCACCTCAGCACGTTTAGTCAATGCCTTATAGAACTGTACGAATTCTTCTCCTTCCAGGGTTCCAGATTGGGACGTGTCTGCTGCCTGCAAGAGAGGGTTTAGGGGAGAGTGAATTAACCTTTTAATGGGAAATGTTATCTTTTTAATTAAAAAAAATTTTTTTTTAATTTTTCTGGGTACATAGTAGGTGTATATATTTATACAGTAAATTAGATGTTTTGATATAGGTATGCAATGTGAAATAAGCACATCATGGAGAATGGGAAATGTTATGACCTTGACTTGCACTGTAAAAGCAATTTTACAGACAGATAGATCCAAACATGCTTCCATAAAACTCCCACAGAACTCCTAACATTTAGTGTTCATAGAATAAATCACTTCAGTAAGTAAGAAGCAAAATTTTAGCCATACCATTTGCTACTAGAGAAAATTTTCAACTAGAAAGAATTAAATCTCCCAAAGGCCCCTAAAATGTCAGAAGATCCCTCCTCCTATTTACTCACATTCCAGCTGGGGTTTTCCATTGTTCTACGCACCTGAATTCTGGCCATGGACAGAGAGGTCCTTGAGGTCCAACATAATAACATATTGTTATTTACCTTTCATAGAATAATGACTTTTCTTTTTCTTTTTTTTTTTTTTTTGAGACAGAGTCTCGCTCTGTCACCCAGGCTGGAGTGCAGTGCCATGATCTCGGCTCACTGCAAGCACTGCCTCCTGGGTTCACACCATTCTCCTGCCTCAGCCTACCTAGAAGCTGGGACTACAGGCACCCGCAACCACACCCGGCTAATTTTTTGTATTTTTAGTAGAGACAGGGGTTTCACTGTGTTAACCAGCATGGACTCGATCTCCTGACTTCGTGATCTGCCCGCCTCGGCCTCCCAGAGTGCTGGGATTACAGGCGTGAGCCACTGCGCCCGGCCGAATTATGACTTTTCAACAAGACTGAAAGGCAAGAATCACCCCCTATACTTCCCATTGAGCCTAGGGCATTGAGCCTAGCACTTAGGGCACATAGCAGAGATTTAACAATTGAGTGTTGTGGACTGGAGTCAGAGGACTTCTGGCCAAATGAAAATGTGGCCTGGTTGGCTGCTGGAAATCCTTCCCCACAGACTCACCTGAAAAAGACTGAAGGCATATTCTTGGTCCATTTCCACATTCATTAGGTGCAATAACCGCTGAACTTCTTGGAAACTCATCTTACCATCCTGATTTTTGTCTCCACGTTGAAACCAATCGCTCAGCCATCCAGGTATGAGTCAAGGCAAAAGCACTAATGTATCTGTTTGTGTGTGCAGTTGTGTGTGCACCTTCGTCCACTGACATCTCTCCCCTCTCTTTCCTGCCAGTCTCTCTCCCCGGTGCCAATCCATTCTCCACACAGCTTCTAGAATAATCTCTCTAGAGCACCAATCTATCTTGTCACTGTATGGCCCAGGCACCTGCAGGGACCTCCCTGTTGCCTGCAGAAAGAAATCTATATTCTGGCCAGATGCAATGGCTCATGCCTGTAACCCAACACTTTGGAAGGCCAAGGTGGGTGGATCACATGAGGTCAGGAGTTTCGAGACCAGCCTGGCCAACATGGTGAAATCCCATCCCTACTAAAAATACAAAAAAATTATCTGGGTGTGGTAGCATACACCTGTCGTTCCAGCTACTAGGGAGGCTGAGACATGAGAATCGCTTGAATCAAGGAGGTGGAGGTTGCATGGAGCCGAGATGGCACCACTGCATTCCAGCCTAGGTGATGGAGTGAGATTCTGTCTCAAAACAAAACAAGTCCATATTCCTTTAGCTTTTTTTTTTTTTTTTTTTGAGACAGAGTCTCGCTCCGTCACCCAGGCTGGAGTGCACTAGGGAAATCCTGGCTCACTGCAACTGCCATCTCCTGGGTCCAAGAGATTCTCCTGCCTCAGCCTCCTGAGTAGCTGAGATTACAGGCGCCCACCACCACACCTGGCTGTTTTTCGTTTGTTCGTTTGTATGTTTGTTTTAGACAGAGTCTCGCTCTGTTGCCCAGGCTGAAGTGAAGTGGTGCAATCACGGCTCACTACAGCCTCAACCTCCCAGACCAAAGTGATCCTCCCACCTCAGCCTCTCAAGTAGCTGGGACTACAGGTGTGCACCACCACACCTGGCTACTTTATTTATTATAAATAAATAAATAAAAATTCTTTTATAATTAAAGAAAAAAAATTTTTTTTGGAGATGGAGTCTCTCTGTTGACCAGGCTAGAGTGCACGGGCACCATCTCGGCTCCCTGCAACCTTTTCCGGTTCAGGTGATTCTCGTGCCTCAGCCTCCCGAGTAGCTGGGATTGCAGACACGTGTAGCCACGCCCAGCTAATTTTTTTGTATTTTTTGTAGAGGTGGGGTTTCACCATGTTGGCCAGGCTGGTGTCGAACTCCTGGCCTCAGGTGATCCACCAGCCTCAGCTTCTCAAAGTGCTGGGATTAATAACAGGTGTGAGCTACTGCACCTGTCCACACCTGGCTAATTTAATTTTTTAAAGTTTCTTTATGAGCCAGGTGCAGTGGCTCACACCTCTAATCCCAGCACTTTTGGAGGCTGAGGCGGATGGATCACTTGAGCCCAGGAGTTAGAGACTAGCCTGAGCAATGTGGCAAAATCCCGTCTCTACAAAACAAATCAAAAAATTAGCCAGGTGCGGTGGCACATGCCTGTAATCCCAGCTGCTCGGGAAGCTGAGGTGGGAGGATTGCTTGAGCCCAGGCTGTCAAGGCTGCAGTGAGCCAAAATCGTGCCACTGCACTCCAGCTTGGGTGACAGAGTGAGACCCTGTCTCAAATAAAAAATAAAATGTATTTTATGGTGCTCTACACATTCAGAGAAACTTCTCTAGTAATGAACTATAGAAATTATCCCTGAAAGTGTAGTCTTTCAGTTAACTTCTTAATTTTTTGTAGAGATGCAGTCTTCCGTATGTTGCCTAGGTTAGGCAACATAGTGATCTGCCTGCCTCAAGTGATCTCCCTGCCTCGGCCTCCCAAAATGGTGGGATTACAGGCCAAACAAAAAATTATTTACACAGTTCCATCCTCTTCACTAACTGAAGCAATATGTGAGTCTCATTAATCTTTGTACCACTGGCCGGGCGTGGTGGCTCATGCCTGTAATCCCAGCACTTTGGGAGGCTGAGGTGGGTGGATCACGAGGTCCAGAGTTCGAGACCAGCCTGGCCAAGATGGTGAAACCCCGTCTCTTCAAAAAAATACAAAAATTAGCTGGGCGTGGTGGCACGCACCTGTGATCCCAGCTACTCAGGAGGCTGAGGCAGGAGAATTGCGTGAAACCAGGAGGCAGAGGTTGCAGTGAGCTGAGATTGTGCTACTGCACTGCAGCCTGGGTGACAGAGCAAGACTCCGTATCAAAAAAAAAAAAAAAAAAAAAAAAAAAAAAAAAAATATATATATATATATATATATATATATATATATATATATATATATATGTACCCCTATAGTCTGGCATAGTGCCTGATACATTCTGCTTAATAGATCATGAATGAATGAATAAATGAATGAAATGGTAAACAATCCAGGAAACTTGGAGTGAGTTTATATCACTGAGCCTTCTAAGAGGTTGCTTCCCACCTACATGCTGGTTAATGCCACTGGGATCTTCTGTGCAGCTCTTAGGAGCAGCATCTTGTTTGCTCCTCTGCCTCTCACTGCCTCTTCCTCCAATCCTGGGGGTCCTGATTCATGCCTGGCTATGTCATCCTTGGCATCCATTCCTCCCTCAGTATTCTCAGTCTCACATTGGCCTGAGCTGTCCCTGCCCATACCATCTGGACCCTTGGGCCTCCCTAGCCCTGCACCCCTTCTCACCTTCCCTAAACCTGTTGCATCTGGCTCCTTCAGGGATAGCGTGATCCCTCACCCCCACCCTGACTCCATCCTGCCGATACTGGTCCAGGCGCTCCTGATGGTCCATGCTGGTGACAAGATCCACCAACAGCTGGAGCCCTCGCATCCATATCTGGGCCTCCTCAACACTGTTGGCCACCAGGTCCAGGTTGGAGCGGCGGCCATGGAAGACAACGGTGAAGCCCTGCTCCAGGGGGAGCTCCTCTGCCAGGCTACGCAGCAACTCGGAATCATGGCCATTACGTATTGTCTCCACATCAGAGATTGAGACTGCCAGAGAAGAAGCAGGTGCAGGCATTAAGGAAGGGATTCCAACAAATAGCAGGGGCTAAGAGTGAAGGACCAGCACGCCCTTCTCCATGACACCGTAGAAAAGAACCCCAGCCTCTGCAGGCTGAATCCCAAAAAGCATTAGTACAGAGAGATGCAGACCCCAGGGATTCAGGAGTCCACATGAATCACTGATGTTTTCAAAGGCAGCATGGCAAAGGGCCTGTACTGGAAGTGGCAAGACATGGCTTCCAGCCACAAGCTGGCAGTATGACACAAACCAAAATGACTTAACTCCTCAGTATCCTCATCTGATACAATGGATAGTCCCCTTCCATAGGCAGCCCCAATGGTGATCACAGGAGGACTGGTGGGGATGACAAATGGAAATACATTTGAAAGGCAGAAGCAGTTATACTAAAGCATTATATGCCCAAGTCCAGTTCTCTCATTCCAGGTTTGTTTGTTTGTTTGTTTGTTTGTTTGTTTTTTGACATGGAGTCTCGCTCTGTTGCCCAGGCTGGAGTGCAGTGGCACGATCTCGGCTCACTGCAAGCTCCACCTCCCAGGTTCACGCCATTCTCCTGCCTCAGCCTCCTGAGTAGCTGGGACTACAGGTGCCCACCACCACGCCCGGCTAATTTTCTGTATTTTTTTAGTAGGGATGGGGTTTCACTGTGTTAGCCAGATGGTCTCAATCTCCTGACCTCGTGATCCACCCGCCTAGGCCTCCCAAAGTGCTGGGATTACAGGCGTGAGCCACCACGCCTGGCCCCCATTCCAGGTTTGAGGGCTTCCTCTTTCCAGATGTCTACGAGGGAACCAGAGAAATTCTTTCACCCTCTTACCTCAGCTGGGAGCGGTACGGATTGTGAGCAATTTGTCTGTAAAACAGACTCTCTTAGATGTGTCCTGTGATCAAATTATGTCTTGTTATCATAAAGAGTTTGGCCAATAAGTGCACACTGTTATGATTTTTTTTTGTTTTATTTTGTTTTTTGAGACCAAGTTTTGCTCTTGTCACCCAGGCTGGAGTGCAATGGCACAATCTCAGCTCACTGTAACCTCTGCCTTCCAGGTTCAAGCAATTCTCCTGCCTCAGCCTTCCGAGTAGCTGGGACTACAGGTGCGCACCACCAAGCCCGGCTAATTTTTGTATTTTTAGTAGAGATGGGGTTTCACCATGTTGGCCAGGCTGGTCTCAAACTCCTGACCTCAAGTGATCTGCCGGCCTCGGCCTCCCAAAGTGCTGGGATTACAGGCATGATCCACCACACCCAGCCGCATTTTTTGTATTTAAAAATATTTATTATAGGCCAGGTGCCTGTAGTCCCAGCCACTCAGAAGGCTGAGGCAAGAGAATGGCGTGAACCCGGGAGGCGGAGCTTGCAGTGAGCTGAGATCACGCCACTGCACTCCAGCCTGGGCAACAGAGCGAGACTCCATCTCTCTCTCTCTCTCTCTCTCTCTCTCTCTCTCTCTCTCTCTATATATATATATATATATATATATATATATATATATATATATTTATCATAATGGCTAACATTCATTAAATGCATTCTGGTTTTACATCCCATGCTAAGTGTTTTACATGTTAACTCATTGAGTCCTTGTAACCTACTAAGCAGGTACTGTTTAATCCCTGTTTTACAGATGAGGAAACTGAAGCTTGATGTATGTATGTATGTATGTATATATGTATTTTTTTAGAGACAGGGTCTCACTCACCCAGGCGTAGTGCAGTGGTGTGATCACAGCTCACTGCAGTCTCAACTTCCTGGGCTCAAGTGATCCTCCCATCTTAGCCTCCCAAATAGCTGAGACCACAGGCGTACAGCACCACACCCAGCTAATTTTTTATTTTTATTTTTTATAGAGACAGGATCTCCCTATGTTGTCCAGGCTGGTCTTGAACTTCTGGTCTCAAGCAATTCTCCTGCCTCAACCTCCCAAATTGCTGGGATTACAGGCATTGAGCCACCATGCCCAGCCATAGCTTAACTACTTGATTTTCCACAGCTACTCAGTTAGAAAGTGGCAGAGCCAGGGCTTTAATTCAGGCAAGCTGAGGCCCAAGATCATGGTCTTATTATAATAACAACAAGATGTAACCAATGATTTATTACATCTTACTATGTTCCAGGACTCTTCTAAGCCTTTTATGTACAATAACTAATTTAATCCTCATAACAACCTTATGAGGCAAGTACTGTTATGATCTCCTTTTACAGGCTCAGATATAGCCACAATTAGGACAGCACAAACACACACTATCGTAGGACTTTGGTCCCTCCCCTGCCGGGCTCCTCAGGCCTCTATCCACCCATGTATCCACCCCCCGCTATCCAGGTCACTCACAGCTGGGCTTGGCACTGCCCCTGGCCTGCCGTGCATGCCAGACTGTCATGCCGTCATTCTGAAGTCTGAAGTATCTTAGCTTCTTCCAGCTTTTGGACCTCACCTTGCGCATCGGCATGCCTTCCTGCATCAGCAGCAAGTCCTGATCAGTGGTCAGCTCTAGGTCAGGAAAAGCAGGGGTTAGGTAGCCAGCAGAGAGGGTAGCAGGCCCAGGGAGAGCTCTGGAACAGGGGTCCAACCTCCTTCCCTTCCCTGAGCTGTACACTAAGGCCTCTTCCCCTGCAGGGGCCCCGGCACTCACGGTCTTGCAGCAGGGACGCCATCACCCACTGTTCCACCAGCTGGCACCAGATCACCTAAAGGAGCAAGGAAGAGCAAACGGCTCTGGGTGAATCTTGAAGATAGTCTGTAGCTGATTTCTGCTTCTAATTTTGACTTTAGTGACTCTGACACTTTAGATAGGTTTAGAAACCTGCCTCAAATCACATAAGGATCAGAATTTAAACCAAGATATGTCTGATCCCAGAGCCTCTGCTATTTCCCATGGCTATCTTCAGAGAAGGGTAAACCAAAGATTCCGCCCAGCACCCCCTTCCTACCCAATAACCCACAGTCTACTAGTGCCACATTTTGCTCACTCCCCACCCTCTCATTATTAGGAACTAACATCTTGCTGGATGTCCCTTTCAGAAACTAGAATCTCTTCACACCCTAGCCTTCTCATTTCCAGGTGGAATCCTTTCAGCTTCCCTATTCTGGGAGTCCTCTCTATCTATGCTCCCACATAGACTGTCCAGCTCCTGAGGGACTAGTGCAGACTTTCTTTTTCTTTTTCTTTTTTTTGATACGGAGTGTCGCTCTGTCACCCAGGCTGGAGTGCAGTGGTGCAATCTCAGCTCACTGCAACTCCCAGTTCAAGCGATTCTCCTGCCTCGGCCTCCCGAGTAGCTGGGACTACAGGCATGTGCCACCACACCTGGCTAATTTTTTGTATTTTTATTACAGACAGGTTTTCACTGTGTTAGCCAGGATGGTCTCAATCTCCTGACCTCGTGATCCGCCCACCTCGGCCTCCCAAAGTGCTGGGATTACAGGCGTGAGCCACTGCACCCGGCCAGACTTTCTTTTTTCTCTTTGACAATACTTAGTTGTCTTATTCTACCTTCACATGGCAAAGCATATTTTATACCTTTCCTTTACAGTTATTCTCACAGTTTTAATGGACCAAATAAGTTACACAAGTCTCAGAACTACATTTTCAAATTTTCTCTACCTACCAAAAAAGGGTACCTCTTTTAAGATATATGCTGTTGGCCGGGTGCGGTGGCTCATGCCTTAATCCCAGCAATTTGGGAGGCCGAGGCTGGCGGATCACCAGAGGTCAGGAGTTTGAGACCTGCCTGGCCAACATGGCAAAACTCCGTCTCACTAGAAATACAAAAAAATTAGCTGGGCATGGTGGCAAGCACCTGTAATCCCAGCTACTTGGGAAGCTGAGGCAGGAGAATCACTTGAACCTGGGTGGCAGAGGTTGGCAGTGAGCCAAGATTGTGCCATGCACTCCAGCCTTGGCGACACAGCGAGACTCTGTCTCAATAAAAAGAGGAAAAAGGCTGGGCATGGTGGCTCATGCCTGTAATCCCAGCACTTTGGGAGGCCGAGGTGGGTGGATCATGAGGTCAGGAGATGGAGACCATCCTGGCTAACACAGTGAAACCCCGTCTCTACTAAAAAAATACAAAAGGCCGGGCGCGGTGGCTCAAGCCTGTAATCCCAGCACTTTGGGAGGCCAAGGCGGGCGGACCATGAGGTCAGAAGTTCAAGACCAGCCTGGCCAACATAGTGAAACCCCGTCTCTACTAAAAATACAAAAAATTAGCCGGGTGTGGTGGTGTGCACCTGTAATCCCAGCTACTCAGGAGGCTGAGGCAGGAGAATCGTGTGAACCTGGGAGGCAGAGGTTGCAGTGAGCCGAGATTACGCCATTGCACTCCAGCCTGGGCAACAGAGCGAGAGCAAGACTCCATCTCAAAAAAAAAAAAAGAAGAAGAAGAAGAAGAAAAGATATATGCTGTGAAATATAGGACCTGGTTAAGTTGTCCTAGTAGCTGACAACAAACTTCCCTTGAAAAGGACTAGAAAATTTGATATGTGGCCACACTGATTCTAGCTATGCCCCTATAGAAATACTCAATTCTTGGCTGGGCACAGTGGCTCATGCTGTAATCCCAGCACTTTGAGAGGTTGAAGAGGGAGGATTGCTTGGGCCCAGGAGTTCGAGACCAGTGTGAGCAACATATTGAGACCTCCATCTCTACAAAGAATTTTTTTAAATTAGCCAAGTGTGGTAGTGTACACCTGTGGTCCCAGCTACTTGGGAGGCTGAGGTGGGAGGCTCACTTGAGCCCAGGAGGTTGAGGCTGCAGTAAACTGAGATTACATCACTGAGCTCCAGGCTGGGTGACAGAGCAAGACTGTCTCAAAAAGCAAAAACAAAAAAACAAAATTCTTGACCAGGTCATGCTGAAACTGACAAATCTCATAAAACATAAAGCTCTATGCTTTTGTGTAAGCAAAGAACCTACATTTGAATAGAAATATATTGTGAGTTTCTTTTTTTTAAAGGGTATCTCTACCTGAAAAATGTTATGTGCTTTTTTTTTTTTTTTTTTTTTTTGAGACAGACTTTTGCTCTTATTACCCAGGCTGGAGTGCAATGGCACAATCTCGGCTCACTACAACCTCTACCTCCCGGGTTCAAGCGACTGTCCTGCCTCAGCCTCCTAAGTAGCTGGGATTACAGGCACCCATCACCACGCCCAGCTAATTTTTGTATTTTTAATAGAGACAGGGTTTCACTATGTTGGCCAGGCTGGTCTCAAACACCTGACCTCAGGTGATCCACCCGCCTCGACCTCCCAAAGTGACGGGATTACAGGCATGAGCCACCTCACCCAGCCATGTTCCTTAATTTAAAAGTTTAAAATTTTGACAGTGGTGCACATCTTAAAAGAACTTTAAAAATTTGTAGAGCAATCATTCAGTTAGTGTTCCATTAAAACATCATGCAGTTAGTTCAACTCCCTATATTTTACAGATGAAAAAGCAGAAGTCCAGAAATGTGATGCGACTTGCCTCAGGTCACACAGCCTATTAGTGCCCTACGTCTCTTTTGTGGGAAGACCCTATAAAGTCACCTAGTAGTGACTAAGCCTTCAGGGAGAATGTGGGGGGTCACTGAAAATACAGCTTCCCTGAATAAAAGACCTTGAGAAGACTTTCTTTTTTTTTGTTTTTGAAACGGAGTCTTGCTCTGTCACCAGGATGGAGTGCAATGGCACCATCTCAGCTCACTGCAACCTCTGCCTCCAAGGTTCAAGCAAGTCTCCTGTCTCAGCCTCCTGAGTAGCTAGGATTACAGCTGTAAGCCACCACGCCTGGCTAATTTTTGTATTTTGAGTAGAGACGGAGTTTTGCCATGTTGGCCAGGCTGGTTTCCAACTCCTGATCTCAGGTGATCCGCCCACCTTGGCCTCTCCAAGTGCTGTTACAGGCGTGAGCCACTGTGCCCCGCCTAGAGCAGCCTCTCTAAATGGGTAGTAATGTATAGGTATCCAGAGTGAGAGGGGAAGGTTGAGAAGAAGTCTGTCAGGAAACAATTTCAGGAAGAAAAGATTTTGCTGGCTTAGGCTCAATGTGTGTGCCTGAAGGAGACCAGAAGAAACCTCTGGTTGGACGAAGGGACCCAAAGTGTTTCCTGAGAGCCAGAAAATCATCTCTGCTTTTCTGAGTGGGGACCCAGTTTGGAATCTGAGGCTTACAGAAGCTATGTGAAGACTGAAGTAGAAAGTAACAGACCTGGCCGAAGGCGGTGGCTCATGCCTGTAATCCCAGCACTTTGGGAGGCCAAGGCGGGTGGATCACAAGGTCAAGAGATCGAGACCATCCTGGACAACATGGTGAAGCCCTGTCTCTACTAAAAATACAAAAATTAGCTGGGCATGCTGGCTACTAGGGAGGCTGAGGCAGGAGAATCGCTTGAACCCAGGAAGCAGAGGTTGCAATGAGCCAAGATCGCACCACTGCACTCTAACCTGGCGACAGAGCTAGACTCCGTCTCAAAAAAAAAAAAAGAAAAGAAAAGAAAAGAAAGCAACAGACCTCTCTTAGGTCTAGCAGGGTGTGGTGGCTCACGCCTGTAATCCCAGCACTTTGGGAGGCTGAGGCAGGTGGATCACTTGATGTCAGGAGTTTGAGACAAGCCTCGCCAACATAGTGAAACCCCGTCTCTACTAAAAATACGAAAAGTAGCCGGCTGTGGTGGTGCACACCTGTAATCCCAGCTACTTGTGAGGCTGAGGCAGGAGAATCACTTGAAACCAGGAGGCAGAGGTTGCAGTGAGCCGAGATTGCGCCATTACACTCCAGCCTGGGCGACGGAGTGAGACTCTGTCTCAAAAACAACAACAAAAATTTCTTAGGTCCTCAGACTCTAGGAGAGTGAATTGGCCTGGGGCTGAAGTCTAACCTCTTTTGCCAACATCCTGGCTTATCTCCTATCTGAATTTTAGCTCCCACCTCTGGGACACAGGGACTCTAGGATGTGGTGAACTTTAGGACTGCAAGAAGATTGTATTACCTTCCCTTACGCCTGTGTCCAGGAGCCTCACAATGATGTCCTGAAACATGGGAAGCCTGAGAACAGAGCCCAAGTGCCTGAACACCCTTACTTTGGAGACTCCCTCCTCTCAAACCTGCCTTAGAAAATTATTTTTTCCTCCTTTGTCCAATTCTTCTAACCCCAAAGCTTGGCCTTGTTCTTCCAATCCTTCTCCCATTCATGAATCACTATTTTAAACCTGTATTCACATGACTGACATGTGGTCATAAGAGGGCCAGTTTCAAATCAGGGAGCCATAGAAGGTCAGAGCTGGACTTCATTTTATAGAAAAGGAGCCCGAGGACTAGAAAGGTTAGGTGAACTAAAAAGAATTAGTGCCAGAGTCATTTAATGAGTGACAGAACTGGAATTAGAACCAAGGTCTCTGGCCGGGCACGGTAGCTCACATCTGTAATCCCAGCACTTTGGGGGGCTGAGATGGGCAGATCATGTAAGGCCAGGAGTTCGAGACCAGCCTGACCAACATGGTGAAACCCCGTCTCTACTAAAAATACAAAAATTAGCTGGGAGTAGTGGTGCACACCTATAATCTCCGCTACTTGGGAGGCTGAGGCAGGAGAATTGCTTGAACCCAGGAGGCGGAGGCTGCAGTGAGCCGAGATGGCGCCATTGCACTCCAGCCTGGGCAACAAAAGCAAACTCCGTCTTGGGCAGGAGGAAAAAAAAAAAAGAACCCAGATCTCCATACAACCAGCTCAAGGATCTCACAATGACTCTGCTCTTGGAAAGGGCCTTCTCTAGAAAACAGTTGAAGCAAGGCTAGGAATCAATAAGGGACATTGCTATTTTGTCTCTCCTCTCCATCACTTTCTGTTCCCTCTGTACTCTGAATAGTCTTGCTTTTCTTTGGTCTCATTTTCTTTATTTCTATTTATTTATTTTTTTTGAGACGGAGTGTCACTCTGTCACCCAGGCTGGAGTGCAGTGGCATGATGTTGGCTCACTGCAACCTCCGCCTCCTGGGTTCAAGTGATTCTCCTGCCTCAGCCTCCCAAGTAGCTGGGATTACAGGTGTGTGCCACCACGCCTGGCTAATTTTTTTTATTTTTAGTAGAGATGGGGTTTCACTATGTTGGCCAGGCTGGTCTCAAACTCCTGACCTCAGATGATCCACCCGCCTCAGCCTCCCTAAGTGCTGGTGTTACAGGGGTGAGCCACCATGCCCAGCCTCTTTCATCTCATTTTCTTTCCTTTCCCTATCCCATGCCTGACCTGGTCCTTTTCCTTTCTTCCCAGTTCACTATAAAAATAATTTTTTAAAATTATTATTTGTTTTGTATGGAGATGGGGTCTCCCTGTGTAGCCCTAGTTTTAAACTCCTGGCCTCAAGCAATCCTCCTGCCTGGGCTTCCCAAAGTGCTGGGATTACAGGCGTGAGCCATCATGCCCAGCCCCATCCCCACCTCTCTCTCTCTCTTAATCCTCTCTCTGTCTTCCTGTTTGCTCACCTAGGTCAGTCTCTCCTCTTCTCTTCCTTCTCCTCATCCCTTCTCCCCATCACCTCTTCCAGTTGGTTCCCTCTTTTGACTCCACTAATTCGCAATGGCTCTGAGTCTCATCTCCTTTGAGAATTTTGAGACTGTGGTCCAGAAGGGAGGACACTTGGGTTCAGAACTCAGTAGCATGCATGTCCCTCTGCTCAGCCTCACTTTTCTCTGTATCCTAGGAGATTGACCAAACAAACTGCCCAGACAATGTGAGTTAGAACCTAGGTATTCTGGCCGGGCGCGGTGGCTCACGCCTGTAATCCCAGCACTTTGGGAGGCCGAGGCGGGCGGATCACGAGGTCAGGAGATCGAGACCATCCTGGCTAACATGGTGAAACCCCGTCTCTACTAAAAATACAAAAAATTAGCCGGGCGTGGTGGCGGGCGCCTGTAGTCCCAGCTACTCGGGAGGCTGAGGCAGGAGAATGGCGTGAACCCGGGAGGCGGAGCTTGCAGTGAGCTGAGATTGCGCCACTGCACTCCAGCCTGGGCGACAGAGCCAGACTCCATCTCAAAAAAAAAAAAAAAGAACCTAGGTATTCTAGGTCTTGCTGTTTCCTCTGGTGTCTAATGGTAGAATGGGAAGGATGCCCACAGCTGATGCAGGTGCAATGAGAAGAGAAGGAACAAAGGGTTTGGGAGTGAGGGCACTGGGAAAAACACAGAGGATGACGTCTGAGAATAAGAAAGGTTGGTCTTAAATATTAACTCATAGACACATATATGGAGATCTTCAATGATATAGTAATTACCTCTCTAATACAGATACGAAAATAGAGACACAAAATGAGATGGGAAGTAGCCCAGAGCTGCAGAGTGCAATTTGGTCCTCAATTTCTAAGAGACTTCATGTCACCTAGAGATGGACTTTGGCAGAGTTACCAATGGCACCAAAGAGATTACAGTGGGATTCAGGGTGTCTCAGGTCTCTCTGAGGGGCAAGAAAGAAGAGAATCATTTTGTTTACTCCCTTGCTTCTGAGAAGGATTATGCCTAACCTGGTTCATATAGAGGACAAATTGGCTCTGGTCACAGGTCACAGAATGTTGGAGCTTGAAAGTTCTTTTTTTTTTTTTTTTGAGACAGAGTCTCGCTGTCGCCCAGGCTGGAGTGCAGTGGTGCGATCTTGGGTCACTGCAGGCTCCGCCCCCCGGGGTTCACGCTATTCTCCTGCCTCAGCCTCCCGAGTAGCTGGGACTACAGGCGCCCGCCACCCACCTCGCCCAGCTAATTTTTTGTATTTTCAGTAGAGACGGGGTTTCACTATGTTAGCCAGGATGGTCTCGATCTCCTGACCTCGTGATCCACCCGCCTCGGCCTCCCAAAGTGCTGGGATTACAGGTGTGAGCCACCGCGCCCGGCCAGTTCTTTTATAACACATCTAATCCAGACATTCCCAGCTACATCAATAGCCTCTGGAATGTCTTGAAATTGAGATCCTTAGCCCTACCCAAAAATCTACCAGATCAGAGTTACCCAGGGTGGGGCTCAATAATATATTTATTTTTAACAAGTACACTTGGTACACACGCAAATCTGGGAAACCTTAAACTCTCTGGTATCAGAGATCTGGAAGTTGTGGCTCCAGGTCCCGTAGCTAGTTAATGGCACAGGCAGAACTAGAAGTAGGTTTTCTTACCAACATAGCACTCTGGTGCACTAAGAAACTGCTCTGGCCCATGGAATAGGCAAAGAACAAGTTCCTTAGAGAACTTTCTAAGGGACTTTCATAACTCTCTCTATTACCAGGGATCTCTGATTCCCCATGGTTCTTGGCCAACCCCTATTTTGCAACCCTCAACAAACTGTTAATGAATCTATGCTAAAGCTTAGCTACTCCAATTTTTTCTTCCCTTATTGGGGGTGGAGTTCACCTCAGGAGTGGCTAGGGTTGGCACTTCTGGCCCTGCATAAGCTAAGAGGTACCTCATATAAAGGGCGACTGACACAGCCAGGAGGAAAGCTGTAAGGATAAAGGAGGATAAGCTAGAGAGAACCCAGAGGTGGGAGCCCTGTAGAGCTGTTGGGATGAGGAAAGGAGTCTAGGGTACAATTTAACCAGGGTGGATAAGCATCTAGAGGGCAGAGGTAGGGACTCAGGGAAGACAGAGCTTAGAGCAGAGGCTAGTCAGAGCTTCCAGATCCTTACCGTGGGCAGGACAGCAGAATAGCAGTCCTGTGTTTCCTGTGTCTGTGAGCTGTGCCTCCCGAGCTCTGCGATGCTGTGGGATCAGGAAGCCCAGCCTGGCTCCTTTTCTCTTCTGCTCCCCTTGCACTGGCTTGTTTCCTCCCCTCTTCTACAGCAGCTGGCTGCTGTGACTGGTGAGTTATAGCCAGAGGGAAGCAGTAAGAAGGGGAGAGGTGTGAGCTCTCTCCAGTCCAGCCCATCTAACTCTTAAAGGCCCAGGACACTGGTCAATGTGAGGGAGTAGTGGGGGTGGGGTGGGGAGAGAAGGATTAAGGGCAGCACATCTCCAGGGAGGAGCCTGGCTGCCCTTCATCTTGATGCCAGCCCTCATTGACCCCAATCCCGCAGCAGCTCTCAAAGTGAAGGGAGTGTCCTCAGTTGCAGTGCTCTGTGAATCACTGCTTTTCATTCTGGTTCCTGCATGTAATACGGCTGTCTTTGCCCTTATTTAATCTGGCTCCTTTCCATAGTGTCTGTTTCCACTGGCCTGCTCCTGTATCTCTGAATCCTGCCTGCAGGGCACTCACTGTAGCTCCGTCCCACAGGAAAAGAAAGAAATAAGATGGGAAAAGAGGAAGATGAGGAGAAGGGGAGGACAGGAATGATGATAGAATGTAGAGGGACAGATAGGTTAGAATCTATGTATATTTTAGGCACTCATTAAATATTGAAACAACGCATAGATGAACGTGTGAAACAGCTCATTTTTTTTTAAACATCCATTCGTTCCTCCTACAAGCATCTGTTCAGCACCTCTGGGTTATAAGTCATAGCCCTCAGAATGGAGGTAGCACCTTCAGGACATACATGCATGTTTATAAAGATGTGTGCAGAGATGAAGCATAGGCTCAGAGGGGAACTGTGTGAAATGGTGTAATTTCAAGTGTGCTGACATCTGGCTGCCTATCATGGTTTCCACAAGCATCCCTCAACTGCCTAATATTTTACCATTAGTGATTATAGCTACATTTTTTAGTCCCATTAAAATAAAATCCTCCTAAGTGATTACTATAAAAGTCAGGATAGTGGTTACTGTTGGGAGGGGGAGGAATTGTGGTGAGATGGGACACAGAGGGGGCTTCTGGCATAGCTAGCTAAACTCTATTTCTAGTTCTAAGTGCTAACAAGGGTCTTCACTTAATAATTTATTAAGCTATACATTCTCTTGATATATTTTCTATATGTGTCTTTAAATTTATTTTTTTAGGTCTCATTTAAAATATCAAATATCTGTGTTAATTTTTGAAGGCTTAATGATTTTAAATATACACATATGTATATATGTGTGTGTGTGTGTATATATATATATATATATGTATTTTTTTTTTTTTTTTTTTTTTTTTTAGATAAGAGTCTCGCTGTTGCCCAGGCTGGAGTGCAATGGCGTGATCTTGGCTTACTGCAACCTCTACCTCCCGGGTTCAAGCAATTCTCCTGCCTCAGCCTCCTGAGTAGCTGGGATTACAGGCGCATGCCACCACCCCCAGCTACTTTTTTTTGTATTTTAGTAGAGACGGGGTTTCACCGTGTTGCCCAGGCTGGTCTTGAGCTCCTGAGCTCAGGCAATCCACCTGCCTTGGCCTCCCAAAGTGCTAGGATTACAGGCGTAAGCCACTGCACCCAGCCGATTATAAATAATTTTTTAAAAATTCAATCCTAAGGTCAAAGTAGATTTTAAATAATTTATACCTAGGTTGGGTTGTCTATATTCTTTACTGAGAGCAGGTTTTGATAGAAGAGTAGTAGTATGAAGGAAGGGGACACATTAGGAGGGAGGCCATTCATGGGGAACAGGAAGATTGGGGGGCATCGTAGTTTAAACTGTGCTGATTTCAGATTTGACTTAATAGAGGCCCTGTTTTGCATGCTTGTCTTGCTCTCCCATTTCTACTTCCCCAACATGGCCAGCTTATTTTTCCAAGCCTCACCTTCACAGTCCACACTCCTCTTCTATACCCCCAGATTATATACCATCTTTCTGAGTCACTATTTGCATCAATTTAATGCTGCCCAACCTCCTTCCCTCTTGGGTGATCTGTGAGGGGTGTTACCACTCATAGTGGATTTTCTGGGTGAGTCTAGATCTCAAATATTCTGTTTCAATGTTCGCATGAACACAACAGTATTCTTCAGCCCATATGTTCTGATTTTTGGGGCAGGGACTTGGAGACTTTCACAAGGTTAGTATGGTTTCAGAGTGCCAAGGCATGCCCACTGCAGGACTCTCATGAAACAGAGGGAGGGAGCAGACAGACAGGGCCCCCCGGGCACAGTAAATGTCCATCTGGTACAGTTATTCCTATTTCCACCATGATCCTGGCTGCCCCTTCCCCCACTGTTGTCTATTATTAACAGATCCAGAAACCTGATCAGGGCAGTAGCAGCAGAGGGACTTTCTGGGAACCATGCCCAGGAAAAGCCTAGAAGCCCTAAACTGAAATGAAGCAGCAGCTGGCAAAGAGGAAGACCTAAACATGGTACTCTCGCCCTGCCACCCAGGCCTGCCTAGACCTTCTTCCTGACATCCAGAGCAGATGCCACCCAATTAAATGTCTCCGCTTGTCAGGACACTCAGGCTGGAAAGTCTGAGATCAGTTCCCCAGACTATCGAACCAAACTACTCAAACTTCTGAAATAAAGCCCAACTCCTTCCTGATCAAAAATGCAACTCAAAACAGTAAATTCCATTTAAAAATCATCAACATAAGGCCAGGCACAGTGGCTCACACCTGTAATTCCAGCACTTTGGGAGGCCGAGGTAGGAGGATTGCTTGAGTACAGAAGTTTCAGACCAGCCAGGGCAACATAGCAAGACTCTGTCTCTTAAAAAAAAAAAAAATCAGGGCCGGGCACGGTGGCTCACGCCTGTAATCCCAGAACTTTGGGAGGCCGAGGTGGGCAGATCACGAGGTCAGGAGTTTGAGACCAGCCTGACCAACATGGTGAAACCCGATCTCAACTAAAAATATAAAAATTAGCCAGGCATGGTGGCACGTGCCTGTAATCCCAGCTACTCAGGAGGAGGCTGAGGCAGGAGAATCACTTGAACCCAGGAGGCAAAGGTTGCAGTGAGCCGAGATCGCAACACTGCACTCCAGCCTGGGTGACAGAGCGAGAATCTGTCTCAAAAAAAAAAAAATAAAAATAAAAAAAATAAAAGGACTGGGCGCAGTGGCTCATGCCTATAATCCCAGCACTTCGGGAGGCCGAGGCAGGTGGATCACTTGAAGTCAGGAGTTCGAGACCAGCCTGGTGCCTGGTCAACATGGTGAAACCCGGTCTCTACTAAAAATACAAAAATTAGCCAAGCATGGTGGTACATGCCTGTAATCCCAGCGACTCAGGAGGCTGAGGCAGGAGCATTGTTTGAACCTGGGAGGCAGAGGTTGCAGTGAGCTGAGACGGTGCCATTGCACTCCAGCCTGGGTGGGTGACAGAGCAAGACTGTGTCTCAAAAAAAAAAAAAAAATCAATATGAGACCACCTGTAGAATTAAAAGCCAGGATATATAACTTCAAAAGACCAGAGAATATACATATGTGTGTGTATATATATATATATATATATGTGTGTGTGTGTGTGTGTGTGTGTGTGCGCGTGTGTGTGTGTGTATGGCCACTCCTCCATTCTAACAAAATTTAAAAGCAGAGTCCCAGTTCTGCTATTCAATTCTTTAAGTGGGCGTGGGGAGTGGGCAACAAGGTGGTATTAAAAAACCCAGAGAACAAGATGATGGAAAGTAGAATAAAAAATACAAATAGTATTTTACACCAAGAAATAAAACTTTCAGAAAAGGTCACAAAACAAAATATAAGTATGTGCTATTGGTAAGAGTCATGTCTACAGGCCGGGCACGCTGGCTCATGCCTGTAATCCCAACACTTTGGGAGGCCAAGGCAGGCAGATCACTTGAGGCCAGGAGTTCGAGACTAGCCTGGCCAGCATTGTGAAACTCCATCCTACTAAAAATTAAAAAAACAGCCGGGCATCGTGGTGCATCCCTGTAAGGCCAGCTACTCTGGAGGCTGAGGCAGGAGAATCACTTGAACACAGGAGGCAGAGGTTGCAGTGAGCCAAGTTCACGCCATTGCCACTGCACTCCAGCCTGGGTGACAGAGCAAGACTTCGCCTTAAAAAAAAAAAAAACAGTCACATCTACAAAAAGGTGTTACTAAAAAAAGAGAAAAGGCCAGGCGCGGTGGTTCACGCCCATAATCCCAATACTTTGGGAGGCCAAGGCGGGTGGATCACTTGAGGTCAGGAGTTCGAGACCAGCCTGACCAACATGGAGAAACCCCGTCTCTACTAATAAATATAAAAAATTAGCCAGGCGTGGTGGCAAATGCCTCTAATCACAGCTACTCAGGAGGCTGAGGCAGAAGAATCGTTTGAACCTGGGAGGCGGAGGTTGCGGTGAGCCGAGATCGCGCCATTGCACTCCAGCCTAGGCAACAAGAGTGAAACTCTGTCTCAGGAAAAAGAAAAAAAAAAGAAAAAGTTCCAGCCTGGGCAACAGAGCAAGAACTTGGATCTACAAAAAAGTAAACACTCTCTTTCAGTCCCAGCTACTTGGGAGACTGAGATGGTAGGATCACTTGAGCCCAGGAGTTAGAGGCTGTAGTGAGCCACGATCATGCTACTGCCCTCAAGCCTGGGTGACAGAGTGAGATTCTGTCTCAAAAAATAAAAGTTGCAAGTCAAAGGAAAGTGGCTGTGCGTGGTGGCTCACTTATGCCTGTAATCCCAGCACTTTGGGAGGCTGAGGTGGGCGGATCATGTAAGGCCAGGAGTTTGAGACCAGACAGGCCAACACGGTGAAACCCTCAGCTGTACAAAAAATAAAAAAATTAGCCGAACGTGGTGGCACATGCCTGTAATCACAGATACTCGGGAGGCTGAGGCACAAGAATTGCTTGAGGCCGGACATGGTGGCTTACGCCTGTAATCCCAGTACTTTGGGAGGTCAAGTGGATCACGAGGTCAGGAGTTTGAGACCGGCCTGGCCAACATGGAAAACCTCCCCCCCCCATCTCTACCAAAAATACAAAATTAGCTGGGAGTGGTGGCGCATGCCTGTAATCCCAGCTACTCAGGAGGCTGAGGCTGGAGAATCGCTTGAACCCAGGAGGTGGAGGTTGCGGTTAGCCAAGATCACGCCATTGCACTCCAGCCTGGGCAACAAGAGCAAAACTCTGTCTCAAAAAAAAAAAAAAAAAAAAAAAAAGAATTGCTTGAATTCAGGAGGCAGAGGTTGCAGTGAGCTGAGATCATGCCACTGCAGTCCAGCCTGTGTGACAGAGCAAGACTCTTTCTCAAAAAAAAAGAAAGTTAAAGGAAGAACTCCAATTTTCTTCTTAAGATTGCCTTGGCCGTGCACGGTGGCTCATGCCTATAATCGCAGCACTTTGGGAGCCCAGGAGTTTGAGACCAGCCTGGGCACATAGTAAGATTTTGTCTCTACAAAAAATAAAAATATGGCAAAGTGCAGTGGCTCAGGCCTGTAATCCCAGCACTTTGAGAGGCCGAGGTGGGTGGATTACGAGGTCAGCAGTTCAAGACCAGCTTGGCCAAGATGGTGAAACCCTGTCTCTACTAAAAATACAATTAAAAAAATTAGCCAGGCATGGTGGTGGACACCTGTAATCCCAGCTACTCGGGAGACTGAGGCAGAGAATTCTTGAACCCGGGAGGTGGAGGTTGCAGTGAGCTGAGATCGTGCCACTGCACTCCAGCCTGGGCAACAGAGCAAGACTCCGTCTCAAAATAAATAAAAATAAAAATAAAAATAAAAATATTAGCTGAGTGTGGTGGCGCACATCTACAGTCCCAGCTACTTGGGAGACTGAGGTGGAAGGATTGTTTGAGCCCAGGAGGGTGAGGCTGCAGTGAGCCATGATCACTCCACTGCACTCCAACATGGGTGACAGAGACCCTGTCTCAAAAACAAAACAAAACAAATATCCTCGGCTCTTCTGGCAAAATTTTAGAATCAGCTTACTAATTTTCAGAAAAATAAACCTGGTGGGATTTTACTTAGAACTGAGTTTAACAAGCAGATCAATTTGAGAGAATTGGCATCCTCATAGTATTTTTAATATTATTTTCCAATCCATGGAGATGATATATTCCTTCAATTATATAGCTTTTTAATTTCTCTCCACAATGTTTCATTGTTTTCAATGTAAAGGTTCTACACACTATTTGACATATCTATTTCTAGCTACTTGATTTCTTATGCTTTATAAACTATTTTTGAAATTTTACTTTCTATTTATTGTTGTATATGAAAACATATAATTGACTTTTTTTTTTTTTTTTTTTTGAGACAAAGTCTCACTCTGTTGACCAAGCTGGAGTGCAGTGGTGAGATCTCGGCTCACTGCAACCTCCACCTCCTGGGTTCAGGCGATTCTTCTGCCTCAGCCTCCCAAGTGGCTGGGACTACAGGCACATGCCACCATGCCCAGCTAATTTTTGTATTTTTAGTAGAGACGGGGTTTCACTATTTTGGCCAGGCTGGTCTTGAACTCCTGACCTTGTGATCCTCCCGCCTTGGCCTCCCAAAGTGCTGGGATTACAGGCTTGAGCCACCGTGCCCGGCCATATTTGACCTTTTTTTTTTTTTTTTTTTTTTTGTATATTGACTTTATAGTCTGTGACCTTGCTAAATTCACTTATTATTATTATTATTGAGATGGAGTCTTGCTCTGTTGCCCAGGCTGGAGTGCGGTGGCGTGATCTTGGCTCACTGCAACCTCCGCTTCCCGGGTTCAAGCCTGCTTCAGCCTCCTGAGTACCTGGGATTACAGGCACGTGCCACCACGCCCGGCTAATTTTTGTATTTTTAGTAGAGATGGGATTTCACCATGTTGGTCAGGCTGGTCTTGAACTCCTGACCTCGTGATCTGCCCACCTCGGCTTCCCAGAGTTCTGGGATTACAGGCATGAGCCACCGCGCCCGGCCTCACTTATTACTTTTTAGGGGTTTGTAGGTTATTTCAGATTATCTATGTACACAGTCATGTTAGCAAATACCAAGTGTTTTTTTTTTTCCTTTAAAATCTTTTTTTTTTACTGGCTGATAAATGGAGGTGTGATTGATAGTGGACAAATGTGTTTAATTCCTTGTCTCATAAATAATATTTTATTGAGAGGTTTACTGTAGAGTTTTTGTTGATACTTTTTTTTTCCTTTTTTATTTGAGACAGTCTCACTCTGTCACCTAGGCTAGAGCACAGTGGCACAATCTCGGCTCACTGCAACCTCCACCTCCCAGGTTCAAGCGATTCTCTTGACTCAGCCACCCGAGCAGCTGAGGTTACAGGCACCTGCCACCACGCCTGGCTAATTTTTGTATTTTTAGTAGATCTGGGGTTTCACCATGTTGGCCAGGCTGGTCTCAAACTCCTCAGGTGATCTGCCTGCCTTGGCCTCCCAAAGTGTTGGGATTACAGGCGTGAGCCACTGCGCCCGGCCTGTAGACCTCTTGTCTGTATCTATCTAGATGATTGTGTGACTTTTCTCCTTTTATGTTGATATATGAATTGCATTGTATTTTTTTTGAGATAGAGTCTCACTCTTGCATAGGCTGGAGTGCAGTGGCACAATTTTGGCTCACTGTAACCTCTGCCTCCCCGGTTCAAGTGATTCTCCTGCCTCAGCCTCCCAAGTAGCTGAAATTACATGTGTGCACCACCACACCCGGCTAATTTTTGTGTTTTTAGTAGACAGGTTTTCACTATGTTGGCCAGGCTGGTCTCGAACTCCTGACCTCAAGTGATCCACCCGTCTTGGCCTCCCAAAGTGCTGGGATTACAGGTATGAGCCACCGCGCCTGGTGATTGATTTTCAAGTATTGAATTAATCTTCTATATTTGCAATAAATCCCAATTAGATCTAATGCATTATCATTTTTATACATTGATAGATTTAGTATGTCTGGGAATCTTATATCTACATTCATGGGAGATGTTGGTCCCTGGTTTTCCTTTCTTGTAATGTTCTTAACCAGTTTTGTTGTCTAGGTTCTGCTGCTTCAAAAGTGAATTGGGATTTATTCCCTTTTTCTGGAACTTTATATTAGATTACTGGCTTTGGTGTTTCTTCTTTTGCAATGTGTGAATTTAAGGTTACATATTTCTTTTCTTTTTCTTAGACAGAGTCTCACTCTATCGCCCAGGCTGGAGTGCAGTAGTACGATCTTGGCTCACTGAGACCTCTGTCTCCTGGGTTCAAGCAATTCTTAACCCTCAGCCTTCCAAGTAGCTGGGATTACAGATGTACATCACCACACCCGGCTAATTTTTGTATTTTTAGTAGAGACGGGGTTTTCACATGTTGGCCAGACTAGTCTTGAACTCCTGGCTTTGAGTAATCCACCCGTCTCAGCCTCCCAAAGTGCTGGGATTATGGGTGTGAGCCACCACACCCAGCCAAGGTTATATATATTTTTAATTATTTTTTATTTTTTTGAGACAGAGTCTCGCTCTGTCGTCCAGACTGGAGTGCAGTGGCGCAATCTCAGCTCACCGCAAGCTCCACCCCCGGGTTCACGCCATTCTCCTGCCTCAGCCTCCCGAGTAGCTGGGTCTACAGGTGCCCGCCACCACACCCAGCTAATTTTTTGTATTTTTTAGTAGAGACAGAGTTTCACCGTGTTAGCCAGGATGGTCTCGATCTCCTGACCTCATGATCCGCCCGCCTCAGCCTCCCAGAGTACTGGGATTACAGGCGTGAGCCACCGCGCCCGGCCATATATTTCTTTTTACTCACAGCACCCTCCAACTCCTGGGCTCAAGCAATCCTCTTGCCTCAGCCTCCCAAGTAGCTGGGACTACAGGAGTGCCACCACACTCAGCTTTATTTATTTATTTATTTAAAGAGATGGGGTTGGCTGCGCACGGTGGCTCATGTCTGTAATCCCAGCACTTTGAGAGGCCGAGGCGGGAGGATCACGAGGTCAGGAGTTTGAGACCAGCCTGGCCAATATGGAGAAACCCCATCTCTACTACAATACAAAAAAAAAAAAAAAGTAGCCTGCCATGGTGGCATGAGCCTGTAATCCCAGCTACTTGAGAGGCTGAGGCAGAATTGCTTGAACCCAAGAGGCAGAGGTTGCAGTGAGCTGAGATCATGCCACTGCTCCAGCTGAGGCGGCAGAGCAAGACTTTGGTCCTGTTATGTTGTCCAAGCTAGTCTTGAACTCCTGCCCTCAAGTGATACTCCTATCCTGGCCTCTGAAAGTGTTGGGATTACAAGTGTAAGTCACTTACATCGTGCCATCATTTCAATTTTCTTAGGGTCTTCCTGTAACCTAGACTGGAGTTCAGTAGTGTGATGGTGGCTCACTGCAGTCTTGAGCTCCCAGACTCAAGCAATCCCCCGACTTCAGTAGCTGGGACTACAGATGTGCACCACCATGCCTAACTTTCTAATTTTTTGGTGGAGACAGAGTCTCACTATGTGGCCCAGGCTGCTCTTGAACTCCTGGGCTCAAGCAATCCTCCCACCTTTGCCTCCCAAAGTGTTGGAATTACAGGCATGAACCACAGAACCCAGCTTTCCTTTTTTTTTTTTTGAGTCTCTGTCGTCCCAGCTGGAGTGCAGTGGCACAATCTCAGTTCACTGCAACCTCAGCCTCCCATGTTCAAGCAATTCTCTTGCTTCAGCCTCCCAAGTAGCTGGGATTACAGGTGCCCGCCACCACGCCTGGCTATTTTTTGTATTTTCAGTAGAGATGGGGTTTCACCATATTGGCCTGGCTGGTCTCGAACTCCTGACCTCAAGTGATCCACCTGCCTTGACCTCCCAAAGTGCTGGGATTACAGGCGAGAGCCACCCTACCCTGCTCTCAGCTTTATCACTTAACCAAAAATATTTTCTAGGCTGGGCAAGGTGGCTCATGCCTGTAATCCCAGCACTTTGGGAGGCCAAGGTGGACAGATCACTTGAAGTCAAGAGTTCAAGACCAGCCTGGCCCACATGGTGAAACCCCATCTCTACTAAGAAAATACAAAAATTAGGTGGGTATGGTGGCATGTGCCTATAATCCCAGCTACTTAGGAGGCTGAAGTAGGAGAATCACTAGAACCCAGGAGGCGGTGGTTTCAGTGAGCTGAGATCATGCCACTGCACTCCAGCCTGGGTAACAGTGAGACTCTTCCTCAAAAACATATGTATCTATATGTATAGATACAGATATATATGTATTTTTTTTCTAATTTCCTTTGTGATTTTTTTTTGACCCATGGGTTATTTAGAATTGTACTGCCTAAGTTTCAAACAGCTAGGGACTTTCTAGTTATTTTTCCTAGCTTACTCCCACTGTGGTCAGAGAATATTATATTAAATTTTTTGAAAACTTTCTGAGGCTTGATGGTCCAGCTATGATCAGTTCTGATAAATGCTTAGGTGTAATTAAGAAGAGTATGTATACTATTGGTTAAGAGTGCAGTGTTCTATGAATGTCATTTAAGCCAGGTATGTTAATTGTTATTCAAATTTTCTGCTTGTTGGCCAGGCACAGTGGCTCATGCCTGTAATCCCAGCACTTTGGAAGGCTGAGGCTGGCGGATCACCTTAGGCCAGGAGTTCGAGACCAGCCTGGCCAACATGGCGAAACCCCGTCTCTACTAAAAATACAAAAATTAGCAGGATGTGGCGGCGGGCGGCTGTAATCCCAGATAACCAGGAGGCTGAGGCAGGAGAATTGCTTAAACCTGTGAGGCAGATGTTGCAGTGAGCTGAGATTGTGCCACCGCACTCCAGCTTGGGCAACAAGACCGAAACTCCAATTCCCAAAAACAAAACAAAACAAACCAACAAATTTTCTATTTGTTATATCTGCTTTTGAAATAAACATATGAAAATATTTTTCCAAAAATTAAATTCCATAATGTATCAGGAAAGAAAAATATAATTTCATTCTAAGGTTTCCTATTCCAAATTTTTTCTCTGAGTTTTTGAAAGCAACAACTTTGTATATCCCCCTTTTCCTAGCCTTTAAGCAGCAGGAACAATGAGCAGAGGAATAATATGTAGTTAGTAAGCAAGGCATGCTCTGAAGGCTACCAATGCTGCTCCTGTTCCACCAGTGAAACAGGCCACAGGCCCTCTAAGGCTCTTGAAAAAAGAACGTGGAAGCATAGGGCAGCTGTGTCCCACTGACAGCCAGGCATGGAAACAATCCTGGAGATGTGCTCCAAGCCTTGAACTTGAGGAAATGAACATCAAAGTTCGTAAGATGTTTCAAGCATTACCTTGTCACTGTGGAAGTCTCTCCCTACACTGGCACTAAGTTCTGACCAATATGGCCAGGAGTGAAGTTCTGTCCCAGTAAAACATACTTTTATCAGGTAAGGGGCATCATCCCCCTCCCAGCCTCCCAAACAGCTTTTGTACCTCAGATGGAGTCTCCCCAAAAAACATGTTCACAGAAGAACCACTACTGCCATCTTGGCAGGGCTGTGTGTGTGTGTGTGTGTGTGTGTGTGTGTGTGTCGTGTAGGTAGACAGAGGGTAGAAGCAGGCATGACAAGGATCACCTGACCAAAGTGCCTAGTTACCCATATACTGATAGAATAAAATCTCCAGTGTAAAGGAAAAATTATATTTACAAAAACAGAAGCATGTTTTATTTCAATCCTGTTAAGGGAGAGGGATGGAATACACAAAATAAGGGGAGGGGTCTCTTTATATAATACACACACCAGGATCAACTACAATGAATAATACCCATTCCACCCCTCCCCCACCAACTCCTATGTGGGTTCCAAGGCCAGCTGAGAATAGATGGGACAAGAATTAAGACACTTTGGCACAGTAACATGGCCAATGCACCGAAAGATGGAGAGAAGAGAATTTCCAAGGGAGCAAGGCCCTGGGCCTCAGCTGCTTCCCCAGTGGAGGGGTAATGAGAAAACTTTGGCTCAGCAGGAAGGCGGTTGTCAAAAATCTGGGTTACCTTAACTGGACTCTCCAGATCACAGACTACAGACTGAATAGAGTCAAGATGTCTATCCAGTCCATTCTGTTCTCTGCTTTCTCTAAGATCACTTCTCTTCAGGCTTGCAATTATTGAGGGTTGGCCTGCTTCTCCTCTTCATCTTGGAAGGCAGGGGGAGTAAGTGCTTATTCTGCCCTTCCTATATCTAGGCCACTTAATTACTATTTTCTTGGCTCTAAAGAGACAGAAGCCAACTAACAAGTCCGGCTCTCTTTGTGAAAGTCGGCTTGAAAGAGCCCTTGTGTTGGCAAAACTGCCTCTGCAAATGGGGTTTTTTTTTTTTTTTTGAGGCTGCCCCTTATAGACCCTCCCCAAGCTTGTTCAGACACCTCAATTGTGTGAGATGTGGGCAGAAAAGACTTGGTCCCTCTCCAGAGTTGGATTAAGCAATCCCATCTTTGATTGGAGATGGGGATGAGAAAGCAGGTGCTAGCAGGGGAAAAGACTGGGGAAAGCAAGGCAGTTTACACTAGGTTGCAGATTCAAGCCTATGGATTGTGAAGAGCCACCTAAGCTCCAGAGAAGAGGAAATCTTTGACATGATATGAACAAGTGAATATTTTAGCGGCAACCCTGTAATTCCCATAGACTAAAAGAGAATGGTCAAAAAAAAAAAAAAAAAAAAAAAAAGACTGAGCAGAACCCAGCCCTCCATCTTCAATCTGAATAAAATTAACTCATACAGCTAATACTGCTCAAGTACAATCATGAAGACAGATGGAGCTGCTGAAATTCACACTAAAACAAAGAAAAGGATCAAGTGGACTGTCACCTTAATCCCAAGCACCTCCCTTTTAGAGTTATCGAGAAAATATCTTTGAAAACTTGGATTGAAGGTGAGGTCCACCACCGCCCCTTGTCTCCCAATACAATACCCTTCCAAGACAGCCTGATGAATTAAGACGTCTGTTTTAAGTTTAATAGAAGGGAAGTTCAAAAAGGGAAAGCACTGAGATTTGGGAAAACTAGCAGCTAAAGCCAGAAACAAGGTTAAGGTCCTCGTGGCATTCCGGACTGCGAGTAGAATGGGAGAAGGAAGGGAAACAGGTGGTGGGTTCCTGCTGTCCTTTGGCTTTACATCTTTCCCCTGCCCTCCCATTTCTCCCAACAGCTTGATGCAGCTATTGGCCTGCCAGAGGGGATGTAATGCCCAGACCAACTTTTTATTGAGCTTATGCAGCTAACAGACTTGTAAACAGTGCCAATCGACAAAGTTTTGCTGAATATTACAGCTTGTGCCCACTAAACACACCTCTCTCTGAGATTAAAAACAAAAAAACCAAAGTAAACAAATACTGAGAGAGAATGAAGAGACACATCTTGAGTCTTCCAGAAAGGCAAAATAAAAAACGCCACATGGCTTGGTCCCAGGCGTTCACCATGCCTAGAGTGCTGCTGCTATCACCTCTGTCTCCCCTCCCTGCCAGTGGCTAGGTAGAGGTAGGGGAGAAGGGTCATCTTGGACATGCTGCAAATACAGCATTTGCTGGTGTTGACACCCTCCTGGGGCTGTGGTGGCAGACTGCTGTGTCAGGAGCCCATTTCCTGGGAGTAGCAGACGGAGCCCAGGTCCTCAAGACAGCCTGAGATGGCAGCCCATACACCTCAGCAGGGGTATCTTGCCCCTTTTCTCCAGTGCGGTTCAGCATTGAGGTTGTCTATTCCCAGTCGGTGATAAAACCTGAGCTGTTTTTCTCGTAGGTTCCCCCTCCTTTCCCCAACTTGGGGGAGTAGTGGGAGGGAACAGGGAAGGATCACTGAGGGGGCAGGGGGATACCCCGGGGATCGGTGACCTGGCCCTCTTGCAGGTTCTTCACCAGTTGTGCAAGCCAGCGTTTCGTGGTGGTGTCATCTTTTAGCACCTGGGCGAAGGTTGTGTCTTTCAGCTGGTCAGGGAGGCACTGTCTGAGTGCTTCACGTGCCCTACATCAGAAACAAACAAACCAACCAGGGAGACCAACAAATAAACCCACATCTTGTGGACAGGGAAGAGCCCCCTTCTTAGACATAAATATTTAGAATACTGTGAATCTATGGCTCCTTAAGAAGCCATTAAAGTTCTCTAAAGCTATATTAGGCATAGGCTTAGAGATCTCCAAAATCTGTATCCACAAATATTTTCTGAATGATGCCCCAATGTAGAATTTCATGAAAAAGCAAAATTAAAAGGTTCAATAGTTTACTTCCATTCAAACAGCTTTCTGATTTATTAAATACTGTCAAAATACTCATGTTAGAAATATATGGATTATGGCAAATAAAATAATTCAAAAATCAGTACATTAACAAGGATATCATCAAACTTATAACTTAATGAATTTTAATTCTATACTAAGTTATCAATTTGTGTCTTTACAGAAATTGCTTCAGTTTTATGGTTAAAAACCTTAATAAGAGATGAGCAGTGAAAACAAAGCTATGGTAGCAGTATTATCAGATGAACTTTTAAACGTTTCATTTTCTTTGAAAAGATGACCAGCAGAAAGTCAAATCTGAAAACCTAAAAAAGGTAAATGTTAACTATGTGTAGAGCTATTTTAAACAAAGTTATAGTTTTTGCACTCAGACTAGTTTTCTTTGTACAAGTAGAATTTTAAATAAACACATTTTTAAACTTTAGTGAAACAAGAACCACTGAAGAACAGGATAAAATGGTCAACAAACAGGTAGGGCTTGAATAAACTCAGTGGCAGGAGACTGAGTTCACATTAAATCAAATCAAGCTAGCTCTCTTCCCAGGAACACAGAAATTGCTCCATTACGTGGTTTAGCAGAATATGAGCAAGTTGCTTTCAGCATGAATTATGGATTTACAAAGCAAAAGGTCAAACATTTCTAAAATGCATTATATCTACAATGTGTGATTTCTGGCAGAAAGATTATGAACATAAGCAGATAAAATAATTAGCTCAAGAAACTTATAGGAATCAAGGACAGAATTGGAAACAGAATTCAAGAGCCCTCTGGGCTGTGTTCCTTTTTAAGAGATCTTTGAAAATATACTTCTCTTTCTGACCACGTAGAGTAGCAACAGAAAATTCAAACAACAGGAGTAATGCATCATAAGGTTTCCTTTGGAATCGCCTAGACTCTCTGGAATGTCACAGTAGGATGGAGAGTTACAGTGAGAAGATGAAACTGATGGCTACTAAAATTCAGCATTTCAGATTTTAAAAAGAATCTAAGTTCTGTCTCAGACAAACTAAATGCAGTTATATCCCCACTTCCCTGTCCTAAAGACACAGGAGCTATGCCATGAGATTAGGAAACTGTTCAGCAGAGTATTTCCCTAAAGTCCTATACATCCTATAAATGTTTACCTGGGGTTATCTGAAAGTCGAAGGTAACATCTCACTACATGCTTCAGCAGACGGGCAGAAGGCTCTTTGGATAGCTGCAGGACCATCTTACCCTGTTTCCCCCAAAATAAGGGGAGGTGTTGGAAAAAACACACAAAACACAAACAAATTCTAATTGACATCAGAGATCAGATAGTCCAAGAATCATAAAAGGTTCCAAAATTGTTAGTTCTAGTCAGAGGACTGAAGTTGTTCAATGCCAGTTATAAAGAGATTAAGCTTTGTGATGAGAAGTAGTTGTAAAGGGGATAGATGAAAGAACTCACCAAGATCATGGCAACATGGGAGAAACGCTCATACGTCTGACATATATAAGCCAAACCAGTGTCATCTAACAAGATCTTCTGGAGGATGAATGTGGCAACCTGAAGCAAAACAAAATCGAAGAGTTTATAAAGTTGCTCAGATTTAATCTTCTCATTTTCTACTCATTTTCCCAGGCATGACTATCAGTCAGAAAATTGAGCAAGCAGGGATCCTTGTATATTATGTACAACTTTATCATATATGTATAGTACAAAGAATAATAAATATTACCATGTTGAACATTACTTTGTACCAGTTTTTTTTTCTAGAGGCTTTACATGCTTATCTTATTTTTATAATAAATCAATGAGGTAGGTACCATTATTATTCTCACTTTACATACAAGGGTAGGTTCTGTCTAATTATCAAATTCTTAAAAACTCAGAGACCTTCTCATTTACAGAGTACCTACTATGTGCCCGGTATAACTGTTAATCAATAATGCACCAGGTTAAGGTCCCAAGTGACAAAGTTACTGTGGCAGAGCTGAGATCCAAGCCTCATTTGAATATCTAAGGCTCTTCTCTTTTCCACAGGCCAAGATGATTTATTCAGCTATGCCTCCTCTCTTCCAGATGAAGTAAGGCCTTCCTTTCTTTCTTTTTTCTTTTCTTTTTTTTTTTTTAGATGGAGTCTCACTCTGTCGCCCAGACTGGAGTGCAGTGGCTCCATCTCAGCTCACTGCAACCTCTGCCACCCTGGTTCAACTGATTCTCCTGCCTCAGCCTCCCGAGTAGCTAGGACTACAGGCTCCTGCCACCATGCCTGGCTAATTTTGGTATTTTTAGTAGAGACAGGGTTTCACCGTCTTGGCTAGGCTGGGCTTGAATTCCTTGACCTCGTGATCCACCTGCCTTGGCCTACCAAAGTGCTGGGATTACAGGCGTGAGCCACTGCACTCGGCTGAGATAAGGCCTTTTTTGTTCTTAAAAGATCTTGAAGAAATAAGATTTTTAAGCTTCTCTTTGAAGATTATCTAACAGTAATAAAACATATCCTGGCAGTGAAGCTTATATGTGGCCTCAATTTTTCCCTCAACTTGAGCTCATTAGCTCTTACATAAAAGAGATATTAAAATATTAGTTTAATTTAAATTAGACAATCACGATAATGATACTCTTTCTTGGCTGCTCATCAAAATGAACTGTGGAATTATTTTACTATTTTATTGGGGTTATAACACTGCAGTAGGCTGAATAATGGCTCTCAAAGATATCCAGGCCCTAATCACCAAACTCTGCAAATGTTACCTTAAATGAAAAATGGGACTTTGCAGACGTGATTAAGTTAAGGATCTTGAGATGGGGGATTATTCCTGTTTATCCAAGTAGGCCTTAAATATAATAACGAAGTGTCCTTAAAAGCGATGTAGAGAAGGCCAGGCAAAGTGACCCATGCTGGTAATCTCAGCACTTTGGGAGGCCAAAGTGGGAGGACTGCTTGAGGCCAGGAGTTCAAGGATGCAGTGAGTTACGATCATGCCACTGCACTCCAGCCTGGGCGACAGAGAAAACCCCATCTCTTAAAACAAACAAACAAACAAAACAACAACAACAACAACAACAACAAGAGAGATGTAGGGAGAGATTTTACCACAAAGGAGAAAGCAATGTGACAAGCAGAAAGAGATTTGAACATGCCACATCGCTGGATCTGAAGAGGGAGGGGGCCATAATCCAGGGAATGCAAGAAATGCAGTTCTGGAAGCTAGAAAAGGCAAGAAAAAGACTCTCCTCTATATCCTCCAGAGAAAGCATGACCCTCCTGATACACTGACTTCAGATTGGTGAAACTCATTTAGAACTTGTGACTTCCAAAACTATAAAACAGTAAACTTCCATTGTTTTAAGCCACTACTCTTCTAGCTTGTGGTAATTTGTTATAGCAGCAGGTTATATAGGAACCTAATATAAACTTATACACAGTAAAGTGTGTTAAGTGCACTAATCTTAAGTGTACCTTGAATTTTTACCTATGTACACATTATGTACTATAACCAGATTAAAATACAAAATATTGTATAAAATACAGAATATTTGGGAGGTGGAGGCAGGCAGATTGCCCGAGCTTAAGAGTTCAAGACTAGCATGGGCTACATGGCGAAACTCCATCTCTACTAAAAATACAAAAAATTAGCTGGGTATGATGGTGTGTGCCTGTAGTTCCAACTACTCAGGAGGCTGAGGCATGAGAATTGCTTGAACCCAGGAGGCAGAGGTTGCAATGAGCCGAGATCACTCCACTTCACTCCAGCCTGGGTGACAGAGTGAGACTGTCTCAAAAACAAAAAACAACAACAACAAAAAAAAACAGAAAAAAGCAATATTTCTACCAACTCAGGATTCCAGCATTCCCTTGTACCTTTCCCCAGTCAATGTTCTTTCCTCAGAGCTAACCACGAATCCAACTTATTGCCAGTAAATGGCTTTGCTTGTTCTTAAACTTCACATAATCAACATACAGTATGAATTCTCATGTGTCTGGCTTCTTTTGCTCAACAATGCCTTTGACAGTCATCCATATATTGAATATTTAAAATAAAAAGCTTAAAAATAGCCAGGTATAGGGATGTGTGCCAGTATCAAAGCTACCTACTCCAGAGAGGGAAGTGGGAAGACTGCTTTAGCCCCGAAGTTCAAGGCTATAGTGTGCCATTATCATGGCTGTGAATAGCCACTGCATTCCAGCCTGGGCAACATAGTGAAACCTTGTCTCTTTAAAAACAATAAATTGGTCAGGCACAGTGGCTCATGCTTGTACTCCTAGTACTACGGCAGAAGGCAGGAAGATCCTTTGAGCCCAGGAGTTCAAGAGTAGCCCAGGCAACATAGGGAGACCTTGTCTTTACAAAAAATAAAAATAATTAGCTGAGTGTGGTGGAGCAGGCATGTGGTCCCAGCTACTTGTGAAGCTGAGGTGGGAGGATCAACTGAACCTAGGAGGTCGAGGCGGCAGTGAGCCATGCCTCTCTACTCCAGCCTGGGTGACAGACAGAGATCCTGTCTCTAAATAAATAAATAATTTAATTAAAAATTAAAAAACCAGTGCTCACTTAGACAGCACATGTACTAAAATTGGAACAACACAGAGAAGATTAGTGTGGCCCCTGTGCGAAGATAATACACAAATTCATGAAGCATTCCATATACATATTTTTAAAAGTAAAAAGCCAAAAAAATCATTATACCTGCTTACACCCAACTCAAGAATAAAATATTTGTTAGACTACAAAAGTAATTTAATGTGACAAGGCAAATTTTAGAGCAGAGGTTGAATACTACCCAAAATAGTCAGCAGTATGGAAAAGCAACCTTGAAAAAAATCAAATAATATGAAATTTAAAAATTGAAAGTGATTAGAGAAAAAAATACGAAAGACAGATAATAGAGCATAACTGATGTTGAACCAAGAGACTTGAACGAATAAAAGAGAAAAATATACAAATCAACAAAAAAGACACAAGTAATATGCTCTTTCAGAAAAAAATTGAGGCTGGGTGAGGTGGCTCATGCCTGTAATCCCAGCAGTTTGGGAGGCCGAGGTGGGCAGATCATCTGAGGTCAGGAGTTCAAGACCAGCCTGTCCAACATGACGAAACCCAATCTCCACTAAAAATACAAAAAAAAAAAAAAAAAAATTAGCCGGGAGTGGTGGTGTGTGCCTGTAGTCCCAGCTATGTGGGAGGCTGAGGCAGAAGAATTGCTTGAACCTGATAGGTGGAGGTTGCAGCGAGCTGAGATTACATCACTCCATCTCAAAAAAAAAAAAAAAAAAAAAAAAAAAAAAAAAAAGGCCGGGTGGAGTGGCTCATGACTGTAAACCCAGCACTTTGGGAGGCTGAGGCGGACGGATCACCTGAGGTCAGGAGTTCAACACCAGCCTGGTTAATATAGTGAAACCCCATTTCTACTAAAAATACAAATATTAGCTGGGCATGGTGGCACACGCCTGTAGTCCCAGCTACTTGGGAGGCTGAGGCAGGAGAACTGCTTGAACCCGGGAGGCGGAGGTTGCAATGAGCTGAGGTTACACCACTGAACTCCAGCCTGGGTGACACAGCAAGACTCCATCTCAGAGAGAGAAAAAAAAAAAAAAGATATATGATTATCAAATGAACTTTAAAAATAATAAAAGACACTTGTAGGTAACCACACAAAAAAGTAAGTTCACCTAAAAAAGGAAAGAATTAGGCTGACCCTGAGACTTCGCTGCAATATTCAATGTTAGAAGACAAAAGGACTATGGCAATAGAGGTCTGAGACAGAACAATGAGGTAAGAATTCTGTACAATGAGTAAGAATTCTGTACCTTGTCATGTTGTCATTCATGGTTAAAGTACATAGTAAGCAGAAGCTCAAGTACATATAATTGATTATGTATTTTAAAAAAGCCCGGTTATAGAAGGAGCAGGATTGAAATTTTAAAATTAAAAAAATGAAACCGTAATAATATACTTAGAATTTACCTGTGGAGTGAGATGTGGGTTTGGAGAAAAGAAATTTAGTGTTTAACTTGATTTTCTTCTGAATGGTTTGGGTTTTTCAATAATTGTTTCATAATAATTTTTATTCAAAAGAGAAAATATTCATACAAATTTCAAAAGCTTGAAGAGAGAAAATGATCCCAGGACCATAAGGAAGCAGCTTAAGAGTCAACACAATGTAAAATCTAAGTTAAAAGTACATACTGTTTTAGAAAGTTCACTTCCAGATTCCATAATTCGCAAACATAAAGGGATAATTTCTGTTGTCAATAAAAAGTTGATTACTTCTTGTTCATCTGTTTTCACCAGGGCCCCTAAAGAAAATAAGGACAAACAAAATTATTTTACAGTTAGGGTTTCCAGTTAACATTAACTTCGAACTGTTTATCCAGTGAGTTGTGAACTTAAATAACAGAACACAAACTGGGGTTTGTTAAAGGAATCAGATTCACACTGGTACTAAAAAAAAAAAGGAAGAGGGCGGCGCAGTAGCTCACACCTGTAATCCCAGCACTTTGAGAGGCCGAGGCGGGCAGATCACTTGAGGTCAGGAGTTCAAGATCAGCCTGGCCAACATGGCGAAACCCCGTCTCTACTAAAAATACAAAAATTAGCAAGTATTTGAAGCTTCACAATACTTGGAGCTTCACAATACAGGAGCATGGTGGCAGGCTCCTGTAATCCCAGCTACTCGGGAAGCTGAGGCAGGAGAATCAATTGAACCTGTACAGGTTACAGTGAGCTGAGATCGCACCACTGCACTCTAGTCTGGGTGACAGACTCTCTCTAAAAAAAAAAGCTTTCTGCACTAAATTGTCTTTGTACCTTTGTCAAAAATCAACTGACCATATATGTGTGGGTCTATTTCTGGACTCTTCATTCTGCTCCAATGGTCTGTAAATCTTTCTTTTCTCCAGTATTACATTGCCTTGACTACTATAGTTTTCCAGTAGGTGTGGAACTCAGGTAGTATATGTCTTCCAACTTTGTTCTTTTAAAGAAATGTTTGGATATTCTAGTTCCTTTGGCTTTCCATATAAATCTTAGGATCAGTCTATTAGAAGGCTGCCATAACAAAATACCATAGACTGGTGGCTTAAACAACTGAAATTTATTGTCTCATAGTTCTAGCAGCTGAAAGTCTGAGATCAGGCTGGGCACAGTGGCTCACACCTGTAATCATAGCACTTTGGGAGGCTGAGGCAGCTGGATCACCTGAGGTCAGGAGTTCCAAGACCAGCCTGGCCAACATTGTGAAACCCTGTCTCTATTAAAAATACAAAAATTAGCCGGGTGTGGTGGCACACACCTGTAGTCCCAGCTACTCGGGATGCTGAGGCAGAAGAATTGCTAGAACCCAGAAGGCGGAGGGTGCAGTGAGCCAAAATTATGCCACTGCACTCTAGCCTGGGCAACAGAGCAAGAATCTGTCTCACAAAAAAAAAAAATAAAAAAAAAGCTGAGATCAGGGTGCCAGCATGGTATGGTATAGTTCTTGTAAAGTCTCTCTTCCTGGCTTGTAGATGGCCAGCTTCTCACTATGTCCTCACATGGCAGAGAGCGAATGAGGGAGAACAAGCTCTCTGGTGTCTCTTCTTAGAAGAATACTAACCTCATCACGAGGGCCATGTCCTCATCTAAACCTAATTATCTTTCAAAGGTCCCATCTCCAAATACCATGACATGAGGGGGTAGGGTTTCAAAGCATGAAATTTTGGGGAGGACACAATTCAGTCCATAGCAGTCAGCCTGCCAATTTCTAAAAAAAGTGCTGCTGGGATTTTGTTGGAATTACTCTGAATCTATAGATCAGTTTGGGGAAAATGAACAACTTAACAATACTGAATCATTGATACACCAATCAATGAACATGGTTTATCTCTGCATTTTATTTCATTAGAAATCAGTTTTGTAGTTTTTTGTTATAGATCATGCATATATTTTTAAAGATTTATACCCAAATTTTCACATTTCGGTGCTGTTATAAATGGCAGTTTAAAAAAATTTCAGCTAAGTGAAGTGGCTCACATCTGTAATCCCAGCACTTTGGGAGGCCAAGGTGGGAGAACCACTTGAGCCCAGAAGTTTGAGACAAGCCTGGGCAACAAAAAGTGAGACCTTGTGTCTACAAAAAAATAAAAAAATGTAGCCAGGTGTGGTGGCATGTGCCTATGGTTCCAGCTTCTCAAGGCTGAGGTGGGTGGATTTGTGTGATCCCAGGAGTTTGAGGGTGCAGTGAGCCATGATCATGCCACTGCACTCAAGAGTGGGCAACAGAGCAAGACCTTGTCTCAAAAATAAATAAATAAATAAATAAAATAAAAAATAAATTTCCTATTGTTCATTGCTAGTACATGGAAATTTAATTTTTTTTTTTTTGAGTCTCCCTCTGCCGCCCAGGCTGGAGTGCAGTGGCGTGATCTTGGCTCACTGCAATCACTGCATCTCCACCTCCCAAGTTCAAGCGGTTCTCCTGCCTCAGCCTCCCCAGCAGCTGGGACTACAGGCACATGACACCACGCCCGGCTGATTTTTGCATTATTTTCTTAGTAGAGACTAAAAAAAAAGTAGATGAAAAAATTTAACTACGTGAACTGACAGATTCATATTCCTGGAGTTATGGGAGAATTACAGGTTTTCAGAATGCTTAGTGTATTTGACATGCATATTCTTAGGGCATTTCAGATATACGAAGCATTCCGGTATTAGAAGTAAGACAAACAAACAAAAAAAGACAGTGGTGTGTGCCTGTGCCCATGGTCCCTATTACTTGGGAGGCTGAGGCAGGAGGATCACTTGAGCCTAGGAGTTCAAGTCCAGCCTGGGTAACACAGCAAGACCCTATCAGAAAGAAAAGTAAAGAAAAGAAGAGAAGAGAAGAGAGAAGGGAAGAGGAGAAGTCTCAAATTTAAACTCTTATTCCTCTAATAATACTCTTTATATATTGAATCAAGTTCTTATGCTTTACTCTCCCTACAATTCCAGCAAATGTTTCTACATATATGCTGAATTTAATCCCAAATGTTGGATCTCAAAGTCTTATTAACAACACTTAGAAGAGTGCTTGATAGGAGTCATCATGTTCCTGATACTTATTGATTAGTGAATGAGACAACCTCAAAGACAAAAATGAATGACTGGTGTACAAAAATCATAACCGGCAAGACAAAACACCCAACTTAGACTACTACTGTGAGTATTTCAGGCTTGCAAAACAATTCTAATAACTTACCAATAACTCCAAGGCTGGTGAGCCGAAGATACTCAAAGGGACGTGTTTTGCTGACAGTGTGCAAAAAGGGGTACAAAAAAAGTGGGATGTGTGCTGCGAGAAACGCTGACCTGGAAGAAAACAATAATTACATTCACAGCCCAGGGTTGATTTCTAAGGATCCTGAACTTTCAAATTTCTAGGTGGTTAATTCTGTAAGGCCTTAACATTGTCAGAGCAAGGAATCCTTAGGAAAACAATGTTACTGGTCATTAGTCTCGACCAATGGTTCTCAAATGGGGTAAATTTTGCCCCCTGGAGGACATGTGGCAATGTCTGGAGACATCTTTGATTGTCACAACTCAGGATTATGAAGCACTATTGGCATCCAGTGGGAAGAGGCCAGAGATGCCATTAAACATCCTACAATGCACAGGACAGTCCTCTCCTGCCCTCTCCTTTCCATCACAAAGATTCATCCAGCCCCAAATGGTAATGGTGCCAAAGCTGAAAACCCCAGTCCAGATCACAGTGGTTAAGAAAACACATGATTTTCCCTGTAATCAGCAGAAAGTACCTTACAAACTGATTAACTTAAAATATCCAATTGTGGATTTTAAAAAATAGACCACAAAATGCTATTAAGTGTCCAAGAGATTGTCCTAGATTACCTCCCTCACCTATGACTGAATAATAGTATTCACAGGTGCAGTCAAATAAACCTTACAAACCAAGACAACAAAACAAAGCAGCCATTATCAGGCTTACCTGCTATACTTTAATAAGCACATTCTTCTTTTTTTGTTAGGGCATTTCAGATACACAAACCATTCTGAAAACAGTTTAGTCAGGCAACTAATATGGAAATCAGTCTATTATTTTATATTATTTATAGTTACACCTTGTAGAAGAGCCAACGCCCAAGATTTTTAACACTCAAAGTACTCTTGTGTTTTTGTTAAGTGCTCAAAAGTAATTTTCTTAGTAATTTCTCTAAAGCTGTGTAAGGTCAGTGCCAACATAGCATACATATTTCATAAGGAAACTTGACAAGAGGAAAGGCTTTAATAAGATGACTATTAAGTGCCTTTGGGGCCATAAAAGCCCACAAAGTAGATTCCTGAACAGGATTTCCCTTTTCTTAATTTTTTAGATATGACAGGTGGCAAAAATATTTTAACTTACATGCCAATTCTCGTCTATTATAGAGGCCGCCCAGAATGCTATGTTAAGAAGGATTCTGAAGTCAAATCTGGGTTCAGTGTGGGAAAAGTGCTGGAAAAATAATTACTAAACTCCTCTTATATGCCATGCACTATGCCTCACAGATGACATAGTGTCAATAACAGGTCAGGGAGTGAGAAGTAGCTGTATGCCTGATACCTTTCCTGTAATGTGAACACTGTTTCTTTAAAGTTCACTGGGTAAAAGTAAATAAGAATCCGGAAGACCAGGAGAGAGAGAGAGAGAGAGAGACACACACACACACACACACACAAACGCTCTCTCTCTCTCTCCTCCATGCCCTTCCTTTTATTATTCAGAGAAAGTTTAGGACCATATTCAATGTATATCTCCCCCAAGTGACTCACCCAAAGCATTTACCTGGTTTCTGGATGTGATGCTACACATTGCAGTAATGCCAGAGCATTGCAAACTCTGTTAGACTGGTGTGCTGTCAAGGTGGGTGGGTTGATAGATGGATAAATATTTACAATTTCCTAAAAAATGGAAATCAGCATCAGATGAATAAGGAATAACTAAAAATTAATTCCCATGGTAATAAAGCAAAAAAAAAAAAAAGGCAAATAAAATAGCTCTTAATTCTGTGCATCTTTTAAGAACTCAGTCATCAAAGAGGGAGCAGAAATAATGCTCATATCCTTTCATCACAAACTTACTTGGCTGAGACTAGCTAAGACATTTCTACATTTGTCTCTAGGAAGATTTTTTTTTTTTGAGACTCACATTTCTACATTTGTCTCTAGGAAGATTTTTCTTTTTGAGACGGAGTCTCGCTCTGTTACCCGGGCTGGAGTGCAGTGGCGCGATCTTGACTCACTGCAAGCTCTGCCTCCCGGGTTCACACCATTCTCCTGCCTCAGCCTCCAGAGTAGCTGGGACTACAGGCGCCTGCCACCACACCCAGCTAATTTTTTGTATTTTTAGTAGAGATGGGGTTTCACCGTGTTAGCCAGGATGGTCTCGATCTGCTGACCTCGTGATCTGCCCGTCTCGGCCTCCCGAAGTGCTGGGATTACAGGCGTGAGCCACTGCGCCCGGCCTAGGAAGATTTCTGTGGAGGCAAATGTAGTCATCTACACTTCCTCTTATATTCTCCAGCTACTGAGGCTATCAGTTGAGGGATACTCAAATTTTTATAATTTTGCTAGCATCCTGCTTTAAGTTACAGTGATGAGATCACTGGCCAGAAAGTGTTAAGTCAACCACGGTGACTCATAAAGAAGTTTGAATTTGGTTAGGTAGTAACATGGTAAGGACATGAATCAATGGGTGGGGATATGTATAAACAGCAGTGAATATATGCACTATCTGTCAAAAAGTAATGATTTACTCAATACAATTCCATTTACATTTTTTTTCTTTTTTTTTGAGACAGGGTCTCACTCTGTCATCCAGGCAGAGTGCAGTGGCATGATCATGGCTCACTGCAGCCTCCACCTCCTGGGCTCAATTGATCCTCCTACTTCAGCTTCCCAAGTAGCTGGGATTACAGGAGTGTACCACCAAGCCTGGCTAATTTTTGTATTTTTTGTAAAAATGGTGTTTCGCCATGTTGCCCAGGTTGGTCTCAAACTCCTGGGCTCAAGCAATCCTCCTAACTCAGTCTGCCAAACTGCTGGGATTACAAGCATGAGCCACTGCACCTGGCTACAATTTTCCATTTACATTATTTGTAAAACTTTTACATAGAAAAACGTTCCCATAACAAAGATCAGTTTCTTGGCTAAATGCAATAGAGATGGAATGTGAATTTACTTAAGAGTAGAAAAGTTAATCTAATTGTTAGGAATTTGGGGCAATACTTTAATGGATGATCATGCCACTACCTAGGTATTTTGGTATTGTTATTGTACCATATCAGTTAATTAGCCACCAGTGACCATTCTGGTTTGAACTGAACTTCAGTTATCTATTCTTTAATGTACAAGTGTACCCACCTTTAATACTACAGCTGTTATACCTTCAACATTTCCTTTCCAGGCCAGGCATGGTGGCTCATGCCTGTAATCCCAACATTTTGGGAGGCCGAGGTGGGTGGATCACGAGGTCAGGAGTTCAAGATCAGCCTGACCAACATGGTGAAACTCCGTATCTACTAAAAATTAAAAAAAAAAAGCCAGGCATGGTGATGCAGGCCTGTAATCCTAGCTACTCAGGAGGCTGAGGCAGGAGAACCACTTGAACCCGGGAGGCAGAGGTTGCAGTGAGCCGGGATTGCACCATTGCACTCCAGTCTGGGCGACAGAGCGAGATTCCGTCTCAAAAAAAAAAAAAAAAAAAAGAAAAACAAACAAAAAAACCCAAAAAACCATTTCTTTTCCATAGAATATATTGTACCTTGTGGTCCTTATACTCTACTTTCCACCTTCCTCCCCCTGTCACGTAGATTTATCTTACAGTACTCCTAAAGCGGTGTTTGTCAAAGCGTAGTTCTTAGATCACCTGCATCACAATCACCTGGGGGAGGTGAAAGTGCTTATTAAAATATAGATTATAGGGCCCACCTCAGACTGACTAAATTGAATCTCTTGGGTAAGGATCCAAGAATCTGCATTTTAACAAATACCTCAGACCTTTCTAAAACAGATTCTTACAAATGCAGTTTTTTAAAGAATCATCCTCCTAAAGTCTTCAAATCATTTGGGCAAAGGTAAAGAAATATACAAGTGTAATGAAAAGAACTGAACTGCCAATCATGGACGTGAACCCACCTGTAAAAGTGCTGCAATAGTACCAAATGAATGCCACAGCATGGGTGCAAGGTCAGGAACAGATTCTCGCTTCTTACTTAGCTCCAGCAAAGCATTTTCCCTAGTCTCAGGACTGGACAGCTCATTGATCCACTGATAGATCTTTTCTCTATCCACTTGTGCCAGTGTAGTAGGCACAGGCTTCAGATGAAGACAAGAAAGTAAGTATCAGTTTATTAGAGTCAAACCAAGTCTTACCCTGCAACAGAGTTTTAGAGGAAATATATTTTTCATGAATACCAGGGGAGCGTTTCTAAATACATACATTTGATGTCAACTATTCAATCTCTCTGGTAGTTACTGATGAAAATCTAAAATGCACACATACCCTTTGATAATTCCACGTTTAGGAATTTATCCTGTAGGTATAATTGGGCTGTGCTAAAGACATACCAGGATGTTTACTGTCGCACTGTTTTAAAAGCAGAAAACTGGCCGGGCGCGGTGGCACACCCTTGTAATCCCAGCGCTGTGGGAGGCCATGTTGGGTGGGTCACTTGAGGTCAGGAGTTTGAGACCAGCCTGGCCAACATGGCGAAACCCCGTCTCTACTAAAAATACAAAATTTAGCTGGGTGTGGTGATGGGCGCCTGTAATCCCAGCTACTCAGGAGGCTGAGACAGGAGAATTGCTTGAACTTGGGAGGTGGAGGTTGCAGTGACCCGAGATAGCGTCACTGCACTCCAGCCTGGGTGACAGAGCAAAAAAAAAAAAAAAAAAAAAAAAAAAAAAGCCAGGTGTGGTGGTGCATGCCTGTAGTCCCAGCTACTCAGGAGGCTGAGGCACTAGAATCACTTGAGCGTGGGAGGTGGAAGTTATAGTGAGCTGAGATTGCACCATTGCACTCCAGCTTGGGCGACAGAGTGAGACTCTGTCTCAATAAACAAACAAACAAACAAACAAACAAACAAATAAATAAATAAATGCAGAAAACTGGGCCAGGCGTGGTGGCTCACGCCTGTAATCCCAGCACTTTGGGAGGCCAAGGCAGGTGGATCATGAGGTCAGGAGATTGAGACCATCCTGGCTAACACGGTGAAACTGGTATCTCTACTAAAAATACAAAAAATTAGCTGGGCGTGGTGGCGGGCGCCTGTAGTCCCAGCTACTCTGGAGGCTGAGGCAGGAGAACGGTGTGAACCCAGGAGGCGGAGGCTGCAGCGAGCCGAGATCGCGCCACTGCACTCCAGCCTGGGTGACAGTGTGAGACTCCGTCTCAAAAACAAAAATGCAGAAAACAAACAAGTATCTCTCACTAAGAGACTGGTTAAATATTGGTGCAGCTTTATAATGTGATACTATGTAGTCCTTTAAAAAAAGAAGCAGCTCTCTATATACTGAATATATATTGATACTAACTAAAAACAATAAAAGGGTTACAGAAGAGCATATAAAATGTTTCCATTAATATACACACATATAAAAATAAAAAATACATGTACATTCTTACACATTTACATATAACATTTCTAGAAGGACACATAAAAAACTGTTAACTGTAGTTACCTCTAAGGTTGGGGATTTACAGGGAGACTTACTTTTCATTGTTTACACTAAAACCTTTTGCATAAACTTTTTTTAAAAAACCATATGCATATAATAGTTTTTGAGAGGAAAAAAAATTATGCCTTCCCAATACTGGTCCCTCCCCAGTGATTCTGACATCCCCCCTCAACTGAGCAGAAAACCTGTAATTTGGAAAAGCTCTCCCTCTTAATGATTCTTCAGTATATTCTCTAACTACATCCCTTTGAGAACCATTCATTACTTACTCATGTAGGAAATACATACTTAATAGGGCATGCTTTCATTATTATGCTAAAGAATCACAATATTCCCCCCAAATTTGAGTATTTTATAATTCTCTGTAGTCATCAAATATGTTTGTGACCTTGGTTAAGTTCCTTAATTATTCTTACCTGGAAAACAAGATGGGAGACTAGAAAAATGATAATTGCTACCCCTAAGCTCTAAACTGCTAACAAATTCCTGGTGATTTCCATCTCTATGCCCAATATGTTCTCAGGTAATTGCCCCCTAGCATGAGAAATAAAAGAAGGAGGGGGGGGGAAGGCTATCTACACTTGCAGATGAGATCACTAATGTTCAGAGGAATTAACTCACTCAATTTAACCAGGTATGAAGGTATGAAGTTGCATATTCCCGTACTTTTTTGAACTATATTACACAGTTTCTCACAGTACTTACAAGTTCCCAATAGATCTTAGCTTGACAGAATGATGACCTACCCATTGTACAGATGTAAAGACAAAGAACACAAAGAACTGCCTTTGTTGAAGAACAGAAGCATAAAATAGACTTTGAGGTGGATTCAAATTTACTGTACCCAATCTGAATAATGGCCTTTTAAAAATGGAAGCTTCATTGTAAGTTTTTAGCTTGATTTTTATTATTTCACTAGCCTGACAGAAAGAACCACAAGGTGTTCTGCTAAATAGACTGAAATACAATGCAGCTTAAGCTTTAAGTGCCTTACAGTAATCTGCTAAAAGCTGTTTTGTAACTCCCTTCAGGGATGGTCCTCAAGGAATCAATCATAGGCTCTTAAAGCAACAATATGATGGAATATGGTAGCTTTTTTCCTCCTTTCCCAACAGCAAAAGCAGTGTTGTTCAGGCACTTGCCCTTTCTAGGCAGCCACAAACAGGCCCTCAACTTAAAAACTATTTTTGGAAATGTAATTCCTACCTGAAGATAGGGTATGTGTTTATTTAGAATATTACGTCACCTTAGACGCTCAGCAGAAACACAGGATAAAATTTTAGCGTTAGGTTTCCTGCCCAGTCTCTTGGATGACCCCACAATCCAGTAACTAAAGGGGGCCTCACAGATACTGGTCTGGCAATATAGTACCTTTCCTGATTAATCAGTACCCATTCCAGCTGACCTTCCCCAAAGTCTTGTCATACAGATACCACCATCAGTAAACTCCATCACCCCTACTAGAGCCAGTGTGTGACTTGCAGTTGGCACCTTGTACCCCATCTTGCCCTGGTAACCACTGGTTTGCATACCATGCCTCCTGAACACCAGGCCCCATCCCTACATATTCTCTTTCTGGAGCTGGCCTGATGCCCACAGAGAAGATGGCACTGCTGGCAGTGGTGTGGGCACTCTGAAAGGCCAATGCCTGGTACGTACATGGGTTCCTAAAGCCATGGACACCTGCTGCTAGCAATACTCCAATTTGTGAGATTATTTGTGGGGGCTGCAGCCTCCATGTGATTTTGATTCTAAGAGAGCTAGAACCATGTCAGGTGGGTGGTAATGTGGCCCCCATGGGCACTAGCTTGGTGTTATGGGTTCTGCTGTCATTCTAGCCAAAAGGAGGGCAGTTTGGTGCCAGGAAATATCTAGGGTGGGGATCCTCCTTTTCATCATCCCTGTTGCATTTCACCCCCAATTTAATAACAGCAGTAAGTTACACCAACTGAATACCCACCTGTCATGGGATGAATACAATTTTTTAAAAATAAAAATGAGAGCTTAAAACACACAGTGCTTACTCTGCCAGGCACTGTCCTAAATACTTATAATATTTACCAGCACTCTCATTTTATAGATAAGGAAAATCTGAGGCACAGAGAAGTTATTTAAAATTTAAATGGCAAGCTAGGATTTGTACCCAGGTGTTCTAGCAACAGAGCCTACACTTTTAACCGCTTTGCTAATGCTGCTTCTCATCTGCCTGAAAGACAAAATCTGATCTAAAGATGACTTTTTTTTTTTTTTTGAGATGGAGCCTCACTCTGTCTCCCAGGCTGGAGTGCAGTGGTGTGATCTCAGCTTACTGCAACCTCCACCTCCCAGGTTCAAGCGATTCTTCTGCCTTAGCCTCCCCGGTAGCTGGGACTACAGGCATATGCCACATGCCCAGCTAATTTTTGTATTTTTAGCAGAGATGGGACCTCCCCACGATGGCCAGGCTGATCTCAAACTCCTGACCTGAAGTGATCTGCCTGCCTTAGCTTCCCAAAGTGCTGGAATTGCAGGTGTAAGCGACTGTGCTCAGCCTAAAAATGACTTCCTAATAAACTATATTCTTTGACCTAGACAATATAGTTAATACATAAAAATCTCAGACAAAAAGTAAAATGTTATTGGTGGTAGTTCAACAAAATCTGAAAGAACACGCAGTACTATGAACAGTAGCATTGATGTTAGGAGAAATTCTCTACTTATTGAGATTACAAAGCACTTAATAGGTATTGTTTTCAGAGAGAAGTCAGTACAATAGTTTCACATAGCTCCCTGTGTCACATTATGGATCAGATGGGGCATAATTTACTTAGAACCACCAACACACACATGGACATATAACAAGCAATTTTGTAACACACATATAGGAATTTCATTGTTTTGGAGAATAAAAAGGAAATATTCTTATATTTTGAGTTATATATTAATTTATATAACCAGATGATTGATAAAATATTTTGGACATTCCTAAATGAAACACCAAAACTCAAAATGTATCTTACTCTCCTTCCATATCCCAAGAGTTATTTAGGCCCATCTTTCACAAAAAGAATCTGTAATTGACATCTTTTTAAAAGGAGGTGGGCAGTAGAAGAAGGGGTACGGCAGGTGAGGGAAGAGTTAGTTCTGTTGTACTTCCTTTTTTTAAAAACATGGTTTCGTTTAATGATCACAACATGGTGGTTATTAACCTCATTTAACAATCGATGAAACCATGGGCAGACAACAGGCAGATTTACTCCTCATGCCACTCTGTAACGATCACCTCTAATGATTCCTAGTTCAGATGCTACAACTCTTTGAATTTTTAATTTACTAATACATTTCTAAGGCTGTGGCTGATATGGAACTCAATCTAGTAGCACACATTGCTCACTGACAGGTAAGCAAATTAATCTATGACTTCCCTACTGGAGATTACCTTATTTGAAGCATTAATAATAATTGCAGGATACCAACCAAGAGAGCAGAGGTTGACATTTTTTGAGGCCCAGACCCTTTAAGAATCAAATGAAGTCCGGCATGGTGGCTCACGCCTGTAATCCCAGCACTTTGGGAGGCCGAGGTGGGCGGATCACGAGGTCAGGAGTGCGAGACCATCCTGGCTAACATGGTGAAACCCCATCTCTATTAAAATTACAAAAAAATTAGCCAGGTGTGGTGGCAGGCACCTGTAGTCCCAGCTACTTCGGAGGCTGAGGCAGAGTGGCGTGAACCCGGGAAGCGGAGCTTGCAGTGAGCAGAGATTGCACCACTGTACTCCAGCCTGAGCCACTGTACTCCAGCCTGAGCTACAGAGCAAGACTCGTCTCAAAAGAAAAAAAAAAAGAAAAGAAAAGAAAACAAAAAAGAAAATTGTGGATCTTTTACTCAGAAAAATACACAACTGCAAAAACACGAAAACCTACACATAATTTTAGGGAGTTCACAGAGTTCCTGCAATGTATCCATGTACCCAGGATTAAGAATCTGTTTATCAAATTGAAGAACAGGAAAGACCTCAATTTGCAAGGAACTACATGTGGATATAATTGGAACACACACTGGCGGGGGAGCCTGAAGTGACTTCAAAATCCAGTTTTGCTCTTTCTAGAATTGTGTGACCTAGGATAAGTCATTTAACTTTCCAAACCTCAATTTTCTCATTGTTAAAGTGAAGGAACTATATTAAATAATTGTCAGTCTCAGGCAGCTCTAAAATCTTAGAAATTATTTAGTTCTTAGTTGTGAGAGTCTAATCTAAGAGGCTCTTTTTTAAAAAAAAAACTTTGACATAATTTGCATACAATAAAAGTGAACTCACTTTAAGTGTACGCTTCAATAGATTTTTGAGAAATTTATACACCTAAGTAACTGCTACCATAATGAAGATATAGATCCATTCACCCCAAAAAGTTCTTTAATGCCCTTTTCAGTAAACCCCATACTCAGCTTGAGGCAATCATGGGTGTTTTCTGCTACTATAGATTAGGTCTGCCTTTTCCAGAAATTATTAATATGCAGTAATATTTATTGAGCATACCATTTGTCGTCAGGCACTGTGGATTACATCATTTTATTCTCAAAATTCTAAGAGGAAACAGGTTAATAGAGGTTTCACGTGCTCAAGGTCACACAGCCAGTGTACAGCAGAATGAGACTGAAACTCTACTTCTCTCTAGAATCGATGAGTTCTATCTGGTCTCAAGGATAGAAAGCACAAATACTCCTCCAAGTTGAAGAAATTACTCTTAAGAACCCAACAAAACTTTCTTAAATTTAATATTCCCTTAGCACAGAACTCATTAACAGCTGGATTTGGATACACAGTGAGCTCAATTACATACCCGGACACATAGAATCATCATGAGAAATCTGATTTAGATTATAAGTTATTCTTAACACTTCCAAGAACAGAAAAAAGCTCTATAGTACATTACCGTAGATTATTAATTGTAACCTGCTAAAGTCAACAGTCCTGGCCAGGCACAGAGACAGGCTCACACCTGTAATCCCAGCACTTTGGGAGGCTGAGGCTGGTGGATCACTTGAGGTCAGGAGTTTGAGACCAGCCTTGGTCAACACAGTGAAACCCTGCCCCTACTAAAAATACAAAAATTAGCCTGGTGTGGTGTCATGTGCCTGTAATCCCAGCTACTCGAGAGGCTGAGGTGGGAGAATCGACTGAACCCAGAAGGTGGAGGTTGCGGTGAGCCAAGATCACACCACTGCACTCCAGCCTGGGTAACAAAGCGAGATCCTGTCTCAAAAACATAAAATAAAATAAAAAAATAAAGTCAACAGTCCTGTTCTTTTAATAAGTGTGTTAAAAAACTTTTATATTATCAAAATTTAGGTGGTAACTCTCCCTCCTTTTCTGTTTAATGATTTGTATATGGAAAATGTATTTCAAATGACACCTTTTTTCCCCAAGAAAGCTTAACATACAGATATTTACCAAAGTAAGTTACTAATGGTTAACTCCAAGTGTCACACAGGGTACTGACAGTTTAAGTTGGTCTTCTATTTCTGAAAGATTTTAACACATGATGTGAAAAGTATAAAGATGTTTATAAGTTATTTTAAATAAAACGACATTTATCTATAAATAGTAAAGAAAATGATTTCCTTCTCTGAGTAAACTAAAAAATTGATGTTGATGGTTTCTTAAACAGAAAATAGCCAAATTATCAATGTAACTTTATGTTTAAGGGCCAAAATAGCTGTTTATTTTCCTGCCAATACATAAAGAATGGAATCAGACTGAAATAGAGATTATTTTCCCAAGTCTGGAGATCAACACGTGGATTTGGGTGTCAGCATGGTATTCCAAGAAAATGAACTTTCTAATAGTGCTGGAAGTACTAAATTAGCTTACCTTCATACTTTTATAAGAGCCAGAATGTATCTTTTTTTTTTAAGATGGAGTTTTGCTCTTGTTGCCCAGGCTGGAGTGCAATGGCACAATCTCAGCTCACTATAACCTGCGCCTCCCAGGTTCAAGCGATTGTCCTGCCTCAGCCTCCCAAGTAGCTGGGATTACAGGCGCATGCCATGAGGCCAGGCTAATTTTTCTATTTTTAGCAGAGACGGGGTTTCACTACGTTGGCCAGGCTGGTCTCGAACTCCTGACCTTATGATCCACCTGCCTCGGCCTCCCAAAGTGCTGGGATTACAGGCGTGAGCCACCATGCCCGGCCCAGAATGTATTTTTTCAAAATAACTTTTAAAAAATGAAAGTGAATAAGGAAAGACAAGTTAGGCAATTTGCCTAAAGCTTCATCAGGAGACTCGGCAGGAGAAAGTGAATTAAATCCTTTAGAGTGCAGTGTTCTTTCTACTTGCCAAAAAGGAAGGCATCTGGGAGTCCATGACAGCTTCAATAAAAAGATGTAAAATAACTAATGATGCTGCTGGTTAGGCGGAAAGTCAGAGAAAGACAAGTGTTTAGGGATGCTAGAATTGTCAGTGGAAATCAGTGGGAAATTAAAAACAAAAACACATCCCCTAAAGGCTTACCTCCGGTTGTTTCACAAGCATAACATCCATTACAGAATACCGATGGCATGCAAAGATTTGTAGTTTTTTTTTTTCCTTTGAGACAGGGTCTCACTATGTTGCCTAAGCTGAAGTGCGGTAGCATGATCATGGCTCACTGCAGCCTGGAAAATTTTTAAACATTTTTTGTAGAGATAGGTTCCTACTGTGTTGCCAAGGCTGGTCTTGAACTCCCGGCCTCAAGTGATCCTCCTGCCTTGGCCTCCCAAAGTGCTGGGATTATAGGTGTGTGAGCCTTTAATTTGGGAATTAAATTCCCAAAGCTGAAGTCTGGGAACAAGTCACATATCAGTGAGTGAATCTAGCCAACCACTGAGCATTTTGTTATTCTTTCTTTCTTTCATTTTTTTTTAAAGATGGAGTCTTGCTCTTGTCTCCCAGGCTGAAGTGCAATGGCACGATTTTGGCTCACTGTAACCTCCACATCCTGGGTTCAAGTGATTCTCCTGCCTCAGCCTCCTGAGTAGCTGGGATTACAGGCGCCCACCACCACGCCCAGCTAATTTTTGTATTTTTAGTAGAGACGAGGTTTCACCACGTTGGCCAGGCTGGTCTCGAACTCCTGACCTCAGGTGATCTATCCGCCTTGGCCTCCCAAAGTGCTGGGATTACAGGCATGAGCCACAGTACCCGGCCACATTTTGTTATTTTTACTTAATCTTTAGAATAATCCTGTGTGGTACTTCTGTCCTTATTTATTAGAGGAGAGAAAAAAAAAATTATGCTCAATGGTGGCAGTAATGAATATATGAAGATGTTAGGATGTATTCCATCAAGAATGACAACAGCAAGGTCGGGCGCAGTGGCTCATGCCTGTAATCCCAGCACTTTGGGGGCTGAGGCGGGCAGATCACCTGAGGTCAGGAGTTCGAGACCAGGCTGACCAACATGAAGAAACCCCATCTCTACTAAAAATACCAAAAAAAAAAAAAAAAAAAAAAAAAATTAGCCAGGCGTAGTGGCTAATGCCTGTAATCCCAGCTACTTGGGAGGTTGAGGCAGGAGAATTGCTTGAATCCAGGAGGCGGAGGTTGCTGTGAGCTGAGATCTTGCTATTGCACACCAGCCTGGGCAACAAGAGCAAAACTCTGTCTCAAAAAAAAAAAAAAAAAGAATCACAAAAGCCTACTGCACTAAACATTTCTAGCATATGACTACTCAAGAGTCAAAATTTAAGATACTTCCCATACTATCTTAATTTTTCCTTCTAGTGAATAATATCCTGCATTTACATGTGACTACATTCTCTCTCTCTCTTAACAGACAAAGTCTTGCTATGTTGCTCAAGCTGGAGTCCAGTGGCCATTCACAGGTGCCTTCATAGCACACAGTAGCCTGGAACTCCTGGGGTGAAGTGATCCTCCCTCCTTAGCCTCCCAAGTAGCTGGGACTATGGGCACACACCACCCAGCTTACATTCTCATTTGGCAGTACTTTGTTATCTCCCTAGCTGAAATGATGATTTACCTACTATTTTAAAAAAGAGATAAATAAAGGCACAGATACACACTTTCACTGTTAGGCAGAAAGTAAGCATCTTCTCAAGTGGCTTTGATTATTCTGGGCACTGTTGCATGCATTAATTATGCTTCTCAAATTCCAGTGAGTGATATGCATCATTACTGTCCCTTTACCCACATCAGAATAATGCAGTTTGGTCCAACGGAAGGCATGAAGAATTGAGAATGAGGCGGCTCAACTTTTTACGTTTTAGTTTCCTCACTAGCTAAATATGTCCTAGTGAATGAGTGGTACGAAGGAATTTGTCAGAGCTGCTACGAGGTCCAAACATCCTAAGTGAAAGTGCATCTAAAAGTTCAAATTTTAAAATTAATGTAAGGCACTGAAAACGTGAAGAAACATGTATTGAGTACTTATTATAAGTAATGTACCACAGCTTTAATGGTTGTTTAAAAGATGCATTAGGGAGCAATTGAAAATAAAAGGAATAGCTACAGAGTTTGGGAAGGCACAGGGAAGAGTGGCTCAGTATCGAAGATAAAATTCTGGAGAAGATACAATCAGATTTTGAGAGATGGACAAGTCAACCTTAGAATAATTTCCCTTATTTAACCTGTCTTTCCCCTAATAGCAGCACACTCATCTTTCAACTTGCTTTTCCCCACGTTACATATATAATTTGGGAGAAGGAACAAAAAAGCTAGCGGAATTGCAATGACCTAATTGAGATATAAAAGATACTCTCTACATTGAATAGTTACAAACACTCAGAAACAGTATGAAAGGAGGCAGAGATACCAACAGCACTGGAACTGACAATGGAGATCAAATCTCAAAAAGCAGTTTTCTATAGCTTAGTCATACTTGGCTCAATTTTTCACTTTTTGTACTTAAAGGTATGGCAATTTTTGGTGCTTTATTTAGTAATTACGTCATTTTGCCTGATAATACAATTTCAGTACATTACTTTCCTTAAATCATTTCCCTTTGGTTAAACAGAAAAAGCAGAATTGGTCTTCAGGCAGGTATGCTCAAATCAAATGATCTCCTTTCCCCATCATGGCAATGTTCTTTCAGTGGTCACCTTCCCTTCAATATTCTTTCATGCAGCAAAGTATCTGAGTCTTTAATCTTGTACTAGGAACTGTCCTGGCACCGGGGAAACCACGTCAACAGGGCTCACATGATCCCTGTCCCTGCCCTCAAGGAGACAGACAACAAATAAACGAATACAATAATTACACGGGGATCAGGGCTGTAAAGGGTACTCTACTAAAGTTAGAGGCTGCGGAACTAATTTGAAGAGGATAGTCAGGGAAGGCCACTCTGAGACCGATTTAGGCAGAGACCTGAAGAAAGATGGATTTGGATAAACAGTTTAAGGAGAGGAAGGAGAGTTCAAGGAAAAGGTACCAATTACACTCATGCTGTGTGTGTAAAGGAGGAGGGATAAGAAGAACATTCACTCCAGGCATAGAGACCACAAAGTGCATCTTGGAGAAAAAAAAGCGCGTTGCAGAGGGTTAGGTGGCCAGAGTAGCTGAAGCTTTAGGAGCAAGAGACATAAAACGAGATTATAAACGTGGGTTAAGTACCACATCATACAGGGCCGTGCAGGCTATGGCAAGGAGTCTAGATTTTATTTAAATGCCAAGAGAAGTAGGATTACTTCTGATAGCTGAATTACACTATCTTTCTTTTTTGTTAAAAGATCACGCGGGTAAAACGAGATGTGTCGAGGAAAAGTTTTAAACGCAGAGAACCTAAGTCAGATGCAAAAATTATGCACTTTTCCGGGCCTCAGGTTTTCCATAAATAAAGCAAGTGGTTTGAACTAGAAGCCATTTCCTTCCCGCTGCGACGTGGTGAGTTCTAAGAGCAGGGGCCGCGTCAGATTGACCATGGAATTCCCCTCATCGACGCCGGCGCCCAGAACACAACTGGCGCCCTGAAACTGTTGGTCAGCGCAATAAATCAATGAATGGCCTGCTACGGGCGCGGGACCAGGCCCCGGCGCCCGCAAAGAACGCGATGGGTCGCGCTGAAGGCCGCGAGAGGCGTCCGGCAAGGAAATAGGGGCCGGCTCCACCACAACCAAAGCGTGCCGAGGAGGGGAACCGGGGCCTTGGAGGTTGAGGGCAGAAAAAAATCAGACTAGGGACCCGACACCGGGAATTAGGAGAGAAGGCCGAAACGTGGGTCTGAGAAAGGATTCTGGTTCCAAGCCTGGGGGCCTAGCCACTCACCGCAGCCGTCGCCAGGCTGTGCATGTTGTGAGCGGCCGCCGCTCTCTTCCACAGCCGGACGCGTCCGACCCGCGTCCCCGCTTCAACACCCCTGCAGCGGAAAATAATGAGCCGCCGTAGCCGCCATCCGACTCCGGCTCGCTCCGCCCACTTCGCGGCCCTCTGACCTCTCACCCCTGACCCCACCCACACATCCTCTTCCCGCCTCCAGGGCCTAGTTAACAGTCCCAGAGTGTGTCCTTTGCCCCTTAAGATTTAGGACCGGAAGGACGTCCGCGACCACTAGTCCCCGCAACTTCTGGCTTTGAGCAGGTATTTCCAGAGAGCGGCGTGAACTCTGACCCTCCTCCAAAGGCCAGTGAACGGCGGGAAAAGATGGACAGTCCCGGCAAGACAACTATTGCGCATGCCCGACTGGGCTGCGTAGGAGGGAAATGGTGGGGGGGCGTCGAAATCGGGTGAGGTGGAAAGTGCGCGTGCCTACTACAGTCACGGCAGGGGCGGGGCTGCCCGGGCTAGGCCGCGCTAGGTACTGGCGGGGCGGGGCGAGGGCGTGTGAGGGGCGGAGTTTTCGACTGATGCGCACGCGCCTGTCTGGTCGCGTCGAGTGTGCGTGCGTGCGTGCGTGTTTGCGTGTGGTCACAGTTCCCGCCATCAGCCGCTCTCCCTGACTAGGGGTAGCTAGCGGCCTCCCTTCTTTGGGTTCGGTATACCTACTTCCATTACCCTCGGCTCCTCCCACTCCTCGCGGGCTCCGTGCTTTCCGCGGGTCTGTCCGGGGGCTCCGGACTCTCGGCGCAGGTAAGGCGGGCCGGGGTAGCTTCTCAATTGAGCCGTTTTCCCTACCTCCCCCTCCTTCTGTGAGATCCGCCCACTCGGCGTTCACTCCTCTGGAGTTCGCCCTGCTGCTGCTACTCAGCCCGCCCACAACCCCTCGACGCACCCCCAGCCTCACAGGTACTACCTTTGGGTGCACTGCCCCGGCTTCCCCCTCTCCTTTGACTTGGTCTCCACTGCCACTCGCTCCCTCCGAAACTCAAGCCTGGCCCCTTTTCTCTGGGGCTGTTGTCGTCCGCCTCTTACCTTCTAACAGGGCCTGCTGTCTCTTCAGGTGACTTTCGTTACGGCACATCCATCAGGCCTTGGACATGATACTCATTCACTCTCTTGACCATCTTCACCTTCCTCTTGACCAGTCCTCACTGCAAAACATGAATTGTATTTTTGTTGTGCATTTCCTTGCGCCCATTTCTAGCCGCCAGATCAGGTTGTTAGATGTAACTATTTTAAGTCATGATCCATGAAAGGAAATGCTGATTGATGACAAAATCCTGTGTCCTGAAGAGTTGTCCTGAAGTGGTTTTGGGGTATTCCTCTCAAAATTTCAGCTCTGTATAAATTCCTTTATTGAGGTGGCAATTCCTGACAAGTGTCTAACTGGAAGAGATACCTGAGAGGGAATGTCAAGTAGGCAGTTGGATATAGTGGGTTTGGAGATCTTAGGAGAGTTCTGGGCTGCGTACGTAAATGTGCGCGGTGTGTGTATGTGTTTGTCATCTGCCATATTGATAGTAATTGAAGCCATGGATGTGGATGAAATTGCCGAAAAAGAGTATAGTGCTGTAAAATAAAGGCACCTAGGATGGAGCATTGACGGATTCCTGATGTTTAATAACCAATAGAGGAGGATGCGTCTTGCAAGCCATGAAAAAAGTCATCAGTAGTGTTGCATTCTGCTGAAAGGTAAAATGGAAGGAGGACTGAAAAACCCAGTGATATAAAAGTACTCACTTGTCTTAAAGATGTTTGATGAAGTAAAATGAGTATTTGGGTTCAGTCCTAGGTCCTCTTCTTTTACTCTTGTATTCCTCCCTAAGCTTTAAATTTGATCTATATATTCATGACTTAAAAATTGTTATTTCCAGCCTATTCCCTTTGTTTTCAGCTCCACATCTAGATAGCCAGCTGTCTGCTTGACATCTCAACTTGATTTTTTTCTTAGGAGTTTCAGATGCAACACAGCCAAATCCAAAGCCTTGATCTTTCTCTCCATATCGAAATTCTTTCTTCTCCAGTGTCCCAGTTTATTAAGTGGCACATGACACAGGCTACACACTTGGGAGGCATTCTTGACTTCTACTCTCTCCAAGTTCTATCTATTCTACTTCCAATATATGTCTTGCATCTTTTTCTGTACATTTTCACTGTCACTTTTCTAGTTTAAGCCACAGTCCTTAAAAAACCTGGACTTGATTGCCTTGGCTTCCTCTATTATCATCTGTAAAATGGAAATAGTAATTTTCAGCCTATTGGATTGTTATGAGGATTAAATGAGATAACCATGATAAGCACTTGGCACAGAGTAAATGGCCAGTAAGCATTAATTGTTATTGTAATTGTTATAAGCTGATCAACTTCAATACTCTTCTATCTAGTTACATTATTTTCCTCTGTTCTTGCTCTTAGTCACTCTCCCAAAACCCAAACCAACCATTTATGACTTCCTCATTCAGTAGTAACATATTTCTTTGCTTAAAACCTTTTGGTGGATTTCCTCCTGGTAAGTGCTTGTTACATTTAGGATAAAATTCGGAATCTTTACTGTGGTTCACAAGACTGCATAACCTGGTTCTTGCCTGCTTCACTAACTTCATCTTCCTCCTCTCCTTCACTAAACTCTAGCCACATTGCTTTTAATTTCCCTAGTCATATCAAGTTATTTTACAATTCAAGGCCTTTGGGGATGCTGTTTGCCTGAATTCTTCCAGCACCACCATCTATCAGTCATCTCCTTCTGCAGTTTTCAACTTAAGTGATACCTTCTCAGGGAAGCCTTCTCAATGTTATCCTCTACCCCAAGTCTTAATCTTAAGACTCATCATTCCATGTATCTTGCTTTATATCATTTCTCAGAACTTGTAATTATTGTTATTATTATTTTTTGAGATGGAGTTTTTGCTCTGTTGCCTAAGCTGGAGTACAATGGCATGATCTCAGCTCACTGCAACCTCCGCCCCCTAAATTCAAGCGATTCTCCTGCCTCAGCCTCCCAAGTACCTGGGATTACAGGCACCTGTCACCATGCCCGGCTAATTTTTGTATTTCTAATGGAGACAAGGTTTCACCATGTTGGCCAGGCTGGTCTTGAACTCTTGACCTCAGATGATCCACCTGCCTCGGCCTCCCGAAGTGCTGAGATTACAGGTGTGAGCCACTGCACCCAGCCCAGAACTTGTAATTATATATTTACATGTGTGATTATTTAAAGTCTGTCTCCTATTAGAATATAGGCTAGTGACCACTTCATTTTTATTTCCCAATAATTTGTTAAATAAGCTGGAAGTTGCTGTGAGAACCATCATGTCTTTTGGAAGCAAAGCTTGCTGATATTCTTGTCATCATCTCATGACAAACACTTTTCATTCTGAAAAGTTAGAGGACACATGAGAAAAAACAAAACGTTTTCCAACTCTGGATTCTTTTACCCATCTTTATATCATAAAACCATTCAGATTTTAAACTCTTTGAATTGGAGATAAACTTTAGGTCAGCTTTCCACTTTCAGTAACAAAACTAATTTTTTCTCCTTTGTCCATTTGTTCTATAGATCTTTTTAAAGGAAAGAAAGCCTTCAAAAATCAGAGTAGTGGTTTGTATATTTTAACAACAGGTTAATCTTTAAGAGCAGTGAAGATGAGATTTCCATAAATAAAGCAAAATTCCATATTTAAGTCAGTTGTTGGTGAATGACAAAGAAAATATTAATATATGGCCAGCTGCATTGGCTCATGCCAGTAATCCCAGCACTGCGGGAGACCAAGGTGGGCGGATCGCTTGAGCCCCGGAGTTCGATACCAGCCTGGGCAACATGGCAAAACCCCATGACTATAAAAAAATACAAAAATTAGCCGGGTTTGGTGGCGTGTGCCTGTAGTCCTAGCTACTTGGGAGGCTGAGGTGGGAGGATTGCTTCAGCCTAGGAGGTGGAGGTTGTAGTGAGCCAAGATGGCACCACTGTGTTCCAGTCTGGGTGACAGAATGAGGTTCTGTCTCAAATGAAAAAGAAAGAAAATATTAAAATATAATAATTTTTGTATGTGTAGAACAGGATTCGTGTTGAAAAATAGGGAATTTAAAATGGAGGTGTATGAATACCAAACACAAGCATTTGGATTTATTTTATTTTCTAGGTAGTGATGAGCTATTTAGTTTGGGAAGGTCCTAGCATCAATGGCAACCATTTAGCACTTACCAAGTGTTTGTTATTTTGTTGGAGTATACAGTTAGAGTACCCAAGTTCTGTGTGTTACCTCCCTGTCCCGTGCCCCACCTCTACCCCCCACTCCCACCTTAGGGAGAAAGTTAAGAAGATACCTAGTGCATAGTTCAGTTGAAAAGTGGTAAAAAGAGTAGTTCTTTAGAAAGGATGTTACAATGTAAAGGATTTGTTGGAGGTAAAACCCCAAGAGCTGAGACTGGAAAGGGAAGGGGTTGCCATAATTCATTGATGAGGATGAACTGTGGTTGTAGTTAAAAATGTAGGTTCTGGCATTAGACATAGCTTTGTTTCTCACTGACTGTATTTGTAAATTATATAATGTCTCTAAACCTCAGTTTCCTCATCTGTGAAATAGAGATAATATCCCTATCACTTAGGATTATTATAAAAATTAAATTGAGATAATGCATGTATGGCATTTAGCACTGCTTAGTAAATGTTGCATAATAAATGTTGGGTTGCATAATAAATACTAGGTGGGATGATGGCATAGTGATGAGTTTCTGAGAGTAGTAGCTATTGAAAATCTGGGATTTGAGTAAATGAGAGTGAGGATAAAGCTGATGCTAAGATTTCTTGCCTGAATGATGGTAGAAGGACAAAAGTAGGGAAGTCTGGGAGCTTCTTTTTTTTCTTTCTTTTGAGACGGAGTCTTGCTCCCTCACCCAGGCTGGAGTGTAGTGGTGTGATCTCTGCTCACTGCAACCTTTGCCTCCCAGGTTCAAATGACTCTCCTGCCTCAGCCTTCCAAGTAGCTGGAACTACAGGTGTGTGCCACCACACCCACCTAAATTTTGTATTTTTAGTGAGAACGCATTGTGGTCTCAATGTGTTCGAGACCACATTGGCCAGGCTGGTCTCGAACTCCTGACCTCAGGTGATCTGCCTGTCTCTGCCTCCCAAAGTGCTGGGATTACAGGTGTGAGCCACCGTGCCTGGCCTCTAGGAGCTTCTTAATGAGGGCATGGACTGTATCATCTTCACATCTATATGCCTACCAGAGTGCCTTGAAAGTGGAGTAGCTTAATAAATGATTGTTTACTAAATGAACAAAGGAGTTTAAAGTTGATGTTGTAGCATTCAGATAGGCAGTGAGAGATGTGCGGGTAGAACTTCAGAGAAAGTTCAGGCCTAGTGAAGCCTAATTTGAGAAACAATGTTAGCTTTGAAAGAAAAGTGAAAGCACCAAGTTTACCCACCTTTTGAAATAGTATCAACATGTTATGGAAGTTTTAAGACTTAAGACATTATTATGTAACAATGTTTATAAAGTGAACAAAGGACATATTCTTTCTCACTGACTTCTTAGTTTCAAAATGTAGCAAGAATGAATAAACCAAGATACAAGTTGAACAAGGTGCAGGCTCATCCTGTAATCCCTCATTATGCACAGCAGATAAGTTCCTAAAATTCTGTTGATCTTTTATGTGTGTCTCTGTGTGTTGTGCATCATATTTTAAATATTTTCATTAAGGTAATCTGTAGTTTTTAAATAACCAAGAAGTTAATCTTTGTTGTATAAACGATCACTTTCCTTTTTTTTTTTGAGATGGAGTTTTGCTCTTGTTGCCCAGGCTGGAGTGCAATGGCGTGATCTCTGCTCACTGCAACCTCCACCTCCTGGGTTCAAGCGATTCTCCTGCCTCAGCCTCCCGAGTAGCTGGGATTACAGACATGCACTGGCACGCCCAGCTAATTTTGTATTTTTAGTAGAGACGGGGTTTCTCCATGTTGGTCAGGCTGGTCTCGAACTCCCGACCTCAGGTTATCTGCCCGCCTCCACCTCTCAAAGTGCTGGGATTACTCGCGTCAGCCACCGTGCCCAGCCCACTTTCCTTTAAGTATTAATTTTGTATATTGGATTCTTTTTAAAAAGCACATTTTTATTTTCTTTAGCTGAGTTGATGGCTTCCGGAGAACTGGCGTAGCTGCAGAATATGAGTAGTGTCCCAAGAAGAGTGCTTTGCCTTTGGCACAAGGATCAGAATAAAGGTGAATTGCTATTACATAGGGTTTTTCGGTAAAAGTCACTGAAAAGTAAGTAATGTTTTTGTTTTGGATATATGTTTCAAAGAGCATGCAATCTGGCGGGAATTGACAGTTTTGTGTTTGTTTTGTAGTAATAGTTTTTGTGTTTTGGCCATACTTTATTTACCACTGAATGCTGTCTGATTAAGGATGTTTTCAAAGCAGTACCTAAAATGTGAGCACTTAAATAAATGTACAGGGCATAGAAACATTTTTGCTAATATTATTGCTTTGAGCATTCATGGTGATGCTCAAAGTTGAACAGTAATTTTAATAATTGTGAAGAAATTTAGAGAAAGAATCTCTGGACATATTTAAAGAATAATTCATTTTAATTATCTTTTGTCTTCTTATTTTTTTGCTTTAATAAGACAATTACCATTACCGAGTTTAAGGAAACCCTGTCTTTTGTCTTAGGTTCATAGGAAGTTTAACTGTTACTGGATCATGCTTCATGCTGAAAAAGAAACTTAGTTTTTTACTCTTAACCAAGTAGAGCAAGCCCTGATAATATAATGAATGAGCAAATGTAGCTGTCAATTCATTTAGTGCAAAAGCAGGTAATGAACTAAATTGAGGCATTATGAAAAAGTTTATTATATTGGTTCTGCCAATTTTATGTCCTACATCTTTTATATAAAGCTTTTTAAAGAGGGTAATGTCTAAATTGAGTCTTGATTTTAGAGCCAGGAGAAGAAATTAAGGAGGGTTGGGGATGGGGAGAACACATAAAAATCCTCTAGACATGACCTCTGTGTATGCAAAGGTATAGTGGCATGAGAACATAGAGATTTTTAAGGAAATTATAAGTAATTCAGAAGGATTTGGGGGTTTTATTGGGAATAGACAGGTAAGCAGGGCCTGAGTCATGAAGGGCCTCTACGTCACATTAGTGAGTTTAGATTTTATTGCGAGAACAAGTGGAGAGCTATTGAATGATATAAAGCAAGAAAGGGATATGATTTGATCTGCAGTTCATTATAAGGCTGTCTGAAAGGTGTATGGAGGTAGAATTTTTTTTTTTTTTTTTTTTCTGAGACAGTCTGGCTCCAGGCTGGAGTGCAGTGGTTTGATCTCGGCTCACTGCAGCCTCTGCCTCCCGGATTCCAGCGATTCTCTTGCCTCAGCCTCCCAAGTAGCTGGAATTACAGGCACACGCCACCACACCTGGCTAATTTTTGTATTTTTGGTAGAGATGGGGTTTCACCATGTTGGCCAGGCTGGTCTCAGACTCCTGACCTCAGGTGATCTGCCCACCTCGGCCTCGCAAAGTGCTGGGATTACAGGCATCAGCCACAGCTCCCGATCTGTGGAGGCAGAATTGATGGGATTCTCCTGACTTTCCATCTCTAATCCAATACCAGTAATTATCAAGAAGGAAGCCAAAGACAAGTCTTCTGTTTCTGGCATGGGAAACTGGAATAGAAGAGTGATGTATTCTTTGTAGCACTGAGTGGTGGAGTGGAAAAAAGTCTCAAGGATGTATCCAACAATAAAGTCACAAATTATAATTGCAGAAAAAAGTATTACAGATATACATTGCTGGCCCAAGTTTCTGTAGCTCTGTAGCATTACTAGTTTGAGCCAAATGTCATGTTAACAGGCAGTTCTATAAAGATTAATGGACTCTATTACTTTGACGAATTCGTATTACCCAGCACATTATACTAATATCTAAATCTGCCCATAGTAAGCACTTAAAAATTTTTGATGAGATGAGTGAATAATAATAGAGTACTTATGATACTTAACACCTTTAAACTCTCGAAAGTGTTTTCATATATCTTCTTTTATCTTCAGTTATTTGCCGTACAGTAACCAGAGACCTCCAACTAGGGGCCCCCAAACTGTATCCTGCCTGTAGGTGAGTTTTGTTTGATTTGTAGCTGTTAAAAATAAATTTGAATTCATTGCCAACAATTAAAAATGGACAGTTTTACATAAACGTTTGGATGTCTTTATTTTCTTGAAAAGTTAGATGGTCTGGCAATGCTAGGTTCGCTATTTCTACATGGTAATAATTGGCTAGATTCGGTAGCAATTGTTCAAATTTTGCCTGCTTAAGTCATTTCTGTCACCTGCTAGCCCCTATAGATAGTTGAGTTAGTGACTCCTGTTAACATTGTATTTATTGAGGTCTTTGGAGAAAGAGGTATTATGGACATGGAATAAATTCAGAAAACAGACATTAATTCCATTAATATTAATTACTGCTGTCTGCTGAGTGCCTAGTATGTGTTATTTCATTCTACAGCACTACATTTGCTATTCCTATTTTGTGGTTGAGAAAACTTATGGTTAAAGAAGGTAAGTTACAAATTAGTAAGTGATAGGGCTGGCTGGCTGCTGATTTCTAGACCTAGCATCATTTTCCTTTATATACTAGCCTTTCTGGCTTTTCTAGTTGAGCTGTTTTAGGCAAAGGTAATGTTTAACTGTGTTTAATTTAGTAAATTATAAGCAAGAATCCACTTTAGAAGTAGTGTTTTTAAAGGTTTGAAATAGTATAAAATTTGAGTTCGCAATTTTAAATGATTGCATATTTATGTATGTAACACACTATTTGATAACATTCTTTGCTATAACTGTAATTTTATTTACTTGTTGACTTTTGCAAAAGCTAATTTGAAGAGTTTTACACATCCGATTATTGCTGTAAGTTTAAGTTTTTTGTGTTTTTTTTTGTTTGTTTGTTTTGAGACAGGGTCTCACTCAGAGTGTCACCTAGGCTGGAATTGAGTGGTGCAATCATGGCTCACTGCAGCCTCGACCTCCCTGGCTCAGGTGATCCTCCCATCTCAGCCTCTGGAGTAGTTGGGGCTACAGGAGCACATGACCATGCCAGGCTAATTTTTTGGTATTTTTTGTAGAGATGAGGTTTTTGCCGTGTTGCTCAAGCAGTCTGCCCACCTCATCCTTCCAAAGTGCTGGGATTACAGGCATGAGCCACTGTGTCCGGCCATTTTTTCTTTTTAGTTTTCAAATATTGCCTGACAAGCACCCAGCCATTTTTGAGTATTAAAAGTTCATTCAGGAAACCTGAATATTTGTTAAAGATAAAATTGGTAAAGATTCTTTCTAGGAATGGTAGTGTTAAATATAAATGGTAGGTGGTTCTTTGGAAGAGAGGTTTTTTGTTTGTTTTCTCTAGAGATTAAATGATTTCCTTAAATACTGTAATTCTGGAGATCAAATAACTTGGTTATTTTTAAAATTTTTTACTCATTTAATGTCTTCTGTACATACGGATATACTTAGATTGCTCACTGTTAGAAGGAGGCATTTGGTGATATACTTTGATGTTTTGGGAGGAACTCCATTCTAAGAAATGGAGTCAGAGGCCTGAATTTTGTATTGTTTTGTTTTGTTTTGAGACAGTGTCTTCACTCTATTGCCCAGGCAGGAGTGCAGTGGGTAGTCATGGCTCACTGCAGCCTTGACCTCCTGTGCTCAAGTGATCCTCCCACTTCAGCCCCTCTAGAAGCTGAGACTATAGGCGTGTATCACCATGCCTGGCTAATGTTTTTTCAGTTTTTTTGTAGCGATAGAGCCTCCCTATGTTGCCCAGGCTGGTCTCAAATTCCCAGGCTTAGGCAGTCCTCCCACCTCAACTTCTCAAAGTTTTGGGATTACAGGCTGAGCCACCATGCCTGGCCTGAACACACTTTTTTTTTTTTTTTTTAACTTATATTTGGAAATCCAGACCCATTAGCTTTCATGAAGGAAGGGAATAATCAACACTTTAATGGTGAAGGCAATCACTTTGAGAATGGGAGCTTATTCCTGTTGACATGTCTTTAGTGGTAGCAGTATGGTTGTGAATGATACAAAATGTAGAATTTAGGCACTAATAAATACAGTACTGGACACATGGCAAAGAAGGGAAAATGAAGGCGCAGAAGAAATTCATGGTGGTTAGAAATTACTTTAATTACTAGTAAGTTATAACTTATCTTATTTTTCTTCCTTAGCACCTGCCAGGTGAAGGTATATTTTTGCTTTTTAATTTAGCCGGAAGCAATTTTTAAAGAAAATATGTCTCCTCTGAAGATACATGGTCCTATCAGAATTCGAAGTATGCAGACTGGGATTACGAAGTGGAAAGAAGGATCCTTTGAAATTGTAGAAAAAGAGAATAAAGTCAGCCTAGTAGTTCACTACAATACTGGAGGAATTCCAAGGATATTTCAGGTAATACCAAATATTGATTTGGAATAGCTCTTGAAGCAGATCATTTAGTAAATAGCTATTCTGTGCCATAGTAAACATCAAAGTAGCCCTCCTGCTAGTTTAATATTTCTTGCTTCTTATTTCTAGGACATTAATATTTTTATGTACATGTTTTATAAATTATTCATCAGTATTGTTGTTGGTATATAATAAAAGCAGGAAGTAGTCACCATTATTGAAAAGAAAACTTGTGGGAGGAAGCTGACAAGAGTTCGGATACTGTATATCTAAGCTATTTTTAAAACCACTTTAAGATAATTTTAGTTCTTCCTTTTTTTCCCCTTAACATACATGACGATGGATTCATCACTATTTAGTGTTAGTTTTTAACAGAATTTATTAGTGTCTTCTAAAAGCCAGTGTCTACTTCCTGAATAATCCTGCCAAATGTCATGGTGTGAATCATTCAAGGATGATTATTCAAGGTTATCTTTATAGCTATTTTCTTCTAACTGTGAAGTTTTGAAGAATCTTCATTTTCACTCCAAAAATTAATTTTCTTTTCACCTTTTTTTTTTTTTTTTTTTTTTTTGAGACAGAGTCTTCCTCTGTCACCCAGGCTGGAATGCAGTGGCATGATTTCGGCTCACTGCAACCTCCGCCTCCCAGGTTCAAGCGATTCTCCTGCCTCAGCCTCCTGAGTAGCTGGGATTACAGGTGTGCACCACCACTCCTGGCTAATTTTTTTTTGTATTTTTAGTAGAGACAGGGTTTCACCATGTTGGTCAGGCTGGTCTTGAACTCCTGACCTCATGATCTGCTCGCCTCGGCCTCCCAAAGTGCTGGGATTACAGGTGTGAGCCACTGCGCCCAGCCTGTTTTCACTTCTTTATTGCTTCTCTTATGCAACCAAGTTACTCATCTTGATATTAGTTGAATTTAAGAACATAATGTTTTATGTTTTTCTGCACTTTAAGATCATATATATATATATATATATATATATATATATATATATATGGGTTTTTTTTGCTTTTTTTTTTGTTTTGTTTTTTGAGACGGAGTCTCGCTCTGTTGCCCAGGCTGGAGTGCGGTGGTGTGATCTCGGCTTACTGCAAACCCTGCCTCCTGGGTTCATACCATCCTCCTGCCTCAGCCTCTCGAGTAGCTGGGACTACAGGCGCCTGCCACCATGCCCAGCTAATTTTTTGTATTTTTAGTAGGGATGGGGTTTCACCGTGTTAGCCAGGATGGTCTCGATCTCTTGACCTTGTGATCCACCTGCCTCAGCCTCCCAAAGTGCTGGGATTACAGCCGTGAGCCACCGCGCCCGGCCAAGATCTTATATTTTTAAATTAGATTATGCAAAAGTGTAATATCCGTTCTAAAATATTCTATTGAAAAACAATATATAACTTTATGCTTCAGAACCTGATCTTAGGTAAAATTTATATTTGTCTCTGCTTTTGAATTGTAAAAATAGATTGCCTATGATTTCGTGTATCAAAGGTAGTCTTAAATAAGATAGAGGTGGTGATGGAAAAATAGTAGTTTGTCACATGCATATATCTGCTAATTGTTCGCCTCCTCAAAAGAAAGGGTTTTTTGCAAATACAGGCTCATTTTTTTTTTTCAATCCTCAGCCCAATTTGGCAGTGAGTAAATATTCAAATGTTTAACCAAATACAGATTTTTAGGAGCGTGACGGTTTTATCTGTGACTTCAGCCTTTATCTCAGTTCCAGATCAGTTTACATTCAGCATTCGTTTGTTAAAACCATGTACAGGTTACTGCTATGGATATTGTGCTAAGGGATGGCTGGGCGCAGTGGCTCATGCCTGTAATCCCAGCACTTTGGGAGGCTGAGGCAGGAGGATTGCTTGAGTCCAGGAGTCCAAGACCAGCCTGGGCAACATGGCGAGACCCTGTCTCTACAAAAAAAAATTCAGAAACAAATAGCCAAGCATGTTGGTGTGTACCTGTAGTCCCAGATACTTATAAGGTTGAGGTGGGAAGATGGCTTGAGCCTGTGATCATGCCACCGCACTCCAGCCTGGGTGACAAAGCAGGATCCTGTCTGAAAAAGAAACAGGGTGGTTGGGGGACAGGGGGTGGTAAGTATACAGAGCTGAATGAGACATCATTTCCTTCAAACTTAAGAGTAACCAAATAGGCCAGGCGTGATGGCTCATGTCTGTAATCCCAGCACTTTGGGAGGCTGAGGTGGGCAGATCACCTGAGGTCAGGAGTTCGAGACCAGCCTGGCCAACATGGTGAAAACCTGTCTCTACTAAAAATACAAAAATTAGCAGGCACGGTAGTGGGCACCTGTATTCCCAGCTACTCGGGAGGCTGAAGCAGGAGAATAGCTTGAACCCGGGAGGCGGAGGTTGCAGTGAGCTGAAATCGCACCATTGCACTCCAGCCTGGGCAACAAGAGCGAAACTCCATCTCAAAACCAAAAACAAAAAAACCCAGAGTAACCAAATACATTTTTAGCTGTAAAAACATTACAAAGATCCTGAGGTAACACAAGAAAGCAAGCCATTTGCACTCTGAGGATTCAAAGAATAAATAGAAGTTTGCCAAACATAGTAAAGGTGGAAGTGATGTCTTTTTTTTTTTTCTTTAACCATGAATTTTCTGGCCAAACTGGAAGTGATTTCTGTATATTTTCTGGCCAAACTGGAAGTGATTTCTGTATGTGGACAAATACATGAAATGTGAATCAGCACTCGGGGAACTAGAAAGTTATTTTTAAAATATATGGACACTGAGGAGTGAGTAACAGAAATAAGGCTGAAGAGCTAGGTAGGAACCAGATATTGATGTTTCTTGTTTGTCATAAGGAAAGCAGAAGTTCTAAGGAGCCAAGAATCTCAAATTCACATTTCTTTGGGGCTAGGCAGATGACTTTATTTCAGGTGATAGTGGGAGAATAGAAGGACATATAGGAGGTTATTATGGGGTTTTAGATGAGGAATGAAAGTAAGGAAAAGGGAGTGGAGTAAGCAAGAAGAGGAAAGGATAGATCTGAAGAGATTTCAAGAAGATTTAAAGATTTGGGAGGTGTGAGAGAAAATTATCTGGGGAGAGTCTCAAGTTTTTGAGTGGATGGCAGTCACTTTTATGTCTTCCATGATACGGAGCAGAGGGGAAGAATTGGGGTGTGAGGATTAGGAGAGATGAGTTATCTGAGGTGTCAAGCATTCAGAAGGTAAATAGGACTGGAGCTCCAACAGAGAGGTCTGGGCTTAAGATAGAGGAAGAGTTGTGTGTCGTTACCATATGAATAGTTACTGAAATTGTGGGGCTGGATGGGCTTTTCAGTTGTTGAAGTGTCGAAGTTCAAGAAGATTCTCATCTTTTTTGGTAATGAACAAACTTTGCTTTGTATATTTAATTTTTAAAAAGTGATAAATTGACTGAAATAATGCGTTTAATGTTATCTATTTTCCTTTTGCATGCTAAACTGCTTATTTAAGTATTTTGGAGTTAAAAGCATCTAAAACGAATTATTGTGTTTTCCTAGAGAATTTCCACTCAAGGACATAATTTTAAGACCCACTTTGATGCTAAAAATACATATATAATTTAAAATTTGAATATAAATTGGCAAAATTGTTTTTCATGCTTATCTAATAATTAACAAAAGTCAATTTTCTCTAGTTTAAAAAAAATTCTGAAGTATGTTACTAGTTCTTTGTTTATGCTTTTCAGAGGGCATGTCTTCAGTAAAAGGCAGTTTAGAAACTTTTATATATGCCTGCTGAGAACATTAGAGAATAAGGCTGCCTGACTGGCAGGAATTATTTAGATAATGAAGAAACTGTAAGATTTACTAATTTAGCCTTGGAAAAATTCCATTTAAGAGAAAATAAAAGTTATCGCTTCATAGCACATTTCCAAAGTCTGGTAGAGTCTAAGATGAATTATTGAACCAGTTCTGTGGAGAGAGAAGTAAGTTAAGAGTTTTCAGGTCCATATGATCTTTGAATGAAACTTAAGTGAGTTTTCTTAGTTAAAAAAGAAAAAAAAAAGTGTGCTATATTGGTAAAGGTTTATTTTTGATGGTTTTTGAAAGTTTGGAATTCTTTTGAAGATTATTTAATTGCTTGGAATAATATCTTTTATATTGAAACTACCTAAATAATTTGCCAAATGTCTTACAAACTTTTGTTTAACAAAAGACAAAGATTCTATTCCAATTTTTTTTTTTTTTTTTTTTGAGACAAAGTTTTGCTCTGTCATGCAGGCTGGAGTGCAGGGGCACACTCTCAACTCACTGCAGCCTCCACTTCCTCGGTTCGAGCTATTTTCCTGCCTCAGCCTCCCGAGTAGTTGGGACTACAGGTGTGCTCCACTACGCCTGGCTACTTTTTGTCTTTTTAGTAGAGATGGGATTTCGCCTTGTTGGCCAGGCTGGTCTTGAACTCCTGACCTCAGGTGATCTGCCTGCCTCGGCCTCCCAAAGTGCTGGGATTACAGGCATGACCCATGGCACCTGGCTTTCTACTTCCATTTGGTTTTCTAAACTGGTGATAGTGTAACCGTCCAAGGTTCTGAAATGTGTTAACTCAGTAGTTTTTATCCTCTATAACTATATCTGAAAATAAGGGATTCCCTACCATGAGATCAAGAGTTCTAGGATTGTTCCGTAAAATTAATTTTAATAGAAGAGTAAGTCCACACTTTATATTGTCAGTTGGTTTTTGAAAACTGTGGCTAAGAAATGAAACTAGTTTTTTTCCTCATCAACATTATAATGAAGGAAATGATGTTATTTGAGGACCTGCTATATGTCCTTTTGCTTAATGTTTAACACATTAAAAACATCAGAAAATGAAGGGGTAGCAGTGCTGCCTTTAATTAATATCTCCATTTGACATAATATTCTTATAAAATAAAAAGTTTTCATGGTTGTTTGCCATTTAGTACCAAGAACCTATTGACAATATTCATTAAGGGCTTTTTTAAAACAATTCTTTATTTTTCCTTCTCTATTACCCTTGGTGCAAGATCTCTGTATAATTAAGGGCTTATTGCATGTGTTTGCATCTCCTAAAAGGTAAATCTTTAATTTAAATGTATCAAGAAATGGGAACTTCTTTTGGTTGAAAAAAATTAAATTACTGTGGGGAAGAGTGATAAATGTAACATGGAAAGTATAAAGTTTAGTATTTATTATACAGATTGTTATACTTAGTTGTCATACATTTTTGATGATAATTTTCCTTTTGTCTTGATTAGCTAAGTCATAACATTAAAAATGTGGTGCTTCGACCCAGTGGAGCGAAACAAAGCCGCCTAATGTTAACTCTGCAAGATAACAGCTTCTTGTCTATTGACAAAGTACCAAGTAAGGATGCGGAGGAAATGAGGTTGTTTCTAGATGCAGTCCATCAAAACAGACTTCCTGCAGGTGAGTACTAATCACCCCAGGGTCTAACGTTAGTATTTTTACAAGACTATGACTAGACTACAGACCAATATTCAACTGAATTCATCAGCGTATTAAAAGGATTATACACCATGAGCAAATAAGATTTATTCCTGAAATTCAAAAATAGTTCACCATATGAAAATCAATCTGTGTAACACATCATTCTTGACAAATGGAGGACGAAAACCACATGATCATCTGAATTGTTGCAGATGAAAACATTGACAAAATCCAACACTCTTTCATGATAAAAACACTCAACAAACTAGGAGTAGAAGGAAACGACTCAGCGTAATAAAGGTCATATGCAACAACTTACAGCTAACATTGTACTTAGGGGTGAAAAACTGGAAATGTTTCCTCTAAGATCATTAGCAAGGCAGGAATACCTGCTCTTGCCACTTCTATTTAACATAGTACTAGAAGTCTTAGCCAGAGCCATTAGGCAAGAAAAGGAAACAACAGGCATCCAAATTGGATAGGAAGAAGTAAAATTATTTGTGTTTGCAGATGACTTGATCTTATATGTAGATTCCACAAAACAATATGATTAGACAAAGGAGCAGGATTTTTTATTATTTATTTATTTATTTGTTTGTTTGTTTTGAAATGGAGTCTGACACCTAGGCTGGAGTGCAGTGGTGTGATCTCAGCTCACTGCAACCTCCACCAGGGAGGAGAATTTAAATTACAGTTGGGAAAAGTTGCCTTGTTGCGTAAATCTTAGACACTTACCTATCTATATGAAAATTATTCTGAAGTTTTACTCTTGCTGTGGAAAATGAGTCCTGTAAAAAAATCACGTGGTATGATCAGGTTCCTCTGCCCCCTCTAACCCCTTTCATTTAAAATAGTGTTTTTTTTTTCTTTTAATGCATTTACAGGCACTTTTTCTTTTCTTTTCTCTTTTTCTTTTTCTTTTTTTTGAGACAGTGTCTCACTCTGTCACCCAGGTTGAAGTACAGTGGCAAGATTCCACTGTGTTGCCCAGGCTGTTATCGAACTCCTGGGCCCAAGCGATTGACCTTCCTTGGCCTCCCAAAGTGCTGGGATTACAGGCGTGAGCCACTGCCTGGCCCTACAGCCATCTTTTTAGGAAAAAAATCTCTGCTTAAAATGAGTTCTCTACTATCACATTAGTCTTTAGCTCTGTCATCTTCAACATTTTACTATTACTTATATTTTGTAGTTGACAAACTTACTTGAATTTTTTCAACTTAAATACGACACATTAAAAACATCAGAAAATGAAGGTGTAGCAGTGCTATCTTTAATTAGTATCTCCATTCGACACCGTATTCTTGTAAAATAAAAGCTTTTTATGGTTGTTTGCCATTTAGTACCTACTCATTATATGTTCATGCCACCAAATTGGAGCATATCAATTTACTAAACTATTGAATTTTAGAATCAAGAAATTGAGCCCAGGCGCGGTTGCTCACACCTGTAATCCCAGCACTTTGGGAGGCCGAGGTGGGCGGATCACGAGGTCAAGAGATCGAGACCATCCTGGCTAACACGGTGAAACCCCATCTCTACTAAAAATACAAAAAATTAGCCAGGCATGGTGGCGAGTGCCTGTAGTCCCAGCTACTTGGGAGGCTGAGGCAGAAGAATGGCATGAACCCGGGAGGCAGAGGTTACAGTGAGCCGAGATTGCGCCACTGCACTCCAGCCTGGGCTACAGAGTGAGACTCCATCTCGAAAAAAAAAAAAAAAAAAAGAATCAAGAAATTGAATACTATTTAAAATTCTTAGAATATGTCAGAGGCTAGTTTATATCTCTGTTTTAGTTTTATTTCATCTTACCCATATTAATGGAATCACTGTTTTAACAATTGATACGTGTAAGAAAAGCATGTCTTCAAATACATTGGCGTGGAAAGCACAACATACTGTCTGGGGACCAATATTGAACAACATAGCATAATGAAAAAATATGGGCTTTGGCCATAAATAGATGTAGGTTGAAATTCTCGCTCTGCCTGTTATTTCTGTGTGGTTTTAGGTAAGTCACTTAATGACTGAATTTTAATTTCCTAATCTCTAACATGAAAGTATCACCTTGATTTCAGGGCTTCTTAAAGAATGAGAGCTCGTAAATGTAAAAGTATGACTTCCCTATGCTAGGCACTCAGTAAGTCATTGGCGTTATTAGAATAGCTAGCTGTGGGCTTAACTCTTAATTCATTCTGTGATCTTGGGCAAGTCATTTTAATCTCAGGTTTAGTTGCTTTAGCTGCCCAAAGGTGGTTATTATATACTTTGCAGAGACTAGAGCAAAATAATGAATAAAAATACTTTGAACAGCATAAAGCATTTAATATAAGTGTGGCATTTCAAATCAGTGGACAAAAGACTAATATTTGATAAAGTGTTAACCATAAACAAGACAACTAACCATTTAGGAAGTTAATACACTTGGATCCTTATCTCCAGTGACCAAAGATTTGAATGTAAAAAAAAAATGATAAAAGTATTGTAAAAAGTACTTTTAACATAATCTCTGGATGGAAAAGACTTTTCTGGGTGTTACATAAAAACTAGAATTAATAAAGGAAAAAGATTGAAAACTTGTGTTAAAAAATTAGTCTCTCTGGCAAGGAACAAAAGACAAAGGAAGAAAATAGTAGCCAGAGTGACAGTTAATATTGCTAATATACAAAGACCTATTTTGCAAATCAATTAAAAAAAACTAGTAGAGAAATTGACAAAAACTGCAAATAGAGAATTCAGGAAGCAAAATAGATGGCCCTTACACATGAAAAAATTCTCAACTTCACCAAACTCAGATTCCTATTACCACATTGGTAGCAGTGTGAGGGGAAGCAAGATACTCTCATATACTTGGTAGGAGCATAGAGGTTTTTTTTTTTTTTTTTTTCTTTTTTTTTTTTGAGGACTGTAATAATGTCAGTTTAGTTTAAAATTGTATGTTCGCTCAGTAATTCTTATTATAAGGAGTTTTTCCTACAAAAAGATTTGTGAAAGGATGTTAAGCATTGTTTGCAACTTTGAAAAATTAAAACATTTCAAATGGTCATCAGTTGGAAATTGGCTAACCAAATTAAAGTATAAAATATTTTTAAAAGTATATGCAAATTTGTATTTATACAATACCTTGAATGTTCCTTGAACTCCCATTAGTTTCTTCAGAATAGAAGCCATTTATTCTGCTGGATAAACTTACCTGTAGAGAATGTTTTGGAGTATATGTTATTGGAGATACAACTGTCACTGTTTCTGACATCCAGTGTCAGTGTTCATGTTGTCGATACACAATGACTTTTCCATAGTGTTATTAATATAATTACCAAATGTTTATTCTAGCTTTTTTTTGCTTTGTAAATTTTAGCCTTCTATTAAATGTTTTCAGGTATATGTGTTACTTAATTTTTTGCTTCAGATTCTAGCTCTAAATTTTAGTTTATATAAGATGTATATTCTGTCAGAAAGAATTGGTTGATAGGCACTTTGATTTGTTTTCTTTTTTGCCTGCTGTTTCGTCCATTTCTTCAATATTATATAAAAATAATAATGATAAATCTTTTTGTTAAAGTGAGTGATTTGGGGATTTAAAAAAAATTTATATTTTTGGTCACCAGCCATGAAACCATCTCAGGGATCTGGTAGTTTTGGAGGCATTCTGGGCAGCAGGACCTCACAGAAGGAAACCAGCAGGCAGCTTTCTTACTCAGACAATCAGGTATGTTCATTTGAATCTTTTTAGCATTTAAAAAAAATGATAGTTGGCCAGGCATAGTGGCTCACGCATGTAATCCCAGCACTTGGGAGGCCGAGGCGGGTGGATCACCCGAGGTCAGGAGTCTGAGACCAGCCTGGCCAACACGGTGAAACCCCATCTCTACTAAAAATACAAAAATTAGCCAGGCGTGGTGGCACATACCTGTAATCCTAGCTACTCAGGAGGCCGAGGCAGGAGAATTGCTTGAACCCAGGAGGTGGAGGTTGTAGTGAGCCAAGCTCATGGCATTGCACTCCAGCCAGGGCAACAGAGCAAGACTCCATCTCAAAAAAAAAAAAAAAAAGATAGTCATAGACTATCAAGGGTATTTCTGCATACCTGAAATGTATCATTTCATTTAGGTATCATTCCAAACCATAGAGTAAGAGAAACTTTGAAGCTTTTCTGTAAGTAAATTTATGAATTCTCTTTGGCTGTGCAAAGAGGTGATCACTTAGTCCACTTATTGGACTAAGCAGTGAATAAGATTTCATTTTTGTCAGGTTCTTTTTATAGGTTAGATTTTTGGGGGGACATTTTTATTGAGATATAATTGACATGCAGTAAGTTGTGTATATTTAAAGTACAATTTGATATATTTTGACTTATATATGTCCTTAAAATCATCATCATAATCAACATAGTGAACATAACTGTAACTCTTGAGATTTCTTATTCTTCTTAGTAATCCTTCCCTCTGATCCCTATCCAGAAGCAACCACTGATATGTTTTCTCCCACTATAGATTAGGTTGTAATTTCTGGAGTTTTATATAAATGGAATGAGCATGTAATTTTGGGAGGGCAGGGTCTGGCTTCCCTCAGCATAATTATTTCGAGATTCATACATTCCTTGGAATTTAAATTGTTGAAATATTATTTAAGTGCATAAGTGTTAACACATATAGCAGAAGCAAGTATTTATGCTTTCACAAGTAGTAATTCTCGTTAGTGGAGTCATAAATTCAATTTTGTGGGTCATAACTAACATTAAATTTAAAAAGTAGAATAGAAAATAATAGAGAATATTGTACATATTAAGGATAAATACTGATTTTTCAAACTTTTATTTTGGTTTATTTATACATATTTATAATAGGTTTTGATGTAAAATATTTCTTACTATGTGGCCAGGCGTGGTGGCTCACTCCTGTAATACCAGCACTTTGGGAGGCTGAGGTGGGCAGATTCCTTGAGCCCAGGAGTTTGAGACCAGCCTGGGCAACATGTGAAACCCTGTCTCTACAAAAAAATACATAAATTAGCTGGGCATGGTGGTGTGCACCTGTAGTCCCAGCTGCTTCGAAGACTGGGGTGGGAGAATCACCTGAGCCTGGGAAGTCAAGGCTGCAGGAAGCAGTGATTGTGCCACTGCACTCCAGCCTGGGTGACAGAGTAAGACTCTGTCTTAAATATATATATGTAATATATATATTTGTTACTATGGGATGGGATAATATTCAAAATTCTGAAAAAGTTGCAAAACAGTGGACATGTAGTATGCTACTGTTTGTATAACAAAAAGTAAAATATTGATTTGTATTTGCATAACAGAGCAAGGGAAGAATTAGTGGGAAAGGGGGAAGTGGAAGAACTGAGTGGATAGTCATAGTGAGACTTATCATTGGTCTGTGGCTTTTAATATTACTTTGATTTGTGAACCTTGAGAATATATCACTCATTTGAAAATAAGTTTAACTTTTTAAAGTATTCATTCAGATGCTCTTAGAAGTTTTAAAATTTCCTATCCTAGGATTGTAATTCTGTAAAACAAAAGTAATGGGACATAACTTCCATAGAAAAATTGCATAGCTCTTAATGTAGAGATATAAAACTTAACTGGCAGAGTGTTCATGTAAAGCTGTATTTCTCAACTAATGCTTACATTGCCATATTCTCTTTGAGTGTTCTTGCCATGTCTTAAGGTAGACTCTTTGATTCATCTTCACATTGAACTCTATCTCACCTTCCTTTTCCCTATCATATGTTTCATTCCTCCAAACTAGAACCCTCTCAAGAGTCATGACTGTTTTGTTGGCATTTAAGTTGTGGCAACCAAATGTCACTGTCACCTTTTCTTAACTTGTCATAATCATAATTAGATATTTTTTTCCTCCAAAGATCAGTTCTCATGCTGATCACTAGAGCCATGTCTTTGTGTGTCTTTTTTTTTTTTTTTTTTTTAGTTAGTAATTCAAAGCAGTGTTCTTGCCCCCTCACCAGGTGTGCTGTGGAGTTTTTAAGTTTATAAGAATGCTATAGGAAAATAAGTGTCAAGCTCAATTTTTCACACTGACTGTACATTAGAATCACCTGGAGTGCTTTTAAAAACAACAACAACAAAAAACAACAACAACAAAACTGATGAATGAGCCTTACCGCAGACCAACTAGAATAGAATCTCTAGAGATGTATCTCCATTTGTATTTTTTCCTTTTTTTAGAGATAGGGTCTTGCTCTGTCGCCTAGGCTAGATTGCAGTGGTACAGTCGTAGATCACTATAACCTCAAACTATTGAGTTCAAGTGATCCTCCCGCCTTCGCTTTCTGGGATTACAGGCATGAGCCATCGCACCTGGCTCCATTTGTATTTTTTAAACCTTTCCATTGGAGAATCACTGTTCTAAAAGTATTCCAGTTAATTTGAAGATTTAACTATCTCAAACTTTATTTTTACAGGCTTCTGCAAAAAGAGGAAGTTTGGAAACTAAAGATGATATGCCATTTCGAAAAGTTCTTGGTAATCCAGGTAGAGGATCGATTAAGACTGTAGCAGGAAGTGGAATAGCTCGGACGATTCCTTCTTTGACGTCTACGTCAACTCCTCTTAGATCAGGGTTGCTAGAAAATCGGTAGGAGAGACTTTTATTTCTTAGTCACTAGCTGTATCTGTTTGTAAATGTCTTTTAGGCCTTTTAGAAATACCAGTAATTTGAGGAGAAATAAAGTATAGAGTACATTTTTGGTAGATGTAATGATTACAAGTATTTGTCATATGTAGTTTATGTCAGTGACATGTATTAAGCATACAAATATACAGCATATAAATTTAAATATGGGCCAGGTGTGATAGCTCACGCCTGTAATCCCAACACTTTGGGAGACTGAGGCGGGCGGATCATGAGGTCAGGAGATTGAGACCATCCTGGCTAACATAGTGAAAACCCTTCTCTACTAAAAATACAAAAAAATTAGCCTGGTGTGGTGGCACACGCCTATAGTCCCAGCTACTCCGGAGGCTGAGGCAGGAGAATCGCTTGAACCTGGGAGGCAGAGGTTGCGGTGAGCCAAGATCACGTCACTACACTTCAGACTGGGGTGACAGAGCGAGACTGTCTGGAAAATAATAATAATAATAATTAAATATGGTGTAGAGAATTAGATAATAGTAGTCCCATTTCCTGTCCTTCAGTATGTTGATTTATGAATTTTTGTGATATGAATTGTGACTTTTTAAAAGTAACCTTTTCTTTGTTCTCTGTAGTACTGAGAAGAGGAAAAGAACGATATCAACTGGCTCAGAATTGAATGAAGATTACCCTAAGGAAAATGATTCATCATCGTAAGTTACTTTAAGGGCCTTTATAGTGTTAGAGCAGTGTTTCTTATATTGGTATTTGTAACCACTGGGGAAGATTGGGGAAATGGTTTTAATTTATGAGAATTCCAAAGATGGAAGAGCAGAATGTAAAGTAGTTTGGTGACAGTAGACTGTAGTCTCAATAGAGAGGGAAATTAGCCAGTGCTATTGCTTTGGTCATTTCATTGCATTTCTCTTATCCTGCCTTTTTTTAAATCTGCAGTACTTAGTGGGAGAATAGAACTGAAGAACTCTAAACAAATGTTTCTTGCTGGCTGCTGTTTTAGTGTGAACCCCTTCTTGTCTTCTTTATGCTTAATTAAAAAAAAGTTTTTTTACTTTTTCATTTTACTCATGTAAAAATTCAGCCTAGAGGTTAAAGGATGTGAGCCTATGTGTTCTAGGCAAGTAGCATTCATCTTTCAGAGATGTTTTCTGGGTTGAACAAAAGGGAATAGATCAACCCAGGGTGCTCGCCAACTCGTAATCATCGTCCTCATTTTGTGAGGATTTTTTTTTTTTGTCTTCTAGGGGAGCAAACTAATTATACAGTTATCAGTTAAAATCTCAATTAATACCTTAACAGAATCAGTTGGTAGACAGTTAATTGGTACTTGAGGTCAAGAGGTCACTAGAAAGGAGTTGGGAAAAAACCAAAGAAACTTTATGTATTAATTGATTTGCTGCTGTCATAGATGTAAAAGTCTGAGTAGGTGGTAGGACTGGTATCTGAAACTATAATCACCAAGGACTCAGATTCTTTCTGTCTTGTTGTTCTGCCATCCTTACTTAATAAGCAGCCTCCGTTTTGTGGACCAAGGTAGCCACTTCAGTCTCTACTTTCTTGTCTCCATTTCTATTAGTTGAAGAGAGCAAAGGGAGGGCATGCTGTTTCCTTAGGCTGGAAATTGCATATACCACCTTTGTGCATATCACATTGGCCAGAACTTAATCACATGGTTGTATCAGGTTATGAGAAGGTCTGGGAAATATGCCTGTATTTCAGCTATTGTGGCAAAAGTGTACAGTGGTTATTTAGGGACAACTAATACAACTAATAGTCTGCCTTAGTTTGCCCCTACAGCCACTGAAATAACCCAGTTCACTATTCTTCCATACATAGAACACCCTTATCTCTATCCAAATGGAGAAGAACTCCAAATCTCATGAGAACATTGTATCCAGCTCAGAGTCTAGGATCTTTGGGTGATCTTTCTCTCTGGGTGCAGTCTTCTCTATAAGGTCCAAATGTACCTTGGACCATGCCCCTCATGGTCTGGTACCTAAAAACTAAAAGGCATGTTAATTTGCATTCCCCACTCCAGACCTCATGCACACATCATTATACATTGCTGGAGTAGGAACAGAATAATCACAGTAAAAATTTCTGTTTAAAATAGACAAGAATAGGAAACTGGAGGGGTCTTGGGTCTATAGCAGTGATAAAATCTTGCTAGGTGGAAATTGTGAGGACAGTGAAGGCGTTGGAATAAGTTCCTGGTTAGCCCATCTAGCAGTCTGATTCTGTTGTCTGGGAGAAACCCCCTTGCCCATTGTACTCCATGTGACCCCTGGCTTTGCCCCTTGGCAGATTTTCCTTGTTTGTTTTCTTTAAAGGCACCACCAAAATAGATTTTGAAGACTATATTTTTCATCAAGGCCATATAGCTTTTATAGCCTGCTTCATCCAAGTTTAAAGATTCTATAAAGGTAAAACAAGCAGGCTTGAGAAAGAATTGGGGTCCCTCTCTCTCTCTCTCTCTCTCTCTCTCTATATATATATATATATATATTTTTTTTTTTTTTTGTGAAACGGAGTCTTGTTCTGTCACCCAGGCTGGAGTGCAGTGGCACGATGTCGGCTCACTGCAACCTCCACCTCCCAGGTTCAAGCAAGGTTGAAGCACTGCCTCAGCCTCCCATGTAGCTTGGACTACAAGCGTGTGCCACCACGCCCAGCTAATTTTTGTATTTTTAGTAGAGACAGGGTTTCACCATGTTGTCCAGGCTGGTCTGGAACTCCTGACCTCAAGTGATCTGCCCGCCTCGACCTCCCAAAGTGCTGGAATTATAGGCATGAGCCACCGCACCTGGCCTGTTTTGTTTTAATATACTTTTTAATTTTGAAATAATCTAATTTGCAGAAAAGTCACAAAGATAACATAGAATGTTCCTGTATACCCCTTACCCAGCTTCTGCTAATATTAATATCAAAGTTACTTTCTACAAAACTGACTCTCTAGTTAACTCTTACCACTGCCTCAGTTTGAGAATCAAAAGCAATTGGATATTTTTATCCCGTGGTTTCAAATTACCAGACAATTTTGATTCTAGGCTCTTGGCACAGAGAGCTATGTTTTTGTTTGTTTGTTTTTTTTTTTTTTTTGAGACGGAGTCTCGCTGTGTTGCCCAGGCTGGAGTGCAGTGGTGTGATCTCAGCTCACTGCAAGCTCTGCCTCCTGGGTTCACACCATTCTCCTGCCAAGTAGCTGGGAGTACAGGCACCCGCCACCACGCCCAGCTAATTTATTTTTTGTATTTTTAGTAGAGACAGAGTTTCACGGTGTTAGCCAGAATGGTCTTGATTTCCTGACCTCGTGATCCGCCTGCCTCAGGCTCCCAAAGTGCTGGGATTACAGGCATGAGCCACCACGCCCGTCCAGTTTTTTTTTTTTTTTTTTTTTTTTTTTTTTTTTTTTGAGACGGAGTCATGCACTGTCGCCCAGGCTAGAGTGCAATGGTGCCATCTCGACTCACTGCAATCTCCGCCTCCTGGGTTCAAGTGATTCTCCTGCCTCAGCTTCCCAAGTAGCTGGGATTACAGGCGTGCACCACCATGCCTGGCTAATTTTTGTGTTTTTAGTAGAGACGGGGTTTTACCATGTTGCCCAGGCTGGTCTTGAACTTCTGAGCTCAGGTGATCTGCCCGCCTCGGCCTCGCAAGGTGCTGGGATTATAGGCATGAGCCACCATGCCTGTCCACTATGTTTCTTTTCGTCACTGATTGCAAGCTGATTAGCTTTGGCCTAAATTTATATGTTTCAAATAGGACCTTGTTGAAAGCAATAAGAAGCACTAACACAGACCAGTATCCTTAATTGTAATCTTTTACTGTAGAGCTATAGGTTCAGTGAGTATGAGATCTGCCTTTCAAGACATTAATATGACCGTTTTTATCAAATATTTTACTAAGGCATAAAATGGTCATCACCTTTCTAATCTGTAATATTGGTATTCGTACCTCCCTATCCTCTTACTAAGCCAGTGCTACATGTTTTAGGTTTGTTATGGTAGCACCCCACTTTTAATAACAAATTTTGTATATTCAAGGTCTAGTTGAAGGGAACAAAATTCACTCTAGCGAGTTTATGCACAAAGGTATTTGCACACAATAAGTATTAAATGGCTTACAGAATCATTAGGACAGTTGAAAAGACAGGCTTTAAGTTGAGTTTTCAGGAATGATTTTGAGAGGTTTGCCTCAAACCAGATCACCAAAGATGCTCCCGGCTATTCTGTCATGAAGCTAACAGCTGAATTGGAATCTGTCATGAAAGCTGTCCTCTCTAGAACCGTGCTGTCACTGCCAATATTGGAAACCCTGTATAGAAAAACCAAGGTGATATTTAGCATCAGAAATAGTGGAATGGTAATGCTTCTGCCTTATTTACACTTCCCAGATCTTGCATGTAATTGCCTTATTTTAAATCTGATCCAGAACACTAACTAAGAAATGTAGGGTTACTTTATTAGCATTCTTGTTTCTGCACATCAGGGAGGTACACCAGAATGTGGTTGTGCATGCCAGTCTAGCACGTTCACTACACTTTTGGGAAGTCCCAGTTGTTCCAATTAGAAGTCTGTCTGATAAGCACTAGGTTACCGATCCTTGTTCTGGGTTACTAATACTTTTTACACCATCACATCTAGATTTTTTTAAAGTTTGCACTCCTTAGAAGCTGACCTAGATGAATATACTTGTGCAAATGACATTTAAAGCAGTGCTTATAGAGGAGACAAATAACAGGGTGGGAGAAGCAGGCCAGAGAAGAAGAGGAAGCCAAGCAAGAGTGTGATCTCAGGTAAAAGTACCACAGAGAATAGGCTTCGTCTTGATCTAGCAGGGAAACTCTTGGGTTGTTCTAGCTTGAGGCAGGGAGGCTGGGCTTTCCTATTTCCATACTGGACCATCTTTGGTTACCAGTTGCTCTGGCTCTGTCCAGGTGGGCAAAATGTTTTAAGTAGTTAAATGCAGTCCTCTGAAGAACTGCAGATGCTGACTGGTGAACCACATTGAAAATACACAGTCTAGGGGTGTGTAAAGGATAAAAAGGATCTTAGAGACTCTGATGGAGCGTCACCATTGTCCACTAAAAGAGTTGGTACTATAGTTCCACCTTCCCCTAGCTTGTACCATTTATATTGACTCCTGTCTTGTATTAAGTTTATTCCATTTTGTCATGGATTCTTCATATTGTTGCTTCCCACTTCTGGGGAAGAATCTTACAAAAGGAGGCTTAGTGGGATTAACCACAGTGTGTTGCTGCAGGCGGTCTTAGGGCTGTAACCCATATTGACATCTCTTCCTACCGTCAGTTCCATGCGTCCTCTATTAACACTTCTGCTCATCTTGATAGTTTGACTGAATGGCATTACCGAGATCTTCATCTGAGGGATTTGAGCCTTTGGTCACCATGTGCTTGTCAGACTGTGGTTGTTGTGATTGCCCATTATAATTACATGAGAGCTATGCTTATCACTGAGCATGAGAGCATTAAGAGGCACCCTAGTGAATCTCCTTTATACCATATAAATTCCTCACTGCCCTCATTATATAGCAGCAACCCTTCTTCCTTACAATAGTCATTTACCCCTGCCAGTATGGTAACTCCTTTTCTTTCCTATGAATCTGCCTGCATGAGGAGCTCAAAATAGCTAGGTAACAGCCATAACTTCAGGTTTAATTGTTCTTCAACTGTCCTCCTTGATTAAAAAGCACCCCCTCTGGGAACTAGGACCCACAAAATCTAATTTGGAGAGACAGCACAAATTCTCCAAATGAGTTATTGAAAAATAATGGCAAATGGGGCTACTCCTGCTTTTATTTCTTGGTTGCTGGACCCATATATTTTTTACAAATGGAATGATTTGTTGGTATCTTGAAGGCCACCCCATTCTTAATGAGATCCTCTTCATTCTGCACTTTTAAAGGGTATTGCAGCACTTTATCAGGCCAGCAGCTTTGGGGTAATACTGTATGTGGTAGGAACTGTGGATCTTTGTGGTCATATGCTGTCATTGTACCTCCTATTCTGCAAAGTGGAATACTTGTTCTAAGATACTATGTGAGTTTTCTTGTTAGTGAATGAGATACTCCTATGAGTCCTTGGATAGTAATACTGGTCAAGGCACCATAGACAGCATAGGCAAATGTATATAGTAGTCCCCCCTTATGCATGATTTTACTTTTTATGGTTTCAATTACCTATGGTCAACCTTGGTCCAAAAATGTTAAATGGAAAATTCCAGAAATAAATAATTCATAAGTTTTGTTTTGGTTTTGAGACAGGGTCTTGCTCCAGCCCAGGCTGGAGTGCACTGGTGTAGTCATAGCTCACTGTAGCCTCCAACTCCTGGGCTTAAGCAGTCAAGCCTCAGCCTCCCAAATAGAACTACAGGCATGTGCCACCATACCTGGCTAGTCTTGGCTATTTTTATTTTTATTTTTATAGGGATGCAGTCTTGCTATGTTGCCCAGGCTGGTCTTGAACTCCTGGCCTCAAATAATCCTCCCACCTGGCCTCCCAAAGTGCTGGGATTATAGGCGAAAACTACTGCACCTGGCCCTAATTCATAGGTTTTAAATGGTGCACTGTTTTGAGTAGCACAATGAAACCTTGAGCTGTCCCATTCCATCTGGCCTGGGATGTGAATCATTCCTTTGTTTAGTGGCTCCACACTGTATATGCTACCCGCCCATTAGTCACTTAATAGCCATCTTGGTTATCAGACCAACTGTGAGAGTATTGCTGTGTTTATATTAAGTAACCCTTATATTACTTAATGATTATCCAAAGCACGACAGTAGTGATGCTGGCAATTCAGATGTGCCAAAGAGAAACTGTAAAGTGCCTCCTTTAAGTGAAAAGGTAAAAGCTCTCAACAAAGAAAGAAAAAAAAAGATTTTTTTTTTGAGATGGAGTCCCACTCTGTCATCTAGGCTGGGATGCAGTGGCATGATCTTGGCTCATTGCAACCTCTGCCTCCTGGTTTCACGCAATTCTCCTGCCTCAGCCTCCTGAGTAGCTGGGATCACAGGTGCGTGCCATCACACCCAGCTAATTGTTGTATTTTTAGTAGGGATGGGGTTTCACCATGTTAGCCAGGCTGGTCTCGAACTCCTGACATCGTGATCCGCCCACCTCGGCCTCCCAAAGTGCTGAGATTACAGCCATGAGCCACTGCGCCCGGCCAGGTTTTTGTTTTTTTGAGACAATCTTGCTCTATTACCCGGGCTGGAGTGCAGTGACACAATCTCAGCTCACTGCAACCTCCGCCTCCCGGGCTCAGGCGATCTGTCCACCTCAGCCTCCCAGGCAGCTGGGACTACAGGCATTCACCACCGTGCCTAGCTAATTTTTGTATTTTTTGTAGAGACGGGGTTTCACCACGTTGCTCAGGTTGGTCTCAAACTCCTGAGCTCAAGCGATCTGCCCGCCTCAGCCTCCCAAAGTGTTGGGATTACGGGTGTGAGCCACTGTGCCCGGCCAATAAAAAGAATCTTATGCTGTGGTTGCGAAGATCTATGGTAAGAATGAATCTTCCATCCATGAAATTGTGAAGAAGGAAAAAAAAAATGTATGTTACTTTTTGTGTTGCACCTCAAACTGCAAAAGTGTAGCCACAGTACAGGATAATTGCTTAGTTAGAATGGAAAGGGCAGGTCGGGCACGGTGGCTAATACCTGTAATCCCAGCACTTTGGGAGGCAGAGTCAGGTGGATGGCTTGAGTCCTGGAGTTCAAGACCAGCCTGGGCAACATAGCAAGATCTCATCTCTACAAAAATTAGCTGGGTGTGGTGACATGTGCCTGTCATCCCAGCTACTTGGGAGGCTAAGGTGGGAGGATCGTTTGAGCCTGGGAGGCAGAGGTTGCAGTGAGCCGAGATCACACCACTGCATTCCAGCCTGGGCAGCAGAGCAAGCCCCTGTCTCAAAAATAAAAATAAAATAAAGTAGCATTAAATTTGTGAGTGGAAGACATGAACAGAATTTGTTCCAGTTGCTGGCAATTGAGTTCAATACCATCTGTGGTTTCAGTACTATCTGTGAATTCCATCATATTCATTGTGGGTCTTAGAACATGTACCCTGAAGATAAGGGGGAACTACTGTATCTAGAATATTGTCAATCCCAATAAGGATTAATTGCTGTCTTTTTTGGTGTGGAAAAAATCTGATGTAATCAATTTGCTACCAAATGACTGGCTTCCTCAAGGGATGCCCTTGGATCAGGGTCTCAGTCTTTGCTGTTAACCAACAGGACATTCAGCAGCCACAGTAGATAAACCTTGGTGAAGGGGAACCCATTTTTTATAGCTTCTGTCTGCCACCATGGCTGTTACATTATTCATGGTCCCTTTGTGGAAATAACGGAATGTCTAAGGACAGAGGCTGGCTGACATGCACTGGACAAGTTATCCTGCTGATTGTTTAGTGTCTCTTTAGTGTTGTTCTCTGGTGAGCATTAACATGTAAAACAGATCACTCTTTGTACATACTCCCATAAGTCTGTCCATATACCTCTTCCATAAATCATTTCTTTCCAGTCTTCCAGGCTTGCTCGTTCCAAGCCCCTATTTGTCCAAATCATTTGCCACAACCCAGGAGTCCATGACCCACTTCTCTCTCCATACAAAGTAGATGATGAGATGCATCCCTCCAAGCTCTGCACAATGGAGGATTTCCCCTCACAACTGTCTTTCAAGGCAGTCTCTAGTGGGACTATAGTGCAACAGTAGTTTATTTGCAGTTTGTACCGATGTACCAAGATGACCTATGCATTAATCAGGCCAGGTTTATTCCTCGTTTCAGCTTGACGTAGGAAATGCCCCTAACGCTTGTTCTTGTCATCTCTTTCTTACTTGGGCCCAATTCCAATATACCTGCTTCCATTTTATGATGAATTGCTGTTGTACTCTCCTGGTCTTATGACTTCATGGGTGTGATAGCGCTTAGCTCCTGATGGTTAGCTCTGGTTGCACAGTCCCTTGATGACCATCAGTCAGATGCTCTGTCTCTTCCAGGGCTTAATAATATGCCAAGAGTAGTATGCCATACTTTACAGATGAGGTATAATTTTTGGCTGCAGACAGCATGGTCTTGCTTTACAAGGTCTGGGCTGCAACTCTCCTGTGGGTGACTCTACACATTGTCTTTGTCCTTTAAGTTGGTAATTGGCTCAACTGAGCCTGTCTTCTCTCTTGAACACATAAATACTCAGCATCAACCAGTCAATTCCATAGTCTTTTTGATGATTATTTACCCGATATCACCTACATCTTATCTGTTGCTGTATCCAAACCACTCCAAAATTTAGTGACTTGAAATAGTAACTATTCATTTTTGCTTATGAATTTATGGTCACCTGGGTGGTTCTGTTTATCTGGGCCCAGTTTGGCTCATAGTACCTGGATTCTAATTTTGTTACGCCTCTGTAGTCAGTTGATGGTTTGGCTAGAGTTTGACTGGTCTAGGATGGCCTCACTCATATAACTGGCCATTGAGTGGTGGGGGTGATTGGGCCATGTGTCTTCCACTGTTAACAGGCTAGCCTGGGATTATTCACATAGCAGTGGCAGGGTTCCAAGAGAGTGAGTGGAAACCTGCAGGGCACCTTTAGACTTAGGGTCAGAACTCACACACTGTTAACTTCTGTCACATTGTTTTGGGAAAAGGAAATCACAGGACTAGCCCCATTAAGGGATGAAGAAATAGACTGAATTTATTGATTAGAAGCTTGAATATAGGGAGTGAAATAATTTGGGACATTTTAAAAACAACTTTATTAAGCTACAATTTACATACCATGTAATTGACCCATTTTAAGGGTATATAAGTCAATGATTTTTAGTAAATTTTTTTAGTTATATTACGTCATCATTATCTAGTTTCAGAACATTTCCATTACCCCAATACGATCTATTGTGTAATCATTCTACCACATTTCTAAAATACTGGAGATACTGCGTGAGCCCTATCCTTCTCTAACTTATTTCATCCTAATTCACCATAGGTGAAAATCTTAGCGATTGTAACACTATAAGATGTCAGAGGTATTACTATCAGCAACAGAATTTCTGTTGCCATTGCCAAACAAGGGTCCAATTCCAGAATCCTATCCTTAGAGTGTGCTTCCTAGGCCCACTTTTAGTACCAACTGTTGTAGATTATGTTCCCCAGAAGCAGAATCTGAAATGGAGATTAGTGTGCATGTGAATTACTAAGGAAGTACTCCCAGAGAAGATAGTGAAGGGAGTAAGGAAAGCAATATAGTTAAGGGCAGGAAACAAAGCATGGATGTGATCCTGGAGAAGTCACACAAGGACATGAAGGTTAGTCTTCATCCTGATATTAGAGAAATCTGTTACGTAGCTTCCACCATAAAGTTGTTTTAATCCAAATCAAGAGAGCTGGGCTTCTCTACTGTAGCGCCCGGCCTTGTTTGTGACTCTGAGATTACAGGCAAAGTATCTCTAGTAACTTGAGGGCAGTCCAGTGAAGAAGAGCCCTTGGTACTGGCTATCAAAAACATAAGTTGGTGTGAAGATATGGAAGAGAGAATATAAAAATGAGTCAGTGGGAATCTAGGTGGAGCACACTTAGGCATTGTCTGCCACAGGCTTAGTTCATGATGGTTCCCCTTAAATTAGCACTGTTAAAGCATGAACATTTATTTGAATGGACACTCTCTACTTATATGGGTTGAGGTATTTGAAAATAATACAGGGGAGAAAAGGGCTTTTAAAAGAAATTTTAACATTGTATTCATGATCCTAAAGAATTTTAATCAATATAAATTAAAATGCTGTTGCCGCTTAGCAAATAGTATTGCTATTCATGTGGAATACATAGTTTTGATTTTGATTTTTCTTTTCCTTTTTTTTTTTTTTTTTGAGATGAAGTCTCGCTCTTGTCACCCATTCTGGAGTGCAATGGCGTGATCCCTGGCTCACTGTAACCTCTGCCTCTGGGTTCAAGCAATTCTTCTGCCTCAGCCTCCTGAATAGCTGGGATCACAGACGCCTGCCACCACTCCTGGCTAATTTTTTTTTTTTTTGAGACAGAGTCTCGCTCTGTCACCCAGGCTGGAGTGCAGTGGCGCGATCTTGGCTCACTGCAGGCTCCGCCTCCCGGGTTCACGCCATTCTCCCACCTCAGCCTCCTGCGTAGATGGGACTACAGGTACCCGCCACCACGCCCAGCTAATTATTGTATTTTTAGTAGAGACGGGGTTTCACTGTGTTAACCAGGATGGTCTTGATCTCCTGACCTCATGATTCGCCCGCCTCGGCCTCCCAAAGTGCTGGGATTACAGGTGTGAGCCACTGCATCCAGCCCACTCCCAGCTAATTTTTGTATTTTTAATAGAGATGGGGTTTCCCATGTTGGCCAGGCTGGTCTCGAACTCCCAACCTCAGGTGATCCGCCCGCCTCGCCCTCCCAAGCTGCTAGGATTAAGGCTTGAGCCACCGTGCCCAGCCTAATTTGTTTTTCTTTGTAAACCTATAAACTGCCAAGCTTGAACAGTGTACTTTTTTTTTTTTTAAGACTAAGTCTCACTCTGTTGCCCAAGCTGGAGTGCAGTGGCGCGATCACGGCTCACTGCAACCTCCACCTCCCAGGTTCAAGTGATTCTCCTGCCTCAGCCTCCCGAGTAGCTGGGACTACAGGAACGCGCCACCATGCTTGGCTAATTTTTGTATTTTTAGTTGAGACGGGGTTTCACTATGTTGGCCAGGCTGGTCTCGAACTCCTGACCTTGTGATCTGCCCGCCTCAGCCTCCCAAAGTGCTGGGATTACAGGAGTGAGCCACCGCGCCTGGCCACAGTTTACTTTTTAATTGATTCTTTTGGTCTTAGTAGCTGAATCATTTTATCTGGTCTTGCTTTTGGCCAAGGAAATCTAATAATCTTGCTGTCTCTGATTTGACTTTTATATAAAGAAAAATGCTCCTTTACTTTTACTTTTGCTAAGTTATCAGAGTCATGGATTGGATTGGCTCTTGAGATGGTAATTAAAGATTATTTTTGTAATTTTCATTTGTTTAAGTCATTGACTTTTTGAGACTAACAATCTTGTAGCTTAATTTTCAAGCATATCAATGAATTTGGCACTTTAAATGTAAATGTTTTAATGACAACTATTTAAAATTAAGAACAATATTTTTATACACCTGTACTATATTGATGTAAAATTATTAACTATAGGAACAACAAGGCCATGACAGATCCCTCCAGAAAGTATTTAACCAGCAGTAGAGAAAAGCAGCTGAGTTTGAAACAGTCAGAAGAGAATAGGACATCAGGTAAGTGTTTGATCTTACAATAAATAAGGTGCTCATTTATTATATATTTATTAGATTAGAAATAAAAACCTAACCCATCTGTACATTCTTTTTATTTTTATTTATTTATATATATTTTTTGAGACGGAGTCTTGCTCTGTCGCCCAGGTTGGAGTGCAGTGGCACAATATCGGCTCACTGCAACCTCTGCCTCTCGGGTTCAAGTGATTCTCCTGCCTCAGCCTCTCAAGTAGCTGGGACTACAGGTGTGTGCTATCATGCCTGGCTAATTTTTGAATTTTTAGTGGAGACGAGATTTCACCGTATTGGCCAGGCTAGTTTCAAAATCCTGAACACAAGTTATCCACCTGCCTTGGCCTCCTAAAGTGCTGGGATTACAGGTGGGAGCCACCACGCCCGGCCTAATCTGGTGTTAGCTATTGGGTGCCAATTTGTACCCAGTACTTGGCTAAAGTATTTTAAAGTATTAGAAATCCAGGGAATTTGTATTCTGTTTATAAAGAATCCAATCTTTACCTTATTCTTCCCCTATTTGACTGCCTAGAATTAAGCTGTTTCATTGTCAAAGTACCAGGACCATAGAATGAATTAGAGGAGTAAAGTGGTTGAAATTAAAGTGCATCAGTGTTAGTGCTTATTAGAAGCTTCAGAAGATCTTGAAATTATTGTCTGAAGCAGTTTTTTAAACTTAACCTTCTACTCTGTTTTTACAAAAACATTTTTGTCAGATGTTTCCCACACTTAACGTATCTGTTCGATTCTCTGAAATCCTTAGAGAGTCCGTTATCTGGTATTAACTTGAGTATTATGTCAACTTTAACTTGAAGTAAGCTAAAATATGGCATGATTTTGATAAATTGATAGTTTAAGAGAATCCAGTTGATCAGGACCCTAGGAATATTCTTCTTTTAGTGGTTTGGGATTGTGACATTGACTCCTACAGAAAGAAATATCACATGTAAGTCTTACCTCTGAAATAATAATATTTAGAAGATATAAACTCTGCAATATTATTGTCTCTCAGCTTTTATAATCAGCCTATAGTTAAAAAACAGAAAACATAAGCTGTAATAAGCCTTAACAATGCTGAAGTTAAGGTACATCTCACAAAATTTGATGTGGAGGAGAGAAGGAAGTGCATGGCCAAATGACAAGATTAGTGGAACAAAACGTAGACGTTTTAAATGTGTTAAAGTTACAGAGTTAATCGGTGGAAGAACTAAAGTAACACTACTAATGGTTGGAGAGAGGAGAACAAGAGTAGGGGTGATACTAATTTTCTACAATAAAGAGTCAATTGATACTGTTTAAAATGAGTAAATCAAGAAGTAGTAGAAATGTTATTAGCACTGTTGAAGAAATCAGAAAAAAAAAAAACAGTTTTTTTAAATCGTTAAAAAATAGAAGTACAACTTGTGGAACTTGGGGGCAGGAGAGGGTAGCTTTGCTATTATAGCTTCTTTCACGGTATTTTATCTTTTAACATACATGTGTACCGTCATACTTCAGAGATATTGCAGATGTAGTTCCAGACCACATAAATAAAGCTAATAGCACAAAAAAGCAAGAATGAATTTTTTGGTTTCCCAGTGCAATAAAAGTTATGTTTATACTATGCTGGAGTCAGTTAAGTGTGCAATAGCATTATGTCTAAAAAAAAAAAAATAAGGCACCTTTTTTTTTTTGAGATAGGGTCTCACTCTGTCGCCCTGGCTGGAGTTCAGTGGTGTGATCTTGCCTCACTGCATCCTTGACCTCCTGGGCTTAAGCTGTCTCCCACCTCAGCCTCCCAAGTAGCTGGGATTACAGGTGCACACCACCATGTCCAGCTAATTTTTTGTATTTTTTGTAGAGACATGGTTTTGCCGTATGGCCCAGGCTGGTCCCCAACTCCTGGGCTCAAGTGATCCACCTGCCTCAGCCTCCCGAAGTACTGGAGTTACAGGCAGGACCCACTGCACCCAGCCAGTCGTAATTTTAAAATAGTTTATTGCAAAAAAATGCTAACAATCATCTGAACCTTCAGAGGGTTGTAATCATTTTGCTGGTGGAGGGTCTTCTGTGTTGTTGGCTGCTAATTAGGGTGGTGGTTGCTGAAGGCTAAGGCGGCTGTGGCAATTTCTTTCTTTCTTTTTTTTTTTTTTTTTGAGACGGAGTCTTGCTCTGTCGCCCAGGCTGGAGTGCAGTGGCACGATCCTCGGCTCACTGCAACCTCCGCCTCCTAGGTTCAAGCAATTCTTCTGCCTCAGCTTCCTGAGTAGCTGGGACTACAGGCGCACGCCACTACGTGCAGCTAATTTTTGTATTTTTAGTAGAGATGGGGTTTCACCATATTGGCCAGGCTGGTTTCAAGCTCCTGACCTCATGATCCACCTGCCTCAGTATCTTAAAGTGCTGGTATTACAGATGTGAGCCACTGCACCTGGCCAAGGCAATTTCTTAAGACAATTTGTCACATCTCTGATTGACTCTTTGTTTCATGAAAGGTTTCTCTGTAGCATGTGATGCTGCTTGATAACATTTTACCCACAGAACTTCTTTCAAAATTGGGATCAGTCCTTTCAGACACTACCATTGTTTTCTCAACTAAATTTATGTAATATTCTAAATCCTATGTTGTAACTTCAACAATATTCATGGTTTCTTTACCAGGATTAGATTTCATCTCAGGAAACTTCTTTCTTTGCTCATCCGTAGGAAGCAACTCCACATCCATTAAAGTCTGATCATGAGATTGCAGCAATTCAGTCACATCTGCAGGCTCCACTTGTAGTTCTCTTGATATTCCCACAATATCTGCAGTTGACTGCATCTCCACTGATGTCTTGAACCCTCAAGGTTATCCGTGAAGGTTGAAATCAACTTCCAAACTCCTGTTATGGTTGCTATTTTGACCTCTTTTCATGAATTACAAGTGTTCTTAATGGTATCTAGAATGATAAATTCTTTCCAGAAGATTTTCAGTTCACTTTGCCTAGCTCCATCAGAGGAATCACTGTCTGCTGTAGCCTTCTGAAATGTATTTCTTAAATAGTAAGACTTGAAAATTGAAATGACTCCTTGATCCATGGGCTGTAGAATGGATGTTGAGTTAGTAGGCATGAAAACAACATTATCTTTGTATGTCTCCATCAGAGCTCTTGTGTTACTAGGTGCATTGTCAAGGAGCAGTAGTATTTTGAAAACGATCTTTTTTTCTGAGCATTGGGTATCAGTAGTGGCTTAAAATATTGATTAAATCATGTTGTGAACAGAAGAGTTGTCATCTAGGTTTCGTTGTTCCATTGCTAGAGCACAGGCAAGTAGATTTAGCATAATTCTTAAGGGCCCTAGTATCTTCAGTATGGTAAGTGAGCATTGGCTTCAGCTTCAAGTCCTCAGCCGCATTAGCGCCTAGCAAGAGAGTCAGCCTGTCCTTTGAAACTTTGAAGCTAGGCATTGATTTCTCTCTAGCTACGAAACTCTTAGATGGCATCTTCCAATATAAAGCTATTGCAGCTACATCGAAGACCTGTTGTTTAACGTAGCCACCTTCATCAGTGATCTTAGCTAGATCTCAGTAACTTGCTGCAGCTTTAATATCAGTAGTTGCTACTTCACTTTGTACTTTTATATTATGGAGATGGCTTCTTTTTTTAAACCTGATGAACCAGCTCTTACTAGCTTCACATTTTTCTTCTGCTTCTCTCAGCCTTTATAGAATTGAAGAGAGTTAGACTAGACCTTTACCCTGGATTAGGCTTTAGCTTAAGAGAACGTCGTGGCTGGTTTGATCTTCTGCCGAGACCACTAAAACTTTCTCCACATCAGCAATAAGGTTGTTTTGCTTTGTATTTCACGTGTTCACTTGAGTAGCACTTTTCATTTCTGTCAAGAGCTTTTCCTTTGCATTGACTGTTTGGTGCAAAAGACCTAGCTTTCATCCTGTCTCAGCCTTTGATGTGCCTCCCTGACTGGGCTTAATTGTTGCTAGATTTTTATTTAAAAGGAGATGTGCACCTCTTCTTTTCACTTAAAAACACAGAGGTCATTGTAGGGTTATTAATTATCCTAATTTCAATATATTGTCTCAGGGAATAGGGAGGCCCAGGAAGAGAGACAGAGATGGGGTAATAATGACAATTTGGTGGAGCAGTCAGATAAATTGAGTTCGCCATCTTATATGGGTGCAGTTCGTGGTACCCCAAAACAGTGACAACAGTAACATCAAAGATGACTGATCGCAGATCACTGTAATGGATATAATTAAAAAGTTTGAAACATTGCAAGAATTACCAAAATGTGACATAGACATGAAGTGAGCGAGCGTATACTGTTGGGAAAATGGCACTGATAGACTTGCTTGGTGCAGGGTTGCCACAGCCTTCCATTTGTTTAAAAAAAAACATACAAAAAAACCTGCAATATCTGTGAGGCACAATAAAGCAAAGAGCAATAAAATGAGGTATTCCTGTATTTGATGAGAAGGAAAAAGAGTTAAATATAATCAGGACTAATGTATACTTTTATTATTAAATGAACTTGAATGGTTGATTTAGGAATTAAGTTTTTCCTTTGTTCATTTGTTTTATAGGGCTTTTACCTTTACAGTCATCATCCTTTTATGGTAGCAGAGCTGGATCCAAGGAACACTCTTCTGGTGGCACTAACTTAGACAGGTATGCATTGGTTATATGACTTGTGAAAAACTTAGGAGTTCTTTTTTTCAGAATATTGAATGATTGGATAGGTTATGTATTATCCTCTTAAGTGAATATGATAATTTAACAAAATTGATGAGACTCATAGAATCCTGACATGTTAGTTAGAAAGTATTCTAGAAATGAGCTGAGCACAGTGGCTCACACCTGTAATCCCAGCACTTTGAGAGGCTGAGGTGGAAGGATCACTTGAGCCTTGGAGATCAAGGCTGCAGTGAGCCATAATTATGCCACTGTACTCCAGCTTGAGCAACAGAACAAGACCCTGTCTCAAAAAAAAAAAAAGAGACAAGATCTCACTGTGTTGCCCAGCCTGGTCTCAAATTTCCTGACTTGAAACGATCCTCCCACCTCAGCCTTCCAAAGTGCTAGGGTTACAAGTGTTGAACCACTGCTCCTGCTCCTGGCCTCTACAGAATTTTTTTTTTTTTTTTTTTGAGACCAAGTCTCGCCCTGTCACCCAGGCTGGATAGAGTACAGTGGTGCTATCTTGGCTCACTGCAGCCTTGCCTCAGCCTCCCACATAGCTGGGATTACAGGTGCCTGTCAGCACACCACGCTAATTTTTGTAGAGACAGGATTTTAGCATGTTGACCAGGCTGATCTCAAACTCCTGACCTCAAGTGATCTGCCTTTCTTGGCCTCCCAAAGTGTTGGGATTATAGGCGTGAGCCATCGCATCCGACCACTCCACAGAAAATTTTTAAAAAATTAGCTGGGCATGGTGCCGTGTGCCTGTAATGATAGCTACTTAGGAGGCTGAGTTGGGAGGTGCTCTTAAACCTGGCTCTGGGAAGTTTTGTAGTGATGCCATAGATTGCGACTGACAATATTATCAGACTGTAGACCAATATATATTCTACCATCCCATGTGGATGAACATACTAAGATCTCTCCTCTGAAGCATTTTTATTTTCCTTTTGTTGCTGTTGTATTTGTTAAGCTACATTTTAAATATTTAGGAATTTCCCTTAAAAATCAAAAGCTGTATTACAGCAGTGAATGTCTTTTATTAATAAATTGGAAAAGGCTAGTTGGATATTTAATTGCCAATTCTATAGATAAGCTCTTTTTTTTTTTTTTCAGATTTATTGGGTATAAATACATAAGATACCTGCTAAGCACTTGTTGAGAACATGTGATCATGCAATGCAGCACAGAAGGGTTGATGGTTTTAAATGTAAAAAGTGAGGGTAATGGCAAATGCCCATCAAAGATAGACAGGATAAAGAAAATGTGGCATATATATACCATGGAATACTATGCAGCCATAAAAATGGATGAGTTCATGTCCTTTGCAGAGACATGGATGAAGCTGAAAACCATCATTCTCAGCAAACTGACACAGGAACATAAAACCAAACACCACATATTCTTACTCATAAGTGGATGTTGAACAATGAGAACACATGGACACAGGGAGGGGAACATCACACACCGGGGCCTGTCATGGGGTGGGGGGCTAGGGGAGGGATAGCATTAAGAGAAATACCTAATGTAGATGATGGGTTGATGGGTGCAGCAAACCATGATGGCATGTGTATACCTGTGTAACAAACCTGCACATTCTACACATGTATCCCAGAACTTAAAATATAATTTAAAAAAAAAAAGTGAGGGTAATGGTAGTCTATAATATACATGCTATATAATGACCTATTAAGTCATATGTTTGTTTGTTTGTTTGAGATGGAGTCTCGCTGTATCGCCCAGGCTGGAGGACAGTAGGGCAATCTTGGCTGACTGCAACCTCTGCCTTCTGGGTTCGAGTGATTAGCCTGCCTCAGCCTCCCAAGTAGCTGGTATTACAGGCGCTCACCAACATGTCCAGCTCTTTTTTTGTATTTTTAGTAGAGACGGGGTTTCACCGTGTTAGCCAGGATGGTCTCGATTTCCTGACCTCATGATGTGCCTGCCTTGACCTCCCAAAGTACTGGGATTACAGGTGTGAGTGACCGCGCCCAGCCCATATTTGGTTCTTAATAGAATTTAATTCAAAGTGTTAAAAACATCTTGGTTATTTGTATAAAATGATTAAGGTAAAGAATTTGATATTATATATTTAGGTATATTCAGCCTTGGGTGGTATCTCAAGCACTTTATAGATTACAGTGGTAATTAAGTTATTTGAATTTAAGAGAGAGGAAGTTTGACATATTTCTGCTTATTAGAAGAGTCTTAAATCTAAGTTTTAAAAAAGCCTACATTTGGTTTGCAAATGATTTCCTACATACAAAATTCTTCTCAAAATAATAGAATGCACATATTCATTCCATATAGGAATGATTGAGGAAAGAAATCTTTTTAGTGCAAAGCTGCACTGAGAGATAAGGTGAAAATTTCCAGATTGGTGAGAAAACTAATAGTGTGCAAAGGCTAAAGCGGTAAGGAATGTGGAGAACACAAACGAGAGCCAGGTGTCAATAGCTGGGACTTCAAACCAGCACGAGATTGGGAACTAAATGTAAATTAAATGTAAAACTTAGAACTTGTTTTCTCATAAGAAGCTGGGTGTTTAGAATAGCTCTTTGAGCTAGTAAACCAGAGTGGAACACTTGTGTATAAGTGCTTGGGGTTGGAACCGTAAATATGCTGCTTTCCTACTCCCTGATTAGAGTGCAAAGACATGAAAATGGGACAACAATGATTAGCCTCTGCTTTACTGTTGTTACCTGCATGGGGCCAGAATTATGACCATTTAAAGTCCTATGCAGGGTAGACGGCCAGGCAGAAGTAACTACTAAGTCCTTGTCAAGAAGGCTTGATCGTGGAATATAGCAAGGAAACAGAGATGATAAAAGCAAATGAAATGAAGAGACTTACGCTGGTCTTCTTGGTGTACCCTCCATGTCTTAACAGTATTCTGGAAGAAAAGACTAAGGAAAATAAAGGCAAGGAAATTGGCAAAGAAGTAATAAGTGAAAATGGTGAAAGTCCTCACATCGAAAAGCCTCAAAAATACCAAACAACAAATACTTTTTAAAAAATCCACATTTTGTCAAAAAAGATGCTGGTGAAGTTGTGGAGAAAAAGAAATGTGTATACACTGTTAGTAGGAGTGTAAATTAGTTCAACCATTGTGGAAGAGAGTGTGGCCATTCCTCAAAAACCTAAAGACAGAAATACCATTCGAACCAGCCTGGGCAACATGGTGAAACCCCATCTCTACTAAAAATACAAAAAATTTAGCTGGGCATGGTGGCAGGTGCCTATAAATCCCAGCTACTCAGGAGACTGAAGCAGGAGAATCACTTGAACCTGGGAGGCAGAGGTTGCAGTGAGCCAAGATTGCACCACTGCACTCTAACCTGGGCAACAGAGCAAGACTGTCTCAAAAAAATAAATAAATAAATAACCATTCAACCCAGCAATCCCATTACTGGGTATATACCCAAAGAAATATAAACCGTTCTGTTATAAAGACCCATGCATGTATATGTTCACTGCAACACTATTCACAATAGCAAAGACATGGAATCAACCTAAATGCCCATCAGTGATAGACTGGATAAAGAACATGTGATACATATACACCGTAGAATACTATGCAGCCATAAAAAAAGAATGAGATCATATCCTTTGCAGGGACATGGATGGAGCTGGAGGCCATTATCCTTAACAAACTAACACAGGAACAGAAAACCAAATACTGCATGTTCTCACTTATAGGTGGGAGCTGAATGATGAGAACACATAGACATATAGAGTAGAACAACACACACTGGGGCTTGTTGGAGGATGGAAGGAGGGAGAGGATTGGGGAAAATAGCTAATGAGTACTAGGCTTAATACCTGGGTGATGAAATAATCTGTATAACAAACCCCCATGCCACAAGTTTACCTATGCAGCAAAACTGCACATGTACCCCTGAACTTAAAATAAAACTTAGAAAAAAATTTATATTGTAAAATTTTAGAAGCTACCAGAAAGAAAATACATCCTCTATAAAAGTGGAGAAATCAGATTGACATTAACACTATTGGAATAGGAAGCAGATAGTTAGATATTATTAGCAGAGTAACAGTATCAAAAACTTCTATACCTAGCTAAATTATATTTCAAGAATATAGACAAAGAATGCAATATGTATTTATTTATTTTTTAGACAGGGTCTCACTCTGTCACCCAGCCTGGAGTGTAGTGGCATAATCATGGCTCACTGCAGCCTCAGCCTCCTGGGCTCAGGTGATCCTCCCACCCACAACCCCTCCAGTAGCTGGGACTACAGGTGTGTACCACCACACCTGGCTATTTTTTTTGGTATTTTTCGTAGACACGGAGTTTCACCATGTTGCCCAGGCTAGTCTCAAACTCCTGGGCTCAAGTGATCCACCTGCCTCAGCCTCCCAAAGTGCTGGGATTACAGGCACGAGTGACTGCACCTGACCAAGAATGTTATTTTTCAGATGTGCAAAGACAGATAGAATTAATTCATCAAAAAGAAAACTGAACAAGGAAGGAGTGGTAAGAAAAATCAGTGAATAAAAACAATTTTAAAGTATATTTTTTAATCTAAATGTTTTTAAAGTTTATCTTTTAGCTAATAAGTGAATGTGGTAGAAAATTCAAATGACATAGGGTGAATACAGTAAAGAAGATCTTCTTTTCTTTCCTAATGCCTAGTTTTCATTTTCCCTTTTTAGACATAACCACTGTTACTATTAATAACATCCTTCTGGCCGGGCATGGTGGCTCGCGCCTGTAACCCCAGTACTTTGGGAGGCCAAGGCGGGTGGATCACCTGAGGTCAGGAGTTCGAGACCAGCCTGGCCAACATGGCGAAACCCTGTCTTTACTAAAAATGCAAAAATTAGGCAGGCGTGGTGGTGCGTGCCTGTAGTCCCAGCTACTCAGGACGCTGCGACAGGAGAATCACTTGAACCCAGGAGGCAGAGGTTGCAGTGAGCCAAAAACGCGCCACTGCACTCCATTCTGGGTGACAGTGCGAGACTCCATCTAAAAAAAAAAAAAAATAACATCCTTCCAGGGTTATTTTATGTATGTAAATACGTCTTGATATTTTCCATCAAAGGAGGATGTTGTTGGATTAAAAGCAAATACTTAATAAAACATTGGACAAAAGAAATACAGGAGTGGAGAAGATTCAGGGAAATTAAAATATTTCAAGCTTTAGTTTCAGAGGAGGCTGCAATTACATAGACATATTAAAAAGTTAAAGATGGATGGGAGTGGAGCAGTGGTTCACACCTATAATCTCAGCACTTTGGGAGGACTAGGTGGGAGGATCACTTGAATCCAGGAGTTCAAGACTAGCCTTGGCAAGATAGCAAGACCCCCATCTCTACAAAAACAGGAAAGGCTACATAACTAATCTAGGAATTTAATAAAACCTTGTAACAGCAACATGAGAAGAGAAAATTATAGATAGTTTTTCACATATGAACACAGAAAAATCCAAAATAAAATTTTAACAGTTGAATCTAATAGGGCATTGAAAATGATACACAGTGACCGAGTAGGGTATATCCCAGAAATGCAAAAGTAAAGATTAGAAAACTCTTTTGGGATTGTGGTAGATTTTTAAAACTATTTGATAGCCATTGATGATACCTACTTTTAGCATATTAGGAACAGAGCATTATGTTCCTAGTTTGATAAAAAGTTATCTGTCAAAAACTTAAATCACATTACAATTATGAAACTTTGAAAAGTATTCCCATCAAAGTCAAGAACAGGGTGATATTGTTCTGAAGGTTTTAGCCAATGCAGTAGGACAAGAAAATGAAATAAAGAGGTTTGGGGATTGGAAAGGGGAAAAACAGAATTGTCATAATTTGCAGACTGTGTGATCTGTTAAATATTTAACACAAAGAGAATCACCAGAGGTTATTAAAACAAATTAAAGTGCTCTAGGCCGGGTTCAGTGGCTCACACCTATTATCACAGTACTTAAGGGAGCAAAGGCAGGGGGATAGCTTGAGTCCAGGAGTTCAAGACCTGCCTGGGCAACATAGTAACATCCTGTTCTCCACAGAAAAAGGATGAAAAAAGACCCCCCTGCCAAAAAACAGCTTTATAAGGTTTCTGGAATACAAGATCAATTCACAAAATTAATGGTGTTTCTAAATCCAGCAATAATAAAATGTAAACTGAAACAGAAAACAGATTAAGTATTCCTAATCCAAAAATCTGAAATCTGAAATGTTCCAAGTTTCATTAGAAATTTTTTGAGTGCTGATATAATGCACGAAAGGTCATGCTCAAAGGAAATGTTCATTGGAGTGTTTCAGACTTTCAGATTAGGTATGATCAACCAGCGTAATACAAATACAATATTTCAAAATCTGAAATTCTTTTTTTTTTTTTTTGAGACGAAGTCTCGCTCTTGCCCCTCAGGCTAGAGTGCAGTGGCACAATCCTGGCTCACTGCAACCTCCGCTTCCCAGGTTCAAGTGATTCTCCTGCCTCAGCCTCCCAAGTAGCTGGGATTATAGGCGCCTGCTAATTTTTGTATTTTTGATAGAGACGGGGTTTCACCATGTTGGCCGTGCTGGTCTTGAACTCCTGACCTCAGGTGATCCACCCGTCTCGGCCTCCCAAAGTGCTGGGATTACAAGCGTAAACCACCGCGCCCAGCTCCAATTTTTGTATTCTTAGTAGAGAGGGGGTTTCACCATGTTGGCCAGGCTGGTGTCAAACTCCTGACCTCAGGTGATCCACCCGCCTTGACCTCCCAAAGTGCTGGGATTACAGGGCGTGAGCTGCCGCATCCGGCCCTGAAACTCTTCTTTCCAAGCATTTCAGGGATACTCAACCTGTACTATTTATAAGAACTACAAAATCAGTGAGATAGATAGGAATAAATCTAATAAAATATGTATTTTTATGAAGAAAAGGATTACTAAGGGACATAATGGAAGACCTAAGTAAACAAAGCTCAAGGATATCATTTATCCCCAAATTAATAAAAAAATTTAAGGTAGTTACAGTTGAAGTCTCACAAAGTACTTTTTGTGGAACCCCCGCCCATACAAAAAAAAAGAATCTAAACTTTTTTTTTTTTTTTTTTTTTTTTTGTGGTGGAGTTTTCCTCTGTCACCTAGGCTGGAGTACGGTCGCACAATCCTAGCTCACTGCAGACTCTAACTTCTGGGCTCAAGCAATCCTCCTGCCTCAGCCTGCCAAATAACTGGGACTACAGGTGTGTGCCACCGTGCTTGGCTAATTAAAAAAAAAAGAGAGAGATGGGGTCTTTCTATGTTGGCCAGGCTGGTTTCAAACTCCTCGCCTCTGGCAATCCTCCCTCTTTGACCTCCCAGAGTGCTGGGCTTACAGGCATGAGCCAGTGTGCTCAGCCTTAAATTCTATTTCTTATAAGTAAGCTTATAAGAATAGCCAAGATAATTTTGAAGAAGGCCTAAGAAGATGGGTTGAATGGCCAGATATTAAGACTTAATGTTGGTGCGGTGTGGTGACTCACCCCTATAAATCCTAGCACTTTTGGGAGGCCAAGGCAGGAGGATGGCTTGAGCTCAGGAGTTTGAGACCAGCCCTGGCAACATGGTGAGACCCTGTCTCTACAAAAAAAAAAAAAAAAATTAGCCACGTGTGGTGGCATGGACTTGTAGCCCCAGCTACTCAAGAGGCTAAGGTAGGAGAATCGCTTGAGCCCAGGAGGTTGAGGCTGCAGTGCGCTGTGATCACGCCACTGCACTCCAGCCTGGGCAATAGAGCAAGACCTTGTCTCAAAACTAGAAAAGACAACGTTAAGTGGTGGTGATTATTACAGGGGATGCATTAGAATTAATCATTAATCCCTGGAGCAAAATAAAGACCCAGAAACAATCTTGTGCATATATGGGGACTACTTGGATTGTGGTACAGATGAAATTAAAAATTAGTGTAGGATCCAGACTTTTTAGTCAGGTGGGGAAAAAATGAACAAATATTGCAGGCATAAAAAAGAATGAGTTCATGTCCTTTGCAGGGACATGGATGAAGCTAGAAGCCATCATTCTCAGCAAACTGATACAGGAACAGAAAACCAAACACTGCATGTTTTCACTCATAAGTGGCAGTTGAACAATGAGAACACATGGACACAGGGAGGGGACCATCACACAGTAGGGCCTGTTGGGGGATGGAGGGCAAGGGGAGGGGAGGGCATTAGGACAAATATGTAATGCACGCGGGGCTTAAAACCTAGATGGTGGGTTGATAGGTGCAGCAAATCACCATGGCACATCTATATGTAACAAACCTGTACATTCTGTACAGTATCCCAGAACTTGAGGTAAAATTTAAAAAATAAAATAAAATCTCTAGATCTAAAGGCAAGGAATGCATGGACAAAATCTGAAAGTAGCCTATTAGTCTGTTCTCACATTGCTATAAGGAAATACATGAAATGGGATAATTTATAAAGAAAAGAGGTTTAATTGACACACAGTTCTGCAGGCTGTACAGGGAGCATGGCAGCGTCAGCTTTTGGGGAGGCCACAGGGAACTTAGAATCATGGCGGAAGGCAAAGTGGGAGCCAGCACTTCACATGGTCAGAGAAGGAGGAAGAGAGTGAGAAGGGGGAGGTACCATACACTTTTAAATGACCAGATCTCATGAGGACTCTATCAGGAGAGCAGCACCAAGTTTAGCACCAGGATAGTGCTAAAGTGTTCACGAAGGATCCACCTCCATGATCCAATCACCTTCCACCAGGCCCCACCTCCAACATTGGGTATTATGACTTTACATGAGATTTGGGCAGGGACAAATATCCAAACTGTATCAGCTATTCTGAGGGACAGCTGGCCTGGTCTCTTCACCAAGTTGATGTCATGTCAAGTAAAGGTTGCAGGGAGTCAGGAGAGCACTCTTAAAGGTTATAAATGATTTAAGAGATATAAAAACCAAATGTAATATATGGACTTTGGTTGGATCTTGGTAAGAATAAACTGGGAATAACACTTTTTTGTAAAGCTGTTGGCAAGGGCCGGGCACGGTGGCTCACACCTGTAATCCCAGTACTTTGGGAGGCTGTGGTGGGCCGATCACCCGAGGTTGGGAGTTTGAGACAAGCCTGACCAACATGAAGAAACCCCATCTCTACTAATAATACAAAAAAATTAGCTGGGCGTGGTGGCGTACGCCTGCAATCCCAGTTACTCGGGATGCTGAGACACGAGAATCGCTTGAACCTGGGAGGTGGAAGTTGCAGTGAGCCAAGTTCGCTCCATTGCACTCCAGCCTGGGCAACAAGAACAAAACTCCGTCTCTGGGGAAAAAAAAAAAAAAAAGCTGTTGGCAAGGTTTAAATATGAGTCAGGTATTAGATGATGATAATAAAGAATTGTTAACTTTGAAAAAAAATTAACAAATATAAAAATTAAAAGAAAAAATTGGCCAGGCTCAGTGGCTCATGTCTATAATCCCAGCACTTTGGGAGGCTGAGGTGGGTGGGTGGATCACATGAGGTCAGGAGTTCGAGACCAGCCTGGACAACATGGTGAAACCTCGTCTTTACTAAAAATACAAAAATTAGCCAGGCATGGTGGCACACACCTGTAATCGCAGCTACTCAGGAGGCTGAGGTAGGAGAATTGCTTGAACCCGGGAGGCAGAGATTGCAGTGAGCCTAGATCGCACCATTGTACTCCAGCATGGGTGACAGAGCAAAACTCTTTCAAATAAAGGAAAAAAATAATGCAGGAATTTTCAGAGCATTGAAAAAATGACAGGAGGCCTGGAGTGGTGGCTCACGCCTGTAATCCCAGCACTTTGGGAGCCTCAGGTGGGTGGATCATGAGGTCAGGAGTGCAAGACCAGCCAGGCCAACGTGGTGAAACCCCGTCTCTACTAAAAATACAAAAATTAGCCACTGCAACCTCTGCCTCCCCAGTTCACGCTATTCTTCTACCTCAGTCTCCCGAGTAGCCAAGATCCCGCCACTACTGCACTCCAGCCTGGGACAGAGGGAGGTTGCAGTGAGCCAAGATCCCGCCACTACTGCACTCCAGCCTGGGACAGAGGGAGACTCTGTCTCAAAAAAAAAACAACAAAAAACAAACAAGAAAAAACTGACAGGAGTGTGAGGAATTACCAAACCGAGAAGGGAGGAGGAAATCCAGAGTTCCCAAGCACGTTGGCTGAACCAGAAGAGATTGCTGAAAGACCAAGCAGTGCTTTTGACACACTCATGAGTCTAGAAGGACAATAGAGGCTAGGACCTACCAATATAGGGAGCCTAGTACATTACTCCACATATTTCAGTGTGTACTGAAGGGTTCCCCCTGGGAATAAGGATGAGCTAGAAGTAAGCCAGCCTTTCTGTGAATTTTATTAATCTGTATGGCCCACTTATTGCAAGCACTGAAATTTAATTAAGTTGATTATAAGTGGCTAGTATCCTAGATGATTGACAGAATAAATGTACTAAATGAAAATTCTCTCTGGGGGAAGACATTTTCCTACACCTCAACATATTTCTATAATTCTTAGATGTACATTTTTTCACATTAGTATTTACAATGGAAGTATATCAGATATTGTGACATCTTAAATTGCTGCCAGGAGGCAGTTGTAACATAGTTGGCATTACCTGCACATTAGCAGACTTGGTTGTCATTTGTGGTATTACTGAAAAACTATATTTTTTAGTCAGACCACTTAAAATGACCACTTAAGAAAGGGCAGCAAATTCTAGTTGTGATCTGAAAATCTGTGGGCAGCTTTTGGTAAGATTAAGATAACCTCAGTATTAGACCTTGCCAAATGAATGTCGTTGGCTTAGAAGAAAACTCCCGGAGACATAGTGTGGCACTATTTACTATCTAGAAATGCAGCATCATCACACTGTGGGCTTAATTGGAGAAAAAAAAGAAAAGAAAGAAAGAAGAAATACAACATCACCTTTGTTTTTAGTAGCACAGGTAGCAGCACTTTTTGGAAAAACTGAAAAATCTATGACCCTGGGTGGGAAAAATGATTCAGAAGATTCAGATTCTGAATGTGAGTTATTAGAAATATCTTAACCGGTTTTATATTTTCCTTTTTGTATAAGAGCAACATGATAAAAATGTGTATCTAGTTACATAAAAAGCTTCCAGTAAGAAGTAAAAATTCTAAGCCATAGAAGTCATTATATACTTTGGTTGACATTGTTTTTTCTTTCTTAGTACTACCTGAAATAAATGTTATGTCTTATAATTGGTTGTATCTTAGATTTGATTAAATACTGTTTAGTGTCCAGACATGCAGCGAGACAGGTCAACATGAATTATTACTAGAAGAAATAGTTTAGATCGGCAGTGGACCACAGGGCTCCACATATTCTGGAATTAATGAGTCAGTGATTATAAAAGAACAGTATTTAACACATCAAAAGAAATAAAGGAAATTTCTGTAGAAAACCTTAAACTGTGAAATTATCACAGATTTAAAAAAATCAAATAGAAAATCTAGAAATGAAAAATACAAAAACTCAAATCTGTTTTGGATTTTTTTTCCAGCATATAAAACATAATTGAGACCAGCCTGGGCAACATTGGGAAATCTCGTCTCTACAAAAAAATTAAAAATTAGTCAAGCATGATGGCATGCACTTTTGGTCCCAGCTACTTGGGAGGCTGAGGTGGGAGGATTGCTCAAGCCCAGGAGGTCAAAACTGCAATGAGCTGTGATTATGTCACTGCACTTCAGCCTGAGTGACAGAATGAGACCTTATCTCAAAAAAAAAAGGAGGGGGGGAAATAGTAATTGAGAGAATTAGTGATCTGAACGATGACTCAGAAGAAGCTCTAGAATAAAACATGAAAAAGAGTACAGGAGAGTGTAAGAGACATAATATAGTTAAAAGGTCTATTGTGTCTTATTAAAGTCTCAAAGAAGAGGGACATTGGGGTATAAACTGTATTTAAAGATATTGGCTGAGAATTTTCCAAAAGTGATAAAATCAGACTTTAGAATTAAGAAGCCTAATGAATACCAAGTAGGATTGAGAAAAAGAAACCTACCCTTAGGCATGTCATAGTGAAACTCTAGAAATAAAGACAAAGTCTCAAAAGCAACCGGGAGAAAACATTTCAGCTTCAAAGGAGCAAAAATATCTGACCTTTGACTTTTCTATAGCAATTGTAGAAGCCAGAAATATCTTCAATATGCAGAAATAAAATAACTGCCAACATAGAATTTTATTTGCTGTGAAAATATCCTATAGTTTCGAAGTAAAGGTGAAATAGACACTATCATACAAAACAAAATAATAACAGAGTTTACCCACAAATATGTACTAAAGGAAATGCTAAAGAAGTTTTTGGGCAGATGGAAAAAGAACTCAGATGAAAGGTTGGAGCTTTTCAGGAAGGATGAAGAGCAACAAAAAGTTAATATGCTGTCTATCTTGATAAATTCTGTTATAGAAAACAATAGTAATGTCTTGTTGGGTTTAAATGACAACAATAACGTATAAACCAGAAGTGAAGAAGGAAGACACAGAATAATTAAATGGAGTTAAATTGTTCCTAGTTTCTTTCATTATCCAGGAGAAGGTAAAAGAGTCAGCTACATTAGACTTCAATATATCAAAAATGCATGAGTACACAAATATTGTACTCTAGTTCATAATTTGTTTCTCACAGGAGTGTAGGGTTAGCAGTTCTGAAACCACCTCGTGTATACTTGGATTGAACAAGTAAACATTGTAGATATTGAGATCCAGGCTTGCAATGTCAGAGAAAGAAATAAGGAAAGGAAGAAAGCTAGTATGAACCTTTGGTGTTCAGTTAGAATCAGAGATGTTAATATGAACTCAAGGTTTTATATATGTAAATTCATGTATAGATTGATTCAAAATATACATACATGCATTTGTATGTCTTGGGTTACACACGTACATACATTTCCTAGCTCAGTCCACTAGGGGGGGTACCTTGAAGCAATTGCACCCAAGTAACTATGAGCACCCTAGTGCCAGACCCTGATTTTTTTATTTTATTTTATTTTACTTTAAGTTCTGGGACACGTGCAGAATGTGCAAGGTGTGTTAGATAGGTATACATGTGCCATGGTAGTTTGCTGCACCTATCAACCCGTCATCTAGGTTTTAAGCCCTGCATGCATTAGGTATTTGTCCTAATGCTCTCCCTCCCCTTGCCCCCCATCCCCTGACAGGCCCCCGTGTGTGATGTTCCCCTCCTTGTGTCCATGTATTCTCATTGCTCAGCTGCTACTTATGAGTGAGAACGTGCAGTGTTTGGTTTTCTGTTCCTATGTTAGTTTGCTGAGAATGATGGTTTCCAGCTTCATCCATGTCCCTGCAAAGGGCATGAACTCATTCTTCTTTATGGCTGCATAGTATTCTATGGTGTATATGTGCCACATTTTCTTATTTATCCCGTCTATCATTGATGGGCATTTGGGTTGACTCCAAGTCTTTGCTATTGTAAATAGTGCTGCAATAAACTTATGTGTGCATGTGTCTTTATAGTAGAATGATATATAATCCTTTGGGTATATACCCAGTAATGGGATTGCTGGGTCGAATGATATTTCTGGTTCTAGATCCTTGAGGAATCGCCATGCTGTCTTCCACAATGGTTGAGCTAATTTACACTCCCACCAACAATGTAAAAGCATCCCTGTTTCTCCACATCATTGCCAGCATCTGTTGTTTCCTGACTTCTTAATAATCACCATTCTAAATGGCATGAGATGGTATCTCATTGTGGTTTTGATTTGCATTTCTCTAATGACCAGTGATGATGAGCTTTTTTTCACATGTTTGTTAGCCGCATAAATGTCTTATTTTGAGAAGTGTCTGTTCATATCCTTCACCCACTTTTGGATGGGATTATTTGGTTTTTCTTGTAAATTTGTTTAAGTTCCTTGTTGACTCTGGATGTTTGTCAGATGGATAGATTGCAAAAATTTTCTCCCATTCTGTAAGTTACCTGTTCACTCTGATGATAGTTTCTTTTGCTGTGCAGAAACTCTTTAGTTTAATTAGATCCCATTTGTCTGTTTTGGCTTTTGTTGCAATTGCTTTTGGTGTTTTAGTCATGAAGTCTTTGCTCATGCCTATGTCCTGAATGGTATTGTCTAGGTTTTCTTCTGTGGTTTTTATGGATTTAGGTTTTACATTTAAGTGTTTAATCCTTCTTGAGTTAATTTTTTCGTAAGATGTAAGGAAGGGGTCCAGTTTCTGTTCTCTGCATATGGCTAGCCAGTTTTCCCAGCACCATTTATTAAATAGGGAATCCTTTCCCCATTGCTTATTTTTGTCAGGTTTGTCAAAGATCAGATGGCTGTAGATGTGTGGTGTTATTTCTGAGGCCTCTGTTCTGTTCCATTGGTCTATATATCTGTTTTGGTACCAGTGCCATGCTGTTTTGGTTACTGTAGCCTTGTAGTATAGTTTGAAGTCAGGTAGCGTGATGCCTCCAGCTTTGTTCTTTTTGCTTAGGATTGTCTTGGCTATACAGGCTCTTAAAAAAAAAAAGTTCCCTATGAAATTTAAAGTAGTTTTTTCTAATTCTGTGAAGAAAGTCAGTGGTAGCTTGCAGACCCTGATTTTTAAATACCATTATTCAGTACAAGAAAGCAGAGCTCCTTGAAATAATAGTTGATTCCAGGGCTAGAGCAGGGAAAATGCAAGATCAGTCTATAATATCTTGTGGTGCCAGAAAGTAAAGATATGCACAAAAAAGTATGAGGAAATGTCCGAAAGACACAGGAGCCAACCTGAAAGGGTTACCAATGGCCCAAACTAGAACAATTATAGTAACGAAATGATGATATTGGATTAAACCTATAGAAAAAAAATAAATATGTCTGAGTCCATACTGAAATGAATGAATGAATGTGTAGAGACTGAAGAGCTCTCCTAACAGAAGAATTCCTATTAAGAATTTCAGAGGGTTGTAGGAATAAAATATTACCTTAATGAAATACTGCAGTAATAATTGCAGTCAAAATCTATCATTGGGTGCTAAAATTAGTGGACAAAAGTTTGATGAGAAACAGGGTATTTGCATAGTCTCAAAAGTATCTCCCTATATTTCTTAATTACAAAAGGAAAAATGGTAACTTCACTGAGAGAAACCCAGAAGATACCTTAACCAAGAAATCAAGATTACCAACACCAGTAATAAGACATTGTCATTATAGACTCTGTGATATGATGCACTGAGGAGGTCACAATGTCACTTAGCTGTTATTGTTTGCTAATGCATAACCTCAATCCAATCATGAAAAAACATCAGACAAACCCAGTTGAAGGAAATAAAGTAAAATACCTGACCATTACTCTTCAAAATTGTCAAAGCCATTAAAAAAAGAAGAAATTGAGGATTGTACAAGTAAAGAAACATGACAGCTACTTGCACTGTGGGATCCTGGGCCAGAAAAAGGACTTTAGTGAAAATACTGATGAAATTTGAATAATATGTGTAGGTTACTAGTTAATAGTATTGTATCATTGTTAATTTCCTGGTTTTGGTCATTGTACTATGGTTATATAAGATTCTAATATTAGGAGTAGCTGGGTGAAAGCCATTTTGCAACTTTTTTGTAAATCTAAAACTGTTTCAGGCGAGGCGCAGTGACTCACGCCTGTAATCCCAGCACTTTGGGAGGCCGGGGCGGGTAGATTGCTTGAGCTCAGGAGTTCAAGATCAGCCTGGACAACATGGTAAAACCTCATCTCTACCAAAAATACAGTTAAAAAAAAAAAATTAGCAGGGCGTGGTGATGTGCATCTGTGATCCCAGCTACTTGGGAGGCTGAGATGGGAGGATCTCTTGAGCCTGGGAGGCAGAGGTTGCCGTGAGCCGTGATGGCGCCATTGTACTCCAGCCTGAGCAACAGAGTGAGACCCTGTCTCAAAAAATAAAACTATTTCAAAAGAGAAAGTAAGTGGTTAAACAAATTGTGGTATATTCATACAATGGAATGCTGTCTAGCAATAGAAAGGATGAGCTGTTTATATACCCAGCAGAATGGATGAATCTCAAAATAATTAGGCTGAGTAAAAGACCTCATAAGAAAGTACATATTGTAAGATTATATTTATATGAAATTTTAGAAAATGTAATCTATAGTGACAGAAAACAGATCAGTAGTTGCCTGGTCACAGAGACAAGGTCACAGGCAGAGAGGAGTGGGAGGAAGGGATACAAACGGGCACCAGGATACTTTTGGGAGTAATAGATATGTTCACTATCTTAATTCTGGTGATGATTTCATGAGTGTATATATGTCAGAACTTAAAGTTATACACTTTAAATGTGTGCATTTTATTGTATGTCAACTATACTTCAGTAAAGCTGTCTATTTTTAATGCATAATATAATTTTTAGGACATCCATTAAATTTCTGGACTGGGCATGGTTGGCTCACGCCTGTAATCGTAGCACTTGGAGAGGCCAGGATGAGAGTATCACTTGAGCCCAGAAATTTGAGACCAACTGGTCAACATAGCGGGACCCCATCTCTTCAAAAAAATACAAAAATTAGCCAGACATGGTGGTGCACGCCTGTAGTCCCAGCTACTTGGGAGGTTGAGATGGGAGGAATGCTTGAGCCCAGGAGTTAATATATATATATATGCCTATATTATTTCCAGACTAACGGAGGGGAGACAACGAAATAAATAGTTAAACATTCTAAAAGAAGGCATAAAGGAGAGAAAAAGGAACATAGAACATGTAGAACAAATAGTAAATGCATCATAAAATTCAAGAAATAACCCAAATCAGTACTGACATTACTGATACAAATATACTAAATTTATATAAAATTTATATGAGTATATACTAAATATTCCAGTTAAAGTATACACAGGATTTAATGGAAGAAGAAAATGTATGTGCTATGTAAAAGAGAAACAACTACAATATAAAGATGCAGAAAGGTTGAAAACAAGATGAAAATAGATACATCACATATTATCCAAAGTACAATATTTAGGGGTTTGTAGTAAGGGATAAAACTTTTAGATAATGCCGACTTTTAGGTTAGAGGAATGCAGAGTTGTAATTGGAAGGGGAACTTGGGGTTTAGACACTAATAAGGTTATTTACACAAGTGTTTGTTTTATGAAAATTTGTTATGCTCCACATTTGATTTTTATACATTTTTCCCATGTGAGTATTCTATTTTGCAACTTATTTTTAATTTTTAACTTTTTTTATTTTTTTTGAGACAGAGTCTCTCTCTGTCCCCCAGGCTGGAGTGCAGTGGCATGATCTCAGCTCACAGCAACCTCTGTCTCCCAAGTTCAAGCAGTTCTCCTGCCTCAGCCTCTCAAGTAGCTGGGACTACAGGCGTGCGCCACTACGCCTGGCTAATTTTTGTATTTTTAGTAGAGACAGGGTTTCTCCATGTTGGCGAGGCTGTTCTCAAACTCCTGACCTCAGGTGATGCGCCTCCCTTGGCCTCCCAAAGTGCTGGGATTACAGGTGTGAGCCACCATGCCCAGCCTTAATTTTAAAATAATAGAGACAGTGTCTTGATATGTTGACCAGGCTGGTTTCAAACTCCTGATCCTCCTGCTTCAGCTTCCCAGAGCATTGGGGTTACAGGCATAAGCCACCAGTGCCTGGCCTACACATTTTTTTTAAGTACCAAACCAAACAGCCACTAACACATGGCTTAGACAAACAATAAGTAATTTGGGAACAATTGGTTTGCCTTATAGAAAAGTAAATCTTATAGAAAAGTATGCCTCACAACATACAGAAAAAGACACTTATAACTGTATTGAAGACCTAAATAGAAGGGAAAGCAAAATTTAACTGTTAAGAGAAAATACAGGAAAAAATTTCTGTGCTCTTATGGTACAAGATGATTTCTTAAACAAAATACAAGATACAAAAATCTTAAACGAGATACAAAAAAAAAGAAAAGAAAAAATTGATAAATTTCCCAGTATAAAAATTTTAAAATTAGAATGTGGGCCAGATGCAGTGGCTTACGCCTGTAATCCTAGCGCTTTGGGAGGCTGAGGCGAGCAAATTGCCTGAGCTCAGGAGTTTGAGACCAGGCTCGGCAACATGGTGAAACCCCTTCTCTACTAAAATACAAAAAAATTAGGCTGGGCATGGTGGCTCACGCCTGTAATCCTAGCACTTTGGGAGGCCGAGGCGGGCAGGTCACCTGAGGTCAGGAGTTCAAGACCAGCCTGGCTAACATGGTGAAACCCCGTTTCTACTAAAAATACAAAAAGTTAGCCAGGTGTGGTGGCGCACGCCCGTAGTCCCAGCTAGTTGGGAGCCTGAGGCAGGAGAATCGCTTGAATCCGGGAGGCAGAGGTTGCAGTGAGCCGAGATTGTGCCATTGCACACCAGCTTGGGCAACAAGAGCAAAACTTCATCTAAAAAAAAAAAAAAAAAGAAAATTAGCTGGGCATGGTGTTACACACCTATAATCCCAGCTACTTGGGATTGGGAGGCTGAGACACAAGACTCACTTGAAACCGGGAGGTGGAGGTTGCAGTGAGTCGAGATCACGCCACTGCACTTCAGCCTGGGTGACAGAGCAAGACTTTGTCTCAAAAAAAAAAAAAAAAAAAGACCTACTCTATAGGAAAGCAATTCAGAAAAGAGTAAACAACTATATGAATATGTTAGTTTCAGTAGTAATCAGGACAGTGCAAAATCAAATAACAGTGAGATCAAGTGTCTCCTTATTGGTAAAAATTAAAACTTTTTTTTTTCTTTTTTGGAGATGCCTTCTCACTTTGTCAGCCAGGTTGGAGTGCAGTGGTGCAATCTGCACTCATTGCAACCTCTGCCTCCCAGGCTCAATCAGTCTGCCCACCTCAGCCTCCCAAGTAGCTGTGACTACAGGTCCTCCCCACCACACCTGGCTAATTTTCTTGCATTTTTGATAGAGATGGAGTTTCGCCAGGTTGCCCAAGCTGGTCTCAAACTCCTGAGCTCAAGCAATCCACCCACCTTGGCCTCCCAAAGTACTGGGCTTACAGGCGTGAGCCACCGGACCCAGCAAAAAAATTAAAACTGATAATAATAAGTAATGTAAACATATGAGGAGATGGAAGGTCACTGTTGTTTGAAGTATGAACTGGTATAGCCTTTTTGGAAAATAATCACAATATCTCAAAAAATTAAAAATGAAGATTGAAAATACCTCCAACATTTTCACTTCTATGCATATAAACTAGAGGAATTTCTCAAGGAGATTGGGTAAGAATGTTTGTTGTGTTATTTGTAACAGTGGAAAAAGTATACTGTAAATCTGTTCAAGACTAGGTAAATGTAATATCCATAAAATGGATAACAGTGAAACTATATGTATTGTTTTCTTTTTCAAGCCATTAACATGGATTATTTTGGTTGTAGGTTAAATATGTTCTGTATTATAACCCTCTCCAACTGTGTAGGAACAGATTTGCTAATTTACATTTGTAGAGTTTTCCCTTAAGTGATCATTATTACTGATATTTCCCTAAATTCAAGATTTTTTTCCTTAAACATTGACTTCTCTTAATCTATGCAAGGAAAATAGTAGTATTCAGAAATTTATTTTGCTTCTTCATTATTTATGCTTTTTTGTAGGACTAATGTTTCAAGCCAGACTCCCTCTGCCAAAAGAAGTTTGGGATTTCTTCCTCAGCCAGTTCCTCTTTCTGTTAAAAAACTGAGGTGTAACCAGGATTACACTGGCTGGAATAAACCAAGAGTGCCCCTTTCCTCTCACCAACAGCAGCAACTGCAGGGGTAGGTCAATTCTTTCATTTTACTTTCTTTTTTATAAAGTGATTCAATAGAAGTGTGCTTTGGTGTAAAACGTAATTAAAGGAGTCACATTAAAGTTCTAAAATATTTAGAAATTAGATCACTTATTAAAGATTTATTATATCCATAAGTAATGTTAACTTCATTTTCTGTTCACCAAACAATTTTAGAACTTTGGAATATATATAATATTCATTTTAAAGCAGAAAATGTGTATTTTCCAACCCAGTACACTTCATTCTGCTGCTGAGATACTTTCAACATTTTTTATATATTTTCCCTAGTTTCTTCATGGTTGTATATATATTAAACACAAAAATGAGATCATAGTATAATAACTGTAGTAATTATAGTAGCTATCTTTTAATTTTTTTTTTAATAGAAATGGGATCTCACTATGTTGCAGGTTGGTAGAACTCCTGGCCTCAAGCAATCCTCCCTCCTCAGCCTCCCAAAGTGCTGGGATTACAAGCATGAGCCACTGTTCCTGGCCAGTAGCTCTATTACCTAAAGTGTTTATTACATGCCAGATACTGTCTGCTAAGTGCTTAAATTGATTTTTTTTAAATTTTAAATCTTCGCAACAAGTCTTTGAGATAGATATATTAAAAATCTGGTTTTATGAATAAAATAAGGCTTAGCAAAGTTAATTAACTTGCTCAAAGTGATATAGTCAGTAGTACAGCAGTAGTAAATCCAGGCAGTTGTGCTGCAATTGCATTCTTAATCACTATGCTATATTGCTTCTCTGTTATCTTTTTCACTGCACATTAATCTTGGCACCTTTGTATATTAATACAGTACTTTCAACCATGTAAGTGTGCATTTAGGTTTCTCTTTTTTCCAAATGTAATTCAGGCTAGAATGAAGATCGTTATACACATATGTATGTTTTTAATGCTTGTTGGAACTTTTCTGTAGGATAAATTGTCGGAAGTAAAATTGTTAAGGATTAAGACTAAGGAAGACAGTGAAATTTTTAATTGTTTTTACCAAACTGCTCTCTCATAACCTATTAACTTATTTGTTTTTAATCTCACTCAAAGTACTGCTTTTATACCAGCTTTAAACTTACTTTAAACATTACTTGAAAGAGTGGTATTTGCCAAATGGCTTATCCGTAGTAGTTTATATGCTTCATATATTGGCAGAAAACATCATAAAATTTGCAGTGAAAACAATTCACTCTCCTTTCTGCTTACCTGTTGCTTTCTTTAATCTTCATCTTTTCTACTGTTCTATGATGTTTGCTTTCCAGTCAAATGCTTAATTTCCTTTGTTCTTCATTCTAATTGTTCAACCTCAGTTATCTTGCTGCCTCCTAACCAGACAACATTTTATATTGGTCTTATCTATCCCATTTTGTGACCATTCTTCATCTGGGTCTATGTCTCTGTCTACCCTGATCTTACTTGTTTCATTTTCCTATTGCCTTCTCCTGTATATATTTTAGTTTACTTGTGGTTTCTGTTATTCACCTCCTTCAGACTCTTTTGAGAGCCTTGTGAGTTGCCACCCTTGGTACTCTAGGCTTCTTCAGTGTTTCTTTCATTTCTGTATAGTACCTATACCCATCTCTAGAAATACATCTTTCCTCTTTTTTAGACTTCTTCCAGGAATTAGTTTAGTGTAATTTCAAGCAGTGTAAGTACTCAGGACTAAGAACTCCTTTTAAAAAAAAAAGAAAAAAAAAACTGAGTAGAAAACTACCAGGTCTAAAGGGTAATGGAGACTGCCTAATTGCAATGTTCCTCACAAATCCTCCAAAAAAAACATAAGATTAACGAGGAGTACAAAGAAAAGCACACATAATCTATGCTTCAGCATTGCTAGGAGACAATACCACCACCTTTAAGTTACCTTCTTCAGAACAGAAGCAAACCAAATTCCTTCAGTGTCCTGTTTTCTACTGGTTAAGCCTATGGGTGCTGAGAGTTAGGGAAAGGAGCCTAAGGGATTCCATGAAAAATAATTTATAGGAGTGGAAGACTTAGATGAAGCACTGAAGAAAATCACTCCCAGAAACATAAAATCCAGTAATAAGTAGCAAAATACTGAATCTGGATCTTGGTAGTTTGCAGAACTAGTTATAGGGAAGAGGCTTGAATGTCAGTGGTACCAGAATAACAGCCTCAAAGAATCATTACTTATAGGGAAGAATTAGCCAAGTCTGGAAACTTGATTTAGAAGCAAGAGAAGAAAATTAAGGATCATGTCAAAATGAAAGGGAAACAAGACGTGCCAACCTCTCTTTTTCCCCTCCCTCCACCACCATCATTCTCATCCATTAAAGAAACTATACTTTGCTAAACTAAGTGCTTCACTTAAGCCCTATTCACAAAATGAATAGGAATGTAAAAAAGCAGGCCACTTCCATAAAAAAATGACTATAAGAAAAAAACAGAAGCATGAATCAAAATATTTCAGCCAGTGAAAATTCTGCCCTCTAGAACAAACCATGAAGTAAACTGTTTACAGTGGGTAGACGCTAAATAGAATTAAGGCCAGGCACTGTGGCTCACACCTGTAATCCCAGCACTTTGAGGGGCCGAGGCAGGCGGATCACTTGAGGTCAAGAGTTCGAGACTAGCCTGGCCAACATGGTGAAACCCTGTCTGTACTAAAAATACAAAAATTAGTTGGGCATGGTGGCACATGCTTGTAATCCCAGCTACTTGGGAGGCTGAGGAGGGAGTATCACTTGAACCAGGGAGGCAGAGTGCAGTGAGCCGAGATTGCACCACTGTACTCCAGCCTGGACAACTGTGAGACTCCATCTCAAAAAAACAAATAAAATAAATAAATAAATAAATATAATTAAATACCTTGAAAGAAGCACTTGAAAATATGAAAAAGTAGCATGAATAAAAATCCAGGCGCCGCTCACACCTGTAAACCTAGCACTTTGGGAGGCCAAGGCAGGCGGATCACTTGAGGTCAGGAGTTCAAAACCAACCTGGCCAACATGATGAACCCTGTCTCTACTAAAAATACAAAAAAATTAGCTGGATGTGGTGGCTGGTGCCTGTAATCCCAGCTATTCGGGAGGCTGAGGCAGGAGAATTGCTTGAACCCAAGAGGCAGAGGTTGCAGTGAGCTGAGATTGCGCCACTGCACTCCAGCCTGGGCGACAGAGCAAAACTCCATCTCAAAAAGAAAAAAAAAATTCAAACTGAGAATGACAATGGACAAGCAAGAATAAATGAAATGACAAATGCTTGAACTCAGAAAAGATGGAGAAGAAAAGATACATTGAAAATGAAGTTTTAAATTAAAGATACTCAAGTGAAAATAATTTCAAATGAAAATGGGCTTTAAAAAGGAAAGCCAGGGAAAAAAAGATGAAAAAAAAAAAAAAAAAGAAGTATAAAAAGCCAGAAAGGGCCGGGCATGGTGGCTCACCCCTGTAATCCCAGCACTTTGGGAGGTGCGTGGATCGCCTGAGGTCAGGAGTTCGAGACCAACCTGACCAGTATGGTGAAACCCCATCTCTACTAAAAATACAAAAATTAGCCAGGCATGGTGGCGTGTGCCCGTAATCCCAGCTACTCAGGAGGCTGAAGCAGAATTTCTTGAACCCAGGAGGTGGAGGTTGCAGTGAGCTGAGATCGCACCACTGCACTCCAGCCTGAGTGACAGAGTGACACTCCATCTCAAAAAAAAAAAAAAAAGCCAGAAAGAAAGTAGTTGAACTAGAAAAAAGGCAAATAATACACCCATATTACATATAATTAGTGTCCCGGAAGAAGAAGATTAAAGCATTGAGACAGAAGTAGTGTTAAAAACTATAATCCCGCTGGGCATGGTGACTCATGCCTGTTATACCAGCACTTTGGGAGGCAGAGGTGGGTAGATCTCTTGAGCCCAGGAATTCGAGACCAATCTGGGCAACATAGCGAAACCCCATCTCTACAAATAGTACAAAAATTAGCTGGGCTTGGTGGCGTGCACCTCTGGTCCCAGATACTCAGGGGACTGAGGCAGGAGGCTTGCTTGAGCCCAGGAGGTCAAGGCTGCAGTGAGCCGTAATAGTCCACTGCACTCCAGCCTGGGCGACAGAGAGCAAGACTTTGTCTCAAAAAAAAAAACAACAAAACAGCTATAATCCAAGAAGACTTCACTGAAATAAAAGTCTTGAATCTGTATATTGAAAGAGCTTTCCAGCTCTTTCAATCTGGAAAATCGACCTAGAATAATCAAGACATATCTTAGTACAACTATTAGACTTTAAAGACAAGGAAAAATCCTCAGTTCCTGAATCAAAAAGATGAAATAACTTACAAGGGCAACAGAAATAGTCTGGCATCAGACTTCTCAAAATCATCATGCAAAGCAGGATAACACTAACATCATTTTCAAGAAACTCAATGAAAGGAGGTGTGAAACAAAGATTTCATGCCAAGCCAAGATGTCAAATATGCAAGCTAGAGAAAAAAGGTTTGGAGTATAAGAACTTGGAATACTATACACACATTTGCTCTTCCTGAGGACTCTACAGAAAATGAGCTTCATGCGTCCAAGAGTAACTGGAGAAACATTGACAAAAACGTAAATGATGAACATTTCATATATTCAGTTATAGAACTAAGACAAACAATGGTGAGAATACATATAAAAGAATGGTATATAAACATTATGTCAGCTGGGCATGATGGCTAACACCTGTAATCCCAGCACTTTGGGAGTCTGAGGCAGGCAGATCACTTGAGCTCAGGAGTTCGAGACCAGCCTGGGAAACACAGAAAAACCACATCTCTACAAAAAATACAAAAAAAATTTAGCTAAGTGTGGTTGTGCACACCTGTAGTTCCATCTGCTTGGGAGGCTGAGGTGGGAGGATTGCTTGAGCCTGGGAGGTCGAGGCCACGGTGAACCATGGTCACACCACTGCACTCTAGTTTGAGTGACAAAATGAGACACTATTTCCCCCCAAAATTTTTTTTCTGATAAAGTAGTAAGATTGCAACTAAAAGAAAATGGGCAAAGAGAGAGAAGGAAGAAAGTAGAATAATGTAGTTGACTGTTTCATAAAGTAATAGGTGTGAGTCAAAGGATACCATTTAAAATGAATAGGCTGAGTGTAATGGCTCACGCCTGTAATCTCAACACTTCAGGAGGCCAAGTTGGAGGGATCACTTGAGCTTGAGAGTTCAAGACCAGCCTGGACAACATAGTAAGACCCTGTCTCTACAAAAATAAAAAAATAAATAAAATGAGCAGGCTAGGCCAGGCACAGTGGCCCACATCTGTAATCCTAGCGCTTTGGGAGGCTGAAATAGGAGGATCACTTGAGGCTGGGAATTCAAGACCAGCCTGGGCCACATAGCAAGACCTTCTGTCTACAAATAATAAAATAAAATAAAAAATTAGCCCAACATGGTGGTATACGTCTTTAATCCCAGCTACCAGGGAGACTGAGGCTGGAGGATTGCTTGAGCCCAGAAGTTTAAAGTTTCAGTGAGCTATGATCGTGCCACTGCACTCCAGCCTAAGTGGCAGAGCAAGACCTTGTCTCTAACATAAAATAATAAAATGGACAGGCTAGATGATTTTAAAAATTTATGATAAAGGGGTTAACAGCAATATAAAAAGTCTAAAACTGTCTCATAAAGCAAAACTGAACTCTGTGCTGCATACTAGAAATATACGTAGAACAGTAATTCAAAAAGTATTATAATAAAGGGAGGGAGAGATTATTTAATGGAAACAATAAGAAATCAGAGGCTGCAGTCGTGATACCCAGTAAAGTAGAACTTAGGGCAGAAATTTGTATATTAGGCCAGAAACCCGTATATTTTTCCTTCCAGTTCTGTCAGTTTTTACTTTATGTATTTTATAGCTTTGTTTTTGGCACATACACATTTAGGATTATATTAATTAAATCTTAATGAATCGACCTCCCTATTGTTGTGAAATGCCCCTTTTTATCCCTGATAATATTTTTCTGAAGTCTGCTGTGTCTTATATTAATAGTGACTCCACATTTTTATGATTAGATCATCCAGTCTAAATTGATGGTTGAAGTATTTAGACCATTAACATTTTTCACAATTATGGATAAGGCTGAGTTTAAGTCTACCATCTTGCTAATTGTCTTCTATTTGTTCCATCTGTCCTTGGTTACTTTTTTCTCTTTCCTTTCTTTCCTTTGTGTTCATTTTATCTCCATTATTGCCTCCCACCCCACATCATTTATACTGTTATCATACATTTTACTGCTTTTTCTTTTTCTTTTTCTTTTTTGAGATGGAGTTTTGCTCTCGTTACCCAGGCTGGAGTGCAATGGTGCGATCTCGGCTCACTGCAGCCTCCGCCTCCCGGGTTCAAGCAATTCTCCTGTCTCAGCCTCCAGAGTAGCTGGGATTATAGGCATGTGCTACCACGCCCTGCTGATTTTATATTTTTAGTAGAGACGAGGTTTGTCCATGTTGGTCAGGCTGGTCTCGAACTCCCGACCTCAGGTGATCTGCCCGCCTCGGCCTCCAAAGTGCTGGGATTACAGGCGTGAGCCACCGTGCCCAGCCCATTTTACTTCTATGTATGTTATACATCCCACAATACGTAGTTATGATTTTTTTACAGCCTTACAAATTCACGTACCGTGTAGTTACCTATTTAAAGTGTATTATTTGGTGTTATTGTTTTAAACAGTCCAGTGTATTTAAAGAAATTAAAAGATGAGACAGAAATGTGTTTTGTATTTTCCCACATGATTTCCTGTTTTAAGTGCTCTTCTTTTGTATAGATCTGAGTTTCTGTCTGGTATCATTTTTCCTTCTGCATGAAGAATGTCGCTTTAACATTTCTTACAGTGTGTGTCTCTTGGCAGCAAGTATTCTCAGGTTTTGTTTGTCAGAAAAAGGATTTTGCTTTTAATTTTAAAAGATATTTCCATTGGATCTAGAAATCTAGCTTATATAGAACTCTAACGTGATAATGTGTTTCTTTCAGTATTTTAAAGATATCTTTTCTTTGTCCTCTTTTTTGTATAATTTCTGACTAGAAGCCTACGGTCTTAATCTTGTTTTAGTCTTAACTTTACAATTATGTACCTTGTTTCCCTAGTTCTTGCATATTCAAAATTTTTTCTCTAGCTTGGATATTTGAAAAATAGTTTGGCTGGATGTAAAATCCTTGGGTCCTGCTTTCTTTCCTTGGGTTTCTTATAATGCTACTTTACTGTTACCTTGCTTTGTATTTGCTTTTCAGAAATAAGATGCCAGTCTAATTCTTCTGCCCTTGTAAGTGATTTAATCTTCCTCCTTGAAGGCACTGAGACAGTTTTTCTCTGACTGCTTTTCAAGATTTTCTCTTCGTTGCTAATTTTTAGCAGTTTTATTTTGATGGGCTTTATTTTGATTTGTGTTTATCTCACTTGGGATTTGTTGAGCTTCTTGGATCTGTGGGTTTCTAGTTTTTATCAGATTTTGAACGTTTTTATATATTGATTTTTTCAGATTTTTTTCTGACTCTTCTCTCCTCTGGATTCCAGTTATATTTGATATAAATATAATTGTATTTGATATCGTCCTACAGGTTTAGTGGGAATCTATTCTGTTGCTGTCTTTTCAAGTTCAGATATTTCCTTCTACGGTGTCTAATATGCTATTAATCGCATCAAGTGAAATTTTCATTTTAAATATTGTGATTTTCATCTCTAGAAGTTTAATTTGGGTCTTTAAAAAATCTTTCACTTCTCTCATTATGTTTATGATTTCCTTTCCATTCTTGATCGTGTAGAGCATATTTTAAGTAGTTGTTTTAATATTCTTGTCTGCAGTAGTTTTGATTGTTTTGAGTCTCCTGTTTAAGTTCTTCTTTTTCATTTCTGTTTTTTTTTCTTCTTTCTCAGCTGTGTGATCTGCTTAAGTTCTTTTTGAATATAGAGTATCCTTTACTCTAAGGCTAATTTGCTTCCTTTCCTAAAGCATAGTTCCTTTGGAGTCTCTGTTAACACTCTGTGAATTCATCTAGGTCTCTCTACTCTGACTGGTGTAAATTCAAACTGGTGGAATTTTAGTCCCTGTGTGAGTTCTGGGAGTTGTTTGGCCAGTAGCTCCATAGTAAACATTCTTTTCCTTGAAGTTGTTCTTGATTAGTGTCAAGAAGACTGAGTTTCACTCTGCATACACAGGTTGGTATTCAGCCAAATATTCAAGCAGACTGCTATGCAGATTTCTGGAGCTTTTCCTTTGCTCAGTTCCTTCCTCTCAAGTACTCTGTCCCAGAAATCTCAGCAACCTCAGCTTTTCGAACTCATTTCTCTCAGCTCAACTTGGTAAGATTTCTGGGCTCTGTTTGGGTGCTCCCTGAATTGCAGTTCACAAATTGCCTCCAGACAGAAAATCTGGGTAATAGTAGGGCTCACATCATTTATTTTCCTTCTCTTATGGATCACTGTTTTGTGCTGCCTGTTGTCTAGTATCTGAAAATAGCTGTTTTCTCTATTTTGTCCAGTTTTCTCATTGTTTATAGTAGGAAGGTAATTCCAGATTCTCAAACTTCCTCATAGGTAGAAGCAGAAGCAGTAGTTCTCTCAGGTACTCAAAATTGACATCACCCATGGGCAACACAGGAATATCATGTATTCCTGGATGTGATGCCCTTAGAAGGATACAGTATCCACCAGACATGTGGCTCACACCTATAATCTCAATACTTTGGGAGGTCAAGGCAGGCAGATTGCTTGAGCCCAGGAGTTCAAAACCAGCCTGGGTAACATGACAAAATTCTGTCTCTACAAAAAAATACAAAATTAGCCTGGCATGGTGGTGCGCATTTGTAACCCCAGCTACTCAGGAAGCTGAGGTGGGAGGATCATCTGAGTCCGGGGGGGTTCAAGGTTGCAGGGAGCCAAGATTGTGCCACTGTGCTCCAGCCTGGGCAACAGAATGAGACCCTCTCAAAAAAAAGATTGGATGTGAGGGCGATCTGACTGTGACATCTGTCACCCCATTGTTCACCAGGGTTGATTTGGCTGATCTGACTGGCTAGGCGGGTATCCCCTTCCTCCCTCACCACTCCATGTGTGTCTGTCGCAAACCTGTGTGCTCAGTCAAAGAGGATGACCATCCCCAATAGAGGAGGACTGGTCTTCAGTCAAGGGTATACGAGTAGCTGCACTCCCCTGCTAGAAACTCTAAAGAAGCTCTCAAAAAAAAAAAAAAAAAAAAAAAGGGATGACATGGTATCACTGTTTGCTCATGTGCTCTTCCAGTTTAGGCTGAATCTCATCATGAGGAAATAGCAAACCCAGTATGAGGGATGTTCTATTAAAAATAAGGCTAGGTCAGGTGAAGTGCCTCACACCTGTAATCCCAGCACTCTGGGAGGCTGAGGCAGGTGAATCACTTGAGGTCAGGAGTTCAAGAGCAGCCTGGCCAACATGGGGAAACGCCGTCTCTATTAAAAATACAGGCTGGGCACGGTGGCTCATGCCTGTAATCCCAACACTTTGGGAGGCAAAGGCGGGCAGATCACTTGAGGTCAGGAGTTCAAGACAAACCTGATCTACATGATGAAACCTCTACTAAAAATACAAAAAAATTAGCCAGGCCTGGTGGTGCACACCTGTAATCCCAGCTACTCAGGAGGCTCAGGCAGGAGGATTGCTTGAACCTGGGAGATGGAAGTTGCTGTAAGCCAAGATCACACCACTGCACTCCAGCCTGGGCAACAGAGCAAGACTCCGTCTCAAAATAAATAAATAAATAAATACAAACATTAGCTGCGTGTGGTGGCACACACCTGTCACCCTAGTTATTTGGGAGGCTGAGGCATGAGACTTGCTTGAACCCAGGAGGCAGAGGTTGTAGTGAACTGAGATCACGCCACTACACTCCAGCCTGGGCAACAGAGCAAGACTCTGTCTAAAAAAAGAAAAAACGAAAAAAACAGGCTGGGTGCAGTGGCTCACGCCTGTAATCCCAACACTTTGGGAGGCCAAGGAAGGAGGATTGCTTGAGCCCTGGAGTTCAATACCAGCCTAGGCAACATAGTGAGATCCGTCTCTACAAAAATTAAAAAATTACCCAGGCATAGTGGCACACATTGTAGTGGGGAAGCTGAGGTGGGAGGATTGCTTGAGCCCGGGAGGTTGAGGCTGCAGTACGTTGTCATCACACCACTGCACTCCAGCCAGGACAACAGAGCAAGACCCTGTCTCAAAAACAAAAATAAAACTAAACAACCCAGGTTAGGGAGAACTGTATTCTTCAAAAATGTCAGTGTCATGTAAGAGAAAGCTGAGGACTTACTCCAGATTAAAGAAAACTAAAGAGACATGAAAACAGCATGTGATCCTGGACTGAATCTTGTACCTAAGTGAGGGAAGAAAAGCTATAAAGAACCTTCTTGGATCTGTTGACAAAATTGAATTAAGAAACATATATTAGATAGAATATTGTATCAGTGTTACATTTACTGATGCTGATAATTGTACTCTGATTATTTATAAGAATGGTCTTATGAAATATACACTAAAGTATTTAGAACTAAAGGGGTTTAATAAATGCAACTTACTCTGAAATGGTTTCAGAAAAATATAGAGAGAGAGGGATATTAAGTGATGAAGTGCATATTACAGAAGTATAACAGTTGGTGAATCCAGGTAAAGATTTTTGCATCTCTTCTGGAAGTCTAAATTTATTTCTAAATTAAAAGGTTTTTTTTTTGTTGTTTTTTGTTTTTTTAAAAAACATAGTCTTGCTCTGTTGCCCAGGCTTGAGTGCAGTGGCGTGATCTCAGCTCACTGCAACCTCCGCCTCCCGGGTTCAAGCAATTCTCTTGCTTCAGCCTCCCAAGTAGCTGGGACTACAGGCGCATGCCTCCACGCCTGGCTAATTTTTTGTATTTTTAGTAGAGACAGGGTTTCACCGTGTTAGCCAGGATGGTTTCCACCTCCTGACCTTGTGATCCACCCGCCTTGGCCTCCCAAAGTGCTGGGATTATAGGCATGAGCCACTGCACCCGGCATAAAAAGTTTTTAAAATATATTTGTACTTAAGAAAAAGATTTGGCAGTACCTAAACACATATATTCTATGACCCAGTAGTTCCTTTTCTGAGCATTCATTTTCAGAGAAATGAATAAGTTATATTTAAATGAAAAAATAAATTATAAGTAAGAATGAAAAGCACTTTAGGTAAGCCCCCAGTCATGTTTAGCATTAATTTTGAAAATGTATACTTTTCCATTAGATCAAACTAAGTTATTATTTATTTATTTATTTATTTTATTTTGAGACAGAGTCTCACTCTGTTGCTGAGGCTGGAGTGCAATGGCACAATCTTGGCTCACTGCAACCTCTGCCTCCTGGGTTCAAGCGATTCTCCTGCCTCAGCCTGCAAGTAGCTGCGATTACAGGTGCATACCACCATGCCTGGCTAGTTTTTGTGTTTTTAGTAGAGACAGTGTTCCACTATATTGGCCAGGCTGGTCTCAAACTACTGACCTCAAGTGATCTGCCTGCCTCGGCCTCCCAAAGTGCTTGGATTACAGGCATGAGCCACTGCGCCTGGCCTATTATTATAATGTCATAATGCAGTGGTTCTCAAAGTAGAGTCCCCAGACCAGCAGCATCAACATGATCTAGTAACTTGTTAGAAATGGACATTTTTGTGCCTTCTTTTTTTGGACACATTTGTGTCCAAACCTACTGAATCAGAAACCTTGGGGTTAGGGTCCAGTAATATGTAGTTTAACAAGCCCTCCAGGTGATTCTGAAACATAAAGTGGAGAACTCCTACTATATTGAACATACTTTAGGAATTCCTGTTGCCTTCTAAAGCACTATTTCTTTAATTTTCAGCTTCTCCAATTTGGGAAATACCTGCTATATGAATGCTATTCTACAATCTCTATTTTCACTCCAGTCATTTGCAAATGACTTGCTTAAACAAGGTATCCCATGGAAGAAAATTCCACTCAATGCACTTATCAGGTAATCATTATGTACTGTAGTTACTGAGTAACCTTTTACTTCATTGATTATAGAATAATGGAATTTTAGACACTCAAAAATTTTCTGTGCCATTATTAGTAATTATTCTTTAAAATATCATGCCATGTCATGTAAAACGTGCTAACTTTGTGTTTTTTGTTTTACCAGACGCTTTGCACACTTGCTTGTTAAAAAAGATATCTGTAATTCAGAGACCAAAAAGGATTTACTCAAGAAGGTTAAAAATGCCATTTCAGCTACAGCAGAGAGATTCTCTGGTTATATGCAGAATGTGAGTATTAATTGTTTTAAAACGTTTCAGAGGCCTGACACGGTGGCTCACGTCTGTAATTCCAGCACTTTGGGAGGCCTAGGTGGGCAGGTCACCTGAGGTCACTGAGGTCAGGAGTTTGAGACCAGCCTGGCCAACATGGCGAAACCCTGTGTCTACTAAAAATACAAAAATTAGCCGGGCGTGGTGGCATGCGCCTGTAATCCCAGCTACTCGGGAGCCTGAGGCAGGAGAATTGCTTGAACCCGGGAGGCAGAGGTTGTAGTGAGCCAAGATCATACCACTGCACTATAGCCTGGGTGACAGAGCAAGACTCCATCTCAAAAAATAAATAAATAAATATTTATAAAAATAAATAAAATAGGCCAGGTGCAGTGGCTGACGCCTGTAATCCCAGCACTTTGGGAGGCCACGGTGGGTGGATCACGAGGTCAGGAGTTTGAGACCAGCCTGGCCAACATGGTGAAACCCTGTCTCTACTAAAGATTAAAAAAAATTAGCCGGGCATGGTGGCACATGCCTGTAATCCCAGCTACTCGGGAAGCTGAGGCCGGAGAATCTCTTGAACCTGGGAGGCAGAGGTCGCAGCGAGCTGAGATCGCACCATTGCACTCCAACCTGGGCTACAGGGTAAGACTCTGTCTCAAAAAAATAAAAATAAAATAAATAAATAACGTGTAAGAAATCATGGAAATTGACATGATTTTAGTGTGTTTCTTGATTTTTATTTTAAAACGAGATTTGTGTATGTGTGTTCATTATAGATTGAAAAACCTGAGGAGAGGCTGGGTGCGGTAGCTCATGCCTGTAATCCCAGCACTTTGAGAGGCTGAGGCAGGTGGATCATCTGAGGTCAGGAGTTCCAGACCAGCCTGACTGATGAGGTGAAACCCCATCTCTACTAAAAATACAAAAAGATTAGCCAGGCGTGATGTCGCATGTCTGTAATCCCAGCTACTTGGGAGGCTGATGCAGGATAATCGGTTGAACCCTGGAGGCAGAGGTTGCAGTGAGCCGAGATTGTGCCATTGTACTCCAGCCTGTGTGACAAGAGTGAAAATCCGTCTCAAAGAAAGAAAGAAAGAAAGAAAAACCTAAGGAGCTGTAGTAAGATTAAATGTGACTCTTCTGTGTATTGTACCATATTTTAATATATAGATTTGATTTACCAGTGCAAGGACCTGGGCTGTGTTACCTGCGAAAATTACCTCTTTTAACAAAGTGAGGAGTTATTCATTGATTCATGTCAGTGCAACTGATATAATTATTAAGAATATATAATCTGTCATTTGTTTTTATTCACAAAATTTGCAGCTCCCCAAATTCTTATAAGAATAAACCTGACATTGTTCACATATGTCATTGACTTTCAAGGGTTTTCACTGTATAAATTATAATGTTAATAAGCTATTATTTTTTGTTTGTTTTGTTTTTTGTTGTTGGTTTTTTTTTTCTTTTCTTTTGAGACGGAATCTTGCTCTGTCACCCAAACTGGAATATAATGGTGCGATCTTGGCTCACTGTAACCTCTGCCTCCCAGGTTCAAGAAATTTTTCTGCCTCAGCCTCCCAAGTAGCTGGGATTACAGGGACTGCCACCACACCTGGCTAATTTTTGTATTTTTAATAAAGATGGCATTTCACCATGTTGGCCGGGCTGGTCTCGAACTCCTGACCTCAGGTGATCCACCTGCCTCAGCCTTCCAGAGTGCTGGAATTACAGGTATGAGGCACAACACCCAGCCTCAGTAAGCTACTGTGACAAGAAATGTTTTTATCTGATTAAGGATATTGTTGTCTTATTAGGATGCTCATGAATTTTTAAGTCAGTGTTTGGACCAGCTGAAAGAAGATATGGAAAAATTAAATAAAACTTGGAAGACTGAACCTGTTTCTGGAGAAGAAAATTCACCAGATATTTCAGCTACCAGAGCATACACTTGCCCTGTTATTACTAATTTGGAGTTTGAGGTTCAGCACTCCATCATTTGTAAAGCGTAAGTAGTGTCTAAGAAATGATTTCCCTTTTTCTTTATGGCAAGTGATTAAAATTCTTCTATGACATACCAAATGCCATGAATTCTTTTCTGTTTTTAAGATAGGGTCTCACACAGTCGCCCAGGCTCTTGGGTGCAGTGGCACAACCCCAGCTTATTGCAGCCTGGATCTCCTGGGATCAAGTGATCCTCCTACCTCAGCCTCCCGAGTAATGAATTTTTATCTCATCTTCCTTTCTACGTCATAGGGGAAATATAAACCAACAGATTATATCAAACCTTTTTTTCAGAGTCTTTATCTTTCTATAGAAATGCTTGGGCTGGGCACAGTGGCTCATGCCTGTAATCCCAACAATTTGGCAGGATGAGGTGGGCAGATGGTTTGAGCCCAGGAGTTCAAGACCAGCCTGGGCAACATGGGGAAACCCCATCTCTACAAAATATATAAAAATTAGGCAGGCGTGGTGATGCACACCTATAATCCCAGCTACTTGGAAGGCTGAAGTGGGAGGATTGCTTGAACACTGCAAGTTGAGGCTGCAGTAAGCCATGATGACGCCACTGCACTCCAGCTTGGGCAACAAAGCAAGACCCTATCTCAAAAAACAAAACGAAACAAAAACGCGTGGCGGAGTGAGAACTGAGGAAAATTTAAATACTTTATTATACACTTTAGTATTGCCTAACACTTAATTTTAATCTATAGTTTTATTTTTTTCATTCTACGTCTTTTCCATTGTAGAATATCGATTTGTTTGGGAATACTTGTTTTTCTTTGTCACTGAAAAAAAAACACACCTTATTACTTGCTTTTTTGGTTGAACCCCAAATTATTTTTACTAGAAATATTTTCTTTTACAAAATAGATCCGAATTTGAATTATTTTTACCTTTTGTAATGTTTTTCAACCGTATTTACAGTAATTATCCAGACTTTCTACATTAAATTAATTTCCATACTTATCAGGACTTCTATAGCCTGCACATCACTTTAAAATATTTTACTTTGACTAATCTTCCAGTCATCTGTAGTACATCTCTGAATAGATTTTTTTCAGATAAAATGTAATTCTTCACAGTCTCTGTATAAGAGAGAATTATTTCTATGACTTTCACACATGACTTAATGCAGAATTATTGACTCACACATAGTCTTTACCCATCAGTGTATTAAGTATACCGCCCTATCATATCCTGTTACTCTGTGCCACTCATAAGAAACCTGACTTTGTGGGAATTTTTTTCTTTTTCTTCCTGAAAATCTGTGGTATTCTTTATTTTTGAAATTCACAGTTTCACTAGTTTATATCTAGTTATTAACACTTTTTGTTACTTTTGCCTTAATATGGTAGAGCCTTTTCATCTGAAGCTTTGGGATTTTCTCCAGCTCCAGAAAACTATTCTCTAAATACTGCTTCTTTTCCATTCTGGAATTTTCTTCAGAAATATTCAAAATCCATATTGGTTCTCCAATTTTCTGTCCTCCATATCTATTTTTCTCGGGCTGCTCAAAATGATAGTGTTCACTGACATCTTTTCCAGCTATAACATTCTAGCATTTTTAACCAGAATTTTAATAAAGACAGTTTTGCATCAGTAGTCTGTGACACTGCTTGCTTTCATTCAGGACTTCATCAGTCTTTTCTCCCTGGTGGATAAATGGTTGTCTAAAGAAAATATCCGGATCTTGCAAGTATGGTTCAGCTTATAAAAGCTGGAGAGTCCAAGAGCAGTTAAAAATATAATAGCCATTTATCTCTTCCTTCTAATGCACCTTCCAGACAAAATTTGTGCAAGTCAAAGTGAGAGGCAGAGTTTTCAGTTATTATTTCATTGAATTGTGGGCCTACCATTCAAATTTTTTTTTATAGGAAAATTTAAGTTGCCTCAGTTGAAAATGACCACAGGCAGTCCACCAGCTCTGTCAGTCAGGTCTGGGGAGCTGGACAGTGGGATCATTCAGGCAACCCAGAAGAAAGCAGGCCATATCAGGCTGGGCGTGGTGGCTCCCGCCTGTAATCCCAGCACTTTGGGAGGTCAAGGTGGGTGGATCACCTGAGGTCAGGAGTTCGAGACCAGCCTGGCCAACATGGCGAAACCCCATCTTCATTAAAAATACAAAAATTAGCCAGGCGTGGTGGTGCACACCCGTAGTCCCAGCTACTAGGGAGGCTGAGGCAGGACAATTGCTTTAACCTGGGAGGAGGTGGTTGTAGTAAGCTGAGATTATGCCATTGCACTCTAGCCTGGGTGACAGAGCAAGACTCCATCTCAAAAAAAGAAAGAAAGAAGGCCATATCAGAGTAGTAGCTTCTACACTGTGCCAGTGGTGTTAGGCACTCTAATTGTACAGCACCCAGATGTTGGATATGCAGTTGAGGTATGTGCATCAATGCAATAAATGGCATGGGTCATGGGATATAGGCACACCAGGTGGCTAGACCGGGCAGGTTGTGCCAGCTGGGTGGGGATAGGGTTCTGTTGCTTCATTAGTAATTTTATTTAGGACAGTTCTCTAACACAAAGCAGTTTCTGGCTGAAGGAAGATTCCACACACATTACACTTTGGATTGTAATTTTGTGTGTTTATCCTCTGCCCCATCTTGCTATAGGTTTGTTTGGCCAGTTTGGCAAATGTACTTTTTTTTAGAAAAAACCATTACAGTTTAAACTGACTGCTTTTTAATTAATATAAGGCAATTCAGTGTATTAATAATATATTCTTGAATATGAGGGAAAAAAATTTTTTTTTTTTTTAAGACAGTCTTGCTCTGTCACCCAGGCTGGAGTGCAGTGGTGCAGTCATAGCTTACTATAGCCTGCTAACTCCTGAACTTAAGCAATCCTTCCCACCTCAGCATCTAGAGTAGCCAGGACTACGAGCACATGCCACCACACCCAGCTAATTTTTAAATTTTTTCTAGAGACGGGCTCTCACTATGTTGCCCAGGCTAGTCTTGAACTGGCCTCAAGCAACCCTCCCACCTTGGCCTCCCAAATTGCTGGTGTTTACAGGAGTAAGCCACTGTGCCCAGCTTTGTATTTCTTTTTCTCAAACCTGACATCTCATATGTCTGCAAGTCCTTTCAGCTTTACCTTGGAAATACATCCAGAATGTGACCTCTTTTTACCACTTTCATTGCCACTACCCTACACCAAACCACTATCATCTCTTGTTTGAATTGTTGCAGCATCTTTTAAATTAGTTACCATGTTTCTGCAGTCTGTTTTAAACACATAAGCCAAAGCAATCCATTTAAAATGGAAGTTAGTTCATGTCAGCCTTCTGCTTATAAAATTTAAAAGCCTGTGACTTGTATAACCTCATGTAATCTGCCTCTCAGCACTCCTACCCCCATCTCTCTTAACTCTCTGTCTTCATCTTCTGTCACACTTTTCCCTTGCTCATTCTATTTTAACGAAATGAGCTTCCTTGCTTTTGTTCAAAAACACCAGGATCATAGTGCCTTAGAGTCTTTGCACTTACCATTTCCTCTATTTTGAATTCTCTTTCCCAAAATTCTCTTATTTTTATTTTTATTTAATTGCTGATTTATTTCTGAGACAGGGTGTTGCTTTGTCACCCAGGCTAGAGTGCAGTGGCTTAATCACAGCTCACTGCAGCCTCAACTTCCCTGGCTCAAGCAATCCTCCCGCCGCAGCCTCCCGAATAGCTGGGACTACAGGTGCACACCACCATGCCTGGCTAATTTTTTTGATTTTTTGTAGAGATTGGGTTTTCCAATGTTGCCTAGGCTGGTCTGACACTTGTGGGCTCAAGCCAACTTCCCACTTCAGCCTCCCAAAATGCTGGGATTACAGGCACTAGCCTGCACACCTAGCCCCCATATTCTCATTTAGATAGTGCCCTCACTTTTCCAGATCTTTACATAAAGGCCATTTGTTCAGTGATGTGTTTTCTTGCCATGCTATCAGATACTCTGCTCTGATCTTTCATTTCCCTCTTCCCTACTATGTATTTCCTCTTTACATATATCACTATCTAACATACTGTATGTTTTACTAGTGTCGATTTCATTGTCTCTCATTGTCTCTCCCAGTATAATGATGGCTTCATGAGAGGAGGTATTTTTGCCTTGGTTTATTCACTGCTATCACCCCAGTGCCTAGAACATTTTCTGGCATGTAGGAGGCCCTATTAGGTTTTCAGTGTTGTGTAAGAAATTGCTTCAAACGTATTAGCTTAAAACAACACCCATTTATTCATCCCAGCTCTGTAGGTGAGAAAACTAAGCACAGTATGGCTCAGTTCTCAGCTCAAGTATCATAAGGCTGAAATAAAGGTATTACTGCCTGTGCTCTCATCTGGAGCCCAGGTTCCTCTTCTGTCTCATGGTCGTGGGTAGAATTCAGATCCTATGGTTATAGGACTGAGATCCTCATTTTCTTGCTAGCTGTCCACTGGAACCACTCATTTCCTAAAGGCTGCCTATAGATCTTTGCCACATGGCCCCCTCATGGGCACTTCACAACAGTGCTGTTTGCTTTTTTCCAGGCTAGTAGGAAGTATACATCTTGCTGACTTCAGACTTCTCTTTCTATCCTCTAGACCCAGATTTAAAGGGCTCATATGGGCGGAGCATGGTGGCTCATGCCTGTAATCCCAGCACTTTGGGAGGCTGAGGCAAGAGGATCACTTGAATCTAGGTGTTTGAGACCAGCCCTGACAACATAGTGATACCCTCTTCTCTACAAAAAGTTTAAAAATAGCCAGACATGGTGGTGCACACCTGTAGTCCCAGCTATTTGGGAGGCTAAGGTGGGAGGATTGCTTGAGCCTGGGAGGTCGAGGCTGTAGTGAGCCGTGGTCGTGCCACTGCTCTCCAGCCTGGACAACAAAGCAAGAGCCTGTCTCAAAAACAAACAGAAGGGCTCATATGATTGGATCTGACCCATTCAGATAATCTCCTTTTTGATTCATTTGAAGTTAAGATTAGTAACCTTAATTATGTCTGCAAAATTCCTTTGGGCCAGGTAAAATAACATCATCATAGGCGTGACAGCTCATCATTATCACAGGTTGGTTCTACCCACACTCAAAGGGGACAGAAATATACAAAGTCGAGGGTCATCTTAGAATTCTGCCTGTTAGAGAGGCACTCAGTAAATGTTTGTTGAATCAAAGACAAATATACTCTTATGTTTTTCAGTCTTTAGCTGTAACAGTAGGGAATTAGGGTAGAAATATGAATATTACCTAAAGTACTGATAAGACAAAATGAAAAATGGTCAGCTAAAGCTATTTAAAAGAAATTTGCTTCTAGGTAAATTGAATATGGTGTTTTAATCTCTGAGCTCACGTTTTAAAATGCTATAAAAAATATATTTGATAACTAAATCATTCTGCTGCCTAATAGAAGTATCCACATATGCACATAAAGAACATGTAGATTATTTATTTATTTAGAGTTGGAGTCTCACTCTGTTGCCCAGGCTGGAGTGCAGTAGCGCAATCTCGGCTCACTTCAAGTTCAGCCTCCTGAGTTCACACCATTCTCCTGCCTCAGCCTCCGGACTACAGGTGCCTGCCACCACACCTGGCTAATTTTTTGTATTTTTAGTAGAGACGGGGTTTCACCGTGTTAGCCAGGATGGTCTTGATTTCCCGATCTCGTGATCCGCCCACCTCGGCCTCCCAAAGTGCTGGGATTACAGGCGTGAGCCATTGTGCCTGGCCAATAACATGTAGAATTTTTAAAGCAGCATTACTTATATAGCCAACAACTGGAAACAACCTAAATGCTCATCAGTACTAACATGGATAATTGTAGAATATTCATACAGATTAAAGCTATACAACAACGAAAATGCAGTAGAGTCATGCGCAGCAGGCATAGTTAAATATTACAATCATGCTGAACAAGAGAGAGGCCAACTAAAAGAAAACATATTGCATAATCCCGTTATAAAAGGTTCAAAAACAGGCAGAACATCTATAGTGTTGGAAGTCAGAATAATAATTGTCTTTTGGGACCAGGTGTGGTGGCTCACACCTGTAATCCCAGCATTTTGGGAGGCCGAGGCAGGTGGATCACGAGGTCAGGAGTTCCAGGCTGGCCTGGCTAACATGGTGAAACCCCATCTCTACTAAAATAGTAAAAATTAGCCAGGCGTGGTGGTGTGCACCTGTAATCCCAGCTACTTGGGAGGCTGAGGTAGCAATTGCTTGAAACGGGGAGGCAGAGGTTGCAGTGAGCCGAGATCGTGCCATTGCACTCCAGCTTGGGCAACAAAAGCAAAACTCTGCCTCAAAAAAATAAAAAATAGGCCGGGCGCGGTGGCTCACGCCTGTAATCCCAGCACGTTGGGAGGCCGAGGCGGGCGGATCATGAGGTCAGGAGATCGAGACCATCCTGGCTAACACGATGAAACCCCGTCTCTACTAAAAATACAAAAAATTAGCCGGGCGCGGTGGCGGGCGCCTGTAGTCCCAGCTACTTGGGAGGCTGAGGCAGGAGAATGGCGTGAACCCGGGAGGCGGAGCTTGCAGTGAGCCGAGATCATGCCACCGCACTCCAGCCTGGGCGACAGAGCGAGACTCCGGCTCAAAAAAAAAAAAAATAAAAAAATAAAAAAAATAAAATAAAATAAAAATAAAAAATAGTTATTTTTGGGGAGAAGGAAGGAGGGTAGTGATTGGAAAAGGATATGTGCAAGGGGGCTTCTAGGGAGTTGATGGTGTTGTTCTGTTTCTTTCTTTTTTTGTTGTTTTTCTTTTTTTTTTTTGAGACAGAGTCTCTCTCTGTCGCCCAGGCTGGAGTGCAGTGGCGTGATCTCAGCTCACTGCAACCTCCGCCTCCTGGGTTCAAGTGATTCTCCTGCCTCAGCCTCCCAAGTAGCTGGGATTACAGGCACGCGCCACCTCGCCTGGCTAATTTTTGTATTTTTTGTAGAGACAAGGTTTCACCATGTTGGCCAGGCTGGTCTTGAACTCGTGACCTCAGGTAATCCACCCACCTTGGCCTCCCAAAGTGCTGGGATTACAGGCACCAGCCTCCACACCTGGCCCTGTTTCTTGATTTGAGTTGTAATGAATGTGTTAACTGATAATTTATCAAGCTATATACCTGCGACAGGTTCACTTTTGTATGTTATGTTATACTTTAGTTTTTTAAAGTTTGGGGGTTGCTTATATAAAGTTTAAAAATTGGCTGGGCGTGGTGGCTCACGCCTGTAATCCCAGTACTTTGGGAGGCTGAGGCAGGAGAATCACCTGAGGTCGGGAGTTCGAGACCAGCCTAACCAACATGGAGAAAACCCGTCTCTACTAAAAATACAAAATTAGCCGGGCATGGTGGCGCATGCCTGTAATCCCAGCTACTTGCGAGGCTGAGGCAGGAGAATCGCTTGAACCCGGGAGGCGGAGGTTGCAGTGAGCCGAGATCGCACCATTGTACTCCAGCCTGGGTGACAAGAGCGAAACTGCATCTCACGAAAAAAAGATTTAAATAAAGTACTTAAATAATTGCAATTGAGGTTTTATCTGTATTAATTTAATAAGGGTTAAAGTAAGCATGAAAAAGTCTTAAATGTATATAGTTCTTATGCCTGGTGATAGTGTGTCAGTACCATAAGTTCTGTGGAAGAACAGAGTTTCTCAGGTATATTTGTATTTCTTGTGTATTGTTCTAAATGCTTACATGTCTCATTTTATTCTTACAGATGTGGAGAGATTATCCCCAAAAGAGAACAGTTTAATGACCTCTCTATTGACCTTCCTCGTAGGAAAAAACCACTCCCTCCTCGTTCAATTCAAGATTCTCTTGATCTTTTCTTTAGGGTAAATAATATCTTTTGTATTTTCACATAACTAAATTTTATATCATTGATAGTTGTATTTGAATATTTGAAGTTGGTTTCTTCAAGGCAAAGTTTCTTTTCTTTTCTTTTTTTTTTTTTTTTGAGACAGGGTCTCACTTTGTCACCCTGGCTATAGTGCAGTTGCACAATCTCAGCTCACTGCAACCTCTGCCCCCAGGTTCAAGCGGTCCTCCCACCTCAGCCTCCCTAAGTAGCTGGATCATGCCACCATGTCTGGTGAATTTTTGTACTTTTTGGTAGAGTTGTGGTTTCATCATGTTGGCCAGGCTGGTCTCGAACTCCTGACCTTAAGTGATCTGCCCACCTTGGCCTCCCAAAGTCCTGGGATTACAGGTGTGAGCCACCACACCTGGTTTTGGCAGAGTTTCAACAACATTATTCATGGGGAAAACAGATGAGAAGTTTTTATAAATTATTATTATTTTTAAAAGCTTGATAAATCTAATTATAACTCATTGAAAAAGAAAATTAATTGCTTAAATAGATTATAAATTTAACTCAATAGCAAGCATTTAGACAATCTTAGAAATAGTTTGTTGGCCAGGCGCAGTGGCTCACACCTGTAATCCCAGCACTTTGGGAGGCCAAGGCAGGCGGATCACAAGGTCAAGAGATCAAGATCATCCTGGCCAACATGGTGAAACCCGGTCTCTACTAAAAATACAAAAAATAGCTGGGCATGGTGGCGTGTGCCTGTAGTCCCAGCTAGTCAGGAGGCTAAGGCAGGAAAATCACTTGAACCTGGGAGTGGGAGGTTGCAGTGAGCCAAGATCACACCACTGCACTCCAGCCTGGTGACAGAACGAGACTCCGTCTCAAAAAAAAAAAAAAAAAAGTAGTTTGTTATTTGTAAACAAATATTAAAGTATTTGAAGTAACATATTCTAAAATTTGGTAACATGAAATTAAAACTGTGGATACCATGTAGGTTGGTATCCTAAGATCTGCAGAATAAGAAAATATTATTTGCTTTTTCTTAGGTTGTACGTACCCTATTAGAAACAGGAAGAAAGAATCATGTTTATCCAAAGCTGTAGATACATATTTGTGTCTGTGATATACCGTTACAGATATTGAGAAAGTTTCTGGGGCATAATCAGACTGTTGTTATAGCAGTCCTTATAAACTAGTGGAAATTTGCAAGAATCCCCCTTGATCTGTCTAGTAGCGGTCCTTGTTGTGTTGTAGCAAATTGGCAGGATTGTCTTCCTAAGGTATAAAAAATAAAAATAAGGCCGGGCACGGTGGCTAACGCCTGTAATCCCAGCACTTTGGGAGGCTGAGGTGGGAGGATCACGAGGTCAGGAGATCGAGACCATCCTGGCTAACACGGTGAAACCCTGTCTCTACTAGAAATACAAAAAAATTAGCTGGGCATGGTGGCGGGCGCCTGTAGTCCCAGCTACTCGGGAGGCTGAGGCAGGAGAATGGCATGAACCTGGGAGGTGGAGCTTGAAGTGAGCCGAGATCGCGCCACTGCACTCCAGCCTGGGCGACAGAGCAAGACTCTGTCTCAAAAAAATAAAAAAAATAAAAAATCTGGCTGGGTGTGGTGGCTCCCACCTGTAATCCCAACACTTTGTGAGGCCAAGGGAGGCCAATCACCTGAAGTCAGGAGTTCAATACCAGCCTGGCCAACACGGCAAAACCCTGCTTCTACTAAAAATGCAAAAGTTAGCCAGGTATGGTGGCACATGCCTGTAGTCCCAGCTACTTGGCAAGCTGAGGCACGAGAATCACTTGAACCCTGGAGGTGGAGGTTGCAGTGAGCTGAGATCACGCCCCTCCCTCCCACCCAGTTGCCTGGGTGACAGAGCAAGGCTCTGTGTCAAAACAAACAAACAAAAAAATCTGTTTATTAAATGGTGAACGTTGAGCTCTACCCAAAGATAAATACTCTGCTTTTCTTTTAGTCATTTTTAAACTATTCTTGTTATTATCATAGACTTTGAAGATTTTCCTGTGTATTTTTACCCCTATTTTTTAAGGATTTCTTGTTTCAGTGTTCTCTAGGTAATGGTATTCACCCCAACCTTTCATCCTTTTAAAGCAGTTGTTCTTAGTGGGCTGTCACGAGAAGATTGAGTTCCATTATGCAAAAGGGGTAGCGTTACACCTAACAGACAAGAAATTCTACCTAACCTAAAGGTGATCTTATCTCTGCTATGGCCATATGTTAAAATCTGGATATACTCTTGGTAGTGGTTCATATGTGTCCATGGGGAAAAGGCTGAAAAGGCTAAGAATCTTCTATTTTAGAGTCGAGTTACTATCATAAATTTAGATATGTTCTTGGTGAAAAAGGAAATTAGAAGTTCTGAAATGGGGCATGATATTATAGGTATATTTTGAGGATTGGGTCTTAATTTGGTAAGGCTCATGGCTCTAGACACAGAATTTTTAAAACTGGTTCAGAGTTGTCATTCCACTAATGGAACTAATAAGACTAGAGCAAATTATTTGCATTTAAGATACTAATGCTGATTCACCTTCATGCTTTATTTTTCCTTCTTTTTATAGGCCGAAGAACTGGAGTATTCTTGTGAGAAGTGTGGTGGGAAGTGTGCTCTTGTCAGGCACAAATTTAACAGGCTTCCTAGGTAATTTTTTTTTTTTTTTTTTTTTGCTATGGACTAAAGAATTCCCAGGTACATTTAATTGCTTTTCAATTTTTCTTTTTAAAGTTCATACAAATATTACTGAATAAATGAAGGTTACCAGAATGGATTGGTAAAGAGGGTCAGGAAAGCTGAAATGTGTAGAGTGTAAGAGGGCGGAGAGCTAGAATGCTTTTGCATAAGAAAGGTGACCAGGTGTGATAGCTCACGCCTGTAATCCTAGCACTTTGGGAGGCTGAGGTAGGAGGATCACTTGAGTCCAGGAGTTCAAGACCAGCCTGGGTAACGTAGGGAAACCGCATCTCTACAAAAGAAAGAAATATATATTTAAAGAAAGGAAGGAAGGAAGGAAAGGAAGGAAAAGGGTTTGAAATATTGAAGAGAAAAAGGGTCTTGAGAGTTCCAAGAAAATGGCAACAGAGGATACAGCTGCTGAGACTTTGGAATAATTATAAGAACTAGCTAGTCAATTTTTAATTCAGTAATGTGTAATATTCAGTTATATTTTGTTGCCCTGTGTTGTGCTGTAGTCTTTTTCTGTTATCCCATACTTTCAGTAAAAACCTGCTATAGACACATACACACATGTATATAAGAATAAAACAGGGAGTAATTTTTTGCAGTTTTTGCATTCCTTCATTCTAAGGATCTTATAAATTAGTAAATTTCCTGTAATCATAAGATAAATTTTCTGATATAGGAATGAAATTAACTTATATTGTATCTGCTCTGTATAAACATAAAACTGAAGTAGTTACAAAAAATTATTATGTGGTTACAGGACAGCTTTTAGTTCTTTCCAAGAATAGATCGCAAACACCAAGGTTATTATTAACATTAAGTATTTATGTAGCACTTTGCCTACAGAGTGCTTTACTTTCTTTTATTAGCTTCAATATTCTGTCAGTAAGTGTGGAATTTCTGGAACCTAGCCCCTAGAGACTAGTTCTTTTACATTTCATAATCTGCTCCTTTCTAGAAAATGGGAGTTGGTTTTTTTTTTTTTTTTTGGTTGTTTTTTGTTGTTGTTGTTGTTGTTTTGATACAGAGTCTTGCTCTGTCCCCCAGGCTAGAGTGCAGTGGCATGATCTCAGCTCACTGCAACCTCTGCCTCATGTGTTCAAGCGATTCTCCTGCCTCAGCCTCCCGAGTAGCTGGGATTACAGCTGTATGCCACCACATCTGGCTAATTTTTGTATTTTTAGTAGAGACGGGGTTTCGCCATGTTGACCAGGTTGGTCTCGAACTCCTGACCTCAGGTGATCCACCTGCCTTGGCCTCCCAAAGTGCTGGGATTATAGGCATAAGCCACCGCGCCAGGCCAAGGAAGTTGGTTTTAAAGAAATGACTTTATAAAGGCTGGGTGTGGTGGTTCACGCCTGTAATCTCAACATTTTGGGAAGCCAAGGTGGAAGGTTTGCTTGAGACCAAGAGTTCAAGACCAGCCTGGGCAACATGGTGAGACCCCCATCTCTACAAAAAATGTTGTGTTTTTTGTTTTTTTCAAACAGAGTCTCGTTCTGTTGCCCAGGCTGGAATGCGGTGGCATGATCTCGGCTCACTGCAACCCCCGCCTCCTGGGTTCAAGCGATTCTCCTGCCTCAGCCTCCTGAGTAGCTGGGATTACAGGAATGCGCCACCACGCCTGGCTAATTTTTGTGTTTTTGGTAGAGACAGGGTCGCGCTGTGTTGGCCAGGCTGGTCTCAAACTCCTGACCTCAGGTGATGTGGCCGCCTCGGCCTCCTCAAATGTATAAATCATAGCAGTATTATTATATTGACTTAAGAGACTTATATTTTTGAATTAAGAGAATTTGTTCTTTCCTGTTTGTGAGTGGTTTGAGGCCAGGAAGGTGGGAGGAAGAATCTTAAGGCAAAGAATTGGTTGTTACCAGCTGTCACTAAGGAAATTATGTGTACAGTTAAAAAGACTAGTTTTGACCTCACATGCTGGATGTCTTTTCTCTTTCCCATTCTCTTGCTATTTGGTTTTTCAAGTGGGGGAAAAAAAATGCTAAGGGGAATTTTTCTCCTTGTTTTTCTTTCTTTTTTTTCTTTTTTTTTTTTTTCCTGGTAGATCACTTGTGTTAAAGGTTAATTTATTCCAGACTTATGTGATAGAAGCTTCTGTTTGTCAAATCCTAATATTAGTTTTGTTCTACTTTTGTTCAATTTAATATTCAAAGCCACTCTTTAAATCCTAATGATTAGTCTTGTTCTACTTTTGTTCAGTTTAATATTCAAAGCCACTCTTATTCTTGAAGAGCCTGATACCATTATCAAATCTGTTCACAAAGTTGGGCCTCATCTTTGAAGATCAGTGATTTTGACTATCATTTTCCTGTTTTATATTACCTTCCCCCCCACCTTTTACTGCTCCATGCATAGCAGGGCTACACTATAGGCAGTGTGTCCAGAGTAGCCTCATATTACCTTTTATTTTGGTTAGGTTATTTGAAATTCTAGTTAAAATATTTAATTTTGACATTGGTTTCACATCAGTTGTGTCCTTGTATTCTCTCAAATTGTGTATTTGAAGATCCTGAGTTCTAGCATGCTTTTTAAAGAGAAGTACAATCTATAACTTCAGTTTGCAAATTTTTGTTTGTGGCTTCTGTGATGAAGGCATATATGGTAAGAATCAGTTTTTTATAGATCATTTTTGTGTGTGTGCCTAGAACTGAAGTTTATTCCCATAAGATTTTTGAAATTCAATTTTTAAAGTGTTCTTGTGGGTTGAGAAATATATTTAATCCATCAAGCAGAGATCGTGTTCTGTGTGAGAAGTGAAAAGGTTACCACAATTTTAACCATAAAGAATTCAGTGCTTCTAAAGAGCTAAAAGCCTTTACAGACCCACAGATCAGATTTGGCATGCAAATTTTTGTAAAGCTTTTTTCTAGATGGGGAAAAGTTTTGTATTTCCTCCTTACCTTTCTACAGAGAAAGTACTTCTGAAAATAAAAGAATAATTCTCATCAAAAATCATCTTGAAGTAATTAATGTTTACCATCAAATATAAGAGCTATGTAACATTTTAATAGACATTATTTTACTAGTAGTGGTTATATAAAACCTATTGCTTTTTAAACTATGTAACAGTGAAGTAAATAATTTAAGGATTTAACCCAATATCAGTGCCAAATTTAACATTCTTGTCTGCTATATTTTATTTATTTGTGTTTTTTCTAGGAACATTATAAGTATTTTACCCAAACCACACTAATCCACCATTATTTGTATGCTTATTACCTAGCCCAATGCCTGGCACCTAACAGGTATTCAGTAAATATTCTTTGACGTGTCTTTGGTTTGGCCAAATGGATTTTTTAAATCAAAAGTCGTCTAACATAGAGTGATCTCTTTTACTGTAAGAAAGATACATGTATTATGTATGAATTAGTAAGGTTGTCATCTCCTATTTTTCAGGGTCCTCATTCTCCATTTGAAACGATATAGCTTCAATGTGGCTCTCTCGCTTAACAATAAGATTGGGCAGCAAGTCATCATTCCAAGATACCTGACCCTGTCATCTCATTGCACTGAAAATACAAAACCACCTTTTACCCTTGGTTGGAGTGCACATATGGCAATGTAAGTCCTTGAGAGACTTATGTCTTTATATTCCCTTTTGAAATGGAAAGGCTTTAGTATCTAATCAAAAGAATGACTGAATTACATAATATGACTCCAAGGTAAAATCAGATCAATGGCCAGATGCAGTGGCTCATGCCTGTAATCCCAGCACTTTGGGAGGCTGAGGCAGGAGAATCACTTGAGCCTAGGAGTTTGAAACCACCTATGGCAACAGAGCATGACCTCATCTCTACAAAAAATAAAATAATAAAGCCAGCATGGTGGCACACACCTGTAGTCCCAGCTACTCGAGGCTGAGGTGGGAGGATTGCTGGAGCCTGGGAGATGAAGGCTGCAGTGAATGGTGATCAGAGCAAGACCCTATCTCAAAAAAAAAAGAAAAGAAAAGAAATCAGACCAAGAAGGAGATTTTAATTTTGCTTTACTTTGTTTTAGTGTTAAATCTGCCTGAAGTAATTGAAGAAAATGCTTAAAATTTTTCCAAAGTTATTAGTTGCTTTTCATAGTGAGGTGCTTTTTTAGGAAGTGCTCTTGGTTAGAGTACTAGAAGACAGTTTGATATACTTCTTGAATATGAGTCAAACTTAGGTGATAATAAGAGTCACCTAGACACTAAAAATACTGATTTTTGTGTTTTTTCCCTGGAAGTTCTGTTTCAGTAGGTCTGAGATAGGTGCTTAGGAATCAATATTTTTAGCAAATGCTTCAGTTGACTCTTCAGGACATGCAGATGTGAGAAACCCTATACTCCATGTTATGCCTTCATGCATATATTATCAGCAGTGTAAAGAACTTAAATGGCTCCTGAAATTTCTCAAGAAAAAAAGAAGTAATCTTTACTTTAGGTTTTGCTTCATCATGTATGCTGGGAAAACCTTTGGACTTCTTTGAGTGCTCCCCTTTTTTCTACATACTTGCATTACTTTGAAGCCATATGTTATGTCATTCTTTTCTATACTTGAACACTAGTTTGGTAGAATAATAAAATTGTAGAACTTTGAAGATGGAAGACATTTTAGAGGTTTTTGTCCAAACCCTTAAGAGGACCAAGGAAATTTCCTAAAGTCATACAGTTAGTGTCTGAAAGAGCCACGTCTCATAGAAGTTTACACTAGTGTCTCAAGGGTCTACTAATAAAAGTATGTGCCCAGAGAGTCTAAGTGTTTCTGGTTTTTTCCTCTCACAGCTTTTCTTTTTGCGTTTTTGCTTGGTGCATACTACCTTCTGCTGGTAGAGCTATTACTCTTGCTGGCAGTAGTACTATGTCACACTAACAGTGTAGACTCTGTATGATCACAGGCCTGAAGCCAAGCTATCTGACTGTACAATTTGATACTTTTAGACCTTGCACAGATTCCTTGACTTGTCTATAAGAAAAACAATAGGATGGTTGTGAACATTAAATGAGGTAATAATACGTAGAGTTCTTAGCACAGTGTCTGACATCCAGTAAATCCTCAATAAATGAGAGCTATTACTTTAAAAGAACTGAGACAAGGTAATTTTCTCCAAGTTATTTTTTTCATATGTATTACACTTGACTTCATTTCCAGTGCTGTCTATGTAGATTATTGGATCAAAGAGAGCCTAGAGATGGTATTTTATTTTCTCTTTTGGCCTCTATTGCTAGTATTTTTTTTTTTTTTTATGAGACGGAGTCTCGCTCTGTCGCCCAGGCTGGAGTGCAGTGGCGCATCTCCGCTTACTGCAAGCTGCGCCTCCCGGCTTCACGCCATTCTCCTGCCTCAGCCTCCCGCGTAGCTGGGACTACAGGCGCCTGCCACCATGCCCGGCTAATTTTTTGTACTTTTTAGTAGAAACGGGGTTTCACTATGTTAGCCAGGATGGTCTCGATCTCCTGACCTCATGAGCCACCATGCCCGGCCATTTTTTTTTTTTTTTGAGATGGAGTCTCACTCCGTTGCCCAAGCTGGAGTGCAGTGGTGCGATCACCACTCACTACAACCTCCGCCTCCCAGGTTCAAGCAATTCTCATGCCTCAGCCTCCCGAGTAGCTGGGATTACAGGCACCCGCCGCCAAACCCGGCTGATTTTTGTATTTTTAGTAGAGACAGGGTTTCACCATGTTGGCCAGGCTGGACTTGAACTCCTGACCTCAGGTGATTCGCCCACCTTAGCTTCCAAAAGTGCTGGGATTACAGGCGTGAACCACTGCGCCTGGCCTATTGCTAGTAATTTAAAAAGTATTATAATTGTTCGATTTTCAAGAGGACATAAAAGGAATTGTAGTACAGAATAATTCATTTTATAATTTAAATATATATCTTTAATAATTCATTTGTATACATTATATATTTTCTAATTTTCTGATAGTTCTAGACCATTGAAAGCCTCTCAAATGGTGAATTCCTGCATCACCAGCCCTTCTACACCTTCAAAGTGAGTTATATTTCTTATGTACCCAAAATCTGTGTTTAAGGATTTGGCTTACCCTAATCTCCAAGATTGCCTCCCTGCCTTTTCATTATTGTTTTTCTTTTTGCATGATAATGCTCTTTATTACCTATACTTTTGAAACTTTCCTGAATTTGGTTTAGAATATATTGAAGGATATAACAAATTTTAATCAGTGACACAAGGTTAGCTCATCCTCTCAATATTCTGTCTTAAAACTTTTAAAAACTTATTATTGTTAATATGTAATACTTTCATCCTAAAACTCTAAAAATTAACTGAGGACAAGGGAGTCTAGGGATTTAAGGGATAAAATAACCCCTATTAGTCTAAAGCACTCTTCCTTAAAGATAGGCATGGAATCCCAAAACATTTTTTACCTGTTGTTAGCCAGTCTGGAACTTCTTGTCTTTGACACCGAATAGGAGTTATTTTGAAAGGGGACAGGAAAACAAGCAAGCATTCTACAAATGCCCTATTTTTTTGTTTAAGACCAAACTTTATCCAAGGAGGGAAGCACATGCCTTTTTTGTTTGCTTTTTAAATATATTTCCTCTAAGATTTTACTAGAGGAGTTCCTGATTAGATCATTTCAATTGATTTAGTTGTCGTTTGACTTTTTAATTAATTTTTCTAAAAATTTGATGGCCCAAAGTACTTTTAGAGAAGAGACATTTTTGTTGTTTAAGGGCTTTTGGGGGGTTATATAACCATAAAATGACATTTGGGAACTGCTATTTTCTTTTCCTCCTGTTAATTATTTTTCAGTGCAATTAAAACCAGATGACTAACATGACTAGAAATCTGAAATGGTACCGATATGAATACTCTTGCCCGTTCTCAAGATACAAATGAGCAATACCACTTGGCTGCTTAGAAAGTGAGCAAGTGATGCATTTACAGGATGAATATTTTTCATTGCTACAGGCAAGCTGCCTTCTGTAAATATAGTAATCATTAATGGAATGCACTCTATGTACCAAGTCACTGTAGTTTCAAGAAAGAAATGATTTCATTGGGCATCATTGTACCTTGGCATGGTCATCTGTTCTCCAGGGTCTACTGGTATGAAAATTTGGGAGTTGATCAGTAAAGAATGATTAGGCCCTAGAAGACCTGTCATGCCGATCAAACTTAAAAGAGGCTGAGTTATGAACCAGAATACCATTGATTCTTCTGCAATGTCCTTTGTCACATTTGACCCTGGTGCAATGGTAGCCAGGTGTCATCCTCCTTCAGCAAAATATTTATCTGGGTAAACAAATTAATATGTTCAGGTTTGCTTGGTGAGCGTGAAATCTGAATTGAGGAATTAAGATGGCTAATTGGCTATTATACTAAAAACCCTTTTGAGCACATGGGAGGCTTTTCAAGTGTTCAGGTTGGAGTGCAGTGATATCCTGGCTGCTCTGAGCCACACACTATGTTTGGGCTTATCACTGACCACTTGCCTCTTTTCTTTGATCTACATTGCTATGTAATCTTCCTGATTTCCACTCTGGCCTCTTATTTCTTGGTGCCATTAGTCTATATGTTTATTTTCAGTTTTTACATTCAGGTTAATTGTATTTTCTAGTTTTCATTTTATATATATTTTTTGTATTGCATATGAATTTATGTTAACCTCCATCAAAGAAAGTTCTTGTTCTTTGACCTTTACCACTTTTTTCTTTAGTTTATTTTCGGCTTACCTAGAAGACAACACAGTAACACCTTACTTATCTGGCATCATTAAAGGATTCCACATAAGTGAATTTTTGTGTAACTGAAGCTTACCTTTTAACCATTTATCTTTTAAAAGATTTTTAACAGTTTGGATGAAAATGTTTCTAAAATATGTTACACTGTTCCTTACATTCTTAAAATAACTAAGGATAATTTAAGTATATCTTAATGACTTAGAATCAGCATTTTAAGTATCAATTATTGCACTGTGTTTCAATATGATATTGCCCTCAGAGGCTCTTAATTATTACAAGATAGTTTGCTTTTACATTAAATGACTTTATAGTTCTTGTTTGCCTTTCTTGTGGTTATTCTTTCTCATTTCTTAGCTCTCATTTCTTGATGAACTTGATACACTATTTTATTCACCATTTCCTGGGAAAGAAAGGGTCCCTCTAAGTACATGGGCTTTGGAACTGCCTTCCTCAGAAGCCTTTTTTCTTACTTTGGAATCCCTATGTTCTGGAAAGTAGAGGTTGCCAGAAGTCTGACCTACAGATAAGTGGATAAGTGGAATGTTACTGTTATTTTTAAAGTGCATGGATCATAATTTAAAAGATCACAAATTAGTCTTCATGCACTTTGTTGTCAAAAACATTTATTCATTGCTATGCCTGCATGAATTCAATAGCATAATTTATAAAGACAATAGCAAATTTCATTGGGGTTGATCATTAAAAGAAAAAAGGCACAACATGATTAGTTTACTGATGATACGTAGTAGCGTAAGAGTTGTCCAGTTTTCAAAGCATGGCTCTTTTGGAGTGGGGCAAAGGTAATGCTGAAATATACCTCTTTTGATATATCTTTTTTTTCTGTTAAGTAATTTTCCGTAATGGAAAAGCAATTTGTTTTGATATTTTTACAATAAAAGAATAACAAAGACAAATGTTTATTAGGCTTTTTTTTTTTTTTCCTTAAATTACAGGAAATTCACCTTCAAATCCAAGAGCTCCTTGACTTTATGCCTTGATTCAGACAGTGAGGATGAGCTAAAACGTTCTGTGGCCCTCAGCCAGAGACTTTGTGAAATGTTAGGCAACGAACAGCAGCAGGAAGACCTGGAAAAAGTAAGTAATATTTTCTTAAAACATCTGACAAAGATTTGTTTATCTCTTACTGTCCAGACAAATGTCTTTTATAACCATCATCAAACTAATTAGTTTTAAAGAAAATGCCTTTTCTGGCTACAGAAATCAGTCTGTTTACAGATGGATCAAGACTTACGAGAAATTCGTTGTTCTAAACAAATTACTTTCTTTTTTTGCCCTTCAGAGCTACTTTTGCATATTGGTCCTCAAATAATTACTTGCTTTATTTTGGTAGCAGTTTTTTAAGACAGGGTATCGCTCTGTTGCCCAGGCTGGAGTACAGTGGTGTAATCACGGCTCACCACAGCATCGTTCTCCTGGGCTCAAACAATCCTCCTACCTCAGCTCCCCAAGTAGCTGGGACTACAGGCATGTACCACCATGCCTGGCTAGTTTTTAAAATTTTTTGTAGAGACAAGGTCTCACTATGTGACCTAGGCAGGTCTAAAATTCCTGGGCTCAGGTGATCCTACCACCTCAGCTTCCCTAAGTGCTGGGATTACAGGCATGAGCCACTACTCCCAGCCTGTAGCAATTGTTTATGTGAGGGAACTGTAGTAAACATTTTACATCAACAGAGCAACCAAGTAATCTAATTGTTTAAATTATGGATTTATTAATTGGATTAATATATAGATAATTATATGGATAGTTAATACTTTGAAGATCTAAGCTTTTCTAGGTGTTTGCATTATCTTATGCTACTGTATTTTATTTTAAGCCTCCCTTTTAAATAATAGAATTATTTTAGTAGTTATTTTTGTTCTGAGTTGTTTCCTATCTTACTTTAAAGCCGGAGGTAGTTTGTGGTTGTTCAACTTGAATGAGAAATGTGTGAAAGTCCAAAATTCTCCCAGAAAACAACTTTTGAATATTTACATAATCTTTTTTTTTTTTTTTGAGACGGAGTCTCATTCTGTTGCCCAGGCTGGAGTGCAGTGGCACGATCTTGGCTCACTGCAGTCTCTGTCCCCCAGGTTCAAGTGATTCTCCTGCCTCAGCTTCCTGAGTAGCTGGGCTTACAGACGTGCACCACAACATCTCCCTAATTTTTGGGTTTTGGTTTTTATTTTATTTATTTATTTATTTATTTATTTATTTTTGAGACAGACTCTTGCCCTGTCACCCAGGCTGGAGTGCAGTGGTGTGATCTTAGCTTGCTGCATCCTCCACCTCCCAGGTTCAGGTGATTCTCTGTCTCCCTAGTAGCTGGGACTACAGGTGCGTGCCACCATGCCTGGCTAATTTTTTTGTATTTTTAGTAGAGATGGAGTTTATCCATGTTGGCCAGGCTGATCTCGAACTCCTGGCCTCAAGTGATCTGCTGGCCTCGACCTCCCAAAGTGCTGGGATTACAGGCATGGCCACCATGCCCAGCCTAATTTTTGTATTTTTAGTAAAGACGGGTTTTCGCCATGTTGGCCAGGCTGGTCTCAAACTCCTGACCTCAGGTGATCCACCTACCTTGGCCTCCCAAAGTGCTGGGATTACAGGCGTGAGCCACCTCGCCCAGCCTTCTTTATATAATCTTGATGTCGTTTTTATTTTTCTCATTTATTGTTAATAAGATCAGCTAACATTTATAATGGTGTAGTAGGCATAATGATAGAATATTTACTGTATAATCTATATATATCTGGAAGAAAATAAATTGAAAATACTTAGAGTAATTATCTCTGAGTAATCTATTTTGAATGAATTTATTTTATTATTTTTATGTATTCTCCAAATTTGTACAAAATATATACTTATTTCAATCAAGAAAAAATAATGTATTCTTATGTATTTATTATTTTTAAAGTTAGACTCACCATTTAGTTTATATATTGGTTATTGATTGTTAAATAACCCAAAGCATCAAAGAAAGGAAACTTTTTAGAAATAAAGTTGCTACTTTAAATACTAATTAAGATTGCTATATTTGTAGGTATTCTGGTTTCTTCTAAAAGTAACTCTCTTCTTCAGGATTCAAAATTATGCCCAATAGAGCCTGACAAGTCTGAATTGGAAAACTCAGGATTTGACAGAATGAGCGAAGAAGAGCTTCTAGCAGCTGTCTTGGAGATAAGTAAGAGAGATGCTTCACCATCTCTGAGTCATGAAGATGATGATAAGCCAACTAGCAGCCCAGATACCGGATTTGCAGAAGATGATATTCAAGAAATGCCAGAAAATCCAGACACTATGGAAACTGAGAAGCCCAAAACAATCACAGAGCTGGGTAGGTTTAATGAAGATTAAACCTCTGTGAAACAAAACATAACTCTTTCAAAGTTTTGTAGTGACAAATGACCTCCAAATAACGGGAGATAAATAGAAAAATTAGCTGAGCATGGTGGCGTGTGACCCTAATCCCAGCTACTCGGGAGGCTGAGGGAGGAGAATTCGCTTGAACCGGGAGGCGGAGGTTGCAGTGAGCCAAGATTGCACCACTGCACTCCAGCCTGGGCGACAGAGTGAGACTCCTTCTCAGATAAAAACAAATAAAGGGAGGTGAAGTGGATCTGTATATAACAGGGTTGATGGCATTTTCATTCTGTATTATAAAAAGCTTTGAAAAATGAGAAGCAAATATTGTGACTAGTACACAGATGCTAGTGGTAAAGTATGCCATATCCCTTTAGGTATACATCACTAGTAAAGCTAGCCTTCTTATGTGCATTTAATATATGTTTGTGTCAGTTCTGAGGTGCTTTTCTCACCACTGCTATTTCAGAAATTCATATAATTCTTTCATTTTCCTATATCTGAATTTACACCAGGTGTTAGGGTATAAATAATTCAAGTTCTCCATTCCCTGCACAATGCATTGCTTTTTCTATGTTTAGATGTATTTAGATACACAACTACTTACCATTGTGTTACAGTTGCCTACAGTACTCAGTACAGTAACATGCTGTACAGGTTTATAGCCCAGGAGCAATAAGCTATGCCATGTAGCCTAGATGTATAGTCAGCTATACCATCTAGGTTTGTGTTAAATATACTCGAAGATGTTCGCACAAAGACAAAATCACTTAACCATGCAATTTCTTAGAATGTATCTTCATCATTAAGCAACACATGACTGTACATAAAATGCTATACTATTTTTTTGGTAATTTTTACTCATTTTTTGTTATCTAAAGCTATCAGTGGGAACAACCGAGCTGAGCCATCCTGCCTTGTACTGTGGGTATTTTGAAATTTTTAGGTAGATAACTTTTACTATCTTTTCCTATGACCGGTTCAAGTTTTTCTCTCTTGATAGCCCCAAGATCTAGACAACTATATATTGCTAATGTGTTTCAGGTACACCAACCATAGGATTTTGGAAATGAAGAGAATACTAGAATATCAGGAAATTATTTTCTACATTCTCATAGTTGGAACCTCTTCAATTATGAATTATTTTGCATGCAAGTAAAATAAGAATTAGTATATCCCCATTTAACTGGAAGCAAAAACGTGATGGTTTTTATACACAGGCATTACTTTTTTCCTTCTTGATACAAGTATCATTATGCAGTCCCCTTACTACATTTATAATCACTGCCCTTAGGTATCCCTGGTTAATATTAGTGCTTTTGTCCCTTCCTGATTTATTTCCTGCTTTCTGCTCTCCTTTTCAGTTCTTTGCCCAGTCCTATAATTTCCTAAAATTAACAAAGGGACAGCTACAGGAAGAGGTAATATGTGGCAATGTCCTATATCATGCACTTCAAGGGAGCTACAGTTTTTATAGCCTGAAAGGAGACAAAGTAGTTGGAAATGGCAGTGGGGAATAAAGAGGAAACCCACCCTGTCTCCAGGCTCTGGGGTATGGGGAAAAAACAGCCTGTACTTAAAAGAACACTAGAAAAATCCATAATGGGAGGCTTTAGAAGAAAAACTGGCCCTGACTAAAGACTAAAGAGACCTGACAACCAAATGTAGTGAGTAACCTTAGGAGTCTAGGTTAGAAAAAATTCTACAAAAAATATTTTGGAAACAACTGGAGAAATGAGAATGTGGGCTATATATTGGAATTATAAATAGAATTACTGTTAATATTCTTAGATGTGATAATTGTTATATAGGAAAATGTGCTTTTAATTAAGAGATTCAGGCTGGGCTGGGTACGGTGGCTCATGCCTGTAATCCCAGCACTTTGGGAGGCTGAGGTGGGTGAATCACCTGAGATCAGGAGGTCAAGACCAACTTGACCAACATGGTGAAACCCCATCTCTACCAAAAATACGAAATTAGCCGGGTGTGATGTTGCATGCCTGTAATCCCAGCTACTTGGGAGGCTGAGGCAGAAGAATTGCCTGAACCCAGGAGGTGGAGGAGGTTGCAGTGAGCCGATATTGCACCATTGTACTTCATCCTGGGCAACAAGAGCAAAACCCTGTCTCAAAAAAAAAAAAAAAGAGAGAGATTCAGGCTGACGTGCTTTGGGGTAAAGTATTATAATATCTGCGATTACAGTGTATTCACATGGCTCCATAGAAAAGAAAAGTGTGAGTGTGTGTGTATACACACTCAGTCTCCAAAGACAGCATCTAGTGAACCGTGGCTACCAGTATGCATACTCTTGTGTAGACCTCTTCACAGTGAATTTGGGAAGGCTATGTGAGTGCAATAAAATGTGATTGAATTGATTCTGTGCCAAGTTCGTGATTAAACATTAAGATGGCCTGGCAACTTCCCCTTTTGTGCTTTTGGGAACCCTAAGCTGCTAGGTAAGAAGCTTGGCTGCCCTGCTGGAGAGATCACATTGCGAAGGAAAGACTCTTGAGATCACCAAAAGAAAGAGGATATCTAGCCATCCCAGCTAGTCTTTCTTTTTTTTTTTTTTTCCTGGGGCGGACCAAGTCTCTCTCTGTCACCCAGGCTGGAGTGCAGTGGCATGATCTCAGCTCACTGCAACCTCTGCCTCCCAGGTTCAAGTGATTCTCCTGCCTCAGCCTCCCGAGTAGCTGGGATTACAGGTGCCCGCCACCACACCCAGCTATTTTTTTTGTGTGTTTTTAATAGAGATGGGGATTCACCATGTTGGCCAGGCTGGTCTCGAACTCCTGACCTCAGGTGATCCACCTGCCTCAGCCTCCCAAAGTGCTAGGATTACAGGCATGAGCCACCACGCCCAGCCCCAGCTGATCTTTCTAACCAACACCACAAAGGTGCCAAGGGAATAAAAAATCAAGGGAGATATGTTTTTTGGCCTGAGCAATTGGATAGATAATGGTACCATTTGCTGATATGAGGAAGGCACAGTTGGTGGGACAAGGGAGGAATAAAAATTAAACAGGCAAATGGAGATTTCACCTAGGCATTTCAATATACAAGTTTAAAGCTCAGGGAAGAAATTCAGACTAGAGATATGAATTTGATATTTCATCAGTTTGTGAGGCTATAGTAATACATGAGATCACTTAGAGAGCTGAAGTAGAAAAGACAGTCCAAAGAAGTGTCATGATCACTTTCTTTCAGCAGCCTGTTTTCTCAGTTTCTGATCTTAATTCCAAAAGTCTTTTCTTCTACCCTATTTTGGTTGCCCACTTACAGAAGTCATTACCCTAGACCAGTGCTTCTCAAAGTGTGAACTTAGATCATCAAATATAATCTGTGAACTTCCTGGAAATGCCAATTATCTCCTTCCTCTTTTCTTCTGTCGCAGTAGCCTGACAAAACCCTAACTCCCAACTCAACTAGCTACTTTTTCCATACCTGCACCCAAGCTGGTGAAGATTGCTAAAGAAAATCACAAAACTGTGTTCCGTGGACTTTCCTCAAACTCAGGACTACACTCTTAAATGGGCACTAAATGCTACTAGTCAGTTTTGTAATATTTTCTTATTTGTTTTCTCAGTCTCCATGATGTCTTCCTGAAATCTGTACTTATTTCTCTCTTTTTCTCCCTCACTCTCTCCCTCCCTCACATATGCCAAGGCCATTCTCATCTCAGAGCTTTTGCACTTAAGGTCCTTGAGGGCAAGCACCATCTTGCTTTAATTATCACTATATCCCCAACTTCTTCAACAGTGCTCGGCACATAGATTCTCAATAAATATCTGTGACTTAACAGTTGGGCTGTTTTGTGAATCAGCTGAGGAGGGGCAGGAAGGCAAAGTAAGGTTTTACAGTCTCTAGACACTAGCCAGAAGGAATAGTGTGTACAAAGACTCAGAAATGAGAAAGCCCACAGCAAGTTAGTGGACCTAAAAGAAAGTTCAGAATGATCTGCATGACTGGAGCATATTGTTGAAGGGGAAATGCAAAAGATGAGACTAGAGAGCTAAGTAGTCTCTGGTTTTTGCATGGCCTGAAGCCATGTTTAGGAATTTGGACTTTTGTTTCAAAGGCATTAGGAAGTTATTGGATATTTTAAGCAAACCATTATTTGATAAGGATTTATGTTTGAAGAAAAGATCATTCTGGCTACAGAAGTTAGAAAAAAACAGTAATACTTGAGACCTCTTAGGAAATTATTGCAGTAGTCCAAACAAGAAGTTAGTGGTGTCCTAAGCCAAGGTTTTGGCTTGAAAAAAAAAGTTGATGGATTCAAGAGATGCTTAGGAAATAATAATTTATCTTATGTGAGGAGTGAACGAGAGGGAGAAGTCACATATGATCCTCAGATATCTGTCTTTTAAAAGAAACTGTGGAAAATTATCTTATTCACTGAAATATAGAATATCAGGAAGAGAGCGGGTTTCAATTAGGGTGTGGGGAAGAAGCAAACAGTATATTCAGTGGAAGAATGTTGAGTTAAGGCCACACGCAGTGGCTCACGCCTGTAATCCCAGCACTTTGGGAGGCTGAGGTGGGCGGATCACGAGGTCAGGAGATCAAGACCATCCTGGCTAAATGGTGAAACCCCGTCTCTACTAAAAATACAAAAAATTAGCCAGGCATGGTGGTGGTCGCCTGTAGTCCCAGCTACTTGGGAGGCTGAGGCAGGAGAATGGCAAGAACCCGGGAGGCAGAGCTTGCAGTGAGCCGAGATGGTGCCACTGCACTCCAGCCTGGGCGACAAAGCGAGACTCTGTCTCAAAAAAAAAAAAAAAAAAAAAAGGAATGTTGAGTTAAACACATGAATCCCCTTTGATCCATTGTGCAGTCCTTAAAAGTGGATTATTATTTCATGGCCATGTTTGTCCCCATAGATTTTTAAATACATTCTGTATCTGTCTGATAATCTTATCCTGAAGACAAATGTATATTGACTTTAGCATCTTCAAGCGAACTTCCTTGATCTCCTTTCTAACACATGGATTAGTTACTAGTATAATCCAGGATTGTCTGAGGTACATTGAATCATTGAGTGCTCAAAATTATTGGTTAAGAAAAATTATTCTGTCACGTTTTTGTGTATGTTTTGATAATAAAAATAATAATACTCATTTTATACTCTAAAATAGCACTGTCAACCCCCAAGTCTTCCTTCCACTTGAAATGCTCGTCATCAGCTAACTTTGTATATCTCAGTTCCAAATTTCCAAAACAGATAATCTGATTGGTTGAGTCAAATAATCCATTCCCAGTTCAGCAGGCGTAGGTAGGAGGGACAGGCAGGGTCATGTAGACTTCCAAGCTGCCCCTTCTAGGCCATGGGAAGGGTTGTTTCTCCAATAATAGAAGAAAGGAAGAAATTATTGACATCTCTAGGATAATTGTTTTTTGTGTGTTTAATTGGGATTATCTGTAATATAATTTTTCTGAACAATTGGGATTTTTCCACCAAATAAATTCTGAGTCTCTTTTCCTCTTTTAATAAATATTCACTCAGCAATTCAGTACAACTCAAAATGCTAACTAGTTGCTGACTTAGAATCTAAAGCCAGGATGCTGTAAGCTTCAGGGTTACCTGTGCCACAGAGAAATACAGTATTAGGAGCCGGGCGCAGTGTGGCTCACACCTGTAATCCCAGCACTTTGGGAGGCCAAGGCAGGTGGATCACCTGAGGTCAGGAGTTCAAGACCAGCCTGGCCAACATGGTGAAACCCTGTCTCTACTAAAAATAAAAAATGAGCCGGGTGTGGTGGCACACGCCTGTAATCCCAGCTACTTGGGAGGCTGAGGCATAAGAATCTCTTGAACCCGGGAGTTGGAGGTTGCAGTGAGCCGAAATTGTGCCACTGTACTCCAGCCTGGCCAACAGTGAGAGTCGGTCTCAAAAAATAAAATAAAATACAGTATTAGGGCAGGTAAAGAGCGTATACAAACTCAATAACAGTAAGTATAGCATGAGTATATAAAGGTAATTCTCGTTAGCCAGCTAAATACTTCTTGATGAGGAGGTTTACTTTAGTAATGTTTGATATAGTTAACGCTTGTATTTGTATTGAAAATTATCATGGGCCGGGCATGGTGGCTCAATCCTGTAATCCCAGCACTTTGAGAAGCCAAGGCTGATGGATCACCTGACGTCAGGAGTTCGAGACCAGCCTGACCAACTTGGTGAAACCCCGCCTCTACTAAAAATACAAAATTAGCTGGGCATGGTGGTGCATGCTACTTGGGAGGCTGAGGCAGGAGAATCCCAGCTACTTGGGAGGCTGAGGCAGGAGAATTGCTTGAACCCGGGAGGTGGAGGTTGCAATGAGCCACAATCACGCCCTTGCACTCCAGTCTGGGCAACAAGAGCAAAACTCCATCTCAAAAAATAGTAATAATACAAAAATCATCATGAAATGGCCGGGTATGGTGGCTCATGCCTGTTAATCCCAGCACTTTGGGAGGCCGAGGTGGGCGGATCACTTGAGGTCAGGAGTTCGAGACCAGCCTGGCCAGCATGGTGAAACCCCATCTCTACCAAAAATATAAAAAATTAACCAGGTGTGGTGGTGCACACCTGTAATCCCAGCTACTCGGGAGGCTGAGGCAGGAGAATCACTTGAACCTAGAAGGTGGAGGTTGCAGTGAGCGGATATTGTGCCACTGCACTCCACCCTGGGCGACAGAGCAAGACTCAGTCTTAAAAAAAAAAAAACATGAAATGTTATTGCTCTAACAATTCAGATAACCAGAAAAAAATCATAACTATCCTGTTTATTTTAGCTAGCCATAGTCTAGAAATTGAGAAGGAACAGGCCGGGAGGGGTGGCTCACGCCTATAATCCCAGCACTTTGGGATGCCAAGGCAGGTGGATCACCTGAGGTCAGGAGTTCAAGACCAGTCTGGCCAACATGGTGAAACTCTGTCTCTACTAAAAAATATAAAAATTAGGCCAGGCATGGTGGCTCACGCCTGTAATCCCAGCACTTTGGGAGGCCGAGGTGGGCGGATCACGAGGTCAGGAGTTCGAGACCAGCCTGACCAAGATGGTGAAACCCCGTCTCTACTAAAAATACAAAAATTAGCCGGGCATGGTGGCGTGCACCTGTAATCCCAGCTATGCGGAAGGCTGAAGCGGGAGACTTGCTGGAACCCTAGAGGCAAAGGTTGCAGTGAGCCGAGATCGCGCCACTGCACTCCAGCCTGAGCAACAGAGCAAAACTCCATCTCAAAAAAAAATAGATAGATAGATAGAGAGATAGATAGATAGATAGATAGATAGATATAGATTAGCCGGGCATGGTGGCGGGTGCCTGTAGTCCCAGCTACTCAGGAGTCTGAGGCGGGAGAATTGCTTGAAAGAGGTGGAGGTTGCAGTAAGCCACTGCACTCCAGCCTGGGCAGGGGGAGGGGGGAGGGGATTTCTTACCTTCCTGAATGTTTTAAACACACACTGTATATTGCCACACACTCTTTTGATTTAGATATATACAATGCTTGTTTGATTATTAATGTTTAAACACATGTTCAACATACAGTGTAATAAATGGGGAAAATTGGCGAGGCACAGTGGCTCACACCTGTAATCTCAGCATTTTGGGAGCCCAAGGCGGGCAGATCACCTGAGGTCAGGAGTTTGAGAGCAGCCTGGCCAATGTGATGAAACCTCATCTCTACTAAAACAAAAATTAGTTAGGTGTGATGGCGTGCACCTGTAATCCCAGCTGCTTGGTGGCTGAGGCATGAGAATTGCTTGAACCCGGGAGGCAGAGATTGCAGTGAGCCGAGATTGTGCCACTGGACTCCAGCCTGGGTGAGAGAGCAAGACACTGTCCCCAAAAAATAAAAAAAAGAATGGGGAAAATCTCAATAGTAGCTTGATCATTTTGGCCTAATTCTTACTTCATTTGCTCTAAAAATATTTTATTTCCAGTACTTGGTCAAGTGACACTATGACCTATGGCTGTTTTTTCTTCCCCATCTTTACATAGTGTGTTTCTGATGATTAATTAACTTTTAGAACCATCGCTGTAGATCATTTGTTCTCAAACAAGAACAATTTTGCCTTCCAGGGGACATATGGTAGTGTCTGTCATTTTTAGTTATCACAACTGTAGAGGGTGGATGCTACTAATATCTAGTAGGTAGAGGCCAGAAACACTGCTAAACGTTCTACAATGCACAGGACATACTCTTCTCCCCTCACCCCACCAAAAGCTTGTCCCACCCAAAATGTCAATAGCTCTAGGTTGATCAACCCTGACGTAGATCTAGTAAGGTGAAATTGTATGTCCTAAGCAAATTATAGATGAAATTAGGGTAAATTGCTTTATGAACAGTAGGTGTCACTCTAGTTCAGAAATTTCCATTTATTAGAGAAGATTTTCCAAATTAATGTTATGTTCTGCTTCCTCAGATCCTGCCAGTTTTACTGAGATAACTAAAGACTGTGATGAGAATAAAGAAAACAAAACTCCAGAAGGATCTCAGGGAGAAGTTGATTGGCTCCAGCAGTATGATATGGAGCGTGAAAGGGAAGAACAAGAGCTTCAGCAGGCACTGGCTCAGAGCCTTCAAGAGCAAGTAAGAGATATTTATATTGCTACTTTCTCTGTACTTACCTTTCCTGAGAAATATAATAATAATAACTAATGTGTTGAGCACTTACTATGTGTCAGACATTGTTCCAGATGATTTACATAGAGTAAGTCATTGGGGAAGAAAAAGACTTGTTTGAGGCAGGGTTTGGTGGTTCATGCCTGTAATCTCAGTACTTTGGGAGGCTGAGGCAGACGGATCACTTGAGGCCAGGAGTTTGAGACCAGCCTAGCCAACATGACAAAACCCCATCTACTAAAAATATAAAACTTAGCCAGGCATGGTGGCACACACCTGTAGTCCCAGCTACTCAGAAGGCTGAGGCAGGAGAATCGCTTGAACCCAGGAGGCAGAGGTTGCAGTGAGCTGAGATCACGCCACTGCACTCCAGCCTGGGTTTGAAACAGGTACGTGGGTAGTGTTTCTTTTTTTGAAAATCCAAATGCAATAAAATGTATTGTTGGTTACCTTTCATAACTATAATTCATTGCTTGCTAAAACAGGATGGGATATTATAGATTATTCCTAGACCAAATTTATTTTTTTCTTTTATTTTTATTTTTATTTTCTATTCTAATTTTTTAGAGACAGAGCCTTGTTATGTTGCCCAGGCTGGTTTTGAACTCCTGGACTGAAGCAGTCCTCCCCCTTTGGCCTCCTAAAGTGCTAGGACTACAGATGTGAGCCACCATGCCTGGCTTCCCAGTCCAGCATTATTTTGCAAGCTGTAGAAACAGCCAGTATAACACCATGATTTTATAATTGTATTTTAAGGCAATGTATTTGTTTTGGTTATTTTCTAAGAATATAAATTTTTTATGAATTATTTGAACATAGAATTATCACAAATATTTTCTAAAATCTAATTTTCAGATTTTAGTATTAGAACATTTATCTGCCTTCCTGTTTATTTATTGAGATAGGGTCTTGCTCAGTTGCCCAGGCTGGAATGCAGTGGCTTGATCATTCCTCACTGCAGCCTCAAACTCTGAGCTCAAGCAATTCTCCTGCCTAGGCCTCTCAAGTACATGGGACCACAGGAGCATCCACCATGCCCGGCTCATTTTTTTATTTTTAGTAAAGACAGTGTCTCACTGTTGCCCAGGCTGGTCTCAAACTCCTGGGCTTAAGCAGTCCTCCCACCACAACCTCCCAAAGTGCTGGGATTATAGGCATGAGCTGTTTGCCCCCAGCCCTTGCTCTTTTCTTTATGTAGTAACCTATTCTTCAATGTTCAGTTTATGCCATTTGTTTTCCACTGTTACAGTCACCTGAAATATCAGATTTATAGGCAACAGGATCTGACTTACAGGTCTGATTTTTCATAGTTATCTAATCCTGTGCAATCCAAGTCATGTTAGTAAAAATTTACCAAGACTCCCTAGAATGAATGGGTAGGTTTAGTACTTGTTTGAGGCCTGCTTTGGGTTCATCAGATAATCAGATTAAGAAATCTAAGCTGGGCACTGTGGCTCACGCCTGTAATCCCAGCACTTTGGGAGGCCAAGGTGGGTGGATCCCTTAAGGCTAGGAGTTCTAGACCAGCCTGGCCAAAATGGTGACACTCTGTCTTTGCTAAAAATACAAAAATTAACCTGCTGTGGTGGCGTGCACCTGTATTCTCAGCTAGTAAGGAGGCTGAGGCACAAGAATCGCTTGAACCCAGGAGGTGAAGGTTGCAGTGGGCCAAGATCACGCTACTGCTGTACTTCTGCCTTGGCTATAGAGCAAGACTCTGTCTCAAAAAAAAAAAAAAAGAAATTAATTTCTCTAGATCAGTGGTTCTTAATCTTAACTGCACATTCAAATTTACTGGGGAGATTTAAAAATACTGGAGTGGGCTGGGTATGGTGGCTCATGCCTGTAATTCCAGCACTTTGGGAGGCTGAGGCAGGCAGATTGCAAGATCAAGAGATCGAGACCATCCTGGCCAACATGGTGAAACCCCATCTGTACTAAAAATACAAAAAAAATTAACTGGGTGTGGTGGCACACACCTGTAGTCCCAGCCACCCGGGAGGCTGAGGCAGGAGAAGTGCTTGAACCCGGGAGGTAGAGGATGCAGTGAGCCGAGATCGTGCCACTGCCCTCCAGCCTGCCAACAGAGCAAGACTCCCTCTCAAAAAAAAAAAAAAAAACTTAAAAAATACTGGAGTGGGCCGGGCGCAGTGGCTCACACTTGTAATCCCAGCACTTTGGGAAGCCGAGGTGGGCGGATCACAAGGTCAGGAGATTGAGACCACCCTGGCTAACACGGTGAAACCCCATCTCTACTAAAAATACAAAAAATTAGCTGGACGTGGTGGCAGGCGCCTGTAGTCCCAGCTACTCGGGAGGCTGAGGCGGGAGAATGGCGTGAACCCGGGAGGCGGAGCTTGCATTGAGCCGAGATCACACCACTGCACTCCAGCCTGGGGGACAGAGTGAGACTCCGTCTCAAAAAAAAAAAAAAAAAAGTAAAGAACTTCCCCACATTCCTCAAAAGGTAATATTCCAAACATCCATAAGGTTATAGAAAGCATTCTTAGCAAATGCTTCCAGAGAAACTGATTTTATCCTCATTAAGTAAGTTTAATCAGTACCTCTTTAAATACCTTAGTTTTTGTTCTTTTCCCTTTAGGAGGCTTGGGAACAGAAAGAAGATGATGACCTCAAAAGAGCTACTGAGTTAAGTCTTCAAGGTGTGGAGATCATTTTAATTACATTTTTTTAGTGGTAAAATTACCATTCACACATAGAAGAACATATAAAGAAAGTGTGTGTGTGTGTGTGTTTATTGTGGGGGAGAGCCTCTCACTCTGTCACCCAGGCTGGAGTGCAGTAATGCAATCTTGGCTCACTGCAACCTCCACGTCCTGGGTACAAGCAATTCTCATGCCTCAGCCTCCCGAGTAGCCGGAATTAGCGGTTGTGCCACCACACCCAGCTAATTTTTGTATTTTCAGTAGAGACGGGGTTTCACTGTGTTGGCCAAGGCTGGTCTTGAACTCCTGGCTTCAAGTGATCCACCCTCCTCAGCCTCCCAAAGTGCTGAGATTACAAGCTAAAATGTGTTTTTTGATAACAAATTTGAATACCTCCCAGGTAAAGAAATAGAACCTTAGAAGTAGCCTTTATATCTCTCCTTTTTGTCTTCCTCCCAAAGGAAACCACTATTCTAACATTTGTATTCATCTTCAGCTTGCTTTTTTCAAAATAATTTTTGTCATCTATACCCATATCTCTAACAATATGTTTTTTAATATTGAAAAATTAGCAAGAACAATCTATCATCTGTTTAATGAAAGAATTATAATTTTGCCACTGTTACGACTCCTAGAAGAACATAATGTGGCTTCAGTTTCCCCGTGAATTTTCAAGGGCTTATTCTGGGGCAGTCATTGGGCAGTCATGAGTGAGTGTATTCAGTAGCATAAGGTTTACATGTCGTAGCATTTGGCAGAACTAATATGTGGACCAGGTTTTAGAAGTCCATGAGTTAGGAAGCTGGAAGAAGTAGATGTAGGAATCTGTTTCTCAAACAGCTTTTACCTAATCTTTATTTTATCCCCTCCTTATCCTCCAGTTTCAGAGGTACCTGGTTCCTGGTTCTTCCATGTCTTCATTTTTTTGGAGACAGGGTCATGCTCTGTTGCCCAGGGGCTGGAGTGCAGAGGCGCGATCTCTGCTCACTGCAACCTCTGCCTCCCGGATTCAAGTGATTCTTGTGCCTCAGCCTCCTGAGTAGCTGGGACTACAGGCGTGCACCACCACACCCAGCTAATTTTTTATTTTTTATTTTTTTTTCTTTTTTTGAGACAGAGTTTCACTCTTGTTGCCGAGGCTGGAGTGCAATGGCACAATCTTGGCTCACTGCAAACTCCGCATCCCAGGTTCAAGCAGTTCTCCTGCCTCAGCTTCCCAAGTAGCTGGGATTACAGGCACCCACCACCACATCCAGCTAAATTTTGTATTTTTAGTAGAGATGAGGTTTCACCATGTTGGCCAGGCAGGTCTCGAACTCTTGACCTTAGGTGATCCACCTGCGTTGGCCTCCCAAAGTGTTGGGATTGCAGGTGTGAGCCACCATGCCCAGGTTCCAGCTAATTTTTTATATTTCATTTTAGTAGAGATGGAGTTTTGGCATGTTGCCCAGGCTGGTCTCGAACTCCTGATCTCAGGCAGTTCACCCACCCGCCTCGGCCTCCCAAAGTCCTAGGATTAGAGGTGTGAGCCACCATGCCTGGCCTAGTTCTTCCATGTCTTCTTGTGTCTTTTGAACATTCAGTGATATAAATTGGATTAGTTTTCAACTTTTCCATTGCTGGCTTGGGGTATGGCTTTGGCTTTCTTAGGTCTGCTAAGTCAGTCACACATGTATTTCCAACTTCCAGAATTTTGAAGCTATATTCTCTTTTCCTGTTCTTCACATTCTTAGAGTTTCTTTTTTCTTTTTTTTTTTCTTTTGAGATGGAGTTTCTCTCTTGTTGCCCAGGCTGGAGTGCAGTGGCGTGATCTTGGCTCACTGCAACCTCTGCCTCCTGAGTTCAAGCGATTCTCCTGCCTCAGCCTCCCAAGTAGCTGGGATTACAGGCATGTGCCACCATGCCCAGCTAATTTTGTATTTTTAGTAGAGGTGGAGTTTACCATGTTAGTCAGGCTGGTCTCCAGCTCCTGACCTCAGGTAATCCACCTGCCTCGGCCTCCCAAAGTGCTGGGATTACAGGCGTGAGCCACCGTGCCTGGCCTCATTCTTAGATATTCATGTGATTGTAAATCACACTATACTGTGATTTTAGAGGAGCTAATTATATATTAAAGCAAATAACCATTTATGTACAAATGCTCCTGGGATTCTTTATTTAACACCATTAGTAAAGATGGATGCTTCCAGTGGACACGTATTATTCAAGAAAATACAGATCTTGTATTTGTTTAGTATATCTTACGTGAAATTTAAGAGTTAAAGGTTGAATTTTCTTTACTTTTTTGGTACGTTTCAAGAAATGATTTTTTTTTAATTTTTATTTTTTTGAGACAGAGTCTCGCTCTGTCACCAGGCTGGAGCGCAGTGGCGCAATCTCGGCTCACTGCAACCTCCGCCTCCTGGGTTCAAGTGATTCTCCTACCTCAGCTTCCCGAGTAGCTGGGACTACTGGTGTGCGCCACCACACCCGGCTAATTTTTGTATTTTTAGTAGAGAAGGAGTTTTACCATGTTGGCTAGGATGGTCTTGATCTCTTGACCTTGTGATCCGCCCACCTCGGCCTCCCAAAGTGCTGAGATTACAGGCATAAGCCACCACACTCGGCCAAGAAATGATTTAATACAAAGAAAAAAAGAACATTGACCTTTTTATAATCCTTTTTCTGTGAGGATAATTTATGTTTGCTAATGACACCAAGTACTTGAAATCTAACATATATAGCTTATATCATATAGAATTTAGTGAAATTGGATTATATGTAAAATTATTTTCTAGTTTTATGCCTTTCTTATGAGGGTTAGGTCCCTTTATCATATAAATATATTTAAAAGAAAAAGAGCGTTTCTTTTACAGATACTATGTCTCCTGTGTTCCCTACAGTGGGCTGAGCGTGTTGGACCGTCATGTTACGTTTTATGTTTTCTTAGAATGATAAAATGTGTACCTCAAACTATTTTATCTTTCTAATTATATCTGTTATGTCTATTCCAAGAACTTTTTTTGGGGGGGGGACAGAGTTTTGCTCTTGTTGCCCAGGCTGGAGTACAATGGTGCAATCTCAGGTCGTTGCAATCTCTGCCTCCTGGGTTCAAGAAACTCTCCTGCCTCAGCCTCCCAAGTAGCTGGGATTACAGGCATTAGCCACCACTCCTGGCTAATTTTTTTTTTTTTTTTTTTTTTGTATTTTTAGTAGAGATGGAGTTTCTCTACCCCATCCCTGACCATGTTGGTCAGGCTGGTCTCGAACTCCTGACCTCAGGTGATCCACCTGTCTCGGCCTCCCAAAGTGTTGGGATTACAGGTGTGAGCCACCACGTCCATTCTATTCCAAGAACTTTTATAAGATTTTGTCTTTGTATTCTTCAGAGTTTAACAACTCCTTTGTGGATGCATTGGGTTCTGATGAGGACTCTGGAAATGAGGATGTTTTTGATATGGAGTACACAGAAGCTGAAGCTGAGGAACTGAAAAGAAATGCTGAGGTAATTGTTTTCATTCCTGAGTACAGTTGGTCAAATTCAGTGTCACTCTTCCTGCTCTTTACTTCAAAGGCCCCACTTTCAGTGTCCACTGCAGGTTCATTTTGGCCCTTTCAGTAGCCATTAGATGGTCTCATTTTCTCTTGTCATTTGCTGTTCATTTTTCACATACAAGATTTAAAAAAAAAGAAAAAAAAAAAACAGGAATACATCCTGACCACTTTACATGCATGTTAGGTAAGAACTCAGTAAAGGCATGTATGTATTAAATTACCTTTAGTTGGCCGGGCATGGTGGCTCATGCCTGTAATCCCAGCACTTTGGGAGGCTGGGGCAGGTGGATCACCTGAGGTCAGGAGTTTGAGACCAGCCTGACCAACATGGTGAAACCCTGTCTCTACTAAAAATGCAAAAATTAGCTGGGCGTGGTGACACACGCCTGTAATCCCAGCTATTTGGGAGGCTGAGGCAGGAGAATCACCTGAACCTGGGAGGAGGAGGTTGCAGTGAGCCAAGATTGTGCCATTGTAGTCCAGCCTGGGCAACAAGAGCGAAACTCCATCTCGGGGGGGAAAAATTACCTTTAGTTACACTGAATAACTGTATCATCTTTATAATTAAATACCAAAAACGGTTGTTGCTCACTGAAAACTATTGAATTGGTGATGTTAATTAGGGCACATTGAACTGTTTTTTTTTTTAACCCTTTTTCCCCCCTTAAATAATTGCTTTTTCTCCTCAAATTTTGATTATCCAGGATCCTACCATCCTAACACAATTACTCTCAGCACTTTGACATATTTCTCTGTTATTCTCACCTCCATGTATACTTTTTAAAAAGTCGTAAGTATAGTTTTTATTTCATTTGTTTTTTTGTTCTAGAGACAGAGTCTCACTGTGTTGCCCAGGCTGGCTTCAGACTCCTGGGCTCAAGGGATTTTCCTGCCTCAGCCTTCCAAATGGCTGGAACTAGAGGCACACACTGCCACACCCAGGTTATCCTGTTTGTTAAAGAGTAGTTATTTATAAGCTTATGTTTAATGGCTGTACCATATTGCCTCAAATAAATATCCTACTTATTTAATTTTTAGCTAACATTGAGTATTTGTCTAAGTTGTTTGTAATTTTTCACTATGATAATAAGTTGGGAAACTGTATGCTTATAGCATTTTCCTTATTTTATTATTTTATTTTATTTTTTTAATTTTTTTGAGACAGAGTCTCGCTCTGTCACCCAGGCTGGAGTGCAGTGACACGATCTCAGCTCACTGCAACTTCCTCCACCTCCTGGGCTCAAGCGATTCTTGTGCCTCAGCCACCTGAGTAGCTAGGATTGCAGGCATGAGTCACTATGCCCAGCTAATTTTTGTATTTTTAGTAGAGATGCAATTTCACCATGTTGGCTAGGCCAGTCTCAAATTCTTGGCCTTGAGGGATCCACCCATCTCTGCCTCCCAAAGTATGGGGATTACAGGCCTGAGCCACTGCACCTGGCCAAACATAGAGTTGTTTTTTTTTTTTTTTTTTTTTTAGGCAAGGTCTGTCTGTCACCCAGGCTGGAGTGCAGTGGTGTGTGCTCTTGGCTCATGCATTTTCTATATTTTAGAATTTCTTCTTTTATATTCTCCAGAAGTAAATTACTAAATCGAAGTTTATGAACATTTTAAGTTTCTGGTTTACATATAGCCATATTTCTTCCCCCAATTTTTTTTTTCTTTTCTTTTTTTTTTTTTTTTTTTTTTTTTGAGACGGAGTCTTGCTCTGTTGCCCAGGCTGGAGTGCAGTGGCCTGATCTCGGCTCACTGCAAGCTCCACCTCCTGGATTCATGCCATTCTCCTGCCTCAGCCTCCCAAGTAGCTGGGACTACAGGCGCCCGCCACCACACCCAGCTAATTTTTTGTGTTTTTTTAGTAGAGACAGGGTTTCACTGTGTTAGCCAGGATGGTCTCAATCTCCTGACCTCGTGATCTGCCCACTTTGGCCTCCCAAAGTGCTGGGATTACAGGCGTGAGCCCCCGCGCCTGGCCTTCCTTCCCCAAATTTTACCTTATAGTGCTGTCTGCAGTGCATGAATATCACTTTTTCAGTTTTGCTTTATTTTACCAAAAATATTTTAATCATATTTTTTAAAATATAAAAGTTCACTCTGATCCCTACAGCAACATAGCAACTCTTTTTAACATTTTTGTTCTATTGTCCAATGCCTAACTCTTAACGTAACTGTTTTTTAATAGAGTTATAGTTACTATGTGCATTCATATGGGTTTGGAAAAAAGGTTAACATGTTCCTGATCCCTGTAGTTTTTTTATATAACTGAACATTATTATATTGAATTGATATACTAACCAGTTAGCTATTATTGGATATATTGTTGGTTCCAGCTTTTCACCAGATAATGCCACAGTAAATAATTCGATACATATACTCTTCTTTTGACTTATTTCCTTAGAATAAATTCTTAGTTGAGGGTGGAATTCTTGGGTCAAAGGGTATGAACAGATTTTTTAATTGATTCTTACTATGCCACATACCAAAGCTTAGCCATGTCAGCTTTGATAATAAATTTATATTCAGTGTTTTGCTTTTATTCAAATGAAGACTTAAAAGTTATACCCACTTCTGTTTTCCAGACAGGAAATCTGCCTCATTCGTACCGGCTCATCAGTGTTGTCAGTCACATTGGTAGCACTTCTTCTTCAGGTGAATAGCCATCATGATTTCAGCATTTTATAAATGAACCAGTCAGCATTTGCTCTTTATTATATTGCTCTTTGCCTAGCTTTGTGAAGTGTGTTTTTCTTTTTCTTTCTTTTTTTTTTTTTTTTTTGAGATCCAGTCTCACTCTGTTGCCCAGGATGGAGTGTAGTGGCACAATCTCGGCTCACTGCAGCCTCCACCTCCTGGGTCCAAGTGATTCTGCTGTCTCAGCCTCCCAAGTAGCTGGGATTACAGGCATGCACCACCACACCCAGCTAATTTTTGCATTTTTAGTAGAGATGGGGTTTCACCGTATTGGCCAGGCTGGTCTTGAACTCCTGGGATCAAGAGATCCACCCACCTTGGCCTCCCAAAGTGCTGGGATTACAGACGTGAGCGACCATGCCCAGCCCATGAAGTATAAGTTTTTCAAGAAAATCTTTGAAATCTACTTTGATCACACTCAATGTGCATTGTGTTAATAGGTGTAACTGTTTTGATTTCTCAATTCATAAGTGACCTAAATTCCCCTGAACAAAATACATTAATCAAAAGTGGTGTACCAGTGTAGCATATGCCTCCTTGATTCTCTGTGTATATACAAATATTTTTTTCTTCTTTTTTCTTTTTTTTTTTTTCAAGAGACAGGGTCTTACTCTGTCACCAGGCTGGAGTGCAGTGGCACCATCATTAGCTCATTGCAGCACTGAATTCCTGGGCTCAGGAGCTCAAGAGATCCTCCTCCCTCAGCCTGCTGAGTAGCTGCGACTACACGTGCATGCCACCACACCTGAATAATTTTTTAAAATTTTTTGTATGGACGGGTTCTTGCTTTGTTGCCCAAGCTGGTTTCAAACTCCTGGCCTCAAGCAGTCCTCCTGCCTTGGCCTCCCAAAGTGCTGGGATTATAGGAGTGAGCCACTGTGCCTGGCCTGTATGTTTTTTCAATGGGTTTTAGACACAGTGTTGAGGATAAGGTGAATGTGGTAGCTTTTTTTCTTTCTCAAACTTCCTGCACCTGAGATAAATTCAACGTGTTTTTATTTATTTTTTTGAGATGGAGTCTCACTCTGTCACCCAGGCTGGAGTGCAGTGGTGCTATCTCGGTTCACTGCAGCCTCCACCTCCTGGGTTCAAACAATCCTCCTGCCTCAGCCTCCTGAGTAGCTGGGACTACAGGCGCACGCCACCATGCCCGGCTAATTTTTGTATTTTTAGTAGAGACGGGGCTTCACCATGTTGGTGAGGCTGGTCTCAAACTCCTGACCTCGTGATCCGCCTGCCTCAGCCTCCCAAAGTGCTGGGATTACAGGCGTGAGCCATCGCGCCCAGCTTCGGTGTGTTTTTAAAAACCTTGATTTTAAGATGTTATTTGTTTCAGGTCATTACATTAGTGATGTATATGACATTAAGAAGCAAGCGTGGTTTACTTACAATGACCTGGAGGTATCAAAAATCCAAGAGGCTGCCGTGCAGAGTGATCGAGATCGGAGTGGCTACATCTTCTTTTATATGCACAAGTAAGAAACTTTGCCAGATTCTAAATAATGAGTTAAAAATCACCTGAACTCTTTTTTTTTTTTTTTCCCTTTGAGGATAAAATGTTCCCATCAGTCGATTGGTTGAAAATTTTTGGTTTTTGTCATCTTTGGTTAGGGTCTATCTCTTGATATTTCCTTGTAAGTCCAGAATATTTTCTCTCATAACTCAGCATTAATTGCTCATTACACAGTTGTATCTAGGTATGGAAGTTAAGACAGTTTGTTTTATGATAGAAGATGTCCTGTCATAAATATTTTTGGTCATCCAGTTTTATCAGCTAGAAGATCTGATTTATATGGACGGGAATTACCTAGCATGTTCATTAAAGCTAACTATTGTCAATTCCCCTCTATTCTTAAAAATCAGCATTCAAAGGGTTAAGATCAAATGAGTGAGCTGCTTTTTAAATAAAATACAGGCATGAAATGGAATTGTGAAGGCCTTATCCATATCAATTTTATTTTACTTTTTCTCCTGCCTATTCTTTGGTTCTGCTTACTAAATTTCCAGTTTTATTTTTTGCTTGTTTTAATCTTAAGGGAGATCTTTGATGAGCTGCTGGAAACAGAAAAGAACTCTCAGTCACTTAGCACGGAAGTGGGGAAGACTACCCGTCAGGCCTCGTGAGGAACAAACTCCTGGGTTGGCAGCATGCACTGCATATTTGTTACTGCTGCCCACCTCACCTTTCCTCTGCTGAAGGAGAATTTGGAATTCTACTTGATGCGGGAGCAACAAACAGCTCAGGGCCAAACCAAAAGACAAAAATTGGAGTAACGTAGAATGCTCCATGCTATTTTATGGAAACTTTGGTCTCACATCTGTAGCTGATTATCCTCTTTTTCTCCTATGAGTGGCACTTCTTTTGTCTTAGGAATACATGTTGTAAATATATATCTGTGTATGTGTGTATACACACACACAGACACACACACACACACACACACGGGATGAATGGAGCCTTAAAGAGTTAGGATGAGCCACCAGAATATGCCTGCTCAAAATTAATAGCACAGCAGTTTGGAGAAGAAATGAAGGTGTCAAAGAGTCCATTCACCTGAGAAATGTGTGAAGACATACTTACCAGTTGGCTTTTAGCTTTTATGTTCCTTGAGTAGTTTCACTCAAGTCTGTAACCTTTTGTGTTTCCTTATTAGTAAAATTCACTGGAAAGCCAGCTCTTCATGTTACACTAATGACAGTTTGTTCTCTTTGCAAGAGAGGGTCATTGCTGTCACCTGACTTGAGGAGCTGTTTTTTTGTTGTTGTTGTCTGCAAATTTCATGAATTTGTGATGTCTTTGCTGTTTACATGCAGTCCCAAGAAATGGATTGTTGGTGCTTTGGAATATGTTACAGTCCCACATTTGATATTTCTTATATACTTTGTTTTCTCTAAGGAGATTTCTTCACACAGTATGTTCATCATATATCATCATCATTATTATGGTGGTAAAGATAGAATCTTTTTTCTTTTTTGTCATTCTGCCATGGAGCAGCATTACCCTAATGGATTGCAACCAAAACTTTAAACAAGTAGAAAGATAATATTTCTCCAATTGGGACTCCCCAGCAGGAATAACTTAGGGATAAGGAAGAATGCTAGCATCTCTGTCTCTCAAACATAGGGAGGATAAGAAGAGTGTTCGTCTGGTAAAGCTAAAATTCTGGACCACTAAAGCTAAAAGCCCTATTGCAAGTATGAAATTAAGTACTTGAGCTATAGGACAAACCGTGGGCATTTAACCATTTACTGTCTGGCTTTGCCCTTAAAATAGGGTTGCAATTAAAATGTGATTGGCTTAGGTAATCCCAAGAACTAACAAATAACAAAGGTGCATAATATATTTATCTACTTTTTAGGTGCTCTGAGTTGAGGCAAAGTAGAGCGGCAACATTAAGTGCTATGCTAGTCACTTAGCTGACGTAACCAGCTTGGTTAAGCAGCTTATGAAACCATATAAAGAATTCTTTTGAGGATGGAATTCTGTCCACAAAATAATTTTGTGAGCCCAGATATCATTAGGATCACACAGAGTTAAATATAGAAAAATGAAACCATCATTGTATTCTTTCGTGTTTTTTCTTTTATTATAAACAAGGGGATTATTCTTTAGTTCTCAGAGGTAGGGACAAAACCACATCAGGTTTTCAGAAGGAAAAAACATTTAAAAACCCACCATCACATGAGAGAATCACTTGAACCCAGGAGGCAGAGGTTGCAGTGAGCTGAGATCGCATCATTGCACTGCAGTCTGAGTGACAGAGTGAGACTCCATCTCATTAAAAAAAACAAAAACAAAAAAAACACAAACCATCATCACAGAAGATGCAACATCTTTTCTGAAAGATTGCCTTAAGAGAGCTCCAGTCCTACTCTTGGAACTTGAATGTATTCTAATGTAGTAACCTATTCTAAGTTTTCATTCTTTGAATTATAAATGGCCTCAGCAGTTTTGCTCAACTACTGATAAATGCTTTGCCTCCTACCATCTACCTATATACCTTATTGTAATGAATGTTCCAAAATGGTAGAGTGGTAGAAAACGCCAGAGTAGTTTAGAGCAGAGGAAAATATTTGTTTTAAAACTAGCTTTAAAGTTTTGTTTCATTTCTACCAGGAGCCTCTTTGGTTTGGTTTGATTTTGCTTGGAAATAATTGGTTTTCTTATAAATGAGTGAAGCGGTGATAAAATTCTTTGGCTAGTTATTAATTCTTTTACGTGTCTTTGCATTTGAGAGGCACTGTTAAAAATTATTGGGAAAGATTTAAAGTGCAGGCTGCAATTAAAACATGGAGAAAAGTAGAAATAATGCCATAAGTCTAGATTGCCTCATGAAGCAGCCTCATTTGAATTGCTTTCATAGCTTTCATGTGTGTATGGTTTAGAAGTACACTTACCTCAGAAACCTGATTTGATCTTCATGTCTTGGGAAGGAGTTGTTGAAAATAGGTTATTGGAATATATAAGTTATCTCACTGCTCATGTACTTGCATGTTTGGGACTCAAATTTTACTTGATGTCTGTCCATTCTTGTGGCCCTATCAGCCTTCTCCTTCCTTTACTCCTTTAATCTACTTCTTTGACTACCAGTGGAGATTTCAGCTGGACTATGTTGATGGGGTTTGTTGTTTTTTTTGAGCTGGCTGTATATATTTTAAAATTATAAATAGATAATATATTATTTTTTGCACATTGTGATCAGTTTGCCCAGAATTGGGGTTGGGGCAGTTAGCATGTTGGGGCCAGGAAGGGACAAGTTAGATAAGGACTGAGTGCTTCCGTTGCAGGCAGTTTGCACAATACCTAATTAACCTTCCTATTGAAAATACCAAATGTGTGGTTACATTACTTTAAATGACATTGAATTGGAACTTGATGGCAATTAGTTCTAGATACAACCTTTTGATCTTTGTTGGAATTTTAAGGGAAAAATAAACTAAACTTCATATTTGTTGATTTTAATCCCCTAATAGTACTGAAGGTTGGAAAGTTGCATGTGGGTGGATGCTGTTAATTTTTTTAATAGCCATGACTATCATTTAAGCCTATGAGAAGATAGACTGTTTCATAGGGATATATTCACATGTGTGTGCACACTCATGAGTTTTGTCTCAGCAGGATAGAATAAGCAAATCCATGAACTGGTCTTCTATTAATACTTTGATTCTAAAAATTATTTGTTTACTTGCTATGGTCTGTTCATTCTGGGCCTAACCTTAAAAGCTCAATAACAAATACAACAAATGTAAATATGTTTACATTTTAAGACATATGCAGTGGTTCTTACAGATCAGTTAATTAACTCCAGAAAGCAAATGTTAGACTACACATTTATTTTTCTCCTTGATCAAGTGTAAAATTCTGAAACAGAGGCTTTAAAATTTAAAACCTCAGCAAAATAATCCATGAATTTACTGATTCTTCTGTATCGTGTATAGTTACCATTATGTAACTATACACACATACAGCTACGGATATAGTTGTATAATGAAAATTATCTGCAAACACCTAAATTAAAGAGAAAAAAAAGTAGTTTGTAAACTCATTTGTGATCTACTGAAAAGAGGTTATATTAAAGCAAATAAAAATATTTTCCTTCTCTGTCCTCTGAAATGACTGCAGTAGATACTCTTAGTTATCCCATTTTGGGGGGTTGGAGGGCCTTTTTAATTTAATTGACCCCCTGAGGTGGTCTTTTGTTTTAAACAGAGGGAAACAGCTGGATCTCCAAGTACATATGGATTTTGTATATATAGGAGATTTTTACAAAAATCAACAACCCAACACCAGATTCAAGTCACATAAAAGTGTTCCAATAAAATGGATGGATGTCTTTTTCCTCCCTATTTTGCTTTATACTGAGTAATGCACTCTTGCAAGTGTATACAAAATCTAAATAGACTTCTGCCCTCTAACATCTTTTTATTGCATTACTTCAAAATCCTAATTTTGTCTCTACTGATATGTCTTATTAACATCTGAAAAAATATATATTTTTTATTGGAAAATTCTAATTTGTTAGGCCTTGTAAGTTTTGTGGCAATTATTTTGCTGTGTTTCACCACAATCATTCACCTTATGGCATGCTTTGATTACTAGACTTCAGGCAGTCTCATTCATTGTATCATACTTACACACAATTAGTAAGTTGTCTCCATGTGTGCTATATGTCTGAGGTGTATGGAGTTTTTATTTAAAAAGTGTGCCAGTCTGAATATAAGCATTTGATTTTGTAACATTGGACTTTTCTTAAAAGTACAGAGGTTCAAAGTATAGATATGTCCATTGGCATAAGAATAGAGTGGGTGAGGGTCTGGACCAGGTTCCAGGTTGGTCCAGTCAGATGCCAGAACGAAGAAGAACAGTCAACTAAACTGGTCTACTTCAAAAATAGTGGGCCTGTGTGAAGAGTGAGACCACATGTGGGTGTGCACACCTCTTGTCCCCAGGTTTCCCTCCATTTGAGCTTTTCTTTCCCTCCCTAACTTCTCTGGCCTATTGTCATTGTTGTTTCTTTAAACTTGAGAGAAAAACAAAAATGAGATTCCTACACTTTGCCTAATTGAGCCACTACCAGGTTTTCTGGCAGCTGTGGCCACATTATTTGTGAGATGATTTTTTTTCTTTATGTTCAGAGTGACTTTTGATTCTGATTCTTTATGTTTTGTATGGAGCGGCACTTTTATCTGTGTTTTAGCAGAACTGTTCCTCTGTATCCTTTACGGTTTTTCTTTGTTTTTGTTTCCTTTTTAAATTATGCATAGAGTTTTTTTGTGTGTATGAAATTAAAGCCTTTATTAACCTTCTATTGATTTGACTGTTATTTCTGAAAAGGACACATTCTTGCTGATACTTATAACAACCTGTTCAAAGTTGTGGAAATCACCTTCTGTTGGCTTTCTGACGTGGACTTCCTTGCAGCACTGTTACTTCTTAAAAGGAACAGAATGGCAAACCAGTGTTTGGCCCTAGTCCCCATTGATTCCTGTTATTTTCATCTGAGGAGCCTGTGAAGCTTTGCAGAGGCTTCTGGGTAAGTTTGTAAACCTAGCATTGGCCTTCACTAGGCTCTTGCTTTGCCTCTTTATTAAGGGTTGGGAGAGGGAGTGAAGTAGCATATGCATTTCATACTTGCCTTTAGGTCTCAAGCCTAGCCCCAGTGGAAGTGCTGCTCTCACTGGTACTGTTTGGAATTTGTGAAACCTCCTAAGAGGGTAGTCTTGTGGACCATTCAACTCTCCTTCAGCCGTTTAGCTTACCCACTGAGTAAGGCAGTAAGGAAAGTATATGTGAAAAGGAAAAGCTGCTACTCTGGGGAAGATGTAAACCTGCAAAGTGCTTCAGCCTACCTGCCATAGATAAAAAATGAGTCATGATAGAGGACAAGCTAGGGTAGTGCCTCAGAACTCTAATGTTCCATGGAGTGTTTGTGCTCTTCTAAGAAGAGGAAACTATAGGAGTATTAAAATTGATGCAATACCTCAGGATAGAAACAATCTAGCGACCTTAGAAGTTGAAATGAGGACCATAGGCTCCTTTTGGGGTATCATCTTTCTGAAGGAATAGGTACATTATTAAACAAAACTGGCATTTGCCACGGAAGTTTGTGCTCATAGGCACAACTGCAAAATTTCACTTCAATTGGTGTAGGACTAATATCGGTGAGAAAATGAGACCCTACAATCAGGGTAGGGTACTGCTTTACAACCACAGCTACTCTTCTCAAAATAGTCCTTTTTCTTTCTTGAGGTTTTGTTGCTTCCATCGAGGCAGAGCAGAGAAGGCAGCTGGAGTCATCCCAAAGACCTGAGTGAAATCTTCAATGGACAGGTGTTCCTAGAAGAAGAGAGGGACCAGAGGGCAAAGGTCACATATCCTTCCCTCCTCCCTCACCCTCAGGCACCGTTTGCTCTGATGAGTCATATAGATGTGGTGTATAATCAAATAAATGAAGAGTAAACAGAAGCAATGTCAGGAGAGCCAGGAAAGGGATGGAGAGGAGGAGAGTATGGTATTTTGGTATTCCAGAGGTTTATCCCTGATTTTTTTTTTTTTCCCCCAGACCATGTCTTGTTCTGTTGCCCAGGCTGGAGTGTAGTGGCGTGAACTCAATTCACTGCAACCTCCGCCTCCTGGTTTCAAGCGATTCTCCTGCCTCAGCCTCCCAAGGAGCTGAGATTAGAGGCATGCGCCACCATGCCCTGGTAACTTTTGTGTTTTTAGTAGAGACGGGATTTTACCATGTTGGCCAGGCTAGTCTCGAACTCCTGACCTCAAGTGATGCACCCTACTTGGTCTCCCAAAGTGCTGGGATTACAGATGTGAGCCAGCACACCTGGCCTGATCCCTGAATTTTTAACAATGAAAAAGATAGTAGTGTGGTAGATTGAGATTTTCTTTGTACAAGGGTCAAGTTCACATTAGCCCAAATAAGAATTAGGACTCCTCTTTCCAAGCCTTAGTTTCCTCTCTATTAAATGGGGAACTTTTCTTTTTTTTTTTTTAAGACAGTGTCTTACTGTGTTCCCCAGGCTGGAGAGCAGTGGCGCACGATCTCGGCTCACTGCAACCTCCACCTCCCAGATTCAAACAACTCTGCCTCAGCCTACTGAGTAGCTAGGACTACAGGCACCTGGCACCATGCCCAGCTAATTTTTGTATTTTTAGTAGAGATGAGGTTTTGCCTTGTTGGCCGGGCTGGTCTCGAACTCCTGGCCTCAAGTGATCTGCCTGCCCTGACCTCCCAAAATGCTGGGATTACAGGCGTGAGCCACCATGCCTGGCCGTTGTTTTTTGTTGTTTTGTTTTTTGAAACGGTCTTGCTCTGTCACACAGGCTGGAGTGCAGTGGCACAATCTCAGCTCACTCCAGCCTCAACCTGGATTCAAGCAATCCTCCCACCTCAGCCTCCCGAGTAGCTGGGACCACAGGCATGCACCACCATACCTGGCTAATTTTTGTATTTTTTGTAGAGATCAAGTTTCACCATGTTGCCCAGGCAGGTCTGGAACCCCTGAGCTCAAACAGTCCACCCGTCTTGGCCTCCCAAAGTGCTGGGATTATAAGCATGAGCCACCACCCCCAGCCAGAAACATTTCTTAAAGGCAAATTTTCACTTGCTTTTATGGAAATGAAAATAATATTACATATGAAAGTATACTGAAAACAAATTAGGCAGGTATGGTGGCACACGCCTGTAATCCCAGCTACTCTGGAGGCTGAGGCAGGAGAATCGCTTGAACCCAGGAGGCAGAGGTTGCAGTGAGCTGAGACTGTGCCACTGTACTCCAACCTGGGCAACAGTTTTCCATCTCAAAAAAAAACAGAACAAAGTAGGTTGTTCATTTACCTCCACTTAAAATAGTGAATCCAAGCTGCCCACAAAGTAAGCAGATGAGCCCTATAAGGGTATCTGCTCAAGTCTGGGTAAATGAGATTTTATTAGGCCCAGGTGTGGTGGCTCACGTCTGTAATTCCAGTATTTTGGGAGGCCAAGTCAGGCAGATTGCTTGAGTTCAGGAGTTCAAGACCAGCCTGGGCAACATGGTGAAACCCCGTCTCTACCAAAAAAATACAAAAGTTAGCCAGGCGTGGTGGTGCACGCCTATAGTCCCAGTTACTGAGGAGGCTGAGGTGGCAGGATCACTTGAGCCCAGGTGGCAGAGGTTGCAGTAAGCCAAGATAGTGCCGTTGTACTCCAGCCTGAGTGAGAGAACAAGAAAGACCCTGTCTCAAAAAAAAGATTTTATTGCTGTCACAGGACATACAACTCTTCTAGCAAAAACCTGTCACCCTCAGGAGAAGTCTCCCTCCTGGGCCCTACTTTGCTTTGGCTCAAGTTAACAGACTGCCTGCAAGGGAAGTAGGGCCCAATCCAGCCCTAATGGATGGAGCAAAGCAGGAATCTAATTTCCATATACTGCTGTGGCACTTAGAAAGGAACTGAGGCGGATTTGAATGTTCTCATTTTCACATGATGCAGCTAAAGTTTAAGAAAGTCAGGCCGGGCGCGTTGGCTCACACCTGTAATCCCAACACTGGGAGGCCAAGGCGAGTGGATCACTTGAGGTCAGGAGTTCGAGACCAGCCTGGCCAACATGGTGAAACCCTGTCTCCACTAAAAACACAAAAATTAGCCTGGTGTGGTGGCAGGCGCCTGTAATCCCAGCTACTCCGGAGGCTGAGGCAGGAGAATTGCTTCAACTTGGGAGGCGGAGATTGCAGTGAGCGAGATCGCGCCACTGCACTCCAGCCTGGGCAACACAGCAGGACTCTGTCTCAAAAAAAAAAAAAAAAAAACAAGGTCACTTGATTCCAACATACGTTCCACTGCACCATACTGACTTTCTTCCTTGAGTATTCCTTGAGTTTCAGGTATACTATAAAGCCCTCTTGTCAGCTTTCAACTCCCAGACCTGCAAGGTAAACTATTAACACTTACAGTTGGCCACAGTTTTACCATTATGGATAGCTTCATCACTCTTGGCTTACAGGTTTGGTTCCCAGTTAAAAGGCAACTTGTTGGCCAGGCGTAGTGGCTCATGCCTGTAATCCCAGCACTTTGGGAGGCCAAGGCAGGTGGATCACCTGAGGTCATGAGTTCGAGACCAGCCTGGCCAACATGGTGAAACCCCATCTCTACTAACAATACAAAAAATTAGCAGGCATGATGGTGGGAACCTGTATTCTCAGCTACTCGGGAGCCTGAGGCAGGAGAATAGCTTGAACCTGGGAGGTGGAGGCTGCAGTGAGCCAAGATGATGCCACTGCACTCCAGCTTGGGCAACAGAATGAGACTCTGTCTCAAAAAAAGAAAAGAAAAGACAACTTGTTAATCCTCATCAGTTTTTTATATTCTTCCGTGAATGTGTCAGTCAGATTATTTTGTAGGAGCAGGTTTTGCTTAGAGCGGGAGGGTAGCGGCAGAAGGTACAACTGAGGTCGGGGGAAGGATTCCAAAAGAAGACACTAGGAATGCCAAAGATCAAATTCAGAACTAAATTTTGCCTAGCTTTTTGAGTCAAAAAATATTTGTATAAACAACTTGTACCAGCTTCTGTCATCCTGTGAATGATCCAGAAGATTAGATAGCACAATTTTACCTTTTTACTCTTGGCTAAGAAATCACAACTGGAGTCACTACCTTTCTAAGCCTTGTGTGTCTTCAGCCATAAGATGAAGGAATTCACTGAAATGACCTTTGTTCCCAGCACTAAGATGATAATGATACGGTTTAAGGCAAGCTAAATACCCTCAAGGCACACTCAGTTAAGAGTCCCTAATTAAAGTTGCTATAAAACAGCATCTCTCTGCCTTCATCTCTGCTCCTCTAAGCACCAAGAGGTAGACAGGGTAGAGGTGAGACCTGTGTGTTTCCTTTAATACTTAGGCCGCTCTGCTAAGGTGGAGTTGCCCTAGGGAACATTTTATTGACTCCCACAGAGAGCCCTGAATTAAACAGCTTCTTAGTAAACACCTATAGATGAATTTCAACCTCAGGGGGGTCTGATGCTCCAGTCTCTAACTTGTCAATAGATTTGCCTCCCACCCTGGGCATTCTCTCCTTAAGGTTCCTGGAAGCCTTCCCCACTCCCTGAGGCAGGGTAGTGAAGTGTTTGGTTTTGGTTTGGGGGTTCTTTTTGTTTTGGCGGGGAGGTTGAGACAGGGTCCTCCTGCTCTGTCACCCAGGCTGGAGTGTGGTGACACAATCACAGATCACCTGCAGCCCCAATCTCCTGGGCTCAAGCAGTCCTCCCACCTCACCCTCCCGGGTAGCTGGGACTACAGGTGCACGCCACCACACCGGGCTAATTTTTGTATTTTTTGTAGAGACAGGGTCTCACTTTGTTGCCCAGGCTGGTCTCAAACTCCTGGGCTCAAGCAATCTGCCCGCCTTGGCCTCCCAAAGTGCCTGGGATTACAGGCATGAGCCACCGCACTTGGCTGAGTACTTGGTTTTGGAAGAAGAGAGTAAATATAAATGATTTGGGGATCAGTGGTTGGGGAAGAGCTGCCATACCCCAAATCTGTTTGTAGCACCCTCCCGCCAGGTTCCTCACAGCTGTGGCTGCTATGTCCTAGGTCTTTGCTCTCTCTGGTCCAGCCAGGCTGGCTCTTCTGCTTTGTCAAGACTGCTGGACTCTGACCCCTCAGGCTAGATAGCAGGGACTACCCATCCTAGTGGACTTGTATCTTTCCATTGGTCCTGTTCTTGAACTCTGCAGTCCTGCCAGCTGATTACCAGCCTCACCCATGCCTACATCCACCTCCCTGTTGTTTACTCATCAGTGCACAAATACTTAGATTACTATCTTGCTCTGCCTGCAGCCAGACCCACCACCCCACTGTTGTCACTGGCTCACCTTGCAAGATTGGAGCAGACAGATCTGAAAACCTCTCCTACACTCCCGCATGACACTGAACTCAGCTCTCCCACAAGAATGTATACTACTGCCATGATTAAAAAATCAGCTACAGGCCGGCCGGGCACGGTGGCTCATGCCTGTAATCCCAGCACTTTGGGAGGCCAAGGCGGGCAGATCACAAGGTCAGGAGATCGAGACCATCCTGGCTAACACAGTGAAACCCCGTCTCTACTAAAAATACTAAAATTAGCCGGGCGTGATGGCAGGCGCCTGTAGTCCCAGCTACTCGGGAGGCTGAGGAAGGAGAATGGCGTGAACCCAGGAGGCAGAGTTTGCAGTGAACCGAGATCGTGCCACTGCACTCCAGCTTGGGCAACAGAGCAAGACTCCATCTCAGAAAAAAAAAAGAAAAAAAATCAGCTTCAGTCCAGGTGTGGTGGCTCATGCCTATAATCCCAGCACTTTGGGAGGCTGAGGCGGGTGGATCACCTGAGGTCAGGAGTTTGAGACCAACCTGACCAATCTGGTGAAACCCTGTCTCAACTAAAAATACAAAAACAAATTAGCCGGGTATGGTGGCGCACGCCTGTAATCCCAGCTACTTGGGAGGTTGAGGCAGGAGAATTGCTTGAACCAGGGAGGTGGAGGTTGCAGTGAGCCGAGATTGTACCATTGCACTCCATCCTGGGCAACAAGAGTGAAACCCCATCTCAAAAAACAAAACAAAAAAATCAGCCACAGGCTAGGCGCAGCGTCTTATGCCTGTAATCCCAGCACTTCGGGAGGCAGAGGCAGGTCGATCACCTGAAGTCAGGAGTTGGAGACCAGCCTGGCCAATATGGTGAAACCCTATCTCTACTAAAAATACAAAAATTAGCCAGGCGTGATGGTGTGCGCCTGTACTCCCAGCTACTAAGGAGGTTGAGACAGCAGAATTGCTTGAACTCGGGAGGCGGAGGTTGCAGTGAGCCAAGCTTGTGCCACTGCACTTCAGCCTGGGCAACAGAAAGAGGCTCTGTCTCAAAAAAAAAAACACAGAAAACTGATTTTTACAAAAGAATCTAAGCCTTCTTTGACTGCTTCTACCATAATGGGGCTGTCTTGAGCCTGTCTATTTAAAATTAGCAATCCATTTCTGCCTTCCATCAATCCTCTGGTTCAATAACATTGGCTGTCCTCCTTTAGAAACACCTCCTTTATTGGCCGGGCGTGGTGGCTCATGCTTGTAATAGCACTTTGGGAGGGCAAGGTGGGCAGATCACCTAAGGTCAGGAGTTTGAGACCAGCCTGGCTAACATGGTGAAACCCCATCTCTACTAAAAATACTAAAATTAGACAGGCGTGGTGGTGTGCAGATGTAATCCTGGCTACTTGGAGGCTGAGGCAGGAGAATTGCTTGAACCCGGGAGGCAGAGGTTGCAGTGAGCCGAGATCGCGCCACTGCGCTCCAGCCTGGGCGACAGAGCAAGACTCCATCTCAAAAAAACAAAAAAGAAAGAAATACCTCCTTTATGCTGCATGGCATGATGGTAACAGTGGGACTCCGAAGGCCTGGTTCTTGCTCTGGCTTTGCAACTAACTAGCAACGTTAGGCAAGTCACTTCATCTCTCTGGACTTCAGTATTGCCTGTTCAGGTGTAGAACAGGCAATAATAACGGCCTTCATTTGTAGAGTACTATGTACCAAAGGCTGGGCTTAGCTTGTCATCAAACAGGGATCATCCCAATGTTACAGTGAGGACCCATGTGCCTCCTAGCCTCCCAGCAACCTCACAGGTGGGAGAATCCAGGAGAGAACACAGGAATGTGCTAAGGTAAAAGGCAGAATTGAAATTCTCTGAGAACAAAACACTTATATAAATATTGAGCCGAAACCCTTAACAGACTTTGATGTTCTGAGAGAGAAACTAGATATCTCTCTTCTGTAGATCCCTTGATTCATTTGTAAGACTACCTTATGACTTATTATACAGAGTATATTATCTCTTCTCTCAACACCCCTAAGCTAGATTGGCAGCCTATTTTGGATCTTCATGAAGTGGGAATGAATTTAGAAATGTGTTCTTAGGCTGGGTGCAGTCGCTGTAATTCCAACACTTTGGGAGGCTGAGGTGGGAGGATCACTTGAGCCCAGAAAGTTGAGGCTGTAGTAAGCCATGATTGCAACAGCACTCCAGCCTGGGCAACAGAGTGAGATCTTATCTAAAATTTAAAAAAAAGTGTCCAGCCCCAAACTCCATTCCCTACACATACACAAAAAGTGTTTTGAACAAGCTCTTCTTGCTGTGCTAACCCCAGTTACCAGATGGACCATGTGCTGATGAGTCTTAAATTCGTATCTCTGCCCTGGTGTTCCTCTGAATTGCTTGCCCACTGAACATGTATCTAAACCTCAAAGGACATAGCTACCACTAAACTCATGATTGTCTTCCCCTAAGCTCAGCCTGATCCAGTTTTCTATCTTGGAGAATGATGCTATTTTCTCTTCTCTCATACTCTTTATCCAGTAATTACCAAATATCATTGATTTTACCTCCTAAATGTTTCTCTCCACCTCCTCCACCATGACTTGTTCTAGGTTCCCACCTACCTGTCGGCCTGAGAGCAGCTATGCTGTCTCTCCTAACTGGTGTTCCTATGGCTGCTCTTGCCACCTTCCAGGCTATTGTTCGATGAGAAGCTATAATTATTATTATTATTATTATTATTTTGAGACGGAGTTACACTCTTGTCGCCCAGGCTGGAGTGCAATGGTGAAATCTCGGCTCACTGCAACCTCCACCTCCTGGGTTCAAGTGATTCTCCTGCCTCAACATCCCGAGTAGCTGGGATTATAGGCACAAGCCACCATGCCCAGCTATTTTTGTAATTTTAGTAGAGATGGGGTTTCACCATGTTGGCCAAGCTGGTCTCGAACACCTGACCTCAGGTGATCCGCATTCCTCGGCCTCTCAAAGTGCTGGGATTACAGGCATGAGCCACCGTGCCAGGCCAATGTAAGTCTGTCACTCTGCTACTTCAACCATAATGATACTCCCCTTCACTGCCAGGATACATGATACGATCCTTAACTTGGGGTAGAAGGCACTGCCAGTTCAGCCCTGCCTCCCTCCCTGGCTCTGCACACCACCACAGCCACTCTGGCCCTCTTGCAGTTTTGCCCCCATTTTTATTCCTTGCCTTTGGGCTTCATGTTAGCTGTCCCTTCTCCAGAACTAACTTACTTTGCCTCAATAATTCCTATTTATCTTTCAGAAAGAAATCTCTAAATCAGGCTCCTTTTTGTAATACCTTTTTTTTTTTCTTTTTTTGAGACAGTCTCACTCTGTCACCCAGGGTGGAGTGCAGTGGCATGATCTCGGCTCACTGCAACCTCCACCTCCTGGGTTCAAGCAATTCTCATGGCTCAGCCTCCCGAGTAGCTGGGATTACAGGCATATACCACCACACCTGGCTAATTTTTGTAGTTTTAGTAGAGATGGGGTTTCACCATATTGGTCAGGCTGGTCTCAAACTCCTGACCTCAGGTGATCCACCCACCTCGGCCTCCCAAAGTGCTGGGATTACAGGCATGAGCCACTGCACCTGGCCCTGTTTGTAATACTCTTCACAGCTCCTGTACTTCACCTTTCTGGCACTTAACCCTGAAATTAAATAATAGTGTAACCAGGCTTCTCTGATCTCTCTCTTCCTGGGATATAAGGTGGCATGAAGGCAGGATCCCATCTGTCTTGTTCATCCCCAGCACCTAGTCACCTGCAGGGCCAAATCTGGGAGTCAACTATGGCGGTCCAACAAATGGACTTCTTTGTCTTCCTTTGAGAGTCTGACCTACCTCCTTCCTGCTGGGGTCCACACCCTCGGGGAGCTCCTCTACAGGCTTGTTCACTAGCTGCTCCAGGGGGAAGATGGGCAGAGGCCCAGAACTGAGGTTGCTGTTAGCATTGAACACGTCCACTTTGGGGCTTGTGACCTCCTAGGAAAGAAAAGGAAACCACTGGTTACTTTAGCTGGTGCACAGCTACCTCCCAGGCTGCCTTTCTCTCTGAAGTCTCTAGGGCACCACCTTCAAGAAGCCTCCCATGTCCCACCCCACCCTGCCACACACACACTCATAAGAACACAACATAGGCTGGGTGCAGTGGCTCACGCCTATAATCCCAGCACTTTGGGAGGCTGAGGTGGGTGGATCACTTGAGGTTAGGAGTTCAAGACCAGCCTGTCTAACATGGTGAAACCGCATCTCTACTAAAAATACAAAACTTAGCCAGGTGTGGTGGCAGGCGCCTGTAATCCCATCTACTCAGGAGGCTGAGGTAGGAGAATCGTTTGAACCTGGGAGGTGGAGGTTGCAGTGAGCTGAGATTGCACCACTGCACTTCAGCCTGGGCAACAGAGAGAGACTCCTCAAAACAACAACAAAAACAACATAGAGCTTAGTGGTCTGTTCTGACCAAAGTCCATTGGTGGAAAATGACTCTTTTCTTTAACGATTCATTAACTTTCCCATGGCTTTCCCCAGAGTTTGAGATCTAGCCTGGATATTTATGACCCTGTCTCTCTTATCTGTTGTGAAATTGTCATCTATAAATTCACTTAACCTTGACCTATCTATACATGCCAGTCTGTACTGTCAGTCCACCAAGAAGGGTTTCATGAGTGCTGCAGGTTTTGACCATCTGTTGATTATACCCCAGTGTGCTTGTGAACTTGCTCTTGAATTCTGGACACATTCCTCAGAGTTAGCTCTGTCTTGTTCTCTCTATAAGCCTGTGAACTTCTCAAAGCAAAGGTTTTGATTTCATATTCCCGTGTCCCAGGCCTAAAGGCTAAATACATTTTTTTTTCTTTTCTTTTTTTGGGTTTTTTTTTTTTTTTTTTTTTTTGAGACAGGGTCTGGCTTTGTTGCCCAGGCTGGAGTGCAGTGACACAATTTCAGCTAACTGCAACCTCTGCCTCCTGGGCTCAAACCAACCTCCCACCTCAGCCTCCTGAGTAGCTGGGACCACAGGCATGCACCACCACACCTGGCTGTTTTTTATTTTTTGTAAAGATGGGGTTTCCCCATGTTACCAAGACTAGTCTCAAACTCCTGAGCTCAAGCAATCCACCCGCCTCGGCCTCCCAAAGTGCTGAGATTACAGGCGTGAGCCACTGTGCCCAGCCTAAATACATTTCTGTTAACTCACTGAAAGACCAAAGGAGTTGTAGTTATTCTACCTAGAGAAGGGATCCCAAAGGTGATGGAGTGTAGAGACAGCATTATTTCTCAAAGTGTAGTCCATGGACTAACTACATGAAATTACCTTTTTAAAATAAGATTTAAAAGATGCAGATTCCTAGGTGCCAATTCTAAGTCTATAAACCAGAATATTTGGGAATGGGGCCTTGGAATCTGCATTTTAATATGCTTCCCCCTCACTCCCTGCCCCCATCTCCCAGACTTCTATGCATGATAAAATTTGAGAACCAGGCCAGGCGTGGTGGCTCATGCCTGCAATCCTAGCACTTTGGGAGGCCGAGGCTGGTGGATCACTTGAGGTCAGGAGTTTGAGACCAGCCTGGCCAACATGGTGAAACCTCGTCTCTACTAAAAATACAAAAATTAGCCAGGCGTGGTGGCACACACCTGTAATCCCAGCTACTTGGGAGGTTGAGGCATGAGAATCACTTGAACCTGGGAGGTGGAGGTTGCAGTGAGCTGAGATCCTGCCACTGCACTCCAGCCTGGGAGGCAGAGTGAAACTGTGTCTCAAAAAAAAAAAAAAAAAAAAAAAAATTGAGAACCATTTCACCAGGAAATTGAGGAAACAAAACCACTAGAGGCACTGAAGTTAAACAGCAAGAAGAATGAGAAGTGGGGGAGAAATAGGAGGGAAAGCACAGGACTCTGGTGTCTTCTCTGCAGCGTTCTTGGCTCCCACAGGTCTGACCACCAGCTGGCCACTGCAGGGCCCAGCCAGCCCGCCGCGGACTCACAGCAGTGATCTGGCTCCAGTCCCTAGAGTTGCCAAGCTCCGCCTTCAGGTCCTCATAGGATTTGGTGTTCTGCACATAAAGTAAATAACAGATTAGACCTGGATCTCAGCAGGGGAGATGGATGAGAAGCCATTTTCCCTCAGGAATGAAAAGAAGGCTGGTCTGGGGCCTAGTGGTAAGAAAGGAAAGAGGATACGCAGGCTGAGGCTGGAGGAGGGTCCCTGAAAAAGGAGATTAGATGGTGAGGTTGGGACCAGAGGGGCTGCCAGATCAGAAAAGGGGAGCGCAGGCTATATTTGTCCCAGCTCAGCCTGACATGGGGATGGGCAGGATCTTTTCCCACCTGCAGGGGCCAGGCCAAGAACCCGCAGGCAGTATGGAGAACCCTGCCTAGGCTATGTAGGCTCTGGGAAATGCAGGGCTCCTGGGGATGGGTGGGGGTCCCCCCAGATAATAGAAGGGAGCCCTGCCACAGAGTGAAGGGACCATGGCTCTCTGAGGAGTCCCATCTCCATATCCTAGAGCACACTTACGCTGAATGAATGAATGAATGAATGAATGAGGCTGAGAGAGAAGCCAGCACACACGTGAGGTGAGGGAAAGGTGATAACTAAAGTGGATTGAGAAAACCTGGCATCTCGATATGCTGCCTTGAGTAAAAACTAAAAGCCCATCTAACTGCAGAATTTAAAAAACAAACCAACAAATTTAAGGAAATTAAGCTTTCTGCTTCCCTAAAGCCATCTGTTGTGACAATTTAGAGCACCCAGAGCCACCAGGCCAGGCTTCACTGTACCTTGGCCTTCTTCCTACAGAAAACCTTTGCTGGAGTTCCATTGTGGGTATCTGCCCCTTGCTTCTATGTGGGGCCAGTTTAGGAAACACCCCGTGGGAGCTTGGCACACCATCCCTCAGGTAAGGACCACACACATGACCCATTTTGCTTAGAATTTAGCACCAGGAAGACATTTGTCAGTTCTTTAGAACCAACATGTTTCAGCTGGCATGGAGGATCCACCATGTTGCTGCAATGATGAGAACATTCTCACCTCTGCTGCCCAACACAGTAGCCAGCTGCCACATGTGGCTAGTGACAAACTGAATTTTGAACTGTGTTTAATTTTAATTTAAGTAATCAGTACATTTCTTACCTATACTATCCAGCAGCTTTGCTCTAAATGTAGTGCACAAACAAGGCACTATAATTAGCCTTGGTTTTTGATAGACTTCTTCCCTCTCACCAGAGGCCTAACGGCCTTAGTGCAGCCTTACTTTCTATTCTAAGCCTCCTCTAGCCCCTTTCTAAATCAGCAGGTCATATACCCCAAAGAGACAGAATGGCCTGCAGGAATCAGCACTGATCTCCAGGCAGGGCTAGAGAAGGACATGCTGGGATGAGGCCACTCACACTCCACTTGAAGGGATCCCAAGCCAGGAACCAGCCTGTGAAGGTGGGGGGCTCGTGTCCCTGCTTCACCACAATGATGGGGGTCTCGGGGTCACGCCCGCTGGGATGGGTCTTGAGGTATTCCTGTGCAGTGGTTGCTGCGGCCTTCTTCTCCTCCTCATTGGCATGTTTCCCAATCCAGAAAAAGACCTATTGAGAAACCCAGGAGATCAGTCCATCCTTCCTGTCCTCCCTGGCCCACAGGGCTCTGCCTCAGTTGTCCAACAGTGAAGCCCTGACCTTGACCCTGACTCTACCACTACCAGCCAAATGACCTAGGGCAGGCACCATCTGGCCTTGAATTTGTATCTGGGAAATTAGAAGGTTGGACAGATGCCTTGTACTTGGATATTCTGCAAATGTGTGTCTCCCAGACTGTCCAAAGCCCAGGATTCTCAAAAACGCTCCTGCTGCCATGTGAAATAAATAGGACTTTGGGAGAGAATATGTTCTTCCCTGCAGCCCCTCTGAGCATGTTCCTCCCCACCTTCCTTCTTTCTTACACTTCTGGTGTTCATACCATTTCCAGGGAGAAAGTATGTGAGGGCCAAGAAAACGTTGACACTTACCTAACCTTAAAGCCACTCTTTCTTGGCCCTGGGGATTGAGGTGGCTGGGAAGAGGGGTCCCCAGGCCCTTGGTCCTACCTGGTCCCAGACATCTAGTAGGAACACATCATCCTCTTCCAAGTCATCCTGATTGAAGTCAGGGATCTCTGTGGCGAGGAAGCGCCCAGTCTTGTTGGAACATTCAAAGAGCCGGGGGGTGATGACCAGGTTTTCTTCCTGTAGTCTGCAGGATGGAGAGAAGATTGTACTGGCAGAAGGAAGGTGTGGCAAAAGGAGAATTGAGGACACAGAACTCGAGGAAGGGACTCTGGCATAGAAAGGTCATCTCCAGCAAAATGCTCTATCTTCTGATTGATAAAAGGGTCCCCTCTCATTCCAAGAGTGCTCTGAGGAAGAAATTGTCACTGCTTTCTGGACATGCATTCCAGTGGCTTTTGCAGAGCCTTGTTAGGAAGTTCTTCCTGATATCTTCCCTCCATCCCTCCTACTGCTACTACAGTACATGCCCTTTTGCTTTTGAACTAGGGACTAGTAGATCATGGATATTCTCTAGAAAAACCATTTGAGCCAGGCACCGTGGCCCACACCTGTAATCCTAGCATTTTGGGAGGCTGAGGCAGGTGGATCACCTGAGGTCAGGAGTTCAAGACCAGCCTGGCCAACATGGTGAAACCCTGTATTTACTAAAAATACAAAAATTAGCTTGGCATGGTGGTGGGCACCTATAATCTCAGCTACGCAGGAGGCTGCAGCAGGAGAATTGCTGGAACCTGGGAGGCGGAGGCAGAGGCTGCAGTGAGCTGAGATTGCACCACTGCATTCCAGCCTAGTTGACAGAGCGAGACTCTGTCACAAAAACAAAACAAAACCATTTGAAAGAGGGCTTGTGGCTGGTGCTCCTCAGCATCCCAGGCCTGTGTCAGGACCTAAAAGCAGGCTGGCCTCCGGCATCTTGTTACTGAAAGGCAAACCTCTAGCCCTGCCCCTTGCTTTGAGCTGCCTCCTATGGCCAGGAATTCCCTTTGCCAAGGAAACACACCACCAGGTCCTGGGCATACTGTAGTGAGCAGCACAGACACAGCCCCTGTGCCAAGAGGCTGCAAGGGTATGGGCTGCCCTTTATTCGTCTTGTAGCCCTGGGGGCCTGGCACAGTGCCTGACACACAGAGTCCTCAGTCCATGCCTGCTGTCGGCTCTGGGTGTAGGGTTGGAGATGCTGGGCGGCTCCTCCACCTTGGTAACCTGGAGGAGGAGGGACCTGAGAGTTACCTCTTGGTGTTGGCATAGGGGGCCTTCCCACCCAGGGCCATCCAGAAGTTGGCTGGCTCCTGCCCTTCCACCACCACTTGCTTCTCCGTCCGGGAGATGGTGTCAGCAACCATCTTGGCCATCTCCCGCTCGTCCCCGCTACAACCCTAGGAAAAAAAAGGGTTGGCTAATTTCTAGTGCCACGCCTACCTCCACCCTCCTACCACATTCACTGCCCAGAGTTCCGGGGTCTAAGAGGGCTCTCCTGGGTCAGGACCTTGTGTATACAGGCCACACAGGGACAATTCCATGCTTTCTTCTGTCCTTGACACTCCAAAGAATAGCAGAAGAAACTAGAGAGTCTTTTCAAGGTTCGAGAGGGACTCCAAGAGGCTATGCATTCTTCTTACAGAGATCAAAGGAGAGGCAGTGACAGGCTCAGGGTAGTGAGAGAGAGCCCAAGACATAAAGACAGACCAACACAGGGACAGATGGAGGTGGCCAGAGAAACAGAACAAGAGAGACTGACTCCGACAGAGAGGCAGAGAATCTGAGGATGGTCATTGATGAGGCAGAAGGATAGACCCAGAGCTACTGAGGAGGGAGAGACTGGGCTCCAGAGGCGGCTGAGAACTGAGCAGGCACAACTTAGTTGGCCAGGGGTTCCTGCCCTGACCTAGGGCTGCTGTGAAACTGGGGGACTCCCAGGACCCACTTGCAGATGGGGAGGCCTCTAGACCCTGAACACACCTTCCCACACCATAGATAGCAGCAAGACTGGGTCTTGAGGACAAAGACATCATTGGAATTGAGGAAACTGGCCCGCGCTGGGACCTCAAAGGCCTTGGTGTTGTTGGCGCCAGTTCCCTGGACCTGGAACAGCCGTGTGGAGGGCCCGGGCTCCAAGTTGTTAGTTCGGGAGGTGCCTCCCTGCAGGTGAGGGCAGAAGACAGGGAGAGAGAGTCAGGAGTCACTTAGTAAAGAAGATGATGGGGAACAGAGGGGGATAGGGTAGGGCGGGGAGGTTTGCCCCTGAGCTCCTCTAATGCTCCGTCACCAGGTCTTTCTAAAACATTGTTTGCATCACAGCGTTTCTCTTTTCAAAAATGTTCAGTGACTCCCCATTGCTTATAGCCTAAAGCCCAGCTCCTCAGCTTTGCCTTTGAAGGCCCCACATGACGAAGATGCAAACTGCCTTTGCAGACACTGCTACCATCAAACCCTCCAGCTAGCTCTGCCAGGCTTCTTTTTTTTTTTTTTTTTTGAGACGGAGTTTTGCTCTTGTTCCCCAGGCTGGAGTGCAATGGCACTATCTCAGCTCACTGCACCCTCTGCCTCCTGGGTTCAAGCAATTCTCCTGCCTCAGCCTCCTGGGTAGCTGGGATTGTAGGCACCCACTGCCACGCCCAGCTAATTTTTGTATTTTTAGTAGAGACAGGGTTTCTTCATGTTGGTCAGGCTGGTCTCGAACCCCCAACCTCAGGAGATCCGCCCGCCTTGGCCTCCCAAAGTGCTGAGATTACAGGTGTGAGCCACAGCGCCTAGCCCTTTTTTTTTTTTCCTTGAGACGGAGTGTCACTCTGTTGCCCAGGCTGGAGTGCAATGGTGTGATCCTGACTCACCGTCTCCCAGGTTCAAGCCATTCTCCTGCCCCAGCCTCCCCAGTAGCTGGGATTACAGGCGTGCACTACCACGTTCGGCTAATTTTTGTATTTTTAGTAGAGACAGGGTTTCGCCATGTTGGCCAGGCTGCTCTCGAACTCCTGACCTCAGGTGATCCACCCGCCTCTGCCTCCCAAAGTGCTGGGATTACAGGTGTGAACCACCACGCCTGGCCAGTTCCACCAGGCTTCTGATGTTCCCCAGGGAGCCTCTCCCCCAGGCCATTGTCCTTGCTGTGCCCCCTGCATTGCATGCCCTCATTTTGAACTACTGACCTCAGGTGATCCACCCACCTCAGCCTCCCAAAGTGCTGGGATTACAGGTATGAGCCACCACAACCGGCATTTTTTTTTTTTTTTTTTTTTTAAAGATGGAGTCTCCCTCTGTTGCCCAGGCTGGAGTGCAATGGCACAATCTCGGCTCACTGCAACCTCCGCCTCCCAGGTTGAAGAGATTCTTCTGCCTCAGCCTCCTGAGTAGCTGAGATTACAGGCACCCACCATCATGCCCGGCTAATTTTTGTATTTTTGTAAAGATGGGGTTTCACCATGTTGGCCAAGCTGGTCTTGAACTCCTGACTTCAGGTGATCCACCCGCCTCAGCCCCCCAAAGTGCTGGGATTGCAGGTGTGAGCCACCATGCCCGGCCCAATTACATGTATTTCTAAAGTAACCAAATGGGTTGTTTCTATTACCAGTTCCACATAGGTGATAGAACCTCCAGGGTAGTCTCCTATGAAGAATGGGCTTCACCTCAAGCCCTGCTCCCACCACCCATCCCCTTCTCCATCTCCCGGATGCCTGTCTTGCCACAGTGGGTACTGCCAGACACCTCAGTTCAGCAGCCACACCTGGTAGACCACCATGCGTCCCTTGAAGATGGACATAAGATGAGGTGGCTCCTTGCCCATTGGGACCCGGATCTGGACTGGTTCACCATTGTACTTCTGGTCCAGGATGACGGCTTGATAAGCTGATGCTGTAATTTCATCTTGGCTGGCCTGGCTGCCCTGGGGATGAGCAGGAGGGAGTGAGTGGGATTGGGTCAGCCCCCAGTTCTGACCCCATCCTCAGCCTCAGCAACAACTCCATCCTCAAGTCTGAACTGGTCCTAAACCCAATTGTCTTCCCCACCAAACTCCACTGTGAAACAGCCAAAACCCCAATCTGAACCATACCTCAGTTCTGATCTCAACCTCAAACCTAATTCTTTCCCAGACCCAGCCCAGCCCTGACCTACCTGCAACCCCAGCCTTAACCCCAAACCTCCTCCTTTCCTTTCTGCTCCTTCTTCAGGGAGACATCACAGGCACCACACCACTCAGTCCTAGACACACTCCCTGCTCCCTCGCATCTAGACACAAAAACCCATGGGCAGAGCAGGTGACAAGAATGTGCAGAAGGCAATGAAAATTGGAAGGGAGACTCAGAGAACCAAAAGGAAAAGGGCTGTGAATGGGGGTACTAGCGGGACCTCATAGCCAAAGCAGTCCTTCTTGAAGGGGTGAGCACCCCATCCCCAGAGGTATTCAACCCAAGGGTGATGGCCACTTAGCAGGAGTATGTACAAGGCAGAGCTAAGCCGGCTGTGCTCTGGGTGGGACGTGGCGGGACCTGACCTGCCAAACGTAGAGCAGGTAGTGCTGCTTCTCGCCGATGAGGTAAGTGTAGAGCAGCAGGTAGCAGTCGCCCCCATAGAAGTGGCCTAGCCACTTGGAATCCACAGGTACCAGCTCTAGGTTCTCAATGCGCCACACCTAGGGCCAGTATCAGGCCAGGGTGAGGTCCAGGACAGGCTCCACCATCCCTGCTCCACCCAGCACGGGCCTCTCTGCCCTCACATACCTGCACTTCCCCACTCCCATCATCTACCATCTTCTGCTGGGCAGCCACCTGAGGCTTGACATGCATGGATGTGGCATCGAACTTCACCTGTTCCACTTTGGCTAGAGTGGGGGAAATCATGAAACCAATTATCACCAGCTGAGGTCTCCCAGGTCCTCACAACAGCCCTGAATGGTGGCTACAATTCTTAGACTCATTTTCAGATGAGGAAACCGAAGCAAGAGAGATTCAGTAGCTTACCTGGTTGCACAGAATGTGGCACAGCTACAATAGAGAACCACATCTCCCTCCCTCTGAAACTCCTGCTCCCAGGGAGCCAGGAGAGGCATAAGAGCAAGGTTTTAGCTTTGTTGATCTACTTCCTGACCCCTGCAGCATTCAGACTTCAAGCCTTGACCTTGTCTCCCAGCTCAATAGGGAGCTCTGCAATGATGGGGGCTGTACACTATTACTTCTCCTCTCCTAGGTGCTAGGCACCGAGCTTGCCCTCAGCAAATACTGGCTGGTAAGAGACTGAAGCTGTTTGGTTTTCAGGGAGGCCCAACCCCATCCCAAATGACATATCACATCACTGACAGCTCCCTTTTTTTTTTTTTTTTTTTTGAGATGGAGTTTTGCTCTTGTTGCCCAGGCTGGAGTGCAATGGCATGATCTTGGCTCACTGCAGCCTCTGCCTCCTGAATTCAAGTGATTCTCCAGCCTCAGCCTTCTGAGTAGCTGGGGTTACAGGCATGCACCACCATGCTTGGCTAATTTATTAGTTCTTTTTTTCAGTAGAGACGGGGTTTCACCATGTTAGGCTAATCTCAAACTCCTGACCTCAGGTGATCCACCCGCCTCAGCCTCCCAAAGTGCTGGGATTACAGGCATGTGCCACCATGCCCAGCCCTCTCAGCTCCCTTTTGGTGACAACTAGAGTTTGTCTACTTCCCCATCTGCTAGGACAAGCCCAGAGCCAGCGTAAAAGTCTTCGTGGAAGATGCACGTCAGGGAAAGAGGGTGGGTGGTGGACCAAGTGGCTCTCCTGGCCCAGCTCCTGGATCCTGGCTCCCTCACTGCCCCAGCCTGGCCCTCACCCACGGAGCCCACAGTGTGGGTTTTGCCTAGGCCTGAGGTCCGGTTGGATGCTGTCCACTTCTGGAAGAGCTGCTGAAAGACGGCCGACTCAGCCCCATCATTCTGCACCTCCACCTGTGTGCTTTGTGGGTACTGCTTGGCTTTGATGAAGTTCTGGAAGAGAAAGGGGTGGCTGGAAGCTATGCACCTCCCCTAGTCCCCACTCCCAGTGCAAGCCAAAACCTAGCTCTAACCTACCAGATCCACCATCAGATCTACCCCGGCACCAAAACTGAACCCAAACCCAATCCCAATGCTAATCCCCAACCTAACCCTACCCTGACCCCAGCCTCAAGGTCAAATCTGATACCGCCTGAAACCTAACACTGGCCTCAAGACTCACTCTGACCTCAACCTCAAATCTAATACCCAAACACAACTCTGACCCCAATCCCAAAGCCAAATCTAACGCCTAATGTGACCCTACCTCAATGCTAATCCTAATGCCCAGTCCCCAATCCAACACTGGCCCCAAGCCAGTTAGGGTTAGGACTCCAGCCCCAGCAATGACCCCAAACTCTGACTTGGCCCTGGTCTGAGCTGACCCAATCCCCTTTTGTAGGAAGCCAGCCTCTCTCCATTTCTCCTTCCCTTCTCCAAACTCAGCTCAGGTGCAGGGAGGTGAGAGCCCACATCCTGAGGTGGCCCCAGGGTTGCCTGGTGGTTGGCTCCCTGGTGTGCAGAGAACCCCGAAGATGACCACAGAATGGCCCCTCAGGCCCCTCCCATTGGGCCGGGCCCAGCCCTTATCCTGCTCCTCCTAGCCTTCCCTGCCTCTGCCTGGCACTATGCCCTGGTCTGAGCCTGCCTGCCCACCCCATGCTGCTATCTGCTCTCTCCCTCCCATCACTCTGCTCTCCTCCTGGACCCCCCACCCCGCCCACTACCAGCGCATGGCTCATGGCTCCCTTCTTCTCCTGCTCATTGGCTTTCTTCCCTTTCCACACGTAGATCTTCAGGCCCCCCTGGTCCAGGATGTAACAGTCCTAGAGTCAGGAGAGGTAAGAGTCTGATGGAGCTGGAAGTGCTGGACTGGGACAGCCTCACACACAAAAAAGTCTCTCCCTCCCAGGCCCACCCCAAGCCCCCTGGAATTTTTCCTGCTTGAGGGAAAGGGGGCCAGGCTGCAGTAGGCTGGGGGGTCTCCAGACCCTCTTACCTCATGACTGAGCAGGTCCTGTGTCAGCGGCCGTGTGGCGACTTCCCTCACCACCAGATTCCCCTCGGAGTCAGACACACTGCAGGACAGAAGCAAGGCATAGATGGGGAGGGGGCCCAAGCCCCTCAGCCAGGGCACCTGCTCCCAGGGAGTCCCCAGCACCCAGGAAGACCCCGCTGGGCGCTCACTGGTACAGTTTGAGTGCAGCCTTGAGTGCCGGCTCCACCACCGTGTCGGGCACGGCCGCCTTCAGCTCCCTGCGCTTGCCCAGCACGTGGTTCATCACCTCCATCAGCTTCGGGGATGCCAATTCATTCTCTCCGTCCACCACGCCTACATAGGTGCGCCCTCCCCGCTCCTGGTCTCGGATCTCCTTGGCCAGAGTCATGCCCTGCAGGAAGGCCCCTGATGACTCATCGGGAGTAGTCGGGGAATGAGGCAGTGTCTGCCACCCTACACCCTGCCAGGCAAGCCCAGACCACCTACAGCAGCCACAGGGGTTGAGACCCCTGCCCTGCTTTTCCCCGTCGGAGGGGTCAAGCTTTTAAGGCATGTAAGGAAACCAGGGGGAAGGCAGCTGGGAGAGCAGGTTTCCCCACTGTCAGGGAGGTGCTCAAGCGGGCTTGCTGGGCCTTCTGTTCTGACAGTGTGGGAAATGTGTGCTTAGACTTCACAGTTCGGGACAAGAGCAGAGCCCCAAGGATCACAGTACTCAATCATGTTCATGCCTGTAATCCCAACACTCTGGGAGGCCGAGGCGGGTGGATCACCTGAGATCAGGAGTTCAAGACCAGCCTGGCCATGGTGAAACCCCGTCTCTACTAAAAATACAGAAAATTAGCCAGGTGTGGTGATGCACGCCTGTAATCCCAGCTACTCGGGAGGCTGAGGCAGGAGAATCACTTGAACCCAGAAGGCGGAGGTTGCAGTGAGCTGAGATTGCGCCATTGCACTCCAGCCTGGGCAAAAAGAGCAAAACTGCGTTTCCAAAAAAAAATCTCTTTGCACCCAAACATGCCTGCAGTCTCACAGTGCACACACAGCGTCAATGTACTGTGAGTATAAACACACGTATGTCCATGCCCATTTCATTCACCACTGGATCCCTAAGGCTTGGCACAGGCTCTGTCACACTGTAGAGATTCATTCTATCTGAGTGGATTGATCACAAGTACACACACGCAAACTCCAACATGCATGCTTGCCCCAAACACATGGAGACTGAGCCACCTTCAAACATGCTGTCCCCAGCAGTCAGCGGGGAGAGGCCTGGGGAAAGGAGCAGGTGGGGACAGTCTAGGATTCGAGAGGGAGGTGTGGTGCATGGGCAGGTTTACCCTGAGTCTCTCCATACGGTTGCTTTCCGGTCCATTCCACTGGATGATAAGCTTCCCAAGGTCCAGGAGGAAAACATCCCCTCGGTTGAAACTCTTCCAGGACATCTCTACCTAGGGAGCCACACGGGAGGCAAAGACCCCACTCAGAGCTCACCTATTGTCCATCATCTTGGCCATCCCTCCCTGCCCCTCACCCCTCCTCAGCCCCTGCCCTCCACCCTGGGCCTCACAGCCCTGGCCGATGCTCCAGTGGGGCCTGCCTACCTCTCCAGCTACCACATTCCTCTTGCCCTTGACATGCAGCAGCCTCTGGACATCATAGGAGTTCGTCTCCACTTGCTTCATGCCAGAAGCCACGCCCCCTTTCCGGATCCTGAGAAGAGAGGTGAGCTGACCCAAGGGAGTGGGCTGGGAGGTGTGCCTGGCCCCTGTTCTCCCAGGTCCTGGCTGCCACACTGGGGTCACGTGAGGGCCAGGGTGGAAGTAGGCGAGGTGAATGAGGTGCTGAGGGCGCAAACTTTAGGGAGTCACTCACTGTCAGGTCCTGAAAGTGCAAGGTCTGCCTGTGGCATGCCCTTGCACGACACTGACAGTGAGAGCAACCTTAAAGTCTGCACCCTAGATCTTCACTCGTCTTGCCCTAATCCCTGCCCTGTGGAGAGGCCTGCAAAGATAGGGTCATGATATATGAAGAGTAGGAAATATATTAATAGGCCAGGTGCGGTGACTCACGCCTATAATCCCAGCACTTTGGGAGGCCGAGGTGGGCAGATCATTTGAGGTCAGGAGTTCCAGACCAGCCTGGCCAACATGGTGAAGCCCCATCTCTACTAAAAATACAAAAAATTAGCTGGGCATGGTGGCGGGTGCCTGTAATCCCAGCTACTCAGGAGGCTGAGGCAGAAGAATTGCTTGAACCCAGGAGGCGGAGGTTTGCAGTGAGCCGAGATCGCACCATTGCACTCCAGCCTAAGCGACAGAGTGAGACTCCATCTCAGAAAAAAAAAAGGAAATGTATTAATAAATAGGGACAGAATCCTGAGGACAGGGGATCAAAGTGGAAGAAAAGAAAAGAACGGAGAGATGCCACTCCAGTGCCCATGGCAGTGGACTACTGCCATAGCGTGGGAAGAGAGGAGCAAGACAAAAAAAGAGTGGGAACTGTGGCTAATTAGAGAGCCCCCAGCCTGTCCTACAGGTCAGTAACAACTCAGCTCCAGAGTGTGTGTTTTCCTGGGGAAAGCTAAGCTAGAACTTCAACTTGTATAGAAAAGCCAGCAGTCTGGGCTGGGAGTGGTAGCTCATGCCTGTAATCCCAGGACTTCAGGAGGCTGAGGTGGGAGAATCACTTGAGCCCAGGAGTTTGAGACCAGCCTGGGCAACAGAGCAAGACCTCGTCTCTACAAAATATATATATTAAAAAATTAGCGCCGGCCAGGCATGGTGGCTCACGCCTGTAATCCCAGCACTTTGGGAGGCCAAGGCGGGCAGATCATGAGGTCAGGAGATCGAGACCATCCTGGCTAACACGGTGAAACCCTGTCTCTACTAAAAATACAAAAAAATTAGCCGGGCGTGGTGGTGGGAACCTGTAGTCCAGCTGCTGGGGAGGCTGAGGCAGGAGAATGGCGTGAACCTGGGAGGCAGAGCTTGCAGTGAGTCGAGATCGTGCCACTGCACTCCAGCCTGGGCGGCAGAGCAAGACTCCGTCTCAAAAAAAAAAATTAGCTGGGCATGGTGGCTCGGGCCTGTAGTCCCAGTTACTCAAGAGGCTGAGGTGGGGCCAGGCGAAGTGGCTCACGCCTATAATCCCAGCACCTTGGGAGACTGAGGCAGATGGATCACTTGAGGTCAGGAGTTCGAGATCAGCCTGCCCGTGGTGAAACCCTGTCTCTACTAAAAATACAAAAATTAGCCAGGCCTGGTGGTGTGTGCCTGTAATCCCAGCTACTGGGGAGGCTGAGGCATGAGAATCGCTTGAGCCCAGGAGGCGGAGTTTGCAGTGAGCCAAGACTGTGCCACTGTACTCCAGCCTGGGCAACAAAGCAAGACTCCATCTCAAAAAAAAAAAGGAAGAAAAAGAAAAGCTGTCGGTCTTGGTTTTTAGTGTGATAGGCCTGCATTAGAGATGGGGGAGCAGCCATTTGCCCGTTGGCTAGAGTTGGGGGGCTTGATTAGGCACTGAGCTCTCCAGGACATTCAAGTAGGAGCTGATTTACAGAGATTCACGAGAGTTATAGAATTTCAGAACAGCCTCCAGACCAAGGACAGAGCAGTGGCAGAAATAAGAGTTAGGGAGTGGAAAGGTGAGGGACAATCACCAAAAACTCATGAGGGTCCCCCTCGTGCCTCCCCCAACAGCTTCAGGGTCCCTTCCCCGCCCCAGGTCACCTCCCCCTGCTCCAAGTGTTCTTCCCAGGCCTGAACAGGTCTGGGTGTCCCTGCCTCTTCAGTTCAGCCCCAACATCTCTATCCCTGCCACTCAACCTCATTCCCCCGGCCTGCAGCCCACCCTCCCTACACAAGGCCTTGCTTGAAGTAGCCTCGGAAGGCCTCGCTCTCGTTGCCCTGGACCTCGCGGTGCTGCACAGCCCGGCCCTTCAGGAAGTCATCCATCTGTGTGGTATAGATGGCAGCTGCCCCCTGCTCATCCAGGGATGAGTCCTGGCCAATCCAGTAGTGGATGTCATAGGACAGGTTGCTGGCTGTCTTGTGGATCTAGGGAAAAGGTGTCCAGTGTACCCGAGACCCTGGGCTCCCACAGCCCCTCCCGCTCTGTGTGACCTCCCACACACGTGCTGTCCAGGACTATGGGGGAGCGTGGCACAGGACAAGTGCACTAGGCTGGCGGTTAGGAGCCCTGAGTCATGGCCCAGCTCTACCATTGACTCTCTGAGACATGGCTTCTCCTCTCTGGGCCTCCCTTGCCTCATCTCAGAAATAACTTGCTTGTGCCAGGCACAGTGGCTCACGCCTGTAATCCCAGCACTTTGGGAGGTCGAGGCAAGTGGATCACCTGAGGTCAGGAGTTGAAGACCAGCCTGGCCAACATGGCAAAACCCTGTCTTTACTAAAAATACAAAAATTAGCCGGGTGTGGTGGCGGATGCCTGTAATCCCAGCTACTTGGGAGGCTGAGCCACGAGAATCGCTTGAATCCAGGAGGCGGAGTTTGCAGTGAGCCAAGATTGTGCCATTGCACTCCAGCCTGGGCGACAGAGCGAGACTCTGTCTCAAAAAATAATAATAATAAATACATAAAATAAAATAAAAATTTAAAATGAGTCAATATAAAGAAAAAAATACAAATGTCTTAATAGTACAGGTGGTACCAGGGTATGGTGAAAATCAAGGTGATATGAAGATGACTGCCAGGCTGGGCGTGGTGGCTCATGCCTGTAATCCCAGCATTCTGGGAGGCTGAGGCGAGTGGATCACCTGAGGTCAAGAGTTCGAAACCAGCCTGATCAACATGGTGAAACCCCGTTTCTACTAAAAAATAAAAAAAAATTAGCTGACTGTGGTGGCACGTGCCTGTAGTCCAAGCTACTCAAGAGGCTGAGGCAGGAGAATCGCTTGAACCCGGGAAGTGGAGGTTGCAGTGAGCCGAGGTCGCTCCACTGCACTCCAGCCTGGGTGACAGAGTGAGACTCCATGTGGAAAAAATTAAAAAAAAAAGAAGATGAATATGGATTGTGGAAATGTGGACTCAAGTTAGGGTGATATGGCAACAACTCAGAAGTTTCCCCAAGACTGTGAATCCACAGAAGTTGACCTCAGCTGGGAGCTCAGTGGATCAAGGGCAGCAAGAGCCTCTGACCTCTGTGAAGCCCCCACAGGGTTGGGCACTTGGGCATATCCAGTAAATTGTGTCTTGGGGTGAAGCCGGGCCAACTCTCCCCACGGCCCCCAGCCTGTTTCCTCCCTGACACCACAGTGGGTTTTGCTCTCTGCTCAGCCCCCTCCCCTGCCCCTGACTCACAGCCAGGATGATGTAGCAGTCACCATCGAAGAAGCTTCCAAAGGTGCTGGAAGGAACAGGCACCATCTGCATGGCCTAAGGAGAGAAAGAGGGTCAGAGGGGCTGCCCTGGACCACCAGGACCCCTAGGCCTGGGAGGAGGGCCCAGGGGGAGGAGGCGTCGGAGACAAAGAGCCGGGCCCAGGAATGAAAGGAGAGAAAAGGAAGAGAGGAGAAGAAAACTGGGAGGGGCGGGAGAAGGAAAATCAATGGAGGGAAAGGAAGGGATGAGTGAGGAAGAGGAAGTGGAGAGGAAGGTTGAGAGACAGAGGGAGAAGAAATGGAGAAAGGGAAAGGGAGACCAGCTGGGGTGTGGATGACGCGGGAGGTGAGGGGCTGAGCTCTCAGGGGCTGCAGGGCAGGAGCAGAGGAAACGAAGAGAAATCCCAGGCCTCTGCCTTGCCTCCCTCCACCCCAGGCCTGCGCAGCCCCCATGCCCAGACAGGGCCTTACCTCGATCCTCCATATCTGCAGCCCCGGGGTGGTGATGTTGAGAGAGCCTTTGACTTGGGCGCTCAGCTTGGTCATGGTGAGTGAGCCTGAGGGAGAAGGCGTTGGGAGCAGGGGCACCCTGAGTTCGGATGCTGCCCTTCCAGCCTGCCCCTAGAGAACTCCCAACAGTGCCAGGAGGTCGCAGGCTCAGGGGCCTGGGGGAGCACAGAGGGTTACTCCCCACTCAGGGACAATTTCTGCTTGTTTAGTACCAAATCCGCAGTGTCTAGCACAGTGACTTTGCTCAATAAGGAAGACAGGGGGAGGGAAGGAGTGACAGATGGATGAATGAATGAACAGAGTGAACCCTCCCACTGTGAACTACTCTCTGCCCGCTAAACTGGAAGGAACCCCCCTCCCCAAGCTTTTCTCCTCCTGTCAGCCCTTTATCCTTATTATTTTTTTCTTCTTCTTCTTTTTGAGATGGAGTCCCGCTCTGTCGCACAGGCTGGAGTGCAGTGTCGTGATCGCGGCTCACTGCAACCTCTGCCTCCCAGGTTCAAGTGATTCTCCTACCTCAACCTCCCGCATAGCTGGGATTACAGGCGCAAGCCACCACGCCTGGCTAATTTTGTATTTTTAGTAGAGACGGGGTTTCCCCATGTGGGCCAGGCTGGTCTCAAACTCCTGACCTCAGGTGATCCACCTGTCACAGCCTCCCAAAGTGCTGGGATTACAGGCATGAGCGACTGTGCCTGGCCGGCCCTTTTTGCTTGGACCTGTAGCTGTATTCGCTCCAGCTGCTCATCAGCCTCAGCTGGGGAGCTTCTGAATGTGCTGATGCTCCAGGCTCTGGTGATTCTGATTTAATTAGGCCAGGGTGGGGCCTGGGCATGGGTGCTTTATTTTCTGCCTTTTGGGAGGTGAGGCATGGGTGCTTTTAAAACTCCCCAGTGATTCTGATATGAACTAGGGCAGACAGCCACTAGTGCCCACTTATTCTCCTCGCTAGTTTTGAGCTTCCTCCTCATCAGGCCAGAGGCCACCCCGATCTCCATGGAGCCTATCACCCAGCCTGGCAGAGAGCTGCCCTCCATGAATGCTCCTTGAACTGATGAATAATGAATGAGAGGGCATGTGGCCGACAGGTCAGGCCTCCACTCGCTGACAGCCTGAAATCTCACTATCTAATCTCTCCTTGCACCTTGACTTTGAGTCACCTCTTAGTGACTTGGCCTTTTAGTACTTAGAAACTCCCTTTTCTGAGCCCTGAGGGGTGTTTGCTGCTTCCCTGGCGTTCTAGAGTTTGAGGTAAGGCTCTGCCCAGTCTCTGATCATTGCCTCCTCCGACTGATTAGCAGCAGCTTGCTGTGTAACTGTAGGAGCCCCTTGGGCTTGGGTCCTGTCTGATGGCCTGTTGGCTATGGCCTTCTCCATCAGGCAACCATGGTCTCCTCCATTAGGTATTTTTCAACCTACCAAATCCCCAGGGCTCCCAGGATTCCTGGTCCAGCAGAACCAAGTTGGGTATAAAGGAGGAGACCGTTTTCTGTTTCATTTCTATCATCACCTTTGTCTCTGTCCCCTTCTTTTATTTATTTATTTATTTATTTATTTATTTATTTATTTATTTATTTTTGGGACAGAGTTTCACTCTTGTTGCCCAGGCTGAAGTACAATGGCACAATCTCGGCTCACTTCAACCTCCGCCTCCCGGGTTCAAGTGATTCTCTTGCCTCAGCCTCCCGAGTAGCTGGGATTACAGGCACGAGCCACCAAGCCCAGCTAATTTTTGTATTTTTAATAGAGACGGGGTTTTCACCATGTTGGCCAGGCTGGTCTCGAACTCCTGACCTCAGGTGATCCACCCGCCTCAGCCTCCTAAATTGCTGGAATTACAGGCGTGAGCCACCGCGCCCGGCCCCGTCCGTCTTTTTCTTTGACACTCACTAGCTGTATGAACGTAGACTTCCCTTCTTCATCTATGGGCTGAGGGGGTCAACTTAGGGGGTTAACTAAATCGATGATCTCTAAAGCCTCACCCAGGGACATGCTGATTCCAGGGTTAACTGGCAGCAAGAGGAATAGAGGGTGGACATGAGCAGGCACTTCTTGCTTATCAGAGAGGGGATTCAGGGGAGCAGAGACTTGAAAAAGCCAGCGCTCCCCCTCCCCAGAGAGAAATCAGGATTGGGGCCAGACCCCACAGGCCAAAGGTGGGCAAGGGGACTCAGGAGTGGAAGCTCTGAGACGTGGCCCCCCTACCTGGTGTATACCCTCTAGATGCTCCTGCCCTCTACCCATGTTGGTCAGAGCAGATGCCTCTCCTCCACCCCTTGGTAGGGCCTCCTCCTCACTTCTCCTGTCTTCCCTGAACTTCCAGGAAGGCCAGGGCCCCTCACTTCCCCCAGCCCTGCCACCGTGGACTCTGGTTTGGATTTGAGTTGTCTCCTCCTTCAGCTTTAATTCACTGGCTTCCTCCACTCCTGGTACTTTCTCTTCTGTGTCCCCAGACCAGGGAAGGGCATGGTCACCCCAAGACCCCAAAGTCAGCCATCTGTGCAGCATCCTGGACTCTTTCTGCTCCTGTCCTTCCATCCACCTAAACTCCCTTGAGTCTCCCCACTACACACAGCCCCCTGGCCCCTCTCTGCTGGCACTATGCCCTCTAGAAATGCCACACTGCTGGCGGCCCCACCCCCATGCTGCCTCTCACCCCACGCCTGCTTGCACTGCTCCCATATGGAAAGCTCTTCCCACCTTTCTGACACTAACATGCTCTTCTAGACTCAATTTAGATCTCATTTCTTACAGGAGACCTTCCTAGAATCCTCAGCTGGACAAGGGGCCCCTCGGCATCCTGGACTGTCCCTTCTCTTGGCCCCCTGACCACATGGTGATGAAATAACCTGTTTGTAAGTTGGAGGTCCCTGAGCTCCAAGACCTAGATATGTTTGTCTTTGCAGCCCCCAGCTCCTAGCACATAGTAGGTGCTCAACAAATACTCATGGGCTGGGCGTGGTGGCTCACGCGTGTAATCCCAGCACTTTGGGAGGCCGAGGCAGGCAGATCACGAGGTCAGGAGATCGAGACCATCCTGGCTAACACGGTGAAACCCTGTCTCTACTAAAAATACAAAAAATTAGCCAGGCGAGATGGTGGGCGCCTGTAGTCCCAGCTACGCGGGAGGCTGAGGCAGGAGAATGGCGTGAACCCCAGGGGGTGGAGCCTGCAGTGAGCTGAGATCGCGCCACTGCACTCCAGCCTGGGCGACAGAGCAAGACTCCTTCTCAAAAAAAAAAAAAAAAAAAATACTCATGATGCTGAAAGGCTGAACTGTGGGATGGAAGGAGGACCCTCCCAGGGCACTGGAGGGGTTTGGGCTCCCATTGTCTGCAGATCCATCTTGCCTTTCTTTCTTTTTTTCTTTTTTCTTTCTTTCTTTCTTTCTTTCTTTCTTTCTTTCTTTCTTTCTTTCTTTTTTTCTTTTTTCTTTCTTTCTTTCTTTTTTTTGAGACAGAGTCTCACTCTGTCACCCAGGCTGGAGTGCAATGGTGCGATTCTGGCTCACTGTCATCTCCGCCTCCTGGGTTCAAGCGATTCTCGTGCCTCAGCCTCCCAAGTAGCTGGGACTATAGGCGTGCGCGAGCACACCCAGCTAATTATGTATTTTTAGTAGAAACGGGGTTTCAGTATGTTGGTCAGGCTGGTCTTGAAGTCCTGACCTCAAGTGATCCACCCTACTTGGCCTCCCAAAGTGATGGGATTCCAAGCATGAGCCTCTGCACCTGGCACACCATGCCTTTCTTATCTGAGCCCTGTTGTACTTGAGTTGTGGCTCTGTTGTATGTGGGGTGCTGCCACGGCTCCTAGTTCCCAGTCGTGCAGCTCTGAGCTGGACAGGAATGTGGTGGGGCAGTGGAGGTGAAGTCCCACCCCTCAGACAAAGCACATCCTCCTGCTTCCCAGGCTCGTGATAGAAGAGGGAATGGACACCCGCCAAGACCCTCCAGCCCAAAGGCTCTGCCCCTCAGTGGCCTGCAGGAGGCCCCAGCAGATGATGTCCCGAGAAGACAGTAGCCAGTGTGTCCTCAGAGCCTGGTCTGCAGCTAGCTCCCATCCCTAGTTCTGCTGAATGGGCCCACAGTGGCTGGGGAGGCCAATGGGGCAGCTCCGGGTAGAGGGGAGATGGGGCAGAGGCGCATGCTAGGGTGGCCCGGCATGGCCCAGGACCTAAGGCCCTGCCACCTCCAGCCCCTTGCCTCTGCCCTTGCCTCTATGTGTGCCCATTCAATTGCTGGTGGCTGTTGCTCATATGCTAGGAGCCAAGAGGCAGGACCCGGAGGTCCCAGGAGTGTCAGAGGAATGGTGACACAAAGGAAAAAACACTTCAGATGAAGAACAAACGGGCAAAGAGATGAGCTGGTGGGGAGGGGGCTCGGGGAGTGAGGTCAGGGAGAACAACTAGTCCCGGTCTGCCCAGCACTGTCCTGGTTTTAACTCTAGAAGTTCCAGGGCAATTGGGATGGTGACACCAAAAGTGGGATGGGGCTAGCCACAGGTAGGAGACTGAGAGAGCCATTGTCTGGGGCAGGGCCTGCAAAAGTCTCTCCCTGGAGGCCCAGGGCAGACACACTGGGCTCCCAGCACTTCTCACGCTATCCAGAGTGCCAAGCCTCCCCTTCGAGCCCATACCAAGGTGCTCCAGGAGGCCCCAAGTTGCCCAAGAAAAGCAGAGGACCCCGTCCCCTCGCACCACCTAAGGTCTCCATGTGTTCCCACCAGGTTGCCTTACCTGTCTTGGGGAGGCAGCTGCCACCTGGGAGATCTCAGGGAATTGTGGCAAGCTGGCTGCAGAAGAGCGACCTTTGTCCCCACCCCCCCTCCTCTAGGAACTGCCTTCACCATATAAGGGAAGATAGGGCCCCAGAGAGGTGAGGGGGTGGGGAGGCAGGTGCTGCCAGGTCCCTGGGAGCCCAGAGCCCTCCACAGCCTGACAACGAGAGCTGATGTGCCCCACCCTTGGCTTTTTTTTTTTTTTTTTTGAGCCTCACTCTGTCATTCAGGCTGGAGTGCAGTGGTATGAACTCGACTCACTGCAACCTCCGCCTCCCAAGTTCAAGTGATTCTCCTGCCTCAGCTTCCCAAGTAACTGGGACTACAGACATGTGCCACCACGCCTGGCTAATTTTTGTATATTTAGCAGAGACAGGGTTTCACCATGTTGGCCAGGCTGGCCTTGAACTCCTGACCTCAAATGATCCACCTGCCTCGACCTCCCAAAGTGCTGGGATTACAGGTGTGAGGCCCCGCGCCCAGCCCCTCCCTTGGCTTCTGAGTGAGCAAGGGATGGGGTGCTTTTCTGCCCAGGGCCCAGGCCCTCACCACAGGCAGACAGCACTGTCCAGGTAGGGTCAGCGGCACCTGAACCTTTCCTCCTACCAACCAAGAGAAGGAGGCTCAGCTGTCCTCCCACCTGCCCTGGGGTGAATGGTTCATGGGGAAAGAGAGGCAGGACCCTAGGGTTGCAAAGCCCCAAACCCAGGAATGCAGGGACTTATACTCAGGGCCCCTCCAGAACAGATGGGAGGTCTCTTAGAGGTCTCCTAGAGGTCTCTTCTCAGCATGACCCTCACTTAGCAAGGGCCCCAGTGAGCACAACTGCTCCTCCTCTCCACCCCTAGGGGCACTGGCTCCACCTGGAGTGTTTTTTTTGTTTTTGTTTTTTTTGCTGAGATGGAGTCTCTCTCTGTCGCCCAGGCTGGAGTGCAGTGGCGTGATCTCATCTCACTGCATCCTCCGCCTCCTGGGTTCAAGCGATTCTCCTTCCTCAGCCTCCCGAGTAGCTGGGATTACAGCCGCACACCACCACACCCAGCTAATTTTTGTATTTTTAGTAGAGACGGGGTTTCACCATGTCGGCCAGGCTGGTCTTGAACTCTTGACCTCGTGACCCGCCCACCTCGGCCTCCCAAAGTGCTGGGATTACAGGCGTGAGCCACTGCACCCGGCCCACCTGGAGTTTTTATGAGATGCCATAAACCAGTGCCTTTGAACTCTGTTCTGCTACCCTCTCCCAGAAGCCAAGGTTTCCATGTCTGACCCCTGACCCTAGGGGATCCATCTCACTCAGGCAGGAAAGTTGTGCAGCCAACTCCGGTGTGGATCTCGCTGAGAAACCAGCTTCACACGCAAACTCAGCACCTTGGGCAGCTGCCTCCCAAACTGCAGAAATTCTCCTATCACCTGTGAAGCCTGGTCCTTAGGAGGGTGACGTGAAGTGGGCTGGGTGAGGGCAGTACCTCCTTCTCATCACAGCCTCCCAAGAGTGCTGGAGACCAAATGTACAGTAGTCCCCCCTTATCCAACGGGGGATACATTCCAGGACCCGCAGTGGATGCCTTAAAACCTCGGATCGTACTGAACCTGGCTGCCGTCAGCTGGAGCATGTTCTGTTCGTGTCTTCCACCCACAAATTGAAGCCCCTTCTATTTTCATTAAGCACTTATCCTGCACTGTGGCTGCACTTTTGCAGTTTGAGGTACACCAGCAAAATTAACACAAATTTCTGTTTCCTTCTTCACAATTTCATGAACAGAAGATGCATTCTTATCATAGATCTTAGCAACCTCAGTATATGATGTTTTTTTTTCTTTCCTTATTGAGAACTATTACCTTTTCATTTAAAGGAAACATTTTATGGCTTCTTTTTGGCACTTCCAAATTGCCAGCATCGCTACTCTTGCATTATTTAGTAAAATAAGGGTTACTTTGGGCAGGGGGTTGTCTTTATTTTTGTTTTTTGGAGATGAAGTCTCGCTCTGTCACCCAGGCTGGAGTGCAATGGCACGATCTCAGCTCACAGCAACATCTGCCTCCTGGGTTCAAGCAATTCTCCCATCTCAGCCTCCCGAGTAGCTGGACTACAGGTGCATACCACCACACCCAGCTAATTTTTCTTGTATTTTTATCAGAGACATGGTTTCACCATGTTGGCCAGGCTGGTCTCAAACTCCTAACCTCAAGTGATCCGCCCACCTAGGCCTCCCAAAGTGTTGGGATTACAGGCGTGAGCCACTTCGCCCGGCCCAATAAGGGTTACTTTGAACACAAGCCCTGCAATGCCATGACAGTGGATCTGATAGCCCAGACGGCTGCTAAATGCCCATCAGGGAGCATGCAGCGTATGGAGGTACTGGACAAAGGGATGACTCACGTTTCAGGTGGGATGGAGTGGGGCGGTGGGAGATCGCATCATGCTACTGAGAATACCGTGCAATTTAAAACTTATGAATGGTTTATTTCTAGAATTTTCCATGTAGTATTTTCAGAACATGGTTGACTATGAGGTACCTGAATTGGTGGATAAAGGGAGACTGCTGTGTGTTTGCGCACATGTGGGCATGTGTGCATTATATGTGTGTGCACACGCTCATGTGTTGTCTGGAAAGAGGAGTAAACACTGGAGGTGCTATTTTGTTTCTTTTTTAAAAAAAAAAATTGCTGGGTGTGGTGGTGCACACCTGTAATCCCTGCTACAAGGGAGGCTGAGGCACAATAATCGCTTGAACCCGGGAGGCAGAGGTTGCAGTGAACTGAGATTGCACCACTGCCCTCCAGCCTGGGTGACGAAGTGAGGCTCTGTTTCGAAAAATATACACATATATAAATATAAAAATAACAATATATAATCCTGCCTCCTATGTCACAGGTTATGAAAAAAATAACACTTTCTTGTGAATAAAAAGGAATATATATATATATATATATATATATATATATAGAGAGAGAGAGAGAGAGAGAGAGAGAGAGAGAGAGATACACTCGATTACAAGGACAAGAAAAAGGAAGGTAAAAACTCACCTATATTTTCAATATAGAGATATTCTCCAGATAAATCACTGTCACTGAATTGTTTTGGAATATTTCTTTCAAGTCATTGTCCAGTACAGGTATCTACCTGTCTGTCTGCATGTTCTCATATATATATATATATATATATATATATATATAGAGAGAGAGAGAGAGAGAGAGAGAGAGAGAGATGGAGTCGCACCCTGTCACCCAGGCTGGAGTGCAGTGGTGCAATCCTGGCTCACTGCAACCTCTGCCTCCTGGGTTCAAGTGATTATCCTGCCTCAGCTGCCCAAGTTAGCTGGGATTACAGGTGCCCGCCATGATGCCCGACTAATTTTTGTATCTTTAGTAGAGACGGGGTTTCACCATGTTGGCCAGGCTGGTCTCGAACCCCTGACCTCAGGTGATCTGCCTGACTCAGCCTCCCAAAGTGCTGGGATTATAGGTGTGAGCTACCATGCCTGGCCTATGTGCATATATTTTTAACTGTCATATGATATATCTTATTTTGCAATTTCTTTTTTTTTTTTTTTTTTTTTGAGACAGGGTCTTGCTGTGGCGCCCAGCCTGGAGTGCACACTGGTGTGATTATGGCTCACTGCAGCCTCGACCTCCCTGGACTCAAAGATCCTCCCACCTCGGAAGTAGCTGGAACCACAGGCACACGTCCCCACATCTGGCTAATTTTTGTTGTTGTTATTTGGTAGAGACAGAGTTTCCACTATGTTGCCCAGGCTGCTCTCAAACTCCTGGGCCCAAGCAATCCACCTGCTTTGGCCTCCCAAAGTGCTGGGATTACAGGTGTGAGCCACCGAGCTCTTCATTTTCAGTTGTTTTATAGCAATTCATTAGACAGTACAGTTTATGTAACCAATACCTCGTTATTGGACTTCCAAATTATATCCAATTATTTGATACTACAAAGAATGTTGTGGCAAATATTCTTATTGCTAAATATTTGCCATTAGATTACATTCACTATCTCTTTGGGATAGATTCAAAAAAGTAAGGCCGGGCGTGGTGGCTCATGCCTGTAATCCCAGCACTTTGGGAGGCCGAGGCGGGCAGATCATGAGGTCAGGAGATCGTTTCAAAACCATCCTGGCTAACATGGTGAAACCCCGTCTCTACTAAAAATACAGAAAAAAAAACCAAAACAAAAATTAGCCGGGCGTGGTGGTGGGTGCCTGTAGTCCCAGCTACTCAGGAGGCTGAGGCAGGAGAATGGCATGAACCCGGGAGGCGGAGGTTGCAATGAGCCAAGATCGCGCCACTGCACTCCAGCCTGGGCAACAGAGCAAGACTCTGGCTCAAAAAAAAAAAAAAAAAAAAAGTGAGATTGCTGAGTCAAAGACGTGAATAGGAAAACTGCCTTCCAAAAAAGCTGCATGAATGGATAGTCCCGCCTGCAATACATGAGTGGCTGAATCTCCACCTCTCCCCAATGCTCTGGTACAGTATCGATGAAGCTCTCTATCAGTTTGATTGACAAAAAAGAAAACAGTCATTGTGTTGATTTATGGTTTTTGATTATCAGTGAGACAGACCATTTTAAAATATATTTATTGGCTATGTCTCCCCTTGTGAGTTTTTAATTAATTTGTTGGGATTGTTTATATAGTTAATGTCTTAAGGCTGGTAATTTGCCTGCCATTTATGTGATACTTGTCTCTAGTTTCTTGCTTGCCTTTTAATTGAGCCGGGAGAATCTTTTGGTGAACATGTTCTTAAAAATTGTTTCCAATGTCTTTGTTATGATAAATGTCAAACACATAGAAAAGTGAAAATAACAGTACATGGACTTAAGCATTAACATTTGTCATATTTTGTTTATTTATTTATTTGTTAAGACTGTATCTCACAGGCTGGAGTGCAGTGGCATGATCTCGGCTCACTGCAACCTCCGCCTCCCAGGTTCAAGCGATTCTCGTGCCTCAGCCTCCGCAATAGCTGAGATTACAGGCATGCACCACCATGCCCAGCTAGTTTGTGTATTTTTAGTAGAGACAGGGTTTCATCATGTTGGCCAGGCTGGTCTAGAACTCCTTACCTCAAGTGATCCACCCACCTGGGCCTCCCAAAGTGCTGGGATTACAGGTGTGAGCCACCATGCCCGCCCCAACCATTTCCTTTTATTGTTATATCTCTTCAGTGTTTTTCTTTTGTCTACAGTAATTTTATTTATTTTAATTTTATTTATTTATTTATTTATTTTTTGAGATGGAGTCTCGCTCTGTTGCCAGGCCGGAATGCAGTGGTGCAATCTTGGCTCACTACAACCTCTGCCTCCCAGGTTCAAGCAATTCTCCTGCCTCAGCCTCCCCAGTAGCTGGAACTACAGGTGCGTGCCATCACGCCCGGCTCGTTTTTGTATTTTTAGTAGAGACGGAGTTTCACCATGTCGGCCAGGATGGTCTTGATCTCTTGACCTCATGATCTGCCCGCCTCGGCCTCCCAAAGTGCTGGGATTACAGGCGTGAGCCACCGCACTTGGCCTATTTATTTATTTTTATTATTATTTTTTGAGACAGAGTCTTGCTCTGTTACCCAGGCTGGAGTGCAGTGGCGCAATCTTGGCTCACTGCAACCTCTGCCTCCTGGGTTCAAGCAATTCTTCTCCCTCAGCCTCTCAAGTAGCTGGTATTACAGGCACCCGCCACCATGCCTGGCTAATTTTTGTATTTTCAGTAGAGATGGGGTTTCACCATGCTGGCCAGGCTGGTCTCGAACTCCTGACCTCAGGTGATCCACCTGCCTTGGCCTCCCAAAGTGCTGGGATTACAGGCATGAGCCACCACGCCCAGTATTTTTTAAACGTAGTATATGCTGAACATTTTGTCTTCAGTATTTTTTAATCTTGAAGAGTTCTTTCACATTTCCCCCCCATGACATTGACTTACCTGAGTCAAAGACAGTTGCCTTGTAGAATGTTCACATTGTGGAACTGAGCCTTTCCTTATGGTATTATCTAATTTGTTACATTTCCTTCTGCACTTCCCACAAACTGAAAGTGCATCTAGTAGGTCCTGGTTAAACTCTTTTTTTCTTTTTGAGACAGAGTCTCGCTCAGTCACCCAGGCTGGAGTACGGTAGCACTATCTCGGCTCATTGCAATCTCTGCCTCCTGGGCTCAAGCGATTCTCCTGCCTCAGCCTCCCAAGTAGCTGGGATTACAGGCGCCTGCCACCACACCCAGCTAATTTTTGGTATTTTTAGTAGAGACAGAGTTTCACCATGTTGGCCAGGCTGGTCACAAACTCCCAACCTCAGGTGCTCCGCCCTCCTCTGCCTCCCAAAGTGCTGGGATTACAGGCGTGAGCCACTGCACCCGGCCTAAACTCTTTTTTCAAGAATACTTCATAGAACAGTGCTTCTCAAACTGTAATGTTGTTAAGAATCACCTAGAAATCTTTGTAAAGTACCTATTCTGGTTCAATAGAACTGGTGGGGAGGGGAGCTGAGATTCTGCATTAGTAGCAAGTTCCCAGGTGATTTTGCCTTTCCAGGTGATTTTCCCAGTTGAACCATTCTTTCAGTAGCATGGTCAAAGGTAATGACTTTGCATGGCATCAGAAGGAATATATAATGTCAAGTCATCCCTGCATGAGTGTTGCAAAGGTGGATCCCTTGGTTACAGCAGTGCCAGGCAGATACTCTTATGTTTGTTGTTGTTTTAGATTGCTGAACTACCCATGTCCACAGATACCCTTCTGTATTGGAAAGGCACAGCTCCCCCTTTACAATTAGAAGTCATCTTGGGGCCGAGTGCGGTGGTTCACACCTGTAATCCCAGAACTTTGAGAGGCCGAGGTGGGCAGATCACTTGAAGTCAGGAGTTCGAGAGCAGCCTGGCCAACACGGTGAAACCCCATCTCTACTAAAATTACAAAAATTAGCCAGGCATGGTGGGGCGCACCTGTAGTCCCAGCTACTCAGGAGTCTGAGGCACGAGAATCAGTTGAACCTGGGAGACGGAAGTTGCAGCGAGCCGAGATTGTACCACTGCACTCCAGCCTGGGCAACAGAGCGAGACTCCATCTCAAAAACAAAAAACAAAAAAACACAAGGCTGGGAACGGTGGCTTATGCCTGTAATCCCAGCACTTTGGGATGCCAAGGCAGGTGGATCACTTGAGGCCAGGAGTTCAAGACTAGCCTGGCCAACATGGTGAAACCCTGTCTCTACTAAAAATACAAAAATTAGCCTGGGTGGTGGCGGGTGCCTGTAGTCCCAGCTATTCGGGAGGCTGAGGCCAGGAAAATTGCTTGAACCTGGGAGGTGGAAGTTGCAATAAGCCGAGACTGCACCACTGCACTCCAGACTGGGCAAAAGAACAAGACCCTGTCTCAAAAAAAAAAAAAAAAGAAAAGAAAAGAAAAGAAAAGAGAAAAGAAAAACAAGAAGTCATCTTGGGGTGACAATTTGGCAGCACAAGTTTTTGATTTTTTACTTACCACTTTCTACTTTTATAATACTCATTTTTAAATAACTTTTCCTTCATCTTCCAGTGAAGTATTAATTACTTTTTATTTTTATTTTTCAGACAAGGTCTCACTCTGTTGCCCAAGCTGGAGTGCAGTGGTGCAATCAGGGCTCACTACAGCCTCGACCTCCTGGGTTCAAGGAATCCTCCCACCTCAGCCTCCAGAGTAGCTGGGACCACAGGCTCTCGCCACTACCTCTGGCTAATTTTTTGTACTTTTTGTAGAGATGGGGTTTTGCCATGTTGCCCAGGCTGGAATGGAACTCCTGGGCTCAAGCAATCTGCCCACCTGGGCCTCCCAAAGTGCTGGGATTACAGGCATGAGCCATCGCACCTGGCTTACTTTTTATGTCTATTACCCCTCCCTCCCCCAGTGTTTTACTCCCTCTGTCCCACCCCAGTGTTTTACTCCCTGCTACACCCAGGAACCTGGTGCATAGTAGGCATGCAATGAATATTTAAAGGAAAGAAATGGAAATGGAACTTATGATTTCTTTTTTTTTTTTTTTTAGACAGGGTCTTACTCTGTCACTCAGGCTGGAGTGCAATGGCGCGATGTCGGGTCACTGCAACTTCCGCCTCCCGGGTTCGAGTGGTTCTCTTGCCTCAATTCCTAAGTGGCTGGGATTACAGACGTGTGCCACAACGCCCAGCTAATGTTTGTTATTTTTAGTAGAGACGGGGTTTCACCATGTTGGCCAGGCTGGTCTCAAATTCCCGACCTCAAGTGATCTGCCTGCCTCGGCCTCCCAAAGTGCTGGGATTACAGGGGTGAGCCACCGTGCCTGACAGAATTTATTATTTCTATCTTGGCTATTATATTTAGGAAGCTGAGTGAGTGTGTTGTAAATTTGAACTCTTTTTATTTTTATTTTTTATTTATTTGGTTTTATTGAGACGGAGTCTTGCTCTGTTGCTCAGGATGGAGTGCAGTGGCATGATCTTGGGTCTGCTCTGTCTCCCAGGTTCAAGCAATTCTTCTTGTGATCCACCTGCCTCGGCCTCCCAAAGTGCTGGAATTACAGGTGTGAGCCACCACACCCAGCCTATTTTTATTTTTTAAAATTGAATAAGGCGGAGCGTGGTGGCTCATGCCTGTAATCCCAGCACTTTGGGAGGCCAAGGCAGGCAGGTCACCTGAGGTTGGGAGTTCGAGACCAGCCTGGCCAACATGGTGAAACCCCGCCTCTACTAAAAATACAAAAAATTAGCTGGGCGTGGTGTCAGGTGCCTGTAATCCCAGTACTCGGGAGGCTGAGGCAGGAGAATCACTTGAACACAGGAGGCAGAAGTTGCAGTGAGCCAAGATCGCACCACTGCACTCCATCCTGGGCAACAAGAGTGAAACTCTGTCTCAAAAAAAAAAGTAAATAAAATAAAATGTAGTAAATGTACCTGGTAAAATAATTCAAATTACAAACAGATATGTAATAAAATGTGTCTCTTATACATTAGATGAATCTCACTCCCCCAGCCTCACTCCCCAAGATTAGCCACAATTATCTTCTCAGAGTAAGTGAAAGTATATATTTATATTTGCGTCTATTTTTATATTTTGCCTTAATAGGAGTACACCATCATTGTTATGAATCTTGCCTTGTTTCATTTAACAGTATTTCTTGGAGATCATTCTATATCAGCTTGTATAGTTCCTCCTCATAGTTTTCATGACTACATGGTATTCAATAACAAAATGTATTTAACCAGTTCTTTATTGGTGGACACTTAGATTATTTTAAGTGTTTTGCTATTACAAATGATACAATGGGCTGAGCGCAGTGGCTCAAGACTGTAATCACCACACTTTAGGAGGCTGAGGTGGGTGGATCACTTGAGCCCAGAAGTTCGAGACCAGCCTGGGCAACATAGTGAGACCCAGTCTCTATTTTATTATATTTTATTTATTTTTGAGACAGTGTTTCGCTCTTGTTTTGCCTAGGCTGGAGTGCAATGGCAGGATCTTGGCTCACTGCAACCTCTGCCACCCGGTTTCAAGCGATTCTCCTGCCTCAGCCTCCTGAAGTAGCTGGGATTACAGGTATGCGCCACCACACTCAGCTAATTTTTTTTTTTTTGTATTTAGTAGAGACAGGGTTTCACCATGTTAGTCAGGCTGGTCTTGAACTCCTGACTTCAGGTGTTCCACCAGCCTCGGCCTCCCAAAGTGCTGGGATTACAGGCATGTGCCACCGCACCTGGACCTATTTTTTTTTTAAATAAAACAAATTTTAAAAAATGATACAATGGGCCAGTGGCGCATGCCTGTAATCCCAGCACTTTGGGAGGCTGAGGCAGGTGGATCACGAGGTCAGGAGATCAAGACCATCTTGGTTAACATGGTGAAACCCCATCTCTACTAAAAATACAAAAAATTAGCCGGGCGAGATGGTGGGTGCCTGTAGTCCCAGCTACTCGGGAGGCTGAGGCAGGAGAATGGCGAGAACCCAGGAGGCAGAGCTTGCAGTGAGCCGAGATCATGCCATGGCACTCCAGCCTGGGCGACAGAGCGAGACTCCGTCAAAAAAAAAAAAAAAAGTTGTCTGCATTAAAAAAATATTTTTGGCCAGGTGCGGTGGCTCACACCCGTTATCCCAGTGCTTGGGAGGCCAAGGCGGGTGGATCACAAGGTCAGGTTTGAGTTTGAGACCAGCCTGGCCAACATGGTGAAACCCTGTCTCTACTAAAAATACAAAAAATTAGCCGGGTGTGATGGTGGACACCTGTAGTCCCAGCTACTCAGGAGGCTGAGGCAGGAGAATCGCTTGAACCCATGTGGTGGAGGTTGCAGTAAACGAAGGTCACTGCTCTCCAGCCTGGGCGACAGAGCGAGACTCTGTCTCAAAAAAAAAAAAAAAAATTATATACATATGGATATTTTCAAATCACGTTCCAAGGAGGTTGCACCAGTTTACAGGCCTGTTTCCCTACATCCTCTGGAGTGATTGTGTGTGTGTGTGTGTGTGTGTGTGTGTCTTACAAGCAAACAGGGAATCTCTGCCCCACAGCAGGCTCTAGTAGAGACATTTTCACATCTGACATCTCCAAAGCCAGAAGACATCACCTTCCTCCAACTCCTCCACTCCTGCCCCCAGGGCCAGCTAGCCACCTCTTCCTGCCAAGTTTATCTCCTATGTCACATCCATCCCTCCTTCCTTTCCTCTTTTTTTTTTTTTTGAGACAGTCTTGCTCTGTCGCCCAGGCTGGAGTACAGTGGTGTGATCTCGGCTCACTGCAAGCTCTGCCTCCCGGGTTCAAGTGGTTCTCCTGCCTCAGCCTCCTGAGTAGCTGGAATTACAGGCGCCTGCCACCATGGCAGGCTAATTTTTTTTTTTTTTTTTTTTTGAATTTGTAGTAGAGATGGGGTTTCGCCATTTTGCCCAGGCTGGTTTTGAACTCCCGAGCTCAGGCAATCTGCCTGCCTCGGCCTCCCAAAGTGCTGGGATTACAGGTGTGAGCCACTGCACCCGGCCCCTTCCTTTCCTCTTTATTCTGCCTAAGTTCAGGTCTTCATCCTCCATGTTTGGGACCACGCCTGTGGTCTTCCAATAGGGTCTTGTATCCTTGTACGCCTAATTTAGCTTCCAACGTGCAGCTGCCAGGTTTCAGCACAGCTCACTCCTGCTCAGGGTTCCTCAAAGGCACCCTCTGCCTGCAAGAAAAAGGCTACTCCCAGCCAGGCGCGGTGGCTCACACCTGCAATCCCAGGACTTTCAGAGGCTGAGATGGGAGGATCGCTTGAGCCTAGAAGTTTCAGACCAGCCTGGACAACATAATAAGAACCCATCTCCACAAAAAAAAATTTAAAAATTAGCCAGGCGTGGTGGTGCATGCGTGTAGTCCCAAATACTCCTACAGGCTGAAGTGGGAGGATGGCTTGAGCCCAGGAGGTTGAGGCTGAAGTGAGTCATGATCATGCCTTTGCACATTAGCCTGGGAGACAGAGACCTCGTCTCAAAAAAAGAAAAAAAAAAAAGAAAAAAAAAAAAGAAAAAGAAAAAAAGAAAGACCACTCCCTTGGTCTGGCCATAGATCTGCATAATCTACCCCCTCCTGCATTCTGCGGCCTCATTTCCTCATTTCCAAACTCCTCTGACTCTCGCTACTGCAGGGAGTGTTTTCCAATCCTCCAGGGCTGCCCAAGTAGGGCTAGGTGTCCCCTGTCCTCACCCGCCTTCCATGGTTCTCCCGTGCTGCATTTGCAGAATTGCAGTGACCATCTGTTCACGTTTCTTTCTCTCCACCCTAGGGTGTGAGTTCCCTGAGAGCAGAGGCACAGCCTGGTCCTGGCACTGTGCCTGGCACACAGTACGCACCCGATACATGTGGTTGACTTGAACTTCATGTGGGTACAGGGTGTGTAGGTGGTGGTGGTGGGGAAGCCTCACTGTGGTCTCAAAGTCTGGAGCTCCTTTGCGTGTTTATCTGGCCTCTGCGATGCAAATCTGGGAGGATCAGTGTTTGCATGGAGAGCAGGAAATAAGAGCAGGACCCGAGGATGAGGGCAGAGACCGGAGAGGACTGGGTATTTATATAGCCAAGGGCTCTTGTGGTCCAGCCCAGGCCAAAACTGAGACTAGGGTAACTGCAGGTTTTTCCAGGGTGCTTCTTGAATCTTTTTTACCAGAGAAAAGTAGTGGAAGGACGACAAAGGGCGGTTTCACACAGCGCTGACTCCCCCTCACACAGACTTGGGGACCGATCAGCGTCTGGGGCACCAAGAGGCCGCCTGGGGGCTGGATTCAGGAGGTAAGGTGTTGAGCAGACAGGATGGGGAGGTGGAGCTGGGGCGCAGGCACCAACACCTGAGAGAGGCATTTATTTCCCCCCTTCTTCCCTGGGTGTGTGCGGTGGGGGCTCCAGAAACGCCCGACCCCCGGGAAAGGGGTGAGTGAGGCGGGCCCCATCTTTCCAGCCCCCGGGGAGTTCCTGCGTCCGCGAGGACAGGGAGGCCTCTAGCGGCTGGCCTGGGAAGCAAGCAAAGGCTGGCTGGGGACGGCGGGAGGGCATTTCCTGCCGGAGCCTGGGGCCGCGCGGTTTCGCAAAGGAAGTGCCTCCCGGACGCGGGGCGGGGCGGGAAGTGGGGCGGGGGCGCGGCCAATGGCTGCTCAGAGGCCGCAGGGGGGCGGGGGGGGCCGAGCCCCGGCGCCGGCCCCACCCAGGCCGCCCGGCAGAGCCAGGCGCCGGAGCCCGCCGCACCCAGGCCAACAAGTTCTGCCGCTGGAGCCTCCACCCCGAGCCTCGCCCCGCTCCCCGCCTCTGCCTTCGGGGCCGCACAAGCCCCGCCCCTCCGCTCCAGGGCAGAGGCCACGCCCCCTCCCCCGCCGCATTCCAGGGCTGCCCCTACCCAGGCCTTCGAATTTTGCTTTCCAGCTACTAGTATCCTGTCGTCTGTGTCCAGGCACTTAATTAGTCCTGCCAATAGGGCACATCTCCATTTTGCAGACCACATCCCCGAGGCGGAGAGACGTAGACGAGCACAGCCTGGAGGCTCAAATTTGTGCTCTGACGCTGCCCTTCCCACCTGAAGTGTCGAGGGACGGGCAGCCCCTCCCTCCACCAACAGCCCTCCAGGTGTGCTGAAGCGGGGGGGCCCACGGCAGCCGCAGGTGCAAGGCACACACCCCACTTGCTGAAGTCCCCCGCAATAACCACAGAAGCAGGATAGGGGTCTGGCTTTCTCTTTAGTTCTCATCACACTGGGGCTCTCAGTCACAGAGAAGGCACTTAAATGGGAAGGCCACCTGATGCAGGCCAACCATATTCGCCCCCCGCCCATCCGCTCTGGGGGAGGGGAGCACGACATCACCACTTGACATCCCCCTTGGCACTGGTATGTGGGTCCCCTTAACCGTTAGACCCTGGGGAGAGCCCAAGGCCTTGACCTCCGGAATCGCCATGTTAGGAGGAGGGGCTTCAGAAACAGTTGGAAGGCAGGATATCCTGGGAGCTGCCCCCAGCCAGCAGGGGATCAGGCAGGGGGCTGTAGGGGATGGGTTGGCACAGGGGAAGGGGACAGCTTGGTCGGGCTTCCTGGAGATCCCCAAACCCCACAGAAGGTCCCACCTCCTACAGATCCCCCAAAGGCACCGGTGAAGGAAGGAGGCACTGATGAGCTGGCGTAGAGACCCCACACTCACACTTAGCTGGTGGGCCTAGCATATGCTGGGCACAGAAGGTGCTCAAGAAATGTTTTTTTGAATGAATGAACGGAGCAAAGGGGTGTGAGGGACAGAGGACAGGGCCTGGGCCCCTTGGCCCAGCTTGTTCCATTCAGAAAATAGCAGTTTAAAAAATGTAAAAATCCTTTCCCTCCCTCCCCCCAACTTCTGGGCCCAGGAAAGGGGCAAGGGAGGGGTGTCTCTACCCTGACCCTTCCCTCTCTCCTTCCCCTAAAAATCTATATACACATGTACATATTTATATGGCACCACAAGGGGGGTCTTGCCTATGCCCCCATGCTCAGAGCTGGGGGAGCCAAGCCCCAGGGCTGGTTAAGGCATAAGTCTGAGGTCATTGCTTGGATGATGCAGGGAGCAGCCCTCAGCTGTCGGCCCTGGAGAAGCTGCACTGTGGGGCCTGAAGACAGACTCCTGCTGCCTTCCCCAGTGGTAACAGACCTCCCCTCCCTCCAAGGCAGAGGCAAAGGTTGGTAGGGGCCCTCTCGGTCCCAAGGGAGAAGGTGGGGCAGAGGGAGGGGCTGGTTCTCCCCTCCCAGCCTAGAGCTGTGCCCCTGGGAAAGCTGGGCGGGGAAGACGGGGCTCTATGCAAGGCACTTGATATCCACCGTTCCCAGACTGGGGGTCCAAGGCAGGAACCCTGCCCCCAGGAAGCAGAACCGGAAGGGGCCAAGGGGCCCAATTTGGCAGCAGAGAAACATGGCAGCATGGACAGAGATAGAAAAAGGGAGCAGCAGGCAGGGCCCCCCAGGTCCCCTGAGAATGGGGGAGGAGGTTTGAAGGCACTGACACGGGGCCTGGAGCTCACGGTCCTCAGTGCAGCCTGCTGCCCCTACACCGCCTGGTGGGGCTGGTGGGGGAGACGCCCGCTTCCCCATGGCACTGAGTGTGGCGGTGGCCCATGGGTTTTCCTAACAAAGGCCTGGGCAGTCTTCCTGGGAGGAGGTGTGGGTATCATTGGTCAGGGGCAGGTCCTGGCCCCATCACCCTCACTAGCTCCCTGGCCGTGGCTGCCTGAGCACTGAGTACACGTCGTCCACACGGCTGAGTTGCTCGAAGAAGGGGAGGAGGTCGTGGAGCTCTGTGTCACTCATGTTGTCAAACCACGAGGCCACCGGTACCTGGGGAAGTGGGTGTAGGAAGATGAGGGGGGCAGGTGGTCCTGGGTGCAGAATTTCCAGGCCAGCCCTATGTAGCCACTACTCAGATCATGCAGTTTCTGAAAACCCCTCACCCGCAGTGTTCAAACTTTTTTGACAGCAACCCCCAGGAAAACACATTTATAACGTAACAATGCAAAAGCTTCACAATTCCTAACCTTATCTGTACGAAGCACTCGGATACTTTTTTTTTTTTTGAGGCAGGGTCTTGCTCTGTTGCCCAGGCTAGAGTGCAGTGGCACAATCTTGGCTCACCACAGCCTCTGCCTCCAGGGCTCAAATGATACTCCTACCTCAGCCTTCTGCATAGCCGGGACTCCAGGCATGCACCACCACGCCTGGCTAGTTTTTGTATTTTTTGTAGACATAAGGTTTCACCATGTTGCCGAGGCTGGTCTTGAACTACTGGGCTCAGCTACCTGCCCACCTCAGCTTCCCAAAGTGCTGGGATTACAGGCATGAGCCACTGCACCCGACCGCATATTTTCTATTTCATTTTGTTAAAATTCCCAATCAGAACCCACTAAATTAATTCTGTGGGCCATCAGCAGGTCACAACTGGCAATTCGAAAAGTTGAAACTTTCCAAACTCCGTTGCCCTGTGGGGGCCCCTGTGCATGGCAGACGCTCTGCTGTGTGCGAGGGGAAAAGACCATATGGCTACAGGGCAGGTGGACGAGGGGAGTGGGCGGCAGGCATAGGCAATGAATGCAGGAAGGACTGGGAGGGCACCCACCCCCCAACTGGGGATCCAGGAGGCCAAGGTGGCCTGAATGGACTGACCCCTTCCTGGGTCTCAGCTCCTGTCCCAGTCCCAGTCCAGCCCGCACTCACAGCATTGTCTGGATGGAAGACATAGGAGGCAGGTGAGTTGTCCAGGATGAGCACCCGCCGCAGGTCTCGACCCAACCGGCTCAGGTCCTTCACGTAGTTCCCCCGGTGGAAGACGCAGGACTCTCGAAACAGCCGGGCCCGGAAGGCCCCCCATTTGTCCAGCAGGTCAGCTACTGGGTCTGCGTACTGGGAGCAGGAGGTGGGTCATCCTGGGGCCCGCAGGTTCATTGGGCTGCATGCGGGAGGTAGGTAGGAGGGCAGGGTTGCCCCGGGATCCCTGTGGGGCTCACCTTGGCGAGGCTAGCAGTGAACAGCACACATTCAAAGAGCTCGCCCATTCGCTGCAGGAACTCATCCACGTGAGGCCGCTTCAACACGTAGACCTGGGGGGCGGGCCAGTGAGGGGGCTGCGGGCCAGTGGGGCAGTGTGGGGGTGGCCGAGGGCTGGCAGGGCATGGGCCAGGGAGGCAGAGGCGCACAGGAAGGAGGCTGGGCCTGCAGGCTCCGCTTGGCCAGCTACCCTGACCACTGCTGGGGAAACTGTACCCCCCCCCCCCCACAGAAAACGGTCAAAACTTCCACTCCACTGGCCAGTCCTACCTCACGAGGTCCCTAATTCCCAGTCCCTTACCCTGCCTCAGCCTCAGCCTAGTGCAGGAATCCAGGGGCAGCCCCCTCACCCCAAGGCTGCAGGGCACCGGTCCCCGAGCCAAGTAATGGAGAACAGGCTGGACAGCACACAACCTATCCTGAATTACTTGAACTGGGTCCCGGGCAGGGTGGGGCGAGGGAGCACAGCACGGGGGGGGGCCTAGAGGAGGAGCCCACTCTGCAGGCTTGGAGTCAGCACGAGCCCTTGAGGTTCTGTGTGACTTTGGGACAAGTCTCACACCCTCTCTGGGCCTCTGACATTCCACATGTATCCAATTCCCATCCGAGGCGCTCCGGATTGGTGGGAAGAGCCTAGGGTCTGGAGGCAGATGCCGAGCCCACCACTGCCTCCTCCTGGCCCTCACCTGGTGGACCACCCCATCAATCTCCACAGGGATGATGAAGTCCGCGTTGTTCACTGGCTGTGGGGGGAAAAGAGCTGCTGGAGTTGGAGGAGGAGCCCCAGGGCATGGGGTCCAGCACACACCTCCCTCCCAGGCCAGGGTGGGGGACGCCCCCCGAGACCCGGGCTGAGGGCTGTTGAGCAGGGCCCACCTTGAAGGAGCTGTGCACCAGGGTCTCGTCCAGGTCGATGACCACGCAGATCTTGTCTGAGTCCTGGGCCTTGGCCTCAGGGAGCAGGTATTGGACTGGGGTCTGCTGTAGGGAGGGCGGGGCTGGCTGGGGTGCCTCTCTCCGGGCCTGGCCCTTCCTCCCACGCAGGCTTCTCCCCCTAGCCCTCTCCAGAGGAACCCCAGGCCCCAGGAACAGATACTTCCCCCTTCCCAGCTTTGCCCCTGCCAGCTCTAGGACTTGGGTAGGCCTCCTGGCTCTTTGAGACCTCTCTGAAAACCAAGGTAGAAAAAAGCTTCCACTTATGAGGGAGAATTCAGTTTCCCCACAGTGGGCAGGGCCTGGCAGGGGAGGCCGCCACCCTCCTACTCTGCACCTTTCAGGTCTGCAAGTCCATCCTGAAAAGCTCAGTCAGGAGCCCGTTCCCCTAAAGCCCTGAAGACTGAGTCCAGGTGCCCCCGCGGCCCCACCTGGCCCCCACGCACCTTAGGGATGGCGCCATTCTCCTCCACAAGCAGGGGCGCCCCGCTGTGGGCAGGCAGGGCCTCCCCATCATCCCGGCAGACACAGCAGAAGAGTGAGTGGAGGATGCCCCGGCTTCGGGGCTTCTGGGAAGCTGCTGACTTCTGGTCCCCTGAAGTAGGGAGGCACAAGTTGGAGGCTCGGTGCACACTGGCCTGCAGAATCCTGCATGTGTGCCCAGGTGTGAACCCCTGAGGCAGGAGGATCTTGCCGTGGCCCCTTCATCCAAGGCGGCTCCTGACTTTCTCTGAAATGCCCCTGTCAGGGCCCCACAATCAACTCCAAGGCTCCTGCAGCTCCCCGACAAATAGGTGTAGCAGGTATTAAGGCGCCCACATAGGGAGTGCGTGGCCTGGAGAAAGGGGTCCTGGGGTGCCCTCTCCCTGCTTCTCATAGCCTCCATGACTGCTGCTGATCAGCAACATTGCGGTGCCTCCTGACCCCACCTTACCTGAGCACCCCTGCTCAGGACAGCCAGGGCCTGGGACCCAGGGCAGTCCACCCCTGCCCTCCCTCCATCCTCTCCACCCCCGTGGGTACGAAGTCCTCACTGCGGCTGGGCCCAGAGGCAGGGGTGCAGTCCCGCGGCCTGGGGCCAGTGTCCAGTGGCCATCTGTTTGCCCTGCCCCGCCCAGACCTCCGACCTGGAGCCCAGCAGCGGCGGCCTGATTGACAGATACCCCTCCCACCCCACCCCCCTCCGGCCCCCTGCAACTAGCCTTTCCACCTTGCCCTCAGCTCCGGGGCAGCCAGACCCAGGCGAGGGTGGGCAGACCTGGGGGCAGCGTCCAGGTCCTGAGGTCCACACGGGGAAAAGGAAGAGAAGACAGACCCCCCCACCCCGGCCCAGCCACGCTGGGGGACGCAGCCTCGTCGGGGCGGCGAGGCTTTGCGGGGTGGTGCGTGCCCACTAGGCGCACGACTCTCCCCGCGGGCGCCAAGCGACTCTTGGAAGTGCTGGCCGTCCTCTCTGTGCCTCCGAGAGGGTCGGCGCCTCCACGCGTGACGCGAAGTTTGTGGGGAACGTGGCTGTGTGTTGGCGGGATATCCCTCCAAGCCTCCCCAGCCTGCTGTCACCTCGGCGCCCCCTCCCAAGACCCTACCGGACCGCAGCCCGGGGGGGTGGGGGTTGGGGGTGGGGCGGAGTCTCAGCGGGTGGCCCATAGGCGCCCTCCTCAGCTCCCCCATCTCCCAGCCCCATTGGCGCCAATGGTGGGGGGGCGCCCATGCACCACGCAATGCCTGCCAGGAAACCCCCGAAGGAGTTCCCTCTCTATTCCTGCCTCAGTTTCCTCACCTCGAGCGGACAGGAGCGCCCCAAAGGCGCCAGGCCCCGCCCCGCGTCTCTGAGCCTCCTTTGAGTTCAAACTCTCTCCCTGCTCCCTCTCGGGCTGGGAGCTTCGGGCACAGCTAAGGCGGCCGCCCGGGGCGGCGGCGGCGGCTCCCCTGGGGAAGATCCCGGCCCCTTCTCTCCTCCCACGGCGCCCCGGCTTCGGCCCCCTCCCCGCAGCCCCGGTACCTTTGCCCCGCAGCGGGCCCCGAGCCTCCTCCTTGCTGATCTGAGTAATGACGGCCGAGCTGTCCATGGGGCCGGGCGCGCTCCGCTCCGGCCGGACTCTGGCCCGGGCGCCCGGCCTCCCCCCCGGCTGGGGCCGGAATCGGGGCGCGGGGGGGAGGGGAGGGGTGGGAGGGAGGGATCCCCGCGAGCTTCGGAGGGGAGGGGAGCCAGGTTCTAGGGGGGAGGGGGAGGGAGGGGGCGCGGAGGAAACTTTGTTACAACATGGAGTTTCCTTCCCGCGAGGCGGATGCAAACATGGAACCCAGGCGCCGTTTCAAGGCTCCCCCTTAAAAGGGCAACGGCTTCGGCGTGACCTGGACTCGGCTGCGGCTTTCGCCACTTCTGGGACCAGCGCGGCTAGGCGGACTGGGAGGCGGGCCGGGCCGGGTTCCTGCCGCGCTCCAGGGGGCGTCGCCTCCCTTCTTGCCGCCCGCCGGCGGGGCTGAGTCTTTGCGGCTGCGTGGCAGGCCCGGCACCCGGCTCAACGTTCCAGGCCGCCGAGCGCCCTGGGCCAAGGCCCGCCCGCCCGGAGCGCCCACGCCGGGGAGTGCCCGAGTGCGGCGCGGCTCCACCTCTGCGTTTTCTAAGGACCCGGGACTAGAGGCTTCTTGGTTTCCTCGTTGAGGACTTGGAGATAGCACTACCTCATCTGTAAAATGGGTCTTTTCTCCTGTCTGGTGGTCGCAGAGATCACCTCGCAAGGACGTCAAGAGCCAGCGAAGGCGCTGCTGGCCCGAAACAGCTGTGCAAACCTCAGAATCACGCTCTTGAATGGGACGGTCGCCGCCCCCCGCAGCCCCAGGGCGAGGTGCCCCCGGTCTGTAGGACGTGAAATTCCAACTCCCTGCCCTGGGAAAGCCCCCTGCCGACCTCTCCCCACGGCCCCACCCGGGGCCCCGCACGTCTACCCGCCGCGCACGGGCCACCGCGCGTTCCCGCCTGAAGTTTTCGTACGCGCTGTTCCTTTCGCGTAGCCAAATTCCACCGACCTCGAGGAAATGCCACCTTTTCCAGGGGCCTTCCCAGACCCCCTCCCCTGTCCGCGGTCGCCGGCCGCCCTGTGATTACTGGGGGTGCGGTGGGAGTCACTGGACTCGCTGCCGATCCTAGGAGCCCAGCACGGCGCCGCACACGGTGGGCCCAAAGCCCGACCGTGGGGGACCTCAAACCAGAGGCCCTCAAGGCCCGTTCCACCCGGCCTGTGGCGCAGTGCTGGGCACTTGGGAAAGGAGGTCCCTGTCTTCTCGCTGGAAGCCCCTCCGTGGTGCGCGCCGTGGGTCTGCGGGTTGGTCTTTTTCCTCGTTTATGAAGTTCTTTTCACTCGTCGTTACTATTTTGTAACTTCACCATTTAAAAATTAATAATGCCAAGCCCGACAAACACGCCTCGGCACTTCCTCCCCTCCCCCTCTCCCTCGGGCCTCCGTGGCGGGGCGGGGCGGGCGCGTCCTGTCCCGTCCGGCCGCCGGGTGCGACGCGGCGCACGTCCGCCAGGCCCTGCCGAAGGGGAGCCGGGGAGGGGAGGCCCCGCGCGGGGGCCAGGAGGGTAAGGGAGGGGAGCGGCGCCTGCCAGAAGGCGCGGCGGCTTCGTGCGCTGAGGCTGGGAGTAGGGGCAGGAGGGGACTGTCGGGGACTGATACCCCGGTCCCCGGGCTGGATCCCTCGGCCCTCCTCCTGCTCCTGGGTAGCCCACGGGGCGGCCACCATTGCGCTTCATCACCGTGATCGCCACACGCTGCTGGCGTTTTCCTAGGCCTGCTCTGGCTGCGCCCCCTAATCTCATTTACCCCTTAGAACGGCCTCCTTCTTAACCCATTTCACAGATGAGGAAACTGAGCTTCAAGAAAGGAAGCGACGTGCCTCGGGTCTACCGGCAAGGGCAAAGGCGGCAGCCTGGGAGCGGGACATCTGTCTCCCCTGCGGTCCGGCCCCCTGGGTGGGGCCTCGGCTTTATCTCCGGATGCGGGGCCCTCATGACCCCAAAAGGAAGCGTGTGGCGAGGGACTGAGTGGAGTCGTGGCTTCGCCCTTGGCCTGGGTTGGGTGGCGCGCCTTCCTCTCCCTCTGTGAAGGGGGCTGGAACCTGGCCGGCTGTCCCCACACCCACCATTCCCAGACGCGCCATCCTGAGTTCACAGGATTCCTCAGGAATCCCCCACCTTCTCCACCCCATCTTATCGCCACTTCAAGCCGTTGCCCGTGCAGTTCTCTTCCCAGGGAGACCTAACTCCTCCTCCCAGGCTCCCAAAGCGGCAGAGGTAGCCGCGCCTTCTGCCTGGAGCCCTGGACTTCTCTCCCCACACCTGGGGCGGGTAGTTAGTTACAGAGTGAGTCGAGAGGCCAGGATTGCGTGGGGGGAGGGGGGTCCTTCGAGTGTCCTCACTGTAGGGGTTGTCTACACCCAGCTGCCCTCTATCTCTACAGGTGGAGGTCGCTTTATGCACTCTATTTTTTGTCTGTTTTATCATTCACACCCCAGGAAAAATAAAATCATGGGGGCCACAAGTCAGAAACGGGGAGGGGCAGGAACGGGATTCAGCAAGGTGCTGTCTGGCACCTGTGGATTTGGAAGCGTCTCTTCCAACACAATCCCTCAGCTTCCCCATCTGCCAAAGAGGGCTGGTAAAAGCCCCACCCAGGGGGAGGGGGGGAGCCGTGCAGAAAGTCGGGATGCATTCAGCAGGCTCTTGGGGAGTGCCGAGTGCGACCACGCCCTCCCTGAGAGGCCTGAAGGGAGCTTCCAGAAGAGCAACTCTGCACCCCTCTTCCTGGAGGGTCGATTTGAGGCCAGGCTGGAAGAACCAGAGCCACTGTGGGGGGAATGGGGGCAGCTCTAAGTAGACGCCTTCCAGTGTCCAAATGACTGACCTTGGCGCGACCTCATCACTAGCCCTTTGCTCAGGTCCTGGGTAGCCCCTTAGCCGGCTCTCCGTGTCTTCTTGACCAACCTGCCCATTACTCTGCCGTCCCCCGTCCTGCCCCACAAGATCTAAGACGTCCCCAGAAAGCTTCAGGTCTTGGCAGATGTGCACACACGTGCCCCCATGCTCCTGGCACTCTCATTCCTCCTGGACTGTCCTGTCAACACTCCCCCCTACCGCCGACCCCCCTTCAAGATTCAGTCCCCTTTCCTGGCTGGCGTCACGGGCAGCGCCCTTCACCGCATCCTGCCACAGTGACTTGTTTGCACAGCTGTCTCCCGCTGCTGGAGTGTGGGGTCCTTGAGAACTGACATCTTTAATTCGGGACTTTGCCGCCCTCCCCAACTTGTAACACAGAGCCTGGCAGAGGACTGGCACTCAATGCCAAGAGGGGTGTGTAGGGGGTACAACGGGGGCACTTCCAGGAGGCTAAAGGATCTGGGAGATGCCTTTCTTCGCTACACGTCCCCCATCCATCTCCTCCTTCAGCTGGCATGGACCCATCTTCTCCAGTGCCAAACCCAGAGGAGGCGGGCGGCCCTCTTGCCCAGGTACCCTCTGCAGTGCTTGCCCAGGTCGCACCAGACCGGTCCCATCCCTTCTCTCCTTGAGGGACCCACTCGCATCGTTGCCCTTTTAAGAAAGAGGAAATTCTTCTCATAAACAAGCGTCCGGACCTGAGCGCGGAGCCAGGCCGCCTGCCCTGCTGGGTCCCCAGGAAATCGGGGGTTCTTCCAGGTGCAACACCCGGCTCAGGTTCAACTCTGGGGAAAGGCCCGTTGGCCTCTCCTCACTGCGGCCCTCCGCAGGTCCTGGGCTGGGGTCTGAGGGACCCGACGAGGCTGGAGGAGGGACTTGGGGGAGCCTAGAAACAGCCTAGGGAACGTCTATAAAGTGCAGCCCCTGAATGGGGCGAAGGGGTGCCCAGCCGCTCCCTAAGGCAGAGGGGGCTCCCCGCCCACACAGCTTCCTCCCACCCACTCTCCCCGAAGGATTCTGGGGCCCCTGGGCGCGAGCCCCGAGCGCCCGCCTCCCCGCGTCGTTCCGCCTGGCGGGGAGGGGTAAGGCCGGCGCGGGTGGCGGGCGTCAGGACCGTCTCTGCCCCTAGGGGGAGCAGTCAGCAGAGAGGGAGCGGTAACGGCGCGGCGTGGGAGTCGCGGCCGCCGGCTCCCCTGAGGAAACAGCAAATAATTTGGGCCTCAGAGGCACAGACTCTTGGGTTCCTTATGACCTGGTGCCTGACGGAGAAAGAAGTGCGCCGCCGTTGTACTGTCTGGAAAATGGGTTGCAGGCGGAACAGAAAGGCTGCGGCGAATAGGAGCGGACCAGACCCTGGTGTAGGGGTCTTCTGGATGCTTTAGAGACTTCGTGCCTTCCCGGTTCCCATTCCCTGCTCCTTTGGACGAGAAGGGAACTAGTATTTATTTAACTTTAATCAGGCCGGGTTTGGTGGCTCACGCCTGTAATTCCCAGCACTTTGGGAGGCGGAGATGGGCGGATCACTTGAATCCAGCAGTTCGAGACCAGCCTGGCCAGCATGGCAAACCCCGTCTCTGTTGAAAATACACAGATTAGCTGGGCGTGGTGGCGCGCGCCACTCCCGGGGCTGAATAAAGAGAATCGCTTGAACCCAGAAGGTGGAGGTTGCAATGAGTCAAGATTGCGCCACTGCACTCCAGCCTGGGCAACAGAGGGAGACCCTTTCCCTGTCTCAAATAAATAAATAGATAGATAATTTAACATTCATCAGACGCTATTTCAAGCTCCAGTTTGGAGCCTGTGTCCCGCCCAAGTCCTCAAGCCCTCACCCCACCCACCCTTGGGCTGTCAGGTCACGCCTGCAGGTGCTCAATAAATACCTTTTGAAATGTTTTTTGTTTGTTTGTTTGTTTGTTTTTGTCCCAAGTGCCAGACACTGTGTTAAAGTGCTTAACCTCCATGGCAAGGGTGGTGGTGTCTCCATTTTACAGATGAGGACACTGAGACCCAGAGGTTAATCACATGGCTGTGCTAGGAAACAGCAGGTCCCTAAAGCCCCCAGGTTGGCTGGTCTTAGGAACTGTCCCACTCCATCCTGCTGCCTGCACACGCCCCCTCCACATCCAGCAGGCCAGTCACGTCATCCATGCCACTCCCAGCCAGGCCCTGGGTGTGGGCCTAGCCAGAGGTCTCCCCTTTCTGGTCCTCTTCAAGGAGCCCATACAGGAAGTGGTGGTGGGAGCTGTGGGCCAGAAAGGTGGCTCCATGGGCAAGGCAACAGGTCCAGACCTGGGGGAGGGGCAACCATGAGTTGGGGAGAGGCCAAGACCTCTGGGGAAGCCCCATTGTGTCCCCCCAAACCCTCCCCCATTGGTTGCCTCTTGTCCTTGCCTCATCCATTCCCAAGGCATCCCCTGGCCCTACTGTACCAGGTAGGTGCTGAGACCCAGGTAGGCTGTGGCCAGCAAGGCTGCAAGGCCGAAGTAGGCAGGGTGGGGCAGGCTGGGCAGATAGCTGACCACGAAGTAGAGGTTGATGGCGCAGACTAGCACCATGATGGAAGAGGTGACGACCTTGCTCAGCCTGGGGGACACGAGAGAGGCTCAGGACTGGCTGGTTGCTGCTGGTCCACCTGCATCAACTCCTCTTCATCTCCCAGCGCCCACATTGGGCGGATACACCAAGGCCGCTTCTCTGGGCTGTGGGACCTGGAGCAGACAGACCCCCTCCCCACCTTCTGCCTCCTGGGCCTTCCAGGCTACACAGTGGCGGGATTTGGCAAGAGCTGAGTCTGAGGCGAGAGTGAGGAGCTCAGGCTCTAGAAACAGCCCTCTGCCCTGGATTCTAGTCTTGGCTCCCCAACTTGCTAGCTGTGTGAACCTGGGCAAGTCCCTTAACCTCTCTCAGCCTCTGTGGCTTCATTGGGATAATGGGGAGAATTGTAGCTCGTACCTCTGGGTGGCTGTGAGGATGAAATGTGGTGATGTAATCCAGCACTTGGGAAAGGGGGTACTCACAGGCCATTGGCAAACTCCTGCATGAGGGTAGGCATGCTGGTGAACGTGAGGATGGGCAGCACGGCGAACGGGAGCTGGGGAGAGCAGCAAGAGCCTAGGCTGAGGAATTCTGCCTCAGAATATGGCAAGGGTGGGGGCAAGATGGGCGTGGCTTGACACCCTCTGTGTGGGTGTGAGCTCAACTGCCCTAACCACACTGAGCCTACTTCCCCGTCTCCTGCCTTATCAGGTTGTGGGCTCCAAAGCAGGAGAAAGTGTTTGGGGGCTCTGGCACCAGGTTGCTTCGGTTTGAATCCAAGCTCTGCCACTAGTAACTTAACTGAGTGCATCAGTTTTCCCATCTGTAAAATGGGATAATGAGCCTGGGCAACATACATAATGAGCTTTTGTCTCTATTTAAAAAAAAAAAAAAATTAGACCTGCCGCGGTGGCTCATGCCTGTAATCCCTGCACTTTGGGAGGCCAAGGCGGGTGGATCACCTGAGGTCAGGAGTTTGAGACTAGCCTGGCCAACATGATGAAACCCTGTCTCTACTAAAAATACAAAAAATTAGCTGGGTGTGATGGTGGGCGCTTGTAATCTCAGCTACTTAGGAGGCTGAGGCAGAAGAATCGTTTGAACCTGGGAGGCAGAGGTTGCAGTGAGCCAAGATCTCACCACTGCACTCCAGCCTGGGTAACAAGAGTGAAACTCCATCTCAAAAAAAAAAAAAAAAAAATTAGCTGGGTGTGATGGCATGCACCTGTAGTCCCTGCTACTCGGGAGCCTGAGGTGGGAAGATTGCTAGAGACAGGGAGGGCAGGCTGCAGTGAGCCATGATTGAACCACTGCACTCCAGCCTAGGTGACAGAGGGAGACCATCTGGGGGGTGGGAGGGGGGAAGGATAATGGTGATTCCTACCCTCCTGCCCCCCAGGGTGGCTGTGGGGACAATGGAAGCCTTGTAGGCAAGATGTGCCTGGGACAGGGCCTGGCAGGCCCAGGCAAGGCTCAGCGTGGGGGTTGCTGGAGGTCCTGTTTAGCTCAGCAGTGGGCAGGGCTGGTGGGGTTGGCGCATCTCACCAGCAGGCTCTGCAGCACGTTGAGCAGATCATTGAGGCCCGACAAGTCCCTCAGGTCCCGGAAGACAGCCACGAGCACCGTGGGCAGGATGGCACAGGAGCGGGTGAGGAGGACACGGGCGAAGCGTGACCACCGCAGCCTCAGGAAGCCCTGGGGTGGGGGTGAGCTCCTTGGTGAGGAGTAGACAGGACTGGGGATTCCAGAGGAGGGATCCTCTGTAGTCCCTCAACCGACTTATCCCTGGGGGCATGCTCTGTTTTTCCACTGTTGAACTGGGGCAGCTCTGTCCCTAGGTGGCAAGAGGGGATGGGTGGGGAGAAATGGGGAGCTCCCATCCCATAGCTGGTTGCTGAAGACTAAACAGTTTTGGGGAAAAGGCTTCTGTTAGTCCCGGGTCTGCAGCTTCCAGCAAGTCACCTCATCTGTCCGGATCTCAGTTTTCTCATCTGTAAAATGGGGCTTATAGTGTTGCCCTCTGGGCTACATGAAGGAAACAAAGCTGAGTGGGGTGGCTCACATCTGTAATCCCAGCACTTTGGGAAGCCAAGGCGGGAAGATCACTTGAGCCCAGGAGTTTGAGACCAGCCTGGGAAACATAGGAAGACCACATCTCTACAAATAATTTTAAAAATTAGCCTGGTGTGGTGGCATGAGCCTGTAGTCCCAATGACTCGGGAGGCTGAAGTTGAGGCTGCAGCGAGCTGTGATGGTGCCATTGCACTCCAGCATGAGCAACAGAGTGAAATCCTGTCTCAAAAAAGAAAGAAAGAGCCGGGCGGGTGGCTCACGCCTGTAATCCCAGCACTTTGGGAGGTCGAGGAGGGCAGATCACCTGAGGCTGGGAGTTTGAGACCACCCTGACCAACATGGAGAAACCCCATCTTTACTGAAAATACAAAATTAGCTGGGTGTGGTGGCCTGTAATCCCAGCTGGTCAGGAGGCTGAGGCAGGAGAATTGCTTGAACCCAGGAGGTGGAGGTTGCGGTGAGCCGGAGATCGCGCCATTGCACTCCAGCCTGGGCAATAAGAGCGAAACTCCATCTCAAAAAAAAAGAAAGAAAGAAAAGAAAAGGCCGGACGCAGTGGCTCACGCCTATAATCCCAGCACTTCAGGAGGCCAAGGCGGGCGGATCATGAGGTCAAGAGTTTGACACCAGCCTGGCCAACACGGCGAAACTGCGTCTCTACTAAAAATACAAAAATTGGCCAGGTGCGGTGGTTCACACCTGTAATTCCAGCACTTTGGGAGGCCAAGGCAGGCGGATCACTTGAGGTCAAGAGTTCAAGACTAGCCTGGCCAACATGGCGAAACCCTGTCTCTACTAAAAGTACAAAAATTAGCCAGGCCTGGTGGCAGGTGCCTGAAATCCCAGCTACTGAGGAGGCTGAAGCAGGAGAAGCTTGAACCTGGGAGGGGGAGGTTGCAGTGAGCCGAGATTGCGCCACTGCACTCCAGCCTGGGCGACAAGAGCGAGACTCCGTCTCAACAACAACAACAAAAACAAAAACAAAAAAAAAGGAAGAAAAGAAAGAAAAGAAAAGAGGACCCACAAGGCTCGGAGTTCTAGCCCCCAGTAGTGTGCCTGCTGTCCTTGGACCCCTTGCCCGCCTGGGCCCGCCCCCTGCCCTACCTCCATCACGAACTGTCCCGCGTAGGTGCCCGTCATGGTGGAGCTCTGCCCAGCCGCCAGGAGACCTATGGCCCAGATGTAGAGGGCCGCGGGGCCGAACAGGCAGCCCAGGATCACGCCCTGCAGGGACGAGTGTGGTAGGACCGGTGGCCCTGCCCGAGGCGGGGAGCCTCTCTGGGTCACGCCCTCCCCGCCCACCCACGCTCACCCCCTGGTAAATGTCCACGGCCACGGTGGCGTTGTTCATGGGGAAGATCTTGGCGTAGTCGTGGAGGCTGCTGTTGGCACAGATGTTGAACTGCGGGTACCAGGGCAGTAGAAGGAAGATGTGAGGAGCACGCTCAGCCTTGGGAAACCGGACTGCCTAGAGTTGACCAGGGTTCCAAAACTGGTGGCCCAAGGCTGAATCTGGCCAGACATATTTTGTTTGGCTAACAAAATAAGTTGGGTTTTGTTTTGTTTTACTTTTATGTTTTGTAGCGATGGGGGTCTTGTCATGTTGCCCAGGTTGGTCTTGAACTCCCGGGCTCAAGCGAGCCATCTGCCTCAGCCTCCCAAAGTGCTGGGATTACAGGCGTGAGCCACCGCGCCCGGCCGGGTTTTTTTTCTTTAATGTGGATTTGTTGCCAACATTTAAAATTGAGAAGGCCTGGCATAAGAACCCAGTTGCCAGCTTCTTTTAGGTTCGTAAGAGCTGGCATCACCACAGAGACACCTGGCTGCCATGCCCTCTTCACACTGTCCACTTCCCACAACTCTGCGCCTGCCTGGTCTTGAAGACAAGGGTTTGCAGTCCTGATGTTGATCTCCCTCCTTGTGCCAAGGAACAGAGTGAGACCCAGGGAGGAGTGTGACCTCCCAAGGTCACAGAGCAAGGCAGTGGCAGTGCCCAGGTCCTTGGAGGCCTGGCCACCCCTTCTCCCACAGGGCTCAGCATTCAGGAAGCCCCCAACCCTGGCTGCAGTTGTTAGAGCCTCATGACTGAGATCCACTCAGAAGGGGAGACAGACACAGGTCCCAGATCCCAGAGAGTCAGGGAGGAGCTGGCTAGTTCCTTTTCCAGTATTAGCACAAATGTCATCTCTTCCAAGAAGCCTTTCCTGACCACCTGGGCTAATGCAGACCCCACCCCCATACCCCCAACTATGCTTCTTCACCCCCTTTATTTCTTCCCACTCTGCACTTGCTTGGGTATTCATTCCTGTCTGCTCACCTCCCTCCCTATTTAAGCTGCAGAGAGCTGGGTCTTTGTAGCATTGACTGCTGTATCCCCAGGGTCTAGGATGTGCTTGGTACATAACAAATGCTCAATGATTATTTGCTGAATGAATGATATCTGCCAACAGGGAAGATTATCAGGGCAGAGACTCAGAAGGGCTCAGCTGCATTGCCTAGGGTCCTCGGCAAGGCTTACAGGACATGAGTACGTGTGTGGCCTCAGGTGCAGGGGAAAGTGTGTCTTACCGCAGCCTGGTTGGTTTTCTTGTAGAAGGCCTGCCCAAAGACAGCCATGACAAAGAGGTTGATGATAAAGGAGACGGACAGGGCGATGGTGGCCTCAATCAGGAAGTACATGTTGGCTTCTCTGATGTCCGCTCGGCGGGCCCGGTCTATCTCTCGAGACTATGAAGATCAAAGGGAGAGGGAAGTGCCAAAGTCCCTCAGAGCCACCACAGTGTCCCCCACCCTCACACTTCTATGTTCTCCCCAAAGCCCAGTACCTTCTCAAGTCCCCTGCGTGGCAGTCTGGGGCAGGTTCAGGTCAGCCGATGGTTTCCTACATCTCTGTTCTTGCCACAGAGGCCTGACCACTGTGAGCCACTGTGTGGGTGAAGCAAGGCTGGCCTTTGAGGTCCCTGGCTACCTCAGGTCCTGACACGCTCCTTCACTCACCTTGTTCCATCCTCAGACGTGTCCAGCTTACTTTATTTTACTTTTTAGAGACAGGTTTTGTTCTGTCACCCAGACTGGAGTGCCGTGGTGCAATGCATGGCTCACTGCAGCCTCCAACTCATGGGCCCAAGTGATCCTCCTGCCCCAGCCTCCTAAGTAGCTGGGACCACAGACACACACCACTACGACCCGCTAATTTTTAAATTTTCTGCAGAGACAGGGTCTTGCTAGGCTAGCCTTGAACTCCTGGGCTCAAGCATTCTCCTGTCTTGGCCTCTTAAAATGCTGAGATTACAGGTGTGAGCCACTGTAAAGCTGTTAGGGACCCAAGCCTCGTTCATTTCTGCCAGTGGCCTTTGCGCTTGCTTTCCCTCCGCTTGTAATATCTTTTCTCTGATCTACTTCCCCAACTTTCAGTCATTCTCTATCATATTTCTCTGTTTTGTTTACTTCAGAGTCCCTTTTGCAATTATTATTATTATTATTATTATTATTTTGACAGGGTCTCACTGTGTCACTGAGAGTGCAGTGGTGGGATCTCAGCTCACTGCAGCCTCGACCTCCGGGGCTCAAGCCTCAACCTCCTGAGTAACTAGGACTACAGGTGTGCAAAACACCCAACTAATTTATTTTATATTTTATTTTTTGTTGGTAGAGACAGGGTTTTACCATGTTGCCCAGGGTGGTCTCGAACTCCTGGGCTCAAGCGATCCACCTGCCTCTGCCTCCTGAAGTGTTGGGATTACAGGCGTGAGCCACCTCGCCCAGCTCTATAGTTCTTTTTCTTTTTCTTTTTTTAAGACGGAGTCTTGCTCTGTCACTCAGGCTGGAGTGCAATGTCACCATCTCCCCTCACTGCAACTTCCGCCTCCTGGCTTCAAGCGATTCTCCTGCCTCAGCCTCCCGAGTAGCTGGGATTACAGGCACGCGCCACCACTTCCGGCTAATTTTCTATATTTTTAGTACAGACGGGATTTCACCACGTTGGCCAGGCTGGTCTCAAACTCCTGACCTCGTGATCCGCCCGCCGGCCTCGGCCTCCCGAAGTGCTGGGATTACAGGCGTGAGCCACTGCGCCCGGCCTATAATTCTTTCCTTTGTTGGTTTACTTGCTTGTCATCCGTCTACCCCACTAGAAGGGCAGAGGCCTTGAAGGTCTGTTCCTCCCAGCGCACAGTAGACACTTTTTTTTTTTTTTTTGAGACAGAGTCTCGCTCTGTCGCCAGGCTGGAGTGGTGCAGTGGCGCGATCTCGGCTCACCGCAACCTCTGCCTCCCGGGTTCAAGCGATTCTCCTGCCTCAGCCTCCCGAGCAGCTGGGACTACAGGCGCGCGCCACCACGCCCAGCTAGTTTTTGTATTTTTAGTAGAGACGGGGTTTCGCCATGTTGACCAGGATGGTGTCGATCTCTTGACCTCGTGATCCGCTGGCCTCCGCCTCCCAAGTGCTGGGATTACAGGCGTGAGCCATGGCGCCCCGCCTGACCCTCAATTATTACAGGCTCCGCAAATCCTGACGGAAGGAGCCAGAGGGGAGGGGCTCCAGGCTTGGAGGCGGAGCCAGCATGGCTCCGACTGAGTGAGGGGGTCTCCTTTCCCCTCCCCTCTGCTCACCTTGACCAGGGCCGAGTGCAGGTAGATGTTGTGGGGCATGATGATGGCGCCAACAATGCCCACCGCCTGCAGCAGCTCGGGGTGGCCGCAGCCCGGGCACAAGGGCAGGAACAGGCCCCGAAGAAGCGCTCCCTGCTCAGGACGCGCCACCACATACTGCAGGGAGGAGCCTGGTCAGGACAAGCCCCGCCCCTCGCAACCACGCCGCGGTCACCATTTCTCAGCTTCCATCCCACCCCAGCCCCCCGCAGCCCGCGGCCAGAGGGAAGGGAGAGGAATGATCTTGGGAGGTCCACAGTGGGGTTGCAGCACTGGCTTCCTACCTCATAGCCAAAGGTCAAGGCCATAATGGTTATAAGGAGTCCAAAAAAAGCTTCCAGCTTCCGCAGCCCTACGGAGCAGAACAAACAAACTAAACAAACCAACGAAAAAAATCTGTAACATCAATTCGTAATGGCTAATACTACGAGCGCTTCTAGGCACAGTGCCAAGTGCTTAACATATGTTACCTCACTCAGTCTTCACAACCACCCTCTGATGTCTGTGCTATTATTTCCCCATGTTACAGGTGAAGAAAGGCACGTCCAAGTAACTCGCTAGAGGCCACCCAGGGAGAGTGAGGGAGCTCAGGTGCGCTCCCAGGCAGTTTGATGTCAGAGCCCTTCTCCCAGTACAGCACTCTCACCACCACCACTCCCCTATGAGGTGGGGTGTGCACCCACCGTAGTTATCGAGGAAGAGGAAGAAGAAGGTGTCCACGATGGTGATGAGGACGCCACCCCAGAGTGGGATTCTGAAACCAGAGTGGCCCGGGTCAGCCCAGCCTGGTCCAGGGGTCTCTAACTCCTACGGAGCCTCAGGGCTGGAGACAGGAATCTGGCCTCCTGGGAGCAGGACCCTAAGCGCCCCCAGACAGCTAGGGCAAGGGGAGTGGGAGTGTGGCATAGAACAGTCGAGGCAGGGCAGAGCTAGAGGAGAGACCTGGCACCCGGCGCAGCAGGGAGTTTGGGGCTGCAGTCCCAAAGTCCTGCATGACTCACATCTGTGTGACTTTAGACAAGTCACTTTACATTTCTGGAAAACAGGGCAGCAGCCCTGTTTCAGAGGGGACAACAGGATAAAATAGACTCTGGGAGGGATTGGGTGGGGGGAAGTAGCAGCAGCTGTTCTCTGCCTGGCCTGAAGAGTTGGGGTACACTGGGGTGGTACCGTCCAGCTGAGAGCAGATTGAATGCAATGGCCGTGCCGATGACTTCCTGCATGTCGGAGCCCACAATGGCTAGCTCGATGGTCAGCCAGAGGACGGTGCGGGGCACCTATGGGGAGGAGATGATCCTTCATTAAGGGTGGGCCGGTTATTTGCCTGTCGTCTCAGACTACATTTGTCTGTCGTCTCAGACTACATTTACAAGACAGTCTGGCCAATGGGCTTCCTACCTTATGTAGGAAGAGCATACAGGAGATGGAAAGGCAGAGATAAACTTTTTTTTTTTTTTTTTTGAAATAGAGTTTTGCTGTTGTTGCCCAGGCTGGAGTGCAATGGCACGATCTCGGCTCACCACAATCTCCGCCTCCTGTGTTCAAGTGATTCTCCTGCCTCAGCCTCCCGAGTGGCTGGGATTACAGGCATGTGCCACCATGCCCGGCTAGTTTTGTATTTTTAGTAGAGACGGGGTTTCTCCATGTTGGTCAGGCTGGTCTCGAACTCCCGACCTCAGGTGATCCACCTGCCTTGGCCTCCCAAAGTGCTGGGATTACAGGCGTGAGCCACCGCCCCAGGCTGAGATAAACCATTTTTTCCCCCTGCTTCTTGTGGTATTTCTGGCAGTGGCACCAGGCAACCTGGACTCTGGCAGCACTAGTGGCCATTTCATCAGCATCAATAATGCTTCCAGGAGCTCAGCAGCAAAGGATGGCTCTGGGGCTTGTGCCAGAGGTGTAGCAGCTTTCTGATCTTTTTGTAACACCCTCTTCCCTTGCCCCTCAAGCCCTCCCAAACCTTTCAATCCCTGCATTCAATACCTTTGAAATGTCCGGTGCTGTAATTTCTGTTTTCCAAACTGGACACTCACAACAACAAAGTCCCCAGGGTCCACCCCAGCCAATGACCATTCCTGAGCTGATGCCTCCCCATTTTTTGTCTTGGGCAAGTCACTTTCCCAAATTTTAATTACTCCTTCTGTGAAATGACATGCCTCTCATGTCCCTCTAGGCTATATGCTATCAGTTTGAGCCTCAGTCTTTCCATCTATCAAATGGAATTGGGGCCGGATGCAGTGGCTCATGCCTGTAATCCCAGCACTTTGGGAGACTGAGGTGGGTGGATCATCTGAGGTCAGGAGTTTGAGACCAGCCTGGCCAATATGGTGAAACCCCAGCTCTACTAAAAATACAAAAATTAGCCGATGATGGTGGTGGGCGCCTGTAATCCCAGCTACTTGAGAGGCTGAGTCAGGAGAATCACTTGTACCTGGGAGGTAGAGGTTGCAGTGAGCTGACATCGCACCATTGCACTCCTGACTGGGAGACGGAGCGAGACTCCGACTGAAAAACAAACAAACAAACAAACAACAACAAAAACAAACAGACTTGGGATGCCCCATGTGAGATGATGTATTTATTTGATCGTGGAAGCTGAAAATGGCTGTTTGGGGTTTGGGGCCAGTGGTTCTCCCTGTCCAGGCCCCCCAAGCTCACCTTAGGGTAGTAGAGATGGCAGACCTCGCCCAAGTCCTTGCCTGTCACCACGCCCAGACGTGCAGCCAGTCGCTGGCAGAGCAAGCCCAACACCGTGGCCCAGAGCAGCACCCAGAGAAGCTGTGAGGAGGCAGGGAGAGGCCTTCAGCCAAAGAGGCCAGCCTCAGAAATCCCCTGAGCTCGTGATACCCTCTAACCAAGCATACTCCTCGGGGAGGGGGTGGGAGAGATGGAGTCCCATCCTGGCTGGGCGCTGGTAGCTCACCCTGTAATCCCAGCACTTTAAAAGGCTAAGGTGGGAGGATTGCTTGAGTCCAGGAGTTCAAGAGCAGCCTGAGCAACATAGTGAGACCCCCATCTCTAAATAAATAAATAAATTACGCCAGGCAAGGTGGCTCACACCTGTTATCCCAGCACTTTGGGAGGCCGAGGCAGGTGGATCACTTGAGGTCAGGAGTTCAAGACCAGCCTGGCCCACACAGTGAAACCCCATCTCTACTAAAAATACAAAAATTAGCCAGGCGTGGTGGCATGCACTACTCAGGAGGCTGAGGCAGGAGAATCACTTGAACCCGGGAGGCAGAGGTTGCAGCGAGCCGAGATTGTGCCACTGCACTCCAGCCTGGGTGACCGAGTGAGACTGAGTCTCAAAAAATAAAATTAAATAAATAAATATATATATATATATTTTTTTTTTTTTTAAAGAGAGGAGTCCCGTCCCCTACCCCCCACACAAATGCCCCACCTTCTGGCAGGGCTGCCCTGGGGACCGTTTTCAGGCCCATTTGAACTTAACACCAGCTCCCAGGCCACATTGGAGAAACATGGCCAGCAGGGGCCTTCAACACTTAGCCTGGTCACCTCCCTCTCGAAAGTGTCCCCACTCAGGTCCCGACTTAGTTACTTTGAATCCCGCCACGGCGCCAGCCTGAAGATCTGACTCGATGTTTCCTGGGTCCAGGAAAGCAATGCTCATGAGGAAGCCAGGCCCCGTGAAGGCCCATAGCTTCCGCAGGCTGAAGGTGCCCTGTGGGGGGGTGGGAGGAGTAGAGTGACGGGGTCCTGGGTATAGGGATGGTGGCAGCTGGCCTTGGCCATCCCCTAGAGGAGCCCCAACAGGCTCATCAGCCCAGCCCTGCCCTCCATGGCCCATTCCTGGGTCTGCCACCCAGGGGATGGGGAGGGCATGGGTGGAGGAAGCAGCATGCTCTGATGAGTCACAGAGGATCTTTTTCTGGATCTGTTAAGCTCAGAAGCCAGCTTGCACCTGAACTGCCTGCCCCTCTCAAGCCCTGACTTGTCAGGTCCTCAGAGACCTCACAGGGGGCTGTCTAAGGGGGTGAGGGGGCCAAGCTTCCCTAGCCCAGCTCCTCCCTTGCCAGCTCCTTTTCCAACCACAGGGCCTCCTCTCTGTGGTCCGCTGAGGCTATGGTCCCCCCACCCTGTTCCAGGGCATGGCATATTGACTTAGAAATCTGCTGAAGATATTGGAGGCTGGGAGCGGTGGCTCGTGTCTGTAATCCCAGCACTTTGGAAGGCCGAGGTGGGTGGATCACTTGAGCTCAGGAGTTTGAGACCAGCCTGGCCAACATGGTGAAACCCTGTCTCTAGTAAAAATACAAAAATTAGCCTGGCATGGTGGTGCACGCCTGTAATCCCAGCTACTCGGGAGGCCGGGGCAGGAGAATCGCTTAAACTCGGGAAGCGGAGGTTGCAGTGAGCTGAGATCGCGCCACTGCACTCCAGCCTGGGCTACAGAGCGAGACTCCATCTCCAAAAAAAGAGAAGATACTGGAAATGCAGGTGACAGCATCCTAGATGCTAGATGCCAGCCTGCAGCCTCCTTCACTTCTCCCTATGCCCTTTCCTAAAAGCTATAACATGTCCTCAAGGCTCCAATCCCAATTCCCCCTGGGCCTCTTTTCCTTCATAGGAAAGCTGAGATTCATTGAGAAAGCCATTTAATCATTTTTAGACAAATACTGAAGCACCCCAGCTAAGCACTGGGGACGGAAGCAGGAAGGGGCAGTTGCCACTGTCCACCACTGCTGCTCAGACCTGGAAGGGACTTGCCACCCATGATCATAAGGAGACCCCATTCTCCAGCCCATGGGATCCCACAGGATCCTGTCAATCTTGCAAGCCCCCAGGAAGTTTCCAGCATCCCACCGGTTTTGTGTCTGGGATGGGGATCTTCTCACTCAGGTAGGTCTCTCTGGGAGGTGCTTGCTGTGGCCCTGGGCTGGTCGGGCTGGTCGGGCTGGAGATGGAACCATAGCTGGACCCGCTTAGCCTTTGGGGACCCTTGTCACCTGTGGGGGCCCATGAAGCATGGTGAGTGTCCTGCCTCTTTCTGGTGGCCCAGAGTTAAAGCCGCCTGCTCCCTTCCCTCCTCCTCCCGGAAAAGTGGAGAAACTAAGGTCCCTGGCCCCCATCTTGGGTCCATCACCTCCACCTCTCAACCAAACATTCCAGATGTGTGGGACATGGCAGCTTCAGAATTACTGTCCTCTCATGTGAGGACAGATGCCCAGAGGCAGATCTCCTGCCACAGAGAATGCAGAGAGACCCTAGGCTCTAAGAAGGGCAAGCTGAGGCCACATGTCTGCCCCTTGGCTGGACCCCTCACCTTCTCTGGCAGCCCAGAAAGCTCCAGGGACTTTGATCCACGGACTTCAGACAAAGGAAAGGTAGACCCCTTAGGGGTGTGAAGGACTCCACCCAGTGAGATTGAGTCTGGTGTCCAGAACTGTGTTCTAGACTAGGACTCCCACGGGGGACCAGAGGCTTCCACAGGGGACCAAGGGCTTTCTTGCTTCCTCAAGTCTCCACCAGCCTAGTGACCTCCTCCACTCCACCCCCCAATCAGGCTCTGTCCCTAGGGGCCACTACTCACCTGTCATTGAAATGCTGACTTCAGGTACTCTGGGAGTGTGAGCGGTGCTCTGGGCAGCTCCTCAGCCTGCACCCCCTCTCTGGGCACTGGTGCAAGTAAGTGTGCCAGCCCACGCCCTGTTACCCATCCGCAGCCGAGTGCCCTGCCTCTTACATCAACATTCGGTTCACATCGGCCGATTCACACACACACACAACATGGGGCATTGTGAAACATTTTCCAAAGGCAGAAGTGGCCAGCCCTGGCGGAAGGGTCTGGTTACCCATGGAGTGGACCTTTGTTCCCCTCCCAGCCTGCCCTGTGCCCCACAACACATCTGTTCCCCTTCCAGGCACCCCATGTTCTGTGCCTCCCAAGTTAGCTCTGATTTCAGATGCTTCCTGCCCCTTGCGTATTCATGTCAATACCCCATGATCACACCCCCCTCTGCCACACACACACACACATGTACACACACACAGAGTCAGGTCTTTCTTCTTCTCTTTGATCTGGAGTTCCAAGACCCCTCGTTGGCCTAATGCGAGTCTTCATGTCCTCAAAGGCTTCAGTTTCCCTTTGAGGGCCACAGAGGAAGGCACTGCAGAAGGGACATGCATTGAAGATTCAGACCCAGGATGTCCCCAGAAGATGGGGCACTGAGATCTGGTCCTGGTTCAACCACTGATTCACTTGAGGTTGTCACCAGATCATGTCCCTTCTCAGAGTTGTTTATTCTATTCCACCCCCACCCTTTTTTTTTTTTGGTTTTTTGTTTTTTGGTTTTTTTTTTTAGAGACAAGGTCTCGCTCTGTCACCCAGGCTAGAGTGAGGTGTGAAGTGCAGTGGTGCCATCTTAGTTTACTGCAGCCTCAAACTCCTTTTTTTTTTTTTTTTTTTTTTTTTTGAGACAGAGTCTTACTCTGTTGTCCAGACTGGAGTGCAGTGGCATAATCTCAGCTCACTGCAACCTCTGCCCTCCATGTTTAAGCAATTCTCCTGCCTCAGCCTCCTGAGTAGCTGGGACACAGGCATGCACCACCACACCCGGCTACTTTTTGTATGTATGTATGTATATATGTATGTATGTATTTATTTATTTATTTTGAGATGGCGTCTTGCTCTGTCACCCAGGCTGAAGTGCAATGGCGCGACCTTGGCTCACCGAAACCTCTGCCTCTTGGGTTCAAGCAATTCTTCTGCCTCAGCCTCCTGAGTAGCTGGGATTACAGGCACCTGCCAACCAAACCCAGCTAATTTTTGTATTTTTAGTAGAGATGGGATTTCACCACGATGCCAGGCTGGTCTCAAACTCCTGACCTTGTGATCCACCCGCGTCAGTCTCCCAAAGTGCTGGGATTACAGGTGTGAGCCACCGTGCCCAGCCAATTTTTGTATTTTTTTTAGTAGAGACGGGGTTTCACTATGTTGGCCAGGCTGGTCTCGAACTCCTGGTCTCAAGTGATCCACCCACCTCAACCTCCCAAAGTGCTGGGATTACAGGTGTGAGCCACCATGCCTGGCATATAGCCTTAAACTCTTGAGCTCAAGAGATCCTCCCTTCTCAGCCTCTCGGGTAGCTGGGAATACAGACCTATGCCACCATGCTTGACCGTTTCTTCTATTAACTGAGGGGCTCACAGGAGTTTGAGACCAGCCTGGGCAACATAGTGAGATCTCATCTCTACAAAAAATTTAAAAATTAGCTGGGCATGACCGGGTGCGGTGGCTCATGCCTGTAATCCCAGCACTTTGGGAGGCTGAGGAGGGTAGATCACGAGGTCAGGAGATCGAGACCATCCTGGTTAACATGGTGAAACCCTGTCTCTACTAAAAATACAAAAAAAAACCCCAACAAACAAATAAACAAACAAAAAACAATTAGCCGGGCGTGGTGGCGGGCTCCTGTAATCCCAGCTACTCAGGAGGCTGAGGCAGGAGAATGGTGTGAACCCAGGAGGTGGAGCTTGCAGAGAGCCGAGATCGCGCCACTGCACTCCAGCCTGGGTGACAGAGCGAGACTCCGTCTCAAAAAAAAAAAATTTGCTGGGAGTGATGGCCCGCACCTGTAGTCTCCATTACTTGGGGCAGGGCTGAGGTGGGAGGTTTGCTTGAGCCCAGGAGGTTGGGGCTGGCATGATCAGTGAGCTGTGATCATGCCCCTGCACTTCAGCTTTGGTGACAGAGTGAGACTGAGTGAAAAAAAAAAAGAAAGACTCAAACTGGCTAAGAGGTCAAAAATGTGGTGGCCCAAGGATGGCAAGCAGGTAAGATAAACTATGAGAGAGGTTGGGAGTAAGAAAAACTGCATGGGAAGGGAGAAAAAAAAGAAAGAAAGAAAAAGAGGCCGGGTGTGGTGGCTCACACCTGTCATCCCAGAACTTTGGGAGGCCAAGGCGGGCAGATCACTTGAGGTCAGGAGTTCGAGACCAGCCTGGACAACATAGTGAAACCCTGTCTCTACTAAAAATACAAAAAATTAACTGGGCGTGGTGGCATATGCCTGTAATCTCAGCTACTCTGGAGGCTGAGGCAGGAGAATTGCTGGAACCCAGGAAGCAGAGGTTGCAGTGAGCTGAGATCGAGCCACTGCACTCCAGCCTGGGAGACAGAGCAAGACTCTGTCTCACCCCCCCCCCAAAAAAACAACAACAAAAACAAACAAACAAACAAAAAAACAAGAAAATACTATGAAATCCAGCTTGACTCATGCCCACTGGAGTGAGTGGTGGCTCACTCCTGTTAATCCTAGCACTTTGGGAGGCTGAGGTGGGAGGATTGTTTGAGTCCAGGAGTTTGAGACCAGCGTGGGCAACATAGTGAAACCTTGTCTCTACAAAAAATAAAATTAGCCAGGCATGGTGGTACTCACCTGCAGTCCCACTCAAGTGATCCACCCACCTCAGCCTCCCAAAGTGCTGGGATTACAGGCATGAACCACTGCACCTGGCTGATTTTTTATTTTACTTTTTCTTTCTAAATTTTTTAGAGACAGGTCTCACTATGTTGCCCAGGCTGGTCTTGAACTCCTGGCCTCTGGTGATCTTCCCATCTCAGCCTCTCAAATTGCCAGGATACAGAGTCACGAGGATTACAGGCCCCCAGGCTTGGCCAATGGCCAGTGATTTAATCACTCATGCCTACATAATGGAACCTCCATGTAAATCCTAAATTGTGGGTTTCAGGGAGCTTCCGGGTTGGTGAACACGTTGAGATTCGGGGAGGGTGGCATGTCTGGAAAGGGCAGAAAAGCTCTGGGCACTCCCTCCATCCCTTGTCCATTAGGCTGTTCTTGGGTGTATCCTTAATAATAAACCAGAAAGAGCAAAGTGTTTCTTTGAGTTCTATGAGCTACAAGTTACCAAACCTGAGGGTCATAGGGACCTCCTGTTTGTAGCTAAATTGGAGAGGAGAGTGGGTAATCTGGGAACCCACTACCAGCAACTGGCACCTGAAGTGGGGGCAGTCTTGTGGGACTGAGCCCTTCACCTGTGGGGCCTGTGCTGGCTCCAGGTAGTTCATGTCAGAATTGAGTTAATTGTAGGAAACCCAGTTGTTGTCCACAGAGAATTGGATAATTTTGCTGGTGTGGAAAATTCACACATTTGGTGTTAGAACTGTTGAGAGTAGAGAAAGAGAGTTTTTCCTTCTAGAGAGGTTTACAGGCCCAGAATTGACCTGGGTTATAATTTATCCCCATGTTGAGTCAAAAACTATTTTTTTTTTTGAGACAGAGTCTCACTCTGTCACCCAGTCTAGAGTGCAGTACCGTAGCCTTGAACTCCCATGCTCAGCCTCCCGAGTAGCTGGGACTACAGGTGCATGCCACCAAGCCTGGCTAATTTTTGTATTTTTTGTAGAGGCAGGGTTTTGCCATGTTGCCTACACTGGTCTCAAACTCCTGGGCTCAAGTGATCCGCCTGCCTCAGCCTCCCAAAGTGCTGGGATTACAGGCTTGAGCCACCGTGCCTGACCCAGTCAAAAACTTAGATGAAGTTTGGGAGGCTAGGGTGGGAGAGGCAGCCAATTTTCTGGCTCCTCATTGATGGAAGAGGCTGGAGGAACTAGAGAGGTGTGGGAAGAGGGATGAATGATGGGTCCAGAGAGGAGACAGCAGCATCATGGCTTGTCACTCACTGTGCAATCCTATTGCTCATGGTACTGTCACCATCCCTTGCCTCAGAGGTTTGCACGTATTTCCTAATCACTGCTTTGGGCTCATGTGGGGATGAATGGGGTTGAGGCTGGGATGTCTTCCTTTTTTGCATCTTTTGTGGGACCGTTCCTATAATTAGGAACTCAGTAATTGTAATTGATCAGCCATTGATTAATATGCTGCACAACCTCTAACTTAAGAGGCAATATAGTGTAATAGTTAAGAACAGAGGTCCTAGGCTACGTATCAGAGAGCAGGAAGCTACATGAAGAGTTACAGAAATCTGCAAGGGCATCTCTTTGGGTCTGGAGCTGTTGCTGAATACTAAACCTTGCATGGGTGGGGTGTTAGTTCATGAAGTCTAATTCACTCAAGATTCCATATATAGCTAAATATAAAGCTATAGAATGTTTAGAAAAAAAACCTAGGAGAAAATCTTTAGGATCTAGGACTAGACAAAGACTTCATAGACTTGATATGAAGACCATGATCCATAAAGGGAAAATTTGATAAATTGAACCTCATCAAAATTAAAAACTAATTAAAGGCCAGGCGCGGTGGCTCAGGCCTGTAATCCCAGCACTTTGGGAGGCCGACGCGGGTGGATCATCTGAGGTCTGGAGTTCAAGACCAGCCTGACCAACATGGAGAAACCCCATCTCTACTAAAAATACAAAGGGAGGGGAGGCTGCAGTGAGCCGAGATGGCGACACTGCCCTCCAGCCTGGGCAACAAAAGTAAAACTCAGTCTCAAAAAAAAAAAAATTAAAAGCGTTTGCTTGGTGAAAGACCCTGCTACGAAGATAAAAAGACAGGATACAGACTTGGATGACATATTTGCAAACCACATGTCTGACAAAGGTCTAGTATCTAGAAATATAAGAATCTCTTAAAACGCAACAGCTAGGCTGGGCGTGGTGGTTCATGCCTGTAATCCCAGCACTTCGGGAGGCCGAGGCCGGCAGATCACCTGAGGTCAGGAGTTCGAGACCAGCCTGGCCAACATGGCGAAACCCCATCTCTACTAAAAATACAAAAATTAGCTAGGTGTGGTGGCACATTCCTGTAATCTCAGCTACTCAGGAGGCTGAGGCCGGAGGATTGCTTGAACCCAGGAGGCGGAGGTTGCAGTAAGCCAAGATCGAGCCACTGCACTCCAGCCTGGGCAACAGAGTAAGACTCTGTCTCAAAAAAAAAAACAAAAAAACAAAAAACAACTTAATAGTTAAAAAAAAATAGGCCAGGCGCGGTGGCTCATGCCTGTAATCCCAGTACTTTGGGAGTCCAAGATGGGTGGATCACAAGGTCAGGAGTTCAAGACCAGCCTGGCCAAGATGGTGAAACCCTGTCTCTACTAAAGATACAAAAAATTCGCTGGGCATGGTGGCGTGTGCCTGTAATCCCAGCTACTTGGGAGGCTGAGGCAGGAGAATCACTTGAACCTGGGTGGCAGAGGTTGCAGTGAACCGAGATCACGCCACTGCCCTCCAGCCTGGGCAACAGAGTGAGACTCCATCTCAAAAAAAAAAAAAAAATAATAATACAACAGCCAGGGGCGGTGGCTCATGCCTGTATTCCCAGCATTCTGGGAGGCCGAAGCAGGTGGATCACGAGATCAGGAGATCGAGACCATTCTGGCTAACATCGTGAAACCCTGTCTCTACTAAAAATACAAAAAATCAGCTGGGTGTGGTAGCACGGCCTATAATCCCAGCTACTCAGGAGGCTGAGGCAGAAGAATCGCTAGAACCAAGGAGGCAGAGGTTGCAGTGAGCAGAGATCGCACCACTACACTCCAGCCTGGGTGACAGAGCGAGACTCTGTCTCAAAAACAAAAAACAAACAAACAAACAAAAACCACAACAATGAGCAATGAGAAATAGGCAAAAATCATGAACAGATATTCACCAAAGATGATGTACAAATGACAAATAAACACATGGAAAGATTTGCAACATTATTAGCCATTAGAAAAAAATTCAAATTAAAATCATAACAAGATTCTGCTATTCAATTATCAGAATGGCTAAAATAAAACATAGTGATAACACCAAATGTTAGCAAGGATATGGAGAAACTAGATCACTCATATGTTGCTCGTGAGACTGTAAAATGGTAGTCAGTCTGAAAAGAGTTTGTAAATTTATTTTTAAAGTTTTTTTTTTTTTTTTTTTTTGAGACAGAGTCTTGCTCTATGGCCCAGGCTGGAGTGCAATGGTGCGATCTCAGCTTACTGCAACCTCTGCCTCCAGGGTTCCAGCGATTCTCCTGCCTCAGCCTCCCGAGTAGCTGGGACTATAGGCATGTGGCACCATGCCTGGCTAGTTTTGTACTTTTAGTAGAGATGGGGTTTCACCATATTGGCCAGGCTGGTCTCGAACTCCTGACCTCAGGTGATCCGTCCGCCTCGGCCTCCCAAAGTGCTGGGATTACAGGCGTGAGCCACCATGCCCTACCTAAAATTTTTTAATTATTATTTTATTGTATTTTTTAGTGACAGGGTCTTTTTCTGTTGTCCAGGTTGGAGTACAGTGGCATAGTCATAGCTCACTGCAACCTCAAACTCCTGGGCTCAAGTGATCTTCCAACTTCAGCCTCCCAAGTAGCTGGGACTACAGGAATCCGCCACCATACTCAGCTTATTTATTTATTTATTGCAGAGACAGGATCTTGCGATGTTACCCAGGCTGGTCTTGAATTCCTGGGCTCAAGCAATCCTCCTACCTCATCCTTTCAAAGTGCCAGGATTACAGGAATGAGCCACCACATGCAGCCCCTGTAAATTTCTTAAAAACTAAACATGCAACTACAATACGACTTAGCAATTGCATTCCTTGGCATATTTCCCAGAGAAATGAAGATTTATGTTCACACGAAAATCTGTGTACAAATTTTTATAGCATCTTTATTCATAATAACCAAAACTGGAAACAACCCAGATGTCCTTCAACAGAGGACTGGTTAGTCAAACTATGGTCCATCTATCTCACAGAATACACTCCTGGGCATTTATCCCAGAGAAATTAAAACTTATGTTCACAGGAAAACCTGTACATAAGGCCAGGTACAGTGGCTCACGCCTATAATCCCAGCACTTTGGGAGGCCAGGGCAGGTAGATTGCTTGAGCCCAGGAGTTTGAGACCAGCCTGGGCAGCAGAATGAGACCCCCCCCCCATCTCTACAAAAAATGCAAAGATTAGCTGGGCATAGTGGCATGCGCCTGTAGTCCTAGCTACTCTGGAGGCTGTGGCGGGAGGGGTGCTTGAACCTGGGAGGTGAAAACTGTAGTAAGCCGTGATTGCATCACTGCACCCAGCCTGGGTGTCAGAGCAAGACCTCCCTCAAAAAACAAACAAACAAAAACCAAATACTTAAAAATTACAGTAAAAAAACCCCCAAAAACACCTGTGGGCCAGGTGCAGTGGCTCACACCTGTAATCCCAGCACTTTGGAAGGCTGAGGCGGGCTAACTGCAACCTTCGCCTCCTGGGTTCAAGCAATTCTCCTGCCTCAGCCTTCTGAGTAGCTGGGATTACAGGTGTGCGCCACCACGCCCAGCTAAGTTTTGTATTTTTAGTAGAGACGGGGTTTCACCATATTGGTCAGGTTGGTCTTGAACTCCTGACCTTGTGATCTGCCTGCCTCGGCTTCCCCAAGTGCTGGGATTACCGGTGTGAGCCACCACACCCAGCCAGCTAATGTATTTTCACTGTACCTTTTCTCTGCTTAGATATGTTTTCTTTTTCTTTTTATTTTTTTATTTACTTTTTTTTTTGAGACAGAGTCTCGCTCTGTTGCCCAGGCTGGAATGCAGTGGCCCGATCTTGGCTCACTGCAAGCTCTGCCTCCCGGGTTCACGCCATTCTCCTGCCTCAGCCTCCCGAGTAGCTGTGACTACAGGCGTCCACCACCACACCTGGCTAATTTTTTGTATTTTTGGTAGAGACAGGGTTTCACCATGTTAGCCAGGATGGTCTCGATCTCCTGACCTTGTGATCCACCTGCCTCGGCCTCCCAAAGTCCTGGGATTACACGCATGAGCCACTGCGCCCGGCCTGCTTAGATATGTTTAGATACACAAATACTTACCATTGTGTTACAGTTACCTACAGTATTCAGTACAATAGCATGCTATACACATTTTTAACCTAGGAGCAGTGGGCTATACCATACAGCCTAGGTGTGTAGCAGGCTATGCCATCTAGGTTTGTGTATGTAAACACTCTATGATGTTTACACGATGGCAAAATCTCCTAATGACACATTCCTTAGAACATATCCCTGTCATTAAGTGACATAAGACGGCATATCATAAAACAAAATGGGAAAACCATCCAACTGAACAAGAATGGATTTTATGATGCTGGTGTTGGAATAGCAGATTATTAAAGGAAGAGCCTGACAGATTCAATAGACTAGGTCTGCACCTTCCAGGGACACTCCAGCCCTGGCTTTTTATTTTGTCTAGCTGGATGTCAAAATGCCAGACTCTTCTTGTTTTTAGGTGTTTTTTGTTTTTTGGGTTTTTTTTTGAGACGGAGTCTTGCTCTTGTTGCCCAGGCTAAAGTGCAATGGCAATGATCTCGGCTCACTGCAACCTCCTGGGTTCAAGCTATTCTCCTGCCTCAGCATCCCGAGTAGCTAGGATTAAAGGCGTGCGACACGCCCGGCTAATTTTTGTATTTTTAGTAGGGACGGGGTTTCACCATGTTGGCCAGGCTGGTCTCGAACTCCTGACCTTGTGATCCACCCACCTTGGCCTCCCAAAGTGCGGGGAGTACAGGCGGGAGCCACTGCACCCGGCCTAGACTCTTTTTTTTTTTTTTTTTTTTGAGACAGAGTCTCGCTCTGTCGCCCAGGCTGGAGTGCAGTGGCGCGATCTCAGCTCACTGCAAACCTCCGCCTCCCGGGTTCATGCCATTCTCCTGCCTCAGCCTCCCAAGTAGCTGAGACTACGGGCACACGCCACAACGCCCGGGTAATTTTTTGTATTTTGAGTAGAGACAGGGTTTCACTGTGTTAGCCAGGATAGTCTCGATCTCCTGACCTCGTGATCTGCCTGCCTCGGCTTCCCAAAGTGCTGGGATTACAGGCGCGAGCCACCGAGCCCAGCCCGGCCTAGACTCTTCTTGTAGGACTCCATCTGTAGCATTGCTCTTAGCTTATCTGCTCTCATTAAGGCCTTTTGTGGGAGGGGAAAAAAACAACAACACAGACACAGGTAGGCATTTGGGCATTTGCCTAACCCACTTCCAGAGTTTCTCAGTCTCTGGGGCAGCAGGCAATGCTTTAGTTAGGCTCCCACACTCTTCACTATCTTCTCCTGAGTTCCTTGCAGTAGCTCAGACTCCTTCCCTCAGTGCTCCCTCCCTCTCACCTCTAGGCCTTTGCATATGCTGCTTCCTCCTGAAACAGCCTCTATACCCTTGGCCTGATGAATGACTTCTTGTCCTTCAGGATTCAGTTCTGGTGTGACCTCCTCCAGGAAGCCATCCTTGATCTCTCCCAGGCCAGGCTATGTGCTCCCTTAGCACAATGCCCTCCTCTTCTACCCAGGCAAGCCATAGCAGTGAGGCTGCCAGTGGTGACAATGCACTAAGGTACAACGCATTGAGGCCGGGCCCAGTGGCTCACGGCTATAATCCCAGCACTTTGGGAGGCCGAGGCGGGCAGATCACCTGAGGTTGGGAGTTCGAGACCAGCCTGACCAACATGGAGAAACACCATTGCTACTAAAAATACAAAATTAGCTGGGCGTGGTGGCGCATGCCTGTAATCCCAGCCACTCGGGAGGCTGAGGCAGGAGAATCGCTTGAACCCAGGAGGCGAAGGTTGCAGTGAGCCGAGATCGCATCGTTGCACTCCAGCCTAGGCAGCAACAGCAAAACTCCATTTCAAAAAAAAAAAAAGAAAGAAAGAAAGAATGCACTAGCTTCTGGGTGCCTGGGGAAGGAGAAAGTATAAAGTCAAGCCTACTCTGCATGTATTAAAGCAGGAAGGTGACTCTTCTCTGTTCTGGGATCTGCCTCCAGAGAGTTACATTTGATCTGTTTAGGAGAGTGGATTGGCACATGGGCTCTGGAGCCAGACTCTCTGAGTCCAAATTCTGGCTCTGACACTAACCAGTGTGTGGCCATGAGCCTTGACCTCTTCCTCATGTGTGATATGTGAATAGCAATAGAAACCACCTCATAGGGATATTGTGAGAATCACATGTATTATGGGTTTCCTCTTAATATTGTTACTATTTTAAAAAAGATTTTTATTTTATTTTGTGTTTTAGAGACAGAGTCTCACTCTGCTGCCCAGGCTGGAGTACAGTAACAAGATCATAACTTACTGTACCCTTGGACTTCAGGACTCAAGGTATCCTATCTCCTCAGCATCCTGAGCAGCTGGGACTACAGGTAACTGCCGCCATGGCTGGCTAATTAAAAAATTTTTTTTTGGTGGGGCGCAGTGGCTCATGCCTGTAATCTCAGCACTTTGGGAGACCTAGGTGGGTGGATCACTTGAGGTCAGGAGTTCGAGACCAGCCTGGCCAACATGGTGAAATCCCTTCTCTACTAAAAATACAAAAATTAGCTGGGTATGGTGGCCCACGCCTGTAGTCACAGCTACTCAGGAGGCTGAGGCAGGAGGATCGCTTGAACCTGGGAAGTGGAAGTTGCAGTGAGCGAGATGGCGTCACTGCACTCCAGCCTGGGTGACAACGCACGGCTCCGCTTCTAAATAAATAAATCAGTTTTGTTGTAGAGACAAGGCCTCACTACATAGCCCAGTCTCCTATTCCTGGCCTCAAGCAATCATCCGGCCTCGGCCCCCAAATTGCTGGGATTACAGGTGTGAGCCACTGAGTCCAGGCTGTTATTACTGTTTATTTCCTTCCTCCTCCCTGGAGCCCCATACTAGGACAAGGCTGCATTAGGCACTCTCACTGCATGTCTACATTCCCTTCTTAGCCCTTCCCATGCCCTATACTTTTATATCCCCCCATGGGATTACTGGGGGCTGTCACTTCCTCTCTAGGCTGACTGTGGGTGATGCAAGTGGCGCCTGGCCTGTTTGCTGGCCACAGCATCCCTAGATCCAGTGCCTGGCACTTCAGAATTGCTCAACGTGTTTTTTTCTTTATGCCGAGAAATGCATCTCTGTTTTTTTTTTTAACTTTTTTTTAGAGACAGTCTGTCTTTGTCACCCAGGCTGGAGTGCAGTGGTGCAGTCACAGCTCACTGCAGCCTTGAACACCTGGGCTCAAGCAATCCTCCCCCCTCAACCTCCTGAGTAGCTGAGACTGTAGCCTTGTGTCACCATGCCCAGCTGACTTCTTGTATTTTTTGTAGAGACAGGGTCTCGCTGTGTTATCCAGGCTGGTCTCAAAATCCTAGACTCAAGTGATCTGCCGCGTGGGCCTCCCAAAGTGTTGGAATTACAGGCATGAGCCACTGCTGCCGGCTGAGAAATGTACGTCAGTATTATGGAGCAAGAGGACGGAGTCACGGTGGTTCTGGGAACAAATACTAAGATTTTAAAATAAACCAGTTTTGAAATAGACGTCACAGAGGAGACAGGGAAGTGGCTCAACTCCTCCTCCCTATTGCAGGCACCTGATGTAAGAGCTCAGTGAAGGATGAACCTGGGTGGGTTGCAAGCTGCTGCCTTGGCCTCCTCCAACCGCTGCAGGGTTTCTGGACTAAAGGGAGCTCTGTGGATCTTTCTGGGAATGTTCTGGGTGCATGGGGTTGGGTCAGCCTGTTTCGGTTCCCCACAGATGAAGAGAACTTGCCAGGGCCTAGGCGACCCTCTGTGATCCTGCCCTGCCCATCTTGCAGTTACTGCGTGCTTTTCTCCTGCCCCTTCATGCTCCAGCCTCAATGGCCTGTTCCCAACATGCCATGCTCACAGCCTTTGCACTTGCTGTTCCTTCTGCCTAGAAGGCTTTTCCCTCAACTCTTCACAAGTCTGACTCCTTATCATTTAGGTCCCAGCTCAACTGAGACCCTAGAGAGGCCTTTCCTGAAGTCCCCACCCTCAACTCTCCATCACTGCAGAAAGTTCTATTGGGTACCACTGCTCTTGACCACAGACATGCATTACACTTTCCTACTTCTGTCCTTTGCGCATGTTATTTGCTTTGCCTGGAATGCTTTACCTCACCTTAACAGAAATCCAACCCCTGTAGAATTTGGCAGTATGCTAAAATAAAAGTCTTAAAATTAGTTCGGCAATGTAACTTGTCAGAATGTATCCTTAAGGAAATAACTTGTTGATATATGCAAAGATTTAGCTACAAGGATGTTCAGTGCAACACTGTTTATAATAGCAAAAATAGAGGCTGTGTGCAGTGGCTCATGCCTGTAACCTCAGCACTTTGGGAGACTGAGGGAGGTGGATTGCTTGAGCCCAGGAGTTCAAGAGCAGCCTGGGCAACACAGGGAGACTGGTCTCTGAAAAAAAAAGAAAAAGGAAATTGAGGCTGGATGCAGTGGCACATGCCTGTGATCCCAGAATTTTGGGGGACCAAGGTGGAAGGGTCAGTTGAGGCCAGGAGTTTGAGACCAGCCTGGGCAACATAGTGAGACCCTCATCTCTTAAAAAAAGAAAAAAAAAAAATTAGCCCAGTGTGGTGGTGCATGCCTGCAGTCCCAGCCACTCAGGCTGGGGTGGAAGGATCGCTTGGGCTCAAGAAGTCAAGGCTGCAGTGAGCAGTGATTGTGCCATGGCACTTCAGTCTGGGTGACAGAGCAAGAACCAGTCAAAAATAAATAAATAAAGTCCCCTGGAGTTATAAAGACCAGATCAAACAATCTAGAAAAGGGCTTGACAGAGTGAACACTCAACAAACACCAGCTGCTTTTATGCATAGGAGAGTAGAGAGGATATTTGCCAAAACGTTGAGCAGCTGCTTCTAGGTAGAGAGAGTAAAATGATTTCGTTTTCTTCTTTTGGTTTATCTCCCTTTCCCAAGTTTTATCTTATGAACATGTATTTCTTTTGAAATAAGGGAGAGGGATAATAAGAGATATTTTTTAAAAATCCTTCAAGGTTCAACTCAAGTGATGGTCCTCCATGAAGCCTTTTGTCTGTGATTCTCAGGTCCTCCCCCCAGCCCCGCATCCCACCCAGCCTTGTAGGTGTCTGGTCATACTGTCCACTAGAGAGCAAAGCGTCTCTGGAGTCTGCAGCAGCAGGTCTGAGGAACGAACAAGGGAAGGAGAGAGCCTGCACCCCCACCACTCCCTCAGGGGAGCTTGCCTAAAGTTTGCTACTGAGCATCCAGACAGAAGCCACTGGCCAGCACTGACGTTCCACGAGGAGCCCAGAGGATGCGACGATCATCTGCCCATTATTTTTACTCTCGGACCCCCCACCTCCGGAGTCTGGGGGTCCCTCTGTGTCAGTGGGAACCGGGAGGAGCTCGAGCCTGAGTGCTAGCTGCGTTGCGAGATTTCAGGGGGTTTGAGCTAAGCCAGAGGTGGTCCACGTCGGCCCTCCTCCCTCCCCAACCCCCCGCCGCTTGTTATTTTTCTTTTGGCTGGTAACTACAGGTAACTGCCGCCATGGCTGGCTAATTAAAAAATTTTTTTTTGGTGGGGCGCAGTGGCTCATGCCTGTAATCTCAGCACTTTGGGAGACCTAGGTTGGGCAATTATGCTCTGCGACCGTAAGATCTGAGTGCCAAGGCGCCCGCCCCTCCGTGCTAACCTAGTAAGAGTGTGGGCTTTTTCTTTTTTTGAGATGGAGTCTCGCTCTGTCGCCCAGGCTGGAGTGCAATGGCGCCATCTCGGCTCACTGCAACCTCCGCCTCCGGGGTTCAAGCGATCCTCCTGCCTCAGCCTCCTAACTGGGATTACAGGCGCGCGCCACCATGCCCGGCTATTTTTTGTATTTTTAGTAAAGATGGGGTTTCACCGTGTTGGCCAGGCTGGTCTCGATCTCCTGACCTGGTGATCCGCCCGCCTTGGCCTCCCAAAGTGCCGGCAATACAGGTTTAAGCCACCGCGCCCGGCCGAGTGTGGGCTTTCAAGTCCAACGTTGAGGTTCAAATTCTGCCTCCCCACCTGCCAACTCCAAAAGTTAAACTTTCTGTGCCTCAGTGTTCTTATCTGTAGAATGGGGATAATGATGAAAACAGCATCTAGGAGGAAAGGCTGAAATCTACTCGAGGTACGACGGTAACGGTTCCTATTTCTAGCCCGAGACACTAGACGCTAGCCAGGGACGCTGTCGACGGGCGCTGCAGAGCCGCGGGAGGGCCCCGTTTATTCCCCCAAAACCGCAGCCCGGAAAGCGCACCCGCCCCGGCGCGTCCCGCCCGCGTCCCAGCCCGACCCCTGGTTTCCTGCCCCGTCCGGGCCTGGGCCCCGCTTAGGCCGCCCCCGAGCGGGCGTCTCCCTGCGGCTCCAGGGAGCGGAAAGGGTTGGGCCGGTGGGAGGAGCCCAAGGCCGGTGACGACGGACGCCACGGGTCGAAGGGGCCGAAGAACTCGGCGGCGAAGGTGACCACGTCCTCCGGCTGGCGCAGCAGCAGGAAGAGCAGGAAGTCGGAGATGAGCGCGTGGGCTTCGGGGTGCTGCCGCAGATAGCTGGCGTGGCCGAGCCGGAGTTCCTCCTGGCAGGGGACAGAGCCCGAGCCTCAGCCGGACGGGACCCCCGCGCCCCAGGAGCCCCCACCCACTCGCTCCAAGGAGAGCTAAGGGGCGCTGGAGCCTTCTAGCCCCTACGGGTGTGCATTTCAATCAGGTGTAGAGATCAGTAATGAATTTAAGGCCCATGGGGGAATGGGAACCCCAGGCTGGTGGAGCCTCCCCTCACCTTCCGGTCCAGGAACTTCGAATAGAGCTCCATATCCTCCTCCCATACCAGGGGCTTCTTCTCAAACACTGGGCGTGGCTCAATCTCATCTAGGTGGGGAACAAGGAAGGCTGGGCATCCCTACCCCAGAACCTTCCTTGGATACACAGCGAGATCCCGAGAACACCCAAGCAGAAGGCTCAGGTGAAACCCCAGGATTCTGCCCACATGGGCAGAGTTGCAGGAAGGGGCTCCCAGTAGGAAAGATCCTCCTCTTACTGCTTGGGGTCAGGGGCTGGAGGGCAGATGTTCTCCAGCTGATTCCAGGCTCCTGTCCCGTTTACAGCACACTGGGTCCAGCCCCCTGCATCCTGGAAGGCCCAGGTTTCCCCACTCCCCTTACCTCTCCCTGCCTGCACAAGGCCTGGGCTTCACTCACCCTCTTCCCTCAAGATAGGCATCTTGGTGATGATGCAGCACCCTGGGGAGCCCACCTGTATTCTCTTGGCCAGGTGCCTGGAGTGCAACACAACATGTGAGAGTGAGAATCTTCCCAGACCGCCTGCTATGGACTGAATTGTCTCTCTAACCCCCAGTGTGATGGTATTTGGAGGTAGGGGCTTTGGGGAGGTCATTACGTTTACATGCAGTCATAAGGGTGGGGCCTAATCAGATACGATTAGTGCCCTTATGAGAAAAGGGAGATGCCAGAGAGCTTTCTCTTCACTCAGGCACGGAAGAAAGGCCATGTGAGGACACATTGAGAAGGCACTTGTCTGCAAGCTAGGAAGACAGCCCTCACCAGAAACCAACCCTGATGGCACCATGATCTTGGACTTCCTGCCTTCCAGCAAATATATTTCTCTTGAAGCCACCCAGCCTGTGGTGTTTTGTTGTGGCAGCCTAAGCAGACTCCTACATGACAGTGCTCCTTGAGACACCTGTCCCGGGCCTCTTTACTTCTGCCTCCCTCTCTTGTTTATTAAGTTCCTGGGTGGTGTTCATTTCTGGATCTCCAAATAACACACAGGGCTTGGCAAGTATTAGGCCCCCCGTTTAAAAAAAACAAAAAGGATCTTTAGAGGTACAGCACTAGAAAATCATGGAGCCTCTTGGCCAGGCACGGTGGCTCACGCCTGTAATCCTAGCACTTTGGGAGGCTGAGATGGGTGGATCACTTGAGGTCAGGAGTTTGAGACCAGCCTGGCCAACATAGTGAAATGCCATCTCTACTAAAAATACAAAAAACTAGCCAGACGTGGTGGTGGGCGCCTGTAATCCCAGCTATTTTGGTGGCTGTGGCATGAGAATCACTTGAACCTGGGAGATGGAGGTTGTAGTGAGCCAAGATTGCATCACTGTACTCCAGTCTGGGTAACAGAGCGAGACTGTCTTGAAAAGAGAAAGAGGCCTGTCGCAGTGGCTCACACTTGTTGTAGTGGCTCACACTTGTTGCAGTGGCTCACACTTGTTGTAGTGGCTCACACTTGTTGTAGTGGCTCACACTTGTTGTAGTGGCTCACACTTGTTGCAGTGGCTCACACTTGTTGTAGTGGCTCACACTTGTTGTAGTGGCTCACACTTGTTGTAGTGGCTCACGCCTGTAATCCCAGCACTTTAGGAGGCCAAGATGGGCAGATCACTTCAGGTCAGGTGTTTGAGACCAGCCTGGCCAACATGGTGAAAGCCTGTTTCTACTAAAAATGCAAAAATTAGCCAGGCGTGGTGGCAGGCACCTGTAGTCCCGGCTACTTGGGAGGCTGAAGCAAGGGAATCACTTGAACCTGGGAGGCGGAGGTTGCAGTTAGCCAAGATTATGCCACACATTCCAGTCTAGGTGACAGAGCGAGACTCTGTCAAGAAAGAGACAGAGAGAAAGAAAGAGGAAGGAAGGAAGGAAGGAGAAAGAAAGAAAAGAAAAATTATGGAATCTCCTGCTATGCGGCATTCAAAATAAAAAGGTTGGCCTGGAGCTGTGGTGCATACCTGTAGTCCCAGCTACTAGGAAGGCTGAAGCAGGTGGATTGCTTGAGCCCAGGAGTTGGAGGCTGCAGTGGGCTACGATCGCACCAAAACCGAAAACATACTAAGTTATGAGATAGAGCCAACAACGTTTTGATTACCTTTTCCCCACTGTAGTGATTATGTGAATACCTATTCTGAAATTTTAAGAAATAAACTCGACTGGAGTCTGTCTCAAAAAAACAAAACAAAACAAAAAAACCGAAAGAAACTCTTTCCTCCACCTGAATTTTCTTTTTCTTTTTTTTGAGACAGAGTCTCACTGTCACCCAGGCTGGAGTGCAGTGGCGCGATCTCAGCTCACTGCAAGCTCTGCCTCCCGGGTTCACACCATTCTCCTGCCTCAGCCTCCAGAGTAGCTGGGACTACAGGCGCCTGCCACCACACCCGGCTAATTTTTTGTATTTTTAGTAGAGATGGGGTTTCACCGTGTCAGCCAGGATGGTCTCAATTTCCTGACCTCGTGATCCGCCCGCCTCAGCCTCCCAAAGTGCTGGGATTACAGGTGTGAGCCACCACGCCCAGCCCTGAATTTTCTTATGATTTGGAGCCAGTGCTTTGCTGGAGACTGCACGGCAGCCTGCCACAGGCAATTCTTCCAGCACAGTGATTTCATCAAGTGTGCAGTCATTCAGACCTTGGTGTTTTTCAGTATTATCCCTTACACAGTGGTGGCTGCACTAGCTACACCCCAGGCCTGTGGTGTGCAGTGAGAAGGTTTGGGAGGCACTGTGAGGGTTAAGAGGACGAGCAAATAAATGAAGAAAGAGTGAATGATATGGATAAAGCGGAGGGACACTCCTATCTCAATGCCAGTTCTTCCTGGTGCTATCCCCAGAAGCAGCCGGTCTCCTTGAGCACCTACAAGCTCAGCACCACCCCTCTGGGCCCACCATCAGCAGCTTACCCATCGGAGAGCAGGTAGTACTGGCAGGACATGGGGATGCCCTCCTCCGAGTGGACAGTCTGCTCCACGATGAAGACTTCAGCCTGCTGATGGTCTACCTGGATGGTCTGGAAGCCCAGGTTTTGCTGGCAACAGCCAAAATTGGGGGGTGGGAGGTAAGGTGGATGCCCCATCATCTTACCTTAGCCTTTTCTCCATCTCATAACAACCTCAAGACATTTAAGATTGCATCTCCAAACCTCCAAGCTGAGTTGGCGACCCCTCATAGGGAGCTAGCTCCAGGTTGCCCTTGCCCTGACCCCTCCCATGTCATCTAGCTGACCAGGTGCTTCTAGTTGGCAAATTCTGTTACAGGGATGAGAAGCGGTATGGGGAGGGGTGTGGGAGCGGAGAGGGAGGATGAGCTACTAGGGCCAGTGGGTGGAGGTAAAGTGAGGCTTAGAGGTGTGAGACCAGACAGATTTGTGGCCACCTCAGACCTGTGCTGTTGCTGGCAGGCTGTCCCTGTTGTGATTAAAACTTAAACCCCTGTTGTAGCTGCAGCTATGGAGAAAAAAGTGCTAATGTTAAACACATGTTTCAAAGAACACGGAGGGGAATGGATTGTGCTTGTTCATGTCAAATGCATTGCTGCTTAGTGTGTTTTGATAGACAAGCCTGGAATGTAATTTACAAAGATGGTCAAAGAAACACAAATCAGCCCCCAAAGTGTCTCACTGGAAATTGTGTGTTCAGTGGCATGGCTTTAAAATCACCGATTGCAGGAAGTCCTAGGCATGCTGATTATGAAATTTTAGTTAAAAACAAAAAACAAAACAAAACGGAACACCCTTTGGGGTTAAGAAATAATAAAGGAATATTTCAGTAAAGTTGGACATGTTACACTTCCTAAAGTTAAAAAATGATTTATTTTTATTTATTTATTTTTTTGAGACAGAGTCTCCCTCTGTTGCCCAGGCTGGAGTGCAGTTGTGCGATCTCAGCTCACTGCAACCTCCGCCTCCTGGGTTCAAGTGATGATTCTCCTGCCTCAGCCTCCCGAGTAGCTGGGATTACAGGCGCTTGCCACCACACCCAGCTAATAATTTTTGTATTTGTAGTAGAGACAGGGTTTCACCATGTTGGCCAGGCTGATCTTGACCTCCTAACTTCAAGTGATCTGCCCACTTTGGCCTCCCAAAGTGCTGGGATTACAGGCATGAATCACTGCGCCTGGCCAAAATGACGTTTTTTTTTGTTTTTGTTTTTTTTTTTTGAGACAGAGTCTCGCTCTGTCACCCAGGCTGGAGTGCAGTGGCGCGATCTCGGCTCACTGCAAGCTCTGCCTCCCGGGTTCACGCCATTCTCCTGCCTCAGCGTCCTGAGTAGCTGGGACTACGGGCGCCTGCCACCATGCCCCACTGATTTTTTTTTTTGTATTTTTAGTAGAGACGGGGTTTCACAATGTTAGCCAGGATGGTCTAGATCTCCTGACCTTGTGATCGGCCCGCCTTGGCCTCCCAAAGTGCTGGGATTACAGGCATGAGCCACCGCACCTGGCCCAAAATGATGTATTTTTTAAATCACCCCTGCACTATATTTATTTTTTCCTGGACTGACTTCTGTGCGGAAGGGTTGCTTCTCTGAACTGTTCCCACTTCTCAGTCACTCTCAATTCATCTGCCCCTCACTCCCAGACAAACGTGCTTTCCTGCCCTTGAAAGCCCCATTCCCACCTGTGCTGTTTTCTCCCCACCTGCCTCCCTTTTCTACTCCACAGCTGTTCCCCATCTCATTGCTTTTCACGCCTTTTCTAGTTTGCTCCCAAGCCAAGTCCCCTGCCCAGGGGGACCCCTTACATAGGTCAAATGGCAGAGTTTGCCCTCGGTGTCCAAGGTCAGGAAGCGGGCATTGCTGGGCACCATCCGCCGCCAGGCCATCACCCTGAGCAGCACCAGGTTGGCAGCCTCTGAGATGAAGCCCTTGATTGAGCTCCAGGGGAAAGAAGTCACTCCAGTCTTCACTTCCTGTTCAGAACAGATCTGGGTCAGGGTCCTGGAACCAGGAAGGGGCAGGGGACAGGGGGGTGGGCAAGCCAGGTGTTGGGCATACGGTTTTGTTTTTTTTTTTTGAGACGGAGTTTCGCTTTTTGTCACCCAGGCTGGAGTGCAATGGCGCGGTCTCAGCTCACTGCAACCTCCGCCTCCTTGGTTCAAGCGATCTCCTGCCTCAGCCTTTCAAGTAGCAGGGATTACAGGCTACCATGCCTGGCTAAATTTTGTAATTTTAGTAGAGACCGGGTTTCACCATGTTGGCCAGGCTGGTCTTGAACTCCTGACCTGAGGTGATAGGCCCCCTCTGCCTCCCAAAGTGTTGGGATTACAGGCGTGAGCCATTTTTTTTTTTTTTTGAGACAGGGTCTTGCTTTGTTGCCCAGACTGGAGTGCAGTGGTGCGATCTCAGCTCACTGCAACCTCCAGCTCCCGGGTTCAAGCGACTTTCCTGCCTCAGCCTCCTGAGTAGCTGGGATTACAGGCTCACGACACTACGCCCAGCTAATTTTTGTATTTTTATTAGAGACGGGATTTCACCATATTGGCCAGGCTGGTCTCCACTCCTGACCTCAAGTGATACGCCCGCCTTGGCCTCCCAAAGTGCTGAAATTACAGGCGTGAGTCACCACACGCCTGGCCTTCAGCCGGGCATATGGTTTTTAATGAATGAATCCTTGTCTTTTTTTTTTTTTTTTTTCCTTTTTCTGGAGAACGGGGTCTCGCTATATTGCCCAGGCAGGTCTCGAACTCCTAGGCTCAAGCTATCCTCCTGCCTCTTGCTTCTGAGAGCTGGGATTACAGGCGTGAGCCACCGTGCCCAGCCTAATGAATGAATCCTTAGTCTGGACTCCTGGCTTCATCTAATCTGGTCCCCCCTCAGGGTTCTGAAGAGGACATTGTGAAAGAAAAATAAATCTTGGGACCCCAAATCACTAAGCCAAAGGGAAGTCAAGCTGGGAACTGCTTCAGGCAAAGCTGCCTCCCATTTTATTCCTAAACAAGGTAGCTACTAAGAGAAAAAAAAGCTATATGCCTCCCTCACTATTTGCCCACAAGGAAATTCCTTGTGGACAAAGGACAGACAGAACTCAAAGTCATCCCTCTGCTCACGTGAGATAAATGCATATCTGATGGCTTTCTCTGCTTTATTGTTTCACTAAGCCAGAGTAAGGCATAAGTGACTACTTTTCTACCCCCCATCGCATGTAAATTGTGTATTCAGTGAAAGTCTAATCAGAAACTTAAAAGCATGTCTCTTATCTGCCTATGACTTGGAAGCCCCCTCCCTGCCTTGAGTTGTCCTGCCTTTTCCAATGAACCAATGTACATCTTTTTTTTTTTTTTTGAGACAGAGTCTTGCTCTGTCGCCCAGGCTGGAGTGCAGTGGCGTGATCTCAGCTTAGTGCAAGCTCCACTTCCCGGGTTCACGCTGTTCTCCTGCCTCACCCTCCCGAGTAGCTGGGACTACAGGCGCCTGCCACCACGCCCGGCTAATTTTTTGTATTTTTACGTCTGGTGAACCAATGTACATCTTACACGTGTTGATTGATGTTTTGTGTCTCCTTAAAATGTATAAAACCAAGCTGTGGGCCGGGCGCGGTGGCTCACGCCTGTAATCCCAGCACTTTGGGAGGCTGAGGCAGGCGGATCACCTGAGGTCAGGAGTTTGAGATCAGCCTGGCCAACAGGGAGAAACTCCCTCTCTACTAAAAATACAGAATTAGCCGGGTGTGGTGGCACATGCCGGTAATCCCAGCTACTCGGGAGGCAGAGGCAGGAGAATCACTTGAACCCGGGAGGTGGAGGTTGCAGTGAGCCGAGATCACACCGTTGCACTCCAGCCTCTGCAACAAGAGTGAAACTCTGTCTCAAAAAAAAAAAACAAGCTGTGCCCCAACCACTTTGGGTTCACCTGGACACCTGGCTGTGTCATGTGCGCGTCCTTAACCTTGGCAAAATAAACTCTCTAAATTGATCGGGACCTGTCTCAAATATTCTGGGTTCACAGTGTGGAGTGCAACTCCCATCTGGCTCTCATCCTTACCTCACCCTCCTTGATACTTCTGGTCACAGCCAGCTGATCATCCTGCTTCAGCAAACTCATCTTCCGTTCCATGGGGAGGATGAGGAACTGAGGGCCAGAGCATGCGGGGGAGGATCAGGGACTCCCTGGGTCCCCCAGAGGTCACCTGACCCTTCTCCATTAATGAGAAAACTGAGGTTTAAAGATTGTGACTTAAAAAAAAGAAGCAGCCGGGCTGGGCGCGGTGGCTCACGCCTGTAATCCCAGCACTGTGGGAGGCCGAGGCGGGCGGATCACGAGGTCAGGAGATTGAGACCACCCTGGCTAACACGGTGAAACCCCGTCTCTACTAAAAATACAAAAATTAGCTGGGTGTGGTGGCACATGCCCGTAGTCTCAGCTACTTGGGAGGCTGAGGCAGGAGAATTGCTCGAACCCGGGAGGCGGAGGTTGCAGTGAGCCGAGATTGCACCACTACACTCCAGCCTGGGCAACAGAGCGAGACTCCATCTCAAAAACAAACAAACAAACAAACAAAAAACCAAGCAGCAGGGCCGGGTGTTGTGGCTCATGCCTGTAATCCCAGCATTTTGGGAGGCCCAGGCGGGCAGATCACTTGAGGTCAGGAGTTCAAGACCAGCCTGGCCAACATGGCAAAACCCCATCTCTATTAAAGATACAAAAATTAACCAGGTGTGGTGGTGCACGTCTGTAATTCCCAGCTACTTGGGAGGCTGAGACAGGAGAATTGCTTGAACCCGGAAGGTGAAGGTTGCAGTGAGCTGACATTGCACCACTGCACTCCAGCCTGGGTGATAAGAGCAAGACTCTGTCTCAAAAATAATAATAATAATAAAATATAAAAAAATAAAAAGCAGCAGCAACAAAAACCAAAAAACACCTTTCATACATAGTGAAGCTGAAGAATAGCAGTCGTGTTATGATGCAATATAAAGTTCAAAAACAGTACACTTCAGAACACTGGTTTTAAAAGATGGGGTGGGCCAGGGGCAGGGACAGCAGGTTGCCACTGATAAGTTCTCCTGATACCCAAACTCTGAACCCAGCCCACACCAGCCCTCCTCCAGCCTGAGAGCCCAGTGCCTCCCTGGAGGCCTGGTGGGCTGGCCTTTCCCAGAGCCTAGCCTTCCCTGGGGGCCTGTTTCACCTGGCCTTCAAGTCTCCCAGCTCTGTGCCCCTCACACCCAGCCCCAGCCACTTAATTAACTTGTGGAATGTGAACATGACCTGTTTACACACTGGAAACTACTCAAGTCTAAAAACCTTCCCACAGAAACCAGAAACCATCCCCAACCTTTTTTTTTTTTTTTTTTTGAGACAGAGTCTCCCTCTGTCGCCCAGGCTGGAGTGCAGTGGTGTGATCCTGGCTTACTGCGACCTTCGCCTCCTGGGTTCAAGCAATTCTCCTGTCTCAGCCTCCCATGTAGCTGGGATTACAGGTGCCCACCACCATGCCCAGATAATTTTCTTTTTGCATTTTTAGTAGAGGTGGGGTTTCACCATCTTGGCCAGGCTGGTCTTGAACTCCTGACCTTATGATTCACCTGCCTCGGCCTCCCAAAGTGTTGGGATTACAGGTGTGAGCCACTGTGCCCGGCTAATTTTGTGTTTTTAGTAGAGACAGGGTTTCTCCATGTTGGTCAGGCTGGTCTTGAACTCCTGACCTCAGGTGATCCGCCTGCCTCAGCCTCCCAAATTGCTGGGATTACAGGCGTGAGCCACCGTGCCCAACCTACATCTTTTTTTTTTTTTTTTGAGACAGGGTCTCATTCTGTCACCCAGGCTGGAGTACAGCGGCATGCACACTGCTCACTGCAGTCTCGACCTCCTGGGCTCCACTGAACCTTCCACAGCAGCCTCCCAAGTAGCTGGGACTACAGACACACATTACCACACCCAGCTACTTTTTGTATTTTTTTGTACAAAAATTATAAACATTTTTGGTGGGTTTTGCCATGTTGCCCAGGCTCAAACTCCTGGGCTCAAGGGATCCTCCCACTTTGGCCTCCCAAAGTGCTGGGATTATAGGCTTGAGCCATTGTGCCTGGCCCACCCTCATTGTTTTTTAATTTTTTTCTTGAGACGGAGTCTTGCTCTGTCACCCAGGCTGGAGTGCAGTGGCGCAATCTCGGCTCACGGCAACCTCTGCCTCCTGGGTTCAAGCGATTCTCCTGCCTCAGCCTTCTGAGTAGCTGGGACTACAGGTGTGCACCACCATGCCTGGCTAATTTTTGTAGAGATGGGGTTTTGCTATGTTGGCCAGGCTGGTCTTGAACTCCTGACCTCAGGGTGATCCGCCCACCTCTGCCTCCCAAAGTGCTGGGATTACAGGTGTGAACCACTGTGCCCAGCCCAGCCCCGTGTTTTAAAATCAGTTTTCTGAAGTGCGTTGCTTTTGAGCTTTACATTGCATCATAACACGATTGCTATTCTTCAGCCTCACTGTGTATGAAATAGGTTTTTTGGTGTGTTGTTGCTGCTGTTTTTTAAGTCAAAATCTCTCTTCTCTCCCCTGGATTGGGTCAAGGCTGGGGCCCTGGGAAGTACCTTGATGAAGTCTTGGCTGTGCTGTTCCATGAGCTCCAGCTTCTCTGAGAGATAGCCTGGGGTGCAGGGACACAGGCATTGACGTCACAGGAGATGTGGGTCAGAGGCTGAAGGAAGGGAAGGTGGTGGCGCAGCTGGAGGACTAGGTGTAATACGGTCCCAGAAAAACTACAGGATGGGTAAGATGTGCCCTCATCCCGAGTCCATGAGGAACTCGCTCGTCCCTCTCCCACCCCATGCCTTGTCCTGGTCCAAGGCAAAGCCAAGGGCTTGGTCCTGAAAAAAGATTCTAGGAATTGGTGGAGGGGAGGGGTGGAGGAAGGGGAGAGTGACGGGCATCAGGCAGCAGGAACGCTACCCAGGAGGGAATTTCCGCAGAGCATTTTGTCCAAGAAGCCTCGGCTAGAGGCATGCACGAAGAGGCAGTATGTCAGCATGCCGAGTTTTTCCTGGTATTTCCCTCTCTGCACCTCAATGGTCAGCTCTCCCTGAGGCTCCCCGGTGTCTGAGACCATGGCCAGCGTCTCAGAGAAGAACAGCATCTGTAGCTCCTCCTCGTCTAGGGTGAGGGGCCCGTGGGAACAGATAAAGCCCCTGCTCCTGGGCCCCAATGCAATCCTCTGACCCCATGACCACCAGTGTCCCCACAGTCCCCACCTGCCTCCTCATCCCACAGCCTTCCTCACTGGCACGGACAGGTGAAGACTCCTGCCCCATGTCCCCATGTCCCTGGGGGGCCTTCCCTTGAAGAATGTCAACAAACAGGCCTCAGGCCTTTTCTGAGTCCCAGGAGAATCAAGGAAGAGAGAGAGAGAGAGAGAGAGACTGGACTTTCTTTCTTCCCTCCTCTCCAGACTTGCACCCCTCCTGCACCCCCAACCCCGACACTGTCTGAGCTCACGGAGGGAGATGAGGAAGTCGATGGCTTCAGCATTGGCCTCTGGGAGTGGCAGACACTCCGCACCTGAGGGCTGGTGGTCCTTAGCTCTGGAGCCTACAGAGGGATGAGAGGCTAAGATGGCAGACCCTGGGGAGAAGGGCAGGGGTCAGGGAGGCAAGGCAGGGTACCTCAGTCCTGGCCCCAGCACCCAAGAACAGAATCCTCTAAGACTACCCCGAGGGTGGATTGGGAAGAAAGAAGAGGATCCCCGCCTCCAGCCCCAGCAGTCCTCTTCCCACCTGTGGAGTAAACCTTGGAGGACATGCTGTGGGCCTGCCTCTACCCGGTCTGTGTCCAGCTGTCTCCATGGCAACCAGAGCTGGACAGTGCCTCTTAAAGGGCCATCAACCCACTTTACTACACCCAGACCTTGGAGGGAACTGACATTGCAGGTTTGGGGCTCAGCACAAGCTTGAGGTGTTGTCCAGCAGAGGGAGCATTTGATATTCTTTTTTTTTTCTTTTTTGAGACGCAGTCTCACTCTGTCACCCAGGCTGGAGTGCAGTGGCGCATTCTCAACTCACTGCAACCTCTGCCTCCCGGGTTCAAGCAATTCTTCTTGAGGTCTCAGCCTCCTGAGTAGCTGGGACTACAGGCGCACACCACCGCGCCCAGCTAATTTTTGTATTTTTAGTAGAGATGGGGTTTCATCATATTGGCCAGGCTGGTCTTGAATTCCTGAGCTCGTGATCCTCCTGCCTCAGCCTCCCAGAGTGCTGGGATTACAGGTGTGAGCCACCGCGCCTGGCCCACATTTGATATTCTTAAGAGGCAGAGTGAAGAAATGGATCATTAGAATGACCTTAGAAGAGGCCAGGTGCAGTGTCCCACGCCTGTAATCCCAGCACTTTGGGAGTCCCAGGCAGGTGGATCACTTGAGGCCAGGAGTTTGAGATCCAGCCTGGCCAACATGGTGAAACCCATCTCTACTAAAAATACAAAAATTACCAGGGAGTGGTGGCACATGCCTGTAATCTGTCTCAAAAAAAAAAAAAAATGACCTTAGAAGATATGAACGAAAGTCAGACAGAGTCTCAAATGCACACTATCCAATTAGCTGTTACATGAATATCTCTGCAAGTTACAGTTCTAATACATGTAACAATAATAACAACAATGACAACATAGCAAACTCTTTGACTGGACTTATTCCTGGTGAGGCGCTTTTTTTTTTTTTTTTTTAGAGAGTCTCACTCTGTTGCCAGTCTGGAGTGCAGTGGCGCCATCTTGGCTCACTGCAACCTCTGCCTCCTGGGTTCAAGTGATTCTCCTACCTCAGCCTCCCGAGTAGCTGGAGCTACAGGAGTGTGCCACCAAGCCCAGCTAATTTTTGTATTTTAATTTTAATTTTATTTATTTATTTATTTGTTTGTTTTAATTATTTTTGAGAAAGAGTCTCACTCTGTCACCCAGGCTAGAATGCAGTGGCATGATCTCAGCTGCAACCTCCTCCTGCCAGGTTCAAGTGATTCTCCTGCCTCAGTCTCCCAAGTAGCTGGGACTACAGGCACCCGCCACCACACCTGGCTAATTTTTGTATTTTTAGTAGAGACGGGGTTTCACCATGTTGGCCAGGCTGGTCTTGAACTCCTGAGCTCAAGTGATCCACCTGTAGAGTCCAGCCCTACGGGGCTTAGCAGGTGTTCTCCCTGTGTGTGGAGACAAGAGATCGTAATAAATAAAGACACAAGACAAAGAGAAAACAGCTGGGCCCGGGAGACCACTACCATCAAGACACGGAGACTGCTAGTGGCCCAGAATGGCTGGGCGCGCTGATATTTATTGCACACAAGACAAGGGGGCATGGTGAGGAGGGCGAGTCTTCTAAGTGATTGACAAGGTGAAGCAAGTCACATGATCACCGGACAGGGGGCCCTTCCCTCTTAGGTAGCCGAAGCAGAGAGAGAGAAGGCAGCATACATCAGCGTTTTCTTCTATGCACTTATAAGAAAGATCAAAGACTTTAGGACTTTCACTATTTCTTCTACCGCTATCTACTACAAACTTCAAAGAGGAACCAGGGGTACGGCAGGAACATGAAAGTGGACAAGCAGCGTGACCTTTGGAGCACAGCACCACAGGCAGGGGTTTAGGCCTCCGGATGACTGCGGGCAGGCCTGGATAATATCCAACCTTCCACAAGAAGCTGGTGGAGCGGAGTGTCCCTGACTCCTCCAAGGAAAGGAGACTCCCTTTCGCGGTCTGCTAAGTAATGGGCGTCTTCCCAAACACTGGCATTACCGCTTGACCAAGAAGCCCTCAAGTGGTCCTTATGGGGGCGTGACAGAGGGCTCACCTCTTGCCTTCTAGGTCACTTCTCACAATGTCACTTCAGCATCTGACCCTATACCCGCCGGTTATTCCTAGGTTATATTAGTAATGCAACAAAGAGTAATATTAAAAGCTAATGATTAATAATGTTTATAATAATGATTGATAATTATCCATGATCATCTCTATATCTACTTTGTATTATGACTATTCTTATTCTAACCATTTTCTTTATTATACTGAAACAGTCTGTGCCTTCAGTCTCTTGCCTCGGCACCTGGGTAATCCTCCGCCTACACTTCCTTGGTCTTAGACCTGCGGGCCTCAGCCTGGTCAGCCAGGAGCTTCTTGTAGGCCTTGTCTGCTTTCAGCTTGTGGATGTGTTCCAGGATAATCCGCTTGTTTTTGAACACGTTCCCCTTCACCTTCAGGTACAGGCTGTGATACATGTGGCGATCAATCTTCTTAGATTCACGGTATCTTCTGAGTAGCCAGCACAGAATCCTCATTCTCCTTATCCACGTGACCTCTGGCATTCGGACGTTGGCTGTACCCTTCCGCTTACCTATGCCCGTGTGCCTGCCCTTCCGGGAGGCCAAGGTGTTTTTCCGGCATGGAGCCTGGGAATGGACCATCACAGGCTCGCCGATGATCAGCCCATCTTTGATTAGCTTTCGGATCTGCTGATGGGAGCTGGCATTGGCGATTTCATTGGTCTCACTGGGGTCCAACCAGACCTTCTTGCCACAGCAGAGGACACTAGAAGCGAACCTCTTCTAAAGCCTGAGCATATTTATGGCTGAGGCTGCAGCAGCGAAAGGAAAGAACTCTGTTATTTCAGGTTCTTAAAATGTTTAAAATTGGTATATTAGAGTGCTTAAAAGATACGTCTGCAGATTCAAGTTTAAATTGGGTTATTGAATAATTGATTTCGAATTTTAAAGTTTCTTATTGAGATTGCAAGTAGAACCAGAACATTAAAAAAAAATAAAATTAAGATTTACTGTATTTATATGTTTACTTTTATTAGGTTGCAGTAAAGGTATTTGGGAGGCTGGTTTATCAATCAATCGCTTTAAAAAAGGAAATAAAATATATTGGATGAACAACTGCAGTATAAGCTGCCTAAAGAAGTTTTAATTTTGAAAATAAGACCAACCAATTATTAATTAAAGCCCCCTTGGCTGGGTGCAGGGGCTTACACCTGTAATCCCATGGGAGCCCAAGGTGGGTGGATGATTTGAAGCCAGGAGTTGAAGACCAGCCTGGGCAACATAGTGAGACCCTGTTTCTAAAAAATGTTAACATTCACTAGATTTATGATGAGAATTATATGACTGGTAAGTTGAACTTAAAAGTTTTAAAAATACTTTTGTTTGTTTGTTTGAGGCAGTCTCGCTCTGTTCCCCAGGCTGGAGTGCAGTGGCTCAATCTTGGCTCACTGCAAGCTCCGCCTCCCGGGTTCACGCAATTCTCCTGTCTCTCAGCCTCCTGAGTCACTGGGACTACAGGTGCCTGCCACCACACCGGCTAATTTTTTTGTATTTTTAGTAGAGACAGGGTTTCACCACGTTAGCCAGGATGGTCTTGATCTCCTGACCTCGTGATCCACCCGCCTCAGCCTCCCAAAGTGCTGGGATTACAGGCGTGAGCCACCGCGCCCAGCCAATACTTATGTTTTAAAATTTATATTTTCCTATTCAACATAGTATTGGAAGTTCTGGCCAGAGCAGTCAGGCAAGAGAAAGAAAAAAAGGGCATTCAAATAAGAAGAGAGGAAGTCAAACTATCCCTGTTTGAAGATGACATGATCCTATATCTAGAAAACCCCATCATCTCAGCCCAAAAGCTTCTTAAGCTCATTAGCAACTTCAGCAAAGTCTCAGGATACAAAATCAACGTGCAAAAATCGCTAGCATTCCTATATACCAACAACAGGCAAGCAGAGAGCCAATTAATGAACGAACTCCCATTCACTATTGCCACAAAAAGAATAAACTACCTAGGAATACAGCTAACAAGGAAAGTGAAAGATCTCTACAAGGATAACTACAAACCACTGTGCAGAGAACTCAGAGATGACACAAACAAATGGAAAACCATTCCACGCTCATGGATAGGAAGAATCAATATCATAAAATGGCCATACTAGTCAAAGCAATTTATAGATTCAGTGCTGTCCCCATTAAACTACAATTGTCATTCTTCACAAAACTAGAAAAAACTATTTTAAAATTAATATTGGATGAAAAAAGAGCCCAAATAGCTAAAGCAACCCTAAGCAAAAAGAATAAAGCTGCATCCATCACACTACCTGACTTCAAACTACACTACAGGGCCACAGTAACCAAACAGCATGGTACTGGTAAAAGAACAGACACATAACTTTGTAACAGGTCTGGAAGCTCTGAGTTTATCTTGGGACCTCAAGAGAGGATCACCCAACTCACAGGTGTTAGAGGATACAAACCCATGGCTGGGCTTGGCTTTAAAAGTCTTATCTGAAATTCCTTGTGAAACAGAGTTTCATTAAAGCCAATGCAAAAGGCCTATGTAAGTAAAAATAACCATTCTTGCTGCACTTTATGCAAATAATCAGGCCAAGTATAAGATTGTAGGATATAATAAATTCCTCTTCAAAGGTTTTAGCCTATAAATTGTTAAGCACAATGAGTTCTGAGATCCTCTTCAAAGAACCAATGTATCAGTATGTTGAGCTCTCCTGTTCTTTGTTCTTCATTTTAAAGTTTCTCGTTCTTTACATCTCCTTGCCCCTAGTTATAGTAAACAACCCCCTCCTAGCCTCTGTCACCTGCTCTGACCTTAGTCACCCTTGGTCACCTGCTCTGTTGTTAGTCATCCTGAGTCACCTGTTCTGTAACCATCCTTCCTGCCAAACTACCTATCCCACCACTCTGGCTCATACCCCTGCTCTCTTTAAAATAGCCAATCAGAATTAGCTTAGACTGTGTGGTCCAACCCTAGCCAATAGGGGAAAGACACAGCAGTAGGGACTAGCTGAGTTAGGATAAGAACCCCTTCCCCTCCCTTGTTCAGGTGTGCTCTCGCCATTGCTCCATCAGTGAGACACACCCTTCTATGGAAGTAAAATTGCCTTGCTGAGAAAATTAAATTTATGTTTGAGTGCTATTTCTTTTCTTTTTCTTTTCTTTTTTTTTTTTTGAGATGGAGTTTCACTCTGTGGCCCAGGCTGGAGTGCAGTGGTGCAATCTAGGCTCACTGCAAGCTCTGCCTCCCGGGTTCACACCATTCTCCTGCCTCAGCCTCCTGAGTAGATGGGACTATGGGCGCCCACCACCACGCCTGGCTAATTTTTTGTGTTTTTAGTAGAGACGGGGTTTCACCGTGTTAGCCAGGATGGCCTTGATCTCCTGACCTTGTGATCTGCCCACATCAGCCTCCCAAATTGCTGGGATTACAGGTGTGAGCCACCACACCTGGTCTTGAGTGCTATATATTTCTTTTGCAGCCCTGATAATTTATTTCTAACAGGACTAAAGTTTATTCATAATTAGTGCTTACCAAAAATGAGGACTGAAGAGAAAAATTTTGATCCAAAGCTTATCATACATTTGTCATTAAATCCTAGTTTCATTAATTGTTTTTAAACTTTTTGCTTACATTTTAGACTAACCCTGCTTATTCCTGTGAATCAAGAGGTGATCTTCTGCAGCTTGGGGAAAAAAAAGCGATGGGTAAGGTAAAAAGGTGAATCAATACTCTAGTTCTGGGCAATTATCTTGCAAATTTTGCCAGGTAAAGAAAGTGAGTAAGGTGCTCATAACCGGGAGGTTTCTTTGTTTGGGAAAATAAAACCAAGGAACTTCAGAGACCCTCAAAGGGGAATTCTATATCTTGGCAAGTAAAAAATTTTTTTTGAGACAGAATTTCGCTCTTGTTGCCTGGGCTGGAGTGTAATGGCACAATCTTGGCTCACTGCAACCTCCGCCTCCCAGGTTCAAGCAATTCTCCTGCCTCAGCCTTCTGAGTAGCTGGGATTACAGGCATGCGCCACCATGCCCCGCTAATTTTTTGTATTTTTTTGTAGAGACGGGGTTTCTCCATGTTGGTCAGGCTGGTCTTGAACTCCCGACCTTAGGTGACCTGCCCACCTTGGCCTCCGAAAGTGCTGGGATTGCAGGCTTGAGCCACCGCGTCCGGCCAGCAAGTAAAATATTAGGTGGAAATTATCTACCACACCACACTTGTGGAAATTGCTGTCCTCACTCTACTATTTGCAATAGTGTTATACACAGTAGCACCTTCTAACTAAAATATTGGACAGTTTCCATTGCTGTCCTATTTTGCTTAATTATTATCCTTATAACTGGGATAATAGTTATTGACAAAAAGGAAGCATAAAAGTTTTACTATCACTAAGTCAGCTAGGACTTTTTAATTGGGTTTAGTGATGCACTTTTTTTGGTGGGGGACGGAGTTTTGCTGTCTTGCCCAGGCTGGAGTGCAGTGGTGCAATCTCGGCTCACTGCAAGCGCTGCCTTCCGGGTTCACGCCATTCTCCTGCCTCAGCCTCCTGAGTAGCTGGGACCACAGGTGCCCGCCAGCACGCCTGGCCAATTTTTTGTATTTGTTTAGTAGAGACAGGGTTTCACTGTGTTAGCCAGGATGGTCTCGATCTCCTGACCTCGTGATACGCCCGCCTCGGCCTCCCAAAATGCTGGGATTACAGGCATGAGCCACTGCACCCTGCCCTAGTGATGCACTTTTAAATGAAACATGCTGCTTTTGGATTAACACCTAGTAAAGTAAAGGAAAATCTACAGGTACCTAAAGATAAAATCAAAATTATTAACAGGCTCAGGGAAAATGCCAGCTTCAGCCCTCAGTGGCTACAATCCCTCTTTAAGAAATTACAGTCTTCTTTATGGAATGGTTAATCCCTTTATTAAGCCCTCTCTTGCTTATATGTCTTGTATTGATATTTGGACGAAGTCTACTCAGTACTATAACTCAAATTGTTTCTTCTCGCCTAGAAGCAATCAAACCCCAAATGGTGCTGCAAACTGAACCACACACGGACACGCCATTCGTCCAAGAACCCCTAAATCAACCCCAGCAGGAGCCCTGGCTGCTGTTCCCCATTCAACATCCCTTTTCAGTAGGAAATAGCCAGAAAGAGTCGTTGCCCAAAACCCCTTAACAGCAGTTAGCGTGATATCGCCGCAGGGAGGAATGTGGTAGGAGTTATTAAGAATAAGAAATTGAGGCCAGGCACGGTGGCTCATGCCTGTAATCCCAGCACTTTGGGAGGCTGAGGCGGGTGGATCATGAGGTCAGGAGATCGAGACCATCCTGGCTAACACGGTGAAACCCCACCTCTACTAAAAATACAAAAAATGAGCCGGGCGTGGTGGTGGGCGCCTGTAGTCCCAGCTACTCAGGAGCCTGAGGCAGGAGAATGGTGTGAACCTGGGAGGCGGGGCTTGCAGTGAGCAGAGATTGTGCCACTGCACTCCAGCCTGGGCAACAGAGCAAGACTCAGTCTCAAAAAAAAAATAAAAATAAAAATAAGAAATTGGCAGGTGAGGTGGCTCACACCTGTAATCCTGGCACTTTGGGAGGCTGAGATGGGCGGATCACAAGGTCAGGAGATCAAGGCCATCCTGGCTAACACGGTGAAACCCCGTCTCTACTAAAAATACAAAAAATTAGCTGGGTGTGCGGCATGCACCCGTAGTCCCAGCTACTTGGGAGGCTGAGGCAGGAGAATCGCTTGAACCCGGGAGGTGGAGGTTGCAGTGAGCCGAGATCGCACCACTGCACTCCAGCCTGGTGACAGAGGGAGACTCTGTCTCAAAAAAAAAAAAAAAAGAAGACAGCCGCCCTGTCCGGGAGGGAGGTGGGGGGCCAGCCGCCCCATCAGGGAGGGAGGCGGGGGGCAGCCCCCGCCCGGCCAGCCGCCCCGTCCGGGAGGTGGAGGGCACCTCTGCCCGGCCGCCCCTTCTGGGAAGTGAGGAGCCCCTCTGCCCGGCCGCCACCCCGTCTGGGAGGTGTACCCAACAGCTCATTGAGAACGGGCGATGATGACGATGGCGGTTTTGTCGAATAGAAAAGGGGGAAATGTGGGGAAAAGATAAGAGAAATCAGATTGTTGCTGTGTCTGTGTAGAAAGAAGTAGACATAAGAGACTCCATTTTGTTCTGTACTAAGAAAAATTCTTCTGCCTTGGGATGCTGTTGATCTATGACCTTACCCCCAACCCGGTGCTCTCTGAAACATGTGCTGTGTCCACTCAGGGTTAAATGGATTAAGGGCGGTGCAAGATGTGCTTTGTTAAACAGATGCTTGAAGGCAGCATGCTCGTTAAGAGTCATCAATCCAAGTACCCAGGGACACAAACACTGCGGAAGGCCCCAGGGTCCTCTGCCTAGGAAAACCAGAGACCTTGGTTCACTTGTTTATCTGCTGATCTTCCCTCCACTATTGTCCTATAACCCTGCCAAATCCCCCTCTGCGAGAAACACCCAAGAATGATCAATAAAAATAAATAAATAAATAAATAAAAAAGAAGACATACATGTGGACAATAAACATATGAATAAAAGCTCAACATCACTCATCATTAGAGAAATGCAAATCAAAACCACAATGAGATACCATCTCACACCAGTCAGAATGGCTGTTATTAAAAAGTCAAAAAATAACAGACGCTGGAAAGGTTGTAGAGTAAAAGGAACGCTTATACACTGTTGGTGGGAGTGTAAATTTGTTCAACCAATGTGGAAGACAGTGTGGTGATTCCTCAAAGACCTAAAGACAGAACTACCATTCGACCCAGCAATCCCATTACTGGTTATATACACAAAGGAATATGAGTTGTTCTATTATAATGATACGGTGTGGCTTTTTGTCCCCACCCAAATTTCATCTTTTTTTTTTTTTTTTTTTTTTTGGGACAGAATCTCCCTCTGTTGCCCAGGCTGGAGTACAGTGGTGCGATCTTGGCCTACTTCAACCTCTGCCTCCCGGGTTCAGCGATTCTCGTGCCTCAGTCTCCTGAGTAGCTGGGATTACAGGCGCTCACCATCATGCCTTGCTAAGTTTTGTATTTTTAGTAGAGACGGGGTTTCACCATGTTGGCCAGGATGGTCTTGATCTCCTGACCTCGTGATCCGCCTGCCTCGGCCTCCCAAAGTGCTGGGATTACAGGCGTGAGCCACCACGCCCGGCCCTTTAATCATTTTTATGAACTGAAAACCAGTGTCACTTGTCAAAAATAAATATTGAACCCAAATATAAATATAATGAAAACAAAATGATGTTGTTAAAGCTTAATTAGAGACATTTCCCAACTAAAGTGTGAACCTGGATCCCGGGTCTTTCTTTCCAAAGACATTAAAGACAGACTAGTGCCAAGACCGTGTCCTTGAAGTCCAATTGATTGCTGTGCTGTGGCCACGTACAGCCACCCTACTTTGGCCAGTGGTACACTTGTGTATCTCAAGCTTTGGGAAACATTGAGATAAGCAAATCGTAAACCCTGAACAAATGCCCATGGGCCTTGGGAGGAACATATTTTAGGCATCATTTCTCTCTCTCTTTTTAAAAAAAAATTTTTTTTTTTTTTTTGTTTTTTGAGACACAGTCTCATTCTGTCGCCCAGGCTGGAGTGCAGTGGTGCGATCTTGGCTCACTGCAACCTCCGCCTCCTGGGTTCACGTGATTCTCCTGCCTCAGCCTCCTGAGTAGCTGGGATTATAGGCTCCTGCCACTATGTCTGGCTAATTTTTTGTATTTGTAGTAGAGATGAGGTTTCACTATGTTGGCCAGACTGGTCTCGAACTCCTGACCTTGTGATCCACCCGCCTCAGCCTCCTAAAGAGCTGGGATTATAGATGTGAGCCACTGCGCCCAGCCTTTGGGCATCATTTCTGATCAAAACTCTTGAAGTGCCTAACTGCAAGTTAGCAGGCCTGGAACTGAGATGGGAAAACTGTGAGAAAGTTCTCTGCTGTTTTCACTCATGTAGCAACAAAGACAAGCTGTTGGGTGATCAAGTCTTGATTAAATCATTCATTCATTCAACATTTACTGAGCGCCTACTGTGTGCTAGGCACCATGCTAGGCGCAGAAATACAGAGATGCATAAGATACAGTCCATGCCCTTAAGGATTCACAGTCTAGAAGGGGAGACAAACATGTAAACAAGTAAAATACAGTGTGATAAGTGCCACAAGAGAAGCATTGACAAAGTGCAGAGGTAGCCTGGAGGGGAGGGGCACAGGGGTTGCCTTCCTGGAGGAGGGGGCCTTTGAGGGGATCATGAGAGATGAACTTGCCAGGCAGACAAGGCAGGAGGAGCAGGGGAAGGCATTCCAGTCGGAAGAAACAGCATGAGCGAAGGCACAGAGGCATGAAACTGCATGTCTTGCTTGGTGAGTGGGGAACTCTAACTAGTCTGGTGGTATTGCTAAAGTGTACTAGAGGCTGTGGCTGGAGAAGGGGGCAGAGGCCAGATCATGAGGGGAAACTGAGGGCAGAGGCATCTTAGAGGGTCACCAGAGGTGAGCAGAGCCCGAGGGCAGGCTTTGGCACAGGAAAAGAGGGCTCCTGGCTGACTCAAGGTACACCTGCCTGAGGACCACAGGGTTCCTTGCTGTGGCTCCAAAGGGATCTCGACCCAAGAGTAGAGGAGCAGCAGAGCTGGAGGTGAAGCAGAGGGGTCGGGCCAGGTCTGGGACCCAGAGCTGCCATGCACTCCCGCGCTCTGCTCACAGACTTCTGATTTCCAACCTGCACGTCAGAGCCCCCTCCTGCCAGCCGGGTGGGGGCCTGGACCCAGTGGGAAATCACATGGGAATATGGCTGGCAAACTGCAAAGGGCCAGATGAGTGTCAGGTTACAGAATAAATCTTTACTAACTCAAAGAAGAAAAGGGCTGCGGATAAAACAGGAAAGATTAGTTAGATGGAGGAAGGCAGGCAGACGGGCCTAAGAACAAGGGCCAAAATGAGAATACAGCAGCGGCCAAAGAGGACCGTGGCTGTCTTTCCCCTGGCAAGGAGGGGCCCTTTTGGCCCAGGGCAGAGGCAGAGGCCAGTGGGTACAACCAGGCCAGATGTGCAAGGAGAGCGTGTGACCTGCAAGACTGTGGGGCTCCACACTCCAGACTCCAGTGTCTCCTTAGCCCAATAAGGAGGTTTCCTTGGCAATCAGGACCCTCCTTCTTCCAGGCTGTAGGGAGACCACTGAGGCAGAAGAGTGGCCAGCCAGCCTTCCAGCCCTTCAGTGTTCTTAGGAATGGCTCTGTCTGAAAAATGGCTTTCCAGGGATGGGTGGGGCAGGGAGGCTGTGGGAAGAGGGCAGAGTCTCAGGACACCAGAGTCCAGCTGCCCCTCTGAGTGGTGCTTTTGCAAGGCATCACACTTGAGGCCACTGTGAGGGGCTGAGCTTCTTTCCCAACCCTGGATGGGGGAAGGGCAAGATGGACTCAACCTGATCGTGGGCCCCTCCACCCTGGGTTCCAGGGCTACAGTGAGATGAGGCCTCCTGACGGAGAAGCTAACAGCAGCCCCCATGTCCTTGCTGCCGTCCCAGGAGTAGGGAAGGAGGAGGGGACCCTCCCAGTTGGTAGGGTCTGGAGATGTCCCGAGACCCCTCCTTTCCTCTTGCCGTTGATGAGGCAGCCTCGCGCTGCAGGGTTCCCAGCCTCCAACCGGCCCCCTTCTCTTGGCCTCACAGTCTCATCGCCTGATCCCTCCCCTCCCCTGAGCAGTGTGGGGGATGATGCCCGCTTGGGTGCCGATGGAGGTGGTGGTGTTAGCGATGAGAAGGATGATGAGGTGTTGGTGGTGGTGGCCTCCCCATGCGGGAGTGGCTGGGCTGGGGGCGCTGGGGGCATCACTTGCTCTTGTGCATATCCTTCAGCCGGCGGAGCTCTTCCAGGAGCTGGGCCCGGGAGTAGTCATCATCCCCAGTGGGGCCCGGCCCCGGCCCCAGAGCCTCCTGTAGCGCCAGGCAGTGGGTTCTCAGGAACGGGTTGTAGGAGCGCTCCTCTCCCAGGGTAGATGGGCACTGTGGGTGAGAGGAACCAGGTTTGGTGGAGAGAAGCTGGGAAATGGACCAAGACAGAGAAGCCTGACCCGACCCCTGCCCCATCCTGGAGTTCAGGAGTTCTGACTTGAGGGCCCATGGGCCAAACAGGTCAGAGCTTTGGGGAGGTGCTCGCAGGCCTGGGGTCAGCATGGATGGGTTCCCGTTGGGGCTGAGTGCCTGCCCACACAGCTCCTCCTGGACCCCGAGTCCCTCACCGTGCCCTTGCGCTCCAGCCGCTGCCGCTGCACCCACTGCATCTTCCTCTCCCGGGCCAGGTTCTCGGGCTCCACCACACCTGCAAAGCCCAGGTTCTCCTCTGCATACTCATGACCTACCGACAGCCATGAGGGTGAGACACAGAGCAGAGAGAGATTGGTGGTACAGTCAGAACAGTCTTCCCTGCCCCAGGTCCAGGCTGATGGGCACCTGACAACCAGGGATGAGGTCAGCACTTCCAGGAAAACCCCAATTGCCAGGAGCTGCTTCTCTAACTGTGGGCACAAGTCAGCCATGGGTGAAAAGGTGGCAATAGTTCCAGGGGAAAAAACCACTAGACCTGGAGCCGGCAGGCCTGCATCTAGCCCTGACTCCACCACTGCCTAGCATGTGACCTCGGTCTAGTCATGGCCCCTCTCTGAGGCACAATTTTCTCATTTGGCAAGTGGAGAGAACAATGATGCCACCAGACACAGATGTACCTGCTGTGTTCCTGGTGCCTGGAACAGAGCCTGGTATGTGTTAGGTGCACATAAAGTACTTGATGAATGAAAGAATGAATGAATGAATGAATGAATGAATATATGTTCTGAGGATTAACAGATATCTGTGAATGTTTTTATGCACCACAAGGCAATGGTTACATGCAGAGTGGATTTACTGACTTCTCCCCAGATAAGCAAAGGCTATTTTCTGTTCTGGGCTCAGGCTATGAACAATTAGACATCTCTCTGGAATGCCCTGGGGCCTGCAGGGCTCCCAAGAGGCTGAAGGCTGACTGGCAGGGGAAGGTAGTGTGAGAAGCAGAGGTGGTACGGAGCCAGCACTCCAGGAAGAAGGGAGGCCAGAACTCTGTCCCTACCCCTAGAGGTGGAACTGTGTCGCTTCTGGGCCAGGAACTGGGCTGGCCTGCTTTCTAGGGGAGTGAGGGGGTGGGAAGGCCCTTGTCCCAGGCTGAGTGTGGGGCTGGAGGATGGGGAGTAGTAAGGGGGTGTCTCACCAGGCCACAGAAGGGTGTCATCCCCTAGCCCCAGCACAGTGTCCAGTGAGCTCAGCATGGTCTCTGCGTTGCCCTCAAAGGTCCGTCCTGGGTGGGGGTTGGAGGGTATGTCACAAGGTGCCAGGATAATACAATATGGCATAAGGCACACCCAGACAGGTGGGAACCAGCTTGTAATGCTCTGGCTGGCCATCAGCCCTGACCGTGCCCTTTCCAGACCCACCCCAGGCATCTATTCCCTCCTCACTGGGAGCTGGGCCCAACTGGTCACCCTCCGACCAAGCCCATCTGAGGCCTCCGTTGCACACAGTGACACCTGAAGGGAGGGGCTGCAGAATCTTCAGGCTGCAGGCCCCAGGCTTGGTAGACGCAGGGCTGCTCTTTCCCTGGAACACTTCTTCGCCTAGGCTGCCCTTTGGGATTTCATGCAGCCTGGGACTTGTGATCCTCACCCACCCCCTCACCTAGCTGTTCTTAACTTTTCATAACCTAGTCCTGCCAGTCACTGTATCAGAGAACCAGGCTCCACCCAGGGGAAACTAATTCCCTGCAGGGCTTTACTCAGCTACAGACATTCTCTCATTCTGTCCCGCAGCTGGCAGAAGTCTTTTTTATTTTTGAGACAGAGTCTCATTGTTGCCCAGGCTGCAGTGCAGTGGCACAATCATAGCTCACTGCAACCTTGAATTCCTGGGCTCACCACCACACTGGCTAATTTTTGTATTTTTTGTAGAGACGGGGTTTCACCATGTTGCCCAAGCTGGTCTTGAACTCCTGGGCTCAAGCAATCCACTTGCTTTGGCCTCCCAGAGTTCTGGGATTACAGGCCTGAGTCACTGCTCCTGGCCTATATTATTTATATTATTTAAATTTTTTTTCTGTTTTGTGACAGAGTCTCACTCTGTCTTCCAGGTTGGAGTGCAGTGGCGCGATCTCAGCTCGCTGCAACCTCTACCTCTCGGGTTCAAGCAGTTCTCCTGCCTCAGCCTCCCTAGTAGCTGGGATTACAGGCATGCACCACCATGCCCGGCTAATTTCTGTATTTTTAGTAGAGACGGGGTTTCACCATGTTGACCAGGCTGGTCTTGAACTCCTGACCTCAGGTGATCCTCCCACCTCAGCCTCCCAAAGTGCTGGGATTACAGGCATGAGCCACCATGCCTGGCCTATTTTAAAATTTTTTTGTAGAGACAGTCTTGCTATTTTGCCCAGTCTGGTCTCCAACTCCTGGCCTCAAGTGATCCTCCTGCCTCAGCCTCCCAAGGTGCCCCAAGGGAAGTCTCAAGGATTAAAACCAATCTGAGTAACACAGATGGAAGTAACTGCCACGGCAACATCTGTGCTAAAACTAAGGCTTCAGTGCTCTCCATGGGACTGTGGCTGCCCTGGCTTCTGTCTCTCCCTCCTCTCCCAGCTCCTCTCTCTTTCGGGGAAACTCACCACAGCCAGAGAGGAAGAGCAGGTCCCCTGAGAAGAGGCAGGAGGGACCCTTGTAGGGCTCCCCATCCAGTAGGTAGACCAGATGGCCTTGTGTGTGGCCAGGTGTAGCCAGGGCCCGGATCTGAAGCCGTCCCACGCTGACCACATCTTGATGACACAGGGGACTGGGGAACAAGGGAGCAGGGGAGAGAAGGTATTGGATCTGTGCCATGCTGATCCCTGCCCCCATCCCAGGCCCAAGGGGCTGGGTGATTCACAAGAGAGTGGGCTTCCATACAAAAGAAGATACCCCAGTGCCTCGGGTCTCAGGTCCGAACCCTCCCCCTTTCCTCTTTTAGGGACTATGGCTGGATCAGTTGGGGGATGGGCAGTGCCAGTCTTCAGATAGGCTGGGATTGGGCCAGGAAGGGCACTGGCAAAGATCCACCTGCTGATACCCCTGAAATACTTCACTGAAGGCTGGGGGTGGGGGAAAGGGCCCATGGAAGGGCCGTCCCTTGCCTAGGTCAGGGACTTACTGGGTGAGGTAGGGGATGCCGTCCTGAGGGCTCCCGTACACCCGACAGTCCCGGTGCCGCCGGCTGAGGTCACGGTTCCCTCCACTGTGGTCCCTGCAGGACGGCAGAGACAGGCAGGGGGCTTCCAGGGGCAACTGTACCTAAGCCCCCTTCTTTACCACAGCATCTCCAGGCCTTTAAGTGCTGGGGGTGTGGCTTCTGGACTAAGCCAAGTTGTCCACACCTCTAGGCCTTTGTTCAAGCTGTTCCCTTGCCCAGAAGATCGCCCCCAACAACTCAAGCTGGCCAATGCCAGCTGAGCTTCCTCAACCCTCAGCTCAGGTCATCATCTTTCAATTCTCCAAGTGGATCTGATCACACCGTGCCTGGGCCTCCCATCCCTGTTCCCTGTGCCAACTGTTACCTAAATATTACATACTTCTTTTTTGAAGACAAGGTCTCACTATGTTGCCCAGGTTGGGCTTGAACTCCCAACCCTCTTGCCTCCACTGTTATATACTTTGATACAGGGCTATCTCCCCTATTGGTCTTAGAATTTCCTTGATGGAAGAGTCATAACTTTTGTCCATGCCCAGTGTGCAGTAGGTATCTAATACATGCCCATGAAATGAAAGAGAAATGACTGCTCTGCCCTCTGGGGCTTCAGAAGCTTGATCAATGGAGTGGTGGGAGACTGTCCCCTCTCCTCCCTCCCTGCTGGTGTCCAGGTGACTTCACGAGGAAGGCGGGTGCCGGCCCGTACTGACTTCTTGATCTCTGGCCCCGGCTGTCCTCAATGGGCCCAGTCCTGGCAAGCCCAGCTGGGACAAGGGTGGGCCAGGGAAGATGGGAGCCCCTTACCAGTGCTTGTGAGTACACAGAATGGCGACCAAGGTGACCCCTTCCTTTTCAATGGAAGCCTGCAAGAGAGAGGAGGTTTGGAGACTGGGGAGCAGGATGCAAGGGACACTTGAAGCAGCAAGAGCCAGGAGTGTGGGTGCTGGTGGAGAGGAGAGGAGAGCATGGAGAGATGAAGCAGAGGAAAGGGATGGAGCTGGAGGGGAGAGATCCAGGAATGTGAAGCACGGGGCACATGGAGGCAGAGGGACACTTGTACATAGAGAGAGGCAGACACAGAGAAATAAGGAATGGGAGGGAAAGACAGAGAGACCCAGATACTGACAGACAGAGGTGACAGAAAGAAAGCGGGTCTGAAGGGGGCCAATGGGAGTGAAAGCCAGCCTGGAAACTCACTAGACCCAGAGTCCTGGGCCAACACCCCCAGCCCTCTGGCTCTGCATCCCCCACTCCTGCTCTCCACTTCTGCCCAGCCATGCCCTGTACCCCTCTTCCCCAGGTTATGTGTGCGCATGTGCACGTGTGAACATGGAGCATATGGGACACATCCCACGGGCAGACGGACAAGGGTCAGCCCTCTCTAGCAAGGCGAAACTGCCAGTCCCCAAGGTGACTCCAGGCACCCCCTGCTCCCTGCCCTCCCCTCACCTGCACAGCCCGAGGGTCTGAAGGGTCCACAGCCACAGCCAGCTGGGCCTGGGTGTCGATGATGAGGTAGCTGTAGTTGTCCGAGAGGACAGGGATGGGAAGCACCTTCACTCCTGGGGACAGAGATGGGCTGTGGGCGGGGTAACAGGCAGGGAGCCCAGGGGCTGGGGTATGTGAAGGGGAGCAGGCGGGGAGGGTGGGGGCACAGAATGGGGGATGCTGGCCGGGGCAGTCAGAGCTCACCATTGAAGAGGCGGGGCTGGGTTTTCGAGTGGCCTTTAGGGTAGCGATTCCGAGCCCTGCGCAGCTGCTGTCGGTAGAAGAGGTACCCGAGCCAGGTGCGGGTGTACAGGCTGTACCTAGAGGGCGAGTGGGTGGCCTATGATTAGCCTTTTCTCCCTAGCTCCCCTAGACTCCTTCGTGATGCCTGCAGGCCCCACATCTCCATTCCTTTGGTCACCCTGTGAGCCAATGCAATTCCACTCTCACTTATTATGTGCCTACTGTTTGCCCTGCTTAGCACTCAGGACAAGATGGAGAATGAGACGGACACACCTAGAACTCAAAATCTATCAGGGAGACGTGAACTGAGGAACTCAAAGAAGAAAATTGGAGAGGCCAGGCACAGTGGCTCACACCTGTAATCCCAGAACTTTGGGAGGCCGAGGTGGGCAGATCACCTGAGGTCAGGAGTTCGAGACCAGCCTGGCTAACATGGCGAAACCCTGTCTCTACTAAAAATACAAAACTTAGTCGGGTGTGGTGGCACACGCTTGTAGTGCCAGCTACTCAGGAGGCTGAGGCAGGAGAATTGGGCATCGCACCACTGCACTGCAGCCCAGGCCAAAGAGTGAGACTCTGTCTAAAAAAAAAGAGAGACTTGGCGAGTGAGGGGTTTAATCTAGCCCAGGGTCTAGCACCTCTGATGAAGTGACATTTGCAGGGAAGAAGGAGTAGGAATTAGGAGGCTGAAATGAGGTAGAAAAAATATTTCAGAAAGAACAGTGGTGGTCAAACTTTAGCATGCATCCTAATCATCTGAAGAAGGTTGGGTACAGTGGCTGACACCTGTAATCCCAGCACCTTGGGAGGGAAGGAGAGAGGATCACTTGAGCCCAGGAGTTCGAGACCAGCCTGGGCAACATTGTGCCCTATAGGGTCTCTACAAAAAAAAAAAAAAAAGAATAGCTGGGCGTGGTGGCACACGCCTGTGGTCCCAGCTACTCAGGTAGCTGAGGCAGGAGGACTGCTTGAGCCCGGGAGGGTGAAGCTGCAGTAAGCCATGCACCACTGCACTCCAGCCTGGGTGACAAAACAAGACCCTGTCTCAAAAAAAAAAATCATCTGAGGCTGGGTGTGGTGTCTCACGCCTGTAATCCCAGCACTTTGGGAGGCCGAGGCAGGTGGATCATCTGAGGTCAGGAGTTCGAGACCAGCCTGACTAACATGGTGAAACCCCGTCTCTACTAAAAATACAAAAATTAGCTGGGTGTGGTGGTGGGCACCTGTAATCCCAATTATCTTTTTTGTAGAGATGGGGTCTCAGTTTGTTGTCTAGGCTGGTCTCGAACTCCTGGGCTCAACAAATCCTCCTGCCTTGGCCTCCCAAAGTGTTGGGATTACAGGTGTGAGCCACCGTGTCCCACCTGAAATTCTTTTTTTTTTTTTTGAGACAGAGTCTTGCTCTGCTGTTGCCCAGACTGGAGTGCAGTGGTGCAATCTTGGCTCACTGCAACCTCCACCTCCCAGGTTCAAGTGATTCTCCTGCCTCAGCCTCCCGAGTAGCTGGGATTACAGGCTCACACCACCATGCCCAGCAATTTTTTTGTATTTTTAGTAGAAACAGGGTTTTGCCACATTGGCCAGGCTGGTCTCAAACTCCTGACCTCAGGTGATCCACCTGCCTCGGCCTTTCAAAGTGCTGGGATTACAGGTGTGAGCCACTGTGCCTGGCCGAGCCTGAAATTCTTTTTTGTTTGTTTATTTTTGAGAGGGAGTCTCGCTCTGTCGTCAGGCAGGGGTGCAGTGGTGCAATCTCAGCTCACTGCAACCTCTGCCTCCCAGGTTCAGGCGATTCTCCTGCCTCAGCCTCCCGAGTAGCTGGGACTAGAGGTGTGCACCACCACACCCAGCTAATTTTTGTATTTTTAATAGAGATGGGGTTTCACCATGTGGGCCAGGATGGTCTCGATCTCTTGACCTCGTGATTTGCCCACCTTGGCCTCCCAAAGTGCTGGGATTACAGGGGTGAGCCACCGTGCCCGACCCTGAAATTCTTAATGATTTTATCTTTGACCTTGTGTCTTGCAAGTGGAGCCTGACAGGACAGTGGGACATGCAGGGAGCAAGAGACACACACAGTGAGTGTGCTCCGTTCCTCGCTTATCATACCTATACAGAGTCTGCAATGCCCATGAGCACAAAAATCTGGGGGACACACAATGCATGGGAGTTCAACAAGACTCAAAGCAAGTACAAGGCGAGTGCACACCTATGACTGACCCAAGAGGCCAAGCTTTCAGTTCAAACTAGAACGTGCTTCAAGTGCACAAAGACAGAGGTGTTCTAAGAAACACGAATGACCAAGGAACTCTGCTGCATCCTTTCTTGCTTTTGTGTTATCCACCTATTTATGCTGCAAATAGCGATATAGAAAGGAAAGGGAAGATAGGGTAACCAATCCATCCTTTTCCTTTCCATCCTTCCTTATTAACTAGCAAGCCAACAGTGCTGGCAGAATGTGCACGTATTAAGAATTGAAGGCCGGGTGCGGTGGCTCATGCCTGTAATCTCAGAACTTTGGGAGGCCAAGGCAGGTGGATCACATGGTCAGGAGTTCAAGACCAGCCTGGCCAAGATGGTGAAACCCCATCTCTACTAAAACTACAAAAATTAGCTGGGCGTGGTGGCAGGCGCCTGTAATCCTAGCTACTTGGGAGGCTGAGGTTGTAGTAAGCCGAGATCTCACCACTGCACTCCAGCCTGGGCGACAGAGTGAGACTCCATCTCAAAAAAAAAAAAAAAGAATTGAAGGCTGGGTGCAGTGGCACACACCTGTAATCCCAGCTCTTTGGAAGGCAGAGGCTGGTAGATCACTTGAGGTCAGGAATTGGAGACCAGCCTGGCCAACATGGTAAAACCCCATCTCTGCTAAAAATACAAAAATTAACAGGGTGTGGTGGTGGGCGCCTGTAATCCCAGCTACTTGGGAGGCTGAGGCAGGAGAATTGCTTGAACCTGGGAGGCGGAGGTTGCGGTGAGCCAAGAAGATCACACCATTGCACTCCAGCCTGGGCAACAACAGTGAAACTCCGTCTGAAAAAAAAAAAAAAAAAAAAAAAAGAATTGAAGGCCAGGTGTGGTGACTCACACTCCTGTAATCCCAGCACTTCGGGAGGTGGTGATGGAAGAAGTGCTTGAGCCCAGGATTTTGAGACCAGACTGGGCAACATGGCGAGACCCTGTCTCTACTAAAAATGCAAAAATTAGGCAGGCATGGTGGCATGCACTTGTGGTCCCAGCTACTTGGGAGGCTGAGGTAGGAGGATCACTTGAACCCAGGAGGTCAAGGCTGCAGTGAGCCATGTTTGCACCACTGCACTCCAGTCTGAGTGACAGAGGAGACCCTGTCCTGGTAAGAACTAAATACACATCCACGTATAAGCTAAGAAATATTAATTATGTAGTTTCTGTGATTCTACAGGAGTTAAATGTTCTTATATTTGTATTTAAAACAGGCATTGCACAATATTAAGCAAATGGTAAAATTCCTGCTAATAATTTAAATGCTTCTTACTTCGAATGACATTAAATAGCAAATTAAAAACATCACAGGTCAAAATAGAGATTGTAGAAGAAAAAGAGCTTCATATTTTAGTACTTTTAATGGCTATTTTTTCCAAACTTTTTTTTTTTTTTTTTTTTTGAGATGGAGTCTCACTCTGTCACCATGCTGGAGTGCAGTGGCACGATCTTGGCTCACTGCAACCTCTGCCTCCCGGGTTCAAGTGATTCTCTTGCCTCAGCCTCCCGAGTAGCTGGGATTACAGGCACCCACCACCACGCCCGGCTAATTTTTGTACTTTTAGTAGAGACGGGGTTTCACCATGTTGGCCAAGATGGTCTCAATCTCTTGACCTCATGATCCACCCGCCTTGGCCTCCCAAAGTGCTGGGATTACAGACATGAGCCACCACGCCTGGCTGACCCTAAGTCTCTACAAGGATTGACTGTGTATGTGGGAGCAGGGGCAGCCGCTCTTCAGACCCCTAAGGGGAGAGCTAGCTGATTTGTCTGCAAGCAGTTGGGTCAAAACCAAGCAGGTTTCCATGGCAATTTGTAGAAATGATTTAGGTAAAGTTTAATCACTGCACTGTCTGCTCTATGTACCCATGGGTTTATATTGATTGGCAATCTGGGCACATGGTTGAAGGGCTTTGCCAACCTTTATTTGTCTTTATGTTCCTTTTTCGTAGGCCTTCTTTTTTTTTGGTTTTATTTCTAAATTAGATTTGGCCAACTTACATTTTCATTTCTTCAACAATATTTACTGAATCCTTGCTATTGGCCAGGCACTGAACACACACTGAGCAAAGCAAACTCACTGTCCTTGTGAAGGTTCTATCTAGTAGGACAGACAACACAATTAACATTTTTTTTTTCCAGATGGAGTTTCACTCTTGTTGCCTGGGCTGGAGTGCAATGGCGTGATCTTGGCTCACCGCAACCTCCACCTCCCAGGTTCAAGCAATTCTCCTGCCTCAGCCTCCCAGGTAGCTGGGATTACAGGCATGCGACACCACGCCCGGCTAATTTTGTATTTTTAGTAGAGATAGGGTTTCTCCATGTTGATCAGGCTGGTCTAGAGCTCCCGACCTCAGGTGATCTGCCTGCCTCAGTCTCCCAAAGTGCTGGGATTACTGGTGTGAGCCACCGTGCCCAGCCCTTTTATATTTATATTTATATTTATTTATTTATTTATTTATTTATTTTTTAAAGAGATGGGATCTTGCTCTGTCAGCCAGGCTGGAGTGTGGTGGCTCAGTCACAGCTCACTGAAGCCTGAAACGCTGGGGTTCAAGCGATTTTCCACCTCAGTATCCCGAGTAGCTGGGACTACAGGCATGAGCAGACATGCCCAGCTAATTATTTTTATTATTTTTTTGAAGAGAAGATGTCTTGATTCGCTCGCAGGCTAACACCGAGAGTTTCTAACACACAAGAGCACACTCTTAACACCTGGAGACCCCAGTCAAATCACCCAAGTATGATGAGAAAGAGGATATTTGCATAATCTCAAAGTATCTCCTTCACAAAATAACCACTAATTATAAAGGCCATAGAAACCTGGCTGACTCCACCTTAAGCCAGTGATCAAAGTTAAACTCACCAGTAACAATATATAGACATCATTTGCCTCTTGGTATGATGCACCGAGGAGGGCATAAGATCACTTCTGTGGTATTTGTGCCAAAAATGCAAATCTATAATTCTTTTTTTGGGTCTTGCTCTGTCGCCCAGGTCAAGAGTGCGGTGATGTGATCCATAGCTCACTGCAGCCTTAATGTCCTGGGCTCAAGCGATCCTCCCGCCTCAGCCTCCTGAGTAGTTGGGACTACAGGTGCATGCCACCATGCCAGCTAGTTTTTTAAATTTTTAGTAGAGATGATTGCCCAGGCTCTACTCTTCAAATGTTGCCCAGGCTCTACTCTTCAAATGTATTGACAAGATGAAAGATAGACTGAGAAACTGTCCCAGACTGGAGGAGACCAGGAGACAAACGCAACGTGGGATTCTGGACTGGATTCTAGATCAGAGAAAGGGCAACAGTGGGGAAAAATAGTGAATTTGAGTAAGCTCTGAGAGTACTTCATAGGATAGTATTGATGTTAATTTCTTGGTTTTGATGACTGTACTGCGATTATGAAAGACGGTAGTATTCAGGGGCAAGAGGCATATGGGAATGCTATATACTATTTTGACAAGTCTGAAATCATTTCAAAATGAAAAGTTGTGTTTGTTTGTTTGTTTTTAGACTGAGACTTGCTCTGTCACCCGGGCAGGAGTGCAGTGGCATGATCTCGGCTCACTGCAACCTCCATCTCCCGGGTTTAAGCAATTCTCCTGCCTCAGCATCCTTAGAAGTTGCTATTACAGGTGCCCGCCACCATGCCCGGCTAATTTTTGTATTTTTAGTAGAGACAGGGTTTCACCATGTTGGCCAGGCTGGTCTGGAACTCCTGACTTCAGGTGATCCACCCGCCTTGGCCTCCCAAAGTGTTGGGATTATAGGTGTGAGCCACGGCGCCTGGCCCAAAATGAAAAGTTAAAAAATAAAATTAAATAAAATCACCCTTTCCTCTGACAGACACCACCTTGCACCGATGCCTGAGTCCCATTCCTGTCTTCATTTCTCGCTACATGGGCTTATGGAAAGAACAGAGGCTCTGGCAACAGAAAGATCTGGGCTCCCATCATAGCCTGGCCCCTGTTGACTCTGTGACCTTGGGCAAGTCATGAGTTTCACAGATGAGGTTCCTCATCTATAACATGGCAATGCTGTGACTTACCCCGAAGGACTGTGTGAAGATTAAGTGCCTAAAATAAGAAAACTAATGTAAAGCACTCAGCCGAGAGCCTGGCAAGTGGAAGATGTTTAGCAACTGTTGTTTCCTTCCCAAATTCAGCCAGGAAGTCCTCCCAGCTGCTAGAGCAGGGTCATGCACATCTGGGAGGGGTGATAAGCTCCCCGCCTCCCCTTACTAAATGCTGACTACATGTTCCCAGGTTCTGTCCCTGTGCGGGCAGGGACTCTGCACCAAGAAGCTGCAGTAAACAAGGCCCCTCCCTGTCACTCGCTGTATCTGGCAAATACTGTGCATGATGGACACAGTGGAGACAGCAGAAACAAGGCAGAAGGGGTCCTGCTTTCGGGGAGCTTGTAATGTGGGGAAAGGGAGGGCCAACAGACATTAAACCAGAAACCGGATTAGTCAGCAAACTGCCAGTAACTATGGCTGGGGGTGGAAAAGAGTGGCCGGAAGGGAAGAGGCCCTACTGTAGACAGGGTGCCCAGGGAAGGCCTCATCCCCAGAGGGTGACACTCGTGCTAGAAACTGCAAGACCGAGCCAGCGGCATGGACGGTTCTGGGTGATGTGGCACCAAGGCAGGAGGAGTGTGGAATTTTAGGAATTGTCAGGAGGCCTCGGAGTCTTTGGGCAGGGCTGGAGGGACCAATAGTGCTGGAGAAGGGGTTGGTGAGGTGGGCACGGGCCAGGCCATGCAGAGAGTGGAAAATGGCTGGTGGTTGTTAGAACAGGGTGCACAGGATCAGACTCCCTTTCTGAGAGCTCACTGGGCTGCTAAGTGGAGAAAAGGGGCAGGAGGTACCGAGTCATCCAGGTGGGAGAGAGACAGGGGCCTGGATAGAGGGGGTGCTGAAGGTGGAGAGGGTGGGGTGGCAGAGGGATGGGAGATCTGTGCCTGGCTTGGATGTGGGCTAAGGACAGGTTGCAGTCCTTGCTGGCCTGAGGTCTTGATCTTTGGGCAAAGCAGGAGAAGGCAGGGCTGAGATGGGGAAGGAGGAAGGGAAGGGGAGAGCAGCCTAAGGACCTAGTGCCTCTCCCCAGCCCTGTGCCCTGCCCTGCCAAGGGCTTCCACAGGACTCTCTAAGCCACTTAGCTTAGGCTCTCCCTCCATCTGCCTGCAGAATTGGCGAGTGACAGCCCCCATGGTCAGCTCCCCATCCTGCTTCTTCTCTTTCTGGGAAAGGCCCCCTGTCCTCGCAGTTGCATTTAGCCCTCTCCCTGGCATATGCAACCAAAACAGGATCCCTCTCAATTTTGCCTTCCACTGCCCCCAGCGCAGCCTCACCTGTGGGAACAGGCCCTGGAAACTCACCTAGGGCCTTACAAGAGCCTCTGTCCCCCAGCTTTCTACCTCCAACCCAAACTGCAAAGCACTGGCAAAAAGAAGTTCCTAAAGCGCCGCATTTTGCTGAGGCTTGCTCCTGCTCAAAAGTCTTCAGTGGCTCCTCACTGCTTATTAGCAAATGTCCAACTTCCAGTCAGGCCTTCTGGAAACTGAGACCACAGCAGGCGCTGCCTCCTCCCCTCCTGTACCGCCCAGTGATAATCCCGTGCTCCCAAGAGTGAAAGGGCGGAAACCCCCTAAATGACTGCCACCAGCAAAATGTACAAATAAATCCCAACATACTCAGACCTTGGAAAACTGCACAGCAAGGGAAACACATGATCTAGAGCAACAGGTTTCAACATTCACAAAGCTCAAGCACGTATTGTTATGCTGAGACATACCACAGAGAAAACAATATGACTATATTCATTAAAAATACAAAAGCATGGCTGGGCGTGGTGGCTCACGCCTGTAATCCCAGTGCTTTGGGAGGCCGAGGTGGGTGGATCACCTGAGGTCAGGAGTTGGAGACCAGTCTGACCAATATGGTGAAACCCCGTCTCTACTAAAAATACAAAAATTAGCCAGGCATGGTGGTGCATGCCTGTAATTCCACCTACTTGGGAGACTGAGGCAGGAGAACTGCTTGAACCTGGCAGGCAGACGTTGCAGTGAGCCAAGATTGTGCCACTGCGCTCCAGCCTGGGTGACAGAGCAAGGCTCCCTCTAAAATAAAAAAAATAAATAAATAAAAATAAAAATAAAAAGCATGCAAAACAATCCTGTATATTTGTTTTGGGTTTTTTTTTTTTTTTTTGAGACAGAGCTTCGCTCTTGTTGCCCAGGCTGGAGTGCAATGGCACGATCTCAGCTCACTGCAACCACCGCCTCCCAGGTTCAAGCGATTCTTCTGCCTCAGCCTCCCGAAGTAGCTGGGATTACAGGTGCCCACTGCCACATTTTTTGCATTTTTAGTAGAGACGGGTTTCACTTTGTTGGCCAGGCTGGTCTTGAATTCCTGACCTCAGGTGATCCACCTGCCTCGGCCTCCCAAAGTGCTGGGATTACAGGCATCAGCCACCATGTCCGGCTGGAACCTGTGCCCTTCTGTCTCCAATCCCCCGCCCCACCTTCCCAGGATGTCACTGCCCCATGTTATGGCCCCTGGTTTCTTAAACCATTACCAGAGATACGGCTTCTTCTGTTGCTGGAGGCAAGAAGCAGGAACTCACTCCCCTAACCTCAGTTTCCCTTTCTGTCAAATTGAGTGCTCCCTTGCAGCCTGGGCCAGTAAGTTCATGTGACTCACTAGATGCCCTAGGCCCAGATGTGGTTTCACGCTCTCTCCATGGGCTTCCCAGGCACAGTCAGCAAGCTGGGATCCAGGACAGTGCTTCTCTAAGATGGGCCTTGGCCCACCTATATTAGAATGATCTGGGGGTGCTGGTTAAATAAAAAGATTCTGACCTTCTTCTCCTCCTCCCTCTTCCTAGATTTTGATTCAGCAGTTCTGGGGACAGGAACTACCCATCATCATCTCACCAAAAAGAAAATAAAATTTCCCAATTGGTCCTCTGGGACTTACGTGGGAGGCAGAAAAACCATTCTGCAAGATGGGGAGCAGCCAGCCTGGGCAAGTGGCAGCTGCCCCAAGGGACCCTCCCTGTGGGGTTACAGCTGCAGACAGCACCAGCACCTCCAGTGTAGGGTCAAAGTGCACCTTCCACTCCTTGCCTCAGTGAGCCAGCAGTTGGTGTCTCTGGTATCTGAATGTGAGCCTCCAGCCCCGTGGGTGGCAATGTGGGACAGCTGGGGACAGTGAGCCACTGCCCCCCCAGACGCCCCTCCCTCTGGCACACAGTGGAAAACACACAATGAAGCTCTTCTCTCCTCCGTGGGGCCATTTCACCATCCTGGGCAGCCCTGAGAGAAGCCTGAAGGTTTTCAAGCCTCTGTCCCAGCTAGGCCCAGGGCCGGCCTCAGGCCAGGGGGAGTAGGAAGGAGGGTGGAGGGCAGGGGAGCAGCATAACAGGGGCTCTGCCTCCCACAGAATGATCTGGAAAGCCCCTATTGCCAGGCTCACCTGCCTTGACTCCTCCCTTCCTCCTACACCACTTAAATGGCCCCCCGATCCCACAGGGCCCCCACACTCCACTGGGACCCAACAGGCAAGCTCAGGCTGGTGGGGCCCTGGCCGGGGACTGCTCTGGTTTCTCCCTTCATGTCCTCAGGACCCAGACTGCCCAGGCTCTGCATCTCACCAACGACAGGGCACTCCTAATGAAACAGAACTGAAAGTGCCTGTCTGAGAGCTGAGGGACCTGGAGGGCCACCAGGACATAGGGTTCTATGGGACCCGAGGTCTGCTTAGAGGCCCCTCAGGAATGCAGAGAGCAGCTCCATGTTTTGTGCATTCTCAAAACTGAGGAAACTGAAGAAGATAACAAAACAGCTAAAAAGCCCTTGAGGGTAAGGGTTTCCCGAAGTTGCCAGCATGCCTGGGGGCGCGGGGACTTCCTCATGCGCAGGAGAGGGACAGGGCTGCTCCGTGGTCAAAAGAGGAGATCCCCAGGTCAGGGTCTGCCATCGCCCTGCCCATCCCAGGACAGGTTCTTCCCCAGACTTCACAGCCCTCTCCAGAGGACGCCCATCTGTCACTGACGGAAGGGGAGGGGCTGCTGAGGGCTCTTGGCTAGGACCAGAAGCACAGTAAGAGCTGGTGGCCTCTCCATGGTCTCAGCCCTGGCTGGGAGGCCTTGGCTAGTTCTGTCTCCATGGGTGTAATCCCAGGCCACCTGCCCGCCAAGGGCTCTGGGCTTTGTTTAGTTTTGGTTTGTTTCTTGTGGCTTTCCCCTTCTCTCCTCGCTCATCCCAATCCCAGGCCTTCCTGATTCGATCATGCTCCCTGAGCTAGGCCTGAGGGTCCCAGAGGGCCACCAAGGACACAGGGTTCTAGTGGAGCCGGGTGTACTCCAAGGCCCCTTAGTTTTTGCTTGATTGTTTGTTTTGACACAGAGTCTTGCTCTGTCGTCCAGGCTGGAGTGCAGTGGCGTGATCTCCACTCACTGCAACCTCTGCCTCCCAGTTTGAAGCGATTCTCCTGCCTCAGCCTCCTGAGTAGCTGGGATTACAGGGGTGCGTGACCATGCCCAGTTAATTTTTGTATCTTTTAGTAGAGATGGGGTTTCGCCATGTTGACCAGGCTGGTCTCAAACTCTTGGCCTCAAGAAATCCGCCCGCCTTGGCCTCCCAAAGTGCTGGGATTACAGGTGTGAGCCACTGTGCCCGGCCCCAAGGCCCCTTAGGAACACAGAGAGCAGTCGGGAAGGCCAATCTGTGAACACCTAACTCCAGTACAAGCAAGAATGCGCACGGGAAGCTCGAAGAGGGAAGACAGTGCTGGGGGCGGTCTGGAGACAGAGGTTCATTTTGACTGAGGAGGCGGGGCAGGCTTCATGGAGAAAAAGGCACCTGAGCCAAGCTTTTCATTCATTTATTCATGCACGCATGCATTCATTCAGAAACTTTTTTTCTTTCACATCAGACGGATACCGTGCTGACATCATCACAAGGTTTGAGGGAGGCGCATCTTACCTATGTGTGTGAAAACCCAGTCATACTTAGGAATTACAAAAGGATCATTCAGAGGCATTTAGTAAGGGCCACCTAGGTGCCAGGCACTGTTCTGGAATCTGGGATACAGTCTTGAACAAAGTTTCTCCCCCTGTGTAGCCATATTCTGGTTGGGGGAGAAAAACAATCAACATTTAGTGTGTCCCATGGTGATGTGAACGAGAGGGAACATAAAGCCAGAGAGGGGACAGGGTGCAGGGGTGAGGGTGGTGCTATTTTTATGTGAGGTGGTCAGGGCAGGGCTCTCAAATAAGGCAAAATTTGAGCAGAGACCTGAAGGAAGTGAGGCAGCAAGCCATGTGGAGCCACAGAAAGGCCTGATGGTAGGGTTGTCTTGGTGTATTTGAGGCCTGGGATTACAACCGGCAGAAACAGAATTAGCCCAGACCTCTCAGCTAGGACTGAAGCACCGTGGAGAGGCCACCAGCTGTGGCTGAGGCAGAGGAACAGGCTGAAGGGTGCTAAAAGATGTGGTAAGGATGGGCAGGTCACAGAGGGCCCTGAAGCCACTCTTCGAATGGACTTGGACTTCATGAGAGAGGTGGGAACTTGCTGGAGGAGTTTGAGCAGAGAAGTAATCCATTCCTGACTTAAGTAACAGTTTCCTTTTTTTTTTTTTTTTGAGATGGAGTTTCACTCTTATCACCCAGGCTGGAGTGCAATAGCGCAATCTTGGCTCACTGCAACCTCTGCCTCCTGGGTTCAAGCGATTCTCCTGGCTGGCCCAGAGTGGTGGCAGTGGAGGCAGGGAGAAGTGTTCACATTCTGGGTACCTTTGAAGGTGAGCTTTGAAGATGCAACAGAATTTGACAGTAGAGATGTAGGGAGGAAGGAAGGCAGGACAGGTCAGACAGAAGTGCAGGAACAGCTCAGGCCTGGGGGAGATGAAACTGGGCAGGTCTGTAGGGGTTGTGGGAGGGCTGCAAAGGCCTGGGCGAGGGGCGTGGCTCCATACTGTCGGCAGTGTGGCTTGCAGAAGGGGACGCTTGCTCAGAGCCACACTTTGAAGACCAACCAGGCAGCAGGGGGAAGCTGTGTCAGTGGGGAGAGCAGAGAGCAGCAGGGAGGCATGAGGCTGCTGTGGGTGCTCTGGCCACAGTTCTCCACGGTCCCACAGGCCCCAGAAAGGAAAAGGATCCTGCTCCCCTCCTGCCAGGCTGCGATGTGGATAGCCCAGCTCACTGCATCTACCTGGCCTCATTCGGGGGGCTGGGAGGATTCACTCAAGGACCCTTCCATCAGGCTCCTGCCACTCTTGAAATCAAGCCAGTGGGACGCATAGGCCCCAGATAACGGCTTTCCTCTTGCAGAAGTAGAGCAAGCTAGGTCCGTCCCAGGGAGGGTTGCCAGGGTCAGGAAGGACCTTCTATGCCTAGGAATGGAGAGGGGGCTTGGTCAGGGAGGGAAGGCTGTCACTAGGACTGGCTTTCTCCACAGGCCAGCTGCTACCCACCTCCTCGGCTCTGCAAGACACTCCCAGACCTGCCTGTGTCCTATTCGTCTCCCCTCTGCAGACAGAGGCTCTCCTCAAGACTTTGTTCTGCAAAACCCCCACCACTACCCCTAAGAGGGCAAAAGGGCAACTGAGGCACGAAGCAGGGGGCATGCACGGGGGAGTCCCACATTCCTGATCTGACTCCCCAGGCGTATCGTGCTGCTTCTGGGGAGCTTGCCACGGCCTGCCTCCTCCCGGGTTTGGGCCCTTGTTTATATCTGTTCACCTGTGCTTTCCCCTTCCCTGCAGAACAGCGATCAGAACCTGTTCGTATCTGGGACCCCACAGTCCTTACCTAGGGCAGCTAGGTGTTCCCTGGCTGAATGAAGGGATGTGGAGTTTCCTGCTGGGTGGTGGGTAGGACAGGCTTGGAAGACAGGGGTGGAATTAAGTAAGGAAGCTCCAGAAGGACACAGGGCCATAGATACTCTCCCACCCAACTCCAGGCCACATCAGGAACACCTGCTAACATTTCCTGAACACTCTTTTTGAGCCAGGCCCTGTGTATTTTAGGTGCGGTTTCATTTGATCTTCACAGGAGCCCTATGAGGTAGGCATCCCCAACCCCACTTTATAGATGCAAACAACCAAGGCACAGAGGAGTTATTTGTCCAAGGTCACATGGCTACTAAGCAACAAAACTAGGATGCAAAAGCAGATTTGTTCGACCCCACATGCTATGTACTTTGCTACAATCCACACTGTCTCCCAGGCCCCACAGAGCCCCAAATGCATGTGTCTCACCAGTTTCACCTGTGGCCACTGTGCTCAGTTATCCTCATCCTAAGACAATTGTAGTTATGGTTAAGGAAAGCCTTTTATTAAATTGCCAAACACCAGGGATGATGATTACTAATGATAACATGGCCAACAGCTCTCCTCCCGGTGAGCCTGGTGTTTCCATCATTGCCTTTCCACCCCCAGTAGAATCCTCTATTTGCGATCCTCCCAGCCACACCTTCAGGTTGGTAGTGCATGTGCCTTCCCCCTCCCCATCATGTCCTGTCCCATTCCGTTCCCCCTCCCTCCCCATCCTTCCTGGAGGCACCCCTAGCACCAACACCTGCCCATTTCCCCCCTACAGTTTCCTGCAAATATCCCCTTTCCCTCCCAGCTGCCAGCAGCATCTCCCCCTGGGGACTGGACTGATTGTTTCCCAGACTATGAGGAGCAGGGTCTGGAATTCTGACTCCAGGCGCACCCTTCTCTCTGCAAATTTGAGGAGTGGATTCCAAAGCAACCTTGAAATCCAGACACAGGAAAGCCTGTAGAAATACTGCATCTTGAAGAAGCTCTCCAGTGACTAGAGTTTTGGAGATTTGTAAAATCCCAAGTCTCAAGTTCCAGGCATACCCATACCCTCAAGATTCTGAGATAGTGATCCTGGCATTCTGATCTCAGGAATTCTGATTCCAGTTCCTTATGGAAACTTCTATTTTCCACTTCCTCAGGCCATTTGTATGACCTCAAACTTACTAATTTTGAAAGCTAGAAGTAGATTTAAAAATCTTTCCCCAGATAAGGTTGTAAAATTCCCAGAAATTTTGTGGGGAGAAAATGTTTTCATTAAAAATCCCAAATATGGGCTGGGCGCAATGGCTCCCACCTGTAATTCCAGCACTTTGGGAGGCCAAGGTGGGCAGATCATGAGGTCAGGAGTTGAAGACCAGCCTGACCAACATGATGAAACCCCATCTCTACTGAAAATACAAAAATTAGCTGGGTATGGTAGCAGGTGCCTGTAGTTGCAGCTACTCAGGAGGCTGAGGCAGGAGAATTGCTTGAACCCGGGAGGCGGAGGTTGCAGTGAGCTGAGATTATGCCACTGCACCACTTCAGCCTAGGGAACAGAGCAAGAGCCCGTCTCAAAAAAAAAAAAAAAAAAAAAGGCCGGGTGCGGTGGCTCATGCCTGTAATCCCAGCACTTTGGGAGGCTGAGGTGGGCAGATCATGAGGTCAGGAGTTTGCAACCAGCCTGACCAACACGGTGAAACCCTGTTTCACCATGCCGAGATCACGCCATTGCATTCCAGCCTGGGTGACAGAGCGAGACTCCGTCTCAAAAAAAAAAAAAAAAAAAAAGAAAATTATTTAGATACCTTCATGTTTGGGATTTTTTTTTTCTTTTTCTTTTTTTTGTTTTTTGAGACGGAGTCTCACTCTGTCGCCCAGGCTGGAGTGCAATGGCTGCGATCTCGGCTTACTGCAACCTCCCTCTCCCGGCTTCAAGCAATTCTCCTGCCTCAGCCTCCTGAGTAGCTGGGATTACAGGCGCTCACCACCGTGCCCAGCTAATTTTTGTATTTTTAGTAGAGATGGCGTTTCACCATGTTGGCCAGGCTGGTCTCGAACTCCTGACCTCAGGAGAGCCACCCGCCTCAGCCTCCCAAAGTGCTGGGATTACAGACGTGAGCCACCGCGCCTGGCCTAAATATTTTTCAATCTCATTATTTTAATGCAACGTGCAGAGCAATGGTAACTTACTTGGCACATTATCTAAACTGCGACCAAGGTTTAGGATATTAGAGATGTGAATGCCCCAAAAGGCACAAACACAAGATCCCCACCCCACCCTCCAGCACCATGTTTTTCTAGTTTTCCTGCCTTTATATCTGCATTTCTTAGACTGTGAGTGGAATTCTGGGCCTGAAGCTTCTGGGCGTGTGGGGTGGTCTGGAGAGGAGAGGGTGAATTGCACAACGTCTGCTCGGAAGCTCGGGAAATTCCCAGGCTTAGGCTCTCCCCACAACCCGGCCTGTGGCCAGGGCTCTCACAATTCCCATCCCCAACATTACCGTCCCTAAACTGGGGCTTGAGGTCCTGACCCATGGCCAGGCTGGTAGTAGGAAGGGGACAGGGGCCCTCGGAGGTCCCTCGGAGGCCTGTCTTCTTCCCTGCCTCTCAGTGTCCCTGGGGCTGAACAGTGCTTGCTAGGCACCACCCTCCCCTGGGGCCAGGAAGGAAGGGGTAGAGGGAGGCAGGAGGGCAGAGTGAGCCGGGGAGGGTCGATGGAGACAAATCACTGGAAAAGTGGGCAGAGTCAGTTGGGTCAGATTTCACAGCCTGGGGCTTCCACACGGGCCAGGCTTTGGTTAGAAGGAAAGGGACATACTGGAATCCAACAGGGTTGGGACTCTTGCTTGGGACAGAAGAACCTAACTTGACTGGTGAGGAGTTGGATGCTGGGGAGTGGGACAAGGACATACGAAAGGAGTTGGCGGTTTTAAATGTCAGACAGTGGGAGGCATTCCTTCTCTCCGGCACTTGCCATCGGAGCCCGGGCATCTGCTGACCTCACCCCCGGACAGGGACGGTCTTCCCAGCCCTGGCTCCTGCACTATCCCCCTGTCCAGCTTCCTGGTCTCCAGCCCCTTCTGTGGCACTTTTCTCCAGATGTCCTCTCACGCCCTCCTTCCGTGGCCACCCTGGCCCGCCTCTCCGATCCTCCTTCCCCAGCTTATCCCAATTGTCCAGCCCCCCAAATCCCTCAGGCCCCCCAACTCAGTGGCTTCTCCAGTCCGTCTCCTCGATCCCTCTTCCCTTAGACCAAGCCCCTTCCTAACCGCCACGCCCACCCCCAGCTCCAGCCCCCGCCTCCCAGTCCCCTCTCCCAGCGCGCCCGCCTCCCGAGCCCGCACGCTTCGGAGCCCGGGCACTAACCCGATTCGGAAGAGCAGCCGCTGGCTGTGCGCCATGAGCAGACCGCGGAGGCCCCGCCGCGCTCGGCAGCCGCGGGGGCTCACAAGTAGGACGAGGACAAGGACGAGGAGGAGCCAGCAGCCGGCGACCCACTGCCACGCCGCGGGCCAGCCCTGCCAAGCCATGCTGGGGGCAGGCGCGCGCTGGCCGGGCGGGGCTCGGCGTTGCTAGGCAACGGCCCGGCCCCGGCCCCCCGCGGGGAACCTGCCTGCCGGCTCTGGACGTGGGGGCGTTGTGGTCCCGCCCCGCCCATTGACCTCTCCTTTGGACCCGCCCCCTCACCACCTCCAGCCGGGCAAGCACCCCGAAGGCCACCCGGCTTGGGGGGCGGCCTGGCTCCGCCCCCGGCTGGCGGCCAGGAGGCGGGGCCGCAGCGGGCCGCGAGCCTGCGCTGATCGGGGTCCACAGTCGCCTGAGCCCCGGGAAGGGGCAGGAGCTCGCAGTTCGCCCCGCCCGCCTCCCCGTCCAGGGCACTGCTACACTTTCTCAACTGGCAGAAACCAGAGAGATCATCTGGGTCAGCTGCCATTCATGGATTTATTCATTCGCCGAATTACTTTTCTAGCTCCTCCTATGTACTTGGCACTCTGCCAGGCTCTGAGGAGGATGCAAGGGTCAAAGGCACACTGTCTGCATTCCTGGAGCCCACAGTCCGGAATCTAGTGAGGCGACGAACCAAATAAGCAAGCAAACAAAATTATATCTGTTTATGCATACACATACATATGCGCGTGATAAATTGCGAAAGGAAGTCAAGGAGGGGGCAATGATATGGAGCACAGAGAGGGCCAACTTAGATGGGGGAGGACCTCCCCAGCGGACGACATAAGTCCTGCCCTGAAGGATAGGAAGAGGCCACACAAGCTCTGGAGGAGCAACATGACCTAGGATATGTAGCCATGGGTGGCACAGAGGGGCCTAGGGCTGGGGCATTCCCACTCCCAAACCCAGGGCGATTTCCACATCACCGTTCCCAGCTCCCTCACTGCTGCCCTCCTGATGGATTCTAGAAGTTGTTAAGGTCCCTGGAATGGAAGCAGGTGTGAGGACAGGCGTGGTGGTGGTGAAATCTACAAATTTAGGCACAGGAGCCAGGGCTGGGCTTGTTTTGGCTCCAGCCCTAGCTCTGGCCCAGGACAGGAAGGGAAGGAAATGCTCTAAAGAGTCAAGCTCGGCCAGGCGCGGTGGCTCACGCCTGTAATCCCAGCACTTTGGGAGGCCGAGGGGGGCGGATCACGTGAGGTCGGGAGTTGGAGACCAGCTTGACCAACATGGAGAAACCCCTTCTTTACTAAAAATACAAAATTAGCCAGGCATGGTGGCGCCTGCCTGTAATCCTAGCTACTCGGGAGGCTGAGACAGGAGAATCGCTTGAACCCAGGAGGCAGAAGTTGCGGTGAGTCGAGATCGTGCCATTGCACTCTAGAGCAAGACTCCGGCTCAAAAAAAAAAAAAAAAAAAGAGTCAAGCTCGGCCGGGAGCGGTGGCTCACGCTTAATCCCAGCACTTTGGGAGGCTGAGGCCGGCGGATCGCTAGGTCAAGAGATCGAGACCATCCTGGCTAACACGGTGACACCCCGTCTCTACTGAAAATACAAAATTAGCCTGGCATGGTGGCATGCGCATGTAGTCCCAGCTACTCGGGAGCCTGAGGCAGGAGAATCGCTTGAACCCGGGAGGTGGAGGTTGCAGTGAGCTGAGATTGTGCCACGGCACTCCAGCCTAGGTGACAGGGCGAGACTCCGTCTCAAAAAAAAAAAAAACAAAAAACAAAAAACTCAAGCTCACCTCTGCTGCTGCTGGGAGGTTCTGGGAGGGAGATGGGTGAGGGATACGTTGAATTATCTTCAAACTGAATTGTAATTCCAATACCGGAATCTGGGTTTAATCCAGAAAACCCAGACAGACGTGGAGTTTCTTCTATGTGGGTACATCTTGAGGGACAGAGCCTATGGCCTGCTCCCTCCCTGTCTCCTCGCCTGTAATTAGGTTGCTTCTCAGTGCCTAGCATATAAAGGGCTGGTACCGCAGAGGAGGCAGAGGAGTGAGAAAACTGATAAGCCAATTTGCAGATGACCCTTGCAGGATGCAGGAGTTTGCATCTCCGTGTCTGTGTCTGTACATGCAAAGTGAAGGATCATGGAGGCATCATCAAAAGTCATTGTGCACACAACTTTCTGCAGGTAAGGCTGTGCCAGGTAAGGCTATATCAGGCATTCTATCAAGAAATTAAAATGCAGTCCTGTAATCTGAAACAGGAAATGCATGCTCAAGCATGAGCTTGTAGAGAACACAGAGATGACCAAATTCTAAATCTCAAGCCAGACAATTAACAAGATTATAGATAATAAATCCAAGATATGTTTGATGAAACATATGGGGTCAAGGTGGGACTGGGAAAAGGAGTGAGGGTGAGTGTTTTAGGGGAGTCATGCAGGCCCAGGGAGCCATAACCCCACCCTTAGACTGTTCTGGAAGACTTCTAATGTCTGCTGCAAGTGGGCTTTAGTTTCACTTCCTCTGCCATAAGAATTTTCTATCCCATCCAGGCTGATGCCTTATTATTACCCCTCTCCTGCACTTTATACCCTAGAATACTTAACTACTTAGGTATTGTCTCAAGCTATCATATTGTTTCACACCCCCATGCCTTTGCACATACTGTGCCTTCTGCGTGGAGTGCCATTTATCCTTTGTTCCCCAGAGACTCAAATTGGGTGTGATCTCTCCAAGAAAGCTCTTCTTGAACCCTCCCAGCAGGATCCTTCATGGGCTTAAGCATGTCCCTTTTTGTGCCAACTCTGGGTCTTATTCATACTTTTTTTAAAAGATAGAGACAGGGTCTCACTCTGTCACTCAGGCTGGAGTGCAGTGGCACAATCATAGCTCACTGCAGCCTCAAACTCCAGGGTTCAAGCAATCCTCCCGCTTCAGCCTCCTCGGTAGTTGGGACTCCAGGCATAAGCCACAGGCACTGGCCTGCATATTTTCAAATAGCTAGAAGAGCAGACTTTGAATGTTCCCAGCACAAAGAAATGATCAATGTTTGAGGTGATGGATATGCTAATTACCTTGATTTGATCATTACGCATTGTATACATGTATCAAACTATCACACTGTGCCCCATAAATATGTACAATTATTGTGTGTCAATTAAAAATAGTAATAAAAGAAAAAAAGAGTAGGGCCAAGGATTTAATTTATTCATCTTCAACTCTCCAGTGTCTGGCATAGTGCCAGGTACATATTAAATACTCACAAATGTTCTTTGAAATGTCAGACTCCTAACCGTATCCCACAAAGCCCCTGCTCAATAGGGCCCAGCCTGTCTCTTCAACCTCCTCAGATGCCTTTCCCTTGTCACCACGGACCAGCCACACTTCCTCAAATGTGCCACACTCATTCCCACCTCAGGGCCTTTGCCTATGCTCCCTCCCCTTGGAACATTCCTTCCCCAGTTCTCTGAATTGGAGGCAGCTTCTTAGCTGTTGGGTGTCAGCTCAAACGCCAACCCCTCCATGTGGAAATAACCTGTATCTTGAGCTGAGTGCTGGCTACATGGCATACGCCAGTGGCTTTCAACAGTGGCGATTTCGCCTCCCAGAAGATATATGGCAATGTCTGGGGACATTTTTGATGGTCACAACTGTGTGGGGAGGAATGTTACTGACATTTAGTGGGTAGAGGCCAGGGATGCTGCTAAACATCCTATAATACACAAGACAGGGCCGAGCGTGATAGCTCATGCCTGTAATCCCAGTACTTTGGGAGGCTGAGGTGGGCAGATCACGAGGTCAGGAGTTTGAGACCAGCCTGACCAACACAGTGAAACCCCGTCTCTACTAAAAATACAAAAATTAGCCAGGTATGGTGGTGTGTGCCTGTAATCCCAGCTACTCAGGAGGCTGAGGCAGGAGAACTGCTTGAACCTAAGAGGCGGAGGTTGCAGTGAGCCAAGATCATGCCACGGCACTCCAGCCTGGGCGATAAAGCAATACTCCATCTCAAAAAAAAAAAAAAGACAAACAAGAAAGACAGTCCCCAAGACAAATGGCCCCAATATCTGCAGTACAGAGGTTGAGAGTCTGACGTACGCAAATTGAAAAACTCACCAAGTTGTACATTAAAGATTTGTGCACGGCCAGGCGCAGTGGTTCACGCCTGTAATCCCAACACTTTGGGAGGCTGATGAGGGCGGATCACAAGGTCAGGAGTTTGAGACCAGCCTGGCCAACATAGTGAAACCCCGTCTCTACTAAAAATACAAAAGTTAGCCGGGTATGGTGGCACAAGCCTCTTGTCTCAGCTACTCGGGAGGCTGAGGCAGGAGAGTCACTTGAACCCAGGAGGCGGAGGTTACATCACTTGAACCCAGGAGGCGGAGGTTACAGTGAACCGAGATCATACCATTGCACTCCAGCCTGGGCGACAGAGCAAGACTCTGTCTCAAAAAAAAAAAAAAAAAAGAAAAGAAAAAAGAAAAAGAAAAGATTTGTGCACTTTACTATATGTAAAGTATACATCAAATTAAAGAAAAAATGTTACTCCCTCTATGAGGCCTTTGCTCACCACGTCCTCACTCTCTACTCTATTACTAATATTACTGTGCTTACGTCCTTCACTTTCATAGCACTTTTCACAATGTGATGTTATTTTGTGGATCTTTTCTGTTACTCCCACTGGAATGTTAGCCCCATGAAGTCAGGGAGGGACCTGTGTTGGCACCACTGTATTCCCAGTGGTGTGAATAATACCTGGCCCAGAGCAGGTGTTCAGTTAAGTATCTGCTGAATGAATGAGTGAATGACAGAAACGAGGCATGAATGAATGACAATTTATGTTTTGCCACCAAGCACTGTGACTGTCCAGAGACTGAAGCCCTCTTGCTCTGACTAGTGGGCTCAGTGCCCACAGGAGAGCTGTACAGAAGCCAAACCCCACTCAGAAGGGTGGATCATGGAAGGGAGTCAGAACAAGCCTGGTGGCGGCAGGCGCTTCATAATATCAGAGGAAGCTGCAGGAGAACCACGGCTAAAGAACCCATGCACTCCAGGGCTTTGGCTGTGACTTCTCCCCTGAGCAGCTTGAGGCGCACTGCCAAGGCTAAAGTTTGCCTCTGCCACTCTCTTAGGAGAGACACCTTCATAACCCGAGTCGGGTGCCTGGCGATCATGCAGGTCTGGCCTGTGATGTGGGTTCCTGGGTTGGGGTGGGGGTTCTTGTGTCTCCTCCTTGTTCCACCTGTCATCCCAGGCTGCCTGTCCCTGGTGTCTGAATCTTGCCTTCCCTACTGGCCTGAGAGGTTCCCTTAGAATGGAGAGCCTGCCTCCATCTTTGCACCGTGGCTCAAGCTTGATGACTGGTGCTTGGTTGGCATTCAGGAAATCACTGGTGGTGATGATGATGATGATGACAGTGATGATGGTGATGATGACGAAACAATCATGAAGGAGCTGAGATGGTTGGAGCTGCTTAAATGTTAGAGAAAAGAGACATCTTGTCAGACCTGGGTGGAGAAATTAGTTCAGTTTAGAAAAGTGAACCCAGTGCAGAAGTGGTGACTGGGATAATCTGGCCTCTGCTTAGCCCAGTCCATCCTCTCATCTGTTATCCCCAACCAAAGCTCACTTTCCCTCGTGGACCATTTTCTCATGGACTCCCCTCTGAGCCATTTTGCTGTACCCTGCAGAACCCTGGTTTGGTCTGAAACAAATCCTTCCCCAACGTCCTCTGCCTTCTCACAGAGCTCCCAGCCTGTCTGGAGTGAATATGATTCCTGTCTTCTATTCCCTCCCTTCTCTCTCACTGCCCTGCCTTCTGCAGTGGAAGCCTTTAGTCTCCTACATTGTCTCCAGGTTGGAAAGGGATGCACTAGCAATAGCCCAGGCCAAGGCCATTGCTCTTCCTGACTCATGTACAAACTTCTTTCCACCGCTCCTCATCAGTCCCATACACTGATCAGCCCAGACTCTCTAAGGATTTCAACACCTGTTTTTAGTCTTCCTGCCTGATTCCTGCCATCAGGTAATTCCAACAAGCATGGCTCATTCAACATCATAACACAGCAGTTTTCAAGTGTTAGGGAGCCTAGGAACCACTCAGGGAGCTTGTAAAAATACGGAATTCTGGTCCGTCCCCCAGAGATTCAGACTTAGTAGGTTTGGCTGGGGCCCAAGAGTGTGCATTTCGCATAGGTGGTTCTGAACTCTGCCATGACCTCAGTTCCTGACTTCAATTCCAATGCCTTCAACATAATTCAGCAGCTTGCTCACATGGCCACACCCTAGATTCACCTGGAACTTCTCTGCCTCTGAGAACCTTTTCCCTGATCCCCTCCCATCCCCAGTACACATGGACCTCCAGTTCCAGCTCCTCAGGCAGTTTGTTTTCTTCCAGCCCTTCGGCCCCTCTTGCACCTATATTTGAACTTAGGCTCAATCCCTTGAACTACTTACCACCTGTTAGCTTCCTGATCCCCTGACTCCCTTGACCTCCAGCCTTAACCTACCAACCTTCAGACCTACCTGAACCAACCTGACAGTCTCCTACCTCATGGACAGGGCTGAAGAAAACTGCTGTGTCACATGACTCAGGGCTGCGATGGTTCAGGCCATCCCAAGTCCCTGATACCAGTGCTTGGCAGTTCCATTTTGCTGAGGCCCCATCTCATCTGCAGTTGTTATTCCAAACCTCAAGCCCCAACGTCATTTCCTTTACTTTCAACAAATATCCTTCTTAGAGAAAACAATTTCTGTGACTACCTACCCCTCTACACATTTTGCAATTTTCCTCAGCCTAAGAGCAAATTCCAGTATCTCCCTGCCTTAAAAGCTTCCTGGCCGGGCACAGTGGCTCACGCCTGTAATCCCAGCACTTTGGGAGGCCAAGGCAGGCGGATTGCCTGAGCTCAGGAGTTCGAAACCAGCCTGGGCAACAAGGTGAAACCCTGTCTCTACTAAAAATACAAAAAATTAGCTGGATATGGTGGCGGGTGCCTGTAATCCCAGCTACTTGGGAAGCTGAGGCAGGATAATCACTTGAACCTGGGAGATGGAGGTTGCAGTGAGCTGAGATCGTGGCACTGCACTCCAGCCTGGGTGACAGAGTGAGACTCTGCCTCAAAAAAAAAAAAAAAAAAAGAAAGAAAGAAAGAAAAAAATCTTCCCTTGACCTTGTGCCATTTTCTAGACTCCGTTCTGCCTTTATCTCAACACAATCTAGTTTCCTGAAAGGCTGTCTCCAAAGGTGTGGTAGATGGCATTTCAGTTTCCAGTTCTTCATCTCTCACTGTAAACATACCGTTCACCCCGTGACTGTGCATCACTTCAATGGAGGCGAGGTATATTTTCCCACGCCACTGATGTTGCTGGTCTGAGGGAGATGAAAGGCACATGGAGCCACCTGGATCCCACTCACAGCTTGGAAGTCAACCCGGCCCAGCAGAGCCCAAGCTAGATCAGCTAAAGCTCAGCCTGCCCACAGATGCATGAGCAAGATACATGCTTATGATTGTAGGCTTCTGAGTTTTGAACTGGCTTCTTATGCAGCATTACTGCAATAATAGTTAACAGTGACAGAGGGAAACAGAATATTAATGATGCTGGAAAGACATGATGGATGAGTGACTAGCTATTTACAAAAGAGCAATTTAGACTCATGCCTCACAGAATCCACCAAAATAAATTCTACCCGAATTAAAGGGTTAAGGATATAAAATTAAACCACAGAAAATTAGAAGAAAATGAAAGACATGTTCAATCTGGATAGCAGAGGATTTTCTAAAGCTAAAAATAACAAATGCGTCATTCTAATTTTCCTTAATAGGCGTATGTTATTCTTAAAGGCATTTATTATTCCTATTATTCCTTAAAGGTATACATTATTCAGAAAAAAGCAACAGAAGATCTAACAAGGGAAATAATTACTGTTTTAGTTACTTTAAAATTTAAAACCTTGGCCGGGTGCCATGGCTCATGCCTGGAATCCCAGCACTTTGGGAGGCCGAGGCGGGTGGATCACGAGGTCAAAGAGATTGAGACCATCCTGGCCAACATGGTGAAACCCCGTCTCTACTAAAAATACAAAAATTAGCTGGGTGTGGTGGCGTGTGCCTGTAGTCCTAGCTACTTGGGAGGCTGGGGCAGGAGAATCGCTTGAACCTGGGAGGCAGAGGTCATAGTGAGCTGAGATCACGCCACTGCACTCCAGCCTGGCGACACAGCGAGACTGTCTCAAAAAAGAAAGAAAGAAAGAAAGGAAGGAAGGAAGGAGAGAGAGAGAGAGAGAGAAAGAGAGAAAGAAAGAAAGAAAGAAAGAGAAAGAAAACCTCAGGCGGGCATAGTGGCTCATGCCTGGAATCCCAGCACTTCGGGAGACTGAAGCAGGTGGGTCACTTGAGGCCAGGAGTTCAAGGCCAGCCTGTCCAAAGTGGTGAAACCCCGTCTCTGCTAAAAATACAAAAATTAGCAGGGCATGGTGTCAGGTGTCTGTAATCCTAGCTACTTGGGCACTGAGGCACAAGAAATCGCTTGAACCCAGGAGGTGGAGGTTCCAGTAAGCCGAGATCGCCCCACTGCACTCCAGCCTGGGCGACAGAGTGAGACTCTCTCAAAAAGAAAAAAAAAAAAAGGAACTTAAATATACTTGATCTTAGCCAAAAGGCCAAGGAGTGATTACAGACCTTAAATAAATGTGAAAACACAATGACCTCAATTAATAAATTAATAAATGGCTAATAAATATGAAAAAATGTGAAAACTCAAAAGAATCAAGAAAATCCAAGTATAGCCAGGCATGGTGGCTAACTTGCACCCAAAGTACAAGTAATCCCAGCACTTTGGGAGGCCGAGGTGGGAGGATCGCTTGAGCCCAGGAGTTCCAGACCAGCCTGGGCAACAGAGGGAGACCTCATCTCTACAAAAAATTTAAAAAATCAGCCAGGCTTGGTGGTGCACGCCTGTGCTTCCAGCTGCTCAGGAGGCTGAGGTAGGAGGATCTCTTGGGCCTGGGAGGTAAAGGCTGCAGTAAACTGTGATCATGTCACTGCACTCCAGCCTGGGAGACAGAGACTCTGTCTCAAAAAAAAAAAAAAAAAAAAAAAAAGCCAGGGCGCGGTGGCTCACGCCTGTAATCCCAGCAATTTGGGAGGCAGAGGCAGGCAGATCACCTGAGGTTGGGAGTTTGAGACCAGCCTGACCAACATGGAGAAACCCTGTCTCTACTAAAAATACAAAAAATTAGCCGGGTGTGGTGGCACATGCCTGTAATCCCAGCAACTCAGGAGGCTGAGGTAGAAGAATCGCTTGAACCTGGGAGGTGGAGGTTGTGGTGAGCTGAGATTGCGCCACTGCACCCCAGCCTCAAAAGCGAAACTCCAGCAACAAGAGTGAAACTCCGTCTCAAAAAAAAAAAAAAAAAAAAAAGAAAGAAAGAAAATGCAGTTAAACAATGAGATTTGATTTTCACTTAACCAAAATGCCAATATTAAAAACAAGAATAAAATCCTGAAGTTCTAAGAATATGGGAAGTTGAGTATTCATACATGGTTTGTAGGGACATCAAATTTGTATAATTTTCTGGAAAGCAATTACCAATATGCATCAGGCCTTAAAAATGTTCATATCTGTTTACTTAGTAATTCTGTTTTAGGCATCAGACCAAAAGATAAACTCTGAAATATATTCAAAGTTTGAAGGCCCAGGGTTACTGGTAATGATGAAACTCTACAAACAACCTAGAGATCTTGCAACAAAAGTTAGGTTCTGTGGAACTCAGTGTTCCTTTTAAATGGTATTTAAATTAGAAATCAATGCAGTACGTGATCCTGAATTGGATCCTGGACTAGAAAAAAAGACACTGGGGAACAACTGTCAACATCAATAAAGACTATAGGTAGCTTATTAGAATTGTATCAAGGCTGGGCTCGGTGGCTCATGCCTGTACTCCCAGTACTTTGGGAGGCTGAGGCAGGTGGATCACCTGAGGTCAGGAGTTCCAGACCAGCCTGACCAATATGGTGAAACCTCATCTCTACTAAAAATACAAAAATTAGCCGGGCATGGTGGTGTACACCTGTAGTCCCAGCTACTCAGGAGGCTGAGACAGGAGGATTGCTTGAACCTGGGAGATGGAGGTTGCAGTGAGCCAAGATCACGCCAGTGCACTCCAGCCTGCAACCTGGGCGACAGAGTGAGACTGTCTCCAAAAAAAAAAAAAATTGTATAAAGATTAATTTCCTGGTAGTTAAATAATATGTGAACATTTTTATCAAGGTTAATTTCCTGGTAGTTAATATTTGGGGAAGCTAGGGCCAGGTATGAGATCTCCTTATACATTTTCACAAATATTTTGTAAATCTGAAATTACCTAAAAAAAAAAAAAGTTAAAAAAATAGAACACATACGAAGAGAATAATGCTCATATATTGATAGAGGGTTTTTTTGTTTGTTTTTTTTAAGGTGGAGTCTCACTCTGTCACCCAGGCTGGAGTGCAGTGGTAAGTTCTTGGCTCACTACAACTTCTGCTTCCCGGGTTCAAGAGATTCTTGTGCCTCAGCCTCCCAAGTAGCTGGGACTACAGGTGCACACCCCCACACCCAACTAATTTTTGTAATTTTAGTAGGGATGGGATTTCACCATTTTGGCAAGGCTGGTCCCGAACTTCTGAGCTCAGGGGATCCACCTACCTTGGCCTCCCAGAGTGCTGGGATTACAGGCATGAGCCATCCCTCCGGGCCCAGGCTTTTTTTTTTTTTTTTTTTTTTTTTAAACCACATGGGTGTGGCAGATCCTGTTGGTCAATATCCATTCTCCACCCCTCCCTTTTTTCCTTGTTAACCCCTATTTTGCCCACTCTCCTCTGAATAGCCATAGCCTTCAAGTGAGTCCCTCCTCAGCCCTGATGGGTGGATCTTGCTTGGTCCAAGCCACACATTGCCAGCCAAGCTATTGGTTAGACCCAGGAATGTAATGTAATTCTTGCTATCAGATAGTAATAGCAAATATTTATATAGTACAAATCACAGGCAAGGCACTGTTCTAAGTGCTTTACATAGATTAACCCTCAGCTCTCACAACAAATGCAATTATATTTGCCTTTACATGTGGGGAAAAGAAAGAGAGATCAGATTGTTACTGTGTCTATGTAGAAAAGGAAGACATAAGAAATTCCATTTTGATCTGTACTAAGAAAAATTGTTTCTGCTTTGAGATGCTGTTAACCTGTAACTTTAGCCCCAACCCTGTGCTCACAGAAATGTGCTATAATGAATCAAAGTTTAATGGACTTAGGGCTGTGCAGGATGTGCCTTGTTAACAATATGTTTGCAGGCAGTATGCTTGGTAAAAGTCATCGCCATTCTCCATTCTCGATTACCCAGGGACACAATGCGCTGCGGAAAGCCGCAGGGACTGACCTCTGCCCAAGAAAGCTTGGGTATTGTCTAAGGTTTTCCCCCACTGAGACAGCCTGAGATATGGCCTCATGGGAAACAAAAGACCTTACCATAAGGCCTGACACCCATAAAGGGTCTGTGCTGAGGAGGAGTAGTGAAAGAGGGAGGCCCCTTTGCAGTTGAGATAAGAGGAAGGCTTCTGTCTCCTGCTCGTCCCTGGGAATGGAATGTCTCGGTGTAAAGCTGACCATTCCCATTCGTTCTATTCTGAGATAGGAGAAAACCGCCCTATGGCTGGAGGCAAGATATGCTGGCAGCAATACTGCTCTGTTGCTCTTTGCTACACTGAGATGTTTGGGTAAAGAGAAACGTAAATCTAGCCTACGTGCACATCCAGGCACAGTACCTTTCCTTGAACTTATTCATGATACAGATTCCTTTGCTCACATGTTTCCCTGCTGACCTTCTCCCCACCTGTTGCCCTGCTACACTCCCCTCGCTAAGATAGTAAAATAAACACTGAGGGAACTCAGAGGCCAGCACCAGTGCGGGTCCTCCGTATGCTGTGCGCTGGTCCCTTGGACCCACTGTTCTTTCTCTATACTTTGTCTCTGTGTCTTATTTCTTTCTCAGTCTCTCGTCCCACCTGATGAGAAATATCCACAGGTGTGGAGGGGCTGGCCCCCTTCAATTACACAGATAGGAACCTGAGGTACTGAGATCAGATCAATGGCTCCAGGTCACACAGCTGATTAGATGGGGAGGCAAATAGGCTGAAGGCCTTCTAGGAAGGTTCTGCTTGTTCTTAAAAAGGGATGTACAATCATGTGTTACTTAAGGACAGGAATACATTCTGAGAGATGTGTCAGGTGATTTTGTAGTTGTGCAAACATCATAGTGTGTACTTACACAAACCTAGGTTGATTGGTATAGCCTATTTCTCCTAGGCCACAAACCTGCACAGCATGTTACTGTACTGAATGCTGTAGGCAATTATAACACAATAGCAAATATTGTGTATCTAAACCTAGAAAAGGTGCTGTAACATGGGGCGCATGGTAGCTCATGCCTGTAATCCCAGCACTTTTGGAAGCCGAGGCGGGCAGATCACCTGAGGTCAGGAATTGGAGACCAGCCTGACCAACATGGTGAAAACCCATCTCTACTAAAAATACAAAAATTAGGCAGGTGTGGTGGCACGCACCTGTAACCCCAGGTACTCAGGAGGCTGAGGCAGGAGAATCGCTTGAACCTGGGAGGCGGAGGTTGCAGTGAGCCGAGATCGCGCCACTGTACTCCAGCCTGGGTGACGGGGAGACTCCACCTCAAAAAAAAAAAAAAAAAAAAGCAATAAAGCAATAATCTCATGGGACCATTGTTATACATGTGGTCCTTCGCTATTAAAACATTGTTATGTAGGCCAGGCGCAGTGGCTCACGCCTGTAATCCCAGCACTTTGGGAGGTCGAGGTTGGGGGATAACAAGGTCAGGAGTTCGAGACCAGCCTGGCCAATATGGTGAAACCCCGTCTCTACTAAAAATAAAAAAAAATTAGCCAGGCGTGGTGGCGTTGCCTGTAATCCCAGCTACTTGGGAGGCTGAGGCAGGAGAATTGCTTGAATCCGGAAGGCGGAGGTTGCAGTGAGCCATGATTGCGCCGCTGCACTCCAGCTTGGGTGACAGAGTGAGACTCCGTCTCAAAAAAACAAAACAAAACAAAAACAAAAAACATTGTTATGGGGCACTTGACTGTAACAGGGCTATTTTCTTGCTTCAAGATGCCATCATCTGCCTGGGATGCTGGAACCACAGACGCCATCTTGGACTGTTGGGGAGCAGTTTGTTTAGGAGGATATGCCAGCACCCGAGGATGGCAGAGCAGAAGTGATGGCGACCTCACCGACTGCCTGAATTAACCAATCCTGGAATTACACGCTGCTCTGGGCTTCTTGTTCCTTATAATTTAAGCCACTTTCAGTTGGGTTTTCTTTTCTTTTTTTTTTTTTTTAGACGTAATCTCGCTCTGTCTCCAGGCTGGAGTGCAATGTTGCGATCTCGGCTCACCGCAGCCTCCGCTTCCCAGGTTCAAGCGATTCTCCTCCCCCAGCCTCCTGAGTAGCTGGGATTACAGGTGTGCACCACCACGCTCGGCTAATTTTTTTTGTATTTTTAGTAGAGATGGGGTCTCACCATGTTGGCCAGGCTGATCTCAAACTCCTGACGTCAAATGATCCTCCCACCTCGGCCTCCCAAAGTGCTGGGATTAGAGGCTGAGCCACTGTGCCTGGCCTCAGTTGGGTTTTCTGACACCTGCAGCCAAGAGCATCCAAACTAGTACTTTGGGTAAATTTTATATTTTCCCATAAACTGGAGGCTGGCTGTGGTGGGTGTGGTGGCCATGCCTGTAACTCTGGGAGGCCAAGGGGGCAGATCACTTGAGGTCAGGAGTTCCAGACCAACCTGGCCAACATAGCGAAACCCCATTTCTTTTTTCTTTCTTTTCTTTCCTTTTTTTTTTTTTTTTTTTTTTTTTTTGAGGCGGAGTCTCTCTGTTGCCCAGGCTGGAGTGCAGTGACACGATCTTGGCTCACTGCAACCTTTGGCTCCTGGGTTCAAGCAATTCTCCTGCCTCAGCCTCTCTAGTAGCTGGGACTACAGGCATGCACCACCACGCCTGGCTAATTTTTTTGTATTTTTAATAAAAACAGGTTTCATCATGTTGGCCAGGCTGGTCTTGGCCACCACACCCGGCTGTGAAACCCCATTTCTACAAAAAATATGACAATTAGCTGAACGTGGTAGTGGGTGCCTGTAGTCCCCAGCTACTTGGGAGGCCGTGGTGGGAGGATCTCTTATTTTATTTTATTTTTATTTAAATAGAGACAGGGTCTCGCTATGTTGCCCAGGCTGATCTTGAATGATCTCTTGATCCTGGAGGTCAAGATTGCAGTGAGACATGACTGCGCCACTGTACTCTGTCTCAGAAAGAGGAAGGAAGGAAGGAGAAAGAAAGAGAGAAAGAGAGAGAGAAAGAGAGAAAAAGAGAAAGGAAGGAAAGAAGTGGAGGAGGCTGGGCGCGGTGGCTCACTCCTGCAATCCCAGCACTTTGGGAGGTTGAGGCAGGCAGATCCCCTCAGGTCAGGAGTTTGAGACCAGCCTGGCCAACATGGTGAAACCCTGTCTACTAAAAATACAAAAATTAGCTGAGGGGTGGTGGCAGCTCCTGTAATCCCAGCTACTCAGGTGGCTGAGGCAGGAGAATCGCTTGAACCCGGGAGGCGGAGGTTGCGGTGAGCCGAGATTATGCTATTGCACTCCAGCCTGGGTGATAGAGCGAGACTCGTCTAAAAAAAAAAAAAAGAAAGAAAGAAAGTAGTGGAGAAAAAAATAGGACACAAAACTGGGTAAATTTTGAATAACTGATATGATTGTACCTCTGTAAACAAAAATGGATTAAAAAAAATCTAAGGCTGGGCACGGTGGCTCGTGCCTGTAATCCCAGCACTTTGGGAGGCCGAGGCGGGCAGCTCACAAGGTTAGGAGTTTGAGAACAGCCTGGCCAATATGGTGAAACCCCGTCTCTACTAAAAATACAAAAATTAGCTGGGTGTAGTGGCGGGTGCCTGAATCATCCCAGCTACTCAGGAGGCTGAGGCAGGAAAATCACTTGAATCTGAGAGGCAGAGGTTACAGTGAGCCAAGATGGCACCACTGCACTCCAGCCTGGGCGACAGAGTGAGACTCTGTCTCAAAAAAAAAAAAAAAAATCTAAAATGCTTCCAGTCATAATCTTTGGTTGATTGACTCATGGGGTACCATTTGTTTATTATTTTTTTGTGCTTTTAAAATATTTTCTGATCTTTTATAATGAAAACATATTAGTATTTTAATTTTTAAAATTATTATTTTATTAAAACAAAGAAAGTAGTCCTCTCTGCTGTCTCTACCTTTCACTTCACGTCCATTCTCAGGCCACTCAACTGGGCCCCTGCCTGTACTGCTCCATCCTAATTTGGCGCTGTCCCCTTGAAGGTCAAACCCATTTGTCATTGTTCAGCCCTTATCACTGAACCTCTGGGTGGCAGCTATGACAATGGAGCATGCCTTTTTCCTCTGCCTTCCCTGCCACAGTCTCTCTGGCTCTCCTCTCCCCTCTCTGACAAGCTCCCCTTCTGCTAGCTCTAAATTCACCACTTACAGGCTACCACCTGTATACTCATTACTTCAAAGGAGAAATGTCCACAAGAGCCTCCCTTGGATGCCCCACGGTAGGGGTCCCCAACCGCTTCCCTCCAACCCTATACTGGTCCTTGGTCTGTTAGGAGCCGGGCCACATAGCAGGACAGGCAAAGCTTTACCTGTATTTACAGCTGCTCCACATTGCTTGCATTACCCTCTGAGCTCCACCTCCTGTCAGATCAGCAGCAGCATTAGATTCTCATAGGAACTCGCACCCTATTGTGAACTGCGCATGTGAGGGATGTAGGTTACATGCTCCTTATGAGAATCTAATGCCTGATGATCTGTCACTGTCTCCCATCAACCCCAGATGGGACCATCCAGCTGCTGGAAAACAAGCTCAGGATTCCCACTGACTGTACCTTATGGTGAGTTGTATAATTATTTTATTATATATTACAATGTAATAATAATAGAAATCTAGTGCACAATAAATGTAATGCGCTTGAATCATCCCAAACCCCCCAATCCCATTGCCTCCCCCAGTCCCTGGAAAAACTGCCTTCCATGAAACTGGTCCCTGGTGCCAAAAATGTTGGGGACTGCTGCCCCACGGGATCTTTAACTTGATTTGTCCAAAGCTACCTCCTCATCCTCATGTGACCCCAACCCTCTCCTTCAGGTCCGCCAACTTGGCCAATGGCATCATCTGTGTTTCCAGATGATTTTGCCCAGCTGTAAACGAATGTCATTGTTTTGTGCATGTTTAAGGCAGGCTAGGCTAGGCTATGATGTTTGGTAGGTTTAGGTGTATTTAATGCATTTTCCACTTAGGATATTTTCAATTTAGGATGAGTTTATTGGGATGTAACCACTCTATAAGTTAGGAAGCATCTGTGTTTGTCAGATGACCAAACAAACCAATCTCGACACCTAGCTCCTGGGTGAGGGCATCTCTTAGGCCTAGGTAATGACTTGCACACTTCATTGCACACATGTCTCTGTGATGGTCCTTAGGCTGTGCAGTAATTCCTGGCACTGCCCCGTAACACTTCAAGTGCCTTGTGGGTAAGGAGGGTGAACTGTCGGGGAGGGAGTGGAATCGGGGTTGGGGGTTGTGTGCTAGACTTGGAATGACCAGCTTAGAACCCCGGCTCCACTAGGAACTCTGCACCTTGGGGCAATGTTCTTAATCTACTCAAACCTCATTCTCTTTCTCTCCACAAGGGACTGGTAATTTGCATGGAGCTACTCGGAGGATTAACCGTGATTACCCAGAGAAAGGACACCTTGCCTGGGCCGTTTCAGGTACTCCATACGTGTTCCTTGATATTATTGATCTCATTCTTGCAACATCAGCATCTGTCCTGGTGGGTGCTCAAGTAAATATTTTATGAGTGAAATGATAAGAGGGTGTGACCTTTGCCTCCATTTCCCATTGCATCATCCCAAATCAGGCCCTTGGGTCCTCATGCCTGGCCCATTGCAGGCACCTGCAGCCCCTAGCCATCAGTTTCAAGCCGGGGCTCCCCCTGCTCAAAGCCAGCGTCTACACAATCAAATTTGCATCCCTTGTTTTAGCAACGTGGTCTCAGCCCAGTTCTCTAGTGTATGGCGTTCCTGCTGCTCCCCTCCACATGTGTCCTGTCTGCCAGCCTGCCCTGATCACTATCCTAGATTTCTGCCCCATGCCACCTGGAGAAATCCTTTTAGGCAGCTTCCTCAAGATACCAGGTACCTTCCAGCCCTACCATGCCCCCGGGGATGTGATACCCTCCCAGGAGTAACCATAACTAATGAAGGTCCAATTCTCAATCTAGGGAGTCTGGCAGCTCTCAACAGAGGAGGGAGGAGAGTGAGTTCAGTTCTCAAGGAGGCTGATAATGCCTTTCCTTTTAGTCCAGTTTCTTTAAGGCTAAAAATAAATTCAACCTCCTCTTCGAAGGCTTTTCTGATTACCACAATTATTTGCATTGCCTGGTCACTACTCTATCTCCAGACCCTGGAAAAAATGTCATCTCACAGCCAAACAGAAACGAATGGTTTGGCTATGGTGGGGGCGGGAGGGGGCACACCCAGGGGAGCCATAGCCTTTCCTTTATAAGACTCTGACCTCTGGGCCGGGGGTGGTGGCTCACGCATGTAATCCCAGCACTTTGGAAGGCCAAGGCGGGATGATGGATCGGAAAATTGTCTAGAAATTCAAGACCAGCCTGGGCAACACAGTGAGACCCCACCTCTACAAAAAATTTAAAAAAAAAAATAGCCAGACATGGCATGCACCTGTGGTCCCAGCTACTTGAGTGGCTGAGGCAAGACGATTGCTTGAGGTCAGAGGTTGATGCTGCAGTGAACTATGATTTTGCCACTGCACTCCAGCCTGAGTGACAGAGTAAGACCGTGTCTCAGAAACAAACAAACATACAAACTAACAGGCAAAAACAAGAATGAGCTCTCCCTGTAGGCAAAAAATGGCGGCCTCCACTTGTTTGTCTCTCCCTCATCCCCAGCACATTGCACTGGGCTTGATGCATGCAGTGTGATAAATGTTTGTTCTGTTGTGTGGGAAGGAAGAACAGAACAACCGAGTGTAGACTGTCTACTGAGCGCAAGGCCTGCGCACAGCCCTTGCACGTGGGATTTCATTGTCACGACTCTATAAGGAAGGTGATGGTCGCCCCACTTTATTTATTTATTTATTTTTGAGATGGAGTCTTGCTCTGTCACCCAGGCTGGAGTGCAGTGGCGCGATCTCAGCTCACTGCAACCTCTACCTCCCAGGTTCAAGTGATTCTCCTGCCTTAGCCTCCCGAGTAGCTGGGACTACGGGTCCCCACCACCACGCCTGGCTAATTTTTGTGTTTCACCAAGATGGGGTTTCACCATGTTGGCCAGGCTGGTTTCGAACTCCTGACCTCAAGTGATCCGCCCACCTCTGCCTCCCAAAGTGCTGGGATTACAGGCATGAGCCACTGTGCCCGGCCAGTCGCCCCACTTTAGAGATGAACAAATGAAGGCTTGGAGAGAATAATGACTCATACCATCACAGGCAACAAAACCCAAATTCAATTATGGTTTTATTTGACCCCCAATTCCATGCTCTTTCTTTCCACTGATCCTCTGTAACCAGCCTGGGTAGAAAGCATGTGTCAGTGTCTGCTGGGAAACAGATGACACAGGCAAACTGGGAAAGCTGAGGAGAGCTTGAGAGAAGTTAAGTTTTAGTGCTCTACAAGGCTACCGGCAGGTGCTGGAAACAGTTCTCCAGGCTAGTGACACTGTTGCCACCCCTGGGCCTGAAGGGTCAGGAAGGGAGCTGTTATAAAACATAAAGACAGGTTGGGCGCGGTGGCTCACGCCTGTAATCCCAGCACTTTGGGAGGCCGAGGCGGGCGGATGACCTGAGGTTAGGAGTTCCAGACCAGCCTGGTCAACATGGTGAAACCCTATCTCTACTAAAAATACAAAAAATCAGGCGTGGTGGCAGGCATCTGTAATCCCAGCTACTTGGGAGGCTGAGGCAGGAGAATCGCTTGAACTGGGAGGTTGCAGAGAGCTGAGACCACGCCACTGCACTCCAGCCTGGGCAACAAGAGCGAAACTCTGTCTCAAAAACAAAAAACAAAGACAGAGCTGTGTGGACAGGCCCAACTGATAGGGGCTGTGACCATTGGCTGAGGGATAAGCCGGTCTGGGGTGAGCCTTGAGGGAGGGAGAAGGAGACGAACCCTCCACCTCCGCTGCCATCTCCTCCCGGAGAGCTCCACTGCCAAACTCAGCTGCAGCTGGAGGACCAAGAGCCCACTGAGGTGTCCATAGGACCAGCTCCAAGCAGGGTGGAGAAGACGGAGGGGGATGTGGAGAGCAAACGGAAACCAGTCAAATGAAACCAAAGAAGTGCGGGTCTGGCCGGGCGCGGTGGCTCACACTTGTAATCCCAGCACTTTGGGAGGCTGAGGCAGGTGGATCATGAGGTCAGGAGTTCAAGACTAGCCTGGCCAAGATGGTGAAACCCCGTCTCTACTACAAATACAAAAATTAGCTGGGCATGGTGGTGGGCACCTGTAATCCCAGCTACTCAGGAGGCTGAGGCAGAGAATCGCTTGAACCCAGGAGGCAGAGGTTGCAGTGAGCCGAGATCATGCCACTGCATTCCAGCCTGGGCAACAGAGCAAGACTCTGCTCAAAAAAAAAAAAAAAAAAAAAGAAGTGCGGGTCTGGGATGGGGGTCGTGGGGTATTGACACCTCAGGGTGGGGGCTGGTGCCACCACCTTTCATCTTGTAGCCAAGGTGGCTCCTCAAGGCCTTCCTGCTCTTGGGCTCCATTCCCTCAACCCATTCACCGCTCAGAGCCAGGGTGATTCTCCTAAAATACCACCCAGATCATGTCCCATGTCCCAGCCCTGCTCAAAATCACTCAATGGCTTCCTTTGTAAACCAAAAATAAAATTAAATGCCCCCTCACCTCAGCCATCTGAATGGACTCCCTCCTCTGCCAGGGCATTCCAAAGTTAACCTGAAAGACTGGTTCAGGGCTGGGCTGGTGGCTCACACCTGTAATCCCAAGGATTACACTTTTGGGAGGCCAAGGTGGGCAGATCACTGAGGCCAGGAGTTCAAGACCATCCTGGCCAACATGGTGAAAACCTGTCTCTACTAAAAATACAAACAAATTAGCTGGGCATGGTGGTGGGCACCTGTAATCCCAGCTACTTGGGAGGCTGAGGCAGAAGAATCACTTGAACCTGGCAGGCAGAAGTTGCAGTGAGCTAAGATGGCACAACTGCACTCCAGCCTGGGGAACAGAGTGAGACTCCATAAAACAAACAAACAAACAAACAGAAAAAAAACCTCCAGGCCTTTAGATAACTCTTTTAATCAATTGCCAATCAGAAAAATTTTAAATCTACCTATAACCTGGAAGCTCCCTTCAACACACACACACATTCTGCGCCCCTGTCCCCCCGCCCTGACTACCTTGGGCCACGTGTTCTCAGCGTCTCCTGAGGGCTGTGTCAAGGGCCATAGTCGCTCATATTTGATTCAGAATAAATTTCTTCAAATATTTTACAGAGTTTGAATGTTTTCATTGACATCTTTAGGCTGAAATTTGAAGTCCTTAAAGAGGCCCTGAGACTCTGTAGACCTGGCCCCTGCCACCTCCCCAGTCTCCTCTTGGGCCATGCCCCAGTGCCCACCACTCTCCAGCCACACCACTCTCCTGGAAGTTTCTGGAACATGCCAAGCTCTTTCAGCTTCAGGGGTGTCTCCACACCTTCACATAGCTTGATCCTTCTGCTTAGAAGGGTCACAGCACCCTTGTCCGCCACCCCCCACGGCCCATCCCCTCTGTAGCTACTCTTTCATGCCACCTTCTGCCAACATAAGTGAGGTGCCTGGGTGCCACTCTTTTGTTTTTGTTTTTTGAGATGCAGTCTCACTCTGTTGCTCACGCTGGAGTGCAGTGGCGCTATCTCGGCTCACTGCAACCTCTGCCTCCTGGGTTCAAGCGATTCTCCTGCCTCAGCCTCCCGAGTAGCTGGGACTACATGTGCGCACCACCATGCCTGGCTAATTTTTTGGATTTTTAGTAGAGACAGGTTTCACCGTGTTAGCCAGGATGGTCTCGATCTCCTGACCTGGTGATCTGCCTGCCTCGGCCTCCCAAAGTGCTGGGATTACAGGCGTGAGCCACAGCGCCCTGCCTTGGGTACCACTCTTTTAGGGCACTGAGTCAGCTTTCCTTAAGTGCATGTATTACAGTTTGTAAAGATACCTTTGCTTATGAGATGAGTTGCTAACATCTGTCCTGCCTTCCCTACTGGACTGTAAACTCCAAGAAAGCGGGGACTGTATTTTATTTACTTCTGTATCCCCACAGGTCTGCCACACAGTTGGCCCCTCATAAATGCTTGTTAAATAAATCTTAATGGTATTGGGGTTGAGTCCTGGCCTCTTTCTTTTCTCCCGTTTTTGTTTGTTTGTTTGAGACAGATGGTAGCTCAGGCTGTTGCCCAGGCTGGAGTGGCATAATCACAGCTCACTGCAGCCCTGACCCTCCTGGGGTCAAGCCAACCTCCCACCTCATCCTTCCAAGTAGCTGAGATTACAGGCACGCACAACCATGCCCAGCTAATGTTTTAATTTTTTTAAAGAGATGGGTCTCACTATGTTGCGCAGGCTGGTCTCGAACTCCTGGGCTCAAGCGATCCTTCTGCCTGGGCCTGGCTAAAATGCAGAATTACAGGTGTGAGTCATTGCATCGGCCAAGGCTCCCTTTTTCTAGCCAAACAGTGCTAGTCAGATTCTGCCCCCTAGTGGTCATATCTGGGAACTGATTGTGGCTTGTTCCAACCGCTTCCTAGATGTCAGTTTTTGACTTGTTAAAAGTAAATGGAACGCAGCAGAAAGTACTGAGTGCAGGCCCTGGGCTAGGCATCTGGCCAAGATGAATTACGATCTAGACCCCGACCCCCAGAATTCCCCCTTAAGTCAATGACCAGCGCTATAGATCTGTGCTGTTTCATATGGTAGCCACTAGCCACTAGCCACTTGTGGCCACTGAGCACATAAAATGTGGTTAGTGCAACTATAAAACTGAATTTTTAATTTTATGTAATTTTAATTCATTTAAACTTAAATCTAAACATTGGCTGCTCTGTCTATGGAGTAGCCATTCTTTATTCCTCTACTTTCTTAATAAACTTGCTTTCATTTTACTCTAAAAATAAAACAATAATAAAATAAACCTTGATGCTTATTTCAGTTATTGGAAAACACTCAAGTATGTACATTTTACAAACACTTTTTAGATTTGATCTAAATACAGATCCTATATTTCTGATGAAAAAGTAACATCCTAATTGAGATATGCTGTGTCAAATACATACCAGATTTTGAAGACTTAGTATTTAAAAATACCATTAAAAATTCACCTATGGCCAGGCGTGGTGGTGCATGCCTGTAATCCCAGCACTTTGGGAGGCAGAGGTGGGTGGATCACTTGAGGTCAGGAGTTTGAGACCAGCCTGACCAACATGGTGAAAACACATCTCTACTAAAAATACAAAATTGGCTGGGCGTGGTGGGGCATGCCTGTAATCCCAGCTACCTGGGAGGCTGAGGCAGGAGAATCTCTTGAACCCAGGAGACGGAGGTTGCAGTGAGCTGAGATCGCACCACTGCACTCCAGCCTGGGCAACAGAGCGAGACTCCATCTCAAAAAAAAAAAAAAAAGAAAAGAAAAAAATGTAGACTCTCAACCTACTGAAGCAGAATCTGCATTTTAACATGAACCCCAAGCGATCTATTTGCACATTAAAGTTTGAGAAGCAGTCACCTATTAGACATCCAAGTGGTGATACAGGCAGCAATTCTCTGATTGCTTGCTCAGAGACATAGGAAGCAAAGTCGAGGCTGAGAGTGAGGCTGCAGAGGAGGTGTGGGAGTTCTGAAGGGACTGTAGAAAGTGTGGAGTAATTGCCTAGGATGGGTGTGTTAGTATGAATGGACAAGTTAGTGTGCATGAACTTAAAGCAAGATCAGTCAGGACCATTGCATGTTTTTACCCTCACTTTTGGCTATGTGGGTGCAGAGCTGAGATTTTGCTGCTGAGAACCATAAGGCAGAGTTGAGGTTGCATGCAAAGGAGTAATTATAATATTGGAATCCAAGCTGGTCAAGGAGGAAAGTGAGGATGTGAGAGATAAGAAAGAGGCAGTGGTCAGGAGCGGTGGCTCACTCCAGTAATCCCAGCACATTGGGAGGCTGAGGCAGGTGGATCACTTGAGCCCAGGAGTTTGAGACCAGCCTAGGCAACATATGGAGACCCCATCTTTACAAAAATTACAAAAATTAGCCGGGCACGGTGGCTCACGCCTGTAATCCCAGCACTTTGGGAGGCTGAGGCGGGTGGATCACCTGAGGTCAGGAGTTCGAGACCAGCCTGACCAACATGGAGAAACCCCATCTCTACTGAAAATACAAAATTAGCCTGGCGTGGTGGTACATGCCTGTAATCCCAGCTACTTGGGAGGCTGAGGCAGGAGAATCGCTTGAAACTGGGAGGCGGAGGTTGTAGTGAGCTGAGATCATCGCACCATTGCACTCCAGACTGGGCAACAAGAGCAAAACTCTGTCTCAAAAAAAAAAAAAAAAAAAAAAAAAATTACAAAAATTAGCCAGGTGCAGTGGTGTGTGCCTGTGGTCCCAGCTACTCGGGAGGCTGAGGTGGGAGGATGGCTTGAGCCCAGGGGGCTGAGGCTGCAGAGAGCCATGACTGCTTCGCTGCACTCCAGCCTGGGTGAGAGCGAAACCCTGTCTCAAAAATAAATGAATAAACAAATAGGCCGGGTGCGGTGGCTCACGCCTGTAATCCCAGCACTCTGGGAGGCCGAGGCAGGTGGATCACCTGAGGTCAGGAGTTCGAGACCAGCCTGGCCAACGTGGTGAAACCTCATCTCTACTAAAAATACAAAAATTAGCTGGGCCTGGTGGCGGGCACCTGTAATCCTAGCTACTCAGGAGACTGAGGCAGGAGTATTGCTTAAACCTGGGAGGCGGAGGTTGCAGTGAGCCAAGATCGCGCCATTGCACTGCCATTGCACTCTAGGCTGGGTGACAAAAGCGAAACTCAGTCTCAAAATAAATAAATAAAATAAAATAAAATAAATAAAATAAAGGAACAGGTGGTAAGATGAATAGATTGTTGATCCTGATATGGTCACAGAATTGTCAAATCACGGTCACAGAGCTGGAAAAATAGATGGTGGTCAGAGTGTGGGGTGCCTGAAATTGAGATTATGGAGGGGGTGCAGTTATTGGTAAGGAGAGGTTCTCAGGCAGCTAATATCGTGGGTTGGGAATAAGAGGAAATCGCTGTTGGCTTTTCTTGGGGAGTAGAGTTGTTTAGACAAAAGCAAGTAACTATGAGGAGGAGCTTCCTAAGTGGGGGGCAAGAGAGTGGGAGAATGAAGCCCAAGATGGACGAGGAGAGGGGCTCGAAAGCTGAGAATCCCCCGGTATTCTGGCTGGCAGAGGTGGCAGAGGTCCATGGCGAGAGGGCAGGGTGTAAGGGCACAGCTGGAGCCTGGCCCTGCTGAGCTCCCAGCTCGGGCAAGTTCATCCCTCCAGGCCCTGCTTAGTGTGAAAGGAGGTTGTGTTCATCACTGGGAGAATCACTGGGCTTCTATCTCACAAACAACAATAACAATGAACATTTTAACTCTGCCCCAAGCATTTGACAACCGCTATTTTTTCATTCTTACAACTACCCTATATTATTACCACCCTTTTTATAGATAAGGCGCCAAGGCTCACAGCAGTTAAGTAATATGCCTAAGGTCACAAAGCCACCAAAGACATTTGAACTTGGATTCAAACCCAGGACTGTCTAGCATCAAAGCTTGCTGGTGCGGCTGGCGATTCACCTGGGAGCGTTTGTTTATGCTTCCACTGAAGATTCTGATTCACAGGTCTGGAAAGAAGTATCCCCAAGGGAACGTGCATGTTTTCACAAGCAGCTCAGGTGACTCTGAGGGTCAGGGAAGAATGGAAAGCATTTCGCTGGCCCTGCCTGCAGCATGGTGGATGCCAGGCTGGTTCCGTGGCCTGGCTTCCTCATGGTGCCACCCACTTCCAGTTACAGCAGTTTCAGTCACCATCAACATCCGCCATGTGCCTTTCTCACTGCCTTTCACCTAGATGACCTCAACTGAGGAAGGCGCCAGAAGTCACAGGAGGTAGAGAAATGCAGTATGATTTCTCTCTCTCTTTTTTTTTTTTTTGAGATGGAGTCTCCCTCTGTTGCCCAGGCTGAAGTGCAGTGGCGTGATCTCGGCTCACTGCAAGCTCCGCCTCCCGGGTTCATGCCATTCTCCTGCCTCAGCCTCCTGAGTAGCTGGGACCACAGGCGCCTGCCATCACGTCTGGCTAATTTTTCTATTTTTAGTAGAGACGGGGTTTCACTGTGTTAGCCAGGATGGTCTCGATCTCCTGACCTTGTGATCTGCCCGCCTCGGCCTCTCAAAGTGCTGGGATTACAGGCGTGAGCCACCGTGATTTCTTTTCTTCTCTTTTTTTTTTTTTTTTTTTTTTGAGACGGAGTCTTTTTCTGTTGCCCAGGCTGGAGAGCAGTGGCATGATCTCGGCTCACTGCAACCTCTGTCTCCCAGGTTCAAGCGATTCTCCTGCCTCAGCCTCCGGTGTAGCTAGGACTACAGGCATGCGCCAACACACTTGGCTAATTGTTTGTATTTTTAGTAGAGATGGGGTTTCACTATATGTTAGCCAGGCGGGTCTCTAACTCCTGACCTCAGGTGATCCACCCCCTGACCTCCCACAGTGCTGGGATTACAGGCGTGAGACACTGAGACCAGCCACAGTGTGATTTCTAAGTAGAGAGATGGGCCCCCGGCCTCACAGTCCTTTAGTGCCAAAGCTGGAACAAAACTTCACTTCTGAGACATCCAAATCCACCATTCTTTCCACTCCCTATTTCCTTAGGAAAGTGTTAAATAATGTTTATGAATAATAAAGCCAATTTTAAGGGGGAGGAGCCCCCATACCCCACCCCCACCTTATCTATCCCCCACACATCTATCATTCAAGCCTGAGAGGCTCCCTCCATCCCACTTTGGAACATTAGCATTCAATTCAACAGATGCTGGGTCAGGGCTGTGACCAGGCCTAGGGGTGAATGAGACATTGTCCCTGCCCTCCAGTGGGGAGAAACAGGCACTTTCACCTCGGGCTGGGTTCAATGCCTCAATTCAGTAAATACGTCCTCTGAAAACAAGCAACTTCGGGCGGCACGGTAGCTCTTGCCTGTAATCCCAGCACTTTGGGAGGCCGAGGCAGGTGGATCACCTGAGGCCAGGAGTTCAAGACCAGCCTGGCGAACGTGGCAAAACGCTGTTTCTACTAAAAATACAAAAATTAGCTGGGCATTGTGGTGGGCGCCTGTAATCTCAGCTACTCAGGAGGCCAAGCAGGAGAATCGCTTGAACCCAGGAGGCGGAGTTTGCAGGGAGCCGAGATCATGCTACTGCACCCCAGCCGTGGTGACAGAGTGAGACTCCATCTCAAAAAGAAAGAAAGAAAGAAAGAAAAAGAAAAACAGAAAAAAGGCAACTTCTTTCAGAAAGTTAGCGATCAATGCATGGGTAGAGTAACACATTAAATGCTAGGTAACCAGGCAGCTATGAGAAGGGTTTGGAGGACCAATTAGTGGAGTCCTGGGGCTGGGCTGGAGGGTGGCAACAGAGAAAGTTCTCTGGATCCACCGCTCCAATTGAGTTTTTCCTGCCCATGTCCTTCAGGTTCCACCTGGGCCCACCCCTTCCAGGCTGCCACCACCTCCTCCCACCAATCACTAAGCTTTAGCTAGTCCTAAAATAGCTAAAATAACATCCAGTCCTAAAATAAACATCAGCCTAATCCCTTTCACTCCTCCACCCCTCTTCCTGCAGCCATGGACTTGACTCCACTTTCCTCCTAGGTAGTGTTGCTGGAAAAATACAAACAACCAGTTAAATGTGAATTTCAGATAAGCAATGAGTACTTTTTTTTAGTATAAGTATTTCCAAATATTATATGGGGCAGTGGGATATGCTTATATGAAAAAATATTGTTTGGCCGGGCGCGGCGGCTCATGCCTGTAGTCCCAGCACTTTGGGAGGGTGAGGCGGATGGATTGCTTGAGCTCATGAGTTCAAGACCAGCCTAGGCAACATGGCAAAACCCTGTCTCTACAGAAAACACAAAAATTAGCCGGGCGTGGTGGTGCTCATGTCTGTAGTCCCAGCTACTTGAGAGGCTGAGGTGGGAGGATGGCTTGAGCCTGGGAGGTGGAGGTTGCCGCGAGCCAAGATCGCACTACTGTACTCCAGCCTGGGAGTGCAGAGCCAGACCTTGTCTTGAAAAAAAAAAAAAAAAAGTTTGTTGTTTATCTGAAGCTCAAACTGGTTGCCTTGCATCTTTATTTGCTAAAGCTGGAACCCTACCCCAGGGGCACCACCAGAGCTTCCCCAACCCTCCCAAACTTCCTCTAGGTGGTTATTTTCTGGCTCCCCATTGCTTTCAGGGTAAAACCTCAATTTCTGGCCCCCTGCCTCCTTGGCCAGCCCTATTTCCTACCCCTTCTACCCCACTGCACCCTCCACCCCCCATCCTAGCTTGCTGGGGCAACTGGCCCTAAGTCCCTTGCCCTCTGCCTGGAGAACCTTCTCCCCTCCTCCAAATAGGCTGGTTCCTAACACCTCCTAACACTCTACTCAGGTGTCACCTCCTCTGAAGTCCTTTCCCGAACCCCCACCCCATTCCCCACACTGGGTTAGGAGCTTTCTCTGGGATCTGGAGGAACCAAGTGAATATTTCTTTATCTGCCAGCACTTGTCAAACTGTCAACATTGTAATAATCTGTCATTTTACTGGCTCCCTTAGACTGTGAGTTTCTTGAGAGCAGGGGCTGTGTTCTTTCAGCCTTCTCATTTCTAGAACCGGAAATTCCTGTCTGGTTGGCAGACAATAAGAGCTTACTTAATAATTTTGCAGATAAGGCCCAAGAGAAAAAAACATCATTTATCGAATGCCTATTGCCAGCGAAGCACTGCTGCTTTGGGCCAGCCGCTTCACGTGTTATTTTTGACCCTATAGTCAGAAAAAGGGCTCTGGAGAAAAAGCACGCAGCAAGGCTTGTGTGGGCTTGCCTCGTGTGCCCCATGTCCCACTCCCCCAGTCGGGCAGATGTGAGTCGCTGGTGATTGCTGGTTGGAAATGGAATCTCCTTGGATATTAACCATCCTGGTGGTTCTAGAAAGTGGAGGGTGTTTTCTGGAGAAGGGGCCTGCTATGGTGGGAATGTTGTTGTCCCCGCTCCATTCATTTGTTGAAACTTAATCCTCAATGTGATAGTATTAAAAGGTGGGGCCTTTAGGAAGTGATTAGGTCATGAAGGCGGAACCCTCTGGAATGGAATTCGTGCTCTTAGAAAAGAAGCTGGTGGCCAGGTGCAGTGGCTCACGCCTGTAATCCCAGCACTTTGGGAGGTGGAGGAGGGCAAATTGCTTGAGCCCAGGAGTTCAAGACCAGCCTGGGCAACATAGTGAGACCCTGTCTCTACAAAAAATACAAAAATTAGCCAGGTGTGGTGGTGCATGTGTGTAGTCCCAGCTACTCAGGAGGCTGAGTTGGAAGGATTGCTTGTACATGGGAGGTCAAGGCTGCAGTGAGCTGTAATTGTGCCATTGCACAGAGTGAGATTCCGTCTTAAAAAAAAAAAAAAAAAGAAAGGCTGGTGGGGGTGTCTCTTTGTTCCTTCCTTGGCCACATGAGGACTCAGACGATATCATCTGTGAAGCAGAGGGAGCCTTCATCAGACACCTACCCTGCTGGTGCCTTGATGTTGCATTTCCCACCCTCCAGAACTGTGAGCAATACATTTCTGCTGTTTCTAAATTACCCACTCTAAGGTATTTTTGTTGTAGCAGCCCAGATGGACTAAGACAGCGCAAGTGTAGAGAGCATGGAAAAATGTCGGGGATCTGGACAGATTCCATGGGCCATGCATTTCACCTAGGGCGCTACTCCTTGACCAAGAGGGAGACAGACACTGAGCAGAACTGTACTTGCTCTGGTGAGATCACACCTTGGGTGGGGACTTCCTAAAATGAGGTTCTTGGCCCGTAGGAACTGGAAGTACACTGAAGGGTTGGGGTGTCTGGGGAGCTAGCCCACCATAATGGCCACTAGTCCCCCTAAGTAACTCCTACTTAAACTATATTTACAGAAATAAACATACATAGTGTGTGTATGGGGGGCAGTTTTTAAAAATCTTTTTTTTTTTTTTTTAAATCTCTGTTTTGGGGCTGGACATGGTGGCTCATGTCTGTAATCCTAGCACTTTGGGAGGCCAAAGTGGGCTGATTGCTTTGAGCTCAGGGGTTTGAGACCAGCCTATGCAACAACGTGAAAACCCGTCTCTACAAAACAAACAAACAAACCAAACAAAACAAACAAGCAAACAAACAAAATTAGCTGGGTGTAGTGGCACACACTTGTAATCCCAGCTACTCAGGAGGCTGAGGCTGGAGAATCACCTGAAACCAGGAGGAGGATGCAGTGAGCCGAGATGGCGCCACTGCACTCCAGCCTGGGTGACAGAGCGAGACCCTGTCTGGGGAAAAAAAAAAAAAAAAAGACATTCAGTGGTGGTGTGGTGCTGACCTATAGCTGTTAACACGAGATAAGCACTTTAAACAGAGTTGGTCAACTACTGGCAGCCTTGGTGTCATGGAAAGAACTTGGACTTTGGAACCACAGAAACTCAGGCAAGCCTCGGTAATGTTTCGCTTTTTAAATTGAGACAAGGTCTCTCTATGTTGCCTAGGCTGGGTCTCCAACTCCTGGGCTCAAGCCATCCTCTGGCCTTGGCCTCCCAAAAGTGCTAGGATCGCAGGTGTGAGTCACCATGCCCAGGCTCCAGTAATATTTCAGAACTTCCTCAAAACTGTTTCCTCCTTTGCTACTGCATTCTTCACTGGGATGAGGGTTAAGACCTACCTAACAGTAGTAATCTACATCTCAATGTAGGACTTCTGAATTCTGACTCGAGGAAAGCACCTGCTTTCCTGGTTGAGTAATTATAAACAGAGATTCTAGGTTTGCATGTTTGCAGTTTTAAACTCGAAAAGTGCATTTATCTCAAAAGCACAGAATTATCAAGGATTTTAATTACTGATTTATTTCTAATGTAAAAATGGGAAACAAATGGCCTCCAGTAGGAAATTAATTTAATCCGCATAGCCATGCAATGGAATACTTCACGGCATTAAGATTGTGCTTTTGAAAACTATTTAGTGAGAAGAAAAATGTTCATCATAAAACAGTAAAAAGAAGCGCAGTAAACAAAACACCATACAATATACCCCACTGTAGAAAAACAAAATACATACAGAAATGTAATAGCCAAAGAAGGACCCAAAGCGAACGCTTCCCCCTGGGAACTAGGAGGGGTGGAGAGAAATTACTTTCTTCCCTGCATTTGTGTGTCTTTTCTAGCTTCCTATCAGTATCATGTATTGCCTTTAAATCCGAAAATACCCCTGTGTTTTTAGTGAGGCGTCGTCGGGGCTCTGAGAGGCGCGCGCGCCCGGGACAGACCCCTGCGCCCCCTGGCGGCGCCCTGAGGCCCCGCCCCACGAGGCCGGCGCGACGGGGCGGGGCGCGGAGCCCCAGCCGAGCCTAGCCCTGCCCGGCCCCGGAGGACTTGCAACACTCCGAGGCCAGGAACGCTCCGTCTGGAACGGCGCAGGCAAGCCAGGGGGCCGGGGCCGGCGCCGTTGGGGACTGTGGGCGGTGGGTACTGGTCCAGGGCTGGGGCGGCCATGCGCCGGGGCGCCTAAACTTTTCGGAGCGCGCTCCCGGCTTGCCCCCTCCTGGGCCCAAGGAGCCCGTTCCAGATGGGGATCTCCCCGCCTGGCCCTTGGCGTTTCGCTCTCCCTGGGCGCGCGGGTGGGCGGCCGGGTCTGTAGCACCTGGTTAGCCTTGGGAGCCCGGCAGCGTGTTGTGGGCACTGGTGAGCGGAGCCAGGGTCTGGGGGTGTCCTTGTGTCCCCTCTTTCGGGCACGAGTGGCCTCTCTGTCGCAGGGCCTATCCACCATGCCAGCCCGAGTGGCCAGCTGTGTGGGATGAGGGCTTTCATGGCCCTCAGCTGGTGAGAAGAGGGAAGAGGGAGGGGAGACAGCCAGGGCCTGGCACGGACCCCAGGTTGCCCCCACACGCGCTGAGGCCAGTCTCGGTGTAGACAGGTGAATATTTAAGGGGTGGGGAAGGGGGGGGGGTCCTAGCTTGCAGCTGGGGCAGAAGCCAATGAGCAGCTCAAGTGTTTGGCATGGGGAAGTGGCCACCTCTATCACCATGACTTTGCCCTCTGCCAGTCCCACTTCCAGCCACTGTTTCCCGGCTGGGTTCACAGAACTACAGGGGAGTAACATCCTCCTCGTGACTTCTTTGGGTTAGAGTGAAAACAAAACAGAGAAACGGGAAAAGGGAAAGCAAGTGGAGAGACTGGGGCAGGAGCCAGGGACCAGTGGGAGGAAGCAGAGGGAGGCTGCTGGGAGGCCAGGCCCTGACCTTGTGGGGTCGGCACCAATTCTTGTCCTATGGGGTCTCCATTTCCTCTACCTCCTCTGTGGCCTCTGCGTGGTACCCAGGAGTTTGGGGTTCTACCTGAGCACCCTGGACATGGGATAAGTAGGCCTGGGAACGCAGGTCAGAGCCAGATGTCATGGAAGGGCCCTCAGGTGTCCAGTTCTCTGGGCTCTGAAATATTCATCTCATTAGTGAGCTTTGGTTTCCAAGCTGGCGACTTTGGGCTGGCCAGTGGTGGCAGGGGAGCCAGGTGCCTCCTGGGGCTGCTTTATTGGCGCAAAGGGGGAGCCATACTTCCTTCTCACCTGCCTCCTCTCTCTGTCTCTCCAGTCATGAGGATCCAGAGAACCAGTTTATAGCTTAAATGGAAGAGGCAGGACCACAGTGTCAGGGGCCCTGTCTTTCTGTGCTATGACCTCAAGGCCTCACTTGTAAAAATGAGCACATCAGAGAGGTAATGATGGGTTATCCTGTAAGTGTTGGGAGAGCCTCATGTCATGAGCTGGGGTAATAGCCACCTGGGCCCAGCCTCCTCCCCTGGGAATGGGTGCCTCAGCCAGACGCTGTCTACCTCAGAGCACCTCCAACCGCAGGCCTCACCCTGGGCCTTTCAGAAACAGCAGAAGCCACAGAGAAGGGAAACACACATACTTGTGTGTTTTCAGAGGGCTGAACTGGGAGGACCAGAGAGTGGAAACTCATACAATTCTCTGGGAAGAAGTTCTGCTAACAACATGGCTGATCATGACATGGGCCTTCTGGACCTATTCTGTTGGGGACACAGTGGAAGGGATGACCTTGACAGAATCTTCCAACCCTAAGATTCTGGGATTCTAGGCCAAAACCTGGGTCTTGTTTTGAAGTAGAAATGATATCCAGAAGTCGACAGGCTACAGTGGCAGGTACCTCCATTGGTGGGAAGGGAGATATTAATGAGCTGCCACTTTTGTCTGTAATGATTTGTGCTTTGCCCCGTTGCACAGAGGTGAGGTTAGGGGTGCCCGTTTCCTGGTTCTGTGGTAGCTGGATATGTCCCCCAGCCCTTGGCAGTAAATCCCACGGTGGGATAGCAGCTGTGTGGAATGGGGGAAGGGGAGGACCCTCGCCAGAGATCCTGGCACTGGGCTGACCCCCTGAGAGTGAGAGGGCATGTCTAGTACTTCATGTGACTGCTTTGAGGGGCAGCTGGGTGTACGCACAGAGGTTTTAAGAGATGAGGAGTTAGGATATGAATGATTCTCAGGGTTGGGTGTCTGTAATACAAAGGTGGCCTGGGTCAGCATCCCACAGGGTGTTAATAGGTTTGCCTCGATAAAAGTGGCTCAGGCTTAAGGGAGTTTGAAGGAACACTGGGTTAAACAAAGTTGAACGGGGTTGCTTACTGCAGGACTTCTCGGGGCAGAATATGCCATTGTGAATTTCCAAGAAGGGGGTGTGGATTGTTTCTCAAGAGTCATCTGTTTCCAGCACTCATTCATTAACGTCTCCTGGGGCGTGTTCTTTAGAACAGTCTGGGAAATGCCTGGCTACGTGATTCTGTTTCTCCACTGTGGCTCCCATAAACAAGTCCCTACTCCTTTCCCCCACGTGGGCTGATTTAGGGATAAAAGGAGGCCAGGGGAGGTCATTTGCCTGGATTCCTGCAGCTAGTTCATGAACCCAGGTCAGTGGACTTCCTGCCTCCTACTCTTTCTTTTCTAGAGTGTTATATACTGTTTAGCTCGGGCGTAACTGATCACCCAGGAAGAGCTGGCCGTAGGGTCCAGACAGCATTATGGGGACAGTTTGGGAGGGTGTGGACAGCCCCATACTGAGAACATGCCATGTACTTCTGCCTCTGAAGATGTCCTTGGAAACAGCTGCACATCAGTAGTGACCCCCCGGTGTAGGTTCTTGGGGAGCCATGCCATTCTGCCCTGAAGCCTCCTGTTAGGCTGTTCATTCAGAATCAGAAACTGGCAGAGTGGACTTTGATCTTTCAGTTTTTTTTTTTTTTTTTTCTGTCGCCCAGGCTGGAGTGCAGTGGCATGGTCTCAGCTCACTGCGACCTACGTCTCCTGGGTTCAAGTGATTCTCCTGCCTCAGCCTCCCGAGAAGCTGGGATTATAGGCATGTGCCACCATGCCCGGCTAATTTTTGTATTTTTAGTAGAGACGAGGTTTCACCATGTTGGCCAGGCTGGTCTCGAACACCTGACCTCAAGTGATCTGCCCACCTTGGCCTCCCAAAGTGCTGGGATTACAGGCGTGAGCTGCCATGCCTGGCCCCTTCCCTAGTTCTTTATTGGGGTTAGTTATCAGTCTCCTTTGTCTGTCTCTTTCACCTCCTAATCTTGAAGTTCAATGAAAAGACTGGAGATGATGAAACAAAGAAGGAAGTGAACAGGGACTGTGCTCAGAAGTATTATAGCATCAGCCTGCTAATGGCTTCCTCTTCCCTTATCTGTACTCCCAGGCCATCCTGACTTGGGTGGGGTAACCCGAGATTACCATTCTGATCACAGGATTCTGCTCCAGACAAGGGTGGCGGAGCTGCGGTGCCTGGGTCCTCTCGTGATCCCCAGGACAGCCTCTCCCTCCTGGGAGCTTGGAGCCACCCCTCGGTCTCCATGGGTCCAGAGAGAGGCCTCCCTGGCTAGAGAGGGGGCTGGGAGGGGTGGCCTCGAGTTGGGGGCCAGAAGTCGAGGGCTGGCTGTCTTTTTTTTTGAGATGGGGTTTCACTCTTGTTGCCCAGGCTGGAGTGCGATGGCATGTTCTTGGCTCACTGCAACCTCTGCCTCTCGGGTTCAAGCGATCCCCCTGCCTCAGCCTCCCGAGTAGCTGGGACTTCAGGTGTGGGATACCACGCCCAGCTAATTTTTTGTATTTTTTAGTAGACATGGGGTTTGACCATGTTGGCCACGATGGTCTTGATCTCCTGACCTCGTGATCCACCTGCCTCAGCCTCCCAAAGTGCTGGGATTACAGGCATGAGCCACTGCACCCGGCCCGGTCTTAACTGTTTCTGAGCTGAGAGGTCACTAGAGAACTGAGAGAATGGTAGCTTGTTCTGGCCCCTCCTTGGGAGAGGGTGTGTGCTGGTGTCTATCACTCAGAGAGTGGGCGGGGCTGGGAAGGGAAGTTCCAAACCCATGACCAAGAAGAGGGCTGTTCTGGGGTGGAGCAGGAACTTTCTTGGCTCTGGGGTTTCCTTGTCTGTCAAATGACCAGGTGAGATCCAAAGTCTAAGCCAGCTCTGATATTTTAGTGTTTAGATCCCTGTGGCTTCATCCTCTTAGTCCCAAAGTCCAGGCTGATGGAAGGATATTTAGTTGATTCTGGGCCCCCTTGGTGCAGAATCAGGCCTGGTGACTTGCCCAGACACTCCTGGGTATATCTTTTTACTCATTTGCTCTCGTGGCTATGAGGTCAGCTGTGCCCTGGGGTAGGAGGATAAAGTGTTTTCTTGTGGGGGCAAATAAAGGAAAAGGGAGGGGAACAAATCGTCAGATCTGGGCTGTGCTCCTGCGCCTGCTGGGTGGGGTTTCCTGAGATGTGCATTCTGAGCTATTTTTTCCACTCTGGGCATCCGTCTCTGGCAGGGAGGAGGGCAGGCTGCCTGGACCAGTCAGCTGCTCCTTTCCATCCCTCCCTCCAGTACACATACTCTCCTCTTGCTGTAACCCCAGTAGCTCAGGCCTCCTCTGCAGATTCCGGAGCCTTAACCCTTCAGATACCCACAGGAGAGCCCCAGCCGGGGCCTCAGTAGGCAGACAGCAGGATTACCACACTGAGAGGGCTCCAGGGGAGGAGGTGCTTCCGCCTCTGCATCTGAAAACCTTGACACCCAGCAAGTCCTGCTGTCTGAGCTCACCCACTTGTGCCCCTGCTGTGGTAGAAAGCAGGGGCTCTGGTTCCTTCCTAATGGGGGATTGGGGCCCTGAGAGAGGAGCAAACTTAGATCTATAATGGGCAAGGATAGGGCACAGTCTGAATGCCTTGATAACAGGCATTGTGAGGCAAGGAAGAATGTTCTAATCGAGCTGTCTGCAGACAAGGGGCTTGCTCCATGTTGCTGGAGTTCCTTCAAGCAGAAGGTGGGCCAGACACAGTGGCTCATGCCTGTAATCCCAGCACTTTGGGAGGCCTCGGTGGGTGGATCACTTGAGGCCAGGAGTTTGCCAGCCTGGCCAACATGGTGAAACCCCGTTTCTACCAAAACAAAAAGAAAAACAAAAACAAGCAGAAGGTGAATGCCTACTGTATTTTGGGAAAATTCAGGCTTCCAGTGGGGACCTTAAAGTCCCTGCAGACTGTGAGCCCCTCTAGTAGCTGCTGGCAGAACCCAGATCTGATTTCTAGTCCTCACTCTCTGTCAATCTCGTAATCTCTCTCCCCTTCTCCCTCCTTCCCTTATCCTCCATTCTTCTCTAGCCTCCACCCTTAGACATAGCTACGAAAGTAAACACTGACCCTTTCCCCCTTTGCTGCTACCTAGGCAGATGCCAGCCCCAAACCTCATCCCTAGCGGAGGCCTTGCTGATGTGGAAGTGGCCAGGGCCCTCATGGAGGCTGGGCAGGAGCCCAAGAGCAGGCTCTAAAGCTGCCAAACCCGGCAGCCCTGGTCCCCGGAGGCTCTTGCCAGTCTGACAGTGTTCTTGGCACTGCTCAGAGGTGAGTGTGGCTGAGTTTAGCAACTCCCCTGGCTAGCGTTAATGCTGGGGTTTCCTCTCCTGTGCCCAGGTCTCTCTATGTAGACAGCTAGGATCTCGTCCTGTCCCCAGGACCAGCTCGGTAACCAAGGACAGGTCCCTGTGCTGTGGCTGTCTAGTTGGTAAAGTGAGGGGTTGGCTGTCCTTGGGTGAGTTTCTGTTCAGCTCTGACCTTTATGTATCTCCAAGCCTGGGCCACCCTCTTCTCCCGGGGCCGTTGGCCAGGCTGTGAGCCCCGTGGTGGTGTGGAGGGCCTGAGTAGTTTGGCTTCCACTTGTGTCAGCCTCCTGTTGTCATGAGAGGGTTTTAGATGGAAGCTATGGCAGAAGTGATGAGAAGGTTGGATAGACAGGGTGTTTTCAGATTAGGGATTAAAAGCAGGGGCTTGGGAGTCAGTCTTGGGGCTCATTTTGACTTCATCACACTCTAGCTAGGTTATCTTGGCCAAGTGATTTAATTCTTCTGTGCCTCAATCTCTTCATTTGTAAATGGGAATAATAATAACAGTATTAACTTGCTGGACTGTTGTAAGGATTTAATGAAAATAACCAACCTTTATCCCCATTGATCAGGGGTCGGGTTTCATTCTAAGCACTTTATGTGTATTTTCTTTTTTATTTTCTTCGAGACAAAGTCTCACTCTGTCACCCAGGCTGGAGTGCAGTGGCACAATCGTGGCTCACTGGAATCTCCGCCTCCCAGGTTGAAGCGATTCTCCTGCCTCAGCCTCCCGAGTAACTGGGATTCTAGGCGCCTGCTGCCATGCCCAGCTAATTTTTATATTTTTAGTAGAGACGGGGTTTCACCATTTGGCCAGGCTGGTCTCGAACTCCTGATCTCAGGTGATCCACCTGCCTCGGCCTCTCAAAGTGTTGAGATTACAGGCGTGAGCCACTGTGCCCAGCCTTCTATGTGTATTTTCTCACTTAATTTTTATAGCAACCCCGTGGAGGGTACTATTACTAGTGTGAGACCCATTTTCCAGGTGAAGAAACTGAGGCATAGTGAGTTGAAGTGGTCATGGTAGTTTCTGGTGTGGATGGGCTGGTGGCTGAGGTACCCGAAGGACTGGCCTGGAAACTGCTGTGTGCAGGCAGGCCTACTAGCTAGCATATGCTTCTGAAACCAAAAGCCTGAAAGGGAGGGGCAAGGGAGGCAGGAGTGAAGCTCTGAGTCAGCACCCGCTGAGCTGCACCAGAACCTTGGAGTCCCCGCGGCCCATCCAAGGCTGACCCTTCTCTCTCTGAGTCACCTTTCACCTGGTGGCTGCCACAGCCCCTTGGTCTGGAAAGTTAGCTGTTTGCCCTACTTGGCTCAGAGGAGGGAGCAGGGGCAGCTCTCTGGCCGAGCAAAGGTCAGGCCCTGCAGAGCCGAGTTCCCAGAATCATAGTCTGTTGTTAGAGGGGGCAGTGGGCTTAGAGGTCGTGTGGCCCCCACCTTATTTCACAGAGGTGTACCCTGAGGAGGTGCTGGGACACGTCATGGTGACATCACGGTTGGGGTTTCTGCCCACAGAGCCTTTCCGGCCAGTGCTTTTTTTTTTTTTTTTTTTTTTTTTTTTGAGATGGAGTCTCACTCTGCCCAGGCTGGAGTATGGTGGCGCGATCTCAGCTCACCACAACCTCTGCCTCCCAGCTTCAAGTGATTCTCCTGCCTCAGCCTCCTGAGTAGCTGGGACTACAGGTACACGCCACCATGCCTGGCTAATTTTTGCATTTTTAGTAGAGCAGGTTTTCACTATGTTGGCCAGGCTGGTCTCGAACTCCTGACCTCATGATCTGCCCACTTCAGCCTTCCAAAGTGCTGGGATTACAGGCGTGAGTTACCGCACCCTGCCAGCTTTGTATTTCTGACCTGACATTCTTGCCCTGGTTCTATCCCAGCCCCTCTAGGGAGATGAAGAACAGCTTTCCTCAAAATAACCCACTTAGAGACCTGGACTTTTATTCAATTCCCCCTACTCAACCCTCCCTGCCCCCTTCCCCTCTCTGAATTATCCCAGTTGTCGTAAGAGAGAAGAGATAAGACAGTCCTTTATTTGATCCCCGAACTATGCAATGTGCCCTAAAAAGAGACGCTGGTCTCTCTTGCTTCCAGCAGAGCCTCTGAGAGCCTCTGGTGTCTGCTGACCTGCGTCTGGGGCTGTCCTCCTTGGGGATCCTAAAGCCCCCTGTAGATGCTCTAGAAGAGGTGGTGGCCCTGTCAAGCCCAGACTACCAGGGCTTGTCCTTACTGGGGATGCAGGGGCCCTCTAGGGGCTTCCTTAGCTCCTCCTAAGCCTGCATCTCTGCTACCTCAGAGGGGACCACCAGGCCTAGAGGACAGTAACTGGCAGAGGAGGCATAAGAGCACCGCATAACATGAAGGACCTGGACCCAGGATCTGGAAGGCCTCCGTCCTGGTTATGCCACTGACCTGCGAGTTCTGGGGTTCTGGGGAATCACTTCCCTGTTCAGGGCCTGCATTCTCTCATCTGAAGTGAGCATTTGGGGCTTATGGCCTTGAGGTCCCTTCCAACTCCAGTTTGGGGTTCCCTCCCCCTGGTTTCTTGGCCCTCCCCTGGCTATGGGGCTCTTCCTGCTGCAGGGAAGGCATTCCCTTGACCTTGTGGCCTGATTCCTCAGCTCTTTGTCCTCCCTGCTAGCACTGCACCTGGAAGACAGGTAGAACTCACAGAGAACCTGGGATTCAGAACATCTGTCTCCCCCTCCGGGGTGGGGGTAAGGGGGAGGGCGAGGGGCCATGCACTCACTCTCTCTTCCCTAGCAAGGCCAGAGAGCAGTCGTGGTCGCAGGCTGCCACATGCCTTTCTGACACGCCACCGCTGTTATTTGAAGGAACCAGAAAGTCCTGTCTCAAGCTGACCCTTTGGCACAGCCTCCCTGCCCCCAGCCCCTGTACCACCCACCCCTGCTTCTCAGGCTTCCTGACTCAGCCTGCCACTGGCCCCCGGGTCCCTGGATCCCTTCCTCCTCGGGGCCTGGCAGCTCTGGCACTGGGGCTGGCTTGTTTTCCTCCACTTCTCCCCCCCCTCTCCACTTTGAGCCTTGGCTCCAACCCAGCTCTGGCTTCCAGGCCTGGCATCCCCGTCAGCTGTGGCAGGGGCAGAGCTGACCCTTTCAGAGGGTCCCAGCTGGCCCTGTGAGTCGCCAGGAGGCTGTGCCTGGCCCATCTGGCTTCTTCGCTGGTTCTGCCATCAAGCCACCGAAACTGGAAGGTTTTCTTAAACCACAACAGGGAGTTCCCAGGCTCCCTGGTTCCCTCTCTCCTCAGCGAATCCTTCCTCCTGCTTTCCTATGGCTGGGGAGCTGCACAGTGAGAGGCCTGTGGACAAAAAGCAGGCGCAAAGGCAGGAGGGACAGGAGCCCAGTTGGTGGGGAGGTGGCCTGTGGACAGCAAATCACACGCTGCCCTCTAAGGAGAAAATAGGAGGTGTTCCTCTCCACGGAGGCAGCCTGGACAAGGCTGGAAGTGGGGCCACGAGGCTGAGTGAGCTGGGCCTGGGCATTCACGATTGCTTTTCTCCTCTCCCATTTCAGGTCCCAGCAGCTGGGGTTCCCCCTCAGCCCATGAGCAGCCATGTCCAACCCCAGCGCCCCACCACCATATGAGGACCGCAACCCCCTGTACCCAGGCCCTCCACCCCCTGGGGGCTATGGGCAGCCATCCGTCCTGCCAGGAGGGTATCCTGCCTACCCTGGCTACCCGCAGCCTGGCTACGGTCACCCTGCTGGCTACCCACAGCCCATGCCCCCCATCAACCCGATGCCCATGAACTACGGTGAGTCCTGGAAGGGCAGATGGAAGGTGGGTGGGAGGGACAGCACTTGGAGCAGATGAGGCCACCACCTCCTGCCCCTTTTCTCTTCTAGTTTCCCTTAAATCCCTTTCTCATCTTCTCTGTTGAGATCTCTCCCTCTGTTTCTGTCTTTGTTACCCTCCACTTTTTCCCTCAGCAACTGGCCCCCAGCCACTTGCTATCCCCTTTGTTCAAGGAGATCCACGAGGCATGTCCCAGAACGTACACACCGCAGGAGAATGGGGCTGGGCCAAGTAATGACTCCTGAGGGGTTACCTCAGGGCACCAGCTCTGTTTCCCAACAAGCGGCCAACAAGCTGCTGCCACCTCCCAGACCTGTCGACTTCCTTAGGAACTCCTTTGGGAACCTGAACCACTTTCCTCATCCTTTAAAGTGAAATCTGACTTTTGCAAAAGACATTTGGAGCCAAGTTTGGTAAACATCATGGCAGGGACATGCTTGTGTTTGGTCAGAAATGAGGTGAGGCCGGCCGCGGTGGCTCACGCCTGTAATCCCAGCACTCTGGGAGGCTGAGGCGAGCAGATCACTTGAGGTCAGGAATTCGAGACCAGCCTGGCCAACATGGCAAAACCCCATCTCCACTAAAAATACAAAAACTTAGCCGGGTGTGGTGGCGTGCACCTGTAATACCAGCTACTCAGGAGGCTGAGGCAGGAGAATCGCTTGCAATCCCAGGAGGTGGAGGTTGCAGTGAGCCAGGATCGCACTACTGCACTTCAGCCTGAGCAACAGAGCAAGACTCTGTCTCAAAAAAAAAAAAAACAAAAAACAAAACAAAACAAAAAAAGAGGCCGGGTACGGTGGCTCATGCCTGTAATCTCAACACTTTGGGAGGCTGAGATGGGCAGATCATGAGTTTGAGACCAGCCTGGCCAACATGGTGAAACCCTGTCTCTACCAAAAATACAAAAAATGAGCCGGGCGTGGTGGCATGTGTCTGTAATCCCAGCTACTCAGGAGGCTAAGGCAGGAGAATTGCTTGAACCCGGGAGGTGGAGGTTGCAGTGAGCCGAGATCACGCCTTTGCACTCCAGCTTGGGCAACAAGACCGAAACTCCGTCTCAAAAAAAAAAAAAAAAGGAAATGAGGTGAAGTTAGAGTGCAGTGAGTCTTCCTGGGTGGCTCCAGTGTGGATTTTAAAAGTAGTTCCCAAAGAGGCATTCAGGCATTCAGGGAATGTTTGCAGCCCTGCAGCATCTCTGAACCCCAGAGGGGTGTGAGCCAGCTCTCACCTGGACATGTGCGCTGGTGCGGATCTGCGCATGGGTCCTGCACAGTCACGCACACCCTTTGCACACCTGCCTCTGTGAGGCTGATGCAGATCCCTGTCTTCACCTCTATCCCTGCTGCTGCACAAACTGCGCTCTGCCGCCCTCCTTTTCTCCGACCCTCTGTCCCCATCCCCTGTTCTGCCTTGGCTGGCTGCCCCAGTGGATGCCCATACCTGCTCCTGCCTGGCTTCCCCACTACATCATGACCCCCCAGTGAACCCCCAGTGGCGTGGGCTGGGCACACAGGAGCCCTCCACAGATGCACGTGAGGAACGTTTCCCACCTAAGCCCCCTGGAGACAGGCCAGCTCTGGGTCACTCTGAGGGTGTCTAGAAGACCCCAGCTTGGGAGAAGAGTTCCTGTTATAACACTTGTCTTTTGGCTGGAGATCCCTGAGACTTTGAGATTGTCAGGGAGGCTTTGGGATTGACACCACATGTCTCAGGTCCTCAGCTGGTCAAGTGTCATCTGTCCCTAGGCCCAGGCCATGGCTATGATGGGGAGGAGAGAGCGGTGAGTGATAGCTTCGGGCCTGGAGAGTGGGATGACCAGAAAGTGCGACACACTTTTATCCGAAAGGTAAGATACGCGCTGGGAGGTGGGTGTACCTGGGGCCCCTCAGGCTATGGGAATGGGAAGTGGGTAGGCCACAGTAGCCCCAGGGCATCAATTCCATGAAATACACTGGCTGCCTGTCTTCTCTAGCCTTGTCTGCTTCTCAGAGGGGCACCTGGCTTCTCTAACCCCAGGGTTCCCTCTCTTTTTGCACCTCTCTTCTTGACCATGTTTTGGGAGGACACATTCAGTCTGGGAGAATCTCCTAGGTGGGCTCTGCCACAGTGCCCGCCTTCCCCAGACATCTTTCTCCCCTTAGACTATAGGCAGCTTGGAGCCAGAAATGATCCTACTTGCTTGTAACCCACCCTTTCCATCTCACAGCTGCATAGAGCGTGCAGACTGAGCTGCTGGGAGTGCAGAGGCCATACTGGTAGAGTATGGTGGCCAGGCAGGGCAAGTCAGTAGTCACCGAGGCTGGTGTTGGACAGGAGGGGAGATGGCAGGGAGCATGGGATCGGGGCTGAGGAAGAAGTGCACATAGCCTCTGAGCCAGGCATCTCACTGGGGTCGTCTCTGGGCCAGGCTGCAGCTAGGGAGGGTTCTTGAGTGGGAGGAAAGTATTGGGGGCTGGCAGCTTCCTGGGGGAGGCGAGGGGTGCCGGATGGTGACCCATGCCCGGCTGTCTGTGTCCAGGTTTACTCCATCATCTCCGTGCAGCTGCTCATCACTGTGGCCATCATCGCTATCTTCACCTTTGTGTAAGTCTCTAGGCCTTGCCACCCACTCCTGCTGCCCTGGGGGTTCAGGGTCACCTGCTGGGGGTGTGGGTGGTGGTGGGCCCTGCTCTCAGGGTGACCATGGGCAATTAGAGAAGGTGAAGCCAGGGCTGCCTGGCTGGCCTGGGTGGGGTAGACAAGCCTCAGGGTGACTACTCCTGTCCTCCTGTGCCCCACAGGGAACCTGTCAGCGCCTTTGTGAGGAGAAATGTGGCTGTCTACTACGTGTCCTAGTGAGTGTGTGCTCCTCTGTGGTTGGGCAGGGAGGCAGGGGTGGCAGCTTCTGTTTCTAGGTGACCAGCTTTGCTCAGGGCAGGATCAAAATGCTTTTTGAGAGGGCCCCCAAGTTGGTGCCAGTTTCCCGTGCCAGAGGGTGTGGGTGTGCGTGCCCAGATGAGTAGCAGACCCCTAGAACTCGAGGGCAAGAGTGGGACCTGCTGGTGGTGGCGTGCATGCTGCGCTGCAGCCCCCATGTCCTCTCAGCCCGTCAGCTGCAGCCTCCCCAGACCTCCTTCCTGGCCGGAGCCTGGTGCTTCAGAGCATCTCAGTGACCCTGGCTGGGGGTAATCTCGTTCTTGCTTCTTGTTGAGTTGCTTCCCCTCAGACTTCCAAACAGCTATTTGGGCCCCAAATCACTGGCCTGGTGTGTGCTGCCAAGCGGGGCAGGTTTGGGCCTGAACTGCTTCCCCATCTCTTTCTCCCTAGTGCTGTCTTCGTTGTCACCTACCTGATCCTTGCCTGCTGCCAGGGACCCAGGTGAGTCCCAGAGACTTAAGACAGTGAGAGGGGTGACAGGGATTGGGATGGGGGCCGAGTATTTTGGAAAGAAAAAGGATTCCTTTATAGCAGCTGAATGGAAACTTACAAGAAATGAGGAGGAGGATGATGATGACAGCTACTGTTCAGGTGTATACAAAGGACCATGTGTATGCAGGAGCTAACTAGCTGTCACTCTTATAGTAACCCTGCAAGACAGGTAGCACTTTAGCCAGTTAACAAATAGGAAGAACCCGAGGCTCAAAGAGGCTGAGTAACTTTCTCCCCATCACACAGGCAGTCAGTGTAAGACATGCAAACCAATCCAGGTGTTTCTGGCACCACAGCACAGGTCTGTCTCATTGGCCCATGTTGTCCCTGCGTACCACACCTGAACAGGTGCCAAAGGCCATGCCAACCTCCCTCCTTGGAGTCAAGGCTTAATCCTCCAGGCACAGGAGCCAAGCGCTTCCTTCTGCTGTAGGAGCCTCTGACGCCTGAGGGGCCCCAAGTCATTTAATCAAGGCTTCTCTTTCCCTTCAGACGCCGTTTCCCATGGAACATCATCCTGCTGACCCTTTTTGTAAGTCTAGAAGGGTGGCAGGAGGGTGTAGAGATGCTGTGAGGGAGACTGCTCCCAGGGAAGGGATGGGGACCTATTTCAGAAGGATGTCCTGGCTGTCTCCCCCACCTTATCTGGGCCGCCTGTTCTGATCTCCTCTGTGGCTGCCTCTTTCCAACTTGGTGGCGTTCCCCAGCTGTGGCGGAGGCCACCATGGCCACTCCCCCAGCGCCCTGCCTTCCTTCCTTTTTAAGTGTTTCATTCTTGTCTCTCTCCTTCCCTTAGACTTTTGCCATGGGCTTCATGACGGGCACCATTTCCAGGTACATTCAGGGATAAAGCACCACTCTTGGGAAATGTGTATTGTGGGGAGTGGGGTGTTCCTGGGCCGGCAGCCAGCTGCGTGGGTGGATTCTGGGCAGGTCCCCTCTGGAAGTGGTGATTTTGAAGTCATTCATACGTGGCTTAATGCCTCTTGTCTGTAACTCCTGCTTCTCCCCAGTATGTACCAAACCAAAGCCGTCATCATTGCAATGATCATCACTGCGGTCGTATCCATTTCAGTCACCATCTTCTGCTTTCAGACCAAGGTGAGGGCATGGAGGGCCCTTCCCTGGCCCCCCGACTCCCCTTTCTTATCAGGCCTGGACCCCGGTACACTAGGGATGTTCCCTAGAGACCTGATCCCCTTCTCCTCATCCGCACCTACAAAACTGTGTCCTGTTTCTGTCCTTAGAATGTTGTGGACATTCCCATACCCCCTAGGAGGCAGCACTGGGACTCCCTGGCAGGGCCAGTCTGACTGGGCTGGTTGTCACAGCCATCTGACAGGTGCCTCTTTCTCGCTTCCTGGCAGGTGGACTTCACCTCGTGCACAGGCCTCTTCTGTGTCCTGGGAATTGTGCTCCTGGTGACTGGGATTGTCACTAGCATTGTGCTCTACTTCCAATACGTGAGTGTCCCAGGAGAGCTGGGGTCAGTGAACCCAGTGCTCAGGGCAGACTTCCTATATAGCATGGTCTCGCAGGCCCCAAAGGTCCCCGGGGCAGGCTCTGACCTCCAGAACCTCTCGACTGGCTAGCAAAGGCACCAACGTGGAGGCAGCATCCTTCTGGGTGAGGGTAGACTCTGTGTGGAGATGGGCGGCCTTGGAGCCAGAGCACCTGAAGCCCTGGACTGCATCACTGCACTCCTAGGGGAAGGGGTGGGTTCAATCTGCCTGGCAGCTGAGAATCAGGTTCTTGGAGGCAGACTGGGAGAGGAACCCAGAGGACTGAGATGATGGGCCTGGGTGGAAGGGACCTTGGGGGGTCTCTGGATCCAATTATTTCCTTTATTCTGTTCAGCTGGGGGAGAACAGTGCCGAAGGGGAAGGATGGGGACACGAGGGCTGCCTGCCCATGGGCCAGCTCTGTCCTTCTGTGGACGGCCACCTGTGGGCATGTCATGCGGGCTGTCCTGTGGGTGCTCCCGGATTTTGATACTCACCAGAGGGGTTGGGGGGCCTCCCTTCTTCCTTAGTCTACCCCTCCCAGGCTGGGCTGTAGGAACTGGTCTATTGAATGCTGGGTCTGCCCCCTTCAGAGCTGTAACTCAACTGCTTTTTTTCTAGAAGTATAGTAGACACTTGTGTACCTTGACTGGCTTTGGAGATTGGTTTTATACAGCCATTGCAGGTTGGCCTCTGCTTTCTCTGCTGGATATATCACCAGTCTTAATTTCCTCCAAGATCTGGAAAGGCAGTAGCCTTTCATGGAGAGCTAGCTTCCCAGCTCTACCCACTCTCATGCCACTATCCCGGGGGAAGCTAGGGCCTGTGGGCCTGTGGTTTGCTGAGGTTTCTAATGCCATTCTCTGTCCCCTTCTTCCCCAGGTTTACTGGCTCCACATGCTCTATGCTGCTCTGGGGGCCATTTGTTTCACCCTGGTGAGTAAGTCCCAGCCCCACCCTAGGAAGGGGAGCTGAGGGGATGAGGGGAGGAATCTAGGGAAGGAGGCATGAATTTAGACTGCCTGGGAGGCAGGGAATGGGGCCATAGCAGGCCATTCCTCTCACTACTGTCCAGAGATTCCACTGATTTTTGTGGGCACTCTTGCCATCTCTTGTTCAAGCTGCCTGCTATTAGAACACTAGTCAGCCATATTGAGAACGGTGTGTCTGCCTCCTTTCCTAGACTGTGAACGGCTACAGTGTAGAGCCCATATGTTATGCTGTGCGTTAATGTGGCCCTAAGCACTGTGTGGTGCATAGGCACCCAGGACAAATCTGCTGACCAAAAACGAGCTCTGGATACTGATGCCTGAGTTCTCACTTCTGGCTTCCCTATCCTTGCAGTTCCTGGCTTATGACACACAGCTGGTCCTGGGGAACCGGAAGCACACCATCAGCCCGGAGGACTACATCACTGGCGCCCTGCAGATTTACACAGACATCATCTACATCTTCACCTTTGTGCTGCAGCTGATGGGGGATCGCAATTAAGGAGCAAGCCCCCATTTTCACCCGATCCTGGGCTCTCCCTTCCAAGCTAGAGGGCTGGGCCCTATGACTGTGGTCTGGGCTTTAGGCCCCTTTCCTTCCCCTTGAGTAACATGCCCAGTTTCCTTTCTGTCCTGGAGACAGGTGGCCTCTCTGGCTATGGATGTGTGGGTACTTGGTGGGGACGGAGGAGCTAGGGACTAACTGTTGCTCTTGGTGGGCTTGGCAGGGACTAGGCTGAAGATGTGTCTTCTCCCCACCACCTATTATATGACACCACATTCTTCCTAACAGCTGGGGTTGGGAGGAATATGAAAAGAGCCTATTCGATAGCTAGAAGGGAATATGAAAGGTAGAAGTGACTTCAAGGTCACGAGGTTCCCCTACCACCTCTGTCACAGGCTTCTTGGCTACGTAGTTGGAGCTATTTCTTCCCCCAGCAAAGCCAGAGAGCTTTGTCCCCGGCCTCCTGGACACATAGGCCATTATCCTGTATTCCTTTGGCTTGGCATCTTTTAGCTCAGGAAGGTAGAAGAGATCTGTGCCCATGGGTCTCCTTGCTTCAATCCCTTCTTGTTTCAGTGACATATGTATTGTTTATCTGGGTTAGGGATGGGGGACAGAAAATAGAACGAGCAAAGTAACCTATACAGGCCAGCATGGAACAGCATCTCCCCTGGGCTTGCTCCTGGCTTGTGACGCTATAAGACAGAGCAGGCCACATGTGGCCATCTGCTCCCCATTCTTGAAAGCTGCTGGGGCCTCCTTGCAGGCTGCTGGATCTCTGGTCAGAGTGAACTCTTGCTTCCTCTATTCAGGCAGCTCAGAGCAGAAAGTAAGGGGCAGAGTCATACGTGTGGCCAGGAAGTAGCCAGGGTGAAGAGAGACTCGGTGCGGGCAGGGAGAATGCCTGGGGGTCCCTCACCTGGCTAGGGCGATACCGAAGCCTACTGTGGTACTGAAGACTTCTGGGTTCTTTCCTTCTGCTAACCCAGGGAGGGTCTTAAGAGGAAGGTGACTTCTCTGTTTGTCTTAAGTTGCACTGGGGGATTTCTGACTTGAGGCCCATCTCTCCAGCCAGCCACTGCCTTCTTTGTAATATTAAGTGCCTTGAGCTGGAATGGGGAAGGGGGACAAGGGTCAGTCTGTCGGGTGGGGGCAGAAATCAAATCAGCCCAAGGATATAGTTAGGATTAATTACTTAATAGAGAAATCCTAACTGTATCACACAAAGGGATACAACTATAAATGTAATAAAGTTTATGTCTAGAAGTTAAAACCCTGTATGGCTCCAGGAGTATGTGTGGCTCTGCCCAAAGCATCCACTTCTTCCTTCTGCATTCTGGCTTGGGCTGTCCCACCTTTTCCAAGGTAATCAAATACACTTTACTGCAGCAGTTTCCGGGGATGGATGCAATAGACTAGTGAAGGCTCAGGAGTTGGGTGGGGAAAGGGAGAGCTCAACCCTATCACACTGGATCACTGGATATGGAAGAGACCTCTTGGCTGTAGTGCTTGACCTTTTCTGCACCATGGACCCTTTCCAAAAGCTCATGAGAGCTAACTCTCTTCCCCAAAGAGCTGTATGTATACCTACAGTTTTGCAGATGGAGGAGGGGATGGACTGCAGGTTCAGTCCATGTCAAACTCCAGTCCCATCTTACAAAATGAGGAAACTGGGCCTGGTGCGGTTACAGGCTCACACCTGTAACTCCAGCACTTTGGGAGGCCAAGGGCGGTGGGGGGGGAATCACCTGAGGTCAGGAGTTTGAGACCAGCCAGACCAAACATGGTGAAACCCCATCTCTACTAAAAGTACAAAAAAAAAAAAAAAAAATTAACTGGGAGTGGCGGTGAGTGCCTGTAATCCCAGCTACTCTGGAGGCTGAGGCAGGAGAATCACTTGAACCCAGAAGGTGGAGGTTGCAGTGAGCTGAGATCATGCCATTGTACTCCAGCCTGGGCAACAAGAGTGAAACTGTCTCAAAAAAAAATAAATAAGTAAAAAAAAATCTAAAAAAAATAAAAACACAAAAAGTAGCTGGGCATGGTGGCACTCACCTGGGGTCCCAGCTACTCAGGAGGCTGAGGTAGGAGGATCACTTGAGCCCAGGAGGTGGAGGTTGCAGTGAGCTGACGATCACACCACTGCACTCCAGCCTGGGTAACAGAGCGAGACTCCGTCTCAAAAAACAAAAAAACAAACAAATGAGGAAACTGAGGCCCAGAGTCGAGTCATTTGGACTCAGTAAAGAGCAGTGCTTTTTTTTGCCTCCACACCCTGAATATCTTCTTTGATTCTCTTTATTATTTCAAGGCTGAGCGGGACCCCACCCTCCTGGCCGGCAGCTCTGAGGGCTTGGTCCCGAGGGCTTGGGGCCTAGGCTGGTTGCACTTAAGTCTCTGGGTTTGCCCCACCATCCAGCTGGGAACACTGAGCTCTGTGAGAGGGAGCACACATGAGTAACCAGCCCCACCCTCTGCCCCTCCCATCCCAAGGGACTCACAAACCCAGACCTGGTTCCTTTCTACTAAACACTCAATAACTTTATTTGCCTTTGGCTGGCTCCTTGGTGTGGGGCGGGGTAGGGTTTGGCAACAGCCTGGGCTTCATGCGCCCTCTGGTGGACCTCAGAGGCACGAACTGGAATCTGGGCCAAACCTGAGGACTTAACAGTCAATAGCCTAGGAGGGTCGCAGCGCTCCTCAGGTCTGCACCCCAGACCCAACATCAGGGGACGGGGCACGCTGGGAGGAAGCCCTGAACCTCTGGCTCTCATACTCGCCCGTGTTGGACAACCGCATGTTCTGCCGAGCCTTCATCTGCTTCACACGGTCCTTGTCCACTTCCCGCTTGGTGAGGATGAAGAGGAGGATACCACAAGGGAAGCCGATGGCCCTACGGGTGGGGAGATGTGCACGGGGTTTGGGGAGGGGCCAAGCCTGAGCCAGAGGAGCTGGGGGGAGTCATTCTAGCTTCATCAGTTGCATGAATGCTGCAATACCTCTTATAGTCTATTCATCCTCTGTGCTGGCTGCTGGAGGGACCCACACAAATCAGATCCTGTCACTTCCCTGCTTAAAACCCCGTAACTCCATCACTTCCTGGCCAAGTCCAAACTCCTAGGCATGGCACAAAAGGCCCAGTGTGGGCTGGGTCTCTGCCTGCCTCTTTCCTCCTCCCCACAGAGCCTGCAATAGCACCTGTGCAGGATTTTCCAGGCAGCCCTGACACTTTCCCTCTCTGAGACTTGGCCAAGGTACCCTCCCAGTTTTCCCCTCTTAAGCTAAGTAACCACTGCTTGGGAGGCACTTTGGTATGGGGGAAAGAGCATGGAGTCACAGACTAGGTGAGAATCCTAGCTCAGTCTCAGTTCCTTTCTCTGTGAAATGGGGATGTAATATTTATCTCGAACACTAAAACATTACATGGCAAAGTACTGGCACACCTCACATGCAGAAAAAAATGTTTTCTTCCTCCTTTCCCTTTAATATTGGTCAATAGTATGTATTAAGGTCAGAGTCAGAGCCCAATCACAATGTTCATAACGCCTTCTGAGTACTACTATACAACTAGTACAAGCTCACATGATCTCAACGAACTACTTACTTAAACTTGGGTCTCACTCCAAGCTCCCAAAAGGGAGGATGAGGCCAGGGACCCAAGTCCGAATCAGATCAACTCAGCTTACTCCACAGTAAACCCACTGTCTTCTCAATTCCACATACTTTCCCACCTCCGCTGCCCCACCCCTCTGAGTTTCCAATCGAACCCAACAATTCTGTTCCCACAACTTTGGATTCAGCTCGCCACCTGAAACTTGGAGAAGTTTCTGAGTCCTGCCCTCCCCTACAAGCCACGCCCCGCTGGTGGGCAAAGGGGTGGTTAAAACTCACCAGGCCAGTCCCACAGCTTTCATGGGGTTCTTGCCCCTCTTTCTGGGAATGTATTCCAGCTCCGGGGATAGGGGTTCAGGTTCCTCCTTGCCCTCTGGGGAGCTGTGGCTTTGCAGGGCCCGGGTCCTGTTATGAGAAGCCTTGTTAGCTGTGGCTCCTGCGAGAATCCCTGTGGATGGAGGTAAGGAAGGTCAGTAAGAAGAGATGAGAAGAAAGCAAGCGGGGAGGTGGGGGGCAGTAAGGGCTTGGGAGGAGCGGCTGAGATCTGGGGAAGGGGAGTGACTGCAGTCTGAAGTAACAAGTGCCAAGGAGAATCCAAAGGGAAATGGGAAAATCGCCACCGAGGTGGCACCTTTGGAAGCCACTTCCACGTCACTGCGGGCTCATCACCCTGGTGCCAGGACGAAAAGCTTCGCTGTTCTTCCTCAGACGACAGCATGGGAAGGACTGCAGTGGGACTCACATGAGACGTATGAAGGAAATCCGGGAAAAGGTTTTGAAACTGCAAATGTTAGCACTGGAAGGGACCTTAAAGATAGTCTACTCCATCCCTTGCACTGTATGGAAGAGGAAACTGAAGCCCTGAGAGAAAAACTGCTTTGCCCAAGGTCAAACTGCTAATTATCCGGGGCTGGAACCCAAGCCTCCAGAAGCCCGGGGCTCTTTCCTCTGCACTGCGGTGAGTGTGAAACACCTGGAGCGCGGGAGTCTAACAGGCTTCCTAGGAGCTCCCTCTTGCAGCAAGACCCCGGAGGTGTAGAGCAACCCGAAGGCGGGGGGATGCACTGGGTGACCTCTAAAGAGCATCTCTGCACCCCCAGACTCTAAGATCTTGCAGAAAAGTGTGGGCAGGAACCAAGAGCCCTGACCTCCTGCTATCGTCGGGCTGGACGTGAAAGAAAAGGGATCTTCTGCAGTCCTGCCCTCCCCGGGGTCCCTCTTCCTTACCCCGGAGGACGCGGGCATTTCTCGCCCCCCGGCCCTTCAGCGCCGTAGCAGCTACCACCGCCGCCATGTTCAGATCCCACCCCCCCTTCACCGCGCTCCCCGCCGGGAATTGTAGTTTGCGTAAGGGGCCTCCCCCGCTCCTTCCGTCCTGCGTACAGACCAGAAACTACATCTCCCAGAAGCCCGCAGAGCGGACCCAGGAGAACTACTCTTCCCAGGAGACCCCGGAGGCGCGCACGCTCGCTTGTTTCCCTCCAATTGGGGGCGGAGTCAGGTGGGGCGGAGTTTGGGTTCTCTCCGCCACGCCCCGGCCCCGTCTTCCAATGCCGCTCTGTGATTGGTGAGGCGGCCAGCCAACCTTCGTAGCTATTGGCCGAACGGCCGTCGCTCTTCCTGCCGGGGAGTCGCCTACGCCTACTTCCTCCCGGGAGGAGGGGCTCGAGTTCCGCGTCGTCGCGCAGAGCTGACTCTGGGAGGCGTTTGGGCCCAGAGAAGTGGATCCGCCGCTTGCGCCGCATGGAGTCCGAATCGGAAAGCGGGGCTGCTGCTGACACCCCCCCACTGGAGACCCTAAGCTTCCATGGTGATGAAGAGATTATCGAGGTGGTAGAACTTGATCCCGGTCCGCCGGACCCAGGTGAGAACTGCGGCTCCTCAGGCCATGGGACAGGAGACGCTCACCCCTGGCCTCTGACTCCTGCTTTTCCCCGCTCCCCTCCATACCCGACCGGTCATTCCTACCGATATCCCTCTTCCCCTCCTCCCCCACTCCCACCCTCACACTTAGTTCTCAGGCCTGGCTGGGGTGGGGGTTCCCTGACGCCTCCTCTGGCCCTTCCCCTCACACACCCCCTTCCCATCATCCCCTTGGCCCTCCCTTACCGCACGGTCTCTGGCCAGCCGTGGCCTCCCGTCCTGTGTCCCGCGCGCCCCCCCGGACCCCGGTGTGTCTGACTCCACCTTCCCGTCTCGCCACATGACCCGCCCCAGCCTCAGGCCTCCTCATGCTTCTCTCCGTACCTCTTACCGCCTCCCGAGCCCCATCTTCTAACCCTCTCCCCAAAGCAGATGACCTGGCCCAGGAGATGGAAGATGTGGACTTTGAGGAAGAAGAGGAGGAAGAGGGCAACGAAGAGGGCTGGGTTCTAGAACCCCAGGAAGGGGTGGTCGGCAGCATGGAGGGCCCCGACGACAGCGAGGTCACCTTTGCATTGCACTCAGGTAGGTCTTTGAGGCGATCCACCTCAAATCAGTTTAGGTGGGCGTGTAAGCATTAAACATCAGCCATGGACAGAACGTTATGGGGGACACAGAGATGGGCAAGATGCTGGCCTTGCGCTGGAGGAGCCCACAGGTGGGAAAGTGTGGCAGAATGGATGATTGCTTGGCTTCTGGTATCAGTTGAGATACCCTCTACTTTGCCAGTTAACCTTGATTAACCTCTTAGTTTTCTTTTAAAAAGTTATCTTTGGCCGGGCGCGGTGGCTCACTCCTGAAATCCCAGCACTTTAGGAGGCTGAGGCAGGTGGATCACTTGAGGTCAGGAGTTCAAGACCAGCCTGGCCAACATGGCAAAACCCAGTCTCTACTAAAAATACAAAAATTTTGCTGGGCATGGTGGCTCATGCCTGTAATCCCAGCACTTTAGGAGGCCCAGGCAGGCGGATCACAAGGTCGGGAGTTCCAGACCAGCCTGGCCAATATGGTGAAACCCCGTCTCTACTAAAAATACAAAAATTAGCTGGGCGTGGTAGCGGGCGCCTGTAGTCCCAGCTCCTCGGGAGGTTGAGTCAGGAGAATTGCTTGAACCCGGGAGGCGGAGGTTGCAGTGGACCAAGACTGCGCCATTGCACTCCAGCCTGGGCAACAGAATGAGAGTCTGTCTCCAAAAAAAAAAAAAAAAAAAAAGTTATCTTTCATAAAAGTTAATAAAAGTAGTGAGTATAAAATTAGAGATAATTGGCCAGGTGCGGTGGCTCACGCCTGTAATCACAGCACTTTGGAAGGCCAAGGCGGGTGGATCACCTGAGGTCAGGAGTTCAAGACCAGCCTGGCCGACATGGTGAAACCTCATCTCTACTAAAAATAAAAAAAAAATTAGCTGGGTGTGGTGGCATGTGCCTGTAATCCCAGCTACTCTGGAGGCTGAGGAAGGAGAATCACTTGAACCTGGGAGGCGGAGGTTGCATTGAGCTGAGATTGCGCCACTGCACTTCGGCCTGGGCGACAGAGCAAGATTCCATCTCAAAAAAATAAAATGAGAGATAATTATATCTTTTTGAGCATATTTTATATAACTTTCTCAAGTGCTAGTTCTTAGTAAGAAACTGTTGCTGGGCACGGTGGCTCATGCCTGTAATCCCAGCACTTTGGGAGGCCGAGGCGGGTGGATCAGAAGGTCAGGGGTTTGAGACCAGCCTGACCAACATGATGAAACCCCATCTCTACTAAAAATACAAAAATTAGCTGGGTGTGGTGGCGGGCGCCTGTAATCCCAGCTACTCAGGAGGCTGAGGCAGGAGAATTGCTTGAACCTGGGAGGCGGAGGTTGCAGTGAGCTGAGATCGTGCCACTGCACTCCAGCCTGGGCGACAGAGCAAGACTCTGTCTCAAAAAAAAAAAAAAAAAAAAAACAAAAAACCCTTAACGTGATGCTGTCCTCGCTCTGTACCCAACCCCGGTGGCATCCCATGCTGAGAACTGTAAGCCCTGCACCTGTCCCCACCTCTTGTCCATGGCATTGGTGTTGGATGGTGAGGGGAGTCACACAGTGAGGGTATCTACTCTGGCAAATAGGGAGCTTGGCAAATATGGGAAGGATCTAACAACCCGATTCTTGAAATTTAGAAGAACTTGGATGTACCTGTGTTTTCCAGGAGGAAAGACACGCTTTGGGTGAAAGGGGGTGGGTTTCCTGAAGGTTCTGAAGGACAGAGCCCTAGGTGGGAGCTCTGTCCCCTTACCCATGGAATATCTCTTGGGACAGCATCTGTGTTTTGTGTGAGCCTGGACCCCAAGACCAATACCTTGGCAGTGACCGGGGGTGAAGATGACAAAGCCTTCGTATGGCGGCTCAGCGATGGGGAGCTGCTCTTTGAGTGTGCAGGTGAGGGGGCTGGGGTAGAGGCCTGAGAGAGGTCATATTCTTTTGGGAGATCTTAGGAGGCTGGCCTGCAGAGGTTGTGCATCCAACAGCCACTTAGTGACATCTCTTTTGTGCCAGCTCTGTGCTGGGCCCCAGGGACACGGGGCGAATACTAGTGTGTTTTGGGCACAGAGGCAGGAGGCACTAATTGGCCAAGGGAATCCAGGAAAGGCCAGAGAAGGCCACATTGGTATAGGAGCAGTTGGGCAGAGGGGAGGACGTGGGATTGCGGGCAGAGGTATAGAGTGGACAGAAGGGGGAAGGCATAGGAGGCTGGGACTTGGTCTGGTTGAGTGAGGGCCAGCCGTGTCTCCCAGCAGAAATGGGAGTATTGGTTCCTAGAGTGGTGGTGAGTTCCAGCACCTGTTCTGCTCAGTCCCGCCCCTCTTTTTTTCCTAGCTGGTCCTTTCAGGGGGCCAGATACCAGAATCACATGCCCCCAGCACCAGGTACCCTATTTTTTTCCTCTGTTTCTGCCCACTTTTCTTTGAAGGCCATAAAGACTCTGTGACTTGTGCTGGTTTCAGCCATGACTCCACTCTAGTGGCCACAGGGGACATGAGTGGCCTCTTGAAAGTGTGGCAGGTGGACACCAAGGAGGAGGTCTGGTCCTTTGAAGCGGGAGACCTGGAGGTAAGATCATCAGAGCGGGAGTCAGCTCTGTGGGGCCTTGGGTTGTTGGGGGTGCAAGCTTGGGAGGCCAGTTCTGCCTTTATTGCGCCAAGCCAGCTCTGAGCCAATGCACCCCAAGGCACAGGAAGAATATCTACCTGCTACCTGGAAAGTCCCCGCGGAACCCCAGAGGCAGGAAACCTTGGGTGGAGCTCATGGGGCAGGCTTCTAGGTGGGATGGGGTGACAGGCCTCCCTGCTGCCCCTTCCTCCCTGTCCAGTGGATGGAGTGGCATCCTCGGGCACCTGTCCTGTTGGCGGGCACAGCTGACGGCAACACCTGGATGTGGAAAGTCCCGAATGGTGACTGCAAGACCTTCCAGGGTCCCAACTGCCCAGCCACCTGTGGCCGAGTCCTCCCTGATGGTGAGAGCACCTCCCTTGAGTGACCTTTCCTGGGTGCAGAGGCCAAATCCCGGGATATACACCTCTCAGAGCAGCCTTCTGGGTCACAACCGGCAAAATCTGAGGCCTGCTGTTTGCAGTGCTGACCTCCTGGGCCCCAAAGCTCACAGCGCCTCCTTCCTGCTCTGAACTCACCTGTGATTCCTGGGGCAGTGTCTGGGCCCTTCCACTCTTCTTTCCTCTCCCTCTCCCTGTTCCCTTGCTTAGTGTATGTGAGCGTGCCCTCTGCCCTCTCTTCATCTGTGCCTCTCTCCAGGGAAGAGAGCTGTGGTAGGCTATGAAGATGGGACCATCAGGATTTGGGACCTGAAGCAGGGAAGCCCTATCCATGTACTGAAAGGTATCAGAGGTGGGGGAAGTGTTAGCCTGGGCCTTTGTCGGGAGGGGCTGAGAACCTGGGGCAGGACTCAGAGGGGAGGTAGGACGAAGCCTGACTTGCCTCCCTGCTCTATGCTAGGGACTGAGGGTCACCAGGGCCCACTCACCTGTGTTGCCGCCAACCAGGATGGCAGCTTGATCCTAACTGGCTCTGTGGACTGCCAGGCCAAGCTGGTCAGTGCCACCACCGGCAAGGTGAGTGGACCTGGAGCCCGGCTGGGGCCTCCGCTTTCCCGACTCCTCTCCTTCCTTCCTGGGTCTTCACTGTCTCCTCTCCCCACCGTCTTTCTCTCCATCAAGCACCCGGATTCCGGGTCCTCCTCTGATCCTCTCTGGCTTTCAGGTGGTGGGTGTTTTCAGACCTGAGACCGTGGCCTCCCAGCCCAGCCTGGGAGAAGGGGAGGAGAGTGAGTCCAACTCGGTGGAGTCCTTGGGCTTCTGCAGTGTGTGAGTGAGGATGAGGAAAGGGGTTTGTGGGAGGGGCGTGGGCTGGGGGCCCGGGAGGACGGCAGGGCGTGTGAGTCCAGGCCCTCGTGAGTCTTCATGGTACGCTTCTCTGCCCAGGATGCCCCTGGCAGCTGTTGGCTACCTGGATGGGACCTTGGCCATCTATGACCTGGCTACGCAGACTCTTAGGCATCAGTGTCAGCACCAGGTATGGGCAGCTGGAGCTGGGGTCCCTGTGGGCTGTGTCCATAGTGGTGGGGAAGCCCAGGCCTCCAGGAGCATCTGCCCCAGATCTGGCTCCTGCCTGGCCCTTTTGTGTGGCTGTCCCTCTTTGAGAATTGGGAGCAGATGGCTCTCAGCTCTCCCGCCAACCTCCGCCCTGCCTCTGTCATTCCTCGGGACAGTCGGGCATCGTGCAGCTGCTGTGGGAGGCAGGCACTGCCGTGGTATATACCTGCAGCCTGGATGGCATCGTGCGCCTCTGGGATGCCCGGACCGGCCGCCTGCTTACTGACTACCGGGGCCACACGGCTGAGATCCTGGACTTTGCCCTCAGCAAGTAAGTGAATTGGCCAAGGGCTGGGATCTTTGTGTATTTGGAAGGTGGGAGTAGTATGTAGGGGACACAGGATCCTTGGGGTGTGGGAAGGGATTCCTAAGGCAGGAATGCAGAGAAGCCTGAGGGTTCACAGCCCAGCCCCCATTCCAGTGGCTGACAGTGACCCTCCGGGGCCCCACGTCTCAGTCATGAGGGAGAGGCTGAGACTGATTTTCCCCATCGGAGTCGGCTCTGCTTCTCCTGTGCTGGGAGCTTCCTCTAATCCCCTCCATGCTGGCCGCAGAGATGTCGGCCCAGTGCTAGGCACTAGGGCCCTAGAACTGAGGGTGTGCTGGAGGAGCCCACCCTAGGGCCCCTAGGTGGTGGGCTTGGGTCCCCCAGTCTCTGCAATCACATGCTTTCTGTTTACAGAGATGCCTCCCTGGTGGTGACCACGTCAGGAGACCACAAAGCGAAAGTATTTTGTGTCCAAAGGCCTGACCGTTAATGGCTGCAGCCCCTGCCTGTGTGTCTGGTGTTGAGGGGACGAAGGAACCCCTGCCCCTGTCTGCCAGCAGAGGCAGTAGGGCACAGAGGGAAGAGGAGGGTGGGGCCCTGGATGACTTTCCAGCCTCTTCAACTGACTTGCTCCCCTCTCCTTTTCTTCTCTTTAGAGACCCAGCCCAGGGCCCTCCCACCCTTGCCCAGACCTGGTGGGCCCTTCAGAGGGAGGGGTGGACCTGTTTCTCTTTCACTTTCATTTGCTGGTGTGAGCCATGGGGTGTGTATTTGTATGTGGGGAGTAGGTGTTTGAGGTTCCCGTTCTTTCCCTTCCCAAGTCTCTGGGGGTGGAAAGGAGGAAGAGATACTAGTTAAAGATTTTAAAAATGTAAATAAAATATACTTCCCAGAGACAGAGTCTGTGTGGATTTTGTGATGGCTGGACCCTAGGAGGAGCTAGCGAGGGCCCTGTCAGGGCAAGGCTGTCCCGCAGAATCGGCTGGATGTTGAGATGTGCCAGCTCCCCATCTCCAGGGGTGGTCTGTGCGCACGACACTTCTTGCCTGCCTGGGGTCGGACTCTGCCTTAATCCACGCGTATGTCTGTAGGTTCTTTCTATTGTTGGTGTGTTGAGCCATTTCCTCCTGCCTCGCCCTGAGATATGGAATGAGATAATCATAAACGGCCAGAGGAGCTTTATTCAGTCAGTGCGGGGTCAAACAGAGGCAGGGTCTCTGATCCAGAGAAGTGGGGCCCAGTAGAGACAGGCTGGATGGCTGAGCTGGACGGATGCTCTGGTAGGAGTCAGCAGAGGCCCTTCCTTTAGTTCAAGTCCAGGTCGACACTGCTTTGGCTGCTTGGGTGGTAGGCAATGCTGGGGCCGGGACTGTCCCGGGAGGCTCTTCCCCACAGCCCCTGCAGGCACCTTTGGGCGGCTGCCCTCCAGGGGGCTGTGTAGCGCTGATCGCCCAGCCCCATGGCCACGGGCACTGCCGCTGCACTGGCACTTCCCAGGGAGATGAGGGACAACAGAGTCCCAGGCCCCAGTGGCGGGCGCTGCTCATAGGCCAGGACTGAGAGGAGCAGTGTGGCCACGTAGGGCCCCCAGCACAGCCCGAAGAGCAGCATGGCTCCAGCCTGCGCCCTTGCCTGCCTCCAGGTAAGGGCCCGGGCCAGGGCGGAGGGCTCATCGCGGCACACTGCCCGCTCCAGCCGGCAGATGTCCTGCAGCTGGCGGTGGGCAGTGGCCAGCACGCGGACAGAGAGGAAGGCAGCAGCACCCACGGCGGGCAGCAGGAGCCCATAGACTTCGAGGTACAGGTAGGGGGCTGGGAAGATAGCCTGGGAGCTGCAGTTGGCACCAGGGGTCCAGTGGTTCCACCCCAGAGCGGGCAGACTGGCAAAGAGCAGGGGACCAGCCCAGGTGAGGAGCAGGGCCAGCCGAATGCTCCCAGGGGGCTGCAGTGGCCTCAGGACTGCCATGTAGCGCTCCCCGTGCACCAGCAAGAGGTTGGCAAGCAGGGAGAGGAAGGAGAAGTTGGGAGCCAAGTAGACGAGGAGGCAGGACCAGTAACCCCGGCGACTCTGGTTCCACAGCCCTGGCAACGTGGGCAATGCCAGACCCGTGAGCAGCCCAGCCAGCAGTAGGCTCAGGAAGAAGCAGCCAGCAGGTGGGCTGCGCAGGCGGCGGTCCCAGGCGATGCCCAGGGCTAGGAGCAGGTTCGCAGTGATGATGAGGCTTGCCAGGGCCAGGGAGAGCCCCAAAGCCCCCTTGGGAATGGGGCTGGGCACCTCGCCAGTGCTGTTGGGCGTCATCTTGGTCCTGGGGACAGGGGAGTCCTGGAGTGGCAGCCGGCATGCCTGCAGGATGGGGTGGCCAGAGTTAGGATGGGGCTGCAGGTCGTGTCCTCCTGGCAGGGCAGCATGTTAATCCAGGGGCGCAGACCCGCAGGCTGTGGGCTGTATCATGTTCGCTGATACACAGAATTTTTCAATTAATTGCCAATTAAACATTTATATAAAAAAACTATCTTTGGTTTCTATTGAAAATTCAGGTCTGGCAACACATATGTCCTATGTGGTAGCAACCAGCCGGAGCTCACTGCTGGCTGCCCTTCGGACAGTCCCCACCCAGCCAGCTTTATCCATTTCTGGTATCTGCCTTTTCTGGGCAGCTGTGTTTAGGTCTCTTGTTTAGACTGAAAGGCGGGCCCATCCAGCCCCAAAGCATTTTCTGTATCCCTGCCTCCACCGGGGAGGCCTCTAAATGAGAGAATGGACCAGGGCTGGCTGGTGTGTAGTGGTCTTCCAGCCAGCCATTAGGTGACAGGCTCCAGCGGGCCAGGTCTCGGGCACCCTGCGCCCTTCCCCCCATCTGTCCTTGTAGCCATCACAGCTCAGTGAGCAGCCTCCGGGTAGGACTTCCAGCCCATAAACTTGACTCGTCTTTGCTCCACACTAGCAACAGGGTCCTTCCTGGGAGCTGGAGGGAGGAGAGAAGCAGCTGGAGGGCACGTGTGGCAGTGAACGTGGAGATGCCAGCAGCAAGGAGAGGGACTCCCCCACACCCCCAGGCCTGAGGCTGAGCCCAGAGGAGAGGGAAGAGGAGTCTGGGCAGAGTCTGGCTTCTCTGTGGCTCTCATCTGTCCCTGTCCTTCCCGTCATTCCCTGGTCTCAGTCCTCCAGTGTCATGGCTCCGCTGCCACATCCTGGGGACAGGGGGAGGGGTCCTGGGTCCTGTGGGAACTCCTGCTTCTGTCAACAGGGGAACAGCTGCTGTTGCTAGGATCCAAGTCAATAAGGAAAGGATTCATACCTCTCCCCTCCTCCAGGACAGGGGATCAGGGCCCCATGGCTGCCCTGAGCTGAGAGGAAGGAAGATGCTCCCCTTCCTTCCCAGGTTCCCCCAGCACCCTGAGCCTGGGCCTCCAAGGCCTTGTGCCCCCTTTCCCTTCCCCTAAGCATGTTTTCTCTTCCTCAATCTCTTCCAGTGCCCTCCACCCAGGATGTATTTTCCTCTCTAGAGGCCTTGCAGTTTCTGTTCCCTTTCCCAGGGCATCATCAACTCTCTTAAGCCCCGTGAGACTCAGGGTCCATTACCCCAAACCTGGCCTGAGCTGGAGCTCCCAGCCCTAATCGGAATGATTCCCCCCAACCCACCTCCACTAGAACAGCGACAAAGGCAGGGAGCAGCCCCCAGGGGTGATTTCCCAGCAGGGTGCAGGCTGTACCACCTGCACACCCCCGATGGTCTGGTGGCTTGGGCTGGGTGTAGTAGCCTCTCCAGGATCTGGGGTTTGGGGGTTTGGGGGAGTAGCTACTCACATGGCTGTTGGGAGCAGGTATTGCCTGCCCAGCCTGGGCCTTCCTGAGTGTCAGGGAGTTGCTGCAGCCAGCCCTGCAGGGGTTTGGACCATGTCTGGTGTCCTGGCTGAAGAGCACAAGTGGACCAAGTGCATGGTGTCTCCACCCAGTGGGGACAGCGGGGCCAGGCTCTCCTACCCAGGCTCTGCCCCTGTCTGGGTTCTCAGAGGGATAGAGAAATGAGGCTGGCAGGACTCAGCCCCGGCCCCGCCTCTGGGAGGGTGGGACCTGACATATTCCGAACTGCAGCAACTGGGAGGCCTGCCTCCCCCTCCCACCCAGTTCCCCTCTCCCCCTGCCACCTAGGTGGCAGTTTCCCTACTCCAGCTCGGAGTAATCTGAGAAATGCATTCCAGTTAATGAATAATAATGATTGACTCACCCCTCCCGACTTCCCGCCTCAGCTGATGCATTTACATTTAAGCCCCTGGACTGGCCAGCCAGCTGACAGCACACCAGGCTCCCTCCACACTTCCGTGTGTGATGGTGGCAGTGGCGAGTGTTTGGGGCCTGAGGATCTTCACTCCCCCATCCCATCACCTGATGGGCCTTTCAGTTTCTAAGGCCAGACTTGCCTTCCTGAATCTGGGGTCATTCCATACTTTTCTCAACTGCTTTCTGAGTCAAGTTCTGAACTATGAGGGACAAATGGCTCTGGGGATGTGACCGTGGGTAAGGTACTGCTGGGCCTCGGTTTTTGCCTGTGTTAAAATGGGAACAAGAAAAACCACCTCTAATTAAGGTCGTGGTGGGGAATATCACAGGATAACACATATGGCGGCATATACCCCAGTGCATGGCCCTTGATGGGTGGGGGTTTGCCCCAACAAATGGCTCCCTCTCTTTCCTCCCCCATGATGAAGAGGCATGAGCTGGCGCTGGAATCAGAGCTGTCTGGATCCTTTTTTTAAAAAGCCAGTGAACTTGGGCAAATGACTAAAGTTCTCTTGCCTTAGTTTCCTCATCTGTCAAATGGGGCCCATAGTTGTACTCACCTATCGTGAGACTAAATGAAGTCCCGTGTGATGAGGACTCAGATCAACACTTGTCCCTTCAGCACTCCGCGACAGGCAGCGATCGCTGGGAACATTATTAGGATTTCTGCCTTTCTCTGCACCTGGCCCCTCTAAGACAGATCTGCTGAGAGGGGCACATGGGGAGCTTGGGAAAAGCAAGAGGGGAGTGACACTCTTGCTGCACAGGGAAGCTGAGGAAACCAGGTACATTGAGAGGGAAGGGCAAGTTCAAGGCTGGGAAGCCAGAAGTGGTGCCTTGATTTCCACCTTGTATCAAGTGCAGCTTTGGAGTGAGGGGGAGGAGAGAAGCCCAGCCACACTCCCTTAAGGCCTGAAATGGGAGGGAACAGGCAGAAATTGCAGCAGGAAAGCTGGGACTGGGGGTGAGACATTAGGAAACACTTGCTGCCTGAAGAGCGCAAGTAAATGGAGCAAAGGGACTTTGGTGCTCTCCGGGAGAGCTGGGCCTGAAGGGCTGGAAGCCCGTGGAGTGTGGCTGTGCCAGCTCTGCACAGCCAGTCAGGGATCCTGGAGAGCAGGGACTTCTGTTGGGACAAAAAGTGGGAAGAGGAAAGCATCCAGCCTCAAATCCATCCTCGAGGGAGCTGGTGGGTCGGAAGGACGCAGGGTTCCAGGGCCGGTCCTCAGAACCACGGGATCTGGTCGGGCAGAAGTCACAGGCTCTGGGAGAGTTCAGCCTGGGGCCTGGACAGAAGTGGGTGTGGGACCCTTCTGATATGTGACTGCCAGGAATAAACAGACCTCCTGTTCCCAGCCCCAGCCTGCTCCCTGTGGGATCCAGGATGTCTGTTTCTTCTCTGCTGCTCTGTCTAAACACTGTGTGTGGGATGTGTGTGAAGGGGGACAGATTAGGCGGTGGCAGCCAGGGAGCCTGGGCTGTCTCCTGCTCAGCCTCATTTCTCCCTTCCTAGATCATCTAGTTCCTGTCTGTTGCATCAAGCCCTGTGGCTGACTCACCCCCTAGCTTCTCCCTTCAGCCACGGAGGGCTCTGGTGCAAGCCGTCTTCAGACGCTCCGTCCAGCTGACTGTGCCCAGACCCCATTCTCCTTTCCTCAGGCAGAGCCTGAATGGGGGTGACCAATCCGGACTCTGGCACGGAATCCTCCTGTGCCTCCTTTGTCCGCTTCCATTCTCTTAGCTATCTGAATTTCTCTCTATTGACCCACAATGTCTGGGACTGGGTGAGTGTCATGCTGGCTGCGGGTACCAGCTCTGGACCAATGGAGGCAGCAGGGACGGGGTTTGCTGGACCCTGGTTGGCCTCCCTGAGCCGCTGTTCAACACTTCACACTCAATGCCTGTAATCCTAGCACTTTAAGAGGCTGAGGCCTGGGCAACGTGGTGAGACTCCGTCTCTACAAAAAATAAAGATTAGCTGGGCACAGTGGTACATGTTGTGTGGTTCCAGCTACTCAGGAGGCTGAGGTGGGAAGATTGCTCGAGTCCAGGAGGTCGAGGCTGCCGTGAGCCTTCATGGCGCCACTGCACTGCAGCCTGGGCGACAGAGTGAGACCCTGCCTCAAAATAATGATGATTAAAAAAAATCAGAGCCAGGCGCGGTGGTTCATCCATGTAATCCCAGCACTTTGGGAGGCCGAGGTGGACAGATCACCTGAGGTCAGGAGTTTGAGAGCAGTCTGGCCAACATGGTGAAACCCCATCTCTACTAAAAATACAAAAATTAGCCAGGTGTGGTGGTGGGCACCTGTAATCCTGGCTGCTCAGTAGGCTGAGGCAGGAGAATCGCTTGAATCCAGGAGGTGGAGGTTGCAGTGAGCCGAGATTGCGCCACTGCACAACAGAGCAAGACTCCGTCTCCAATTGAAAAAAAAAAAAAAAAAAAAATCGCCTAACCTTTTAATTCGCTCATCTGTTAAAAAAAAAAGAAAAAAAAAAGGGTAGGGTGGGCTGGGCACAGTGGCTCACGCCTGTATTCCCAGCACTTTGGGAGGCCAAGGTGGGTGGATCACCTGTCGGGAGTTCGAGACCAGCCTGGCCAATATGGAAAAACCCCGCCTCTACTAAAAATACAAAATTAGCTGGGTGTGGCGGTGCACGCCTGTGGCCCCAGGTACTCCGGAGGCTGAGGCAGGAGAATTGCTTGAACCCGGGAAGCGGAGGTTGCATCAGCCAAGATCGCACCACTGCACTCCAGCCTGGGCGAAGAGTGAGACTCTGTCTCAAAACCAACCAACCAACCAACCAACCAACCAACCAACCAACCAACCAACCAAACCAAAAACCAAAAAGAACCAACACCCCCCGCCCACAGAAATGGCAGTGCTTTTAGCAACCCCCAGTAGGGGGCAGCACTGCTTGAACTCAAAATCGCCACCAGAGTAGACCCAGTTTCCGGTCGAGCACTCATCAGTACTACTCCAAATGAGGGTAACTTAACGGCAACCAACTCCAAGTATCAGCTCCCCTCAAGAAGGCTGAGGCAGCAGCTAGGGCTATTTCCTTTTCTTGGTTTCAATTCCCCCTCCAAGTCCACCCTTCCACTTCCTGTTAGAGTCTTAGCGTCTTTCCTGCCAAGCTCCTTATTCTTAGCTTGCAGCTTGCCCCAGGTTCCACTTTTTCCAGACATGGAGATTCTTACCTGCCTGGCCCCGGCAGTAAGGGCCATTTAAGCAGGGGAAAATACCAAAATACCAACTACCTTGGGGAAAGCCTGGGAAACCCCAAGCACCGAATGAGGGTTGGCTTCTGTGGGACTTTGCTGGGGCAACAGCCTGTCACTTCTGATCCCCTTGAGTGTATAAACGGAACTAAGATTCATTGACATTATAATTACAGGCATCATAATGCTTATGATGTAACAGACATTTATCCTCTTTTCCTTTTACAAATCCTCAGGTAGGTGGCATTATGTCCAATTTAAGTGAGGCTACCAGGGCTCAGATTAAGAAATTTGCTGTCACATAGCTATTAGATGGCGGCACCTGGATTCAAACTGTTCCTCTACAGCCCATATCCAAGGACGCCTACACTTACCAGGTGTGAACCCTTGGGGCACTGGCTTCCTGAGACTAGGAAGAAACAACTAGATCCCTTTTTTCCAGCCCACACCCTCAGTGTGCTTGACCCTCATCCTGAGACATTCCTCCTGCGGTCCTAAGGCCTCGACTGGTCACGACAGGCTGCTTCATCTGTGACGAGGGTCTTTGAGGCTAGATCCATACTAACGCCAAGTGTGTCCTTGTTAAGAGTCAATCTGGATACGGGTTTACACCAGTATGGATTTTTCTTTTTTCTGGGACAGGGTCTCACTCTGTTGCCCAGGCTGGAGTGGAGTGGCACGACACAGCTCATTGCAGCCTTGACCTTCAGGGCTCAAGCAATCCTCCTGCCTCAGCCTCTTGAGTAGCTGGGACCACAGGCATGCACCACCACATCCAGCCGATTTTTATTTTTTGTAGAGGCAAGGTCTTGCCATGTTGTCCAGGCTGCACTACACATTTATTTATTTTTGAGACAGAGTTTCGCTCTTGTTGCCCAGGCTGGAGTGCAATGGCATATCTTGGCTCACTGCAACCTCCGCCTCCTGGGTTCAAGTGATTCTCCTGCCTCCGCCTCCCAAGTAGCTGGGATTACAGGCACCCGCCACCATGCCCAGCTAATTTTTTTTAGTAGAGATGGGGTTTCACCATGTTGGCCAGGCTGGTCTCAAACTCCTGACCTCAGGTGATCCACCCGCCTTGGCCTCCCAAAGTGCTGGGATTACAGGCGTGAGCCACCGTGCCCAGCCAGATTTATTTTTTTTATAGAGATGGAGAAGGAGTCTCACCGTTACCCAGGCTGGTCTCAAACTCCCAGGATCAAGCAGTCCTCCTTCCTCATCCTCACAAAGTGCTACGATTACAGGTGTGAGCCACTGTGCTCAGCCTGCACTATGGATTTTTAATGTTGACAGTGTCTTGGAACTAGTTACTTCCTTAGGATTTACTGCTGTAGAAAATATTTATGCCTTTTCGTTTTTCTCCTAACTCCATTATCTTCTAAGCAACCTTGGTTCTGTCACCTACAGTAATTACCAGAAATCGGATTCCTACTACTGGCAAAAGAGTACAGTGAGCTCCAACGTTAGTTATGTTCTACTAAGGAAGAAAGCAAAAACTCAGCTGGACATAGTGGCAGGTGCCTGTAGTTCCAGCTACTCCGGAGATCAGGAGCTTGAGTACAGCCTCGGCAACACAGTGAGACCCTGTCTCTAAAAACTAAAATTAAAATAAAAAAAAGCAAAAACTGCTTCTAGTCAAAATTACATTTGAAAACCCCTTAAATAACTCATGGGGTAGAGAATGCATATGTTGCTGTCAATATATCCAATTAATCTAGGTTTTCCAAGTACCAGAAGTAAGTGGTCAGGGGCACCCTGAGCAGCCAATTAGAAATCAGAGTACCTTGAGCTCTCTAGCAGCCCATTTTAGTGAAATAAAATCAAGTCTGATGACTGAACGACCTGTGGTTTTCAAAATTCTCCACTGTGACTCACAGTCAAGAGACATTTCTACAATCCAGTCATGATGTGCATATGTAACTAAAATACGTTTCCACATCAACACTTACCCTTAACAGATGTAATGCACTCTGATACTATTCAATTGCTTAAAAATGCTGGTGTCACACAAAGCTACACATGATAAAAATGCACAGATGTACATCACATACAGTGCACGTAAATCCGGCCAAATCTGAAGAAGGTGGGTGGACTATACTAATGACTTTTTCTTGGCTGTGATGTTATACTACAATTATACAAGATGTTAGCATGGTGGGGGAACCAAGTGGAAGGTATACAGGATCTCTCTGTATTGTTTCTTACAACCGTATTTAAATCTACAGTTATCTCAAAATCAAAAGTTTAGAAAACAAAAATGCTTGTTGTGATATAGTCACAACCACAATTAATGGGTCCCAAGCCAGTATGAAACACTGCCATAGATGGAAGGCAGAAACCATTAGAATGACCATCAGACCGTTGCAGGTGCCCCTAAAATTCTCCTCTTAATTCCTTACACCAAGCAAACTTTCTGAAGCAATTTCATTTCAGGGACCAGAGTCCTGCTGGGGGACAGCTGCTCTACTAGGCTCTGTACTGTTTTTGACAACTGCTCTCCCTGAGAGCAGTCTTTTGGGCTGCCATGTGAGAAAGACAAACTGTGGCCAATTAGTCTGCATCAGACCCACACCTGAATACTCATCAATGTCCTGCAGGACCACACACTAAGGAACACATTTTGGGAAATTCCACACATTATTCACAATAAAAAGATAAACCAGAAAACCCTTTAATTTCTCTGTCATTGTCCAGGGAGCTTCAGGAGCAGCCACAGAGTCTCAGGGACCAAGCTTTATAAGGAAGCATGTAAGTTTGTATTAATAGCTCGCTGGGTTCCATAGCTCATGCCTATAATCCCAGCACTTTGAGAGGCTGAAGCAAGCAAACTGCCTGAGTCCAGGAGTTTGAGACCAGCCTGGGCAAGATGGCGAAACCTCATCTCTACTAAAAATACAAAAAATTAGCCAGGCATAGTGGTATGCGCCTCTAATCCCAGCTATTTGGGAGGCTGAGGTGGGAGGATCACCTGAGCCCAGGAGGTAATGACCCTGTCTCTCAGGGGGAAAAAAAAAAGTTTAAATATAGCTCACTGGCCAGCCATTCTCTCCTCTAGGGAAGGTGAGGATCTAAACCTGATGGGCTCCTGAAACTAGGGCTTCCCAGCTTAGGTTTGCAGGTTCAAGGGTAGTATAGGTCTATCCTTCTTCCTTCCTTCTCTTCTCACTTTGGACTCACAGTCCAGAAACCCAGCAAATTCTCATGTAAGATAGAAAGATTTTCTTTATTAATGACCCCAACTGTATTTCTTTAGATACAGGAGTTTTGAACTCAAATACTTAGGAGAAAACAAGTTAAGACTGCATTATCCTGCAACTCATTACCAGTAATATATTGCAAAGCGAAACAGCTTGGAAAAGAGGGTGGGAGAAAAGGGAAGTGAGGGAGGGAAGATAAAGAAAAGGAAGTAAGTTGATCAAGTGGAATTCTTTTTTTTTTTTTTTTTTTTTTTTAATTCTTGGGAACTATGAAGTCTTTGCAAGCACACCTCGTTTCTGCAGATTATTTTCCAAACGTGTACAAAATGGAACCAAAACGGAGAATCCCTTAAGAACCTGAAGAGGTGCAACATTAAAAGCTACGATTATCCAGTAGCAAGTGTTCCAGCCTTCAGTTGCCAGCCGCTTCCTCCTCTTATTCCCAAGATTAGCGGGATGAAAACGTCTTCCCCCTTCAAAAGGAGAGATAAGTGCGAAGGTCAGTTTCTGGCTGCCCTTTCCTCCCACCCCACACTCCTAGACTAGATGGGATCCCAAAGAAACACCAAACGAGAGGTGGAAAGGGCTAGATTCCTTAAGCAGAGGCACTGGAACCACAGGACATCGGCTAAAATCTGGCTTTCACAGAATGGTTTCACCAGCTCTTCCTTCCTATTGGATACTTTGGATGCCCGGGAATATCAGTGTTAAGCCCACAAGGACATTCAACGTACCAAGTTAGATAGAAGAATCACTTGTTCACAGTTTCTAGATGGCCTAGACGTACCTGAATTTCCGACTAGGCTCAACCGTCTTCTTAGTACTACCTCATTTGTCAGCTCCTCCTACACAGTGTATACCTCTCAGGGCTCCCAGATAGCAGTTCCTTTATCTCTCACCATGAAGGCAGGTGGCTGGTTCAGAGCAATCCTCAGAACTTCCAAGGCTAAAGGTATTTCTGCTATCACGTGGTGACTCCTCCTCTGGCTTATACAACACCTGCCTGGTTCGAGGCTCCTGAATTGTGGTGTCCTGTTCCACCCAGTATTTCTCCAGATGGGCTAGGTGGTTCTCAAGGACAGAGCCTCTAACTGGTACCTAACAGTATCTGGGAAAGCAGCCTGGAAGCTAGAGCTGAGAACTATGGGAAATCAGGGCAAAAACATGGGCTCTAGATTTTCCCTGCCTTGGATGTATCGCTTATTCCAAAATGAAGCTACACCTTATTATCCTTCTCTCCAAATGAAAAGCTCCTGAGTGTTCAATTCTGGGCGGCCCATCGAGGGTTCCTGGCTTCTGCCCACAGCTGAGTCACTTAACTCCTACCCACCATTAGTAACATAATCTGGTTTTCAGGGTGGATGCAGCTGTTTGTCTCCTGCTTCTCCTTTCTGGGGCCCAACTCTGCCAAAGAGAAGCTGCAGCACAGAAGAAGGCAAAGTTGCTCTTTCTAAGTCCCAGAGAGGAGGCTTATGAACAGTCTGTTCATTTCAAGGATTCATCCCTTCCTGGGTCTCTCACCAGGACAGGGAGCTATCCCTGCCCGCTACACAACTGCACTCACTGGGCAGGGACTCCCAAGACTGCCTGCTGGCTGTGGAATCGGGCAGCAGCTGCCTGACAGGCCTTCCTCCTGGATGCACAAGCAGCTACCAGTGCCAAAGGTGATGCTGGCAGCCCTGAGACTATTATGATGCCCAGCCTTCCAGTCCGGTTATCACAGGCTGCCAGGTCAGGCTTCCCTCTCACTGTACCTGGCTGCCAGTTTACCTCTTGGCCTCTACTGAACTGCCTGTCTACTGGGCCCTGAAAGCAGCATGAAATTCACTGCCTCACACTCCAGGTCACCAAACAAGTACCTGGTGAGAAAAGTACTCCTGTGTAGAGCAAGCAGGGAAAGGGGAAAATGTAGACACCAGGATGGAGACCAGGTTCTGGAGAGGCAGCAAGCACATCCTCTCACCTGCCCACCCACCTTGTTGGTCACTTTGCCCATTTAAAGATCTGCCCAAGAAGCTGCAGAAAAGAAACGATGCTGCCATTTCATTGCATGGCATTTGGACACTCCTCTCTGAGCTGCTACAGAGACAGGCCTTTGCCTAAAGAAGTCGGGGTGACTTAAAAAGTGCTTTTTTTTTTTTTTTTTTTGAGATGGAGTTTCGCTCTTGTTGCTCAGGCTGGAGTGCAATGGTGCGATCTTAGCTCACCGCAACCTCTGCCTCCCAGGTTCAAGTGATTCTCCTGCCTCAGCCTCCAGAGTAGCTGGGATTACAGGCATGCACTACCATGCCTAGCTAATTTTGTATTTTTAGTAGAGATGGGGTTTCTCCATGTTGGTCAGGCTGGAGGTCTCCAACTCCTGACCTCAGGTGATCCGCCTGCCTCAGCCTCCCAAAGTGCTGGGATTACAAGCGTGAGCCACCGCACCTGGCCTTAAACTGCTTTTTGACAATGTCTGAAAACCCTCACCTACTGCTCAAGTCCTTGGATCTCTTTCTCATCCTTTCAAATGGCAGCAGAAACTAACTTGGTAGAAGAGCCCTCAAATGCAAGAGAGAGAGTGTAAAGCCCTAGGCACACCACACCCACTAAAACTTTGCCTCAAGAGTACTGAGTGCTGGGCCAGGTGTGGTGGCTCATGTCTGTTATCCCAACACTTTGGGAGGCTGAGGTGGGAGGATCACTTGAGTCCAGGAGTTCGAGACCAGCCTGGACAACATGGTGAAATCCCGTCTCTACAAAAATACAAACATTAGCCAGCTGTGATGGTGCATGCCTGTGGTCCCAGCTACTTGGGGGGCTGAGATGGGAGGATTGCTTGAGCCCAGGAGGTTGAGCCTGGCTGGGGATCACAGAGTACTGGGCTGGGCGCGGTGGCTCACTCCTTAATCCCAACACTTTGGGAAGCTGAGGTAGGTGGATGACGAGGTCAGCAGTTCAAGACCAGCCTGGCCAAAATGGTGAAACCCTGTCTCTATTAAAAATACAAATAAATTAGTGGGGCTTAGTGGCGCACGCCTGTAGTCCCAGCTACTTGGGAGGCTGAGGCAAGAGAATTGCTTGAACCCAGGAGGCAGAGGTCGTAGTGAACTAAGATTGTGCCTCTGCACTCCAGCCTGTGCTTCAAGAGCGAAACTCTGTATCAAAAAACAAAAAACAAAAACAAAACAACAACAGTACTGGGGTGCTGGCAAATACACTGGCTGTGAGGGAGGCTTATGACCTCAAGACTTTTAGTTCAACTGGTACAAAAGACAGCAGATGGGAGGCTGAGGTGGGTGGATTGCCTGAGCTCACGAGCTCTAGACCAGCCTAGGCAACATGGTGAAACCCCATCTCTACTAAAATACAAAAAATTAGCTGGGCGTGGTGGCGTGCACCTGCAGTCCCAGCTAGCTGGGAGGCGGAGGCTGCAGTGAGCTGAGATTGCGCCACTGCACTCCAGCCTGGGCGACAGAGTGAGACTGTGTCTCCCCCAACACCCCCACCAAAAAACAAACAAACAAACAAAAAACCAGCAAATGAACACTATTACCTTATCTTAAGGACAGGACTGCCTGAATTTCATCAGAAGAACCAAGGTCTGGCACCTTTCACAAAGATGGAACTCTCTAGGCTCTAGGCCATGCTCGCCTTTCCTGCATGCAGAGCCACACCCCTATTTAGGGCTCTCCTCAAAAAATTTTTTTTTTTTTTTTGAGACTAAGTCTTACTCTGTCGCTCAGGCTGGAGTGCAGTGGCACAATCTTGGCTCACTGCGACCTCTGCCTCCTGGGCTCAAGCAATTCTCTGCCTCAGCCTCCCGAGTAGCTGGGACTACAGGCACCTGCCACCACGACCGGCTAATTTTTTTTGTATTTTTAGTAAAGATGGGGTTTCACCATCTTGGCCAGGCTGGTCCTGAACTCCTGACCCTGTGATCCACCTGTCTCAGCCTCCCAAAGTGCTGGGATTACAGGCGTGAGCCACAGCGCCCGTCAGGGCTCTCCTCAATTCTATCCCTGATAAAGAGAACCTTCCTCTGCATGCAAACTTCCTGCTGAGAGTGGACCAGGTTTTAGAACACTTAGTGGGGTGGTTTCAGGCCTATTTACCCAGTTAAAGGTCCCTAAGCAACTTACTCCATCTCTCCAGAAAGACCACCAGAAGCACAAGACTGACCTCATAACTCAGGCCCAAAAAGAACAGTCTCTTGGTAAACTTTGTTTATTTCCTAGCTGCCATTCTCATAGCTCACAAAGATATGGAAACAAGGAAACCCATCCTGGCCTATATGGCAGTGAGAACATGGAATCCCACCTTTGGTTTACCTACTTAGCCCTGCTGACCTCACATGTAGCCAGTGCCCAGATACATGGAGGACCAGGCCACCAGCGCCCACTGCTTCCTTCTCGGTGACTCAGGAGAGGAAGGTGGTCGCTGGGGTGCTGCCTAACTTACGTGATTGTTTTCATTTCTTTTTTCTCGGCATCTGGGCGTGCACGGTTCAGCACCTTGAGGAAGTCAGATGTTTTCGCCCGCATACGTGTGTGAATATAGGCCTGGGAACAAACATAACAGGTACTAAAGCACAGTCATGGTCTAGAAAGACAGCTTTGCTGTCTTTCATCAGACAGGTCATCAAGGGCGGTTGGGAACATACACCCTGGGATTGACCCAGGCCCTGCAGGGAAGCAGGAAGGTGAGCAATTCTGGAAACAAATATTCATCTCTGCTATGGGGAGGGATGGGGGACAGTGGCTTGATGAAGAAAGACCATGGTTTCTTCAAGCCTCTAGAATTATCTACCTAAGAGTCAATATCCACAGCCTAGGCTAATGGAATGACTTTTTGTCAGGAGTTCTGGTGGAGGAAAAGACCCAGAGCATAGAGGCTGAGATGCTGGCACCCCCCTCACCTTAGAGCACTTGATGTGGTAGTGCAGGTAGTCCCGGAACGTGTGGATCAGGTTGATGGTGTTGTCTCGAGCACTGGCATTGGTGTGACGAGGGAACAGCACTGAAGGCGGAAGACACAAACAAGGCGTCAGGACACAACACAAATGCCAAAGGGTGGGGAAGAACAACAGCCTAGTGAACATCACTCCCTCTCTGCTTAAGTACACTCCACTTGTGTCAGTATTACCAGGCTTTGTCAGGGTTTTTTCTTGACATGGAAGTTAAACAGCATGGCCAGGAAAGGTGTCAACGAGCGTGAATAGAGGAGCCCATGATGAAAAACAGGGCTTGACCCTAGGCCTTCATTCTACTCCTGAATTCTGCAGCTGTGCATTTTGAAATCTATTTCCGGTCTGCCACACAGGTACTAGCTCTTGCCTCTGCAGCTGGACACACTCCAGGATCACACTAACTGGCTGTAACAGTTTACCTTAAGGAATCAGGATTAGGAAATGCAGCTGCCTGTCTTAGGTCCTTGGTGCTGAAATAGAGTAAACCTTCCCAGAAAACAGATGCCAGAGAATTTCCCATATTCTCACTGTGAAAACAGACAATAAGGTGTAAGGACCTGAACCCTCATGATAGGCCAGGCAGGAGGAGCTGCTCTGACTGGGCCTGACTGAAGTCCACCCTGTGACACCAGCCACCTAAAGACCTGTGTGAGGCTGGGCGCGGTGGCTCACGCCTGTAATCCCAGCACTTTGGGAGGCTGACGCAAGCTGATCATCTGAGATCAGGAGTTTTGAGACCAGCCTGGCCAACATGGTGAAACCCCATCTCTACTAAAAATATAAAAATTAGCCACACGTGATGGCGTGTGCCTGTAATCTCAGCTACTTATGAGGCTGAGGCGGGAGAATCGCTTAAACCCGGGAGGTGGAGGTTGCAGTGAGCCAAGATGGTGCCACTGCACTCCAGCCTGAGTGACAGAGCAAGACTCCATCTCAAAAAAAGACCTGTGTGCTCATCACAAAGTCCTTTGCACTACAGCAGGCCTGCATGCCCCTCTTGCCCTGGTTTTCTGGAATTGTTTTTACCTGCTGCACCTCTTCTACTCACTATCTGCAAAACCCCGTCAGTTGTCTGAAGTTTTTGTTGAAATGAAAAGGAATGCCTCCTAAGGAAGTGTGGAATTTCTGCGTCAATGTGCCCTGGCCTGAAAGTAAATGAACACCACAATAGAAGACAACTATACTTCAAAGAATCTAAGGTGCTTATGACTGTAAGTCTGCCATAATTTTATGTACCACAAGAGAAACATGCTGCCAATTAAAGTGTGACATGCCATGAATTGTAAGATGCATCCCAGCTTCAAAGACAAAAACTTGAAAAAAATGGTATAGCTGGCTGGGCGCAGTGGCACACGCCTGTAATCCCAGCACTTTGGGAGGCTGAAGTGAGTGGATCGCTTGAGGCCAGTTGAGATCAGCCTGGCCAACATGGAAACTCTGTTTCTTTTTTTTTCTTTTTTCTTTTTTTTGAGACGGAGTCTTGTTCTGTCGCCCAGGCTGGAGTGCAGTGGCGTGATCTTGGCCTACTGCAAGCTCCGCCTCCCAGGTTCACGCCATTTTCCTGCCTCAGGCTTCAGAGTAGCTGGGACTACAGGCACCCACCACCACGCCCAGCTAAGTTTTTGTATTTTTTGTAGAGATGGGGTTTCACTGTGTTAGCCAGGATGGTCTTGATCTCCTGACATCGTGATCCGCTTGCCTCGGCCTCCCAAAGTGCTGGGATTACAGGCGTGAGCCACTGTGCCCAGCCGGAAACCCTGTTTCTACTAAAAATACAAAAATTAGCTGGGTGTGGTGGCACATGCCTGTGGTCCCAGCTACTTGGGAAGCTGAGGCACGAGAATTGTTTGAGCCTGGGAAGCAGAGGTTGCAGTGAGCCGAGATCATACCACTGCACTCCAGCCTGGGTGACAGAGAGAAAGAAAAAAGAAAAAAGTGTATAGTTTAGATTTAATGAAATTTGGTAAATCAACAGATTCATCACCAATAAACAGGTTCACCTTTACCACTGAGGTGAATTAAATTACATTTCACAAAGGAGACATTCCAGTGGCATTGGGTGCAGTGTGAACAAGCTGTTAATTCCAAACTGTAAGCTATCATAATCAGCCAGTGCATGAGGCTGGAGCAACTGAAGGAAGACCTGAATTTATTCCGCGAAAAAGTGGAGTAAGTGGATCATGGCTGGAGCTTGGGCTTAATAAGCAAAAAACCAAGAATTGCCAAATGACAGAGAACCCCCAGCTAGCTGCTTAGGTGGTTCTCTTCTTAACTCCTTTTTTTGGTGAGATAGGGTCTCACTCTGCCACCCAGGCTGGAGTGTAGTGGTGCCATCACAGCTCACTGCAGCCTCGACCTCCTGGGTTCAAGTGATCCTCTCACCTCAGCCTCTCAAGTAGCTATGACTACAGTCATGCACCACCATGCCTAGTTATCTTTTTTTTGAGACAGTCTCCCAGGCTGGAGCGCAGCAGGACGATCTCGGCTTGCTGCAACCTCCACCTTCTGGGTTTAAGCAATTGCCATGCCTCGCCTGGCCGAGTAGCTGGGACTATAGGCACATGTCACCATGTCTGACTAATTTTTGTATTTTTAGTAGAGGTGTGGTTTCACCATGTTGGCCAGGTTGGTCTCGAACTCCTGACCTCAAGTGATCTGCTCGCCTTGGCCTCTTAAAGTGCTGGGATTACACGTGTGAGCCACTGTGCCTGGCCCCTTGCTTTTTGTAGAGATGAGCCTGCACCATGTTATCCAGGCTGGTCCCAAACTCCTGGACCCAAGTGACCCACCAACCTCGGACTCCCAAAGTGCTGGGATTACAGGCATGAGCCACTGTGCCCCGCCTATCCTTAACTCTTTTCTTTTTTCTTTTTGAGACAAGGTCTCACTCTGTCATCCAGGCTGGAGTGCAATGGTGTGATCTCAGCTCACTGCAACCTCCGCCTCCTGGGTTCAAGGGATTCTTGTGCCTCAGCCTCCCGAGTAGCTGGGATTACAGGCACACACCACCACGCCCAGCTAATTTTTTTGTTATTTTTTTGGTAGAGACGGAGTGTTTCACCATGTTGGCCAGGCTGGTCTCGAACTCCTAACCTCAGGTGATCTGCCCATGTTGGCCTCCCACAGTGCTAGGATTACAGGCGTGAGACACCGCACCCAGCCTCAACTCTTTTTTTTTTTTTTTTTTTTGGAGACAAGAGTCTTGCTCTGTTGCCCAGGCTGGAGTCCAGTGGCACAATCTCAGCTCATTACAACCTCCACCTCCCGGGTTCAAGCAATTCTCCTGCCTCAGCCTCCGGAGTACCTGGGACTACAGACGTGTGCCACCATGCCCAGCTAATTTTTTTTTGTATTTTAGTAGAGACAGAGTTTCACCATGTTGGCCAGGATGGTCTTGATCTCCTGACCTCGTGATCCACCTGCCTTAACCTCCCAAAGTGCTGTGATTACAGCCATGAACCACCGTGCCCAGCCAAAACTGTGCTTGTCTCCTTCAAGCTGGAATCGAACCAGCAACCTAAGGACGTCTCCTACTGGGGAAGTAGCTATAGTCCTCTGCTCTACCAGCTGAACTATTGAAGGGACCTTAACTCTTGATATCAGAATTCAGTCTTATTTTTAAGATTTAAGAAAAATGGGGAAAAAAAGGAAAGGATTACTGTACAAAAATAGCATATGGCCTGCTCTGTAATTAATACCCTGTGACATCCCTCCTTTAGTCACTGCAATGGCAACAGGAACAAGTTGGTATGCCTGCGTTTGCCTACCTTAAAATGTTAACCAAGGTTCTGTGCAGATTTAGGTATTCTGCTGTGTGAACTCATTAAAGCGGCACAAAAGCAGCAAGTGCACCCTGCTTACCAAAGGTAATGTAGCCAATGTTGTCACCCACAGCGGCGTCCGTGTCTTTCAGCTCCAGAGGAGGTTCCCTGTGGCTAAAGAGGACCTGTGGGGCTGTGTGGCTGGCTCTGCGTCCTTCTTTGAACTCCTGCCAAGACAAAGCAAAAGCAACCAGAAGAGAAGTGGGTGTAAGATGAGTGGCAACTCAAGCTATAGGGTTTGTTCTATGTGGTGTGACCTTTGTAGCCCTCCAGACCAGCAGGAGGTTAAAAATAAACTACACCAAACCTGAAATATTACAAGTGCTAGCTGCTACCACTACACTTCAGATTCAAACGGGAGAGACTGCAAAGTACTTAATAAGTCAGATCTTCAAAATGTGATGAAAAGTAGTGATAATCCTTTTCCTTTGCACCAACATAGGTGATAAACTACCATACTTTCTCTGGGCTCTGGGACTCTGCATGAGTCTTTTTTCACTGAGGATCCTGTTGCTATTTAGAATTCATCAATAAAATCTTTAGAGCAAACTTAAGCTCTTCTTGCGGACAGGAGACAATGGAATGAAAGAAGCTGAGTTGTCTTGGTCCTCATAAAGGAAGCCCTTCCTTCTATGTTCCAATCTCTAAACCTGAAGCTTCTACAGTCCATACATTCCTATGTAAATAGACAAGTAATACAAGGCTTCTCTCTCTCTGCCAGATCTGCAAGAACAGAAGTAGATTTTCTAGCAATGCCAGTAAAACTGGATAATCCAAATTCATCAAGTGGGCCTTCCAAGATGATAGACAGCAGGAGGATGCAGCCAAGGACTCTCCAAGGTCTCTTGTTTTAGGAGTTCTGAAGGCATGGTTACACAGCCATGTGGCCTGTGTGCCCTTCTACTGCTGCTCAAATACCGCCTCCTAATACCATCTCCAACAAACCCAGGCAGGTACTGCTCTCTTGCTGGAGCTGCCATGTCTTTTCTACAAACCTCTACTATGACATTTTACTATTCATTAATGTATCTGGCTCCCCTACCAGGTTATGAGTTCAAATCAAAGATCCTGCTTAATTTATCTTTGTAATTTATTCTTCTGTCTTTCAAAGAGGCTATGCAGCACATGCCTTGCTGAGAGAAAGCAAGTGCTTCTACCCTAGCTGGTTTAGTATCATCACACTGTACAGGAATAGGCAAGGGCTGTTTCCAGTTGCAGGCAGGAAGAATACACACTGATTAGCAAGCCCTCTCGACAATTAGTGGCAAAAGAAAGATGATGGCTGAGGAGCCCCAATGCCCAGCCTGGGACCTCACCTATTTCACAAACCGCCTCTCATGCTAACACTACCAAGCTTTAAGTAGGAAAAGAAATGACCATAAACTGGGTTAGATTAGTCCCCTTTTGAACAGATTTTGTTCCCCGAAGGAAAAATATCCGAAAAGGAAGGGAAGGAGTCAAGATTATCCCAAATGGAAATTTCTAGAGCAAAGCTTCTAAAATCGCCCTTCTCTAGAAAACATTTTTTATTCTACAAAGGGGTTAAGAAGCTTTTTAACTTTTACTGGTTTTACTTTTCAGTATTAAGGAATTAAACAGAACAGATACGTAACTGTTGGCATTTTCTTGTGTTTGTTAAGTGTCTCCAAGGCTCCAATTCACAGGTACAGGTGGTATTCACAATGAGATGGGGTATTTATAAACCAGTGGTGACTTATTAGCACTCATTAGTTTTGTGTATGGAAAATAACATATTTAAGACTCGGTCAACGATACGTTTCTGGCTTGGGCCTATTCTTTCTTTCTTTTTTGAGACAGGGTCTCACTCTGTCACCCAGGCTGGAGTGCAGTGGCGTGATCTTGGCTCACTGCAACCTCCACCTCCTAGGTTCAAGTGATTTTCATGTCTCAGCCTCACGAGTAGCTGAGATTACAGGCGTGTGCCACCATTCCCGGCTAATTTTTGGCCTTTAAAGTAGAAACAGGGTTTCACCGTGTTGGCCAGGTTGGTCTCAAACTGGCCTCTAGTGATCCACCTGCCTAGGCCCCCCAAAGTGCTGGGATTACAGGCGTGAGCCACTGTGCCTGACTGGGACTATTCTTTAGATTATCTGATGTCTTTGCTTCTCCTCAGTTCTCTCTCCTAAATAAAGCTTAAACAAACAAACACACCCAAACAGCCCTCCATCTTCATTGGCATCTTTGTTATACATAATCAAGCAATATTGCCTTTTTACTCTGCTTCTGGCTAGGATGTCTTTTGAGCATCAGATTATTTCTCTCTTCCAAAGTACTATTTATCATAGGAAGTTCGGAATAAATCCAAATATATACAAGGCATTTAGCATATGATAAATGTAGCATCTTAAATCAGGGGTGTAAAAAAGGAAATAATTGCCACTGGGACCACTGGATAGCCATTTAGGAAAAAAAGATCATTCTTTCATACCATATAACAAGAGGAGCTCTCAACAAATAAGAAAAAATCATGTATAAAATATGTAACTGTAAAAATACTCAGAAAATAACAGGTAAATTTCTTTATAACCTTCGAGTAGGGAAGGGCTTTCTACCTATAACTCAAAATCTAGAAGCCATAAAAGGCAAGATTGATTAATTTGATTATGTAAAAACAAACTTCCACATGGTGGAAAAAACCCCACAAAACACGGTCCAATGACAAACTGGAGAAAATATTTCAACTCTTAATCACAGACGAAAGGCTACTCTCTCTAGTATGTAAAGAAATTGAGAAGCTCAATGATCCTACAGAATAATGGGTAAAGGACATAAAGAGACACTTCATAAGAAAATCAAATGGTCTGTAACATAAAGAAAAGGTGTTCTGACCTCAGAACATCTTTTTATGTCATCATAAGCGGACACAGATCACCTTTAACCTATCAGATCAGGAGAAATCCACAAGTCTACAACATACTCTGGGAAAACAGGCACTCCTCTCCATCACTGGTAGATGATAAAGTGCTACTACCCTGATGGAGAAGAGTTTGGCAATATCTACCAAAATTACTGACTTGGACTCAGTGTTCCCAGTTCAGGAAAATATCCTACAGACATACCCACACATGCAAACAGGCAGAAAGGGCCCTCAAAATACATCTTTACAACTGCCTAAGAGGCAGGTGCTTGTGTCTTTGTCCCTGAACATATAAAAACCAGTGGTTTCCACTTAACTTTTCCTGGTTATTTAGTTACTAACTTGACTTTAAAATCTTAGAATATGAAAAGAATTCTAGTTCACCATAAGCTAATCTCCAAAAGCATAATTACTGGTCCTATTGCTTTTCATGGAATAAGCACTGAAATGATGGCTTCTATCAGACATTCTCCAGTACTCAGCTGATATGCCCATACCACTAGTGTGGAGGAATACACTTCCTGTCTTTTTCTGAGAGGCAGAAAGCATCCCTCAGAGCCTGCTTGCCAAATGACAAAAGCAAGACTTGAATTCTGATCAGGCTGGATGTGCATGCTGGAAGGGAAAGGCCACAAAGGCTGGCAACAAGTAGACTAGTGACCATGAGGAACTTCAAACAGTGTTCTCAGGGTACAACTTTCTGTTCCAGGTGTCCCTCATTCTTTTTCCGACAAATTTACAATTCTAGGCCTAGGAAAAAGTTCTATTTATTTTTTGGGAAAATCCAGCAAAAGTCCAGTTTCCGATTGTCATTTCCAACAAATTACCTAAGCCTCTGAATTTGGAAAGGGTGGCAGGGCAGATGACTTCCTGAGTCTAGCACTGCACCAGGCCAGTTACTATCCAGAGATCCTGTTAGTGCCAAAATGCAAAAGAGGCTTTGTCTTTCCTTTTAGGTAAGTGCCCTACCACAGGTACCCTGAAGGAGGCATTTAAATTCATATGCCAAAAAAGAATACACAAAATTTTCCTAAGGAACAAATCTCCGGTACACTCTCCAAGATAAGATCTGTTTAAAGTATAAAAATAAGTTGTTTCCTGGAATAAAATGGAATAAGATTGGTAAAAAACCAGCCAAATCTAAATATATACTTCAGAGCTTTTAAAATTAGTTTTGTTACTCTGGATTTAGCCCAATTTCTGAGCTACTGCATTTAATTCCCCTGTCAATTCTGCATAAAAACACATGAAATGCCTCTCTAGAGGCTTACTTTTAGGACCCAAGAGATACATGTATATTTATATATTCCTTCATCAAGTTCAGCACTAGCAAATGCTGAAGTGTCAATATTCCAATTTTTCTGTATAGTGACCCCCAAACTAGTTTCTGATTAATTAGCCAAAATACAAAAGCCATTAGGGATGGAGCAATTGAGAATATCACTTTTGAAGATTTTCCTAGCCACTTAGAAGGCTATGCAAAGTATCTTTACTGTTAAGCACAGCTGTCTTTCAACTCTATTTGGCAAAAGAGATTCTGCTTCAGAATTTAAAAATCTTTACCACCCTGCCAAGGAACAGAATGAAGGTAGTAACGTTTTCAAAAAATTTTACCATTGTACTAGATTTTGAATGCTGAGCCATCTCAGAAGAAACCAGCCTGAATGTCACTTGACCAATGAACTCTCATGTCCATCCTAGAGCCAGCAACTAACTGGCCAGCAGACTGGTACACAATGACCTGAATGCAACTACACCAAAAATCCAATTACAAAATGCCCTGCTAACTCTCAGGACTCTCTTTTTTTTTTGAGTTGGAGTTTTGCTCTTTTTGCCCAGGCTGGAGTGCAACGGTGCGATCTTGGCTCACTGCAACCTCTGCCTCCCAGGTTCAAGAGATTCTCCTGCCTCAGCCTCCCAAGTGGCTGGGATTACAGGTGCCTGCCACCACACCCAGCTAATTTTTTGTATTTTTTTAGTAGAGACGGGGTTTCACCATGTTGGCCAGGATGGTCTTGACCTCTTGACCTCGTGATCCGCCCACCTCGGCCTCCCACAGTGCTGGGATTACAGGCGTCAACCACCGCGCCTGGCCTCTCATGACTCTTCTTAAGATGAGCTTCTTGTGAGGGAAGGACTCTATGGTGACCCATCCAAACTCAGGCTCAGTCTGTCAGTTCAACAACTCTACCTGTTCATGCGTTATCTACTACCAAATAATTGGCTATACAGTCCATTCTGAAAAGACCTTAGGACCAAACCAAGAGCAGCCACCTTACTAGAAATCTGAGGAAACACAAGAGGTTAGGGTTAGGAAACCTGACAAAGTTTTAGGTCAAAGACCCCACAGTAGGAAGGATACATAACATTCATTCATAGTTAGTATGTTTAATTCTCAACTCCCCCTTTAGTTCTGTCCTGCAAAACTAGAACCACTGAGAAAAAAAATATCAGGCTGGGCGTGGTGGCTCATGCCTGCAATCCCAGCACTTTGGGAGGCTGAGGCGGGCGGATCATGAGGTCAGGAGATTGAGACCATCCTGGCCAACACGGTGAAACCCCATCTCTACTAAAAGTACAAAAATTAGCTGGGCGTGGTGGCGCGCGCCTGTAATCCCAGCTACTTGGGAGGCTGAGGCAGGAGAATCGCTTGAACCCAGGAAGCGGAGGTTGCAGTGAGCTGAGATCGTGCCACTACACTCCAGCCTGGCGACAGAGCAAGACTCCACCTCAAAACAACAACAGCAGCAGCAACAAAAAACATTCACTGAGTTTTGTGGGAGTTGTCTATTAAATCTTCAACAAATTCTAACGTCAAGGCTGGGCATGGTGGCTCATGCCTGTAATACCAGCACTTTGGGAGGCTGAGATGGGCATCACCTGAGGTTGGCAATTTGAGACCAGCCTGACCAACATGGAGAAACTCCGTCTCTACTAAAAATACAAAATTAGCTGGGTGTGGTGGTGCATGCCTACAATCCCAGCTACTCGGGAGGTTGAGGCAGGAGAATTGCTTGAACCTGGGAGGCAGAGGTTGCAGTGAGCCGAGATCGCTCCATCGCACTCCAGCCTGGGCAACAAGAGGGAAACTCCGTCTCGAAAAAAAAAAAAAAATTCTAACATCAGTAGAGCTGCTAGATCTCTTTCCTATGCTCATGGTATGTTTGCGTGCAAAGGTGTAAGTTGCCATGCATGGTTTTCCCCCAAGATGTCTGCTCCATACCTGCATGAACACCTTTCCAATGACCACATCGTCGTCATCCTTAAACACTGTGCTGAAGACTACTGTGACTCTGTCCTTTTTAGACTCAACATACCTGAGAGGAACAAAATCCATGAGGATAAGTACAGAATCAGAATGGGGTTTTGTCAATAACTTGATCTACAAGTACATCAGAAGGCTAAAGTCATAAATCTCTTAAATCATAATATAAAGGTGTGCCAAATGAGATGATATTTATGGTCAACAAAGTCAGTGCACAAAATGAATGCCCTAAGAGAGGCAGCAGATGGAAATTATCAGAAGTAGATTTTATTGACTTGTAAATATAACATGGACCTATGGCCACCCTGCCTGCTGATTATCCAGGCTATACTCTTAAACATGACTCAGAACAGTGGTGCCTTGAAGGAAAGCACTGGATTCTCTTTCCACCATCTGTCAGCTCTCAGTATCTGGAGAGTAGGAGGAGTGGCTGATTTCTGCCCTATCATCTACTTCCTGGCTTAAGACATTTTATGAGAAAAACATTTTCACGCAATACAGCTGAAAGTTTGACCAAGCCATATTTCTTTCAGTAAGTGCCATGGTGGTGTAGCAGCCATATCCAGGCTTCAGGACCAAATTCTATACTCACATGGTCTCATCATCCCTATAATGGATAACTGCCCTGTTCTCTCCTTCCTTGCCCTCTTCTTGGAATTGGAAGTATTTTTCAAAGACAGAGGCAAAACAATTTCGCTTCAACATGCCAGCTTGATGCACAATGGAATCCTTGGATGCCGGAAGATTTTCAAGGTCATATAGCAAAGAGACATTGTATCCTGGAGGGAAAGAAAAAACAAGAAACAAAAAACAACCCAGCAGTTACATTAAAAAAAAAAAAAAAAAGCAGCATACTATCTACACCAAGTAAACAGAGACTAGAGGCAACTAAAAAAATTTTTTTTCAGGTTCTATTGACATTTTACTTTGTCTCATTATCTGTACTTTTAACCTGGGTAGAATATAGTCTATTTCCATCTACCTCACAGGGCAAAATGAGGTGAAATAAAATCTTAATTTTTATAAGATTCTTGTAAATATATATAATTAATGTTAATCAAAAATTTGAATCAGTATCAAAGATGACTAATTACAAATATGTAATGGGAGAAAGTCAGAACCTGGGAACTCTGATTGGAAATGTACCCTTCTAGACACAGTTGTAAAGGAGCCACATATATTTCTCTGATAGTTTAATATGCCAAGTATCAATATGGCCAGCAAACGGGTAGCTTTGTGATAATAAGATAAACCCTTCTACGTGCCACTGCAAACTCTTTATGAGGTGGCAGGGTAGAAAAACCAACTACCTGTTCATACATATACCTCCCCAATAGCTTTTATTGGTATACATTGTACAATTTTTAAAACATTTTACTTCATTTGATCTCCATAACCACGCTTTGAAGTCTGCAGGCTAGATAAGGTTACTGTTTTACAGAGGGAAAAGGAGATTCAAAGAAGTGACGTGACTTGCCAAATGCAGCATGACACATAACTGTAGGGTACTCTATTTTGAGTCGAACAGAACTGGGTCCAAATCCTAGTCTTGTCATTTTGTGACCTTAAAAAAACTGCTGGGTGTGGTGGCTCACACCTGTAATCCCAGCATTTTGGGAGGCCGAGGTGGGCAGATCACCTGAGGTCAGGTGTTTGAGAGCACTCTGGCCAACATGGCAAAACCCTGTCTCTACTAAAAACACAAAAATTAACCAGGCATGGTGGCGGGCGCCTGTAATCCTAGCTACTTGGGAGGCTGAGGCAGGAGAATTGCTTGAACCCAGGAGGTGGAGGTTACAGCGAGCTGATATTGCACCACTGCACAACAGAGCGAGACTCCAGCTCCAAAAAAAAAAAAAAAACAAAAAAAATTGCCTGACCTGTTAATTTCCTCATCTGTTAAAAAAAAAAAAAAAATTGGTGGTGGGGGGCGGGTAGGGTGGTCTGGGCACAGTGGCTCAAGCCTGTATTCCCAGCACTTTGGGAGGCCAAGGTGGGCGGATCACCTGAGGTCAGGAGTTCGAGACCTGCCTGGCCAATATGGCAAAACCTCGTCTCTACTAAAAATACAAAATTAGCTGGGTGTGGTGGTACACGCCTGTGGTCCCAGGTACTCCGGAGGCTGGGGCAGGAGAATTGCTTGAACCCGGGAGGTGGAGGTTGTAATGAGCTGAGATCGCGCCACGGCACTCCAGCCTGAGCAACAACAGTGAAATTCTGTCTCAAAAAAAAAAAAAAAAAAGAAAAAGGAGCGGGGCAGGGGGTGAGGAGATAGGGGAGACAGTTGTGAGCATTAAAAGAATGTACAATACTTAAAGTGTGTGGAACATGACAGGTCATCAATACGGGTGCAGAACATGGACTGAAACCATTGGATGACCTGCCTTTTTACAGCATGTCCACTATGAATTCCCAGAAGCCGGCTGGAACACTTGATTATAGAATCAAATGATTAATAAGTGTCAAATGGCCTAGAGATGTTTTTGCAAGAATATTTCTACATCACTGAGGATCATTTTATATTCTAGGCAACTGACGGGAATAACTTCACCAGAACTGTATGGCTTTCACACTTCTAAGTATCTGAAACCTCACTACTATTTCATTTTTTCCCAAAAGCATTCCTGAGATCTGTATTTTTTTTTTTTTGAGATGGAGTTTTACTCTTATTGCCCAGGCTGGAGTGCAATGGCATGATCTCGGCTCACCACAACATCCGCCTCCCATGTTCAAGCGATTCTCCTGCCTCAGCCTCCTAAGCAGCTGGGATTACAGGCATGCGCCACCAGGCCTGGCTAATTTTGTACTTTTAGTAGAGATGGGGTTTCTCCATGTTGGTCGTGCTGGTCTTGAACTCCTGAATGCAGGTGATCCGCCCGCCCTGGCCTCCGATAGTGCTGGGATTACAGGCATGAGCCACCGCGGCCGGCTGAGGTCTGTATTTTTTGTTGAGCATGGGCTCTTCGGGAGGATGGGCTAAATCTTTGCTCTAGATAATGCTTAGCACATTTTTGGCACTCCAGTATTAAATAATATCAATCATCATTCCATTTTGGGTACTTGAAAACCAAATAAGCACACAGATTACAAGGTTAGATTAAAAAAGAAAAGATTTAGAGCTGAGGTTTGCTAGTTTTAGGAAGCCAAATAAGAGCAAATAAAACTATAGCTAAGGTAAAGTCTGTCTTTAAGTAAGGCTTCTAACATGATGAACAGAATATACTGAGGATGAAGAGAAGTAAAAATCTAGTATAACTTGCTGAGTTTTCCAAACGTGCCTAGATAAACCCATTAAAAAAGAGGAGAGACTCTACGGTCTTTTTTTTTTTCTCTTGAGACTGAATCTTGCTCTGTCGCCTAGGCTGGAGGGCAGTGGCGCAATCTCAGCTCACTGCAACCTCTGCCTCCTGGGTTCAAGCGATTCTCGTGCTTCAGCCACCCGAGTACCTGGTATTACAGGTGGCTGCCACCATGCCTGGCTAATTTCAGTATTTTTTATAGAGACAGGTGTCTCATTATGTTGCCCAGGCTGGTCCTGAACTTCTGAGCTCAAGCAATTCACTCACCTTGGCCTCCCCAAAGTGCTGGGATTACAGGTGTGAGCCACTGCACCTGGTTGAGACACTACTTTCACACACTTTTACATTTCACACTTCTATGAAGACAGGGTCTGCAATCTGGCAATGTCTATGATTTAGTGGGAGGTAGAAGGAGGCCCAGGGATAGAAACATAAATTTTCCATGTCAGGATGTTGGCTGTGACAAGCATGCCCAAGACTTTGGACATGATTTTTCTGTTCCAGATCTGTTTGTTTCTTGCTTTTAATACCTTGATTTCACCAAAAGCCTACAGTGTTATCTTGGCTTTTATTTCTGTGACACATTCATCCCGCCAATTTGGAGATTAAAAAAAAAAAAAGGTGCTGGGTATGGTGGCTCATGCCTATGATCCCAACTCTCTGGGAGGCGGAGGCTGAGGTGGGTAGATTGCTCAAGGCTAGGAGTTTGAGACCTCCTTACTCTGTTTTGGCAGTCTGGGCAGCAGACAGTGAGACTCTGTTTCTACAAAATATTAAAAAAATTAATTGGGTATGGTGGCATGTGCCTGTAGTTCCCAGCTACCGGAGAGGCTAAAGCGGGAGGATTGCTTGAGCCCAAGATTTGGAGGAGGCTGCAGTGAGCTATGACTGTACCACTGCATTCCAGCCTGGGCAACAGAATGAGACTGTCTGAAAAAATAGGTGAGGTGATGAAATAAGCTAGCACAACTAACTGCTGTTAAGAGTGACAGAGAACTTCCTTCTTAGAAGACTTTTCTAATCAAGGTACCAAAGTTGTAATAGTTGAGTAAAAAATATTATGTTCCAATGGTCTTACTACCTGGTTCTCACTTTGGGGTCCTGCTAAATGCCTCAGAATTTGAGACATGCCACTGAATCACAGGGTAAAAAGGCTGTTCAGTTTTTCCACTTTAAACCTCCTCTTTAAAGCAGTATAACATAGCTGTTCTATTCAAGGATGACATAGTGCCTTTCAATTCCTCTGGCCATGAATGTTGAGACAACCTATTAGAAGACTGGATTAAGAAAGGGTCTGATTTTTATTACTTGCAATCACAAGAATAGTGTGGTGAATATTCCTCTTCTTTCTCCAAATATGTAGTATGCAGAATTACTAAGGGCTGAGGGTGGGAATCAATGTTTGCTCATTCTTTTCAAAGCCATTTTAATCACCATGAACAAACAAATGTGGCCCTCTGGCTGAAAGATTAAGTAAGAGTCATGTGGCCCCATCAAGTAAATGTTAAAAATGTCATACATCAATTTTGTACCCCTACTGTGTTCCATATTGGACAAAGCAAAGCCCCTTAAAAACTATTTTTATGGAGGGAGTTGAAATTAGGAATGGGCTCATGCAGAAATATTTGTAATAATATTTAAACGAAATCCTTTGGGTAAAAAAAGCATACTATAAAAAGGACACCTCTCTTCCCATGTCATTCCATAGTTGCTCACATGACTACATACCTGATTCTGGATTTACCAAGAAACTCCCGTACACCCTCTTTAATAACTAGAAAATAAAAACAAAACAAAACCAAATACGTTAATCCAAAGGCCATGATAATTTCATTATTTTTAAAGTACTGCACTTGCCAAGCTCTTCCTAAGTTGGCATTCTTCCTAACTTTCATTTGGTGGATGGGAAAGAAGAGACAGAGGGGAAGTGGATTTAGTCACCAAACAAGTCACAAAACTGAGATGAATATCTTTTTATGCCTGGGACAGAGTGCAATGGCGCGATCTCGGCTCACCACAACCTCCGCCTCCCGGGTTCAAGTGATTCTCCTGCCTGAGCCTCCCAAGTAGCTGGGATTACAGGCATGCGCCACCATGCCCGGCTAATTTTTTTTTGTATTTTTAGTTGAGATGGGGTTTCTCTATGTTGGTCAGGCTGATCTTGAACTCCTGACCTCAGATGATCCACCCGCCTCGTCCTCCCAAAGTGCTGGGATTATAGGCATGAGCCACTATGCCTGGCCGAGAATCTTTAATCAAAGCTCATCCTTTTTTAGGACTTGACTACACCCTTAATATGTTCTCTGTTCTCCTCCAGATCCTACATTGTACTTAATCATGTTTTGTTTTCAAGAGAGCAAAAGGATGCCAAATTCCAAGTGAGAGACCAGACTGTTAGTTATCAACCTAAGTACAGGCTGAGCCACTAACCCAGGTGAATAAAGAGGAAAAACCAGGACTCTCGGGAACTGATCTGTTTGTCTGCTGATCTTGTATGCTTTAAAATTACTCAGTGCATAGCCAGCTCTTAAGGCAAAGGACAGTCAATAATGAAATCTTAGCTAGCTATTAATACTGGTGTCCAGAAGGTTGTCTACTCTACATGTCTTTTCCCCCAAACCAGAACCTACTGCTGGCTACTTTCCAGGTTTTTGAATTAAATGAAAACAACAACCAAAAAACTCAAAAAAACCAAGAACCCCTTTTATACCTTCTGCTATGGTTTGAACATCCTTTCGAAAACTCATGTTAAAAATTATTTTTTTTTTTTTGAGACGGAGTCTTACTCTGTTGTCCAGGCTGGAATGCAGTGGTGCAATCTCAGCTCACTGCAACCTCCATCTCCTGGGTTCAAGCGATTCTCCTGCCTCAGCCTCCTGAGTAGCTAGGACTACAGGCATGCACCACCATGCCTGGCTAATTTTTCCACACCCAGCCAAAATTTAGGATTATTATTATTGTTTTGGAAGCAGGGTCTTACTCTGTAGTCCAGGCTACAGTGCATTGATACAATAGCTCACTGCAGCCTTGAACTTCTAGGCTCAAGTGATCCTTCTACCTTGGCCTCCCAAAGTACTGGGATTACAGGAGTGAGCCACCATGCCTGGCCACATGTTGAAATTTAATTGCCACTGTGATGGTAATAGGTGATTAGGCCATGAGGGCTCTGCCCTCATGAATGGATTCATGTTGTTATAGAGGAAGTTGGTTTGTTATCCACAAGAGGTGCTGATAAAAAAGTGAGTCTGGGATAGGTATGGTGGCTCATGCCTGTAATCCCAGCACTTTGGGAGGCTGAGGCGGGGTGATCATGAGGCCAGGAGATTGAGACCATCCTGGCTAACACAGTGAAACCCCATGTCTACTAAAAATACAAAAACAAAAAAATTAGCTGGGCATGGTGGCGGGCGCCTGTAGTACCAGCTACTCGGGAGGCTGAGGTGGGAGAATGGCGTGAACCCGGGAGGCAGAGCTTGCAGTGAGGTGAGATCGCGCCACTGCACTCCAGCCTGGGTGCACTCCAGCCTGGGTGACAGAGCAAGACTCCGTCTCAAAAAAAAAAAAAAAAAAAATTGAGTCTGGCCCTCTCTTGCCCTTCTGCCTTTTGCTACAGGATGACGGGAAAGGGCACGAAGGCCCTTGCCAGATGCTGGTGCCACGCTCTTGGACTTCCCAGTCCCCAGAACGTGAGTCAAATAAACATATTTTCTTCATAAATTATTCAGTCTGTGGTATTCTGTTATAGCAACAAAAAACAGACTGAGACTCCCTATTTTTTTCTCTGTCACCATGACTGCTTCACCTGGTGGAAACTGCTTCCAGAATGACATGGCTTAAGAAACAAACATTTTATTTTAATTTAATTAATTCATTTTTTTTGAGACGGAGTCTCACTCTGTCACCCAGGCTGGAGTGCAGTGGTGTGATCTCGGCTCATTGCAACCTCCACCTCCTAGGTTCAAGCAATTCTCCTGCCTCAGCCTCCCTTGTAGCTGGGATTACAGGTGTCCACCACCACACCAAGCTAATTTTTATATTTTTTAGTAGAGATGGGGTTTCACCATGTTGCCCAGGCTGGGCTTGAACTCCTGACGTCAAGCAATCCACCTGTCTTGGCCTCCCAAAGTGCTGGGATTACAGGCGTGAGCCACTGCGCCTGGCCTACCTATTTATTTATATACAAAGACAGGGTCTCACTATGTTGCCCAGGCTGGGCTTGAACTCTTGACCTCAAGCGATGCTCCTGCCTTGGCCTCCAAAAGTGCTGGGATTACAGGAATGAGCCCCCACGCCTGGCTGAACAATAATTTCCTAATATTCCACATATTTATTTAACCATTTTCCTATAGCTGGAAGAAATTTTCAACTGGCAAGACTACATTTTCTTATACAAGGGCAAAAGATAAATAATGCCACATGTAGTTCCTATTTGGTGATCGCACAGCCACTGTGAGGTATCTCTTTTACCGAAGAGGAATTGAGAGGAGGGGCTCAAGGTCACGAGAGTTTGTTGGTGGCACAGAGAGACTTGACCTTCAGGTGTCTGATATACCACTTCTTTAAAAAAAGTAACATGCATATCCCAATAATTTGAAACAGCATGTGACCTCTGAGCTACAAGTCTGTGTTGCACGTACTATTGGTATTTCGAGGAAGGGGAAATCAGATGTGGTGGGGATTTAGTTTAAATCCCTAAGTCCCTAAGATTTAGTTTAATTTCAAGCTTACTAAGTTAATATTCTGAGATCTAAGAGGTACTGAGAGCCAAATTTATATCATGTTCAACTGCTTTGCTCCCTCCCCTTGGTAAAACCAGCCAACACTTCCTTGTCACTTCACTTGCACTTTTAACCATGATTCACTTTTCAGTTTGTACCCCCTCTCCCAATATGACACCAGGAGACGGGTGGAGGCAACCTATCACTCATCACCATTATCTTCCCACTCTAGCAGCAGAGGCATTCCACCTTTAAAAATGGCCTGTGACAAAGTAATAACCTTCCTGTGGTTATCATGGGTTGGTCACTGTTTAACCAACCCAGGGAGCCATTTACTGTGCACTCTGCTCCAACACTATGAATGTTACTTACTCCACCCACTTGAGTGGGTGGGGTTGGTTCTTTGACCCTTGTGGTAGCTACAAGGATAGCAATGTGTTCTGGAGCTCCATTGTAAGAAAAGCACAGAATGGAAAGGAGATTTAAGAAATCTAGCTTAACTCTTTCTTTCCAGGATTATTATTATTGCATTTAGATCTTTTCCTTTTTTTGAGGTGGAATCTCACTATGTCGTCCAGGCTGGACTTGAACTCCTGGGCTCCAGCAACTCTCCCTACTTGAACCCCTCAAGCAGTTGGCACTACAGGTGTGTGCCACTGTGCAGGCTTGCACCTAGTGAAGACTGCCTAGGGGAGAATGATTACACAATTTAAAAAAAGTCTATTCAAATATTTTAACACTTCTTTTCAGGTAGTTATAGCTGATCCAAAGCAGCGATGCAGCTGGACATGGTGGCTCACATCTATAATCCCAGCACTTTGGGAGGCCCAGGAAGGAGGACTGCTTGAGCCCAGGAGTTTGAAACTAGCCTGGGCAACATAGTGAAACCTCCTCTCTCTAAAGAACAAACAAACAAAAAATAAGCCACGTGTGGTGGCACGTGCCTGTAGTCCCAGACACTCAGGAGGCTGAGGTGAGAGGACTGCTTGAGCCTGGGAGGTTGAGGGGTGCAGTGGCTGTGATTGTGCCACTGCACTCCAGCCTAGGTGACAGAACAAGACCTTGTTCAAAAAAAAAAAAAAAGAAAAAAAAAAGGCTGGGCACGGTGGCTCACACCTGCAATCTTAGCACTGTGGGAGGTCGAGGCAGGCAGATCACCTGAGGTCAGAAGTTTGAGAGCAGCCTGACCAACGTGGTGAAACGCCATCTCTATGAAAAATACAAAAAATTAGCCAGGTGTAGCGGTGCATGCCTGTAATCCCAGCTACTCAGGAGGCCGAGGCAGATGAACTGCTTGAACCCAGGAGTTGGAGGTTACAGTGAGCTGAGATGGTGCCACTGCGGTCCAGCCTGGGGCAACAGAGTGAGACTCCACCTCAAAAAAAAAAAAAAAAGAGGCAGGGCTGCTTTAACAGCCATTTGTTTTCTTTCACTCTTTATCTGGTAAAGAAGTGTCAGCCACTATCTTTTATAAAACAATTCTTCATAAGCTTTATAAAAGCACTAGGTCTTCTTTCTGAAGCTTTTCTTTTTCCAGTAAACTAATCTGGATTCCAAATCCTCTAAATATTTCTTCTTTCTTTGAACTTATGAGAAAATCAATTGCATTTGAATAACTAAGGGAAGCAACCGATGGCTCTTGGTATTAAGACTAATTTTAGTTTTTATGCTAAAAAATTAAACAAGCTTTTGACCATATTCCTTTACAAATCATCTTTTATTATATAAGTTTTAAATAATTCAAAAGCTACTACTTTTCAGAAAGAAACAGCTATGGTTATATCTTCATTTAACAGATTAAGGAGAACCTAGTTTGTTAAAACTAAGAAATTTGAAAACTGATTCAGGAACTGAGTCATATTTCCTGCTTTGAGACCCAACCACAGCGTGCACAAACTGGTGTAATAGCATTTTCTTTCTTCCATAAATGGCTCTCCTCAGAGCAAATACAGTTCAACAGGAACCAAACCTGCTACTTAACTATTTAAAGAAGCCAGTGAACAAGGCATGGCCACCAAAGTTTCATAATGTCTGGACATCTTTCTTATTTCCCCTATGGTAGTTATAAAGAAGAGATATTTAAAGAGGGTAGCTTTAAAGAGCTTTAATTAAAAATTTCAAAAGACAGCTATTTGTGCCTAAGCCTCCAGAATGAGAACCTGAGACTATAAAATTTAAACAAGCTAGAAGTTATCTATCTGCCTTGATAATATTACAAAAATAGAACAGAACCTAAATCTTGCAACAGCTATTTTTGTACTGATCAAGGAAAACTATTCTTTGCTATGTTTTTGGAGAACTAAAGCTATTTTTGTTTCCATTCTTTTAAAGCAAGCAAGCAAGAGTCAAAACCTTTTCTAGGAAACACAATTCATTATAGGAATCAAGTCAAGAGCCCCTAGTTAGGTGAGCAAGTAGTCATGCGGGGGTGATTTAGTGCCATGGATCTTCCATGAATGGCAAACTGCCAATGAAAGGTGAGGAAACAAGAGTCCCAAGGAAAATGATGTGGATCTTACCTCATCAGCACCATGTGCCTGAAGTTCCTTGTAGAATTTCAAAGAAATACTGACCATCACTTTTGTTTTGTCTCCATTAGGATTTGAAATATGATAGAGGACCCCATCGAAATCTGTGAGGAAAGCAAATAAGATTGCGTAACAATTTGGGAATGGGAAATAATCTCTCCAAGCGCCTACCTTGCCATAGGCCACAAGGAAGACCCCTTTTAAGGAGGCATGTAAGTAAAATGGAACTTATTTTAAATCCATGTGACAAATCAGCAGAAACACTGGGATAGAATTGCTGAGCACTCGTCTCTTTGCTCTTTCTTAAAATTACAAAGCTATTCTTTCCTTAATCACAGCTTGGTGCTGAAATAATTGGATTTTACATGTATATAAGCAGAACGAACAGTATAATGAACCCTCATCTCCATCATGAGGCTTCAACAATTTTTTTTTTTTTTGAGATAGAGTCTTACTCTGTCACCCAGGCTGGAGTGCAATGGTGTGGTCTCGGCTCACTGCAACCTCTGCCTCCCAGGTTCAAGAGATTCTCCTGTCTCAGCCTCCCGAGTAGCTGGGACTACAGGCATGTGCCACCACACCCAGCTAATTTTTGTATTTTTAGTACAGACGGGGTTTCACTGTGTTGGCCAGGCTGGTCTCGAACTCCTGACCTCATGATCTGCCCACCTCAGCCTCCCAAAGTGCTGGGATTACAGGCGTGAACCACCTTGCCCAGCCTCAACAATTATTAACACATGGGCAACTCTTGTTTCATTTAGACATCCTCCTTCCCACTGATTTATTTTGAAGCAAATCCCAGATACAACACATAATTTCATCCATAAATACTCAGAATATATCTTTGGAAGATTCAGAAGACTATTTGTTAAAAAACATAACCACGATACTAGTGTCATGCCTAAATTTTTAAAAACAATTTCTTAATATCAAATATTCAGTCAAGGCCGGGCACAGTGGCTCAAGCCTGTTAACCCAGCACTTTGGGAGGCCGAGGTGGGTGGATCACTTGAGGTCAGGAGTTCAAAACCAGCCTGGCCAACATGGTGAAACCCTGTCTCTACAAAAATTACAAAAAATTAGCTGGGTGTGGTGGCACATGCCTGTAATCCCAGCTACTTGGGAGGCTGAGACAGGAGAATCGCTTGAACCCGGGGGTGGAGGTGGCAGTGAGCCAAGATCATGCCATTGCACTCCAGCCTGGGCGACAGACCAAGACGCTGTCTGGAAAAAAAAAAAAAAAAATTAGCCGGGTGTGGTGGTGGAGATCTGTAGTCCCAGCTACTTGAGAGGCGGAGGCAGGAGAATCGCTTGAACTCGGGGAGGTGGAGGCGGCAGTGAGCAGATTATCAACGCCACTGCACTCCAGCCTGGGTGACAGAGTGAGACTCAGTCTCAAAAAAACAAAACAAATATTCAGTCAAGTATTTAAATATTCTCTACTGTCTCAAAAAATTTTAAGCATTGTTGTCTTATTTGAATTAAGATGCAAACAATATCCACACATTGCATTTGGTTATCTTTTGAGTTGCTTCTAATCTATAGGACTCCCCTCTTTTTCGGTTCCATCTTTCTGCAGTACACAGGACTGACTCAGCCTGTGTAATTCCTGAAACTAGGAATAGGTTCCTGAAACTAGAATTAGGTGCTGAGTGCCATCACTTTATGGAGCTGTCATGGGAATCACGAAGGGATATCTGGCAATGCTAGTTAGTAGGAGGGTAAAGGGATGGTGCCTGGCCTCCAGGTAACAGCACTTCAGAGCTGCAAAAGTCTTCCAAGATCATCTTGTCGAGGACTCTTGTTTTAGAAAGGGTGGTTGTATTCCTCTGAGTTCATTCACCTAACAAGTAAATAGTACCAACACCTAATTCTTTATAGGGGACAGAAAGCAGCAACATCTCTCTCTGACTTGATGAACACATCTCTAGCTGTTCATGTTTCCCTACTACTCTAGTGCTAGGCAAACTAAGACTGACAGCTACTTGAAGATAATGTAATATTTCCAAATTAAAAAAAAAAAACAACAAAAAAACCTCAGTTTTACCACAAAATTAAATCCAAACTTCTAATTTATCAGCAGGTAACTTTATATTGTCAGTCATCAGTGGATTAAATACATGAAATGGTCATCTATTATAAAGAGCTCAAAAAGACCTGATGAGGGACAGTATCCAAAATGTCAAAGCTTTTTTTTTTTTTTTTTTTTTTGAGATGGAGCCTCACTCTGTTGCCCAGGCTGGAGTGCGGTGGCGCGATGTCTGCTCACTGCAAGCTCCGCCTCCTGGGTTCATGCCATTCTCCTGCCTCGGCCTCCGGAGTAGCTGGGACTACAGGCGCCCGCCACCACGCCCAGCTAATTTTTTGTATTTTTAGTACAGACAGGGTTTCATCATGTTAGCCAGGATAGTCTCGATCTCCTGACTTCGTGATCCGCCTGCCCTGGCCTCCCAAAGTGCTGGGATTACATGCATGAGCTACCTCACTCAATCCATGTCAAAGCTTATTTTAGGTACAATTTTCTTTTCTTGTCTCTCTGTTTTTTTTTTTTTGAGACAGTCTCACTCTATCGCCCAGGCTGGAGTGCAGTGGTGCGACCTCAGCTCACAGCAACCCCTGCCTCCCAGTTCAAGTGATTCTCCTGCCTCAGCCTTCCGAGTAGCTGGGATTACAGGTGCCCACCCCCATGCCCGGCTAATTTTTGTATTTTTAGTAGAGGGGGTTTCACCATGTTTGCCAGGCTGTTCTTGAACTCTTGACATCAGGTGATCCACCTGCCTCGGACTCCCACTAAGTGCTGGGATTACAGGCATGTGCCACTGCACCCAGCCTATTTCCTATTTTTCATATTGTACCTTCTCTTCAGAGGGCTGAGATAAAGATGCTTACCTGCAAATGTTACTTCTACTGCTTCCGGTTTGTTTCTGTAAACAACAAAAAAGGTCCTCAGTTAAGATGACTGTATTGCTGCTTACCTTCAAAGGGAACTGGAAAGGCACCTGAGCTTCACTTAAGATCAGACCATTCTGTATAAATTTTAGGTTACTGCCAATCAGAGTACACAATTCATTTTCCCATGGACCTGAACCTTTGGACTTGCTTTAAGTAGAAGATAAAAAAGGAAGGTCAGCTATAGCTTTTGTTTTTCACCTGCTGTTGAATCTACTGCTTTGGTTGGTGCTCGCTTTCAATTCTGAATTTCCTAACAGCATGCTATATACCACAAAATGCCATCTTTTGGTCAATGCCTTCCCCACAGGACAGTGGTATTAGGAGTAAAACGTTCAGCAGGAAAATGGCTAAGTATAATGTAGAATGGTTTTAATATGCTTAAAGAGAAAGGATGATTTCGGGCCATAAACAAAACGGCAAGTTCTATTCCACTTCAAAACCCGTCTGTAAGCCTTCCTACTCATCTTTCTTTCTTCCTTTACATCACCAAAGTACTTACCACTCACCTTCAAGAAACCCTCTTTAGTTCTACCCTAGTTTTGTCTTGCTTTGTAAATTCCAGCTCGGAACTTAAAATAGACAGTGTAACACAAAATAACACTACGAAATCACTAAGAATAGTCAGGACATCTGCTTTACAACTTTAGCTTTCTCATCACGCTCATGTTTTGGGACAAATACCCTTACACCTTTGCATTCTCCCCTATCATCAATAAAATGGGGGAATAAAAATGAACCTATTTACCTCATGGAACTACTACATATAACACAAGAACAGACCTGAAGTCCAAAGTAGGAAGCAAATGAAGACTACTGCCTTACCAGCTAGCTACCTGTAAACTCAATGATTCCACTTTGTTTTAGGGGCTAGCAAACAAGATGCGCATGTTTTCACATTTATTTTTGTCTAACTTGCTCAAGACCTCTTAATCAAGTACGTATCTTTCCACAATCTCTGCTCCATTACCTGCGAAAGAAACCAAGACTAAGTTGCTCTCCAGGGATGCTGGGAAATAATGGAATATATAACATGGTTTATGAGTGTTACAAAGCTGATATAGAAGCCAGACAATACCTTTCAAAGAAACTGGCTTCTATGAAGCATGCTAGCCCTGCTGAAAAATCAACCTATACGAATCATACAAAGCTTCACCTTGCTTCTTCAAAGCCCTCTATATGTGACTTAGGAAAAGCGCACTGGGTATCTCTACGAATTGAAGTATCAAGTGGGTTTACGGAGAAGCAGAGAGTTCAGAATAGAAGGAAAAAACTCGATGAAAATTTAAATTGCTTCTGAACCTTCATTTTGAAACTGTAGCCAGGAAACAAAGGCAATGAGTCCAATACCATTCCTCACCTCTAGAAAACAAGAGCAAAGAACAAAAATATGGAAATGTTAATCATGGACCAACTGAATGAAATATTAAGAGGATGACCAATGGGAGGAAACATGGAAGCATACTTTCCTGGGGAAGGCTGACTGTGCTGAAGAGTCAGGGAGTTTATAAAAGCCCATTATTACATCACTTAGTAGGTTTTTTTTTAACCTTTAGGTTTTAATTCAGCCAAAGAAGGGCTGAGTTCCTCACTCTCCTACTTTGTCAAAAGACCTGAGAAAAACCAACTATAAATAAATAACCTTTGGGTTCCAAGTCATAAACACTTTGAATCTCTAATTTCAAATTTCTCTAGGCATAAAGTATCCTGAGCACAGATCCTTGTGGGAAAAGTTGCTACGATCGATCTTAAGTGGTCTGCTGTCTGACTTAGCAATATTTGTCAAATCACATTCATTAATATTTTAGTTTACTATTTATGGCTAGAAGAGAGAGAATGGCTGCTGAGGAGAGTATTAGGCCAAAGGAGACTTCATGGGAAGTCTTCTGGGAGTTAGAGGTCCGAGAACTCAGTGCCTTAACGATGAGTTTGCTGAGCGTGAAGTATACCATCACAAGATTGCTTCTCAATTCCAAGACCTGGCGTTTGTTATTTTACTTCTATGGTTTAAAATTACAAAGGAGCGGGAGTAAGACTGGCCCAGGAAAAGTGTTCCACTAAATAGGCCCCCAGAATTAATAGTTACATTATTTACTGTTCTACCAGCTGCTAAAATTTCAGATGCTGGGGGTGAGAAAAAACAAGTTATTTAGAATTCAGAATTTATTGGCTATGTGACCACAGGCAATGCTCCTCAAATGTCACCGGGCCTCAGGTTCCTCTTCTACAAAATGGGGACAAAACATCTACCTCCCAGGTTGGTGTGAAGACTGAGATGATGTATGTCCAGCAGTACAGCAGTCTCCCCTTATCTGTGGGGGATATGTTCCAAGACACCCAGTGGATAAATAAAAGTGTGGATAGCACTGAACTGTAGCAAAGAAACACCAAGGTCACTTTTTTTACTTAAAGGAATCACTTCATGGGTTCTCTTTGGCATATCCAAATTGCCAGCATCATTACTCCTGTACTTTGGAGCCATTATTAAGTAAAATAAGGGTAACTTGAACACAAGCACTACAATGCTGTGACAGTCAATCTGATAACCTAGACAGCTATTAAGCGACTAACAGAGGGTAGCGTACACACTGTAGATATGCTAGACAAAAAGATGATTCATGTTCCGGGCGGGACAGCGCAAGATTTCATTATGCTACTCAGAATGGTGCACAATTTAAAATTTATGGATTATTTCTGGGATTTTCCATTTAATATTTTCAGACCATGGTTCACTGCTCACTGCAGGTAACAAACTGCAGAAAGCAAAACCACAGATAAGGGGGGACTACTGTACAGCAAAATTTCTCAAACGGTGTCTTGTAAGTTATAGATATGCAGAGGTAATGATCCCCATATCCCTTAGGGCAGGCAGCAGGTGGCAGGATCTCTGAGAGGCTAGACCATTTACCCAAATGTGCCATACAAATACAATCATGTTCTGTGTGCCATACGATAAACAAGGTCAAGAATCACAGTGAAGGATGCCTGCACGGTGCTTACTTAATATGTAGTAGTTACTTATTCAATATCTACCCCCACCCCCAATCCTCAAGAGCCCTGGTTTTCTCAGTTGTAAATGAGATCCACTATCTGTCACAGAAATGAAATGAAACCATGTTAAGGCATATAGCACAGTGCCTAGCTCATAGAAGGTAATCAATAAATTAGTTCTTCTCCTAGGTGGAGTCAGAGATCAGACTCTGAAGCTGTGGTTGGGAGAGGTTTTAGGATTGCGGTAATTCCCTGAATCAGGAATTGGTTAGCAGTACAAGGAAAAACAGAACTCCTTTAAGTGTCAGACTGCTGTAATGTCTGGAATCCTAGAACAAGCCGGCTGGGTAAGTCCTCAGAGTTACTGCCTGGACAACCCAAGACATTAAAACATAATCAATTCATTCAGATAGGTTTTAAGAGTTATTCTTAAAACCCTTTAGAAAAAATTTTCTTCTATCTTTTCTCTAAGGAAGCTTCTAGAATGTCAACAATCAATCCAGAAAGGGCTCCTGGCAACTGTATTATCTCATCTTCTTTTCTCATTAACAACTTTGGGGTTTTTACTCCTGAATGCATCCTAGGATCCAAGTCCCCATTTTTTTCTTTTTTCTTTTTTTTTGAGATGGGGTCTCACTCTGTCACCCAGGCTGGAGTGCAGTGGTGCCACCTCTGCTCACTGCAACCTCCGCCTCCTGGGTTCAAGTGATTCTCCAGCCTCAGCTTCCTGAGTAGCTGGGATTACAGGTGTGCGCCACCACGCCTGGCTAATTTTTGTATTTTTAGTAGAGATATGTTTTGTCATGTTGGCCAGGCTGGTCTCAAACTCCTGACCTCAAGTGATCCGCCCTCCTTGGCCTCCCAAAGTGCTGGGATTACAGGCGTGAGCCAGGGTGCCTGGCCCCAATTCCCCATTTGGGCATTTATGTCTCTCTCCTACTTATCCCTTCTTATGTCCTGAATTAGAGGAATTACTGAATTCTGCTCACTATAAAGGTTTCTGAGCATTCTCCTTTAAATCTTCTATAAGGCTCCCATCATTCTTTTTGAGCAAAGCCTAAAAAAATAGATCATATTAGGTAAGAGGTGGTCCTATTCTCTGCTAAGCCATATCTCAAAATATGGAGAACAGAGCTGATTTACTCAATGTCACAAAAATGTCAGCTCCTAAAGAAACAAGGAGTCATTCTATCTGGCTTCATTAATTTCTTCAAGAAACCAATTTACTGAGTTGACTATACACAATGAGGATGCTGGGGAAACAAAGATGATTAAAGTGATAGACCCAGCTCTTAAGGAGTTATCAGTTTGGTCCAGCACAGCTCTGGGGCTTCAGGACCAAAGTGGTCCCAAGTAGGCCACAGGACAGGTGGCAGTGTGTAATTAACTACAGTGACCTGTAAAAAGACCAACCAGGTCTTCTTACTGAGTCGGACACAACATTCCATTTCTTCTAAATGCTTAAACAATGTCCTAATTCCAAATCACTCCAAACAGCCTGTCTCTCTGAGGACATATGCAATATATTTGGGAATGAGAACAGAGTATCAGCAAGATTTAATTTATTCCTTTTTCAAATTTCTCTTCCCATCATCCTCGCCCACCCCAACTGGCACTGCTTGCTTACTGAGTTTCACTCCCCCTCATGGAACCACAGCTCCCCGCAATATGCACTGGCTGTGGCACGGAGCCAGCACACACTTAAATCCAACAGCAATTTGCATCTGACAGAATTTCCTCAGTTTTGGACTCCAGACTCCAGCTAAGTTGACAGGCCTAGCTTCTCAGTTATGAAACGGTTCTTGGTGTGTACACTAACGAAAGAATTAAATTAATTTGTCTGATTACTTTTGCTTTGAGGGTCTGGGTAAGAATTTCCAAATGAAAAGGCAATGCTGTTGATCAGACCTGTGCATGAGGTTATTTGCAGTGTTGGGCATAGCTTTTAAGTCAGTCACATTCTCTTAGTTTGTGGGCTGCTGGGAAGACAATTTACCAATAATTATTATTTTGTGACAATCTATGAGTTGTTTCAATACGCCACTTCCCAGAAGTGTGTAGGAAAAAATTAAAAAGCAATCTGTTTGGAATGAACCTTAGGCTTTGTCGAACTGCCTCCAAATTAAAAGGTTATCATGATCAAATGTATTCTTAAACAGTTTAGATGACAACACTGCTTTACCCAAAAGAAAGCTGATACTTTTAGTAGGAGGCCACTGGTGAGAAGATCCAGCAGGATGATCTGAGAGGAATCATTAAAAAAAAAAAAAAATCAACTTCAAACGGAAAATTAATGCAACTATATTCCGAAGTATATGCCACAGAACTATTTTAAACACCATCTCATGTTTTCATTTTCAGAAGCTGGAACACTGCTAATAGAACTTTGCAATAATGGAAATGTTCCATGTCTGTGCTAAATACAACAGCTACCAGCCATATGTGGCAAGTGAGCACCAGAAATGTGGCTAGTGTGACCGAGGAACTCAATTTTATTTCAACTTAATTTTTACTTAAATTTAGCCAGCCACTTTGTATGGCTATCTTATTGGACATCACAGAGATGGAAGATGCACTCTGGAAAAGGCTGCTCCGAACTGTAATTTCCCCCATCGGTTTATTCTGAGAAGTGTAAAAAGTAGGGTGGAGCTGACCTCTCCTAGCAGGTTCCCACACCAGCAAAGCCTTTCAAATCTCCAGGGTTTCTCCTCCAAATTACTCCCTTTAATGTCTTTCTCTGATCTCCACCCCAACACCTTTCACCCCTTAGCACCTCCCTAACTTGGCTAATAGGCTCTCAGAGAGGCCCCTTTTTTTCTGTTGCTGCCTGGGCTGAGCACTGGTAGAATCCCATACATGTTTATGATAACCACACTAGGCAAACTCTGCTGGAAGTTCTGGAATAGGCACGCACCTTGCCTTACCTTACTGGAATATCTGATAATTTACAGTTGCTTCATTCGGGCTTCTACTGCGTGATATATCTGTAATCCCAGGAGAGCCCTGCCTACCAGGCACAATATCATGGTCTCTTTTTTTTTTAAAGATTTTCAAAGTTTCACATTTTCAGCAGAATGTTTTGAGCCTGCTTATTGAAAACCACATCTCAAAGGGGGAGATGGGCCAGAAAAGCCTAGATTTATACACACACACACCCGCACATGTGCACAAGCATACACACCAGTGCACCCGCTATACAGCTTCCCTACAATGCATATCTTTGTAAAAAATGTCCTGAGGAAAGGAGCAGTGCTGTAATCCCAGCACTTTGGGAGGCCGAGGCGGGCGGGTCACTTGAGGCCAGGAGTTTGAGACCAGCCTGGCCAACATGGTGAAACCCCATCTCTACTAAAAATACAAATATTAGCCAGGTGTGGTGGCACGTGCTTGTAATCCCAGCTACTTGGGAGGCCGAGACATGAGACTCACTTGAGCTGGGAGGGCGAGGTTGCAGTGAGCAGAGATCGCGCCACTGCATTCCAGCCAGTGAGAGACTCTGTCTCGGAAAAAAAAAAAAAAAAAAAGTCCTGGAAGTTCTAACTTATGTCTTCCAGACTTGAGGGCCTATTTAATCCCTCCGAAATGGTTAGCTTCTCTTTTTAAGAATAATTTTCTAAAAGAAAAAGAAAGAACTGAAGTTCCGAATAATGGGCCACATTTTGGAATCACAAGTCATTAATACACAAATAGATGAGAATGTACTCCTATGTTAAAAGACATGCCTCTACTTGAAAATACACAGCCATTTATCTTGTAGATCAGCTTATAACCGCTCAGGTCTCATTCTTTGCTAGTCTGGACCTGAGAATGCATTAAGATCAGTTATGAAAATGCAGAAGTTAATTCAACTTCCTCCTATGTGTTACACTGCTCAGAAAAAAGTATACAGCAATCACCCAAAATAAGACTCTGGGCTGATTCATTTGAATATTTAAAATGCAAAGAAACTGGTAAGAGAGGCTAAGACAAGAAAGAAGCAAGTCAGCCTCAAATATAACCAACTGCAGCCCCTGGCAGGAAACAGTACTGCTCACTACACGTATTACTTCAAGGAAAGTAGTGCTTTGTTTTACAGATAAAATCTGTGGCCTTATAAAGGAGACAGGACGTACTATATATTCAATTTAAATGGCAGTTAATACTTTCTAATGCCTCCAAGCCACAAGTACATTATGACCACTTAAAAATTCCCCTCTACCAATCTTCTCCCATCTGTGGATCTGCAAGCACTTTCCTATTACTAGTTCCCAGTTCACCAGAAACGGTCTGCACTTATTAACTGTGAAACCCAGATGTGAAGCCCCATGCTCATAGATAGGGAAATGAGGCAAAGGGACTGGCCACAGGCAACCAAAAATTAGAACCCAAAATCCTTAGCTCATGTTTTAAATATTATACTAGAAAAGCAAAGCAGCTTTGGAGAAGGAGGTTGTCTTCTACTGATTCTTGTGTTTGGCAGAGAGGCTGCCTTGGAAAGATGCCCTAAGCCCATCTTTTAAAAAGTCCAATCGTAAAGACAGGTTATCTAAGAACTTTATAGATTCTGGAGTCTTTGAAGTGTGTAACTGGGCCAGAGCTACCACAGAAGAAATCACAGACCTAGGGTCTTGATATAAGAATTTACGAGATAACCAGATAAAGGCTAGTGGGTGAGGAGAGAGCATTAGAACCTCAAAGGAGAGATAAGGAAGGGGTGTGGAGCGAGGGACAATTGGCTTTGCTTTAAAAATATGTAACAAAATGGCCCAGTGTCTCTCACAGAAGGGTTCGGGGAAGGGAAACCAGAGATCGCGTTTTTCCGGCTCTAAGACTGGGTCGGCTTTTAGTCTTCTCTTCTGCTCCTTTTAAAGGAGATGGGGGTGGGGAACGAGAATGCTGGTGGCGATGTGGGCCTGCATCTCCTTCCCTCCTCCAGTCCTGGGAATTCCTGAAAACTCCTTCCAACCCAATTCCAAACAGGCTCTCTCTGGGTTCAGAACAATGCCGGGGAATTTCACGCAGGGAAGGGGTCCCCTTCTCGCCCCAGCGGGCAGGGGGCTACTCCGGCGCGAGTTCCGGCTCCAGCGTCCCCCACGTCCCACAGGTCTCTTGCCCTTTGGCACGCACAGCCCTCACCACTAGCTGCTTCCGCATCCCTCCTCTGAGCCTCTCCCCACGCATCTCTGCCCCTCTCCCGGCCGCGCCCAATCGCCTCCCACGTCTACCCCGCTGGGGCAGCCCCTACACCCTGCCAGGCACCCCATTTCTCTCCTCCAGGTCTGGGGGACTGTACAACATTGGGGATTAGCTGGGGTCAACTCTGCTTCCCCCGCCACCCCCGGCCCCGGTCGCGCGCTCACCCGGCGGCCGCGTTCTCGAACTTGAGCGCGAGCGTCTCCTCGATGATGCGGTTGTTCACCTCCAGCAGGATCATGGCGGCGGCTGCCCCGAGCAGGGGAAGGAGAAACAAGGGCAGGTGAGGGTGGGTAAGGGAGGCAAGGACGGAGGGAGCGGCCCTGCTGCCCCCTGAGTGGGGCTGGGTGGGGTAGGAGGTTAGGGGAGATGGGGAGAGGGGCCGGGGTGGAGGGAAAGGTAAGACGAACGCGCTGGCCCACGCACGCAGACTGTGGAGACACCCACCCACCCAACCGACCTGGCCCCCGAAGCCTGAACCCGCCTGCCAAGCCGCCGCCGCCGCCGCCGCCACTGCCGCTTCACCGACAAGCCCGGTCCCCGCCCAGCCCCCGCCTCTAGCCGGCCACTTCCGCTCTCACACCCACTTCCGCTCGCCGCCTGGACGCACGGCCCCGCGGCGCCATTTCCGCTTCAACCCCTCGTGAACGCGAGCGCAGGCGCGCCGGAGGAAACGGAGGCTGCGCTTGCGTATGTGTGATGCCGCCGCCCCACCGTGTACTTTCCTACCGACCCCCGTTACGTCTACCGCCTACCAGTGCGTCCCCCGCGGAGCTGTCATTCCCCGAGGCTTGCCTGACTGTTCAGCTTCTCTCTCCCGCTTGTCCCAGAGATCCAACTCCATTCTTCCGGTCTTGTCATTTCAGAGACCTCGCAAGAAGCTCGCCCTTGTCGTCTCCCAGCGGGCTTCTTAGCTCCCAGCTTGTTTGATGGGGGTGCCTCTTTTTCTTTCCAGGTATAGCTGTCCAGCGACACCATCACGCATTCATTTCTCCAACAAACATTTTCATGGGCTCTTGCTCTATACTGGGGATGTAGTGGTAAATGAAATGGACGAGGCCCTACCCTCGTGGAACTTACAGTCTGGCAAAGGAAACAGACAATAAAATTCTCAATTGTCTAAGGAGGCAGAGATGCATGGGGAGAGGATCAGAGTAGGGATGCGGAAGCAGCGAGTGGTCAGGAGTGTGAGTGCCAAAAGGCAGGAGACCTGTGGGACGTGGGGGCAGCTGGGGCCGGAACTTGCGCTGGAGGAACACCCCTTGCCTGCTGGGGCGAGAAGAGGACCCTTTCCTTGCGTGAAATTCCCCATATTGTTAAAAGGACAAAGAAATGAATGAGAGGTCACCTGGGTGAATAGGCAACTTAGATGGGCCTCCCTGTGTTCCTGTCATGCCTCCAATTCTGCGTGCAGGTGTCCGGAACACATTTTTTTCTGCCTTTGAAACCTTCCAGTACCTCTGGCAGAGATATACCATACCCTCCTTGTTACCTGCGTGCGGAATCTTAACTCATCGTTGTGCTACATCTGCACCTTCTGCCTTTGTGCCTTGTTTTGTGTTTTCCCTCCTCCGGGGAGAATATAATAAACTTAGCTGAGTCCGTTCTACATACAAGGAAATAATTTATTTTCTGCTATGTGTTTGGGGATGGGGATAAAAAATGAACAAGAAACTAGCTCCTATCATTAAGGCACAGATAGCCCTTTGAAACATTACTTAACGGGCTATGGATAAGCTTCAGGATATTGCTGATCCCCTAAAATTATACGCTAGCTTAAATTTTTTTTTTTTGAGACAGAGTCTTGCACTCTTGCCCAGGCTGGAGTGCAATGGCATGATCTCGGCTCACTGCAACCTCTGCCTCCCCGGTTCAAGCGATTCTCCTGCCTCAGCCTCCCAAATAGCTGGGATTAAAGGTGCCTGCCACCACGCCCGTTTAATGTTTTGTATTTTTAGTAGAGACGGGGTTTCACTATGTTGGTCAGGCTGGTCTCGAACTCCTGACATCATGATCCTTCCGCCTCGGCCACCCAAAGTGCTGGGATTACAGGCGTGAGCCACCATGCCCGGCCTTTTTTTTTTTTTTTTTAATTTGAGATGGTGTCTCTTGTCACCCAAGCTGGAGTGACGTTGCTATCTGCTCACTGCCGGCCTGCCGAGCTCAGGTGATCCTCCTGCCTCGGCCTGCCGAATAGCTGGGACTATAGACACGCACCACCAAGCTGGGCTAATTTCTGTATATTTTGTAGAGACGGGGTTTGGCCATATTGGGCAGGCTGGTCTCAAACTCCTGGGTTCAAGTGATCCCCCTGCCTTAGCCTCCTAAAGTGCTGGGATTACAGGCGTGAGCCACCGTGCCCGACCGATATGCTAACTTTGTAACATTAATGACTATTGAACTAAAATAATGTTTATAAATTGTTTAAAATATGTATGCTTATGATACTAAAAGGCTTGTAATGAAAAAAGCAGTTCCCTGTCCTACTCTTTGGAGGCAATATGCTCAACTCTTTCACAAATTCATCCTGATATTTACCTTCATAATTCTCTTTGTTTGTTTGTTTGTTTCTTTCTTTCTTTCTCTCTCTCTCTTTTTCTTTCTTTCTTTCTTTCTTTCTTTCTCTCTCTCTCTCTCTCTTTTTCTTTCTTTCTTTCTTTCTTTCTGACAGGGTTTCACTTTGTTACTTAGGCTGGAGTGCAGTGGCACACTCTTGGCTCACTGAAGCCCCGATTTCCCTGGGCCCAAGCAATCCTCCGGCCTCAGACCCCAACTAGCTGGGACTACAGGTGGCCACCAATATGCCCAGCTAATTTTTGTATGTTTAGTAGAGACAGGGTTTCACCGTGTTGCTTCGGCTGGCCTCGAACCCCTGAACTCAAGCGATCCGCCTGCCTTAGCCTCCTAAAGTGCTAGGATTACAAGTGTGAGTCACCGTGCCCGGCCTACCTTCATGTTTCTAAGTAAATGTTTATACCATTATTTTTTGGTTTGTGAATTTTTAGCATTATGTGTTGACTTCCTGACACGGCAGGTAAGAACTTGACTCTATCACTTCTGCTTCCCACCATATATAGCTGCGTAATAACTTTTGGTAAAACCAATAATCTGCACCTAGCTGTATTAAAATTATTATGTATGCAAATATTGTTTACTGATGAGCCAAGAAATGCACTACAATCATGACTTCTAGTTTACATGGCCCTTCATTTTTCTTAGGGTTAATTATTGCCTTTTTTCTCTCATCTGTCTGATTTTCTGTAAATAGTATTTACAGTTGGTTTTTCCCCTCAAATGCTCTAAGACTATCAAAAAGTCTAGCAGTAATGTTTTCCATATACTCAATATATAAGTTCCACTTTTTCTTTGGAGTTTTTGTCCCAGAGCCTTCCTTCCTCTTATTTCAATCTGGACTGGCTGCTCGCTAGACTTGCTGTACAGTTGTCATTCTGGAATTTTCCTTCATTGCTGTTCTGGGGTGGTTTTGCCCATTTCCTGGATCCCATGTCTTCCTCTTGGTTTACTTCCTTGTTTTGCTAAAGCATCTCCTCTAATAACTTCCTAAGAAAGGGAGATGGGGGATATACGTTGTTAGAATCTTTGCATATTTGAAAATATGTTACTTCTATTTAACACTTGATGTGTTGTTGGGCTAGATATTCAAGTTTGAAAATAATTTTCCCTTTTTTTTTGAAGGTATACTACATTTTCTTTTTTATTTATTTATTTATTTTTATTATTATTATACTTTAAGATTTAGGGTACATGTGCACAATGTGCAGGTTAGTTACATATGTATACATGTGCCATGCTGGTGTGCTGCACCCATTAACTTGTCATTTAGCATTAGGTATATCTCCTAATGCTATCCCTCCCCCCTCCCCCCACCCCACAACAGTCCCCAGAGTGTGATGTTCCTCTTCCTGTGTCCATGTGTTCTCATTGTTCAATTCCCATCTATGAGTGAGAACATGCAGTGTTTGTTCTTTTGTCCTTGCGATAGTTTACTGAGAATGATGATTTCCAATTTCATCCATGTCCCTACAAAGGACATGAACTCATCATTTTTTATGGCTGCATAGTATTCCATGGTATATATGTGCCACATTTTCTTAATCCAGTCTATCATTGTTGGACATTTGGGTTGGTTCCAAGTCTTTGCTATTGTGAATAGTGCCGCAATAAACATGTGTGCATGTGTCTTTATAGCAGCATGATTTATAGTCCTTTGGGTATATACCCAGTAATGGGATGGCTGGGTCAAGTGGTATTTCTAGTTCTAGATCCCTGAGGAATCGCCACACTGACTTCCACAATGGTTGGACTAGTTTATAGTCCCACCAACAGTGTAAAACTGTTCCTATTTCTCCACGTCCTCTCCAGCACCTGTTGTTTCCTGACTTTTTAATGATGGTATACTACATTTTCTTACACCTTCTAGGGTTGCTATTAAAAAAGTATAATTCCTATTCATGTTTCTGATCCTTTGTCTGTTACATCTCCCCCATCTGTGGAAGCCTTAGGATTCTCTCTTTAACTTGTTGGTTAGAAATTTTAGAATGATTTGCTTTATTGTACCACTTTCTTAATTTGTTGTACTGAGCACTGATTCAAAATAGAAATTCATAGAGCTGAGTGTGGTGGCTCATGCCTGTAATCCCAGTACTTTGAGAGGATGAGCAGGGAAGATTGCTTGAGCCCAGGAGTTTTAGGCTGCAGTGAGCTAGGATCATGACACTGCACTCTAGCCTTTATGACAGAGTCTTAAAGAAAAAACACAAAAAAAGAACCTTCTTTTCATCTTGCAAAACTGAACTCTAAACCAACCCATTGTTTGTTTTTTGTTTTTCTATTTTTGTGGAATATCTTCTTGCATTATCTTCAGCCATTTAAACTTTTTTTTTGTTTTGTTTTGTTTTCGAGACAGGGTCTCGCTCTGTTGCCCAGGCTAGAGTGCAGTGGGCAACCTCAGCTCACTGCAGCCTCAACCTCCTGGGCTCAAGTGAACCTCCCACCTCAGCCTCCCAAGTAGCTGGGACCACAGGCTTGTGCCACCACATCTGGCTAATTTTTTGTAGGATGAGGTCTTCCTATGTTGCCCAAGGCTGAACTTTCAGTTTTCTTTTTTTTCTTTCTTTCTTTTTTTTTTTTTTGAGATGGAGTTTCGCTCTTGTCGCCCAGGCTGGAGTGCAGTGGCACAATCTCAGCTCACTGCAACCTCCGCCTCCCAGGTTCAAGCAATTCTCCTGCCTCAGCCTCCCGAGTAGCTGGGATTACAGGGATGCATCACCATGCCCGGCTCATTTTTGTATTTTTAGTAGAGATGGGGTTTCTCCATGTTGAGGCTGGTCTCGAACTCCTGACCTCAGGTGATCCGCCCTCCTCGGCCTCCCAGAGTGCTGGGATTACAGGCATGAGCCACCGCGCCCAGCCTCAGTTTTCTTATTTTTAATTCCCAAGACCTTTTTTTCCTGCTGACTGTCTCTTTTCCATATTATTCTATCCTGGTTTTATGGACAGGCATAAGCTTTCCTGTCTGTGAGGATATTAGTGAATTTGTTTTTAGTTTTCCTTCTCTCCACTTTGTCTCTGTTTCCTTGGGTCCTTTTTAATGCTAATTTATTTTGGTTACTCTCATGCTAATGGCCATCTCAAACTTCTGTCTACTTTAGCAATCTATTCATATTTAAGGATGAGACACTAAAAAGCTGAGTGGAGACTCTAAGTGTTTGGGCAAGATGAGTTGACTAGCTCCTTGGACCAGCAGCATTGACATCATCTGGGAGCTCATTGGAAATGGAGAACCCCAGGTTCCACTGTAACCTACAGATTTAGAATCTGCATTTTAACAATATCACCAGGTGATTCAAGTGCACATTACGTTTTGAGAAGCACTAGGTTGACCGTAAGTTGCACAGATGATGTGCCAGATGTCGAATGTCAATATTGGGAGGTCTTCTCTCCAGGGAAGAATCCTCCAGTTGTGTTTGGAAAGTGGCTGTTCTTAAATAGCCAGAAATTTGCTGTATTCAATCTTGAAGATAGAGGCTAGAGGTAATTTTGGGGTTGGAATGGCTGTCTGGCCATTCTCCAGTTAGTCCTCCAGATCCACTCTTCATCCTTTTTCACCCCTATATCAACTGGACTCCCTTATGCCTGGGTGTTTGGTTGGCCAATAAGGAGCCCCAGCAGGAGGAAGGGGAACAGAAGTAGTAGTAGTAGGAGGAGGAGGCAAAAGAGTAATATCAGGCTATTTAATCTTGGGCTTCCTTCATCTTTTGAGGTCGCCTTAGGCTGGCTGTGTTCATTAACCAAATGTCACTGCCCCTTTCAAGGTGGCCACCTCAGCACAACTCTTTCCTTCCTTCCTGGTCCTGATCCCTCTCCTCAACCCTTTGGGCTTAGGGATAGTATCAGCTTGGCTGCTATTAGTCCTGGGTTAATGCATTCCCTCTTCTGGCTCCCCTACATCCACACTTTTGTAAATAATCCTTCTTAAATACATTCTTCTCAAATTATCCTATCTTGAGGGTGCCTTCTGTTTCCTATGGGATAAAGACTAATGTGGTGGGGTGGGGGAAGAGTGATGTCATGGAAGACAGCAGAGTAGAATTGATCCCTTCACTGAAACCACTATTGAGCTGGCAAGAACTGTCAGAACCAACTAGTTGGAGCTCCAGACTCTAGTGAAGCACTTGCAGCATTGAAGGGAGTACTTGATGAAGAAAGAGGCTGGTGAATTTTGGTGAATTCTTCCCAGCAGCATCCAGTTGTGGAGATGGCAGTCTGTATCCCTGATGTGCTTGGCGATGTGAGGGTGGGCTATAGGGACCTTGTCCCCCAAAAATCAGGCTTGTGTGTTTTGATATGCCTTACAGTTTGCTAAGGGGCCACTGCTAAGGTTGGTTATTGTTTCAGCCTCCATGGGCTCAGCTGAAATGGTTTTCTTATTGGTGGAGGGGATTTAAAAAGCTCTTTTTTTTTTCTTTCTTTTTTTTTGTTAAAGATGAGGTCTTGGCCGGGCACGGTGGCTTACACCTATAATCCCAGCACTTTGGGAGGCTGAGGCGGGCAGATCGCTTGATGTCAGGGGTTTGAGACCAGCCTGGTCAACATGGTGAAACCCTGTCTCTACTAAAAATGAAAAAAATTAGCCGGGCTTGGTTATGCGCCTGTAATCCCAGCTACTCGGGAGGCTGAGGCTAGGGGAATTGCTTGAACCTGGGAGGTGGAGGGTGCAGTGAGCCAAGATCATGCCACTGTGCTCCAGCCTGGGTGACAGAGCGAGACTCTTATCTCAAAAAAAAAAAAAAAAAAAAAAAGATGAAGTCTTGCTATGTTGCTCAGGCTAGACTCAAACTCCTGGGCTCAAGCAATCCTCCTGCCTCAGCCTCCTCAGTGATGGAAGGGATTTAAAGAGACAAAACAGCCTTTTCTTTTCTTTTTTGGACCCAGGCATTTAAGGAAATCTCTGTTAGGTCACTGGCTGACTGCAGAAATTATAAGAGTATTTAGTGACTACACATGCCAAGGAATATACTCTTTGCAACATAGTTTGGAAAAGGCACTAAATAAACAGATGACTGTAGCTTTCTTCAAGCAATGGTAATCCCTGAAACTGGGGCAGAAGAGAAAATCTAATTTCAAGAGTTACAATTTTAATATTCAAAATTTCCAGTTCTCATCACAAAATTATAAAGCATGCAACATAAAATGAAAGTGTGGTTCATTCATAGTAAAAGGAATATAGAAAAAAAATTGATAGAAACTATCCATGAAGAGCCCAGACATTGGATTTATATAAAAAGACTTAACTGTCTTAAATATGCTGAAGGAAAAAAGAAAAGAGCTCATGGAAACCATGAAGAATAGCTAAGGAAAATCGGGAGCATGGTGTATATACAAGCATAGAATATCATAAAGAGATAGAAATAATAAAAAGGAACCAAATAAAAATTTTGGAGCTGAGAAGTACAATAGCTGAAGTGCAGAAATTACTAGAGGGGGTCAACAGCACATTTGAGCAGGCAGAAGAAAGAATCAGTGAACTTGAAGATAGGGCAGTTAAAATTACCCAGTTTGAGGAACAAAAATAAAACAATTGAACAGAGCTTATTGGACATGTGGGACACAAATTAAGCATATCAAAACACACGTTATGGGAGTTACAGAAAGAGGAGAGAGAGAGAAAGGGGAAGGAAAAATATTTAAACAAGTAATGGCCATAAAGTTCCCAGATGTGGTGAAAGGTGTGAATCAATACATCTAATAAGCTTGATAAACTTAAAGCAGGATAAACTCAGAGATTCACACTGAGACATATTATAGTCAAACTGTTGAAAGCCAGAAATAAAGAGAAAATCTTTAAAGTGAAAGAGAGCATTGACTCATTTACAAGTCTCCTGCATAAGAACAACAGCTAATTTTTCATCAAAAACCATGAAGGCAGTGGAATGATGATATCTTTAAAGTGGTGAAATAAAAAAACCTGTCAACCAGGAATATTATAGCCTGTAAAATGTTCTTTCAAAACTTGAAGGAGCCAGGCATAGTGGCTCACACCTCTAATTCCAGCACTTTGGGAGGCTGAGGCGGGTGGATCACCTGAGGTCAGGAGTTCGAGACTAGCCTGGCCAACATGATGAAACCCCATCTCTACTAAAAATACAAAAATTAGCCAGCTGTGGTGTCTTGTGCCTGTAATCCCAGCTACTCTTGAGGCTGAGACAGGAGAATTGCTTGAACCTGGGAGGTGGAGGTTGCAGTGGGCCAAGATTGGGACACTGAACTCCAGCCTGGGTGAGAGAGGGAAAGTCCATCTCAAAAAAAAAAAAAAAAAAGACAACCAAATACCACATGTTCTTACTTGTAAGTGGGAGGTAAACATTGAGTATATATGGACACAAAGAAGGGAACAAGAGACACCGGGGCCTACTTGAGGGTGAAGGGTGGGAGGAGGGTGAGGATCAAAAAAACTACCTATTGAGTATTATGCTTATTACCCGCACATGTACCCTGAACCTAAATTAAAAGTAAAAAAAAAAAAAAAAAAAAGAAAAAGAAAATAAATAGCATGATAGTAGAGGTAAGTTCTTTATTATCGATAATCATTTAAAATGTAAATGGATTAAACAATTAAAAGACAGAGATTGGCAAAATAAATTTCTTTTTTTTTTTTTGAGACAGAATCTTGCTCTGTCACCCAGGCTGAAGTGCAGTGGCACGATCTTGGCTCACTGCACCCTCCACCTCCCGGGTTCAAGTGAGTCTCCTGTCTCAGCCTCATGTGTAGCTCGGACTACAGGCACATGCTACCATGTCCAGCTAATTTTTTTATTTTTATTTTTAGTAGAAATGGGGTTTCACCATGTTGGCCAGGCTGGTCTCAAACTCCTGACCTCAAGTGATCTGCCCATCTCGGCCTCCTAAAGTGCTGGGATTATAGGCATGAGTCACCACAACCTCAAGTGATCTGCCCGCCTCGGCCTCCTAAAGTGCTGGGATTACAGGCGTGAGCCACTGCACCTGGCCAGCAAAATGAAGTTTTAAAAAATGATCCAACTATATGCTTTTACTAGAGACTAACTTAAGATCCAAAGATGCAAATAGGTTGAAAATCAAAGAATAGAAAAATATATTCTGGGGCTGGGCACAGTGGCTCATACCTGTAATCTCAGCACTTTGTCTTTTGTTTTTTTTGAGACAGAGTCTCGCTCTGTTGCCCAGGCTGGAGTGAAGTGGTATGATCTTGGCTCACTGCAACCTCTGTCTCTGGGGTTCGAGTCATTCTCCTGCCCCAGTCATTCTCCAGTCCCGAGTAGCTGGGACTGCAGGTGGGTACCACCACACCCCAGCTAATTTTTTTGTATTTTAAGTAGAGATGGGGTTTCACCATGTTGGCCAGGCTAGTCTCGAGCTCCTAACCTCAAGTGATCCACCCACCTCAGCCTCCCAGAGTGCTGGTATTACAGGCATGAGCCACCATGCCTGGCCAGTCCCAGCACTTTGGAAGACCAAGGCAGGAAGATCACCTGAGCCAGGAGTTTGAGATCAGCCTAGGTAACATGGCAAAACCCTGTCTCTACTAAAAATAAAAAAAATTAGCCAAGAATGGTGGTGCACACCTGTGGTTCCAGCTACTGGAGAGGTTGAGGTGGAAGGATTGCTTTAGTCCGGGAATACTATGCAGCCATGGCTGCAGTGAGCTATGTTTGTGCCACTACATTCCAGTCTGGGTGGCAGGGTGAGACTGTGTCTCTGAAAAAAAAAAAAAAAAAAGATATTCTAGGCAAACTGTAACCAAAATAGAGCTGGAATGGCTATGCTAGTATCAGAAAGAATATATTTTAAGTCAAGAATTGTTATAAGAGACAAAAAGTGTTTATATTGATAATAGGATCAATTCATCAGGAAAATATAATAATTATAAACATATACACATCAAACAACAGAGTCCAAAATATATAAAGCATATACGGACAGAATTAAAGGGAAAAATAGTTCTACGATAATAGTTGGAGACTTCAATGTCCTACTTTCAATAATAGATTGAACACCTAGACAGAAGATTGGCAAGGAAATAGAGGACTTGAAGAACATCATAAACTAACTAGACTGCAGATAACACAGATCACTCCACATAACAACAGCAGAATATACTTCTCAAGTGTACATGGAGCAGTTTCTAGGATAGAACATATGCTAGGCCAGAAAATGATTCTCAATACATTAAAAAAATCAAAATCATGCAAAGTATCCTCTTCAACCACAATGGAATGAAGATACAAATAAATAGCAGAAGAAAAAAACTGGAAAATTCACAAAGACAGAGAAATTGAACAACACATTTTTAGCCAATTTAAAGAAGAATTAACACCAACTCTACTCAAAACTTTTCCAAAAAATGGAAGAGGAATGAACATTTTCTAACACATTCTATGAGGCCAGTATTACTCTGATATCCAGACAAAGATGCCATGAGAGAAGCGAAATTCAGGCCAATATCTCTTATGAATAGACACAGGAATCCCCAACCAAATGCTAGCAAACTAAATCCAATAGCACTTTATAATAATTGGCTGGGTGTGGTGGCTCACGCCTGTAACCCCATGACTTTGGGAGGTCGAGGCAGGAGGATCACTAGAGGTCAGGAGTTTGAGACCAGCCTGGCCAACATGGGGAACGCTATCTCTACAAAAAACAAAAATTAGCTGGTGTGATGGCATGTGCCTGTAATTCCAGCTACGGAGGCTGACACATGAGAATCACTTGAACCCTGGAGGCAGAGGTTGCAGTGAGCTGAGATTGCACCACTGTGCTCCAGCCTGGACAACCAGAATGAGACCCTGTCTCAAACAAACAAACAAACAAACAAACAAAAAGAATCACATACCATGTCTAAGCGGAATTTATCCCAGAAACCAAGAGTGGTTCAACACAAGGAAATCAATCAATGTGATATGCCACAATAATAAAATGACAAGAAAAAACATGGTCATCTCAATAGATGCAGAAAAAGCATTTGATAGAATTCAGCACCTTTTGATGATAAAAACTCAGAACACTGGAAATAGTAGGTGCTATGATTTGAATGTATGTGTCCCTCCAAAATTCATATGTTGAAACTCAACCCCAATGCAATAGAATTAAGATGTGGGTCCTGAAGGAGGTTATTAGTGCCCTCATAAAAGGGCTTGAGAGAACTAACTGGCTCCCCTTTCCCCTTTAATCTCTTCTGCTACGTGAGGACACCGTGTTGGTCTCCTTTTGCCCTTCTACCTTTTCCTGCTTATTGTGAGGATGCCTCAAGAAAATGCTATATATGGAACAGGCCCTCACCAAACACCAAATCTTCTGGCATTTTGGTCTTGGACTTCCCAGCCTCCAGAACTGTGAGAAGCAAATTTCTTTCTTCTTTTTGGTGGTGAGGAGACAGGGTCTCGCTCTGTTGCCCAGGCTGGGGTGCAGTGGCAATATCCTGGCTCACTGCTGCCTCAAACTCCTTGGCTCAAGCAGTCCTCCCACTTCAGCTTCCCAAGTAGCTGGGACTGTAGGTGCCTGCCATCATGCCTAGCTAATTTTTAAATGTCTAATAGAGATAAGATAAATGTCTAATAGAGATAATGAGGTGGTCTTGAACTCCTGGCCTCAAATAATCTTCCCACTTTGGCCTCCCAAATTGTTGGTATTACAGGCATGAGCCATTGTGCCTGGCAGAAATACATTTCTATTATTTGTAAATTACTCACTCTAAGGTATTTTGTGATAGCAGCAGAATGGGTTAAGATAAAAGGGAACTTCCTTTACATGATAAAGGGCATTTATGAAAAAAACCCCACAACACATCATTCTCAATGGTGAAAGACTAAAAGCTTAGTTTCTAGAATCAGAAGCAAGACAAAGATATCTGTTGTCATCTGTGCTATTCAACATTATACTGGAAGTCCTAGACAGAGCAATTAGGCAAGAAAAATAAATAAAAGGCCTCTAAATAGCAAAATAAGAAGTAAAACTACCACGATTTGTAGATGACTTGGCTCTCTGTATAGAAAATCCCATAGAATCTCAAAAACCTACTATAGCTGGTAAAGGAATTAAGCAAGGTTGGTGCAAGGCCAACATACAAACATGAGCTCTGTTTCTTTACACTAGCAGTGAACAATCTGAAAAGGAAATTAAGAAAACAATTCAATTTATAGTAGCATCCGAGAGAATAAATTACCTTGGAATAAATTTAACTGAGGAGGTGAAAGACTTGTACACCAAAAACTAAAAACATTGATGGAAGAAACTAAGGAAGACCTAAATGAATGGAAAGACATCCCATGTTCATGGGTTGGGAGTGTTAATACTGTTAAGATGGCAATATTCCCCAAAGCAATCTATGGATTCAGTGTAATCCCTATCAAAATTCCAATGGTCTTTTTTTTGGAGAAATTGAAACTTATCCTCAAGTTCCTATAAAACTGCAGGGACCGGCTGGGTACGGTGGCTCATGCCTGTAATCCCAGCACTTTAGTAGACTGAGGTGGGCAGATCTTGGGGTCAGGAGATCAAGACCATCCTGGCCAACATGGTGAAGCCCTGTCTTTACTAAAAATACAAAAATTAGTTGGGCATGGTGGTGCATGCCTGTAGTCCCAGCTACTTGGAAGGCTGAGGCAGGAGAATTGCTTGAACCCAGGAGGCGGAGGCTGCAGTGAGCCGAGATCACGCCACTGCGCTCCAGCTTGGGCAACAGAGCGAGACTCTGTCTCAAAAAGAAAAAAAAAACAAAAAACAAAAAACAATACCCAGAGAACTGCAGGGACCTCTGAATAGCCAAAACAATATTTAAAAAGAAAAAGAAAATTGAAAGACTCACACTTCCTGATTTCCAAACTTACCAGGAAGGTACCTGATTTCCAAACTTACCAGGAAGGTACCTGATTTCCAAACTTCCCAGGAAGGTGTTTTTGAGACAGGGCCTAACTCTGTCACCTAGGCTGGAGTGCAGTGGCACAATCTTGGCTCACTGCAACCCCTGGGCCCTGGACTCAAGTGATTTTCCCATCTCAGCCTCCCAAGTAGCTGGGACTACAGGTGCACACTACCACATTTGGCTAATTAAAAAAATATTTTTTTTCTGGAGAGTTGAGGTCTCACTATATTGCCCACGCTGAAGTGTGGTACTTGTATAAAGACAGACACATATAGACCAATAAAATAGAATTGAGAGTTTAGCAATAAAACCAAACATCTATGGTCAATTGATTTTTTACAAGGGTGCCATTTAATGGGAGGAAAGAAGAGTCTCTCTAACAGATTGTGGTGGGACAATGGGATAACCACATGCAAAAGAAAAAATGAATTCATACCCTTGCCTCATTCCACATGCAAAAACTAATTCAAACTGGATCAACAACCTAAATGTAAATGATAAAACTATTAGAAGAAAACATGAGGTAAATCTTCATGACCTCAGATTTGGCACTCAAATCTTGAGCAACAGAGAAAGAAAAAGATAACTTGTTCTTTCTTTCTTTTCTTTCTTTTTTTCTTTCTTTTTTTTTTTCTCTTGAGACAGAGTCTCACTCTGTTGCCTAGGCTGGAGTGCAGTGGTGCGATCTCGGCTCACTGAAACCTCTGCCTCCCGAGTTCAAGCGATTCACCTGCCTCAGTCTCCCAAGTAGCTGGGACTATAGGTGTGCGCCACCATGCCGTGCTAATTTTTGTATTTTTAGTAGAGACAGGGTTTCACCACGTTGGCCAGGCTGGTTGCGAACTCCTGACCTCAGGTGATCCACCTGTCTCAGCCTCCCAAAGTGCTGGGATTACAGGTGTGAGCCACTGTGCCCAGCCAAATTGTTCTTTCTTAAAATTAAAAACTTGTGATAGACATGTACCAACTGTTCCTCCAAACCTGAGACGAGTCAACCAAGAACTGCCATTAAGTACATTAAGCTGAAAGTCTGAACCTACGTAATACAATAGGTTGTGCTATTTACAGAAAATGAGTGACTAAACAAAAAAATTTTTTTAATTAATAGAGATGGGGTCTCACTATGTTGCCCAGGCTGGTCTTGAACTCCTGGGCTTAAGTGATCCCCCGCCTCAGCCTCCCAAAGTGCTGGGATTACAGGCGTGATCCACTGTGCCCAGCCTGTTGTTTAAATTTTAAGTAGTTTAATGGGTCTCCCAAGGAGTTACCTGCTTTGGAAAATCACATATATTGAACCTCTCGTTTTGGTATAAAAAGAGATGTGGCTGGGCACGGTGGCTCACGCCTGTAATCCCAGCACTTTGGGAGGCTGAGGTGGGTGGATCATGAGGTCAGGAGATAGAGACCATCCTGGCTAACACAGTGAAACCCAGTCCCTACTAAAAATACAAAAAATTAGCCGAGTGTGTTGGCATGCGCCTGTAGTCCCAGTTACTCGGGAGGCTGAGGCAGGAGAATCGCTTTAACCCAGGAGGTGGAGGTTGCAGGGAGCCTAGATCAGGCCATTGTACTCCAGCCTGGGTCACAGAGCGAGACTCCATCTCAAAAAAAAAAAAAGAGAGATGCATCACTTTTATTAGTAGAAAATTTCTCCTCGTCTCTACTGAAAAAATGTTGAGTTGAAGGAACGGGAAATTATTAACTTGCCTGGGGTGTTCTCATGACTTGATCCAGTTAAGTTAGGAGGAACAAATGTGACAGTGGAGATTAAGGAGATATTTTTTAAAAATTATGTATTTATTTATTTATTTATTTTTGAGACAGGGTCTTGCCCTGTCACCCAGGCTGGAGTGCAGTGGCGTAATCATAGCTCACTGCAGGCTTGATCTCTCAGGCTTAAGCAATCCTACAGCCTTAGCCTGCCAAGTAGCTGGGACCACAGGTCCACACCACCATGCCTGACTAATTTTTTTGATTTTTAATACAGACAGGGTCTTGGCATGTTTCCCAGGCTGATCTCAAACTCCTGGGCTCAAGCAGTCCTCCTGCCTCAGCCTCCCAAAGTGCTGGGAGGTGTGAGCCACTGTGCCAGGCCGAAAGATACTCTATTTGGATAGGAGATGGTGGCAGTTTACTCTGGGTGGAGTAGTGGAGATGGAGAAAAGTGGAGTTTTTGAGAAATTATTTCAGTGAAAAAATAAAAAAGTTCTGGTGATGGACAGATGCTCCACTAGCTTTCCATGCTGAGTAACAAATTACCACAAACTTAGCAGCCCCAAATAACACCCATTTGTTATCTTACAGTTTCCATGGGTCAAGAGTCTAGGCACAACTTAACTGCGTCCTCTGCTCAGGGACTCACCAGACTTCAGACCAAGTGTTGACATGGGCTATCATTTCATCAGAGGCTCAACCAGGGAAAGGTCAATTTGCAAGCTTCCTCAGGTTGTTGGCAAATTCATCTCCTTGCAATTGTAGCCCTGAGGTCCCCATTTTCTTTCTGGCTCTCAGAGGCCACCCGCAGTTCCTTGATAAACATGATAGCTTCTTTTTTTTTTTTCTAATAGAAGAATTGTACTTACTTAGAAGCATTCAGAATGTCAACAAAACAGCTGCAACTTTTTATTTTTTGCAATTACAAAGTGGTATTCAGTTAACAGAACAATTATTTCATATAAGCTGCATCAGAGACAACTGAAGATAAAAAAACTACCATCCCTGTATATAACTAATTTGTGCTGTGCAACAACAAGAACCTGCTTTAAATTTCCATGCCAATTTACAACCCCCATACTGTACCAGGCAAGGTTAGTGGCTACTGAAAATACCACCAGAATAGGGCTATCTAAAGACACATTCGGTAGTGTGTTAGCTATACAAAAAAAAGACACTGTGCAGTTTAAAATAAAATCTTACACAGCCTTACATTTCTTTTTTTTTTTCTTTAAAAGGAGTGAGTTGTGTGCAGGGGGGTTAAATGCTTTATAGACAAGAAAAAAAAACTGTGCTGGAACCAACTTATTCATCATCATCTTCTTCATCTTCATCTTCATCTTTCTCCTCCTCCTTCTTATCCTCTTCATCTTCCTCATCTTCCTCCTCTTCCTCCTTTTTCTTGCCTTTTCAGCCTGGACAACTCCCTTTTTTTTGCTGCATCAGGCTTTCCTTTAGCTCGATATGCAGCAATATCCTTTTCATATTTTTCCTTCAGCTTGGCAGTCTTCTTTTCATAAAGGTGCTTGTCATCTGCAGCAGTGTCATTCCACATCTCTCCCAGTTTCTTTCCAACATCACCAATGGACAGGCCAGGATGTTCTCCTTTGATTTTTGGGCAATACTCAGAACAGAAGAGGAAAAAGGCTGAAGGAGGCCTCTTGGGTGCATTGGGATCCTTGAACTTCTTTTTTTTTTTCTGAGATGGAGTCTCACTCTGTCACCCAGGCTGGAGTGCAGTGGTACGATCTTTGCTCACTGCAACCTCTGCCACCCGGGTTCAAGCGGTTCTCCTGCCTCAGCCTCCTGAGTAGCTGGGATTACAGGCACCTGCTACTGCGCCTGGCCAATTTTTGTAGTTTTAGTAGAAATGCGGTTTCACCATCTTGGCCAGGTAGTCTTGGATTCCTGACCTCGTGATCCACCTGTCTCGGCTCCCAAAGTGCTGGGATTACAGGCATGAGCCACCGCGCCCGGCCTGAACTTCTTTTTTGTCTCCCGTTTAGGAGGGGTATATAGGTTTTCATTTCTCTTTCATAATGGGCCTTGTCTGCCTTTGGCATATCTTCAAATTTTCCTTTCTCTTTAGCAATCGTGGTCTTCCACGTCTCTGGGCACTTCTGAGAAAACTCTGAGAAGTTGATTGAAGCATCTGGGTACTGCTTCTTATGCTCCTCCCAACAAGTTTGCACAAAAAATGCACATGATGACATTTTGCCTCTCGGCTTCTTAGGATCTCCTTTGCCCATGTTTAGTTATTTTTCCTCAGTGAGGCACAGAGTTGCCCAGTGCCCCTCTGGCTCTCACTTGCCCTGGCGCAGTCTCTATGGAGCTCAATGTACTGCAATGGCTGAGAGAGGGAGCCAGACGCAGCCTCCTCGCTCTCTCTGCTCTGTAACATTACTCTTCGACAGCTTACTTCTTTAAAGCCAGCAAGGGAGTCTCTCTCGAGCCAGCTAAGATGGAGTATTATATAACATAATGCAATCACAGGAATGCCATCCAGTCACTATCACCATATAACATATCCTAAACAAGATTCTAACATCTATCACCTTGGCTATATATATATATATACATATATGTATATATATATGTGTATATATATATGTGTATATATATGTGTATATATATACGTATATATATGTGTATATATATACGTATATATATGTATATATATGTGTATATATATAATTTTTTTTTTTTGAGACAGGGTCTTGTTCTGTCACTCAGGCTGGAGTGCAGTGGCGTGATCTCAGCTCATTGCAACCTCCACCTCCCAGGTTCAAGTGATTCTCATGCCTTAGCCTCCCAAGTAGCTGGGATTACAGGTGTGTACCATGACACCTGGCTAATTTTTGTATTTTTAGTAGAGATGGGGTTTCACCATGTTGGTCAGGCTGGTCTAGAACTCCTGACCTCAAGTGATCCACCCACCTTGGCCTCCCAAAGTGCTGGGATTATAGGCGTGAGCCACCACTCCCAGCCCACCTTGGCTATCTTCTATTGATTAGAAGCAGGTCACAGGTTCTGCCTCAAGGGGAGAGGATTCTACAAAGGCATGCCTCATTGTGGGTAGGGGGGTGCTCTTTAGAGTGTGTCTCCCCCAGGTAGAATAAGGGAAAGTGAAGAATCACCTATAACATTCAAGTTTCTGGCTTGAGCAGGTGGGGGGAAGTTGTGCCATTTATTGAGACACAGAACATGGAGGAGCATGTTGGTTGAGGAAAGCTCTTGAGTTCAGTTGTTGACATTTGAGTTAAGCTGCTCAGGGGCATGAACCATGCCTGTTTTGTTTTTCATTCTATATCCAGTGCCTGGTGTAGTTCCTGACACATAGTAGGTACTCGATAGGATGAATGAATGAGATCTGTGAGATACCCAAGCAGAGATATTGATGAAGCCAACATCTCCTGGATGCCATTTGTGAGGTGTTGACTGACCATGCATTTTCAGAATCAGTGGTGTTTGTGCACCATTGGTGCATAATGGTGATGAACATGCTGGCTTGGATGAGATGGCCTAAGAAAGAGGGTACAGGGAAGAAAGCAAAGGTCTCGGGACTGAGCACTGGGAGCCCCAAGGCTGAGAAGTGAGGCTGGAGAGGAAATATTGGCAAATAATACAAAGAGAGGACAGACACAAGACTGGTGCCTAATGCTGCTGAGAAGTTGAGACAAGACTGAGAATTGTGCCTGGGGGGAACTGGTTTTGGTAGAGTGGTGGGGCTCAGCAGCCAACTTAGTGGTGGAGAAGTGGAGGAGGTAAGGACATGGAAGGCAAGTAGACAACTCTTTCTAGAAGTCTGGCTGAAGGGGAGGAGGGACTGCGTGATAGCTGGAGAGAAATGAGCCATCCACAATTGAGATCATCCAGGTCCTGACTCCAACAGAGTGTATCCTGAGGCAGGGGCTGGGGTGCTCTGGACTGGGTCCACCCTCTGGGTCAGAGAGAGGGCACCTTCTTTGCCTAGCTCAAAGTCTTGCTTTTATATTGCTGTCTCTGTCATGTTCTTTTGCTTTGCTTTTGTTTTTTTTTGAGATGGAGTCTTACTCTGTTGCCCAGGCTGGAGTGCAGTAGTGCAATCTCTGCTCACGGCAACCTCCACCTCCCAGGTTCAAGTGATCCTCCTTCTTCAGCCTCCCGAGTAGCTGGGACTACAGGTGTGTGCTACCACACCCAGCTAATTTTTGTACTTTTAGTAGAGATGGGGTTTCACTATGTTGGCCAGGCTGGTCTTGAACTCCTGACCTTAAGTGGTCCACCCCCATTCCCAAAGTGCTGGGATCACAAGCGTGAGCCACCACACTAGGTGTTATGTTCTTATAATAGTCAGGCTAACGTATTTCTTTAAGAAGGTTTAAAAGTCACAAATTTGGAGAATATGCTTGGATATCTCTTTCCTCTCCCCTTCCTCCTCCCGCTTCTCTCCCCAATAATTCTGTCCAGAATGTCCTTCCCTCCCTCCCTTCTTTTTATTTAGAATGAAAGAGACTTAAGAGGTTTTCATTGCTGACTAGGTGGATGCGAGAGAAGGAAAAGTTGGAAAGAAAGAAAGAGAAAGAAAGAAAGGAAAGAAAGGAATGAAAGAAAGAAAGGAAAGAAAGGAAAGAAAGAAAGAAAGAAAGAGAAAAAATGAATAGTGTGAGGCTTCTGAGAAAATGATGGGGAGATAGACTCTAGGATGCAGGTGTTGGGATTGGGTTTAGAGTGGCCAAGGGACACCAACTTATTTGTGGCAGAAGGAAGGCACATATGTATGTATGTATGTATGTGTGTGTGTGTGTGTGTGTTTGTGTGTCTGCGTGTCAGGTGGGGGCAGTGATAATATTGGTTTGGTTTCAGGAAGCAGAGAGAGGCTTAGGTCCTATTGTCTTTTGTTTCTACCTCAGTCCTGGAGGCACTACCTTCTATGTAATAAACTGTTCATATTTGTTGAACAAAAGAAAGGGTAAATAAATCCTTAAAGGACAGCATAAATAGCATATCCCTTCCTTAGATTTTCAAAATGAAATCTTTATTCACTTTTGTTATCATACAAATGACACATGCTGTTTGTAAAAAGTTTCAGTAATATAGAAAATTTCTGGCCGGATGTGGTGGCTCACGCCTGTAATCCCAGCACTTTGGGAGGCCAAGGCGGGTGGATCATCTGAGATCAGGAGTTTGAGACCAGCCTGGCCAACATGGAGAAACCCTGTCTCTACTAAAAATACAAAGTTAACTGGGCATGGTGGAACATGCCTGTAATCCCAGCTACTTGGGAGGCTGAGGCAGGAGAACCTCTTGAACCCAGGAGGCAGAGGTTGCGGTGAGCCAAGATGCTGCCATTGCACTCCAGCCTGGGCAACAAGAGCGAAACTTCGTCTCAAAAAAAAAAGAAAAAGAAAAAAGATAAAAGAAAATTTCCCTCAAATTCTAACCTGCAGGGATAACAACTGTTAAGTGTCAGCCTTACCAGTAGGTTATATATTAAACAAAAGAGGATCACTTGATATGTGGAATTGTGTGAGCTGTTTTTCTCATGTGAACATTTATGTGCTTTGTGTCAATATGTAAAGATGTTCTTTATCTTTTATAACACCTGCCTGGTCTCCATAACACCTCCGAGTCTCATAAATTTATTTAACCAAAACCCTGTTAATGGGCATTCAGGCTGTTTCTAACTTTTCAGTACAATAACCCTTCTTGTTCACACAACTTTGCACCGTGCACCATTCTTTTCTTAAATTCCTAGAAGAGGGCAACATGCCTGCGCATTTCAACTTTTGATACTTATCTTCCAAGTTTGCCTGCTGAAGCCAGTTTAGGCTTCCATCAACAGAATGGAAGTGCACCTGTTTCTGTCCTGCCCTTGCCAACAACTGGCTACTAGAAATCTTTTAAATTGTCTCCATCTAAGTGAAAAATGATATCTCATTTTATTTATTATTTATTTTTAATTTTATTTTTTTTTTGAGACAGAGTTTTGCTCTTGTTGCCCAGGCTGGAGTGCAGTGGTGCGATCTAGGCTCACTGCAACCTCTGCATCCTGGGTTCAAGTGATTCTCCTGCCCCAGTCTCCCAGGTAGCTGGGATTACAGGCACCCACCACCACACCTGGATAATTTTTTGTATTTTTAGTAGAGATGGGGTTTCACCGTGTTGGCCAGGCTGGTCTCGAACTCCTGACCTCAGGTGATCCATTCATCTCAGCCTCCCAAAGTGTTGGGATTATAGGCGTGAGCTACTGTGCTTGGCCAATATCTCATTTTAATTTGCTTTTCTGTAATTGTTAGTGAAGTTGAACATCTTGAGTGTGAATTTTGGACATTTTTGTGTCTTCTTTTAAAATAGAGTGCTTCTTTATGCCTTTTACTCATTTTCCTACTGGGTTTGTAATTTTCTTATTATTTCCAAACAATTCACAGTTTAATAATATTACTTTTTCTCCATCATGTTGCAAATGTTTTCTTTCCATTTTATTGTCTTTTGCTTTGCCATATAGAGATTTTAGTTTCATATTTGTCAATCTTTTTCTTTTCTTATGGCTTTGTCTTTGACATATTGCTAAGAGAGCTGATTACCACATTAAAATTATAAAACATTCTTTCATGTTTTCTCTATTACTTTGTAGTTCAGCTTTTTTTCATTAAGTTTTGTTCTTTTCCGCTTTTTAAAATTAGATGGGCAATATGTGGCAATATATGATTATATCCTAATGACATCCTTGAATGTAATCACTTTGTCTCCTCATAATGCCCTCATACACTCTTTAAAAGCAGAGAGGAGAAAAAGAGGGATGATGAGAAATACTTTTTTTTTTGGTGAACTTAAATAGAACAGCTGATCTTATGCAACTAATAAGTAAATAATTCTGCATTTCCATGAAAAAAAGAATGACTGTTACCCAATTAAGATTTATCCTTTCAGACTCTATTCATGCATTTCTTTCATATGTTCATATGGGTATCTATGCACACATGTAACATAAATGGTATCATTCTATGTATGTTATTTATAATTTGGTTTTTTTTTGAGATAGAGTCTAGTTGCCCAGGCTGGAGTGCAATGGTGTGATTTTCGCTCACTGCAACCTCCACCTCCTGGGTTCAAGTGATTCTCCTACCTCAGCCTCCCTAGTACCTGCGATTACAGGCATAGGCCACCAAACCTGGCTAATTTTTGTATTTTTAGCAGAGATAGGGTTTCACCACGTTGGCCTGACTGGTCTTAAACTCCTGACCTCAAGTGATCTGCCCGCCTTGGCCTCCCAAAGTGTTGGGATTATAGTCGTGAGCCACCATGCCTGGCCTATAGTCTGCTTTTCACTGAACATTAGATAGTTCCTTGTCAGTACATATATATTTACTTCTTCCTTTTCTAACTGATTGCTGCACAATAGTCTATTGTATGAATGTAGCATAGTTTATGGATAAATTCTTTTATATTTAAGGCTTTCGTCCATCTGATTTTTTTTTGCATCTGTGTATGAGTGGAGTGAGTTCGGGATATAACTATTTTTTCCTAATAATTTCCCAACTATCCTATCACCACATGTTGCATAACCTCTCTTTTCTCCACTGACTTCAAATGTTATTGTCATAATTGAATGGACACTAAGCAGAGAATGCTGGGAGGTGGGCGGAGCAAAGTGTTCAGGAACATCTGAAGGAGCTTCCTGCTTTTGCTGGACCAGCGGTAACAGCTGGCCTCGGTATTCCTGTTTCCTCCCCAGCCACATAGCTTTCTCTGCACCAACACAAAAAAGGACTGCCCAGTATTCCCTAATTTATCCCTAGAAATAAATGCAAACATCTTAGTTTTGAAATGAGACCATTTAATACTACTACCACACATCCCGTGTAAGTCTTACTATTCAGCAGACCTGCTGATCATCTCCATCTCCGTAGAGTTCCTGAGGTGTGTGTGGGCCTAGGTGCCATGTGAGTCGGGGAAGACCCTGCTCCAGAGCCTTTCCTCCTGGGAATTGAGGGTGGGGGCATCAGGGACATAGCCGGAGCTGGGTTTGCTTTTGCAAAGTGTTCCATTGGTAAAAATGGGATGGTTTTGGGTGATTCATGGTGAATCTATTTTAATTTAAATCATTACATATTTATTTTAAGTCACGTTAATAAAAGTGACTCAATTTAAAGAAGAACATGGTATTCGAGCAGGCATGGCAAAAATGCTGAAGGTGGTTTGAGGATGATGGAAGTTTGGAAGACCCCAAATTAGATGATCGTATTATTAATCAAGAGTGCCTTCAGCTGCTAGTAACAAAAATCTAACTCCCAGTGGCTTAAAAACATAGGAGTGAGGTTTTTTTTGGTGTTGTAATTTTACACATAAAATTTGCTAATATTGGTTGGGTGCTCAGCAATGTCCAGGGCTGACTTCTCTCTTCCCAGTTCTTTTGTCCTCCCGATGGTCCCATGATGGTTGCTGCAGCTCTAGCAGTCACAAGCAAAAGGAAGGAAAAGGGAGAGAGGGTGCCAAGCAGTGTCTTTCTTTCTCTTTGGTAGGAAAAGTGAGGTTTTTCAGAGTTCCCAGCAGTCTTCTCCTTGAGCCTCATTGACCAGAATCATATCCGTGGCCACCGTTAGGTGTAAAGAAGGCTGGGAGAGTGGGCAATAGGTTGCATAACTGGCTTAGACCATCCTCATCCAATGGAGGTTCTGTTAGTGAGGGAGGAAGGGGAATGGATGGTGGATAGACAACTGCCACGTCTGCCACGTGGGAGTGCGTGGACCCACAGAGGGAAGCAGAGATGCAGACCATATGGCCCCAGACAGAGTGCTGCAGTGGGAGCAGCGTCAGGCTTCCAGCTCCAGTTCCTGAGTGACAAGCTGTCCTGCATTGCCTGTTCTTGCAAGTTGGCGAGATTGCCTGTTGTAATGTTTCCGTCAACTCTCTTTTGACTTGAGCTCCTGGGAGTTGGTTTCTGTTCTTTACAGCCTGGAGCAGAGTTTTGGACACTTTTTATTTTATTTCATTTTATTTTATTTTGAGACAGAGTTTCCCTTTTGTTGCCCAGGCTGGAGTGCAGTGGCGCGATTTCGGCTCACCGCGATCTCTGCCTCCTGGGTTCAAGCAATTCTCCTGCCTCAGCCTCCGGAGTAGCTGGGATTACAGGCATGCACCACCACACCTGGCTAATTTTGTATTTTTAGTAAAGACAGGGTTTCTCCATGTTGGTCAGGCTGGTCTCGAACTCCCGACCTCAGGTGATCCGCCTGCCTCGGCCTCCGAGTGCTGGGGTTACAGGCGTGAGCCACTGTGCCCGGCCCTTGGACACATTTTAAAGTTTGTTTTCTCATTTGTTCTTTACAGTAGTTATTATTATCCTTATTTTACAAAGAGGAGAAGGAGGTTCCAAGAGGTTGGGTTAAGTTGGCAAACTCCATGTGACTGTAACCCAGGTTTTCTGACAACTAACACATTTTTCATGCTGTCTTTCTATTTTTAAGATTACCACCTTTAAAGGGGAAGTGTTTGTTCCCTAAATAGCACCAAGAGGACAACGGGAATAAATATATGAGAGACTGAGTTTCTTCTGGGGCCTGTCAATGCCACCCATCAACTCTGTCCCTGGATTAAGTCAAAAGGCAGGAGGCAGCTTTGCTGTGTCACGCACTGGGCTTTAGAGACCTAGGGAATGTTTAGTTTTCTGTTTGTCTATTTCCAAACATTATGTGTGTAATTTATTGTCCCGATTATAACTCAACACGGTTGGAAGATGTGAGCGATTCAAGTCACAGATTTGTGTGAGAAGCACCAGAGAAAATAAGTGCATTTGGGAGCTGCAACCATCAGTAGTTTTTATCATTGCCAAGACAACACTTTGAGAGCCAACGTTTTGATCAATTCCTTGTCAAAAATAAATCATGATTTATTTTCCCTAAACTTGCTGTTTCTCTTGCATTCCCTGTCTTGGTAAATGGTACAACTATCTACGCAGTCATGCCAGGCTTTCCTCACCCTGGCACACAACACTTTGACCACATTATGCAGATTCCTTCCCCTAATTACACAGTAACATGCCCCTCCCCCTTTCCCTTTATTCTCCTACAGAGGATGGTGGCCGCAATCTCCTACACTCTGTGTTTTCTTGGTTGTTAGAAAACCTGGGATGCCTGTTAATCATATAGGTTCCCAGGCCCTTCCCCTAGACTCAGCAGGTCTGGAGGGGGCCTTGCAACCTGTATACTTAACAAGTACCCCAGGCAATTCTTCTGAGCAGTGGGTAGCACTAGTACCTAATAGACTAGCACTAGCCTTAATAGACCTAGTTTGGGTTTCTGGCCCCTAGAACTGTAAGATGGTAGATTTGTGGTGTTTTAAGCCACTAAATGTAGGAAACTGCAAACTATGTTGCAGCAGCAAGAAGAAATGAACATGAAGCCAGGCATGATGGCTCATGCCGGTAATCCCAGCACTTTAGGAATTTAGGCAGGAGGATCACTTGAGGCCAGGAGTTCAAGACCAGTCTGGGCAACATAGTAAGACCTTGTCTCTACAAAAAATGAAAAAATTGGCCAGGCGTGGTGGCTCACGCCTGTAATTCCAGCACTTTGGGAGGCCGAAGCGGGCAGATTACCTGAGGTCAGGAGTTCGAGACCAGCCTGGCCAACATTGTGAAACCCCGGCTCTACTAAAAATACAAAAATTAGCTGGGCGTGGTGGCACACACCTGTAATCCCAGCTACTTGGAAGGCTGAGGCAGGAGAATCACTTGAATCTGGGAGGTGGAGGTTGCAGTGAGCCGGGATCGCACCGTTACACTACAGCCTGGGCAAGAAGGGTGAAACTCTGTCTCAAAATAAAATAAAATAAAATACTAAAAAATTTAGCCAGGCATGGTGGCATGAACCTGGAGTCCCGGGTACTCGGGAGGCTGAGGTGGGAGGATCGCTTGAGCCTGGAAATTTGAGGTTGCAGTGAGCTGTGATTTCGCCACTGCACTCCAGCCTTGGTGACAGTGAGATCTTGAAAAAAAGAAAGAAGAAAGTAAAGAAATAAGAAATGAGCATGGTGGGCATGGGGACAGATGGCAATGTTAAATAGCATGGTCAGGGGTGGCCTCCTAAGTGAAAATTGAGTAAAGATTTGAAGGAGGGGAAGGAGGTGGCCAAGGTGCTGAGGGAAGAGGATTGTAGGCAGAAACAATAGAATAAACTGTCTGAGGTGTGTCTCTGGCTCTGGAAGGAGGCCCATGGAGCAGATGGAGAGAGGAAGAGAATTAGGGGAGGGAGCCAGGGAGTTGCTGGGTGGGGATCAGTACAGATCACATAAGCCCTGGGAGGTTATTGGTGGGGCTTTGGCTTTTACTCTGACTCAGATGGGAACTGCGGGAGGGTTCTGAGCAGAGAGGCGACATGATCTGTCTCCCGATTTAAAAGCATTCTCTGGCTGCTGAGTTGAGAAAGACTGTGGGAAGATGTGATAGAAGCATGGGGGCCAAGCTTTGGCAACATCCAGGCGGGAGATGATGGTGGTCCTGACCAGGGTCGTGGTGGTGTTGAGAGATGGTCAGAGGGGAGAAGTAGGGGAGGAGGCCAGGGAGTTGCTGGGTGGGGATCTTTAGTAGATGTCGAAGACAATCAACAGGATTTCCTGACAGACTGGATATGGGGCGTGAGAGAAGGCAGGGGTCAAGGTTGAGTTTGATTGTTACTGAAATTATTAAGTAATTTTAAAAAACACTACTGCCTTTCCCAATCCTACCAAGTATGGGATGCTAGATTAAAGAAATCTCTTCAGGCTCATTGCAATGGCTCATGCCTGTAGTCCCAGCTCTTTGGTAAGCAGAGGTGCGAGTATCTTTTAAGGGCAGGTGTTCAAGACCAGCCTGGACAACACAGCAAGATCTGCTCTTTACAAAAATATTTTTCAAAATTAAATAAATGTAGCTAGGCATGGTGATGTGTACTTGTAGTTTCAGCTACTCAGGAGGCTGAAGTGGGCAGATCTCTTGAGGTCAGGAGTTTGAGGCCAGCTTGGGCAACATAGCAAGAACCCTCACTCTACAAAAAAATTAAAAAAAAACCAGGCATGGTGACACTCAACTGTACTACCAGCTACTGGGGAGCTGAGGCAGGAAGATGGCTTGAGCCCAGGAGGTCGAGGCTGCAGCGAGCTGTAAATGCACAGCTGCACTCCAGTCTGGGTGACAGAGCAGTACCTGTCTCACAATACAAATAAAAATACAAGTAAAATAATATCTCAAGTCAGAGCCTTTTGGCTCTGCAGCCCTTGCAACCCCTCAGCCGTGCAGTGGGGTTTGCGTTGCTGGGAATGAGGAGACCCCTGCCCGGTGTTGTTGCCTGACTAATCAGTGTTTTAAAACATACATTAATTGGGGTGGGCGCGGTGGCTGACACCTGTAATCCCAGCACTTAGGGAGACCCAGGCGGGTGGATCACCTGAGGTCAAGAGTTCAAGACCAGCCTTGCCAACATGGTGAAACTCCTTCTCTACTAAGAAAATACAATAATTAGCTGGACATGGTAGTGGACGCCTGTAATCCCAGCTACTTGGGAGGCTGAGGTAGGAGCATCACTTGAACCTGCGGGGCGGAGGTTGCAATGAGCTGAGATTGAGCCACTTCACTCCAGCCTGGGCAAGAGAACAAGACTTTGTCTCAAAGAAAAAAAAGTATTATATCAACATGTAATGGTTTTATTATTAATATGTAATGAATATTAAATATTTTTAAAATCTCATATCAGCATGTAATGGCTTTAATATGTGATGAATAATATTTAAAAATTTGGGTCTTATTTTCTAGTTTTAATATAATTATCTACAGAAAGAAATAGTCTTAGAGATCTTCAATAAAGTTAAAAAAGGTAAAGGGATGTTAGACCCCAAAAGATTGAGAATTTCTAGTTTACAAATATTCAGACTAAGCCACATACAACTTGCTACTTGAACTATTTTTTTTCTTTGTTTTTTATTTTAGGAGATGGGGTCTCACCCTGTCACCCAGGCTTGAGTACAGTAGTGCTATCACAGCTCCCTGCAGCCTTGAACTCCTGGGCTAAGGGTACTCCTACCTGAGCCTCCTGAGTAGCTAGGACTGTAGGTATACATGACGATACTTGGCTAATTTTTAAATTGTTTTGTAGACATGGGGTCTCACTTTGTTGGCCAGGCTGGTGTCAAACTAATGGCCTCAAGTGACCCTTCCACCCCTGCCTCCCATCCTAGAGGTATGTGCCACCACAAGGAGCCCTTGTTCAATTTTCTAAAGAAAAAATTTCTAAAGTAAGGCTGTGGGATGATGGCAGGAAGATAAAAGAAAAACAGAAGAATAAGTTAAAATGACTTATTCACACATATTCTTTTGACAGCAAGAAGAACTTTTAGTATATACATTCCTTACAAACAAACAAACGGCAGATAAACAATGTTGTATAGGAACTTCAACACACACTGTACAATATTCCCACTTTGCTGACATAAGTTATGGAAATTTCGTGGTTTACTTGAGTGTCGCTACCAGTATTTTGCTTCTCTGATGATTTTTATCAACTTCCTCATCTGTTAACTTCTCTCCAAGGTATGTCATGTCACGACATACTGCCGCTGCATGAACATGGCCAGTGTCTTCCTATTAAACATGTAGAATGCTTTCCTAATTTCTCTTTTTACTCTCTGTCTTTGTGTTTTGCATTTTCCTTACTTTTATTGTCAGAAACTCCAGAAAGTCAGTCGTACTAATTTATCACGATTTGCTTTATTAATTTATACTTTGCTTATATGGAATTTTGCCCAACAGACCTCATTACAATTTCTAACCTGTTTTATTTTTTTTTTTTTCTGAGACAGGGTCTCCCTCTGTTGTCCAAGGCTGGAGGGTAGTAGTGCTATCGCAGCTGACTGCAGCCTCAACCTTCCAGGCTGAAGCGATCCTCCCATCTCAACCTCCCACGTGGCTGAGACTACAGGTGCTTGCCACTATGCCCAACTAATATTTGGAATTTTCGTATACGTGGATTCCAGAGGGGTGACAGCGAAACGTGAGTAAGCATGGATTTTGGTATATGCAGAGATGGGGGGCTGGAACTAATTCTGTATACTGAGGGACGGCGACTGTATATGTTTTTACAATTACGCTGTAGGATACATACTGTTGCATAGCCTTGAAAATAATAATTTTTAATTGAGTGGAATAATAATAATAATATTGCTAAAAGTAGCAGCTGGCCAGGTGTGGTGGCTCACACTGGTAATTGCAACACTTTGGGAGGCTGAGGCAGGAGGATGGCTTGAGGCCAAGAGTTTGCCATAGGCCTTGGAAACAAAGGGGGAGTCACCATCCTTACAGAAAAATACATGAATTAGCCTAGTGTGGTGGCACGTTCCTGTAGTCCCAGCTACTTGGGAGGCTGAGGTGGGAGGATCACTTGAGCCCAGGGAGGCTGAGACTGCAGTGAGTCATGATCAGGCCTCTGCACTCCAGCCTGGGTGACAGAGTGAGACCCTGTCTCAAAACAACAAAAAAGTAGCAGCTAACATCAACTGACCTTTTATACCAGGTGCCTATTGATACCATGGTTTAATTTCTTATAACTGTTTCTTATTTCACTTACCAACTCTGTCTTCAGTTACTCCCAGATTTTTACTGTGTGTGTGCAAATGACCTTTTGTTTAGATTGAATTGTCTCCCCAGAAGTAAGATTACTGTGAGTCATGGTGAATGGACATTCTCATTACCCTTGATGTAAATTGACAGGGTTTTGGGCGCCTCCCAGCTATAATCTTAGCACTTTGGGAGGCTAAGAGAGGAGGATTGCTTGAGGCCAAGAGTTGGAGGAGGCAGTATGGCAGTATGGTGAGACCCTGTCTCCATTATTTTAAAAAATTGACAGGCTTTACCCAGGAAGGCTTATACACAATTTAAACACCCCTCATAGTATCAGAAAGTGCCCATTTCACTGCACCTTTGCCAGCACAGGGTATTATAATTTAGTAAGTCATTTTTTGTTTGATTATTTTAAATAGACAAAAGACCTCATGTTACTTTACTTGTCACATTTCAACATCTTTCCTCAGCTTATTGGCTCTATTTCTTTTCTGTCTGTAAATGGTTGTTGCTGTTTTGTTCTTTGAGACAGGGTCTTGCTCTGTCACCAGGCTGGACTGTAGTGGCATAATCATGCCTCACTGCAGCCTTGACCTCCCAGGCTCAAACTTCAGCATTCCGAGTAGCTGGGACTACAAGTGTGCACCACCACTCCCAGCTTTTTTCTTTTTTTTGGATAGAGACAGGGTCTCACTGTGTTGTCCAGACCGGTCTCTAGCTCCTGGCCTTAAGCAATCCTCCTGCATTAGCTTCTCAAATTGCTGGAATTTCAGGCATGAGCCACCATGCCTGGCCTGGGCTAGTCCTGTATTCTCTAGAGTTCTCTTTACTTTGTGCTAGCCAATCTCTCATTATGCTGTTCACCTGTTATAATGAATAATTCTCCATATTAAATTTTACCACTTTAAACTTTTGAGTGGTTTATGCTTCCTGATTGGACTCTGACTAATATGTTAGGAAGGGTCCCAGGAGATAAACCCACACAGATGGGATTTGGGCATAGGTTTGGTTTCCCAGGGGGCAGTGCTGAGCTCTTTGCCAGTAGGAAATGGGATGCTGGTGATTTCCAGGAAGTGACCTCACAATGACTCAAGCTACCACTTACTGTTGATTGTGATGAAATGCCAGCTGAGGCACATGCCTTGGGAGCTAAGTGGTTGCTGCCCTTGACCACTATGAAGACTGGTTTGGGAAGGGTCGCTTTGGATGCATTTGAGCAGGGGTCCCCAACCCCTGAGCCATGGAGCCGGAAGGAGCCACACAGCAGGAGGTGAGTGGTGTCGAGTGAGGGAGTGAGGGAAGCTTCGTCTCTATTTACAGCCACTCCCCTTTGCTCACATTCCCGCCTGAGCTCTACCTTCTCAGATGAGCAGCAGCATTAGATGCTCATAGGAGAACGCACCCTGTTGTGAACCGTGCATGTGAGGGATCTAGGTTGCGCTGTCCTTATGAGAATCTAATTTCTATTGATCTGTCACTTTCTCCCATCATGCTCAGGTGGGACCATCCAGTTTCAGGAAAACGAGCTTAACACGCCCACTGATTCTACATTATGGTGAGTTCTATAATTATTTTATTATATATTACAGTGTAATAATGGAAATGAAGTGCCTAATAAATGTAAATGTGCTTAAATCTTTTGGCCCAGCTCCTACCTCCCGGCAACCTCGCCAGGCCCAGAACTCTCTCCAGTCAGCCTCTACAGACCAAGCTCATGAGTCACAATGGCCTATTTAGGCCCGTACCCTACCTCACGGCAGTCTCCGCAGATGAGCCTACTGCCTCACAACAGCCTCCACAGGCACAGCTCCATCGTTACAATGGCCTCTTTAGACCCAGCTCCTGCCTCCCAGCCTTCTCTCCAGGCCCTGAACTTTCTCCGTAAGTTGAGGTAGCTGGGACTGTAGGTATACATGACGATACTTGGCTAATTTTTAAATTGTTTTGTAGACATGGGGTCTCACTTTGTTGGCCAGGCTGGTGTCAAACTAATGGCCTCAAGTGACCCTTCCACCCCTGCCTCCCATCCTAGAGGTATGTGCCACCACAAGGAGCCCTTGTTCAATTTTCTAAAGAAAAAATTTCTAAAGTAAGGCTGTGGGATGATGGCAGGAAGATAAAAGAAAAACAGAAGAATAAGTTAAAATGACTTATTCACACATATTCTTTTGACAGCAAGAAGAACTTTTAGTATATACATTCCTTACAAACAAACAAACGGCAGATAAACAATGTTGTATAGGAACTTCAACACACACTGTACAATATTCCCACTTTGCTGACATAAGTTATGGAAATTTCGTGGTTTACTTGAGTGTCGCTACCAGTATTTTGCTTCTCTGATGATTTTTATCAACTTCCTCATCTGTTAACTTCTCTCCAAGGTATGTCATGTCACGACATACTGCCGCTGCATGAACATGGCCAGTGTCTTCCTATTAAACATGTAGAATGCTTTCCTAATTTCTCTTTTTACTCTCTGTCTTTGTGTTTTGCATTTTCCTTACTTTTATTGTCAGAAACTCCAGAAAGTCAGTCGTACTAATTTATCACGATTTGCTTTATTAATTTATACTTTGCTTATATGGAATTTTGCCCAACAGACCTCATTACAATTTCTAACCTGTTTTATTTTTTTTTTTTTTTCTGAGACAGGGTCTCCCTCTGTTGTCCAAGGCTGGAGGGTAGTAGTGCTATCGCAGCTGACTGCAGCCTCAACCTTCCAGGCTGAAGCGATCCTCCCATCTCAACCTCCCACGTGGCTGAGACTACAGGTGCTTGCCACTATGCCCAACTAATATTTGGAATTTTCGTATACGTGGATTCCAGAGAGGTGACAGCGAAACGTGAGTAAGCATGGATTTTGGTATATGCAGAGATGGGGGGCTGGAACTAATTCTGTATACTGAGGGACGGCGACTGTATATGTTTTTACAATTACGCTGTAGGATACATACTGTTGCATAGCCTTGAAAATAATAATTTTTAATTGAGTGGAATAATAATAATAATATTGCTAAAAGTAGCAGCTGGCCAGGTGTGGTGGCTCACACTGGTAATTGCAACACTTTGGGAGGCTGAGGCAGGAGGATGGCTTGAGGCCAAGAGTTTGCGATAGGCCTTGGAAACAAAGGGGGAGTCACCATCCCTACCGAAAAAAACATGAATTAGCCTAGTGTGGTGGCATGTTCCTGTAGTCCCAGCTACTTGGGAGGCTGAGGTGGGAGGATCACTTGAGCCCAGGGAGGCTGAGACTGCAGTGAGTCATGATCAGGCCTCTGCACTCCAGCCTGGGTGACAGAGTGAGACCTTGTCTCAAAACAACAAAAAAGTAGCAGCTAACATCAACTGACCTTTTATACCAGGTGCCTATTGATATCATAGTTTAATTTCTTAGAACTGTTTCTTATTTCACTTACCAACTCTGTCTTCAGTTACTCCCAGATTTCTACTGTGTTTGTACAGATGACCTTTTGTTTAGATTGAATTGTCTCCCTAGAAGTAAGATTACTGTGAGTCATGGTGAATGGACATTGTCATTACCCTTGATGTAAATTGACAGGGTTTTGGGTGCCTCCCAGCTATACTCTTAGCACTTTGGGAGGCTAAGAGAGGAGGATTGCTTGAGGCCAAGAGTTGGAGGAGGCAGTATGGCAGTATGGTGAGACCCTGTCTCCATTATTTTAAAAAATTGACAGGCTTTACCCGGGAAGGCTTATACGCAATTTAAACACCCCTCATAGTATCAGAAAGTGCCCATTTCACTGCACCTTTGCCAGCACAGGGTATTATAATTTAGTAAGTCATTTTTTGTTTGATTATTTTAAATAGATAAAAGACCTCATGTTACTTTACTTGTCACATTTCAACATCTTTCCTCAGCTTATTGGCTCTATCTCTTTTCTGTCTGTAAATGGTTGTTGTTGTTTTTTTCTTTGAGACAGGGTCTTGCTCTGTCACCAGGCTGGACTGTAGTGGCATAATCATGCCTCACTGCAGCCTTGACCTCCCAGGCTCAAACTTCAGCATTCCGAGTAGCTGGGACTACAAGTGTGCACCACCACTCCCAGCTAACTTTTTTCTTCTTTTGGATAGAGACAGGGTCTCACTGTGTTGTCCAGACCGGTCTCTAGCTCCTGGCCTTAAGCAATCCTCCTGCATTAGCTTCTCAAATTGCTGGAATTTCAGGCATGAGCCACCATGCCTGGCCTGGGCTAGTCCTGTATTCTCTAGAGTTCTCTTTACTTTGTGCTAGCCAATCTCTCATTATGCTGTTCACCTGTTATAATGAATAATTCTCCATATTAAATTTTACCACTTTAAACTTTTGAGTGGTTTATGCTTCCTGATTGGACTCTGACTAATATGTTAGGAAGGGTCCCAGGAGATAAACCCACACAGATGGGATTTGGGCATAGGTTTGGTTTCCCAGGGGGCAATGCTGAGCTCTTTGCCAGTGGGAAAGGGGATGCTGGTGATTTCCAGGAAGTGACCTCACAATGACTCAAGCTACCACTTACTGTTGATTGTGATGAAATGCCAGCTGAGGCACATGCCTTGGGAGCTAAGTGGTTGCTGCCCTTGACCACTATTGAAGACTGGTGTGGGGAGGGTCGCTTTGGATGCACTTGAGCAGGGGTCCCCAATCCCTGAGCCATGGAGCCGTAGGGAGCCACACAGCAGGAGGTGAGTGGTGTCGAGTGAGGGAGTGAGGGAAGCTTCATCTGTATTTACAGCCACTCCCCTTTGCTCACATTCCCGCCTGAGCTCCACCTTCTCAGATGAGCAGCAGCATTAGATTCTCATAGGAGAACGCACCCTGTTGTGAACCGTGCATGTGAGGGATCTAGGTTGCGCTGTCCTTATGAGAATCTAATTTCTATTGATCTGTCACTTTCTCCCATCATGCTCAGGTGGGACCATCCAGTTTCAGGAAAACAAGCTTAACACGCCCACTGATTCTACATTATGGTGAGTTCTATAATTATTTTATTATATATTACAGTGTAATAATGGAAATGAAGTGCCTAATAAATGTAAATGTGCTTAAATCTTTTGGCCCAGCTCCTACCTCCCGGCAACCTCGCCAGGCCCAGAACTCTCTCCAGTCAGCCTCTACAGACCAAGCTCATGAGTCACAATGGCCTATTTAGGCCCGTACCCTACCTCACGGCAGTCTCCGCAGATGAGCCTACTGCCTCACAACAGCCTCCACAGGCACAGCTCCATCGTTACAATGGCCTCTTTAGACCCAGCTCCTGCCTCCCAGCCTTCTCTCCAGGCCCTGAACTTTCTCCGTAAGTTGAGGTAGCTGGGACTGTAGGTATACATGACGATACTTGGCTAATTTTTAAATTGTTTTGTAGACATGGGGTCTCACTTTGTTGGCCAGGCTGGTGTCAAACTAATGGCCTCAAGTGACCCTTCCACCCCTGCCTCCCATCCTAGAGGTATGTGCCACCACAAGGAGCACTTGTTCAATTTTCTAAAGAAAAAATTTCTAAAGTAAGGCTGTGGGATGATGGCAGGAAGATAAAAGAAAAACAGAAGAATAAGTTAAAATGACTTATTCACACATATTCTTTTGACAGCAAGAAGAACTTTTAGTATATACATTCCTTACAAACAAATGGCAGATAAACAATGTTGTATAGGAACTTCAACACACACTGTACAATATTCCCACTTTGCTGACATAAGTTATGGAAATTTCGTGGTTTACTTGAGTGTCGCTACCAGTATTTTGCTTCTCTGATGATTTTTATCAACTTCCTCATCTGTTAACTTCTCTCCAAGGTATGTCATGTCACGACATACTGCCGTTGCACGAACACGGCCAGTGTCTTCCTATTAAACATGTAGAATGCTTTCCTAATTTCTCTTTTTACTCTCTTTGTGTTCTGCATTTTCCTTACTTTTATTGTCAGAAACTCCAGAAAGTCAATCGTACTAATTTATCACGATTTGCTTTATTTATTTATACTTTGCTTATATGGAATTTTGCCCAACAGACCTCATTACAATTTCTAACCTGTTTTATTTTGTTTTTTTTTTTCTGAGACAGGGTCTCCCTCTGTTGTCCAAGGCTGGAGGGTAGTAGTGCTATCGCAGCTGACTGCAGCCTCAACCTTCCAGGCTGAAGCGATCCTCCCACCTCAACCTCCCACGTGGCTGAGACTACAGGTGCTTGCCACTATGTCCAACTAATATTTGGAATTTTCGTATACGTGGATTCCAGAGAGGTGACAGCGAAACGTGAGTAAGCATGGATTTTGGTATATGCAGAGATGGGGGGCTGGAACTAATTCTGTATACTGAGGGACGGCGACTGTATATGTTTTTACAATTATGCTGTAGGAAACATACTGTTGCATAGCCTTGAAAATAATAATTTTTAATTGAGTGGAATAATAATAATAATATTGCTAAAAGTAGCAGCTGGCCAGGTGTGGTGGCTCACACTGGTAATTGCAACACTTTGGGAGGCTGAGGCAGGAGGATGGCTTGAGGCCAAGAGTTTGCGATAGGCCTTGGAAACAAAGGGGGAGTCACCATCCCTACCGAAAAAAACATGAATTAGCCTAGTGTGGTGGCATGTTCCTGTAGTCCCAGCTACTTGGGAGGCTGAGGTGGGAGGATCACTTGAGCCCAGGGAGGCTGAGACTGCAGTGAGTCATGATCAGGCCTCTGCACTCCAGCCTGGGTGACAGAGTGAGACCTTGTCTCAAAACAACAAAAAAGTAGCAGCTAACATCAACTGACCTTTTATACCAGGTGCCTATTGATATCATAGTTTAATTTCTTAGAACTGTTTCTTATTTCACTTACCAACTCTGTCTTCAGTTACTCCCAGATTTCTACTGTGTTTGTACAGATGACCTTTTGTTTAGATTGAATTGTCTCCCTAGAAGTAAGATTACTGTGAGTCATGGTGAATGGACATTGTCATTACCCTTGATGTAAATTGACAGGGTTTTGGGTGCCTCCCAGCTATACTCTTAGCACTTTGGGAGGCTAAGAGAGGAGGATTGCTTGAGGCCAAGAGTTGGAGGAGGCAGTATGGCAGTATGGTGAGACCCTGTCTCCATTATTTTAAAAAATTGACAGGCTTTACCCGGGAAGGCTTATACGCAATTTAAACACCCCTCATAGTATCAGAAAGTGCCCATTTCACTGCACCTTTGCCAGCACAGGGTATTATAATTTAGTAAGTCATTTTTTGTTTGATTATTTTAAATAGATAAAAGACCTCATGTTACTTTACTTGTCACATTTCAACATCTTTCCTCAGCTTATTGGCTCTATCTCTTTTCTGTCTGTAAATGGTTGTTGTTGTTTTTTTCTTTGAGACAGGGTCTTGCTCTGTCACCAGGCTGGACTGTAGTGGCATAATCATGCCTCACTGCAGCCTTGACCTCCCAGGCTCAAACTTCAGCATTCCGAGTAGCTGGGACTACAAGTGTGCACCACCACTCCCAGCTAACTTTTTTCTTCTTTTGGATAGAGACAGGGTCTCACTGTGTTGTCCAGACCGGTCTCTAGCTCCTGGCCTTAAGCAATCCTCCTGCATTAGCTTCTCAAATTGCTGGAATTTCAGGCATGAGCCACCATGCCTGGCCTGGGCTAGTCCTGTATTCTCTAGAGTTCTCTTTACTTTGTGCTAGCCAATCTCTCATTATGCTGTTCACCTGTTATAATGAATAATTCTCCATATTAAATTTTACCACTTTAAACTTTTGAGTGGTTTATGCTTCCTGATTGGACTCTGACTAATATGTTAGGAAGGGTCCCAGGAGATAAACCCACACAGATGGGATTTGGGCATAGGTTTGGTTTCCCAGGGGGCAGTGCTGAGCTCTTTGCCAGTAGGAAATGGGATGCTGGTGATTTCCAGGAAGTGACCTCACAATGACTCAAGCTACCACTTACTGTTGATTGTGATGAAATGCCAGCTGAGGCACATGCCTTGGGAGCTAAGTGGTTGCTGCCCTTGACCACTATTGAAGACTGGTGTGGGGAGGGTCGCTTTGGATGCACTTGAGCAGGGGTCCCCAATCCCTGAGCCATGGAGCCGTAGGGAGCCACACAGCAGGAGGTGAGTGGTGTCGAGTGAGGGAGTGAGGGAAGCTTCATCTGTATTTACAGCCACTCCCCTTTGCTCACATTCCCGCCTGAGCTCCACCTTCTCAGATGAGCAGCAGCATTAGATTCTCATAGGAGAACGCACCCTGTTGTGAACTGTGCATGTGAGGGATCTAGGTTGCGCTGTCCTTATGAGAATCTAATACCTATTGATCTGTTACTTTCTCCCATCACGCTCAGGTGGGATCATCCAGTTTCAGGAAAACAAGCTTAACACGCCCACTGATTCTACATTATGGTGAGTTCTATAATTATTTTATTATATATTGGATATATGATAAATATATATATTTATTATATATATTAATATATTAAATATATTATTATAATGGAATAAAGTGCCTAATAAATGTAAATGTGCTTAAATCTTTTGGCCCAGCTCCTACATCCCGGCAGCCTCTCCAGGCCCAGAACTTTCTCCAGTCAGCCTCTACAGACCAAGCTCATGAGTCACAATGGCCTATTTAGGCCCATACCCTACCTCACGGCAGTCTCCGCAGATGAGCCTACTGCCTCACAACAGCCTCCACAGGCACAGCTCCATCGTCACAATGGCCTCTTTAGACCCAGCTCCTGCGTCCCAGCCTTCTCTCCAGGCCCTGAGCTTTCTCAAATCGACCTCACCAGGCCCAGCTCCTGCATCTTGGCCCCTCCAGGCCCAGCGTGTGCCTCCCGTCAGCCTCTACAGTCCCAACATCTGCCTCACAGTAGATTCTTCAGGCCCAGCATCTGCCTCACTGTGGACCCCCCAAGCCAAGCTCCCAAACTTTCAGCAGCTTCTACACACCCAGCTCCCGCCTGCCAGTGGCCTCTTCAGGCCCATGGGGCTCATTCCTCACAACAGCCTTTCCAGGCCCAGTTTTTCCCTTCCGGCGGCCTCTCCGGGCTGAGAACCTCCTCAAGTCGGCCTCTCCAGACCCACTTGCACCCTCCGGGCGTCCTCTCCGGGCCAAGCTCCTCTTCCTGGCTGCGTTTCCAGGCCCGACTCCTGCCTCTCAACAACCTCTTTGGACTCAGTGCCTACCCATCTCCTGGCGTCCTTGGTCGGCCCACAGCTTCCTCAAGCCAAGCTCCCCAGGCCCAGGTCAGGCCTCACGGTGGCCTCTCCAGGATGAGCTCCTGCCCTCCGATGGCACCTACAGGCCCCAAATGGTCTCCGGTCGGTGGGCTCCTCCACACCAAGCTTGGGCCTCCCGGCGACCTCTGCAGGCCCAAGTTGTCCTGAAGTCGGCATCTCCCGGCCCTGCCTCCCAGCAAGTAAGCAAGCTCTTTTGGCTCAACTCCTGCCCAGCTCCCAACCGCCTTTGTAGGTCCCGAACTTTCTCCAGCCAAGTTCTTCGGGCCTAATTCCTGCCGCCCGGTGGCCTGTACGGGCCCAGCAATGGTTGGGAACGGCCTCTGCAGGTCCCGCTCTTGCCTCCCAGGGGCCTCTCCAGGCCCAGCTCTTGCCCCCACGGCGGCCTCCCGGGCCCAAGTCCCTGCCTGCCTCCCAGCAGCCCGCATGCGGCCCAGCTCCTCCCTCACGGTGGCCTGTTGATGCCCATGCCTCTGGTACCCTGCCCAGAGGCATGAGCCCCTGCCACACACTGGCTCCTCCCACGCTGAGAGAGGTCAGCGTGAGCCCTTGCCTCACACCGGCCCCTCCCACGCTGAGAGAGGTCAGCGTGAGCCCTTGCCTCACACCGGCCCCTCCCACGTTGAGAGAGGTCAGCGTGAGCCCCTTGCCTCACACCGGCCCCTCCCACGCTGAGAGAGGTCAGCGTGAGCCCTTGCCTCACACCGGCCCCTCCCACGCTGAGAGAGGTCGGCGTGAGCCCCTTGCCTCACACCGGCCCCTCCCACGCTGAGAGAGGTCGGCGTGAGCCCCTTGCCTCACACCGGCCCCTCCCACGCTGAGAGAGGTCGGCGTGAGCCCCTTGCCTCACACCGGCCCCTCCCACGCTGAGAGAGGTCGGCGTGAGCCCCTTGCCTCACACCGGCCCCTCCCACGCTGAGAGAGGTCGGCGTGAGCCCCTTGCCTCACACCGGCCCCTCCCACGCTGAGAGAGGTCAACATGAGCCCCTTGCCTCACACAGGCCCCTCCCACTCTGACAGGGGTCAGCATGAGCCCCTTGCCTCACACCGGCCCCTCTCATGCTGACAGAGGTCCGCGGGAGCCCCTAGCCTCACACCGGCCCCTCCCAGGCTGACAGAGGTCAGCCTGAGCCCCTAGCCTCACACCGGCCCCTCCCACACTGACAGAAGTCCATGGGAGCCCCTTGCCTCACACTGGCCCCTCCCACGCTGAGAGAGGTCAGCGTGAGCCCTTGCCTCACACTGGCCCCTCCCACGTAGAGAGAGGTCAGCGTGAGCCCCTTGCCTCACACTGGCCCCTCCCAGGCTGACAGAGGTCAGCCTGAGCCCCTAGCCTCACACCGGCCCCTCCCAGGCTGACAGAGGTCAGCCTGAGCCCCTAGCCTCACACCGGCCCCTCCCACACTGACAGAGGTCCATGGGAGCCCCTTGCCTCACACTGGCCCCTCCCACGCTGAGAGAGGTCAGCGTGAGCCCTTGCCTCACACTGGCCCCTCCCACGTTGAGAGAGGTCAGCGTGAGCCCCTTGCCTCACACCGGCCCCTCCCACGCTGAGAGAGGTCAGCGTGAGCCCTTGCCTCACACTGGCCCCTCCCACGCTGAGAGAGGTCAGCGTGAGCCCCTTGCCTCACACCGGCCCCTCCCACGCTGAGAGAGGTCAGCGTGAGCCCTTGCCTCACACTGGCCCCTCCCACGCTGAGAGAGGTCAGCGTGAGCCCCTTGCCTCACACCGGCCCCTCCCACGCTGAGAGAGGTCAGCGTGAGCCCTTGCCTCACACTGGCCCCTCCCACGCTGAGAGAGGTCGGCGTGAGCCCCTTGCCTCACACCGGCCCCTCCCACGCTGAGAGAGGTCGGCGTGAGCCCTTGCCTCACACCGGCCCCTCCCACGCTGAGAGAGGTCAGCGTGAGCCCCTGCCTCAACAGGCCACCGTGAGGGAGGAGCAGGGTCGCACGTGGGCTGCTGGGAGGCAGGCAGGGACTTGGGCCTGGGAGGTCGCGGTGGGGCGAGAGCTGGGCCTGGAGACACCCCTGGGAGGCAACAGCGGGGCCTACAGACTCTGTTCTCCAGCCGGAGCTGGGACTGTTCAGGTACTGGGAGGCGGGATGTGGGTCTGAAGAGCTTGGTTGCAGAAACTTCGGGGTCTACAAACGCAGGCGGGAGCTGAGCCAAAAAAGCTTGTTTGCTGGGAGGCGGGAGATGCAGCCAGGAGAAACAGCTGTGCCTGCAGAGGCCGCCATGCGGGAGGCGGAGGCCGGGCCTCCTCAAATCGGCCTCTCCAGACCCACTTGCAGCCTCCCGGCATCCTCTCCGGGCCCAGCTCTTCCTCCCGGCTGCGTCTCCAGGCCTGACTCTGGCCTCCCAACAACGTCTTTGGACTCAGCTCCTGCCCAGCTCCCAGCAGGCCCAAGCCGTCGTCAAGTCGGCCTGGAATTGGGCCTGGAAGAGCAGCAAGTCGGCCTCCCCGGGCCCAGCTCCGGCCTCTCCAGGTGCAAAACTTCCTCGAGTCAGCCTCTCCAGGCCCAGCTCCTCCTGCCTCCCAGTGGCCTCTTTCAGCCCAGACCAGCTCATGGCTCTTGGCGGCCTTCCCAAGCCCCGCTTTTGACTTTTGGTGGCCTCTTCAGGCCCAGAACTTGACCTCCAGTGGGCCTTTGCAGGCCCGGCCTCCTGCTTCTCGAAGGCCTGCACGGGCCTGGACTCACAGCGGACTCACAGCGGACTCTCCATGCCCAGCTAGCTCTTGCCTCATTGCGGCCTTCCGAGTCCAGAGCTCCTGCCTCTCGGCCGCTTCGGCAGGCCCAGCTCCCGCCTGCCAGTGGCCTCTTTAGGCCCAGCTCATTCCTCACAACGGCCTTCCCAGGCCCCGTTTTTCCCTTCCGGCAGCCTCTTGGCCTCTAATTTGTTTATCTTTTGTGTATAAATCCCAAAATATTGAATTTTGGAATATTTCCACCATTATGTAAATATTTTGGTAGGTGATTTATTTGGGGTGAGTTTCTGCACCAAGCCCGAATTTTTTATTTTATTTTCCTTATTATTTGGTGTTAAACAGGTTTAATGACGGTCATGGCAACTTTTTGGCACAATGAAAAATATCGCCCATGATCAACGTGTTCTGTTCTGGGGAAGGGGGCAAAGGCAGGGTGAATCACTTTCTTAAAAAGTATAGCTCAAGTTGGGAGTGCAGAGGGAATGGGGAGAAAACCCTCCCGCTGCCTGTGTCGAAGTGCAGGAGCCCCCACCCCCATACTCACCTGAGTCCAGCCCCTCTGGGGAAAGAAGGGGTGCATGAACTCCCCCTAGTCCACAGGCACCTCCCTGTGGCCCAAGGCCCTCTTCACACTCCGTCTTGTAGCCCCAACAGGAGCTATTTTCCGAAAAGTGAAAAGCTCTGAAGGTCCCACAATTCATGGTACGTACAGGGGCTCGGAGGAGGGAAACTGCCCAGCTTTCCCCCGGCACAGCTGCAGGGGTAGGGGGTATAGATAAGAGGAGCAGGCCTTGGCCAGGCGTGGTGGCTCACGCCTGTAATCCCAGCACTTTGGGAGGTGGAGGCAGGCGGATCACGATGTCAGGAGATCGAAATCAGCCTGGCCAAGATGATGAAGCCCCGTCTGTACTAAAAATACAAAAATTAGCCGGACGTGGTAGCGTGCACCTGTAATCCTAGCTACCCGGAAGGCTGAGGCAGGAGAATGGCGTGAACCCGGCAGGAAGAGGTTGCAGTGAGCCAAGATCGCACCACTGCACTCCAGCCTGGGCGACAGAGCAAGACTCCGTCTCAAAAAAAAAAAAAAAAAAAAAAAAAAAAAAAAAGAGGCAGGCCTTATTCCGTCCCAAACTGAAAGGATTAAATGGCTTTACCTGGGAGAAGATAACCATCCTGCCCTCCATTGCTACCCCCACATACTGTCCATGTTCTCAGGGGGTACTGTGAGTCCTGGGATCTTCTTTGGGGTCACCCACCTGCCTGTGGTAGTTATGGAGACCCCCAGGTGTTGAGGCAGGGCTGGGGTGTCCCCTTCCAGCCAGGCTGTCAAGGCCCCAACTCTGGGGCAGAGGCAGTGGCAGGGCAGCCAGGGTTGCAACAGAGCCTGAGCAGGGTGAGGTGGGGTTAGGCAGGGCTGGGAGTCAGGGCAGGGGCAGCAGCAGTGGACCCGCTATGCACACATCTTCTTCTCCAAGGTTTGTGTGCAGAACCTCCTGCCCATGCTGCCCCAGCAGCTTCAGTTGGCACCTGCCCCAGTCCAGCCTCTGGGACCCATGCAGCAGCTCCCAGCGGCCCTGCACCCACCACCAGCATCCGTTTCACCTGCAGTTGAAGATCCGTGAGGTGCCCAGAAGATCATGCAGTCATCAGTCCCACGGAGCAGCCCTCGAGGCTGAGGCTCCTCCCACTGGACCGCCCCCCAACTGGCACCACTGCTGCCCCTGCCCCTACTCTCAGCCTCACGTGACTCTCGGGCAGAGGCAGTGGTGGGGCAGCCAGGGCAGCGTCAAGAGTCTGAGCCAGGTGAGGTGCAGTCAGGACCCCCACGGGCTGGGAGTCAGGGCAGGGGCAGAACAAACCTTGGAGGGGAAGATGTGTGCATAGTGGGCCTGGAGGGCGGCTGTGGCCTAGTGGATGGGAAGAAGCAGTGGGCCTGGAAGAGCTGCATGATCAGGGCCGGCACTGGTCCAGGGCGCGTGCAGTGAAGAGGACAGCACCTTCTCGGTCTCCGGTTCCCTGAGCCTGTCCTCGGCTTCTCCACCTGTACAGGCAAAGGGGAAGCTGTCCGCATCACACATGGCACACTTGGGGGTGTTGGGCTTTGGGCTGCAGCTGGAGCATCTTCTCATCTTGCATTTGGGCATGGTGGGGTCCTCCAGTGTGGGATCCATGTCCGTGGTGTTCCCTTTGCCCCGACCCCGAAAGCCCAGTCAGTTTCTCTTCAGGCTCTGCCCCCCGGGTGGCTCAGCCCAGCTCCTGCCTAGGAAAGCCTTAGTGTTGGGAGGGACCCTGATGACTGAGGAGCCTGGTAGCTCCAGGTCGCCCACACTTTCAGGTCTCTTGCACCAGAAGGTGGCAGGATCCATTGGGAGGAAACAGGTGACCTTGGAAGGCGTCCCTGGGTCCCCATCCCCAGGGGTAGGGGCCATAGGGGGCCCACTCTGCTGCCTTGACCATACTCCTGGGCTTTGAAGGCTCCTGGGCCCAGTAAGAAGGAGGTGGGTGCCAAGGTTGAGGAGGAAGCATCCGAGTATGTGTTGGAGGAGGACAGGGTGGGACCATAGACTTTGCCAAAAGCTGCAGGTGGATCGGGGGACCCTGGGGGCTCAGGATCCAGCAAGGGGTGGCAGGAGTAAAGGAGGAAGGAATGACAGGTGCAAATACCTTCCCACCAAAGCCCTTGTTGCCCTCTGGCTCCTCCCCAGAGTTGTCCCCGCTCTCAGTCGGTCACCCACTCCTTGAACTTGAGATCTGTGTCAGTGGTGCTAAAGCCATCATCAGCAATGACATCATCACCCCCTCCTCCTCATGGATGACCGTGTGCTCCTCGTCACTCGCTATGTCCTCACTGGCCATGTGCTGGGAATGAGCAGCTCAGGTGGGCAGCAGCAGGGCTGCCCACTGGTCACCTCCCTCACCAGGGGCTGCAAAGTGGCCTGGAGCTCCATACTGAGTAGAAGGCTTTGGGCCAGAGTATGATGCAGTGCCAGACACCACCTATGTCAGTTCCTGTAGTGCCTCATGGTCTATTTCCCTGCCATCCAGGCTGTGTACCCCCCTGTGGGAGAAGGCTTGGGCCAGGCTGAGCCAGGTTCCCTGACTGTGTGCAGCCGTTCTCCCCCACAGAAGCTGCTCCTTGGTATCCGAGATCTGGAGTGTTTGAGCTGCAACTGACAGGAGTTCAGAGGACACCCCAGGGGCAGTGGCAGTGCCTGTCTCTGATATGCTCCGCTCCCACGAGCCCTTGTTACACTCCTGCTAGCCCCTGGCTTGTGGGCTTGGCCTCTGAGCTGGACTTCTTTCGGTCCTTGTTGCAACTGGGCCACCTTCACCTGGAAGGCCAGGTCATGGTATTTCTGCGTCTCATTGGGCCCCAGGGTGTACCACCACTCGCTCAGCATCTGGCTGACGGTCCGGATATCCTGGTTGGAGTGACCCTGGTGCGCCCTGCCAGGGCCTGGTGCCGCTTGCTGAAGATCATGACCGCCACTCATGGGCCACTGGATGTGGTCCTTGTCCCATTTGTTGGGGCTGCGTCCATCCTTCTCAGAAGATGAGTCCTGTTCCTTGCGCAGGGCACTGAGGGACTGGGCCTGACATCATCTGAGTGGTAGAGGCAACTGGGTGTCAGGAGACATGATGGAGAGGAAAGCATCATCATGGTCACTCTCTGTCTCACTGTCCAGCAGGGACTCCCCTGAGGGGCCCAGGGCTCCTCCTCCATGGTGGGAGGTGAGCTTTTACGAGGTTCCACCACCCCCAAAGTGTGTGGGGTTGCGGGCCTTGGGCTTTCAGGGCAGGTGGCTCCAGGGGGCCGCCCAGGGTCAACACTCCCTGTCCCACCTGGTGGATGCTCATGAGCAACAGCTGCCAACTTGGCAGGTTGTTTTCTCTGGTTGGAGGCCACTGAGTGACTGGCAGGTTGCTGGGCCTCGTGTGGCTGCAGGGAGGGGTCAGGAAGGGGATGGAGTACCAGGGGAACACGGCCACAGAGTGACCTTCCACATTCCTCCACACGAACATGCTGACGCCACGGGAGGCCTCACTGAACGCAGGCCTGGGGGCCGAGTACTTGGTCTGGGCAGGGGGTTCCTGGCAGGGGCTCATACCTCGCCCCCTCCTCAGCCAAGGTGGCTTGGGCCCAGAGAAGGGGGGGTTGGAGAGGAGCAGAAGGCCAGGCCTCAAGTTTTGTTTTTTTTTGTTTTTGAAATGTAGTTTGACTCTTGTCACCCAGGCTGGAGTGCAGTGGCACGATCTCAGCGGCCTTCATACCTGGCTAATTTTTTGTATTTTTACTGGAGGTGGGGTTTTGCCATGTTGGCCAGGCTGGTCTTGACCTCCCGACCTCAGGTGATCCACCCACCTCAGCCTCCCAAAATGGGATTACAGGCATGAGCCACTGCTCCCAACTTCATTCATTTTTACTTGAAAAACTCCGTTAAGCATTTTTTTAAGGTAGACCTAGTGGTCCTGAATGCCCTCAGCTTTGTTTGTCGAGGAAGCACGTTATTTCTTTTTTCTTTCTGAAGGACAGCTTTGTCAGACTAGTATTAGTTGCTGGCAGTTTTTTTCTTTCAGCACTTTGAATGTATTATTCGATTCTGTCCTGACCTGCAAAGTTTCTTTAACTTTTGACTATTTGATTATATTGTGACTTGGTGAGTATCTATTTGGTTTGAACCTCTTTAGGAATCTTTAAGCTTCATGGATTTAGATGTCTAAATCTTTCCCATGATTTAGGCAGTTTTCAGCCATTCTTTAAATAAGCTTTCTTCTCCTTTCTCTACTTTCCTTCTCAAACTCCCATAACCTGACAATGGTTTGCCTAATGGTGTCTTGTTGGCTTTCTTTTCTCTGTCTTTTTTTCTTTTTTTCTTTTTTTTTGACACAGAGTCATGCTGTGTCACCCAGGCTGGAGTGCAATGTGTGGTCTCGGCTCACTAGGGTTAGGGTTAGGGTTAGGGTTAGGGTTAGGGACCTGGCTGGCCTTGCTTCAGGTCTCTCTCTTGTCAATGTAGCCCCATTCTGCTGTAGAAGTATCTTCCTAAACTACGCTGGTGGTTCTTTATCTGCAGCACAAAATCCAAACTCTTGTAGCATGGCAAACAGGGCATGATTTGGTTCCTACCTCCCTTGCTGGCCTCGTCTACTTCCCTGGTTGCTCATAATACAAACTGCCTGTTAACTCTGAGGATTCCATTGCACTGTTATTGCTCAATGCCTTTGCATATGCTGTTCTTTGTGCCTAGACAGGCCTCCTTCCCCAGGTCTATCTGGAAAACCCCTATTCATCCTGCAAGACCCAACTCAAGTGTTGCCTCTTTCTGGAAGCTTTTCTTGCTGTCACTGCAGCTTGAACGTACATGTGTTATTGCAGTTACCCCTGTGGCTCCGCTATAGCAGAGACTGTGCTTAGCCCACAGGTTCACCTAGTATTTGTAGTAGTAGGTGCTTGTTAAACAGGGTTGAATAAAGGTAGCTTCTCCTATGTGAGAGGAAATGTAGTGAAAGCAAGTAGAGCAATTTTTAGGAAAACAGTATTCCCAGCTTTAGTTTGTGAGTCTAGACTCTCAGGAGTTTCTTACTGTGAAAATCAGTCATCATTTTATCTGTGTGGATTTACGAAGTCAATATATTAAACAGTTTAACAATAGTTAACATATATCTGGTGCCAACCAGTGTGCCAGGAACTTTGCATTCACCATCTCACTTAGTCCTGCAGATGAGGAAACAGAGGCTCAGAGGAGAATTAATTTTCCCAAGGTCACGGCCAGGTGCAGTGGCTCATGCCTATAATCCCAGAACTTTGGGAGGCTGAGGCAGGTGGATCAGCTGAGGTCAGGAGTTCAAGACCAGCCTGGCCAACATGGTGAAACCCCATCTCTACTAAAAATACAAAAATTAGCCAGGCATGATAGTATGCACCTGTAATCCCAGCTACTTGGGAGGCTGAGGTAGAAGAATCACTTGAACCCAGGAGGCAGAGCTTGTAGTGAGCCGAGATCAGGCCACTGCACTCCAGCCTGGGCGACAGAGTGAGACTCCTTCTCAAAAAAAAAAAAAAAAAAAAAATTCCTGAGATTACAAAACTGGTAAATAGTAGAATTGTTACAATGCTATTCTGCTTCTTCCAGAGATTTAGTTAACAATCATTAGGATATGCAGTATGTGTCTAGGATGAAACACTCTAGGTAATGTAAATGAGTGAAGCACTCTGGCCATGAGGCAAGGAGGGGTAGAAAGTGTGGCAACCAGTTACAGGTTAAAGAAGTTGGCCAAGACAATGCCAGCTGATAGCCCCAACATGTTATTGTGAACAATTTTAAACATAAAGAAAAGTTGGGCCTGGCGCAGTGGCTCACGCCTGTAATCCCAATACTTTGGGAGGCCGAGGTGGGTGGATCGCCTGAGGTCAGTAGTTTGAGACCAGCCTGACCAACATGGAGAAACGCTCTCTATTAAAAATACAAAAAATTAGCCAGGTGTGGTGGCTCATGCCTGTAATCCCAACTACTCGGGAGGCTGAGGCAGGAGAATTGCTTGAACCCGGGAGGCAGAGGTTGCAGTGAGCTGAGATCACGCCATCGCACTCCAGCCTGGGCAACAAGAGTGAGGCTCCCTCTCAAAAAAAAAAAAGAGAAAAGAAAAGTTGACAGAATTTCACTGTCTACTTGTACATCTACTACCTAGATTCTGCCATTAACATTTTACCTGCTTTATCTCATATTTATCCATTATCCATCCCTATAGCCATTAATCTATTCTTTTGGATGTGTTTCAAAGTAACTGTGGACACCAGTATACTTCTCCCTAAATACATCAGTGTGTACATCATTGATTAGAGATCAATATTTGTTTATAGTTTTTTTTTTTTTTTTTGAGATGGAGTTTCTGTTGCCCACACTGGAGTGCAGTTGTGCGATCTTGGCTCACTGCAACCTCCGCCTCCCAGATTCAAGTGATTCTCCTGCCTCAGCCTCCCAAGTAGCTGGGATTACAGGCATGCACCACCATGCACTGCTAATTTTTGTATTTTTAGTAGAGACGGGGCTTCACCATGTTGGCCAGGCTGGTCTCAAACTCCTGACCTCAGGTGATCCTCCTACCTTGGCCTCCTAAAGTGCTAGGATTACAGGCGTGAGCCACTGCACCTGGCCTTTAGTGTTTTCTTTTGACGTAAAATTTGTAGACAATGAAGTGCACAAATCTTAAGTGTATATTCACTAAGTTTCAACTAATAGGTGCCCCTGTATAATCCCAATGCCCATCAAAATAGAAAACATTACCATCATTCCTAAAAATCCTCTCATGTCCCCCCATGGCTGGTTTGTCTCTGCCTCCATCCTCCCAGAGGTAACTTCTGCTCTGATTATTTTCAGATTAGTTTCACCTGTTCTAGAACTTCATAGAAGTGGAAGGCTTCTTTTACTCAGTGTAATGTTTTTAAGATACATCATGTTGTGGAGTGTATCAGTAATTCAGTCCTTTTTATTGATGAGAATGATTCCATTGTATGACTATTCCACTGTATGTTTAGCCATTCTCCTATTGATGGACACCTGGACTGTTTCTAGTTTTTGGCAATTATCAATAAAGCTATTAATATTTTTGTGAACATATTATTTTCATTTCTCTTGGGCATATTCCTAGGAGTGGGATTGCTGGGTCAGAAAGTAGAAGAAACTGCCAGACCTTTTACCAAAGTGTTTGCACCATTTTACATTCCCACTAATTATATGTGAGGATTCCAGCTGTACTACAACCCACTAATAGTCGATATTATCATGCTTTTGTATTTTTAGTCATTCTGGTGATGTTTGATTGTGTAATGAGATTTCTTTTCTTTTTCTTTCTTTTTTTTTCTTTTCAGATAGAATCTCACTTTCACCCAGGCTGGGTCTCAGCTCACTGCAACCTCTGCCTACGAGGCTCAAACAATTCTCCCACCTCAGCCTCTTGAGTAGTTGGGACTATAGGTGCATACCAGCACGCCTGGCTAATTTTTGCATTTTTTGTAGAGACGGGGTTTCGCCAGGCTGCCCAGGCTGGTCTCAAACTCCTGGCCTCAAGTGATCCACCCGCCTTGGCCTCCCAAAGTGCTTGGATTACAGGCGTGAGCCACTGTGTCTGGCCCACATTGTTGATAAAACCTTCCTTTCCCTCACTGGATTGCTTTGGAACTTCTGTTGAAAATCAAGTGATGGTGTAAGTGTGGCTCTATTTCTAGGATTTCTTTTACATTCTAGGTTTAGCTGAGTTTTGCCATGAGCTCAGTGTTGTCAAATCTTCAATTTTTTTTTTTTTTTAGATGGAGTTTTGCTTTTGTCTCCCAGGCTGGAGTGCAATGGTATGATCTCGGCTCACTGCAACCTCCGCCTCCCGGGTTCAAGTGATTCTCCTGCCTCAGCCTCCTGAGTAGCTGGGATTACATGTGCATGCCACCATGTCCAGTAAATTTTCATAATTTTAGTGGAGACAGGGTTTCACCATGTTGGCCAGGCTGGTCTTGAACTCCTGACCTCAGGTGATCCACCCGCCTTGGCCTCCCAAAGAGCTGGGATTACAGGCGTGAGCCATGGCGCCCAGCCCAGATCTTCAAAATTTTAAAGGAGAGTGTATAAATCCAGATGTTTTTAAATGTGAAAAAGCCTCAAGGTTTAAAAGTTGGAAACCAATTCTAATTTAAACAAACAAGGAAACCAATCCCAGGCAGTCAAAGAAACTCATCTGCAGGCTGAACTAGATGTGTGGCATTGGAACAGGGAGAGGTAGTTTCAGCAGGAGTCTGGATACACGTGTGTATATATATGTATATAAAATTATTTTTTGAGACAAGGTTTTGGTCTGTTGCCCAGGCTGGAGTGCAGTGGTGTGATCATGGCTCATTGCATCCTTGACCTCCTGGGCTTGAGCAATCCTCCCACCTCAGCCTCCTGAGTAGCTGGGACCACAGGTGTGTTCCACCACACCTGGCTAATTTTGAAAATTGCTTTGTAGAGGTATGAGATTCCACTGTGTTGCCCAGGCTGGTCTTGAATGCCTGGGCTCAAACGATCCTCCTGCCTCGACCTCCTAAAGTGCTGGAATTACAGGGGTGAGCCACTGTGCCCAGCCTGGATATATGTATATTAAAGTATAAATCAAGGGTCTTATTTTAATTGAAAAGTAATGGGAGTGTTCTCAGGGCAAGTAGGTGGGTTCCAGTGGTCAGTGAAAGTCAATAAGAATTCACTGCAAGGGTGAAATTAAAGCCTGTAGGTCAAGGTTTCCTTGGTGCCTAGGAAAGTGGAGGAGCACATTTGTGAAGCTATTAGAATCGCATTTAGAAACCTTAAGGACAGGAAGGGCTAAGGGGAGGCACTGAGTGGAGGCAGTTGACAAACCAGTGACAGGAAAGACACAGGGCCAAGAGAGCCCAAAGTGAGCTGATTTGGAGAATCTGGAGCAGAGGGAATAAAGAGAATCGCAGGTCTGTAAACCCAGGGCCCAGAAGGATGCTCCCTGGAATTGGCTGAAGGCTTCCTTGGCTCTGTGGATGGAAATTGAGACAGAGCAGCCAGAAGACATACAACTGCACATGCCAGAGCTTAGAGCAGGTTCTCAGCTGCACCACAGGCCTCTTGCCACCATGGTTGAATTATGACTGTTTAACATTTTAAAATTATTTTTTAAACATTGAAAATACGTAATGGGAACTATGTCACATGTTTCAAAAAAAAAAAAAATTAAAAGCTATTCACAAGGAGTCTTCTTCCCACCTGTCTCCCATCTGCCCAGTTTCCATCTAGAAACCCTCCATCCTCCAGCCCCCTGGTCACCATTTGTGAGGTTTATTTTTACTGCAACCATGGATACCGCTTTGGCAGCCGAGTCCATCAGACAGAATGTTGACTATGCAGGTTGGGCCATATTGGGTAGAGCTTGGTACGGCTGGCCACGTGTAAGAGAAAATAAGCAAGCCTGCATCAAACACAGATAAAAGTTTGTTAGAACTTGCTAGAGCCTTGACTCATGAATATGTAAGGAAGTGTTATCAGGGCAGGAAATCTTTCTGGTTAAACTGTGACATGGTGCTTGCTATGGACTCAAAATGTTTGTGTCTTCACCAAGTTTATATGTTGAAGTCCTAACCCCTGTTGTGATGGTATTTGGAGGTGGGGCCTTTGGAGAGGTGATAGATTATGAGGGTAGGGCCCCCGTGTGGAATTAGTGTCCTCATAAGAACAGGAAGAGACCAGACCTCTCTTTCTTTCTCTCCACCACATGAGGACACATTGAGAAGGCAGCCATCTGCAAGCCAGGAGGGTGCCCTCATCATAACCCGACCATGCTGGCACCCTGATCTGGGGCTTCTAGTCTCCAGGACTGTGAGAAACACATTTCTGTTGTTGAGATCACCAGTATTTTGTTATGGCAGCCCAAGCTGGAGGGCCAAAACACTGTGAAACGATCTTCAGTTCTCAGAAACTTGCTTTCTGTATACCTTTTAATCCCTTGGCCAGTAAGTCCAAATGTGCTGTATTTGAAAGTGTGAGTTCACTCAGAGAGGCTGAGAACCTTCTGGAGGAAGGGTCTGTGGGCTGGAAATGGGGGTTGACCATGGGGACAGGACTGTTAAGTGCTTGGAACCTGTGACAAGTTGAGGAACATGGGACCACATGGGTGATATCGTTTAATTGCTCAGTGCAAACTCCGCTCATACTCCGGCAATGGCTAAACTCTCATCTAGGAGCACTTTAAGGGGAGAATGAATGCATGTGAAAGGGTTTGCAAACTTTAAAGGTTGGTGTTAAGTTCTAGACATAGGCTGCCGAACCCAATTTACAGTTGTACTTCCATAGGGTAGAGGAATTTTCACGTGGGCTGCTTCCTTGTGCTCCTCCAGTTATTTGGTTTGATTTGAAGATAATGCTGCCCTCTCCTGGACTGGTCTTGCAACTCCAGGCCCTGGCCTCCAAGAGTAGATTCTGCACCTGCCCCCGCCTCCCCCAACCAAGCAACCTTGCGTGATCTCAGGGGTTATCAGAACAGTCAGTGGTCTCCTGCAATCTTGCTTGATCTCAGGTGTTATCAGAACAGTCAGTGGTCTCCTGCAATCTTGCTTGATCTCAGGTGTTATCAGAACAGTTAGTGGTCTCCTGCTTTGCTAAGTCATTTCTTACAGCCATGGTGGGCTTAACTTTCCCTCCAGTGTTATTTCCCAGAGACTGGAGGCAAGAGAAACATAGGGCAAGTCACTGGTGGGTCCTCAGTTTCTAGAAATAGAATCCTTCTTTTCTTCTTTTGCGTTGCTTTCAACAACTGTTTATTGCACCCTCTACTTGCCAAGGAGATGTGTAATGTCTCCTAGGCACATGGGATACAGTGGTCAAAATAGATATGGATCCCTGCCCTCGTGAAGCTTATATGCACCAGAGGAGACAGACAATAAACAATAGCCTCTATAATAAACAAGCAAATGGTATAGGATGTTAGGAAGGGATGACTGCAGCAAGGAAAGAAGCATGTGTTAAATTGATGAGAGCAAGGGATATCAGGAAGGCTTGGGGAGGTGCAGCTGCAGATGGGGGACAGCGTGGGCCTCAGCAAGAAGGTGGACTGGAGAAAACACTTAGAAGAGGTGAGGGAGTTACCTGCAGGAGCAGCTAAGGAAGAGCTTTCTGAGGGGGTGAACGGCCAGAGTCAATGCCCTAAGGCAAGAGCTGTACAAGGCCAGTATGTCTGGAGCTGAGCTACAAGGGGTGAAGTGGAAGTGGTTAGAGGGTGTTATGGGTTGAATAGTGTCCTCTCTCCGCAAATTCATATTTTGAAGTTCTAAACTCCAGTACATCAGAAGGTGGCCTTGTCTGGAGTTGGGGTCATTGCAGATGTTATTAGTTAAGATAATGTCATTAGAGGGGGGACACTAATCCAATATGACTGCTGTCCATATAAAAAGGGACACAGAGAAATGCACAGAGGAAAAATGCACCGTGAAGTGGAAGGCAGAGATTGGGGTGATGCCTCTACTGGTCAAGGAACACCAAAGATTGCCAGCAAGCACCGAAGCTGGGAAGCGGCACAGAACAGATTAGATTCTCCCTTATAGCCTTTGGAAGGAACTAACCCTGCTACATTTTGGTCTCGAACTTCTGGTCTCCAAAACTATGAGATAAGAAATTTCCGTTTGTTCAAGCTGCACAGTTTGTGGTACTGTGTTATGGCAGCCCTAGCAAACAAATCCAGAGGGGTAATGAGGTGGGATTGGGGGAGAGGGTGAGGGCAGGGAGATAGAGTAAAGCCTTGAAGGCCTTTAAGGACTTTAGGTTTTATCAGATTCACTTTTTCTCATGATAAAGTGGGATTTATTCCAAAAATTCAAGCATTATTCAACACTGGAAAACCATCAATATCATTCCCATACTAGATACTTTTGTAGCTCATAAGCATGATGATTCAGTGTCCAAGTGCATGCATGAGATGTGCCTCCCTCAAACCTTGTCACAACATCAGCACGTTGCTCATCTGACATGAACAAAATATATATAATTCACATATGAATGTACCTCAGAATAAAAAAAGTCATATAACTATCTTCATAAGCCTTTGACAAAATTCAAAACCATTTTTTTTAATAGATGAGGGGCTCCCCATGTTGTCCGGGCTGGTGTTGAACTCCTGGGCTCAAGGGATCCTCCCACCTCGGCCTCCCAAAGCACTAGGATTACAGGCATGAACCACCAAGCCTGGCTCAAAACCTATTCTTGATTTAAAGAATAAACTCAACAAAATAAAATACAGATGGTTTCCAACTTATGATGATTTGACTTAAAAATTTCCACTCTATGTTGGATTTATCAGGACATAATACCATGGCAAGTCAAGGAGCATTTGTAGGTGCTTTAAAAGCAAGTATTAACTAAACTCCAGATTTTATTTGGATTTGGCCTGTTTTTCCATTATCCCCTCTTTCTATTCCAGGATCCAATCCAAGACACTACATTTCATTTAGTTGTTAGCTCTCCCCAATCTCCTGTGGTCTGTGACAGTTTTGCTCAGTTTTTTTCTTGTTTTTTATGACTTTGACAGTCTTCAGAAATACCGGCCGGGTGTCCTGTAGAATGTCCCTCAATCTGCCTGATGTTTTTCTCATGATGACTCTGAGATTATGGGTTTTGGAGGGCATACCCCCGAGATGAGGTGCCTTCTCATCACATTGTATCAGGTGTACCTGAGGTCTATATATCCTCCCTGGTGATGTGAGCCTTCCTCACTTGGGTAAGGTAGTGTTTGCCGGGGTTTTCTGCCATAAACTTAATTAAAATGCATCTAAAATGTTTAAAGCAATAGAATTTGTACTTTGGAGACATTGTGATAGGGACAGGAGGCAGGGAAATTCTGGGCAGAAGAGGGCAGGTCCTTGGCGAGGGCCCCACCCTCAAGCCGAAAAGCCTGGTACCACGGCCTAAAGTGAGAACATACATCCCTGTTTTCCTGCATGAATGTTGCCTTTTCCCAAATCACCCATGGCCTGCCCCACCCCTCATCCTGTGCCCATGGAAACTCCAGGCTCAACTGGCAGAGAGAGGAGAAGCAGCTGGATGTCGGAGACTATGGCTGGACGTCAGAGAGAAGTGTCTTGACTTCAGAGGGAGAGTTTGATGGTATAGCTTTGGGGGAGGATTGCCTTCCCACCCCATCCCCTTTTCAACTCCCCATCCTGCTGAGAGCCACCTTCATTTGCAGTAAAATCTCCCTCATTTACCATCTTTCGAATTGGTTCATGTGACCTCTTTTCTCTTGGACACCAGACAAGAACTGGGGTGCCACAAGTGTGGGTGCCGAAGTCTGTCACACTAACCCTCCACTAAGCTGTTAACACTTAAGCCATCCATGGACAGCAGAGCTAAAAGAGTACTGTAACACTTCCTCTGGGGCTTCAGGGGTTGTGGGCACCCCCGCCAGATGCTGCTGTGGGGCCAGTATAGAATTTGTTTCTGCTGGTGCCTGAAAAGTACTCACCCTGGCTCTTGTACCTGCTTACCTGCATGCTCCCCCTCCCACGAGTGAGGAGTGCAGTGAGTCCTAGTGAGTAGAGTTTGCCCCTGTCCATTGAACTAACGCCAAAGCAGCCGGCTAATTCCAGCACCTACACTCCAGTTCCCACGTGCAAAGGGGTCAGGGAAATATCCTGCTTCAGTTGCAGGATACTAAGAAGGAGTGACAATGATCTGACATGCATTGTAAAAGGATTGCTCCCTCTGGTGTGATGAGAATATACCACAGAACACAATGGGTGGGAGCAGGGATGAGCAGGGTTGTTTCAATGATATAGGTGAGAATGGACACTGGGTGGCAGAAGATAGGGCAATAGCAATGAAGTTGGTGAGAAAACAGGAGCTGCAATTTACTTTGGCAGAGTCAGCAGCAGTTTCTGGTGGATTGACTGTTGAGTATAAGAGATAAAGATGCATCAGCGATGAGTCCATGAGTTTTGGCAATTGGAAGAATAGTTGCCATCCATTGAGCTAAGGTGAGAATTCTGTTCCGCTGTTTCTCCTCTCCACTCCTTCAGTATTTCATCTATCTAACACGTATTTAACTGGCATCAAGACTGGCTACATAATTTGCAGTACCCATTACAAAATGAAATTGTAAGACTCTTTTTATTTTTTTTAAATTTTTATTTATTTATTATTATTTTTTGAGACAGAGTCTCACTCTGTCACCCAGGCTAGAGTGCAGTGGCACAGTCTCGGCTCACTGCAACCTCTGCCTCCCGGGTTCAAGTGATTCTCTTGCCTCAGCCTCCTGAGTAGCTGGGACTACAGGTGCATGCCACCACGCCTGGCTAATTTTTGTATTTTTTAGTAGAGATGGGGTTTCACCATATTGGCCAGGCTGGTCTTGAACTCCTGACCTTGTGATCCTCCCACCTTGGCCTCCCAAAGTGCTGAGATTACAGGCATGAGTCACCGTGCCTGTCCTAATTTTTTAAAATTAAAATTAATTTTTTTTTTTTTTTTTTGAGACAGGGTCTTGCTCTGTTACCCAGGCTGCAGTGCAATGGCTTGATCATGGCTCACTACAGCCTCAACTCCCTGAGCTCAAGCAATCGTCATGCCTCAGCCCTGCAAGTAGCTGGGACTACAGGCACATACCACCCTGCCTGGCTAATTTTTGTATTTTTGTAGAGACAGGGTTGCGCCATGTTGCCTAGGCTGGTCTCAAACTTCTGGACTCAAGTGATCCACCTGCTTCAGCCTCCCAAAGCGTTGGGATTACAGGCATCAGCCACTGTGCCTGGCCAGGCCCCTTGTTTAAATGCTGGAGAAAGCTTTTTCCTTTCTTCCTTTGTCTTGCCCTTAACTGGAAAAAGGTGTGGGTGTGTGTGTGTATGTGCGTCTGTGTGTGTAAATAAGTTTATTGATGAAGACACAAAGTCAAGCTTCCCCCAATTCCCACCCTTCCCAAGAACACATCCCAACAAGAACAGAGGAATGAGACTCATTCTTAGGGCAACATTTACTTATTCCCATTTCCCCATTTCCTACCAGAGTCCCAAGCTTTATGACACAGACACATGCAGCAGACTGGGGTAAGGACAGACACTCGGGGAATCTCTGACCAGCAAAAGAGCTCTGGATGTTGGCTTCCCTTGCCCTTTGTATGACAAAGGCATTCAGAAGCAGAAGAGAGGGGAATGTGGGGCAACTCCCACCCCACATCCCCAGTTTGGCCAAAAGAGGTGTGGCAGAGGCAACAGTTCTGTTTGTTGGGAGAGAGGTCCTTTGATGGGAAGTAGGATCCTTCCTCCACTCAGGGGTGTGATGTGAGGCAGCCTCCTCAGGGAGGTAAGCATTCATGGATTAGCTCAGCCAGGGCAGCTGAGAACAGGAGCTGTTACCTGTCACTGGTGGGGAAGCTAAGAGAAGCCTCGCTTCAGGGCATGAGGGACACATCCCGATACAAAATGGTGTTGTCCTCTTGCCCTGACATACATGGTTTCCTTGGGAAGTATAGTTTGCTTTGAGATGAGAACACTGTATTTGCAGTGCGAACCTTCTTCACAATTTATAGCCATTGATTCCACAAAAGAGTCCCAACAAGGGAACTTTATCACCTGCTTTTTCACCCCACACATCACTGAAACCGCCTTTGGAAAATTATGACTGAGACAGTGAAACAGATCTAACTTAATCAACTCCATCTTGCTGCTAACCTCCAAGCTGTCATTGTTTATTTCTGGGCATAGGCTGAACTAACTTTGGTAGAGACTCAGTTTATAGTTTATAGTTTAAAACAAAGACGATAACAGCCCTTTCCCAAAGCAGACCTTCTTGCCTGGGGACTAGATGGCCTTTGTAGGGCTAACATTAGCCACAAGATTAGAAATTATAATTTAGGAGTCATGCAGCTGGAGGCTACAAGATTCTGACCCTCCCTAAACCGCTCCTAAGATCAGTGCTTGAGATATTTTGCAGACTCTGCACTTGATGGATCAGCTGCACCACCCAGATCATAAACTGGCTCATCTGATCTTGTGGCCCCCACCTAGGAACTGACTCAGCACAAGATGACAGCTTCGACTCCCTATGATTTCATCCCTGACCAATCAGCACTCCTCGCTCACTGGCTTTCCCCACCCACCAAGTTTTCCTTGAAAACTCTGCTCCCTGCTTGTTCCAGACTGACTGGAGTAATAATAAAACCCCAGTCTCCCACACAGCTAGCTCTGTGTGAATTCCTCTTTCTCCATTGCAGTTCCTCTGTCTTGAGGAATTGGCTCCGTCTAGGCAGCGGGCAAGGTGAACCCCTTGGGTAGTTACATCACTGACTGTCCACCTCCCATACACAATCCTGTGCTATCTCCTGTTGCCCACGTGCCTGAGGGGTGGTGAGCGAGGGACATAGTTCCCTTCCCAACCCCAGGCATTCTTCTCTTGGAGAGTCTCAGGGCTTAGGAAACGGTGTTGGGGGACCCATTTTCCCAAGCTTTGTGACTGGTATGAAGTGGGGTCATTTGAGACACGATGAGGCTGGAGGTAGTTTTTGCTCTCGTTTTCCTCGAGTCCTCCTCTGAGGCCAGCACGTTAGGTCTGAGTCCAATATGAAGCCTCTGGACGCCAGCATGCCTCTCATTTGAGCAGGGGCATCTGAGAAGAGCATTCTCCGTCATGGACCCTGAAGACTGAGTGCCAAGCAATGCCACAAGTGCCCAAGATCAAACAGTGCTACATTGCTAACAGGTTGGTGTTTGGGGCACGAAACATTCTTTGACAAATCATATCCGCTGTGTTAAGGTGGGAATATTTCACATCCCCCCATCTTTTCAGCGATGACAAGAACTGCTTGAACCTCTGGGGTAATCTTCATATGCCCTGCAGCCCAAGTGACAAGAAGAAAGAGCAGATTGAGAGCTGAAGGGATAAAAAGAATTTGTGGCATCTCTAAGCTCATTTCATTGCTGTATTCACTGGACAGAGTGTTTCTTATTTGCTTTTAATGTTGCAACCCCTGGGGCACAGGGATACTCGTGGGGCAAGTTCAGACCGTCATGGGAGCCTGGGCCCTGATGTTGACCTTCCTTGTGGCTGCACCAAAGCTACCTCCAAGGGATGAGTGTCAGGTCTCTGAGCCCAAGCCAAGCCATCGCATCCCCTGTGACTTGCACGTATACATCCAGATGGCCCGAAGTAACTGAAGATCCACAAAAGAAGTAAAAATAGCCTTAACTGATGACATTCCACCATTGTGATTTGTGTCTGCCTCACCCCCACTGATCAATGTACTTTGTAATCTCCCATACCCTTAAGAAGTTTCATTGTAATTCTCCCCACCCTTGAGAATGTACTTTGTGAGATCCACCCCTGCCTACAAAACATTGCTCTTAACTTCACCGCCTATCCCAAAACCTATAAGAACTAATGATAATCCACCACCCTTTGCTGACTCTCTTTTCGGACTCAGCCCACCTGCACCCAGGTGAAATAAACAGCTTTATTGCTCACACAAAGCCTGTTTGTTGGTCTCTTCACATGGACGGGCATGAAAGTGAGGACTACGGTGGTCTTGAGGCTGGGGAGCGGGTAGCTGAGACCTCATCCCTCAAGGCAACAGAGGTGGGACAGCATGTGAGCTGAGGCTCCCAGTATCTGTGCATGACCCAGTGGACTTCCCATGTTTTTTTCCTAACTTGTAATTAAAAAAAAAAAACTTTTTTTTTTGAGATGAAGTCTTGCTCTGTCACCCAAGCTGGAGGGCAGTGGCACGATCTCAGCTCACTGCAACCTCTGCCTCCCAGGTTCAAGCAATTCTCCTGCCTCAGCCTCCCGCATAGCTGGGATTACAGGTGCGCGCCACCATGCCCAGCTAGTTTTTGTATTTTTAGTAGAGACAGGGTTTCACTATGTTGGCCAGGCTGGTCTTGAACTTCTGACCTCGTGATCCACCTGCCTCGGCCTCCCAAAGTGCTGGGATTACAGGTGTGAGCCATCGTGCCCTGCCCCCCCCAAAATTTTTTTTTTTGTCAAGATGGGGATCTCGCTATGTTGCCCAGGCTGATTTCAAACTCCTGAGCTCAAGTGATCCTCTAGTCTTGACCTCCCAAAGTGCTGGGATTACAGCCATGAGTCACTGTGCCTGGCTGACTTCACTTATAAAACACACATTCCAAGATAAAATTATTAAGAATTATAAGACAGCGACTGTAGAATATCAGACGCTAAGGTGGGGCTTTTCTGAGCCCAGGCCCCAGGCACCTGCAGAGGTCACACACCCCTCCTTGTGTCACACACTTTGCTGGGCACCAGGGATGCAAACTAGAATCCTTTACAGTTCCGGCCTTCAGGAGGGGCCAGGAGAGAAGGCAGGGGAGCTTTATGAATCATGACCAGGTGCCAGGCTTTGTGCCTGAGTCCTGCCTACTCATAGTCCAGTGTGAGACAAAGACTCCTAGAAATAAGCATAAAACAGTCTGAGAAAACAGCAGCAGTGGAGAACTAAGTGGTGTGGGAGCCCAGAGGCAAAAAAGCCTGCAGGTTTCAGGGCTGAGGAGGGAGGAGCCCAGTGGGACGGAAGCTCAGAATCCTGGGCGTCTGCTCACAAACAGAGCTGGGCAGGCAAATTGGAGTGAGGGGACAGGAATGACTGCTACAGTGGTATTTATTTACTGACTTTTTTAAGAAAATGGCTAAATATGTATTTTTTTTCTTTTTATCTTTTGAGACCGAGTCTCACTCTGCTGCCCAGGCTGGAGTGCAATGGTGTAATCTCAGCTCACCTCTGCCTCCCAGGCTCAAGCGATTCTCCTGCCTCAGCCTCCCAAGTAGCTGGGAGTACAGGCACACGCCACCATGCCCAGCTAATTTTTGTATTTTTAGTGGAGACAGGGTTTCACCATGTTGACCATGCTGGTCTCGAACTCCTGATCTCAAGCAATCCACCCACCTCAGCCTCCTGAAGTGTTGGGATTACAGGCGTGAACCACTGCGCCTGGTGTGTATTTTTTTTTTTTCTGATTGCAAAAGTAATACTTATTTTAAAGATTGAGCAACATCAAAAGACATAAGCAAGGAAGCAAATATCTACAATCCCAAATATCTACAATCCCCAAAGATAACCCCTGCTAACATTTGACTACGTTTCCCGTGTTTTCCCTGTGCATACACATATATGTGTTTGATACAAAATGTAATACTGTACATTCTGCTTGTTAATCTTTATTGCCACTTAGCATCCTATTACAAACACTTTTCCATAGCATTAATTATAGCTGTACATTATTTTAAATAGAAGCATGGTATTCCATTTTATAAATCCAGTATAATTTGTATAAACATTTTTTGAAGAACATTGACATTATTGCTGTTTTATTATTATAAACAACCCTGTGATAAACTTACTTTCCTTCCTTCCTCCTTTCCTTCCTTCCTTCTTTCCTTTCTTCCTTCTTTCCTTTCTTCCTTCCCTCCCTCTCTCCTCTTCCTCCCTTCCTCCCTTCCCTCTTTTAGTGGAATTTCAGCGTCAAAGGTTCTGCATTTTTTGGTGTGTTCGATACACAGCTCCCCAACGGGACCATGGGGGTTGTGTACAAAATAAATAAATAAATAAATAAATAAATAAATAAATAAATAAATAAAGTGATCATAAGAGCCTGGGCAACATAGCAAGACCCTCATGTCTACAAAAGTGTTTTAATTATCTGGTTGTGGTGGCACACACCTATAGTCCCAGCTACATGGGAGGCTGAGGCAAGAGGATCGCTTGAGCCCAGGAGTTCAAGGCTGCAGTGAGCTATGATCACTCCACTGCACTCCAGCCTGGGAGACAGAGTGATGTCCTGTCCTGAAAGAAAGAAAAATAAAGGAAAGTGGGCATCTGAGCACTCATTTGAAGGAAACCCTCCGGAATCGATTCAGAAATCCTCATGAAGGACCCAGAATTCCCTGCTTTGGAGCCAGTCAGACCAGGATGAACTAAAAGTGACTGAACACTTACTATCTGCCAACCACTTTACATATATTAACTAATTGATCCTGATGCCAATCCTATAAACTAGGTCCTACTTTTATTATCCTTTTGCAGGTGAGAAAACTAAGGCACAGAGTGAGCATCTAAGCTGCCCAAGGGCACACATCTAGCCAGGGACAGAATTGGGATTTTTACCAGCTGGTTTGGAGCTCAAGCCTTCCATCATCACAACAGCTTGGAGAGGTAAGTATTATTATCCCCATTTTTATAGATAAGGATATTTTGATAAATGTTAAGAGATGCCACATTTTGCCAGTTGACTGGCATTCAGGCTGCACCTGTCACAGCTTTCTTCATGGCACTGGGTGTTCTGCATAGAATAGAAAAATGCTTTCCTGTCACCATCCAAGATCACAAACTAGTAAAGAAGAGCCAGTATTTCCATCCGGGTCTGTCTGGCTTCAAAGCAAGGAATTCTGGGTCCTTCATGCAGATTTTCTGAATCCATTCCGGCGGGTTTCCTTCAGATGAGTGCTCAGACGCTCACTTTCCTTTTTTAATTTTTCTTTCTTTCAGGACAGTACATCACTCTGTCTTCCAGGCTGGAGTGCAGTGGAGTGATCGTAGCTCACTGCAGCCTTGAACTCCTGGGCTCAAGCGACCCTCTTGCCTCAGCTTTCCATGTAGCTGGGACTATAGGTGTGTGCTACTACATCCAGATAATTAAAACATTTTTGTAGAGATGGGTGTCACTAAGTCGCCCAGGCTCACTTTATTTATTTATTTATTTAGAGACAGGATCTCACTTCATCACCCAGGCTGGAGTGCAGTGGTGTGATCATAGCTCATTGTAGCCTTGACCTTTCTGGCTTAAGCGATCCTCCTGCCTCACCCTCCCTAATAGCTGGGACTACAGGCACGCACCACCATGCCCAGCTAATTTTTACTTTTACTTTTTATTTTTAGAGAGATAGGTCTTGCTATGTTGCCCAGGCTTGTCTTGAACTCCTGAACTCAAGCAATCCTCCCACATTGGCCTCTCAAAGTGTTGGGATTACAGGCATAAGCCACCATGCCTGGCCTATTTATTTATTTGTTAATTTTTTTAAAAAAAATTCAGATTGCAGGAAATAATTTTTAAATTTAATTTTAGTTTTAAAACGGAGATTGCAGGAAACAAATATGCTCACTTTTCAAGGTCCTTCTCTGGCTTCCTCTGGAGACTGGAGATCAGGGCTGGGAGGTCTGCACCTGGCTAGGTCACGTGTCTGTCAATGCCCCTGTATCTTTACCACTGCAGCCTTGACCCAGTGTCTCACTGACACTACTCCCTGCTCCTCTCATCCTAGACCACGTTTGGTTTCCAGAACTCTCACAGTTGGGCATGTTTTGGTTGCTGGTAACAGAAAAGTCAACTTAAACTGGTCTTAACAATAAAGACAATTTATTGGCTCATGGAACCGAAGAAAGTACAGAGAGAAGATGGCCTCTGGGCATGGTTTGTTCAGGACTCTTGGTCTGTTTCCCTGATTCTCTCAATTCTGCCTTCTTCTGTGTGTTGGTTTTTTCCTTGGACTGTTTTTGCCATTTATGGTAGCAAAATGGCTGCTGACTGCAACAAGACTATATACTTGCTTTTCCACATTCATTGAGCAAACATCTGAACTTTGCTCTGACTGGATCATCTTAGGTCACAGACTCACTCCCTGAGCCTGTTGCTGTGGTTATGAGGACGTCACTGGGGAGAGAGGAGAAACCTCCCTCTACCCCTTTCCTCTACTTCGATCCCAGATCCAAGTGGATTCTTCTGGAGGAATGAGAAGAGATGATGAAGCTGGCATAAGGCTGAAGCAGGGACAAATTAGATGTTCTTACAGCCACATTGTGCTGTTCACATGGTCTGTGCAGAAGTCATCATGTTTAAAACAGAGTGGTAAGAAGATGTCACCCAAAGAGATACTACATTTTGCCAGTTGACTGGCATTCGGGCTGCACCTGTCACAGCTTTCTTTGTGGCACTGGGAGCTCTACATGGAATGGAAAAATGCTTTCTCAGCAGGAGCATTCTAGGCCCTTTTAAGAGGGCACAGTTATAAGTGGGAAGTGAGGTATAGAAGATAGGTTGGGTGGGCTGACTTGCTGGAACATTTTGAAGTGGGTAAAATTTTATTCTAAACTCATCTATATGTGCTTTCTCCCTCCTTCAGTGAAATGCTCGTCCTACTGCGAAGTGAAAGGTTCTTTCCACCCTCGTCCTCCAGATGCAATTTCTCCTGGAGACCCCAGCATCACTGTTGCCCTCACCACACTCATGCAGCAGGGCTGCTCCCTTTCACTCCTCGGGCTCCAGGAGACCAGCCTCTTCCCTAACCCCTCAGTGATTCCTTGAAATAGACTGGAGTGGTGAACCGACTTACTGAGGGTTTAGGAAAAGCAGAAGGGAATTATACACCAAGAAGAACTTAACACCCCGTGTTAAGTATACCTGCTCTTGGCCCTGGTCTTTCTCAAGGGGGTGTCTCACAGGGGATTCCCTGTCTAGCAACTGCTGCCCCCTTGTGGCAAAAACTATCCTTCTCCCGGCCTCAGGGTCTTTCTTGAGTACAGGCAGGTGTTTTGCAGTCTAGGCCCCCATCTTTTTTCTCCTGTGTCCCCAGTGACTATTTTCTGCCCTTGGGGCTGCTTTTTCCCTAGATGATTAATAGAGGGAGTCTCCCACCTCCTGGGACTACCCCATCTTTGACTCCTTTCTAGTCTAGGCGTTAGAGCACAATCGTCCAACATCAGTAAAAGCAAAGCATGAGTGGCTATTGTCCCCTTACACTTCCTGTTACCATCTATGAATGATAAAAGAGCCCAGGAGGAAAGCACAACTTAGCTTAAAAAATAGGCTTGCCGGCTGGGCATGGTGGCTTATGCCTGTAATCCCAGTGCTTTGGGAGGCAAAGGCAGGAGTATCACTAGAGGATAGGAGTTCAAGATAAGCCTGGGCAGTATATCAGGACCCTTTCTCTACAAATAAATAAATAAATAAAAAATAAAAATAAAAATATAATATAAAAAAAGAAAGCCAGATGTAGTGGCTCTTGCCTGTAGTCCCAGCTATTCAGGAGGTTGAGGTGGGAGGATTGCTTGAGCCCAGGCATTTGAGGTTACACTGAGCTATGATCACACCACTGCATTCTAGCCTTGGCAACACAGTGAGAGCCTGTCTCTTAAAAAAAGAAAAAAATTCTTTCCAGTGCAGAACTGTAGGAATCCATGGCATGGTAAATTTGGCATTTGTGGTAGGGCAGGATTTATACTTGCACAGACTGGCATTAGCTCCAAACATTAGAGGAAGGTTGGGAAGAAGCAATGCCAGGCAGACCAGCTGGGCTGTGTGGAAGTGAAGCTATCAGGCATACCAGTGACCTTAGTGTGTAGCCAAAAGCAATAGACACTGAATCGTGGTGGTGACTTATGGTCCATGAATCACAGGAGAAATGTCTCCCTTCATTTATTCCACAACCATTGATTGAGCACCTACTATATTCCCTGAAAGAGAACATAAACATGAATTGAAGAAGGTTCTTGCTGTCTCATGGCTCCCAAGCTAGAAGAGGGCTGACTTGCAAATGCCTCACAGCAGGGTTCATGTTATATGGAGAAGTGACGAAGGTGCCAGAAGACTCAAGCTAGAGGACAGCCATTAGCTGCTGGAGGCAGCTAAGGTGGGTTCCCAGAGAAGCCATTCTCCGTTACTGAGATGGGGGCTGCAGTGACCTTGCCCACAGCTCTTCCATTCATGGACTGCCCCAGCTCTGTGGTCTCTCTGCTAACCAGCCAGACTCTGGGAGTGGCCTATGCCGTCAGCCTCAGAGCCATTTAAACCAACTGGTCATTGGTAGTGATTGTGCGAAAGAGTGGCTGGCGGCAAAGGAGGGTTTGTGTTCCATTCAAATACCCTCAAAAAGCCTGAAAAATAAGTAGAGATTGAGGCCAGGCCTTGGAGTTGTGGAAGGTAGAGAACACTGGGAAGCCAACCTCCAAAGAAGACCAGGTTGGAGGCAAAGGAGGAAGGGGAGCTCTCGTTGCCAAACCAACAGGGAAGCCAAGGATATCCCAGTAACTGCTCTCACATCCTTGATGAGAATGCCTTGAATCCGAGCTAGGCCACCTCAAAGAAGCCTGCAAAATAAGTAGAGATTGAGTGCGTGCTGTTCAAACACAACTCAAGTGCAGTCCTCCTCCTCTTTCCCACTGGATTGCCCCCAAGTCCCTCCTATGGGGGACTCCTTCTGAAGTCTCTGCTGTAAGTCAAATCCTTCGCCCTTTATACTTGTCAGGAAGTTGCAAGCTTCCACAGGTGATATACTAGGGAATTTAGGAATAAACAAATGGAAATAAATTCAAGAAAAGGAAAATAATAAAAATGATCATCTATAGAGTGGAGAATTCAGATAATGGACCCTCAACCCCAGCTTCACACCTGGGACCCCCACTTGGTCATATGGACCCTGGCAGTCTCTAATCACAAGTCTGTGATCCCTTGACTTAAACTGTTCTTCCCCAAATGTAGACATGGGTGGGGCTCAGAAGGGAGGTGTCATCTGACATGGTTTCCTTATTTCCGTTTATTCATCAAGTGCCCTCTAGCTGTTAAGTCACTCTGATCTCTGACTGCAGCTCCTACCGTTGGACACACCTGGCCGGTGCTTCAGGTAGGAAGCCACCTCTGTTTGCTAGGACTTTCTGTGGGGTAGGGCTGCTTGGCTTGACTTTATTTTGGAAAATGTATTCATTTCTGTGGGAGCTGAGGATTTCTGCTGCCCGCTTCCTTTCTTGTGACTACCACTCATACATGGAGTTAGCAGGTGAAGAGGACAGCCTCCTCGTCCCCTCTTTTTATACCTTGCCCTTTTGTGGGAAGAGGCTGACCATTCCCCGATTTGATATTTATTGCTTCACCTTAAGACTTTGTCTTCAGTGAAAATGCAAATACTGGTAGGGAGGGAACATACTAAAATGTGTGGATCTGAGTGGACTCATCATACACCCTCAGGCCTGGCAGCAAATGAGAGGTGGATGATTCTGTCTTCCTCGATTTGCAGATGAGAAGACTGAAATCTACAGGGGTACGAGACCCCACTCAAGGTCATGAGACTGATTTATTTATTTATTTATTTTGAGACAGTGTCTCACTCTGTCGCCTAGGCTATAGTACTGTGGCACGATCTCGGCTCACTGCAACCTCCATCTCCCGGGTTCAAGTGATTCTCCTGCCTCAGCCTCCTGAGTAGCTGGGATTACAGGTGCACGCCACCACTCCCAGCTAATTTTTTTGTATTTTTAGTAGAGATGGGGTTTCATCATTTTGGTCAGGCTGGTCTCGAACTCCTGACTTCATGATCTGCCTGCCTTGGCCTCCCAAAGTGCTGGGATTACACACGAAACTTATTAATGGTAGAATCAGGATAGAATGAAGACTGGATGCTAGGTGTCTTTACAACCAACCTCGGTGACTTTCCAAAGGCTTTCAGACTGTTCTCTGGAGAGTCCTGGAGCTTTGAGGGGCTCTTTAGGGGCCATCTGGGTTCGGAGATTAGCACACTGTGCCCCACAGTGGCTCAGCTTTTATCTGCTTCACATACTGGGCTTCTGGGAAGATCTTATTTCAGTAAAACATTTCACAATAGGAAATATATTTGAAAACTCTTGAACGATTCTGTGGATTTTGTTGGGGGTGGAGGGTTTCAGGGACCAAGATGGAGACTTTATCTTCTCAAATACTTAAAACTCCTTTAGACAGAGGAACAAAATATGTGCTCCTCATTTAAAGAAGGCTTAAAATATACAGTTTAATGCAATGTGTTGTTATCACTTCCTTCCCCCAGTAGATTTTAAGGAGGGTAAACAAGAATCAGGGAGAACATAGGAAAAGAAATAGTAGAAGGGGACACCTGGGAACAGGTTTGCCTTCTTGCATTTTGCTTAATGCTGGCCCTTCCCTGAATGTCTAAGACCAACCTGGTCCCCACATCCAAATGCACAGACACAGCTGAGGATGGAGAAGGCTAAAGAGGGACAGAGGTAGAGACATAGGCTGAGAGGAGGCAGTTGTAGGTTGAGCTAGGGCTAAGGTGTTTTCCCCATATTCCATCTTACCCCACACTCAGGCCAGGCCTTAGAGTTGCGGAAGGTGGAGAACACTGGGAAGCCAACCTCCAAAGAAGACCAGGTTGGAGGCAAAGGAGGAACGGGAGCTCTCGTTGCCAAACCAACAGGGAAGCCAAGGATATCCCAGTAACTGCTCTCACATCCTTGATGGGAATGCCTTGAATCCGAGCTACTAAATCACATTTCCTTCCTTCTAACCTTCCAGTTAGATCAAACCATTGCTGAAACTGAAGAGGACATGTCAAATATTATAGATCCACAGATGTGGGATTTTGATGATCTAAATTTCACTGGCATGCCACCTATAGATGAAGATTACAGCCCCTGTAGGCTAGAGACTGAGACACTCAACAAGTATGTTGTGATCATCACCTATGCCCTAGCGTTCCTGCTGAGCCTGCTGGGAAACTCCCTGGTGATGCTGGTCATCTTATACAGCAGGGGCGGCCGCTCTGTCACTGATGTCTACCTGCTGAACCTGGCCTTGGCCGACCTACTCTTTGCCCTGACCTTGCCCATCTGGGCCGCCTCCAAGGTGAATGGCTGGATTTTTGGCACATTCCTGTGCAAGGTGGTCTCACTCCTGAAGGAAGTCAACTTCTACAGTGGCATCCTGCTGTTGGCCTGCATCAGTGTGGACCGTTACCTGGCCATTGTCCATGCCACACGCACACTGACCCAGAAGCGTCACTTGGTCAAGTTTGTTTGTCTTGGCTGCTGGGGACTGTCTATGATTCTGTCCCTGCCCTTCTTCCTTTTCCGCCAGGCTTACCATCCAAACAATTCCAGTCCAGTTTGCTATGAGGTCCTGGGAAATGACACAGCAAAATGGCGGATGGTGTTGCGGATCCTGCCTCACACCTTTGGCTTCATCGTGCCGCTGTTTGTCATGCTGTTCTGCTATGGATTCACCCTGCGTACACTGTTTAAGGCCCACATGGGGCAGAAGCACCGAGCCATGAGGGTCATCTTTGCTGTTGTCCTCATCTTCCTGCTTTGCTGGCTGCCCTACAACCTGGTCCTGCTGGCAGACACCCTCATGAGGACCCAGGTGATCCAGGAGAGCTGTGAGCGCCGCAACAACGTCAGCCTGGCCCTGGATGCCACCGAGATTCTGGGATTTCTCCATAGCTGCCTCAACCCCATCATCTACGCCTTCATCGGCCAAAATTTTCGCCATGGATTCCTCAAGATCCTGGCTATGCATGGCCTGGTCAGCAAGGAGTTCTTGGCACGTCATCGTGTTACCTCCTACAGTTCTTCGTCTGTCAATGTCTCTTCCAACCTCTGAAAACCATCGATGAAGGAATATCTCTTCTCGGAAGGAAAGAATAACCAACACCCTGAGGTTGTGTGTGGAAGGTGATCTGGCTCTGGACAGGCAGTATCTGGGTTTTGGGGGGATGCTATAGGATGTGGGGAAGTTAGGAACTGGTGTCTTCAGGGGCCACACCAACCTTCTGAGGAGCCGTTGAGGTACCTCCAAGGACCGGCCTTTGCACCTCCATGGAAAGGAAGCACCATCATTCCCGTTGAACGTCACATCTTTAACCCACTAACTGGCTAATTAGCATGGCCACATCCGAGCCCCGAATCTGACATTAGATGAGAGAACAGGGCTGAAGCTGTGTCCTCACGAGGGCTGGACGCTCTCGTTGACCCTCACAGGAGCATCTCCTCAACTCTGAGTGTTAAGCGTTAAGCCACGAAGCTGGTGGCTCTGTGTGCTCTGATCCAAGCTCAGGGGGTGGTTTTCCCATCTCAGGTGTGTTGTAGTGTCTGCTGGAGACATTGAGGCAGGCACTGCCAAAACATCAACCCGCCAGGTGGCCTTGTGAGGAGCTGGAAACACATGTTCCCCTTGGGGGTGGTGGATGAACAAAGAGAAAGAGGGTTCGGAAGCCAAATCTATGCCACAAGAACCCCCTTTACCCCCATGACCAACATCGCAGACACATATGTTGGCCACCTGCTGAGCCCCAAGTGGAACGAGACAAGCAGCCCTTAGCTCTTCTCCTCTGTAGCTTCCAGTCTGGCGTGGAGCGTCAGCATCCCCAGAAAGCCATGTGCAGCCACAATTCCACTGGGCAGGCAGATGTTCCTAATAAAGTTTCTGTTCCGTGCTTGTCCCTGTGGAAGTATCTTGGGTGTGACAGAGTCAAGGGTGTGTGCAGCATTGTTGGCTGTTCCTGCAGTAGAATGGGGGCAGCACCTTCTAAGAAGGCCCCTCTCTGGGTTGAAGGGCAGTGTTCCCTGGGGCTTTAACTCCTGCTAGAACAGTCTCTTGAGGCACAGAAACTCCTGTTCATGCCCATACCCCTGGCCAAGGAAGATCCCTTTGTCCACAAGTAAAAGGAAATGCTCTTCCAGGGAGTCTCAGCTTCACCCTGAGGTTAGCATCATCTTCTGGGTTAGGCCTTGCCTGGCTTCCTCAAGCTATGTGAGCTCACCACTTCCTCCCCAAATGCTTTCCATGAGTTGCAGTTTTTTCCTAGTCTGTTTTCCCTCCTTGGAGACAGGGCCCTGTCGGTTTATTCACTGTATGTCCTCGGTGCCTGGAGCCTACTAAATGCTCAATAAATATTGATCACAGGAATGAACGCATGCTGAAAAGACCAGTCTTTTGCACACCATCTGCTCAAAGCTCCTCTTGTCTGTCCTCCCCCCTTTCAGCCTCCGTCTGTCCACTTATTAAGTTTGCCTTTGTGGTTTAGCTTCATTAGATGTTTATCTATGTAAAAATGTCCCAAGTGAGGACTTAAGATGTCAGGGCTCTTCTGATGGCAAATGATAGAAAGAGAAGTCAAACTAGCTTAAGCAAAACTGAGAGTGTGGGTTTAGCATGTGTGGGGAAGGATCAGGGAAGGCTTGAGGTTGGGGATAGGGTGAGGCTCAGAGACAGGACCTAGATCAAGCTTGAGATGGGGATCAGTGATTGATGTTGAAATCAACGATGGGGTGGGGGCAGGGATGGGGTGGCAGCTTGGGATGAGGTCAGAGAAGGATGAATGCCAGGAATCGGTAGAGATCTACAAGGAGGGAGAGTGAGAGTCAGGGTCACAGTGAGGTGTTGGGAACAGGGAGATTCAACATGGAGCTGGGACCAGATATGGAGAGTGAGACTTTGGAATGGGATAAGTGTGGGGGAGTGGTGAGGCTCAGGGAGGGGGTGTCAGGCCTGGAATGAATATCAGGGAAGGCTTAGTAGCTATAAGGCTGGAGCAGAAGACATGCCTGGTAGGGTCACCATCCTATCTGGAGCATCATCTAAGATGCTCTTCCGGGGCCAAGACAGAGGCTCCTCAGTCTGTCCTGCTTAAGACTCTCCAGGCAGGTGAGTGAGGAGGGAGTTAGGCACTTGAGCCCTAAGAGATAGACCTGATTCAGCAGAGAAGACAAGAAGGATGCAAAGGATGCACAGAGAATCTAGGGCAGAAGGCTGAGAACTGGGGCCTCCTTTTCCTCTCCTCCCTCCGCTGATCTCCCTCCACCTCTCCTACTGTTTCCTCAAAGTCCAACTTCCTCCTTCTTCACCTTATGCCCCTGCAAGGATGACTCCATCAGAGGCTTCAGTAAGTAAATAGGGATCCACACTGGGTCCAGGGGAAATGCAAATGACTCATAACCTCATGAAAAATGCTCAGCCTCACTAGGAACTAAATGAGGCTCAAACAGCAACAAAATAACTCAGAAGTGTTTTAAACAGGGGAGGGATATAGTGGACTCTTCAAACAAGTGCAACATTTTTCGATTGGATTTTTTTTTTTTTTTAATGAGACAGGGTCTTGCTCTGTCACCCAGGCTGGAGTGCAGTGGTGCATACACAGCTCACTGCAGCCTCAACCTTCTGAGTTCAGGTGATCCTCCCACCTCAGTTTCCAGAGTAGCTGGGACCAGAGCTGTGCGCCATCATGCCCAGATAATTTTTAAAATTTTTTGTAGATATGGAGTCTTGCCACGTTGCCCAGGCTGGTCTTGGACCCCTGAGCTCAAGTGATCTGCCTGCTTCGGCCTCTTAAAGTGCTGGGATTACAGGTGTGAGCCACTGCACCCAGGCTGATTGGAAATTTTAATGCAGCCTGTAATTTTCTGGGTATAGCTCAAGACACAAATGATTTGGATTTCAGATTTTTAAAAAATGCCAGGATTTTGGTACTTAGTTAACAGCATATTGAAGTATCAAAAACTGATATTTCAATTACTAGATAGGGTGAGGATTAGATCCAGTCAGAGCCAGGGAGAGTGTTTGCCTTAAGGAGGGACTCCCTTGTCCAGGATGGGGCTGGGACTGGGGATGGGGTGAATCTTAGGACAGGAGTGGGGGTCAGAAATGGGAGGGGTCAGTGATGAGATTGGGATTACAGAGGGGATGCACATCAGGGTAAGGTGAGGTACGGGGATTAGGATGTAACGGCATGTTCTGCACAATGCTTCCTGATGTTAAAATCCTAAAGTTTGTTTTGTAGCCTTGGTGACAACGTTTGAGACTCTAAATCAAAATGTGAAAATCTACTGTTTTCCCCTAAACCAGTTCCACCTCTGACCAACCACAGCCTCTCACCACCTCTTGCCCTCCATCCCCTGGCCCATTCTTGTTAATTCCAGCAAAAACACTAATTGACAATCAACATTTTATGCCATAGAGGTAAAATTTGCCCCTTTCTCAGCAAAGTAGTATTTTAATAAGAGTCTTTCAGAGACTGAAAAATCTCATAGATGCAAATGAAGTAACATGACAGTCTCCTCTTTGGTCTAAGGATCGTCCCAAAGAGGTGCCTTCCTAGAGAAGACCACTCACCAAGAGACAGTGGTGGAGCCCTGTCTTTTGCCGTTTCCATGCAGCGGTCAGAGAGGCCACTCTAGGTTCCACCCAGAAAGCCACAAGGAGCTAACAGCGGAGCTCTCAGCACCAATGTTTTCTTGCAGCCTGGTATTCAGTTTTTAAATCCAAAGTCTTCCTTCCAACCTTCAGGGTAGAAATGAATCAAAGACATAATAAAATAAAAAATAATCGAAACATGTTAACTCGACTTTTTAAGATTAAATTTTCTTTTTATTGTCTAAGTATTTTACACACATTGTTGAAAAAATGAAATGGCTTTATGAAGCTTATAACAAAAAACCAGCAGCCTTCCAGCTCCAATCCCTGCAGACAAGGGCAGCAGCTGTCAGCTCTCATAGCTGTTTCATCGGATAGTGATCTATATATTTCTAAATATCATACTTGTTCTGCTAGTTTTTTTCTTTTTTTTGGTCTCACTCAGTCTCCCAGGCTGGAGTGCAGTGGCATGATCTCAGCTCACTGCAACCTCCGCCTCCCTGGTTTAAGTCATTCTCCCACCTCAGCCTCCTGAGTAGCTGGGACTATAGGTGCCCGCCATTACGCCTGGCTAATTATTGCATTTTTTGGTAAAGACAGGGTTTCACCATGTTGGCCAGGCTAATCTTGAACTCCTGACCTCAAGTGATCCCCCCACCTCAGCCTCCCAAAGTGCTGGGATTACAAGTGCGAGCCACTGTGATCAGCCCTCTGCTAGTTCTTGTTTTTTTCCCCCTCCAGGTTTAGCTATCATCACTGACTCTCTCTTTTGGCTTTGAGAATGTAATATTCTCCCAGTCCCTCTCCTGCTTTCACCCCCATCCAAGCAAACACAAATACTGCCTTCTCCATTCTCCAGAAACAGATACCACATTTTTTGGTTAAGTCAACATTCAATTTTTTGTTATTATGACTATGTAAAAAATTATTCACAGTAGGATCCAATGTTTCTTTGTACAAGTTTTGTTTTCCCTGGAATTGATGAGAGGATGTTCCATGTACTTATCATGACATCAGTTCCAATGTCTCCCTCAATACATTCACACTCAGCGGATAATCTATTAATTTTTCTTTCTCAAAGACCTCTCTCCTGGAGTCCTTCATTGTCTTCTTCCAACCTGGACAGGTGACTCTTAGGAAAGGGGCCAGTTCCTCTTTACTAAATTGCTTTGACTGTTTCCAGAGAAATTTTAGAATCTGCTTATCAATTTCTATATAATGTCCAGCTGGGATTTTGATTTGGATTATGTAGAATTCATAGATCAATTTAGAGAAAATTGACATTGTAGTATTGAGTCTTCCAGTCCATGGGCACGATATCTTTCTCCATTTATGTCTTCTTTAATTTTTTTGCAAAGGATGTTTTATAGTTCTTGGTACACAAATCTTGTACATACTTTGCAAAATTTGTCCCTAAGTATTTTATGGGTTTTTTGGATGCTATTACAAATGATATCTTAAAAAGTTTTCATTTTCCAGTTCTTTTTTTGGTTACTATAGTATATAGAAATACAGTTGCAGTATGTATATTGACCTTGTAACTTGGGACCTGAGTAAATTCATTTATTGGTCCTGGTAGATTTTTTTAAAGATTCCTTTGGATTTTAACTGTATGCCATCATTTCAGAATTTAAATCTTCTTTTTACTTTTAGAATGCATGATGTGTACCTTGGCGGTGTTTTTCTTCATTCATTGTGCTGGGAGCCTGGTAAATTTTCTTAATCTGGAAATTTAGGTTATGTAAATTTATCTGGTATTAGTTCTTTGACAGTGTTCCACCCTTCGTTTTCCTTATTCTTTAATTTTTTTAAAAGAATTATTCTATTTTATTTTATTTTTGAGACAGTATGTCACTGTATCACCTATGCTGGAATGCAGTGGCCCAATCTCAGCTCACTGCAGCCTTGACCTCCCAGGCTCAAGGAATCCTCCTACCTCAGCCTATTAAGTAGCTGGGACTACAGGTGTGTGCCACCATGCCTGCCTGGCTAATTTTAAATTTTTTAATAGAGTCGGGGTCTCCCTATGTCACCCAGGCTGGTCTCCAACTCCTGGGCCCAAGTGATCCCCTCTCCTTGTCTTCCAAAGTGCTAGGATCACAGGTTGAGTCACTGCACCCTGCCTATTTAAAAAAAAAAAAATTAAAAAATCCTCCTGCCTCAGCCTCCTGAGTAGCTGGGGCTACAGGCATGCAACACCACCTTTGGCTAATTAAAAAAAAAATTTGTAGAGACAGAATCTTACTATGTTGCCCAGGCTCGTCTTGAACTCCTAGGCTCAAGCAGTCCTTCTTCCTTGGCCTCCCAAATTTCTGGAATTTCAGGCATGAGCCACCAAGCTTGACCTATTTAAAAAAAAAAAATTTAGGGGCTGGGTGTGGTGGCTCATGCCTATAATTCCTGCCCTTTGGGAATCCAGGGTGGGAGGATCATTTGAGTCGAGGAGTTCAAGGCCAGCCCGGGCAACATGGTGAAACCCCATCTCCACAAAAAAATACACACACGCACAAAATTAGCTGGGCATGGTGGAATGCACCTACTCTGGGGGCTAAGGTGGGAGGATTGTTTGATCCTGGGAGGCAGAGGTTGCAGTGAGCCAAGATTGCACCACTGCCTTCCAGCCTGGGCAACAGAGTGAGACCTTGTCTCAAAAAAAAAATCCTCCTTCCTTAGCCCCCAGGTAGCTGGGACTACAGGCACGCAACACCATCTCTGGCTAATGTTTAAAATATCTTTTGGAGAGATGGAGTCTCACTATGTTGCCCAGGCTGGTCTCGAACCCCTGGCCTCAAGTGATTCTCCCACCTCTGCCTCTCGAAGTGTTGGGATTATAGGTGTGAGTCACTTCTCATGGCAAAAAATATACTTATTTTAAAGTCAGATCCAAATTGCTTTATTATCTTTAGCTCCTCAAGTGTGAATTCTCCCATTTGCTGTTGACTGACTGTTGATTGTGATGATTGTCAGCTCTTTGTAACATTTTATTGTGAATTCATCTTTTGAAGGCATTTTTTTGTTTCATGGGAGTCTTGCATGTGCCCTGGATTATGAAGAAGTCTATTCAGGGGTGGCTTTATGGCTGTACCTGCTAGGGCCTTACTGAGTTACATAGCTCAGAGCATTTTTTGTTATTGATATTTCTTGGCCCTGAGTTTCCACACCATTGCAAATGACAGATTTGGGTCCTCATCACTTGATACTAGGGCTTGGGATTCTGGAATGTTCCTCAATTGGCCCCTTTTCTCTCATGACCTAGGAAGGCAGCTCACTTGGGGGTTGTGTCTCAGGCTGCAAAGTGCTTTTCTATCCCCATTCAAGGGCATGGCAGCTCTTTCTTGGTCCTGACAATTTTATAGGCAATCAAGTTGTAGTTCCTGCTATACATGGGGCCTTTAGGGTCACTGGTATTATCATTCCCATCCTTAAGGTACATGATCAATTCCAGTATCTTTCTGGGTTCCTCTGGCTTTAATCCTACTCCCTCATAAGTCCATACATTTTTAAGCTTCCTCTTCGTTTCTGGCCCTTGGAGATTTTTTTCTCTCTCTCTTGCCTGCTTTTGACCTCAGATATTTATTTTTAAAAATTAATTAATTCATTCATTTATTTTTGAGACAGAGTCTCACTCTATTTCTCAGGCTGGAGTGCAGTGGCGTGATCTCAGCTCACTGCAACCTCTCCCTCCTGGGTTCAAGCAATTCTCCTGCCTCAGCCTCCTAAGTAGCTGGGATTACAGGCACCCACCACCATGCCAGCTAATTTTGGTATTTTTAGTAGAGATGGGGTTTCACCATGTTGGCCAGGCTGGTCTCAAACTCCTGACCTCAGGTGATCCGCCCGCCTCGGCCTCCCAAAGTGTTGGGATTACAGGCATAAGCCACCACGCCCAGCCTTTTTAAACATTAAAAAAAAGTTATTTAGGATGCCTATGGAGGGCATGCTTGTGTTGCTGAGTTGCTGCTATGCCTCTTCAGCCAGCCCATTATCATGACCAGAAATTCAGATAGCACATCAAACGAAAAACAAAGTTCCTTTTCTTGTTTTTTATTTCCCTTTCTTATGTTAAAACCTTCTTCCAGAAAATGTTATGTACCCCAGGAGGATACATTGACGGGATTTCTAGGTAACCCACAGTGTGTACGTGCATGTTGCTTATGCATGGGTGCATATGTATGTCTGTTTTGGGGATGAATGACCCGACGTTATTCCAGAACTATCACCCCCTTTTTTTTAGCCAGGCTTGCATCAGGGGGATGGAAGAAGTAAGATCTAGAAGGTAAATGGGGAGGGACCGCTGAAGAAATCTAGTCACTTCCGACATGGGAAGGAATTGTGTTGCCCAACTGAAACCTAAGAGGCCACATCCGTACCTCTCCCTTGGTTCCCATACTGTAAACAACATGGCCGTCTTCCTGAAAGAGCTGGCTTTGCTCCAGCTTTAAAGGTATTGGGGGTGTGGGGAGACTAGGCAGGTACAGGTCTCAGGGCTGTGCAGTGCAGGGTTCCCCACTTGGCCAGCACACTTGAGCACTCCTCTGAGTGGGACCCTGGCAAGACTCAGCATGTACTGTCTTTGTGCACATTTCCACATGTTCCTAAGTGAGAATCCACTAGTTGTCTGATTATGTAACAAATGCTTGTTTGCATCCAACTCCGTGCTAAGTCTTAAAACAAAGTAATGGGCCAGGCTCAGTGGCTCATGCCTGGAATCTCAGCACTTTGGGAGCTGAGGTGGGCGGATCATCTGAGATCAGGGGTTCGAGACCAGCCTGGCCAACATGGTGAAACCTGGTCTCTACTAAAAATACAAAAAAATTACCTGGGTGTGGCGGTGGGCACCTGTAATCCCAGCTACTCGGGAGGCTGAGACAGGAGAATTGCTTGAACCCAGGAGGCAGACGTTGCAGTGAGCCAAGATTGTGACACTGCACTTCAGCCTGGGTGACAGAGCAAGACTCTATTTCAAACAAACAAACAAACAAACAAACGAAGTAATGTACTAAAGAAATAAAATCTAAGGGGACAAAGGAAATGTGTGAATGGAGGGTATGTGAGGAGTTTATGAAATTTCCTGTAGGGTCACTGGAACAAAGAGATCTATCTGGGGGTCCTAGTGTACCACAAGCTGAACCTGATGATTTGGAAAAATGTTTCTAATTAAATAAAACAGAGCAAAAAGACAGACTTAGTTGCTGTGTTACTTGAATCTTCACTTAAATTTTCAGAACCTTGGTTTCCGCTCCCATAAAATGAAGTTTGATTAGGCAAGCTTCCTTCCAGTTCTAAGAATGGGGGATGCTCGAAATCTAAGAGTGTACTGGGATGGACAAACAGGACTATAGCTCTAGTGAACTTGACATGAAACATCCATCTTTGCCCAGATCGTGATTATCCGCAATTAGGTGTCCTGTGAAGGCCAGTTCTTAGTATGTGTTTTCCAGGCAGCTGCTGACCAAGTCTGACCTGAGGAGTTCCTAGAAGGCCTCTCTCTGTCCCCTTCTCTTTCTCCTCTCTTCCACCTCCCCATCCGATATTTCCCTCCCTGGTCTGTCAGCCATTCTTTTATTTGGCCTAGGCAGGCCTCTTAGAAAAAGAGCAAATGCCCCTGGGTTGGGGGAATTCTTTCAGTCATTAAGCCAGGGATGAGATTAAGTCCCTCACTCAAGATAACAGCAGCGGGTAAGTGGCAAAACTGGAGTTTAAGTCAAGGACCAGCTGCCTTCGGAGTCTGAGCTCTCAACTGCTGTGTGACACACAGAGAGGTGCTGTGGTGGAGAGAGAGCCACAGAGTGAATTTGCGGTAGCCTAGGGCTTAGTCTATCCCGACTTGTGTGATCGTGAGCAAGTAATTTAACTTGTCTGGACCCCTCCCTCCTTGAAGGGATGGCAGCATTGGAAGCTTGTTGTCAAGGTTCAGGGTAATGTATGCCAGGCTTTCAGGGTAGACTAAGGTCTCCATAAACGGCAAACATTATTTATCACAGCAGAGAAGTCTTGGAAAGGCAAGTCCACTGGGAAATCGGGATGTAACTCCAAATCCTCTAACTGTGATGGCAGTGTTTCCTACATGATGTCATAGCACCAGGGAGTTGGGAGGAGAGTTGAGATATACCTCTTTCCAAGAGATGTTTTGAGATGAAAAGATAAAGCTTGGAAAGTGATCAAGGTATATCCTTGTTCCTGTGACATCCATTTTTTTCTCTTCTGGATTGCCCATCAGCGCACAAGCCTGTTGTAGGAGTTCCCATCTTATAACAACCCTCCCTTGATCCCACATCTCATCAGCTACGGTCCTATTTTTCTGCTCCACTTTGCAGCTAAGGTCTGAGGCCCACTGCTCAGAGAGTGCTTCAAGTCTGTGAGGGGAGATAAGCAACATTGAGCAGAGTCTCAGTTTGAACCTAAACTGGGCTCACTCTGGAATTCACGTAAGTCAGTGCAAGCAATGTCCCTGAAAGAAATGAAGGGTTGAGAGCCCTTAGGGAGGAGCTCATTTCTGGGGGTCAGGAGGAAAGCACACAGGCCTGCTAAAGGCAATGCCTCAGGGTTGGGGCTTAGGGAGACCTTGAGGGCTACAGGAGTTGAGTGCTGAGGCCAAGACCAACCCAGGTCCAGGGCTTCTCACCTAAGTAGTAGGGAGATGGGGCTGAGAGTGAAAGTGAAAAAAACTGGGGAGATTTTGGCAGTGCCAGCAACACACTCAGGGAAACCTGGCCCTGTTCCCCTGCAGGTGGCCGGGCTGGAACTGGTAGAGGGTGGAGGCCAACTTGGCAAATGGGTACAGGCAGCCTCAGGGATGCATGTGGGAGGAGGGACCTTGGAAGGCTACCTGAGGTGCTGAGTCACAGGCTGACTCATGGGGTACACAGGTACAGAGTGTGAACACAGAAAGAGCCAAAAAAAGGGTAAAAAAAGAAAAAAAGCACTCATATTTCCACTACTCAAAGTCAACCCAGTGCACATTTTGGTTTATTGCCTTCTAGCATTAAAAAACAATAAAGAGTTTATTTTTCAGAGCAGTTTTAGGTTCACAGCAAAATTGAACAGAAAACCTTCTAGTAATTTTTCTTTACTTTACTTTTTTTTTTCTTTTGAGTTAGAATTTTGCTCTTCTCTCCGAGGCTGGAGTGCAATGGTGTGATCTCGGCACACTACAACCTCTGCCTCCTGGGTTCAAGCGATTCTCCTGCCTCAGCCTCCCGAGTAGCTGGGATTTCAGGCACCTGCCACCATGCCCGGCTAATTTTTGCATTTTTAGTAGCGATGGGATTTCACCATGTTGGCCAGGATAGTCTTGAACTCCTGACCTCAGGTGATACACCCGCCTCGGCTTCCCAAAGTACTGAGATTAAAGGTGTGAGCAACTGCGCCCAGCCACATTTTTTCATTGTGGTATTTCTTCTTGAATGTTTCAATGTTATGTGTCATAGCATCACAATGTCTTGTCAGTACAGCTTAGGTTCATACTATTTTCGTTGAATAATTTAATGCAGTTTTCATGTTATGTTTTAATCTTTTTTCATTTTTAAAAATCAGCCTACATCATGCTTTGATTTCATGTTATTATCATATTTAACATTTCCTTGCCTGTTATATTCCTCCCACTTAGTGATTTTCTCCGGCTTTCTCCTGGCCTCTTGTTATTTCGGTCACTTTCCGCTCTAGCTTGCCATCCCAAGGTTGTGCATGGTCTTGCTTTCTCTCTCAGCTAGTTGCCTCCCGTTGACCTAAGAAACTAAGGCTGCTGGGCTGGAGGTTCCTCAGCAATTTGACGCCTCACCAGCATCCACACTTACTCTCCTCTCCTCCCTGTCTCTCATCTGATGTCCAGGGAGGAGGTGGCCTCTGCTCCTTCTATTTGGTTGAATCCCCCTGCAGTGCCTGATCCACCCACCTCCTCAGCAATGTTGAACCTGCTCTGGCTTCCTGCCCCCTCTTACCCCACTGTTGTGTCAACTTCTCCCAGTCTTCAGCTCCTTCCCTAGGTCTCTGCATATGGGATTTCCGGACAACACTTCCTCTCTGTAGCATTTGACCCTATTTGTATCCTTTCTTCATTTATGAAAAAGAAATGGAGCAACGTCTGTGTGTCAGGCCTCCCGCAGTACCTGAGGAACAGCAGGAGCAAAGTGTTCACAAATCCCTGCCCTACAAAAGCCTAAATCCACACCTCTTGCCTGATTTTTTTTTTTTTTTTTTGAGATGGAGTCTCGCTCTGTCTTCCAGGCTGGAGTGCAGTGGCGTGATCTCGGCTTACTGCAAGCTCTGCCTCCCGGGTTCACGCCATTCTCCTGCCTCAGCCTCCTGAGTAGCTGGGACTACAGGCGCCTACCACCACGCCCAGCTAATTTTTTGTATTTTTAGTAGAGATGGGGTTTCACCGTGTTTGCCAGGATGGTCTCAATCTTTTGACCTTGTGATCCACCCGCCTCTGCCTCCCAAAGTGCTGGGATTACAGCTGTGAGCCACCATGCCCGGCCTCCTCTTGCCTGATTTTTTTAAAAACCACAAATCCCCAGATTCATAGTATGAAAAGGAGAAAATTTTATAAATTTATAAAAAATTTATAAAAGATTATCTTGGGGGTTAGGGGTTGTGGCTCACACTTGTAATCCCAGTGTTTTGAGATGCCAAAGAGGGAGGATCATTTATAGCCAGGAGTTTGAGACCAGCCTGGGCAACATAGTGAGACCCCTGTCTCTATAAAAAATTAACACAATTAAAAAACATTAAAAAATGAGAAGATTCAGAAAAACTAAAGAAGACCATAATAGTCTATTTCCCCACTTATAGATAACCACTGTCTACTCATGGTATATCCTGCCGTACCTTGGTCTATGCATATAACACTTTAAAAAACAAAATAAAAATGTGGTATTTTGTAGCCTTATTTGTTTTTCTCTCAGTACAGTCTGTTTTGCCAAAACACCATATTGTATTCCTAAGAAATTTCGTTATACCAAAAGTATCTTAAAGGGGAGAAGAAGGGTTGTAATCCAGAGAGCTCAAATTCACAATAACAGTTATTGCTGTTTAGGAACGTACATAATGATAATTTTTGAAGATAATTAAGTCTATGACTATAAGCCCTAAATATCACCAAGCAAATTCAAAGTTGATGAAGTCTACCTTTACTCAAAAGACGAGTTTTGTCTTATTATCCGTGATGTGTAGAGGCTCCTGTTATTTTACAAACTCCTGTCACCTTCAAGTTCTCCCTAAGACGCAACCCTAAGTCATTACTTTTTCAAGTTTCCTGAGATTCCAAGAGGGACCAGCACCAGGAGCAGGAAGGTGGTGCCTTTCTCAGGCTCGCTCTTCCTGGGGCCACTGATTCCTCACCTCTACTCCATTTGGCAGGTCTGTGTCACTCCTCTTTCTAGGCACACCACCTTTCCCTGCTTTTTTCTGCCTGCAGATGCTCCCCGAGTTTACATCACCCCAGATCAACTGAAAAGTCCAAATAGCATCGCAGTCGCCCATTTCCAGGAAAGCAACTGTGGTTGACTCAGCTGTGGCCAGGGAGGCACCTCTGGGAGAATGCAGGAAAGGGTGGAGGAAGGAAGACCAGTTAGGAGGTTATTTCAGTCGTTCCAAGAGAGAGGTGATGGTGGCTTGGATGAAGGTGATGGGGGAGGAGATGGTGAAAAGTGGTCAGATTTCCACTCCCACTGGGAGTGCAGCAGAGCATTATTTTCTCATATGTTACGCTTCCTCTTTCTTCAAGCTCTATTTCTCAGGCCTCCTCTTCTTATCCAGAGTCTTTGGCTTCTTTTCAGTCCCCTTTGAAAGCCCCTCTTCCTCTTTTAGTCCCTCAAATGCTGGCGTTCTCCAAGATTCTGCTCTCTCCCATTTTCTGTCCATTCTCTGTTCCCCAATTTCCCTGTGCGATGCCATCACCTCCTGTAGCTTTAATCTGCCATCTCTGGGAGAATGATCTTTGAAAAAGTGTGTTGAGGCTCTGAAAAATGTTTTTCCTGGGCTCCAAAGCTAAGTGTCCCAATGCAAAGTGACACATCTACTTGTACCCTCACCACAAGACCAGAATTGAAGCCAGCATCTTCCCCCCAAACCTGCCCCTTCAAGCCATTCGTCCAAGCTGTGGGCTGAAGAATCCTTTTTGAATCCCTCAGTTTTTCTCACTGCCCCATTCTCCTTCCAGTTGCTAGCCAAGTCTGGACTTCCCTTAAAGATCTCTTGAACTCACCCCCCATCTCCACCCCCATTGTCGTTACTTTGTCCAGGTCTTCACTACCTCTGCTCTAGCCTCCTAACAGGACTCCTGCCTTGAGCCTTTACCCCTTTCAGTGCATTCACACACAAGCTCAGGGGAGCGATGGGATTTCATTATGCATCTGCTGAAAGCTCTTCCAGGGCTCCCGTTGCCTGTGAGATAAAATGCAAACGTTTTAGCACAGCACTCAAAGCCCTTTGTGGTTTGGCCTTGCCTTCTGGGCCAGGCGCATGTCTTATCTCTGTCATCCCACATCTGGAATGGCCTTTGTTCTGGTCATTCTGGATTCCTTAGTTTTCCCTTGATGCCTCATGTCGTCTGCCTTTGACTGGGTTTCTTTTGTTGCAAGGGACAGAAACCTGCTTTGAAAAGGCTGAAGCCAAGGGGGAATTTAGCAGAAGGATCAAAGGGTATCTGATGGGCCCCAGGGTCCTGAGATTCCAAGAGGGACCAGCACCAGGAGTAGGAAGGTGGTGACTTCTTCAGGCTCACTCTCTTTGGGGCCACTGATTCCTCACCTCTACTTCATTTAGCGGATCCATGTCACTCCTCTTTCTAAGCACACTATCTTTCCCTGCCCTTTTCTGCCCACAGACACTCCCTGAGTTTACATCACCCCAGATCAACTGAAAAGTCCAGGTAGCATCGCAGTCTCCCATTTCCAGGAAAGCAATTGTGATTGGCCCAGTTATGGCCAGGGAGGCAGCCTCATGGAGAACAAACACAGCTTGGAGAAAGAAGGCTTGGAGGACAGCCCCAGAAAAATCCCTAAACTCTCCACGTGAATCTTTAAGTATACTATTTCTTTTCATTGGATACACTTCCCTGTGTCTTCATCTGGCTAAATTGTTGTTTTTTTTTTTTTTAAATTGAGACAGAGTCTGACTCTGTTGCCCAGGCTAGAGTGCAACGGCATCATCTTAGCTGACTGCAATGGCATCATCTTAGCTGACTGCAACCTCTGCTTCCTGGGTTCAAGCGATTCTCCTGCATCAGCCACCCAAGTAGCTGGGACTACAGGTGTGCACCACCACGCCCAGCTAATTTTTGTATTTTTAGTAGAGACTGGGTTTCACCATGTTAGCCAGGCTGGTCTCAAGCTCCTGATCCCAAGGGATCCACCTGCCTTGGCTTCCCAAAGTGCTGGGATTACAGGGGTGAGCCACCTCACTGGGCCCATCTGGCTAAATCCTTAAGAGTTAGACCTTCCCGGAAGCCTCCTCTGGCTGAATTAGGAGCCCCCTCCATGTGTTCCTGTAAAACCATAGCAAACCTTGATTATAGCACATCATATTTGGGTCATATCCACTGATTTCTTGTCTGTCTCTCAGTAGACCATGAGATCCTTGGGGGTAGGCTCAGAACCTGTTCATCTCCTATTCTCTAGAGTCAGGGGAAGAGCCAGGTCTAAAATAGGGACAGATTCAATTTTTTTTTTTTTTTTTTTTTTTTTTGAGACAGTGTCGCTCTGTCAGCCAGGCTGGAGTACAGTGGTGCCATCTCGGCTCACTGCAACCTCTGCCTCCCGGGTTCAAGAAATTCTCCTGCCTCAGCCTCCTGAGTAGCTGGGATTACAGGCATGTGCCACTACGTCCAGCTAATTTTTGTATTTTTAGTAGAAACAGGGTTTCACCATGTTGGTCCAGGCTGGTCTCGAACTCCTGACCTTGTGATCTGCCCGCCTCGGCCTCCCAAAGTGCTGGGATTACAGGCATGAGCCACTGCGCCTGGCTGACAGATTCAATTTTTAAATGAAGGAGTGAAACAGCCCATTAGTTTTCATCCACCCTGGGCAGGATGCAGGGCATGTGATAGAAAAACAGAGAATACCACAGGTAGCTTGCTTACTGCATTGGCTGCCTGTTCCTCATAGCTCATCAGAGTCTCAGGAGTATCAGCCCTCAGGAAGCTACGTAACTTAGGATTCATTTTCTGCAATACTACAGGGTTATTTGTGGCTTCGTAGATTAAAATTGCCCAATCTGACTTATTAGGTGGTGTAAATAAATGAATGGCTGAAAGTAGAATAGGCCTGGTTTAGAACAGATTTGATTAACTTAATTAATTTTTTATTCAGAGAGTCTTGTTCTGAGGCCCAGGCTGGAGTGCAGGGGTGTGATTATGGCTCACTGCAGCCTCCACCTTCTGGGCTCAAGGGATGCTCCCATCTCAGACTCCTGAGTAGCTGGGATCACAGGTGTGCACCATCATGCCTGGCTAATTTTTACAAATTTTTTGTAGAGATGGGGTCTCCCTATGTTTCCCAGGCTGGTCTTGAACTCCTGGGCTCAAGTGATCCTCCTGCCTCAGCCTTCCAAAGTGCTGGGATTATAGGTGTGAGCCACTGTGCCTAGCTAGAACAGCTTTAAAAATGTCACAAGCTTTAACTGGGTGCTGTGGCTCATGCCTGTAATCCCAGCACTTTGGGAGGCTGAGGTGGGCAGATCACCTGATGTCAGGAGTTTAAGACCAGCCTGGCCAACATGACAAAACCCCATCTCTACTAAAAATACAACAATTAGCCTGGTGTGGTGGCAGGCATCTGTAATCCCAGCTACTCGAGAGGTTGAGGAAGGAGAATTGATTGAGCCTGGGAGGTGGAGGTTGCAATGAGCTGAGATTGCACTACTACACTCCAGCCTGGTCAACATAGTGAGACTCTGTCTCAAAAAAAAAAAAAAAAAAAAAAAAAAAAAGAAAAAAAAGTCACTACCTTTATATGACAGGCTAGTTGATGATGGCTATGTGTATTTTGTATTAATACTATAGCTAGGATCTTGTTTGAACTTTATATCAAAATTTCTATTTACAAAATTTAGCCCAAATTATTTTATCTGTGAACTTGAAACAAAATTAAAGATTTAAATAAAGATCAATAGCTAACATTTATTGAGAGCTTACCATGTTCTAGGCCCTGGGCTAAGTGCTTTATATATGTATTTCCTAACTAACCTAATCCTTAAAATTACCTTGTAAGGCTAGTTCTATAATAAGCCCATTTTACGCAGGAGGAAACTGAAGCACAAAAGTTTAGGTAACTAGAGTTGGGATGTGCATTTAGCATTCTGGCTCCAGGGCCTACACCCTTAACCACTCTGCTAGACTGCCTCAAGACACAGTTTGGTACCTTTCTTCCAATACTTATTCATTAATGGTTGTTATTTCAGTTATGTCTTGTTTCACCATACTTTAAAAGAGTTTTTCTTTTAACACTTCTTTAATGCTTATGTTTTTGGGTAAAAAAAAGAAATATCTCTCTGTTTGAATACAAGGCATCTTGGCATTAAAAGCTCTTGCAAGAAGCTGTCATCATGCCAATGTTTACCACTAAACCAGATCCAAATGTTTACTTGACTTGCATGATGAACAGGAAAAAAATGAATAAGTGAAGGAGTAGCTTTAGGACTGTACTCTGTGTCTCTATTCCTGGGTCTTCTTTTTCTCTGAATCTTTATCTACAGGTACCGGAAGAAAAAGGCCATGGGAATACTCTTATGAGTCTTGCCACCAGTCCCATAAGAATCATTTTCTCAGTAACTTGAGAGTGGCATCCTGGTAGTGAGGAGGGTAATGAATGGGGAATCTGGAGACCAGTGTCCAGTGCTGCTTCTGTCACTTGTAGTTTGAGATCTCTTGCAAGTGTCCACCTGCTCTGGGCCTCCAGTCATTCACCTGTCAAAAGGGGAGGTCAGTTCAGAAGTGGATCTTTGAGATTCCTTCCACCCAGACAGTGTGGATTTAGGTAAAGCAGTTCAAGGCCACCACTCACACAAGTGATGAGTGGAGAGTGGAGAGTATGATATGAATAACACACTTCTGTGTATATGTCCTAAACTGAATGAGTAGAATCTTTCCATAAACAGAGGGTTTCTGGGCACCCCTGACCATGGTCCCTGGGAACTACTATGATATTGAGACCCCTGAGCCTTGCAGAAGCTCCCTGGCTCCCCTGCTTATGGATTTTTGGCAATTGGGTTGGACTGTTGGGCAAGCATGGAATTAAGCACGGGGAAGCGAGGTATTCCAAGTGCCATAGACAGCTGTGCAGTCCAGCAGAGCAAATCCCTTAGCATGGTGCTGGACTTCTAAGAAAGTCCTCTAGAAATGCCCGCTGGGATCATGACTGTAGCAGAATAGAGAAAAAACACTGACCACCTCGTGGGAACCAGGACTTTAGCCCTGTCTCTGGGTCTGCCTGGCACAGAGCCAGTGTTGATGGGAAGCTGGCTCTTCTGTTTATGAGCAGGGAACATGTCTGACATCAGACCTAGCAAGGCCCTGTTGAGAAATCAGTGGTGTGTTTGTCTTCTCCCGGAAGGTGCTCCTTTGTTTATGTCTCTGAAGCTGTCCTTAGGGGAGGGCCCTTGAGTTGGGGCCATGATTTCCTCTCCTCTCTGTTTTCCCTCTGGACTCCCATAGCTGCTCCACCTAGGGAAGATGGAATGACCACAGGAGGCTCCAATGCAAGGCCATCTTCTTTTTGGCTAGGCCAAAATCATGGCTGGATGCTGAGACCAGCTCGGTTGGGGAGACCCTAACCCAGTGGCGCTAGAGGAATTAAAGACACACACAGAAATATAGAGGTGTGAAGTGGGAAATCGGGTCTCACAGCCTTCAGAGCTGAGAGCCCTGAACAGAGATTTACCCAGGTATTTATTAACAGCAAGCCAGTCATTAGCATTGTTTCTATAGATACTAGATTAATTAAAAGTATCCCTTATGGGAAAGGAAGGGATGGGCTGAAATAAAGGGGTGGGTCTGGCTAGTTATCTGCAGCAGGAACATGCCCTTAAGGCACAGATTGCTCATGCTATTGTTCGTGGTTTAAGAATGCCTTTAAGTGGTTTTCTGCCCTGGGTGGGCCAGGTGTTCCTTGCCCTCATTCTGGTAAACCCGCAACCTTCCAGTGTGGGCGTTATGGCCATCAAGAACATGTCACAGTGCTGCAGAGATTTTGTTTATGGCCAGTTTTGGGGCCAGTTTATGGCCAGATTTTGAGGGGCCTGTTCCCAACAGCTGGGCGTGGTGGGTCACGCCTGTAATCCCAGCACTTTGGGAAGCCAAAGAGGGAAGATCACCTGAGGTCAGGAGTTCGAGACCAACCTGGCCAACATGGTGAAACCCTGTCTCTACTAAAAATACAAAAATTAGCTAGGCCTGGTGGCGGGCACCTGTAATCCCAGCTACTTGGGAGGCTGAGGCAGGAGAATCACTTGAACTTGGGAGGAGGAGGTTGCAGTGAGCCAAGATCATACCACCACATCCAGCCTGGGCAAGAGTGAGACTCCGCCTCAAAAAAAAAAAAAAAAGGATCACCCTCAGAAACAATTCTGATTCCAAAAGGGCATTTCTCATCTCCAGTTTGAGAGCTCTGCTGCTATTACTTCTGGGCTGGTGGGTTTTAAACTTGAGTCATGATCAGAGTCATCGGGGCTCCAGATTCCCAGGATCCACTCTCAGCCATACAGATTTGGTAGATCTGGAACCACCACTCTTAACTTGAAGCTTGGGTGGTGAGTTGGATATCATCTATGTTTTCCTCCAGATACACTCTCTACCTTTCTTTACTGAATTCTGTGCCCTGGGATGCTGACCTACATGGACAGTCTCAGGGCACTCCCTTGTCCTCTGGTTTCTGAGCTCAACCAATGGGAATCCTGGTGACATGGGAGTGGGGCAGGGAAGTGCTGGGTAGAGAAGGGTGGGGTCCCTGGTGAGGGCTCCACACTGGGCCTGTGTCCATGGACCTAAATGAGGAGAGCCATTCCTGTTGCATTTTCCAAGCCCACTCTGGCCCCCTACGTCCCCCATCCTGTGCCCATATAAACCCGAGAGACCTTAGCGGGTACACACACAAGTAGCTGGACATCAAGAGGAGCAGAACAACACACCAACAGACACCAGCGAACACTGGCAGGCCATTAAGGGTGGGACAACATGGAATTCGGTTGGGGGTGGTAGGAGGAAAGTCTGGCTGCTGGGCAGCCTGACTCCAGGGGAAGACCACCTTCCCACTCCGTCCTCCTTCTGGCTCCCCATCCACCTCTCTGAGAGCTACCTCCACCACTCAATAAAACCTTGCACCCATCCTCCAAGCCCATGTGTGATCTGATTTTTCTGGTACACTAGGAAAAGAACTTGGGATACAGAAAGCCCTCTGTCCTTGTGATAAGGCAGAGGATCTAATTGAGCTGATTAACACAAGCCACCTGCAGATGGCAAAACTGAAAGAGCACAGTGTAACACATGCCCACTGGGGTTTTGGGAGCTGTAAACACTCAACCCTAGGTGCTGTCGTGGGGTCGGAGCCCAAAAATGCTCCCCACGACCTGCCCACCTGCATGCTCCCCCTCAAGGTTTGAGCGGTGGGGCACTGAAGAAGCAAGACACACCCCTGTTGTATGCCTCGTGAGGGGGATAAGGGAACTCCTCCTCTTTCACTGGTAGGAGATTGGGTTGAGCTCAACCCAGTATCGGGGATCCAAGTGGGAGACGGGACTGAGTTCAGCCAATGGGAACCCTGGTAAGAGAGCCTTCAGGAACCCTAAACAGGAGCGGTGTCAAGTCAGGGCATTTCTTTGCTCAGCCCTGTCCCTGCTGGTTGCTGGGGTTGACACCTGTCAGGCAGCCCACATCATACTGCTCTCTCTTGGGCTCCTGTCATGATTCCTCACCTTGCTGCTTTAGGCCTAGGGATAGTGATTGCTCCCCACTGTCACAGTCCTTAGGGTACTGAATTTCACATTACTTTCCCCAAATCCTTCCCACACTGTTGTTCCAGGTCCCTTTATTCAACTCTTACTGAAGTTGATAAAACTCTCTCTCCTTGCCTAGCTCAAGTGCACTGCCTAGTTTCTGCCAGGAAACGGGATTATCCATAAATCTATATTTTGAAGAAGAAGCCCATTTTATTATATTTTATTTTATTTTAAGACAGGGTCTTGCTCTGTTGTCCCAGCTGGAGTGGAGTGGCATGATCACAGCTCACTGCAGCCTCCACCTCCTGGGCTTAAATGATCCTCCCATCTCAGCCTCCTGAGTAGCTAGGACTACATGTGTATGCCACCATGTATGGCTAATTTTAAACATTTTTTGTAGAGATGGGGTCTCACTGATGCTCAGGGTGGTCTCGAACTCCTGAGCTCTAGCAATCCTCCTCCTGCCTTGGCCTCCCAAAGTGTAGGAATTACAGGCAGGAACCACCTGGACAAGAAGCCCATTTTAAGCATGGAGTATTTTAGAAATGCTGTCCCATGGCCATCAGTGGTGCCTAGTTCTTTTTTGGTCAAATATCAACAAGTCTCTTTATTGCTTAACTCATTCGGGACTAAGGAGATGTTTTTCAAAAAGCAACTTCACCACGAAATGAAGTAAAAAAAAGAATATGAATATTGTTCAAGAAAGAATATAAAACACAGAAATGGTCATGTCCACAAAGCCCAGCCTCCTTGTCTATAAGAAGGCCTGTGCAGACCCCTCCAAAATCAGCTTCAGCTCCTTCATTTTTGGAAAAAATCCAGTCCCAACCAAATAAATGGAAACAATGCAAAATTGTACAAACCAGTGATGAATGCTACCCCATCCTCCAGCTCTCTCCAGCCATAACTCCTATTGACAGCTTGGTATATGTTCTCTCAGACATTTTTCTGAACATTTACAAACCCACATATAGATTAGAGTGTTTTTTACACAGGCAGGTAAGCCATTTACTACACATGCTGTTCTACCTTCCTTTTTCTTTTTTGTCGTTGCAATTTTAAACACTGTATTTGAGCAAGCAGCGATTCATGAATCATCTGCCTTCCTTTTCCATTCAACATTATTTGTTGAAGATCTTTCCATGTCCAGTCATAGAATGACTTCATTATTTTTATGTTATATTATATTTAATTTTTTTTTTTTTCTGAGACAGAGTCTCCCTCTGTTACCCGGGCTGGAGTGCAGTGATGTGATCTCAGCTCACTGCAACCTCCGCCTCCTGGGCTCAAGCGATTATTGTGTCTCAGCCTCCTGAGTAGCTGGGATTACAGGCACCTGCCACCATGCCCGGCGAATTTTTGTATTTTTAGTAGAGACGGGGTTTCACCTTGTTGGCCAGCCTGGTCTCAAACTCCTGAGCTCAAATGATCCACCTGCCTCGGTCTCTCAAAGTGCTGGGATTATAGACGTGAGCCGCTATGCCCGGCCCTACTTCATTATTTTTAAAGATTCTTTTAAAGAACAGTTTGCTGAGATATCACTAACCTATTATCGGATCAGTCTGTCCTAAGAATGCCATCCAGTGAATTTTAGTAAATTTACAGAGTTGTGCAACCATCACCATAACCCAGGTTTAGGATATTTCTATCACTCCAAAGGGAACCCTGGTGCCTGTTTGTAGTCAATCCCTTTTCCCACCCTCAACCCCAGGCAACTGCTCATCTGCTTTCTGTCTGTATAGATTTGTCTTTTCTGGACATTTTATGTAAATAGAATCATACTGATCAGCGGCTTCCACTTTGCATGTTTTATTTTTATTTTATTTATTTATTTTTTGATATGGAGTCTTGCTCTGTTGCCCAGGCGGGAGTGCAATGGCACAATCTTGGCTCACTGCAACTTCCGCCTCTCTGGTTCAAGTGATTCTCTTGCCTCAGCCTCCCGAGTAGCTGGGATTACAGGTGTGCACCATCACGCCTGGCTGATTTTTGTATTTTTAGCAGAGACGGGGTTTCACCATGTTGGCCAGGCTGGTCTCAAACTCCTGACCTCAGGTAATCCACCCACCTCAGCTTCCCAAAGTGCTGGGATTACAGGCGTGAGCCCACACCTGGCCGTACTTTGCATGTTTTAAACATCATGTTCAAACCACTGCATTCACAGTATTCCACAGTGTGGCTGCACCTTCAAAGTGTTTCTAACCAATTCCCCACTGATGGATATTTAGGTTGTTTCTGAGCTTTGACTTTTATAAAAAATGCTGTGATGAATATCCTGTACACATTTGTCCACCTAGATGTGTATTTCTATAGGATAGATTTGTAGTAGTATATAATTCCTGGATCAGAGATTGTATGCATTAAAGTATATATCACAAAATTGCCTTCTTGAAGGATCATTCCTAATTCCTCTCCTACTGGCAGTGGATGATAATATCTTCTAGTCTGGTGAATTCTGATCCCCAAACTATACAACACAAAAGCTTGCAGTCCACTCCCTGCGGTGGTTCCTTGAAATGACCCAGGTTGTCCTTTTGTTTTGATCACTGTTTCTGTATTTTTTCCCTTCATTTTAATGATTAAAAACACTTTTCTTGTGAATAGCATACATAGCACAGATTACAGAAAACTAACATTTATAGCTTAAAAAATAATAATATAATGGCTCTTAAGCATCTATCACGTAGGATAAGAGAGAGGACATTATCAGTGCCCTCTAAAGCCCCCATGTGTTCCTCCCTTTCCCGACTCTTTAATAAATATCACCTGAACCTTTGTGGGAACCGTTCTTTTTCTTTAGAGTTCACACATAAGTTTGTGCAGAGGATTTGTATTGAGTCAGCACAGATAAGATAGAACTGTATTTCCCCAAATTCTCTTCCTTTCACATTTCCAGGTCAGCGAGGGGCCAGAAGGGACCTTGTATGTGAAATCTGGAAGGTGGAAGTGGAGCAGCATCTACATTCTGTTTCAGCTCAGGAAGGTCAGTGCAAGGCACCAGACACCACCATATGATGTCACTTATCTGCCGGCTCCTGTAGGCATGGGGCCTGAGCTGGCCTGCAGCCCCTCAGGTGTGGGTTTACCTGCTTGGTGCAGGTGCCAGCTTCTCCACAGGCCATTCACATACTGAACTTGGACCAACGCAGGTATCAGCCTATCCTGGTAGGTTCCAGCTCCTCCTCACTATTCCCACTTTACATCCATCTTTCCTTCCAGGCTGTCCATCCTACCAGCTTCAGATCCCAGCCAAGAAACAAAGCCGACAGCCTGACACTAATGGTTTAGCCAGCTCCCACAGTTGCCTAGGATCAAATGTCTGTCACAAATTCCTCCTCCCAGTGGTTTTGCTTCTCTAATTGGCCCCTGCCTGATAAGATATGTGTCCTCTGTAGAGGGGTTAGTTGTGCCTGTCTCTGAATTTTGTTTTGGGCTCCGATTGTGTCTTTATTTATTTATTTATGAGATGGAGTTTCACTCTTGTTGCCCATGCTGGAGTGCAATGGCGTGATCTCGGCTCACTGCAACCTCCGCCTCCCAGGTTCAATTGATTCTCCTGCCTCAGCCTTCCATGTAGCTGGGATTACAGGTGCCCAGCACCACACCTAACTAATTTTTGTGTTTTTAGTTAGAGACTGAGTTTCACCATGTTGGCCAGGTTGGTCTGAAACTCCTGACCTCAGGTGATCTGCTCTCCTCGGCCTCCCAAAGTGCTGGGATTACAGGTGTGACCAACTGTGCCTGGCCACGACTGTGTCTTTAACTGTGCTGCCTGCCAGTGGAGAATAGGAGAACCCAGCCTGAGGCTGCTCCCACACCTGTGCCCCTGAGCCTCCTCTGGGCCTCTCTCACTGAGACTCCAGCAACCCCAGCTCCAGGCACAGATGAGTGCAGGTGCAGAAAATGTAGAGTGGTCTTACCTGTGTGAGTGAAATGGTCTGAAAAGGTCATATCTACATGTAATTTTCCATCTTGTCTGTCAGGTGCTCGAACCGAAAAGCGAAATATTTGGTAAAAAATGAACTGACTAGGAATCTTATTTCAGCTCCACTACTGTCTAGCCATGAGATTTTGGCCAGGTTGCTTTGGTAAAGCCTCAGTTTCCTCATTTATGTATGGAAATGGGGACTTCAGGCCTCTTTGACAGACCGAGCAGGCAGATCAGGCAGAAAGGTGCTGGACCCTGAGACCTTGGGACTCAGGATCAGAAACATCAGAGGGAAGAAAGAAGTCAACAACTCAAAGGCAATCCCCAGACTCGCCTGTCCTAGGGATGGCGTGTTTGGTAAATTATTTGTGCCAAGACTGTTCTTATGAGAGAGAGTCTGAAAGAGAGAGAGAGAGAGAGACAGAGAGAGAGAGAGAGAGAGAGAGAGAGAGGAGATAGAGATGAATAACAGAGTTCACGTAAGCGTAATTTAATCTCTGCCTCATTTTCCTAGGCCGATGGTATCCTTTTATTATCCTTGGAGAACCATGTTTCCTCCAGTCCTTGTTAGAGGAAAGAGCAGAATCCTGAAACCAGAGTGAGGTGTAATTTGGCCTCCTCCCTCTGGGAGTTGTCTCAGGGAGCCACCTGGTCCATCAGCCTTGTCCAGGCAGAGCACCATTGGTTCCTCTGGCAAGTCAGGTCCTTGGTAAATACACGTTCCCCTGCATTTCCCTGCTACTGAATCAGAAGCTGTTCCGAAGACTCAGCCAGAGCAGTTGAGTCATGCTTGGTCCTGAGTTTAGCAAGTGCCCAGCATAGAATGAGCAGGAAAGAAGGGATTGTTGTTGCTGAATGCAATAGGAAAGGCACTTCTGTGGCTTTGAGTGGAAGTTCTCTGCCCCTCAAGCCCTCCCACTCAGAGGTGTGCTCCTGCCTCCCTGTTTTCTCCTAGATTTAGTTGTTAACCTGAAGGGGGTTGTTTGGGAACTGCGGACGTTCAGTTCCTCTTGCCTCCTTCCTTCCTTCTCAGGCTGCTCAGACCCAGAGCCCCTGTTGACAAAGACCCTGCAGAGACAAGCCCTAGGAATGTGAGCTCCCCCAAGGCAAGGCACTGTCTGTCTTGGTCTCTGCTGTATCCCCCCACTCTCCGAACAGTCAGCACTCCCTGCTGTTGGAGGCATGATTTGAATCTTCTGTTTTCTCCTAATGACAGATTATAAACCACTTCCCCATTCTGCATTTGGGCTGTCCTGTCAAACCTGGAATGATGGGTGTGTGTTTGGGTGGGAGAGAGGGAAGAGGATAGGGCACTCACAGTGGGTGCTGCTGGTTGAGCTGGGAGAGCTCTCTGCCTTCCTGCTACCTGATCAGGGGGATTTGGTGAACTTACTCAACCCTCTGCACCTTCTAACTTTAAGTCTCACCCCTGACACTCCTGACTACTGCCTCACCCAAGGACACGAGACGCCCTAGAGCATCCCAGAACACATTTCTTTCCATGATGTGTGGTCTACAGCAGGAAGCTTGGGTTGGGGGTGAGGGGATGGCAAGGCTGGGCTCCATCTCTATTCCATCCTTTTCTCTATGACACAGCAAATAACAAAGAGATTTACTTCTTGTAAAGACTCTCACCCAAGACCTCCACTCACCCTTGCCCCACCACTCTGTAGCAATTTGGAAGTAGTAATATAAACACCCAAGTAAAAATGGTTTATTAAAAAAAAGATATCGAATGAAATCATTTAACAAAAAATACAGGCAGGTGGTTCCAGCCTTGGTTTAATCAGCCTTGGTGATTAAAGTACCTTTTGGGGCTCAGGTTTTTTGTTTAAATTGATATAAAATATACATAACAAAATTGACCATTTTAACCATTTTTAAGTGTCAATTTAGTGGCATCAAGTCACATTGCTGTACAACTATCACTACTGTTTATCTGCAGAACTTTTTCAACATCCTAAACATAAACCCTGTGCCCATTAAACCATCACTTCCCATGCTCCCCTCCCCTCAGTCCCTGGTAGCCACTGTTCTGCTTTCTGTCTCTGTAAATTTGTTCACTCTCAGTACCTCATGTAAGTGGAATCATAAACTATTTATCTGTTGATGTCTGGCTTATTTCACTTAGCATAAAGTTTTCAAGGTTCGTCCGTGTTGTAACATGTATGAGTACTTCATTCCTCTTTCAGGCTGAAGGATACTTCGTTAGGTACATATCACATTTTGCTTAGCCATTCATTCATTCATTGATGAACATTTGGGTTGCTTCTGCCTTTTGGGTCTTGTGAATAAGCTGCTATGAATATTGGTGCACAAATATGGGTTCAAGTCCCTGCTTTCATTTCTTGTGGGTCAATTCCTAGAAGTGGAATTGCAGGATCATGTGTCAATTCTATGTCTGAAGTTTTGAGGAAAGCTGCCATACTGTCTTCTGCAGTGGTCACACCATTTTACAATCCCCCCCAGCAATGCTCGAGAGTTTCAGTTTCTCCTCTACATCTTCATGGACTGAGACAGAGTCTCACTGTTGCTCAGGCTGGAGTGCAGGGGCACAATCTCGGCTCACTGCAACCTCTGCCTCCCGGGTTCAAGTGATTCTCCCATCTCAGCCTCCCAAGTAGCTGTGATTACAGGCACTCACCACCATGCCCGGCTAATTTTTTTTTTTGTATTTTTAGTAGAGACAGGGTTTCACCCTGTTGGCCAGCCTGATTTTCTTTCTTTTGATACTAGCCATCCTAATGAGTATGCAGAGCTGTCTCACTGGAGTGTAGATTTTCACTTCTTAGAACATAGAGTGCCATGGGCTCAGGGTCAGGATGGGCAGAGCTCCAGCAAATGACATAGTAATTATGGCAAGGGGTGAGGCACCAGGGCAAGCTTTCTAAACCATGCAAGGGAAACTAGTAAGAACGTGGCCTCCTCTGCTTCCTGTGACCACATTGGGGGCTGCATTGACACTGAGACCAAGAAGAACCAGTGGACATGAGGCTTGGAATGTGACTGTGAAGAGAAGGGAGGAACCCCACGGGGCTGCACTTAGGCAGGAGGTCTTAGAGAGTAGTGGAAGTGTGCCCTGAAGAAGAGCCAACAAAGGAAGGCCTGCTGTCTTTGGGCAGGGAGTCCTTGCTGATCAAGCCATGTATAGCTAGAATCTTGAGGAGTCCATGGCGAAACTTCTGGCCAATGAAGGCGTAGATGAGGGGGTTGAGGCAGCTGTGAAGGATGCCCAGAATCTCGGTGGCATCCAGAGCCCGGTCGATGTGATTGCGGCGCTCACAGGTCTCCTGGATCACCTGGGTCCTCATGAGGGTGTCTGCCAGCAGGACCAGGTTGTAGGGCAGCCAGCAAAGCAGGAAGATGAGGACAACAGCAAAGATGACCCGCATGGCCCTGTGCTTCTGCCCCATGTGGGCCTTAAACAGTGTACGCAGGGTGAATCCGTAGCAGAACAGCATGATCAGCAGTGGCACGATGAAGCCAAAGGACTGGGGCAGGATCCGTAACAGCATCCGCCAGTTTGCTGTATTGTTGCCCATGTCCTCATAGCAGACTGGGCTAACATTGGATGGGTAGATGGTCCTTCGGAAAAGTAAGACAGGCAGGGCCAGGAGCAAGGACAGACCCCAGATGCTGAGACATATGAACTTGACCAAGTAGCGCTTCTGGGTCAGTGTGCGTGTGGCATGGACAATGGCCAGGTAACGGTCCACACTGATGCAGGCCAGTAGCAGGATGCCACTATAGAAGTTGACTTCCTTCAGGAGTGAGACCACCTTGCACAGGAATGTGCCAAAAATCCAGCCATTCACCTTGGAGGCGGCCCAGATGGGCAAGGTCAGGGCAAAGAGTAGGTCGGCCAAGGCCAGGTTCAGCAGGTAGACATCAGTGACGGAGCGGCCGACCCTGCTGTATAAGATGACCAGTATCACGAGGGAGTTTCCCAGCAGGCTCAGCAGGAATACCAGGGCATAGATAATGACCACAAAATACTTGTTGATTTCCAGGGATTCTGGTTCACATGGGGAGGCATCTAGTAGAAAAGGGGGCAAGTCAGAGCTGTAACTGTAATTACTAAGATCTTCACCTTTCCAGAAATCTTCAAAGCTGTCACTCTCCATGTTAAAATCTTCCATTTTTGAGGTAAACTTAAATCCTGACCTATAGAAGAGAGATGAAGGTTACTGCATAATAAATTCCCCATATTCTTGCCCATTCACCCAAGAAACTGGGATAGGATTCTTTGTGTTGGCTTGAGTATTACACTGAAGTAATTTTTCCCTTCAGATTTGTAAGTGGTAGCTCTTAGGTTATGAGATAAATTTGGTGATAAATGGTATATTTTATGAAAGGACCATAGTTCTCTTTAATATAAGAGAGAAATTCTTAGCATTTCTTTTAGCATCGCCATCACCTAAAACTTTGTAGAAAGTTCTCTTTGGATAATCCCCACAGAACACTCAATACTACCTGGATCCTTCAGTGGCGAGCATCTTTGGCTATCAAGGCTGGGTTTAATGTTCAGAAATGTGAGATGTGAGATGTCACTCAGTTCTTTTTTTTTTGTCTTAGAGATGGGGTCTTGTTATGTTGCTCAGGATGGTCTTAAACTCCTGACCTCAAGTAATTCTCCTGCCTCTGTCTCCCAAAGTGCTGGGAATATAGGCATGAGCCACTGCACTCAGCCCCATTCAGTTTTTAATCAGGGGATTAAGCAGGAACTCCAAATGGGCTATACGCTCAGAAAAGATCATGGTTTGACTATAAAGCTGAGACATGAATCCCTTTGTTCAATTTTCTAAAAGTTATTTTAAAAGACGTATTCTGGAAAATGGTTTGAACAATTGTGGCATGGAGTTTTGGAAGGCTCGAGCTAGCAGAGTCTTTAGTTAATTAGTAAGGCCCAGCGTTTCTCTTTTGGGTAGAAGGAGACCTGCTTTGGGAATGTCTGTGTAGTTTGGAAAAGTATATTAAAAATAATAAGCAAGCGGGCTGCCTGATTCTCCCTGTGGGTGGAAACGTAACAGCTTATTTGGGGAGCTCTGGGCAGCCATGTGCCGCCATGCGGGATGAGCAGACACAGCCAGTCTGCTCCTCAATAAGAGAGAGGGGCAGCAGGAAGCAGAGAAGACAGGGGTTGCACTACCCTTGCTTGGTGGCTCTCCAGCCCTGCTGGGGACCCTTCCTGTCCTGCATGTGTGTGCCTCAATCCAGCCCTGACTCCCCTGTTCCTCTCAGATTTAGTCTAGCTCCTGGGGCTCTGCCCTTGCCACAGGGACAGCACAGATCCTGCTCTGGGGAAGCCTGGGTGTAGAGGGTGGGCTGCAGTTATTCAAAAATATTATCCCAGTGGTGGCTCACACCTGTAATCCCAGCACTTTGGGAGGCCGAGGTGGCAGATCACTTGAGGTCAGGAGTTTGAGAGCAGCCTGGCTAACATGGTGAAACCCTGTCTCTACTAATAATACAAAAATTAGCCAGGTATGGTGACGCGCACCTGTAATCCCAGCTACTTGGGAGGCTGAGGCACAAGAATTGCTTGAACCCAGGAGGTGGAGGTTGCAGTGAGCCGAAATCACATCACTGCACTCCAGCCTGGGCAACAGAGCGAGACTCTGCCTCAAAAAAAAAAAAAAATCCCAGTTTCTCAAAGAAGTCAACTAAAGCAATCCAGCTTCCTAATTAGCTTCTTTTTGAACCACAAAATAGATCACCCTCCGGCCATTGCCTTAGAGTAAGGGATGACCACCCTACCACCAACCATGTCCAAGTCCGTAATCTACCCCCAAAATGGAACCCAGTGTGAGAGAAAAACCAGGAAGTTAAAGGTCCCAGAACCCACTTCACACTCACCAGGCTGGGCACAGTCAGAAAAAGATGCCCAAGAACAATGTGGGTGAGGAAGTGGAAAAGTCAGAACTCTCCCACATTGCAGGTGGGAATGTAAGATGGTGCAGCTGCTTTGGAAAACAGTTTAGCAGTTGCTCAAAAAAGTTAAACATAGAGTTACCACATGAACCAGCAAACCCCAACCTAGGTATACACCCAAGAGAATTGAAAGCTAATGTTCGTAGTAGCATTCATCATTAAGGCCAAAAAGTGGAAACAAACCAAATATCCATCAACTGATGAATGGACAGACAAATTGAGGAACAGTCATGAGCAACTGAAAGACTTTTTGGTCAATGACACATCACAAATACCACAGTGGTCCCATAAGATTATAATACTGTATTTTTAGTGTTCTTTTCCTATGTTTATATATACGAACACCATTGTGTTATAATTACCTGCAGTATTTAGTACAGTAACATGCTGAGTAGGTTTGTAGCCTAGGAGCAGTACTCTTTACCATATAGCCCATGTGTGTAGTAGGCTATAACATCGTATACTCTACCATGTTCACATGACATATTTCTCAGAATGCATCTGCATTGTTAAGCAACTTATGACTGTATTATCTACAACAGAATATTATTCAGCCATGAGAAGGAATGAGGTACTGATACACAATACAACATGGATGAACCTTGAAAATGTTAGTCTAGGTGAAAAAAGGCAGACACAAAAGTTTTCTTATTGTGTGATTCCATATATGTGAAATGACCAAAATAGGGAAATGGGTAGAATTGGTAGAGACAGAAAGTAGATTGGTGGTTTCCAGGGTCAAGGGGAGCTGGGAGAGGAATGTTAATGACTACGGAGTTTTTCTTTTGAGTGATGAAAGTGTTCTGGAATTAGTGGCAATGGTTGTAGAATATGCTAAAAACTTTAAATGGGTGACTTTTGGGGTATGTGACTTATGTCTTAATTAAAAAAAAAAGATTAATCAAAGGGTACACGGCCTTGCAAAGCAAATACAAATATTCCAACAATAACAACAAAAGTCCCAGGGAGGATTTCTTTTTAGCAGAAAGGAAGTCTCTGTTGTCATCAGTCATATGTAGCAAAGAAGAAAGCTGAAGAAGATTAAGCAAAACTGGAAAAATAATGCCACTTTTCCCCCAAGAGTGATGGAGTTCTTAGCCATCACCTTCCTGACAAGTTTTTAGTTTCTCTTTTAAGAGTTAGGGGCCAGATACATTGCCTTCCCAGCATGCCAAGGCAACTGATGGAGAAGATTCAATCAGTTGTAATGTACTATACTAGATCACAACAATAAAAGTTAACATTTGGGCCGGGCGTGGTGGCTCCGAGCGCTTTGGGAGGCTGAGACGGGCGGATCATGAGGTCAGGAGATCGAGACCATCCTGGCTAATGCAGTGAAACCCCGTCTCTACTAAAAATACAAAAAATTAGCTGGGCGTGGTGGCGGGCGCCTGTGGTCCCAGCTACTCGGGAGGCTGAGGCAGGAGAACAGCATGAACCCGGGAAGTGAAGCTTGCAGTGAGCCCAGATGGCGCCACTGCACTCCAGCCTGGGCGACAGAGGAGACTCCGTCTCAAAAAAAAAAAAAAAAAAAAAAGTTAACATTGTACTTTATGTATGTCTTACGTAATTTGTTAGCAATCCCTCATTTCTGGCCCTGCCTGGCCAGAAGGCTGGGGAGGTATTGAGAGGGCTGGGAATACAGCTTGCTGGACCAGTATAGTCAGCAAGACCTGAAAGAAGTCACCAGCTCCTCAGTCCCATGGTTGAGAGCAAGTTTGCTCAGAGGCCCAGGGTATGTCCAATGTAGTCAAGAGGTCAAGGGTGGATCACTTCTGGGAGCAGATGATTACAGATGCTCTTAAGGGAACAAATGACCCAACAGAAGACCCACCTCTGAGAGTAGATGCAGGGCATATTGGGTGCAGAGAGCTTGTGCTCTTAGAGAGCAGGGCCTTGTATGTATGAATATTGGCTGTGAGAAGCCAGGACTGAGGCTGCTGCAGAAACTGCCATGTCAGCACAGGCAGCAGTGGCAGAGCATGTTTCACAGGTAAATCCTCGCTGTGGATAATCCAGTGCTCAGCTGTGCTGGGGGTGGGCTGGAGGTGTATGGGTGAGCTCATGCTCCCAGGCATTATGGGTCAGCTTCAGGTTCCAGAGGGAGAGCATGCAAGTCAGAACAGAAGGTAGAGAACTCAGCAAGGAGAACCAGGTCAGGCCAGTGACCTCCAGCTCCTAGGGTAGGGAGAGCGGTGTTTGTTGTTGGTGTTGTTTTTTAGTTTACCAGTCTCTACAGAGGATGACTTGGCAGTTAGAGGGACAAACTAAGGGAAGGAGATGACACATCTGAGGTCTCCTTTGTGCCTCACAGGTACATGATCTCCATGGCTCATTACAAATAGATACAATTAGGCCCTGTTTCTAGAAGACTGAGGCACAAGGAGGATCAGCTGACCTAACAGGGAGGCTCAGTAACCAGCCTGCGATCACAGGGTGGAGAAGCGGTGAAACCACTGTTCCAGTGAGGTGTAAAAGACTACACTTGCATTATTTGTAGTCTATAGCCCTTCCTCTTAAAAAAAGTGCACCTCATCTGTTAAACATATTTGTAAGCTAAGTTCTTTTTTTCTTTCTTTTTTTCTTTTTTTGATGCAGTCTCGCTCTGTTGCCAGGCTGGAGTGCAATGGCGTGATCTCGGCTCACTGCAACCTCTGCCTCCCGGGTTCAAGTGATTCTCCTGCCTCAGCTTCCCAAGTAGCTGAGATTACAGGCGCCTGCCACTGCACCCGGCCAATTTTTGTATTTTAGTAGAGACGGGGTTTCACTATGTTGGTCGGGCTGGTCTCGAACTCCTGACCTCAGGGGATCCGCCCACCTTAGCCTCCCAAAGTGCTGAGATTACAGGCATAAGCCACCGCGCCCAGCAAAGCTAAGTTCTTGAGATATCATTAAATCAACCTGTATATGGTCCACTCACATTCTTTGATGTTTTATGCATTGTTTTCTTTTGCCGTTTCTTTGGCCCAGAATGAAAGAAACAGCTCTTGCAGGGACGATAAACCAAACACCCTTGAACTGGCTGGGTCCGGCTGACCACACAGTCACATTTTCCAGGATAAAAAGGGGGCTTCCTTGACTTAGGGAAAATGCCAGCACCTTAGTGACTCATGGTAGTTTGGAAACTCCATAGATGATGGCATGAATTCTAATTTATTACGTGAAAATGCTATAGAACGAGAGACATTTACAAGATCTCAAACATCTAAGGCAATCTTTTTAACAACAAAAGAGTCATTTTAGTACAGTTCCAGTATTCTTTCTCTCTATAAATATAATCCACAAATATTTGCATTTAGTGTCAGGAAGTGGGAAGCAAACAGTGTTCGGCCCATCCTCAGACCCAGTCCTAGCCCAGGCCAGGAGGGCTGGCTGAGTCTTGGAAGGCTGCCAGGCCAAGGGAAAAGCATGGGCAGCAAGTGGCTCTGAGTGGTTGGAGAGGGTTGTGAGGGAGGAGGAACAGAAGTTCTTCCTTTGGGGATGGGGAGCCCCAAAGGGAGAAAATGAAGAGGCCAAGGGGTGAGGGTGAGGGGCCCACCAAGGGTGGGGAGAGATGCTTAGGATAAATGTAGGCTGGGTATCAAGGGAAACAGAGAACAGAGACATTCTAGCTGGTGGGAAGGGTGGGTGTTCCAAGACTTACTGGGTCGCTGGGCTTTTCACCTGTAGGACACCTCCAGAAGGGCAGCTGTGACCTATGAAAGGGAGGTGGTGGTGAGAACACAGTGGAGGAAGTGAGTGGTAGATTAGATTGCTCAATGCAATTCAGGGGCGGAGCTCCTGAGGGTGCGGGTGATTTTGATAACTTTGAATAATTAGTTCCCAGATCAGCTCTCGGATGCATAGTCATTTCATAGACTCATAGAGTTTATATTGGGAAGGGACCTGAGGGGTTTCTAGCTAGTCTTTCCATTTTACAGATGGGGAAACTGAAGCCCAGACAAAGGAAATGGCTTGCCCAGGATTGCATGGATTTCTTTCATCTTTGCTGTATCTCAGAGCCGCTGGCTCCTTCAGATGCCTTGTCTGAGTCTCCTGGCGTTCCAGCTGCCTCAGGCTTCCCCATCATACCATTGGCAGTACTATAGCTCTTCAATGTCTTTCACATGTCAAAGGGAGCAGTGCATTAACACGACAGAGATGGACTAAAGCTTCTGGTGAGTCTGGTGGCGTTCCTCCCTGGACCTGATGCCTCTACTTCTCGGCCCCACTCCTGCCTCTCGTCTTTCCCCTCACTCCCCAACCATCTGCTCTGACCACAAGTCCATCTCTGGGTATTGATATTCTTTCTTGGTTCACACACTTGGCATTGGGTCTGAGGACACCAACTCTGCAGCAGCTTACCACCCTTGGAGCCAAGACCCTCTAATTTGGAAAGAAAGCCTTTTGGTAAAAGGGAAGATTCCACCAAAGTCCAAATGCATTTTTAAAAACAATGTTAAGTGACCCTAAGAATGTATTTTATCAATTTGCTATTGACTACAAATGAATGAATTAATCCAGGCAGAGCCACGAACACAAATTCTGCTCTCTCCCAAGTGCCCGCCCCAGTGAACAACACCTCAATCCCCTCCATTATTCCTTACCCTATCTCTTGCTCCATGCATCCCAGGGCCCAGAGGGGACTCAATGCCTGTGGCAGACGCACTTAAATTGCCTGCCTACCCCAAAGAAAGAATCTTTGAGTCCAACTGTTCAGCAAATGTTTCTTAGTCTTTGTCACCTCTCTTTCCCAAGCTGGGGAAGAATGCAATGCCACCTGGCCAGTTGACGCTAAAACCAGATAGAGGCTTATTACATATGGAGAGAGGCAGATGACACCAGGGCTAGCTGAGCAATTCTGGGCAAGTGACTTTTCCTTTCTGAGTCTCAGTTTACTCATCTGTAAAATGGGGCCAATACAGAATCCAACTCATGGGGTTGTGGTGAGGATGAAATGAGGGATTGCTTGTGAATCACGTAAAACATACATAAAGTACAATGTTAACCTTTATTGTTGTGATCATTATTACTGGAATAGTTTATTCACTGATAACATGCTGCCTCTCTCACTACATCCCCAGTCAAGGGAAAGCAGTCAGCAGTGGGTCTGCTTTCAAGGCTGACTTTGATGACATCTAATTTACTTTGACCTGGATATTAATTGTCATATTAGCTGTAGTGTTGAGTGTCTACCAGGTTCTAGCTTCTGGGCAAAGTGCTTTCCAGAATTTGTATCAATTAATCCTCAGGATAACCTCATGAAGCAGGCACTTTCTGGATGAGGAAATGACTCTGAGAGGTTAAGCAACATACCTAGAGTGACACAGCTGAACTAGGTTTTCAGTTTAAAAAACTTCTAAAAATCTGCTCTCAAATCCTATCTCCTGTTCACTGTAATAAGGAGCAGGATCCCAGCCTGAAGTTTCTGAGCTCCATTAGGTACCTCCCTGTGTCCCAGAAAGTCAGATACAAAGGATATAGAGAGGGGAGCCCGGATTTGACATTTCCCAGTCAGCCTCCTTCTTCATGCTCCTTAGGTCAATTTCATTTCCATGGAGATCACTGCGGTTATATGTAGGGTGGAGTGAATTAAAAAACTCGCTTCTGGTGCGATGGCTCATGCTTGTAATCCCAGCACTTTGGGAGGCTGAGGTGAGTGGATCACTCGAGGCCAGGAGTTACAGAACAGCCTGGCCAACATGGTGAAACCCTGCCTCTACTAAAAATGCAAAAATTAGCCAGGCATGGCAGCGCACGCCTGTAATCCCAGCTACTCCAGAGGCTGAGGCATAAGAATTGCTTGAACTCGGGAGGCAGAGGTTGCAGTGAGCCGAGATTGTGCCATTGCATTCCAGCCTGGGCGACAGAGCAAAACCCTGTCTCAAACAAAAACAAAACAAAAACCTGGCTTCTAATCCTGCTTGGAGAAGTCATTCTTTCTGGGCCTTGGTGTGTGCCTTTGGAAAACGGGAGCTTCTTCTAATTCTATTCTGTTCAGCATGGTAGCTACTAGCCATGTGTAGCTATTTAAATTAAAATTAATTAAAATAAAGGCCAGGCAAGGTGGCCCACGCCTGTAATCCCAGCACTTTGGGAGGCCGAGGTGGGCGGATCGCTTGAGCCCAGGAGTTTGAGATCAGCCTGGGCAACATGACGAAACCCTGTCTTTACAAAAACAAAAACGAAACAAACAAACAAAAAAACAACAAAAAATTAGCTGAGTGTAGCGGCACATGCCTGTAGCTGCAGCTACTTGGGAGGCTGAGGTGGGAGAATCACCTAGACCTGTAGGTCGAGGTTGCAATGAGCCAAGATCATGCCACAGCACTCCAGCCTGGGCATTGGAGTGAGACCCTATCTCAAAAAAGAAAAAATAAAATAAAATAAAATGAAATAAAAATTGAGATCTGCAGTCACACTAGTCACATTTCAAGTGCTCCGTAGCCACGTGTGACTAGTGACTACCATACTGGGCAGGGCAGGTCTAGGACATTTCTATTATTGCAGAAAATTCTTTTGTGCAGCACTGTCTAGGTGAAGACTTAGTTGTCTTTAGCTCTAAGCTTCTACACTTCATCACCGCAGTTCTCAGGGGCCTCAGAGGAGGCTGAAGTTTCCAGATCTCTTCCATTAGAAATATGTCGCCAGCATCTCAGACTGAACAAGTCACCTACCTGCTGTTATTGGAGTGGCCACCGATGTCTTCACTGTGCCTCAAGGTTGGGTGGTAGTCAGAGCTGTTAGACAGGAAAAAAAAAATGAAACAAACTTGACGATGAAACTTCTGACCTGGGTTGCAAGGGGGAAATCCAGGATGCCCTCCTGGGGAGGTATTCCCACAGAGGAACAATGAGGTCTGTCCTGGGACTTTGGCCCAGGACAGGTGCCACTTAGTGATTGTGGGATGAGTGCTGGGGATTTTCACATCTTCCTGTCTGATGGCTTCTGGAGGAGCCTACCAGTCTGAAGGTGGAGATTTGTCTACCCACCTTCTGTCTCTGAATGTTTTGAACCTGCACTTCCTTTTTTAACAAGGAAGATGCAGGCATCCCAGCCCCCGCCAACGGACTTGTCTGAACTCGCATGCAGTTTCTTCCTTCTTTCCAGGGTCAGAGTGAGAAACGTCCCTCCTTCTGTTTCTGATGAATCCCCGCACCTGACTGTGGGACCCACTGCCTCTCTGGTCCTTGAGGATCCTGCTTTCTCTCCCCTCTGTCCTGGCTCTTTCCCTTCTACCACATCTTACTTATGGCTTTATCATGCTCCCTCTGTCCTAACACCCTTTAGCCACCACAGCTGCTCTCTCCACTTCCTCACCTCCCCTCTGCTGCTCAACAAAGACACTGCAACTGGCTTCCTTCCTACTGCTCCACTGAAATAACTTTCGCCAAGGTTCCCAATGACCTCTGGGTTACTAAACCCAGCAAATCCATTAAAAAAAAAAAAACAAATTGCTTTCTTTCCCCCCAAGACAACAGATTGGAGGCAGCGTTAGCATGCCTCTCCCATCTGGAAGGACAGAATAGCGTGTAGAGATTCACACTATAATTTTTTTTTTTCTCCAGGGACGAATGCAGGAACTGAACAGGAAAGCTGAAAGAATCCACAGAACTTTTGAAAGAAGTGGCAGGCTGCAGACTAGTCTGTGAGACAGGCAAAAACTCACCTCTAGGCAGAATAGCACTGTACCCAGGAAGGAGAAAACGGCTGCATATTCTCAGCTATCACCACTGCTTACAACACCCTGGCTAACCAGAAGTCCTGCGTCTGTTCACGTGGTAAGTTCACTATAATTATAACCAGCATTTGAGAAAGCCAACACTCTAAGCCTATCTACAACCAAGAAATCTTGCAGAGTTTGCATCACTCCCCTCCCACTTCTGTCAGAGATGGTGCTGGTATTCACTGCTGGGAATCTTGAAGACAGGTAACACCACCGGATCCCTTGCAGACATTCCCCAGCACCAGCCCAGAGTCTGGTAGGCCTACTGGGTGGCTAGACCCAGAAGAGCACTGTAGTCTGGCTCTCAGGAAGTCCCATTCCCAGAGGAAGGGGAAGAACATCACATCAAGGGAATACCCTGTGGAACAAAAGAATCTGAACGGCAGGCCTTGAGTCCCAGTTCTTTTCACTGGTGGGAAGTTTCCTATTGCAGAGACAATTGCCATGCTGGGCAGAGTGGGGGAAAGTTTGCACCTCTACCCAATAGGCAGGCAGCCTCTGGTATTGTGAAGGGTCTTAGAGAAGGGATCCTTGTTCCCCCTGGTACGCCACTGCAGACAGAGCTGGAGCTTCTCCAAAGGAACGCAGCATTGATGCACCTATAGACAGCCTTCCTGGAACAAATCAGGGTGATTGCATCCCCACGGGAGGAGCACTCCCCAGATTCAGGCTTGCATGACAGGCAGTCACAATTCCTCTCTACTTGGAACATCAACATTTCTACAGATGAAAATAACTACCTGTCTGATCTGAATAGCTGGAACACTGGGACAGGAGTGAAGCTGGGAGGTGGATAGCTTTCCAGCTGGCCTGGTGGGGGACCTGAGGTAGCTCCTACCCTTCGCCCTGACAAAACCTCAGCACATCTAATTGAGAGCTCTCCCAGGCACTCTCATCAAGGCTGGGATCTCTGCCCACCTGCTTTAGCTACAGCTGGTGCCTACCCACCTGCTTTAGCTACATCTGGTGCCTACCCAGGGATACTTCCCCTACTGGTCCAAAGCCTGAATTATCAACTCAGTAAGTAAAATACTGGGGAAAAATTAAATAAATAAATAAAGAGTACACCACGAGAGAATGAGGTAAGCTTAAAGAGATTCCTGCCATTCCAACCCTGTAGGAGACAGTAAACCTTCCCACACACCAAGTACATAACTGCTACAACCAGGATCTGGGAAAGCCAGCACACAAGGACTGTCTCTAACTAAGGAACTCATAGAGAGTCTTCACTCCTAAAATCCAAAAGTCTTCACCCCTAAAAACCAAGGATCAAATTAGGCTAAAATAAACTATAAATATTAAAGTCAGATCCTTAAGAGGGAAGAAAAAGAAATAAAAAAAAAAGCATAGTTGCTGGGCGTGGTGGCTCACGCCTGTAATCCCAGCATTTTGGGAAGCTGAGGCTGGCAGATCACCTAAGGTCAGGAGTTCGAGACCAGACTGACCAACATGGAGAAATCCTGTCTCTACTAAAAATACAAAATTAGCCGCGTGTGGTGGTGCATGCCTGTAATCCCAGCTACTCGGGAGGCTGAGACAGGAGAATCACTTGAACCGGGGAGGTGGAGGTCGCAGTGAGCCGAGATCACACATTGCACTCCAGCCTGGGTAACAAGAGCGAAACTCTGTCTCAAAAAAAAAAAAAAAAAAAAGTCAAATCAAAAATAAATTCAAGAATAACTTGAAGAAATAGTCTACCCAAATGAGAAGGAACCAGAAAAGTAATTCTGGCAATATGACAAAACAGGGCTCTGTAACACCCCCAAAAGATCACACTAACTTTCCAGCAATAAATCCAAACCAAGATGAAATTTTTGTAATACCAGACAAAGAATTCAGAAGGTTGATTATTATTATTATTAATATTTTGGGACAGATTTTCACTCTTGTTGCTCAGGCTAGAGTGCAATGGTGTGATCTCGGCTCACTGCAACCTCTGCTTCCTGGGTTCAAGTGATTGTCCTGCCTCAGCCTCCTGAATAGCTGGGATTACAGGCATGTGACACCATGCCCAACTAATTTTTGTATTTTTAGTAGAGATGGGGTTTCACCATGTTGACCAGGCTGGTCTCGAACTCCTGGCCTGAAATGATCTGCCTACCTCAGCCTCCCACAATGCTGGGATTGCAGATGTGAACCACTGTGCCTGGCCCAGAAGGTTGATCATTAAGCTACTTACGGAGATACCAGAGAAAAGTAAAAACCAACATAAAGAAATTTAAAAAAACCAATTCAGGATATGAATGAAAAAATTTCTGGAGGGTATATATCATAAAGAAAAACTAATCAAAACTTCTGGAAATGAAAGCATATTTAGGGAATACAAAATGTGGTGGAAAGTTTCAACAATAGACTAGAACAATTAGAAGAAAAAATTTCAGAGCTCAAAGACAAGGCATTTGAATTAACCCAATCAGACAAAGATAAAAAAAAAAAGACCAAAAGAAATGAACAAAGTCCCCAAGAAATATAAAATTATGTAAAACAGCCAAACTTGAGAATAATTGGTATTCCTGAGGGAGAAGATAAGTCTAAAAGTTTGAAAAACGTATTTGAGGGAATAATTGAGGAAAACTTCCCTGACCTTGCTAGAGATCTAGATACCCAAATATAAGAAGCTCAAAGAACTTCTGGGAAATTCATTACAAAAAGATTATCACCTAGCCACATAGTCATTAGGTTATCTAAAGTCAACAAGAAGGAAAGAATTTTAAGAACTGTGTGACAAAAACATCAGGTAACCTATAAAGGAAAACCTGTCAGACTAACAGCAGATTTCTCACAGAAACCTTGCAAGCCAGAAGGGATTGGGGTCCTATCTTTACCTTCCTTAAACAAAATAATTGTCAGCCAAGAATTTTGTATCCGGCAAAACTAAGCTTCATAAATGAAGGAGAGATAAAGTCTTTTTTCAGCCAAACAAATGCTGAGAGAAATTGCCACTACTAAACCAGCATTATCAGAAATGCTAAAAAGAGTTTTAAATATTTAAACAAAAGCTTTATGTGCACCAAAATAGAACTTCCTTAAAGCATAAATCTCACAGGGACCTATAACACAATGAAAAAAACAAAGTATCTAGGTAACAACTAATATGATGAATAGAACACTAACTCACGTTGAGAGGTGAAGCCAGCTGGATTTTTGGGTCGGTTGGGGACTTGGAGAACTTTTCTGTCTAACTAAAGGATTGTAAACACAGCAATCAGTGCTCTGTGTCTAGCTAAAGGTTTGTAAATGCACCAATCAGCACTCTGTAAAAATGCACTAATCAGCGCTCTGTGTCTAGCTAAAGGTTTGTAAACGCACCAATCAGCACTCTGTAAAAACACACCAATCAGCACTCTGTAAAAATGGACCAATCAGCACTCTGTAAAATGGACCAATCAGCAGGACATGGGCAGGGCCAAATAAGGAAATAAAAACTGGCCACCTGAGCCAGCAGCGGCAACCCACTCGGGTCCCTTTCCATGCTGTGGAAGCTTTGTTTTCTCACTCTTCACAATAAATCTCACTGCTGCTCACTCTTTGGGTCTGCACTACCTTTATGAGCTGTAACACTCACTGCGAAGATCTGCGGCTTCACTCCTGAAGTCAGTGAGACCATGAACCTGCTGGGAGTAACAAACAACTCTGTATGCACCACCTTTAAGAGCTGTAACACTCACTGTGAAGGCCTGCAGCTTCACTCCTGAAGTCAGTAAGATCACAAACCCACTGGAAGGAAGAAACTCTGGACACATCTGAACATCTGAAGGAACAAACTCTGGACACACCATCTTTAAGAACTGTAACACTCACCGCGAGGGTCCGTGGCTTCATTCTTGAAGTCAGCGAGACCAAGAACCCACTGGAAGGAACCAATTCTGGACACATTTTGGTGACCACGAAGGGACTATTGCCTATCGCCAAGTGGTAAGTACCATCAGACCCCTTTCACTTGCTATTCTGTCCTATTTTTCCTTAGAATTCGAGGGCTAAATACCGGGCACCTGTCAGCCAGTTAAAAGCAACTAGCGCAGCTGCCAGACTAAAGACAGGGGTGTCAGGCTTTCTTGGGAAGGGCTCTCTAACAATCCCCGACTCTTCGGAGTTGGGAGCGTTGGTTTGCCTGGAACCAGCTTCTGCTTTTCCTGTAATACTGGGCTGAGCTGAGGGTCAACAGAGAGGAAAGCCATTCAGCTCTGGGGTCCCGACAACAAGTTGGTTGAACCTATGGCCATGAGCGGAGCTCTCAAAGTCATGTCACCCAAGTGAGACTCGCCCATCTATCCTACCTATCCTGACCATTGCCTCCTGGGTCCTAATGCCTGTCAGACAAACTTCCTCTCGCCTCTCTTCTCCAAGGCTAGTCCTGCTTCTAAAAACCACTCCCTGTCTCTGGTGCTTTTCTAGTTTCTCCTGTAAGAATGATTTCTAGTATAAACTTCAGGACTCTGTTACCTTCTTTAGGCACCCTGGCTCACCAATCAGAAAGACATAATTTTTGCCAAAAGCGCCATCATGGGGGGACTATCTGGAACTTTAGGATCCCTCCTCAGACAAGCAGGCCTAACAAAAACTATTCCTGAAGCTAGGATATGGGGAGCCTCAGAAATTGTATCCTTACTATTCATATAAATAAGGACAAAAGGCATCACTCTTCCAACTCTGGAGATCCCTTCCCTCCCTCAAGGTATGGCCCTCCACTTTATTTTTGGGGCATAACATCTTTATAGGACATGGGTAAGATCCCAGTACTAACAGGAGAATGCTTAGGACTCTAACAGGTTTTTGAGAATGCGTTGGTAAGGGCCACTAAATCTGATTTTTCTTGGTCCTCTTTGGGGTCTAGGAGGACAGGCAAGGGTGCAGGTTTTCGAGAATGCATCAGTAAGGGCCACTAAATCCAATCTTCCTCGGTCCTCCTAGTGGTCTAGGAGGAAAACTAGTGTTTCTGCTGCTGCATGGGTGAGTGCAACTATTCCGATCAGCAGGGTCCAGGGACTGTTGCGGGTCCTTGGGCAAGAGATGTTTCTGCTGCTGCGTCAGTGAGTGCAACTATTCCAATCAGCAGGGTCCAGGGACCATTGCAGGTTCTTGGGCAGGGGGAGAAACAAACAATCCAAAACCATGGGCAGTTTTGTCTTTCAGATGGGAAACACTCAGGCATCAACAGGCTCGCCCTTAAAATGCATCCTAAGCCATTGGGACCAATTTGACCTGCAAACCCTGAAAAACAGGTGGCTCATTTTTTTCTGCACTATTGCCTGGCCCCAATATTCTCTCTCTGATGGGGAAAAATGGCCACGTGAGGGAAGTATAAATTACAATACTATCCTGCAGCTTGACCTTTTCTGTAAGAGGGAAGGCAAATGGAGTGAAATACATTATATCCAAGCTTTCTTTTCATTGAAGGAGAATACACAACTATGCAAAGCTTGCAATTTACATCCCACAGGAGGACCTTTCAGCTTACCCCCATATCCTAGCCTCCCTATGGTTCCCCTTCCTATTAATGATAAGCCTCATCTAATCTCCCTTGCCCAGAAGGAAATAAGCAAAGAAATCTCCAAAGGACCACAAAAACCCCTGGACTATTGGTTATGTCCCCTTCAAGCTGTAGGGGGAGGGGAATTTGACCCAACCCAGGTACATGTCCCCTTCTCCCTCTCTGATTTAAAGCAGATCAAGGCAGACCTGGGGAAATTTTCAGATGATCCTGATAGGTATATAGATATTCTACAGGGTCTAGGGCAAACCTTCGATCTCACTTGGAGAGATGTCATGCTATTGTTAGATCAAACCCTGGCCTTTAATGAAAAGAATATGGCTTTGGCTGCAGCCTGAGAGTTTGGAGATACCTGGTATCTTAGTCAAGTAAATGATAGAATGACATCCAAAGAAAGGGACAGATTCCCTACCAGTCAGCAAGCTGTCCCCAGTATGGATGCCCACTGGGACCTTGACTCAGATCATGGGGACTGGAGTCATAAACATCTGTTGACCTGTGTTCTAGAAGGACTAAGGAGAATAGGAAAAAGCCCATAAATTATTCAATGATATCTACCTTAACTCAGGCAAAGGAAGAAAATCTTTCTGACTTCCTTGGGCAACTATTGGAGGCCTTAAGAAAATATACTCCCCTGTCACCCCACTCATTAGAGGGTCAATTGATTCTAAAATATAAATTTATTACCCAATCAGCTGCAGATATCAGGAGAAAGCTCCAAAAGCAAGCCCTCAGCCCTGAACAAAATCTGGAGGCATTATTAAACCTGGCAACCTTGGTGTTCTATAATGGGGACCAAGAAGAACAGGCCCAAAAGGAAAGGCGAGATCAGAGAAAGGCCGCAGTCTTAGTCATGGCCCTCAGACAAACAAACCTTGGTGGTTCAGAAAGGACAGAAAATGGAGCAGGCCAGTCACCCAGTAGGGCTTGTTATCAGTGTGGTTTACAAGGACACCTTAAAAAAGATTGTCCAATGAGAAACAAGCTGCCCCCTCGCCCATGTCCACTATGCTGAGGCAATCACTAGAAGGCATACTGCCCTAGAGGACAAAGTTTCTCTGGGCCAGAAGCTCACAACCAGATGATCCAACAACAGGACTGAGGGTGCCTGGGGCAAGCACCAGCTCATGTCATCACCCTCACTGAGTCCCGGGTATGTTTAACCATTGAAGGCCAGGACATTGACTTCCTCCTGGACACTGGTGTGGCCTTCCCAGTGTTAGTCTCTTGTCCTGGACGACTGTTCTCAAGGTCCATTACCATCCAAGGAATCCTGGGACAGCCTGTAACCAGGTATTTCTCCCACCTCCTCAGTTGTAATTGGGAGACTTTGCTCTTTTCACATGCCTTTCTTGTCATGCCTGAAAGTCCCACACCCTTATTAGGGAGGGATATACTAGCCAAAGATGGAGCTATTATCTACATGAATATGGGGAACAAGTTACCCATTTGTTGTCCCCTACTTGAGGAGGGAATCAACCCTGAAGTCTGTGCATTGGAAGGACAATTTGGAAGGGCAAAAAATGCCCGCTCAGTCCAAATCAGGCAAAAAGACCCCATCACTCTTTCTTATCAAAGGCAACATCCCTTAAGGTCTGAAGCTCATAAAGGATTATAGAATATTGTTAAACATTTTAAAGCTCAAGCCTTAATAAGGAAATGCAGCAGTCCCTGCAACACCCCAATTCTAGGAGTACAAAAACCAAACGGTTAGTGGAGACTAGTGCAAGATCTTAGACTCATCAATGAGGCAGTAATTCCTCTATATCCAGTTGTACCCAACCCCTATATCCTGCTCTCTCAAATACCAGAAGAAGCAGAATGGTTACTGTTCTAGATGTCAACGATGCCTTCTTCTGTATTCCCCTGCACTCTGACTCCCAGTTTCTCTTTGCCTTTGAGGATCCCACAACCACATGTCCCAACTTATGTAGGTGATCTTGCCCCAAGCGTTTAGGGATAGCCCTCATCTGTTTGGTCAGGCACTGGCCCAAGATCTAGGCCACTTCTCAAGTCCAGGCACTCTGGTCCTTCAGTATGTGGATGATTTACTTTTGGCTACCAGTTTGGAAGCCTCATATCATCAGGCTACTCTAGATCTCTTGAACTTTCCAGCTAATCAAGGGTACAAGACATCTAGGTAGAAGGCCCAGATTTGCCTACAGCAGGTCAAATATCTAGACCTCATCTTAGCCAGAGGGACCATGGCCCTTAGCAAGGAATAAATACAGACTATATTGGCTTATCCTCACCCTAAGACATTAAAGCAGTTGTGGGGGTTCCTTGGAATCACTGGCTTTTGCTGACTATGGATCCCCAGATCCAGTGAGATAGCCAGGCCTCTCTATACTCTAATCAAGGAGACCCAGAGGGCAAATATTCATCTAGTAGAATGGGAACCAGGGGCAGAAACAGCCTTCAAAACCTTAAAGCAGGCCCTAGTACAAGCTTCAGCTTTAAGCCTTCCCACAGGACAAAACTTCTCTTTATACATCACAGAGAGAGCAGGGATTGCTCTTGCAGTCCTTACTGAAACTCGTGGGACAACCCACAACCAGTGGCATACCTAAGTAAGGAAATTGATGTAGTAGCAAAAGGCTGGCCTCACTGTTTATGGGTAGTTGCGGCAGTGGCCGTCTTAGTGTCAGAGGCTATCAAAATAATACAAGGAAAGTATATCACTGTCTGGACTATTCATGATGTAAATGGCATACTAGGTGCCAAAGGAAGTTTATGGCTATCAGACAACCAACTACTTAGATACCAGGCGCCACTCCTTGAGGGACCAGTGCTTCAAATATGTATATGCATGGCCCTCAACCATGCCACTTTTCTCCCAGAGAATGGGGAACCAATTGAGCATGACTGCCAACTGCCGAGACCAGTTCAGTCGGGGAGACCCTAACCCAGTGGCACTAGAGGAATTAAAGACACACACACAGAAATATAGAGGTGTGGAGTGGGAAATCAGGAGTCTCACAGCCTTCAGAGCTGAGAACCTTGAACAGAGATTTACCCACGTATTTATTGACAGCAAGCCAGTGATAAGCATTGTTTCTATAGATTATAGATTAACTAAAAGTATTCCTTATGGGAAACAAAGGGATGGGCTGAAATAAAGGGATGGGTTTGACTAGTTATCTGCAGCAGGAGCATGTCCTTAAGGCACAGATCACTCATGCTATTGTTTGTGGTTTAAGAATGCCTTTAAGGCCGGGCGCGGTGGCTCACGCCTGTAATCCCAGCACTTTGGGAGGCCGAGGCGGGTGGATCACGAGGTCAGGAGATCGAGACCATCCTGGCTAACACGGTGAAACCCCGTCTCTACTAAAAATACTAAAAATTAGCCGGGCGTGGTGGCGGGCGCCTGTAGTCCCAGCTACTCGGGAGGCTGAGGCAGGAGAATGGCGTGAACCCAGGAGGCGGAGCTTGCAGTGAGCCGAGATCGCGCCACTGCACTCCAGCCTGGGCGACAGAGTGAGACTCCGTCTCAAAAAAAAGAAAAAAAAAAAAAAAAGAATGCCTTTAAATGGTTTTCCACCCTGGGTGGGCCAGGTGTTCCTTGCCCTCATTCTGGTAAACCCACAACCTTTCAGAGTGGGTGTCATGGCCAGAACATGTCACAGTGCTGCAGAGATTTTGTTTATGGCCAATTTTGGGGCCAGTTAATAGCCAGATTTTGGGGGGGCCTGTTCCCAACATGTCCACCTTCTTTGATTTGCAAAGTGATAAAAGCAAAGGCAGCTTTGTTATGGTGAGCTACTTCTTGCAAGAGTCAGGATCTGCATCTGCAGACTATATGAAGACAAACAACATAGATTAAAAGCACAATCATCATTGAAATCACAGAGCTTCCAAGTGTTTTTATCCATTTTAATGGGTTACTAGCTGCTAATCTGTCTGCATCTCCTTCAAGCACTCCAGTTCCTGGCATTAAGGTCAGGTGTGCCTGGGATGCTTTAAATATTTGTTCTTTTAATTTTGCAATATCCAAAAACAAGTTTGTAGAGTGTCCTTCTAGATGCTTTTTAAATTCTTTCTCAAATTTTGATCTTATTAAGAGCTATTAGTAGTTTCCACAAATCCTTATATTAAGCTCCTAGAGCAGGCCATATCATTTGAGGTTGAGGGGCCACTATACTGCCATGGTTCCAGATAATAGGAACTCTTGCCATACTTCTTGGCATTTCTACCATCTGACCATTTTGTTCAGACCACCTGAACATAGTGTGGCCATGGCACATGGACTGAGAGGTGCAATTTAAGCTAAACATCCCCTTAGGGGACCAATCAATAATGAATCCATAGGAATCGTTGTGCAGCACCTCTGCCTGTTCTGCAATGCAATCTTCCTAAACAAGTATGTTCATTATTTCTGGCCAGGTTCTATTTTGTTAACAAATAGGTTTTTGAGGGTGGTATGCCTCAATTATAGGAGCAGATTTATTATGGTAAATACTGGGATCAGAAAGCATGTGCAACTATGCCATACAGTGGTTATATCCAGGCATTATTGCCAGCCAAGATTGATAAATATGCCCAATAAGTATAATTGTTCCTGTGTCAGCCCTTGTTGAAGGAATACTCATGGCAATGGTGATCACCACTATCATAGCTACCATTAAATTACTCATTGTGACTGGTTGTCCCGCTTAACTCAGGTTTTCTTCCACCATCTGTGACAGCTTCTTGATCTGTCCCTAGGTGGGTGGCTGTGTTCGATGAGTGTTGCTCGTGACAGTTGAGGTCCTTCTCAGCATCAGCCTAAACATGGCTGCAACCGGGGGTTCCTCGGGATCCTGGGGATCCTTCTGGAGTCTCTTCCTTGGCATCTGTTTCATGATAAGCTTTCAGGTGTCTTGATGGTATCCAAATTGGCTGTTGCTTTTGGCCTGGAGAAACACAGGCATAACCTCTACCCCAAGTTATTATTTTACCTATTTCCCAACTTTCTGTTATTGGATCTCTCACCAAACCAGCTGTTCTGCCTTTGTCTTTGCAGCTGGTTTCTGTAGATGCTGTTCAGCTGCTGATAATATCTGGCATTTGGGCAGGCTCAAAAAATTTAAAGTTAATAATGCTAGATTCAGTTGTATATGGGCTGTTTTGTAATCCCTGTTTCTCCCCCTTTTTTGTTTTTGTCATCAGTTGTTCATCTGTATGAAATCATAACTGAGCATTTTCAATTAACTGTGTGGAATGAAACATGTATGAAGAATCAGAAATCACATTAATAGGCATATCAAAAGCAGTCAATACCTCAGTTACAGCTACAAGCTCTGCTTTTGAGCTGAAGTACAGGAAGTCTGGAAAACTTTAATTTTTGAGCCAGAATAAGAAGCTTTACCATTACTAGACCCATCTGTAAAACAATGAAAACAGTTAGCAGGCTGCAGGTTGTTTATTGCAGGAATTGTAAATGCAAACCGTTTACAGTCTTGCTCAGCTAAGGGGATAGTAAAGAAATAGTCTTTTAAATCTGTGACATTAAAGGCCAATTTTAAGTCCTCTAAAGGCTCCAGTTTCTCTTTACTCAGCAGCCATTGTTCTATCCAAATTGGCTTATTAGTCAACCATTTTAAAGGCATAGGTTCTGGAGGCTTAACAATGGCCACCATCAAAATATCCTAAACCTTGGCAGGAACTTTGTCTTTCCGCTTGAAGCAGTTCCTTTAAACATTGCAAATTTTTTCCTAGTCTTATACCAGGGATGTACACCACTTTGTACATCATATGTTGACTTTGACAGCTATATAGTTGTTCTGGAATTAGAATTTGTGCTCCCCATTGTTGTAATGAATCTCTCTCCCATAAATTTATAGGTACAGAAGTTATAATTGGTTGAATAGTCCTAGGTTGTCCATGGGGCCCTTCACAATGTAAAATATAGCTGCTTTGATATACTTCAGGTGCTTTGCCAACTCCAACTATGTTAAATTGAGCGGGTTGAATTGGCCATGTGGATGGCCAGTACTGTAGAGAAATGATTGAAAGGTCCACTCCTGTATCTACCAAACCTCTAAGTTTCTTTTTCTGAATAGTTATTTCACAGGTAGGATGTTTATCAGTAATTTGATTTACCCAATAAGCTGCTTTGCCTGTTTATTTGTGCTTCCAAATCCTCCTGTTCATTTAATTTCACTTTTCCCCATTCCCACATATGGCACAATCAGGAGCTGTGCTATGCACTGTCCTGGCTCTGCTTTCCAGGGAACAGAAGCAGATCTAACAATTTGAATTTCCCCATTGTAATCTGAATCAATGACTCCTGTATGTATTTGTACCCCTTTTAAATTCAAACTAGACCTGCCTAGAAGTAATCCTATTGTCCCCACTGGCAAGCGTCCACAGACTGGGACCTTTTGCAGGGGTTCACCAGGCAGAAGGCTCACAGCTTTTATGCAGCATAACTCTACTCTGGCACTACCAGCTGTGGCAGGGGACAAACATTGTACAGGGGTGAGGGAATGGCCTGAGCTGGAAATGCCCTGATTTGGAATGGGACCTGGGATGGGCCCTTCACAGCCTTTCCCGAAATCAGGTTCCCATCTTTATCAAACTTAGAGTGACACTGATTAGCCCAATGTTTTCCTTTTACACATTTTGGACATATTTCAGGCTCAGCAGTTTTCTTTTTTCCCCTTTCTGGTGGCCTGACTCACTGATTTTTTCTACATTCTTTTTTAGTATGACCATGCTTCCCACAGTTAAAACAAGCTCCAGGAAACAGAGTATTTCCTTTATCCACTCTCAGTCCTGCCACTGCCTGTGCCAACAAAGTAGCTTTATGCAGATTACCTCCGATAGCATCACAGGCCTTGATATAATTAACTAAATGTGCTTTCCCAAATTTAAAAGGAAAAGGCTCAAATGTAGCTATAATATTTCCTTGTTGATCTGGGGGGTGTATTCTAACAGGGAACTGCCAAGCCTCTGTATCACCCTCTTGTCTAGCTTGCTGAATTCCTGCCTGAATAGAACTGAGAGTGGTTGCTTGAGGCACTGCTCGAACAGTCACTGGGGCAACTACTTTTCGCCCAGTGTCCTCTGGAAAAGAAAGATCTGGAAGGTCAGGCCACTGTTTTACTTTAAAATAATAATGAGGGGGTGCAGAAGGGTAGGGATGAACCTCTACCTCCTTTGCTGCTTTAGTTTTAGCTGGCAAACAAACCTGCTCTGTAACCTCTTCTGTTACTTCGTTATACTCGCCTTCCTCCTCATCATCAGTGTGAAAATGTTCCAAGGTGGAACAAACCAGAGCCCACACTTGTCCCATTGTTACCCTGATGCTTCTGAGCTCCTCTTCTTACTCACCATGGGGATTGCTTTAACAGTACTCGGTTGTCCTCCAGCTTAGTTCCATGTTCTCCAACCGTCGCTCCGGCGACCTTCGACCTGGATTCAAGCCCCCATGATGGATGCCACTTGCCAAGACCAGCTTGGTCAGGGAGACCCTAACCTGGTGGTGCTGGAGGAATTGAAGACACACACAGAAATATAGAGGTGTGGAGTGGGAAATCAGGGGTCTCACAGCCTTCAGAGCTGAGATCCTCGAACAGAGATTTACTCACGTATTTGTTGACAGCAAGCCAGTGATAAGCATTGTTTCTATAGATTATAGATTAACTAAAAGTATTCCTTATGGGAAACAAAGGAATGGGCCAAAATAAAGGGACGGGTTTGGCTAGTTATCTACAGCAGGAGCATATCCTTAAGGCACAGATCACTCATGCTATTGTTTGTGGTTTAAGAATGCCTTTAAGTGGTTTTCTGCCCTGGGTGGGCCAGGTGTTCCTTGCCCTCATTCCGGTAAACCCACAACCTTCCAGTGTGGGCATCATGGCCATCATGAACATGTCACAGTGCTGCAGAGATTTTGTTTATGGCCAGTTTTGGGGCCAGTTAATGGCCAGGTTTTTTGGGGCCTGTTCCCAATAGCCAACAAATTATAGTCCAGAATTATGCCACCCAAGATGATCTCTTGGAAGTCCCCTTAGCTAATCCTGACCTTAACATATATACCAATGGAAGTTCATTTGTGGAAAATGGGATATGAAGGGCAGGTTATGCCATAGTTAGTGATGTAACTATACCTGAAAGTAAGCCTCTTCCCCCAGGGACCAGCGCCCAGTCAGCAGAACTAGTGGCACTTACCTGAGCATTAGAATAGGGAAAGGAAAAAGAATAAATGTATATACAGATAGCAAGTATGCTTATCTAATCCTACATGCCCATGTTGCAATATGGAAAGAAAGGGAGTTCCTAACCTCTGGGGGAACCCCCATTAAATACCACATGGAAATTATGGAGTTATTGCATGCTGTGCAAAAACTCAAGGAGGTGGCAGTCTTACACTGCCAAAGCCATCAGAAAGGTGAAGGAGAAAAGGCAGAAGGAAACCATTGGGCAGATGCTGAGGCCAAAATTGCTGCCAGGTGGAACCTCCCACTAGAAATACCTATGGAAGGACCCTTGATATGGAACAACCCCCTCCAAGAGATTAAGCTCCACTATTCCCTGACTGAAACAGAATGGGGACATTCATGGGGGCATAGTTTTCTCCCCTCAGGGTGGTTAATGACAGAAGAAGGAAAGGTACTTATACCCGAAGCCAGCCAGTTGAAAGTACTTAAAACCCTCCACCAAACTTTTCACATGGGTATTGAAAACACTCATTAAATGGCCAAATCCCTATTTATAGGACCAAATCTCCTCTGGACCACCAGACAGGTAGTCAAAGCCTGTGAGGTGTGCTAAAGGAATAATCCCTTGGTCCATCATAAGGCCCCTTTGGGGGAACAAAGGATAGGTCACTATCCTGGAGAGGACTGGCAGTTAGACTTCACCCATATGCCTAAGTCAAAGGGATTTCAATACTTGTTGGTCTGTATTGATATCTTTACAAATTGGATAGAAGCTTTCCACCTGCAAGACAGAGAAGGCTCAGGAAGTGATTAAAGTCTTAATTCATGAAATAATTCCTAGATTTGGGCTTCCCCAAAGCTTACAGAGTGACAATGGTCCGGCTTTTAAAGCCACAATAACCCAGGGAATTTCCAGGGTGCTAGGGATACAATATCACCTTCACTGTGCCTCGAGGCCACAATCCTCAGGGAAAGTCGAGAAGGCAAATGAAACACTCAAGAGGCACTTGAGGAAGCTAACACAAGAAACTCATCTCCCATGGCCTACTCTTTTGCCCATGGCCTTGTTGAAAATCTGAAATTCTCCTCACAAAATGGGGCTCAGTCCATATGAAATGCTGTATGGATGACCTTTTCTCACAAATAACCTCCTACTTGATCAGGAAACGGCCAACCTGGTCAAATATATAACTTCTTTGGCAACATATTAACAAAACCTTAAAAACCTACCTGAAGGATGTCACAGAAAAAAGGGAACAGAGTTGTTTCAACCAGGAGGTCTAGTGTTGGTCAAATATCTCCCCTCTACCTCCCCGTCTATGGACTCTTTGTGGGAAGGACCATACTCAGTAATCCTCTGTACCCCCACTATAGTTAAGGTGGCAGGAGTGGAATCTTGGATTCACCACACCTGAGTTAAATTTTGGATATCCTCTGAGGAACCTGCAGAACCGTCAGCTCAGGAGTCCCAAGATCAGCCAGACCAGCCTTGATACACCTGCAAACAATTGGAGGACTTGCATCTTCTATTTTGGAAGGAAACATCCGAGACTAAAAAGGCTCCTACCACTGATCCTGAAGAAAAACCCCTTCCTCCTTAAAAAAGATAAATGAAAACCTACATAATCTTTAACACCTCTCCTTGCCCCTTTAATGGAATCCTTTTACTATTTCATCATATTATTAAGCAGCATACTAACCATACTCTTTGTGATAGGACTGTATACTGTAGCTCCTTCTGGAATGAAAATAAAATAGAACACAGGGAGCCACTCAGTTTGCTCCCAACACCCCTTTCCAGCCACTCACTGGAGCAACCCTGGCAAGTACTCTAGAAATATGAAAAAATGAAAACAACAAACTCACACACCTTTTTAACATACACAACCAGTTCTGTCTACCCAGCCAAGGTATATTCTTCTTATGTGGAATGTTGACCTATATCTGCCTCCCCACTAACTGGACAGGCATCTGCACCTTAGTCTTTCTAAGTCCCAACATTAACATTGCCCCATGAAATCAGACCCTATCAGTACCCCTCAAAGCTCAAGTCCATCAGTGCAAAGCCATACAACCAATACAACTTAACCCTACTTATAGGGTTAGGAATGGTTACTGCTACAGGAACTGGGATAGCCAGTTTATCTACTTCATTATCCTACTACCACACACTCTCAAAGAATTTCTCAGACAGTTTATAAGAAATAACAAAATCTATCCTTACTCTACAATCCCAAATAGACTCTTTGGCAACAGTGACTCTCCAAAACCGCCGAGGCCTAGACCTCCTCACTGCTGAGAAAGGAGGACTCTGCACCTTCTTAGGGGAAGAGTGTTGTTTTTACACTAACCAGTCAGGGATATTATGAGATGCTGCTCAGGATTTACAGGAAAAGGCTTCTGAAATCAGACGATGCCTTTCAAACTCTTATACCAACCTCTAGAGTTGGGCAACATGGCTTCTCCCCTTTCTAGGTCTGGTGGCAATCATCTTGCTATTACTTGTCTTTGGGCCCTGTATTTTTAACCTCCTTGTCAAATTTGTTTCCTCTAGGATCGAAGCCATCAAGCTACATATGGTCTTACAAGTGGAACCCCAAATGAGCTCAACTAACAACTTCTACCGAGGACCTCTGGACCAACCTGCTGGCTCTTTCATTGGCCTAAAGAATTCCCCTCTGGAGGACACTACAACTGCAGGGCCCCTTCTTCTCACCTATCCAGCAGGAAGTAGCTAGAGTGGTCATCGCCCAATTCCCACAGCAGTTGCAGTGTCCTGTTTAGAGGGGGGATTGAGAGGTGAAGCCAGCTGGGCTTTTGGGTTGGGTGGGGACTTGGAGAACTTTTCTGTCTAGCTAAAGGATTACAAACACACCAAACAGCACTCTGTGTCTAGCTAAAGGTCTGTAAACGCACCAATCAGCACTCTGTAAAAACGCACCAATCATCGCTCTTTGTCTAGCTAAAGGTTTGTAAACGCACCAATCAGCAGTCTGTAAAAATGCACTGATCAGCACTCTGTAAAAATGCACCAATCAGCACTCTGTAAAACGGACCAATCAGCACTCTGTAAAATGGACCAATCAGCGCTCTGTAAAATGTACCAATCAGCAGGACATGGGCAAGGCCAAACAAGGAAATAAAAGCTGGCCACCTGAGCCAGCAGTGACAACCCACTTGGGTCCCTTTCCACCCTGTGGAAGCTTTGTTATTTCGCTCTTCACAGTAAATCTTGCTGCTGCTCACTTTTTGGGTCCCCACTAGCTTTATGAGCTGTAACACTCACTGCAAAGGTCTGTGGCTTCACTCCTGAAGTCAGCAAGACCATGAACACACTGGGAGGAAGAAACAACTCCAGACATGCCACCTTTAAGAGCTGTAACACTCAGGGGGAGGTTCCAAGATGGCTGAATAGGAACAGCTCCAGTCTGCAGCTCCCAGAGTGAGCGACACAAGATGGGTGATTTCTGCATGTCCAACTGAGGTACCAGCTTCATCTCACTGGGGCTTGTCAGACAGTGGGTGCAGCCCATGCAGCAGGGCGGGGCATCGCCTCACCCGGGAAGTGCAAGGGGTCCGGGAATTCCCTTTCCTAGCAAAGGGAAGCCATGACAGATGGTACCTGGAAAATTGGGACACTTCCACCCTAATACTGAGGTTTTCCAATGGCCTTAGCAAACAGCACACCAGGAGATTGTATCCCGTGCCTGGCTTGGAGGGCCCCAAACCCATGGAGCCTCACTCACTGCTAGCACAGCAGTCTGAGATCGAACTGCAGGGCAGCAGCGAGGCTGGGGTAGGGATGTCTGCCATTGCTGAGGCTTGAGTAGGTAAACAAAGCAGCTGGGAAGCTCGAACTGGGTGGAGCCCACTGCACCTCAAGGAGGCCTGCCTGCCTCTGTAGACTCCACCTCTGGGGGCAGGGCACAGCTGAACAAAAGGCAGCAGAAACTTCTGCAGACTTAAACGTCCCTGTGTGACAGCTTTGAAGAGAGTAGTGCTTCTCCCAGCATGGAGTTTGAGATCTGAGAATGTACAGACTGCCTCCTCAAGTGGGTCCCTGACCCCCGAGTAGCCTAACTGGGAGACACCTCCCAGTAGGGGCCGATTGACACCTCATACAGCTGGGTGCCCCTCTGAGATGAAGCTTCCAGAAGAAGGATCAGCAGACAGCAACATTTGCCGTTCTGCAATATTTGCTGTTCTGCACCCTCCACTGGTGATACCCAGGCAAACAGGGTCTGGAGTGGACCTCCAGCAAACTCCAACAGACCTGCAGCTGAGGGTCCTGACTGTTAGAAGGAAAACTAACAAACGGAAAGGACATCCACACCAAAACCCCATCTGTACATCACCATCATCAAAGACCAAAGGTAGATAAAAACCACAAAGATGGGGAGAAACCAGAGCAGAAAAACTGAAAATTCTAAAAATGAGAGTGCCTCTTCTCCTCCAAAGGAATGCAGCTCCTCGCCAGGAATGGAACAAAGTTGGATGGAGAATGACTTTGACGAGTTGAGAGAAGAAGGCTTCAGACAATCGGTAATAACAAATTTCTCTGAGCTAAAGGAGGATGTTGGAACCCATCATAAAGAAGCTAAAAACCTTGAAAAAAGATGAGACGAATGGCTAACTAGAATAAACAGTGTAGAGAAGTCCTTAAATGACCTGATGGAGCTGAAAACCATGGCACAAGAACTACATGATGCATGCACAAGCTTCAGTAGCCAATTTGATCAAGTGGAAGAAAGGGTATAGGTGATTGAAGATCAAATGAATGAAATGAACTGAGAAGAGAAGTTTAGAGAAAAAAGAGTAAAAAGAAATGAACAAAGCCTCCAAAAAATATGGGACTATGTGAAAAGACCAAATCTACATCTGATTGGTGTACCTTAAAGTGACAAGGAGAATCAAACCAAGCTGGAAAACACTCTTCATGATATTACCCAGGCGAACTTCCCCAACTAGAAAGGCAGGCCAACATTCAAATTCAGGAAATACAGAGAACACCATAAAGATACTCCTCAAGAAGAGCAACTCCAAGATACATAATTGTCAGATTCGCCAAAGTTGAAATGAAGGAAAAAATGTTAAGGGCAGCCAGAGAGAAAGGTCGGGTTACCCACAAAGGGAAGCCCATCAGACTAACAGTGGATCTCTTGGCAGAAACTCTACAAGCCAGAAGGGACTGGGGGCTAATATTCAACATTCTTAAAGAAAAGAATTTTCAATCCAGAATTTCATATCCAGCCAAACTAAGCTTCATAAGTGAAGCAGAAATAAAATCCTTTACAGACAAACAAATGCTGAGAGATTTTGTCACCACCAGGCCTGCCTTACAAGAGCTCCTGAAGGAAGCACTAAACATGGAAAGGAACAACCGGTACCAGCCACTGCAAAAGCATGCCAAATTGTAAAGACCATTGAGGCTAGGAAGAAACTGACCATTGAGGCTAGGAAGAAACTGCATCAACTAATGAGCAAAATAACCAGCTAACATCATAATGACAGGATCAAATTCACACATAACAATATTAACCCTAAATGTAAATGGGCTAAATGCTCCAATTAAAAGACACAGACTGGCAAATTGGATAAAGAATTAAGACCCATCAGTGTGCTGTATTCAGGAGACCCATCTCACGTGCAGAGACACACATAGGCTCAAAATAAAGGGATGGAGGAAGATCTACCAAGCAAATGGAAAACAAAAAAAAAGCAGGGGTTGCAATCCTAGTCTCTGATAAACAGACTTTATACCAACAAAGATTGAAAGAGACAAAGAAGGCCATCACATATTGATAAAGGGATCAATTCAACAAGAAGAGCTAACTATCCTAGATATATATGCACCCAGTACAAGAGCACCCAGATTCATAAAGCAAGTCCTTAGAGACCTACAAAGAGACTTAGACTCCCACACAATAATAATGGGAGACTTTAACACCCCAATGTCAACATTAGACAGATCAATGAGACAGAAAGCTAACAAGGATATCCAGGAATTGAACTCAGCTCTGCACCAAGCAGACCTAATAGACATCTACAGAACTCTCCACCCCAAATCAACAGAATATATATTCTTCTCAGCACCACATCGCACTTATTCCAAAATTGACCACATAGTTGGAAGTAAAGCACTCCTCAGCAAATGTAAAAGAAGAGAAATTATAACAAAGTGTCTCTTAGACCACAGTGCAATCAAACTAGAACTCAGGATTAAGAAACTCACTCAAAACCGCTCAACTACATGGAAACTGAGCAAATTGCTCCTGAATGACTACTGGGTACATAATGAAATGAAGGTAGAAATAAAGATGTTTTTTGAAACCAGTGAGAACAAAGACACAACATACCAGAATCTCTGTGACACATTTAAAGCAGTGTGCAGAGGGAAATTTATAGCACTAAATGCCCACAAGAGAAAGCAGGAAAGAACTAAAATTGACACCCTAACATCACAATTAAAAGAACTAGAGAAGCAAGAGCAAACACATTCGAAAGCTAGCAGAAGGCAAGAAATAACTAAGATCAGAGCAGAACTGAAGGAGATAGAGACACAAAAAACCCTTCAAAAAAATCAATGAATCCAGGAGCTGGTTTTTTGAAAAGATCAACAAAATTGATATACTGCCAGCAAGACTAATAAAGAAGAAAAGAGAGAAGAATCAAATAGATGCAATAAAAAATGATAAAGGGAATATCACCACTGATCCCACAGAAATACAAACTACCATCAGAGAATACTGCAAACACCTCTACGCAAACAAACTAGAAAATCTAGAAGAAATGGATAAATTCCTCAACACATACACCCTCCCAAGACAAACCAGGAAGAAGTTGAATCTCTGAATAGACCAATAACAGGTTCTGAAATTGAGGCAATAATTAATAGCCTACCAATCAAAAAAAGTTCAGGACCAGACAGATTCACTGCCAAATTCTACCAGAGGTACAAAGAGGAGCTGGTACCATTCCTTCTGAAACTATTCCAATCAATAGAAAAAGAGGAAGTCCTCCCTAATTCATTTTATGAGGCCAGTATCATCCTGATACCAAAGCCTGGCAGAGACACAACAAAAAAAGAGAATTTTAGACCAATATCCATGATGAACATCGATGCAAAAATCCTCAATAAAATACAGGCAAACCGAATCCAGCAGCACATCAAAAAGCTTATCCACCACAATCAAGTTGGCTTCATCCCTGGGATGCAAGGCTGGTTCAACATATGCAAACCAATAAACGTAATCCATCATATAAACAGAACCAAAGACAAAAACCACATGATTATCTCAATAGATGCAGAAAAGGCCTTCCACAAAATTCAATAGCCTTCATGCTAAAAACTCTCAATAAACTAGGTATTGATGGGATGTATCTCAAAATAATAAGAGCTATTTAGGACAAACCCACAGCCAATATCATACTGAGTAGGCAAAAACTGGAAGCATTCCCTTTGAAAACTGGCACAAGACAGGGATGCCCTCTCTCACCACTCCTATTCAACATAGTGTTGGAAGTTCTGGCCAGGTCAATCAGGCAAGAGAAAGAAATAAAGGGTATTCAATTAGGAAAAGAGGAAGTTAAATTGTCCCTGTTTGCAGATGACATGATTGTATATTTAGAAAACCCCATCATCTCAGCCCAAAATCTCCTTTAGCTGATAAGCAACTTCAGCAAAGTCTCGGGATACAAAATCAATGTGCAAAAATCACAAACATTCCTATACACCAATAACAGACAAACAGAGAGCCAAATCATGAGTGAACTCCCATTCACAATTGCTACAAAGAGAATAAAATACCTAGGAATCCAACTTACAAGGGATGTGAAGGACCTCTTTAAGGAGAACTATAACCCACTGCTCAATGAAATAAAAGAGGACACAAACAGATGGAAGAACATTCCATGCTTATGGATAGGAAGAATCAATATTGTGAAAATGGCCATGCTGCCCAAGGTAGTTTATAGATTCAATGCCATCCCCATCAAGCTACCAATGACTTTCTTCACAGAACTGGAAAAAACTACTTTAAAGTTCATATGGAACCAAAAAAGGGCCCACATTGCCAAGATAATCCTAAGCCAAAAGAACAAAGCTGGAGGCATCACACTACCTGACTTCAAACTATACTACAAGGCTATAGTAACCAAATCAGCATGGTACTGGTACCAAAACAGAGATATAGACCAATGGAACAGAATAGAGCCCCCGGAAATAATACCACACATCTACAACTATCTGATCTTTGACAAACCTGACAAAAACAAGAAACGGGGAAAGGATTCCCTATTTAATAAATGGTGCTGGGAAAACTGGCTAGCCATATGTAGAAAGCTGGAACTGGATCCCTTCCTCACATCTTATACAAAAATTAATTCAAGATGGATTAAAGACTTAAATGTCACACCTAAAATCATAAGAACCCTAGAAGAAAACCTAGGTAATACCATTCAGGACATAGGCATGGGCAAGGACTTCATGTCTAAAACACCAAAAGCAATGGCAACAAAAGCCAAAATTGACAAATGGGATCTAATTAAACCAAAGAGCTTCTGCACAGCAAAAGAAACTACCATCAGAGTGAACAGGCAACCTACAGAATGGAAGAAAATTTTTGCATTCTACCTATCTGACAAAGGGCTAATATCCAGAATCTACAAAGAACTTAAACAAATGTAGAAGAAAAAATCAAATAACCCCATCAAAAAGTGGGCAAAGGATATGAACAGACACTTCTCAAAAGAAGACATTTATGCAGCCAACAGACCCATGAAAAAATGCTCATCATCACTGGCCATCAGAGAAATGAAAATCTAAACCATAGCGAGATACTATCTCACACCAGTTAGAATGGCGATCATTAAAAAGTCAGGAAACAACAGGTGCTGGAGAGGATGTGGAGAAATAGGAACACTTTTACACTGTTGGTGGGACTGTAAATTTGTTCAACGATTGTGGAAAACAGTGTGGCAATTCCTCAAGGATCTAGAACTAGAAATACCATTTGACCCAGCCATCCCATTACTGGGTATATACTCAAAGGATTATAAATCATGCTGCTATAAAGACACATGCACACATATGTTTATTGCAGCACTATTCACAATAGTAAAGACTTGGAACCAAACCAAATGTCTGTCAATGATAGACTGGATGAAGAAAATGTGGCACACATACGCCATGGAATATTATGCAGCCATAAAAAGGATGAGGTCATGTCCTTTGTAGGGACATAGATGAAGCTGGAAACCATCATTCTGAGCAAACTATTGCAAGGTTCTCACTTATAGGTGGAAATTGAACAATGAGAACACTTGGACACAGGGTGGGGAACATCACACACTGGGGCCTGTCATGGGGTGGGGGGAGGGAAGAGGGATAGCATTAGGAGATATACCTAATGTAAATGACGAGTTTAATGGGTGCAGCACACCAACATGGCACATGTATACATATGCAACAAACCTGCACATTGTGCACATGTACCCTAGAACTTAAAGTATCATTAAAAAAAGAAAGAAATTAGTCTTACAGGAGTCATGGACCACATAGAAATCCAGAGAGGTGATAGGGAGACAGAGTTACTACAGCCTTTGGTCTCTTAGTGACTAGAAGGAGCTGAGCTAATTTCTACATGGAATAATACCACAGCCAAGAAGATCTTAGCTTGTAAAACCGCATTCCCTATAAGTAACAAGCATAATAAGCAAAAAGGCACCATCTAAATGTAGAATCAAAAGGAACCATGTAAATACACTGAGATAGTATCCTAGGTGTTTCTGCCATAGTCAATAGTTATGTAAACCAGAATCCCAAATCTACCAAAGGAATTACAGGATTCTGTTTGTTGGATGGTATAAGATAAGGGGGTATTCTCATAACAAGGAGGCACCGGGATGGCTCAGAGAGAATGGAATTAAATGAACAGAAATGTAGACAATAGCTCAGAAGTTAGTTTTCTTCCTTAACATCACTATACTACAAATTTCTTATTGCCTCTACTTTTGTAACAAAACATATCCATTCTTTAGGACAGTGATTTTTGGACTCTCTTTTTAAAGTAAGTAAACACTTTCTTTGAAGATATTTTTAAAGATAACTCATGTGAAATCCTACTTTGTAAAATTAGTAAAAGTGGATCTTTTCTGGTTGAAGTTGATTCTCATAGCAAAGGGCTCTGCCTCTTTGACCATCCTCCTTTCTCCCCATCCATCTGGCTGCCTCCTGCATTCCTCCAAATCCAAGCCCCTTTCAAAACTTTTTGAATCAGAGAACACTGTATGAAGGTGCTTCTTTAATTAACGTCTTCAGAATTGTTTTTGTATATTGGTTATTCAGACATTTGAGAATTTCTACTTCCAACCTGAAAGTATGTATGCAGAAATGAATGTTATGATGAAGCAACTGCCTAAGAAGTTTAATTATCGGCTGTGATTCTGACTTGTTGATTATTATACTTAAAACATAAAGTGATTTCTGGCTCTGACTTAGCTTCTTTAATCAGACGTCACCCACACTACCTTGCCCTGAGTATACTTCAAGGCTGCAAGTCATTTTCTTGTTTGTTTTGTTGATGTTCTGTTTTCCATATTAAAAATATTGTCTCACAGATCTGGAAGCAAGCATAACTTTGATAAAATAAAACAAAATGTAAAATATTAAAAAAAAAAGGGCTGTAACACTCACTGCGAAGGTCTGTGGCTTCACTCCTGAAGTCAGCGAGACCACAAACCCACCAGGAGGAACAAAAAACTCCGGACGAGCCACCTTTAAGAGCTGTAACACTCACTGCGAAGGTCTGCGGCTTCACTCCTGAAGTCAGCGAGACCACGAGCCCACCGGAAGGAAGAAACTCTGGACACATCTGAACATCTGAAGGAACAAACTCCGGACACACCATCTTTAAGAATTGTAACACTCACTGCGAGTGTCTGCAGCTTCATTCTTGAAGTCAGCAAGACCAAGAACCCACCGGAAGGAACCAATTCCAGACAGAACATCCCAATTTTAACATTGAATGTAAGTGGCCTAAATGCTCCACTTAAAAGATACAGAGTGGCAGGATTGATTTAAAAACCACCCATCAAATATCTGCTGTCTTCAAGAGACACAACTAACACATAAGTGTTCCCAGATGAATGAGGTCCGGCTGCTTGCACTTATGGTCCAATAACAAGATGCAGACAGACTGGGAAAGAAGGGAGTTTATTTCTGCAAATGGTTACAGGGAGAAGGTTGGAGCAACTCACCAGACCAACTCAAAGTTACAAATTTTTCCCCAGTGCTTATATATATTTTACACTCTATGACTACATGTGGGAGTGCAGCTACAAGCAAGAGTGTTTCATTCAATCTATATCTAATCTTTAACTAGAGTTTGGGGTCTGGAAAACTTTCTCTAGAGCCTTGGAAAGTTTCTTAATCTTAAGTGGGCCCTGGTATGAGGTATATGTGTTAGAATGCTTTTATTATTTGATCAGACTTTAGGGTCTGAGAAAACCCAGACAAGGTCTTAATGGGTTTGTTTTTGCATTCTAGTCCTCATACTCGATTACATGGTTTGGCTCCATGTCCCTACCCAAATGTCATGTCGAATTGTAATTCCCAGTGTTGGAGGAGGGAGCTGGTGGGAGGTGATTGGATCTTGGGGGTGGATAACTCCCTTGCTGCTCTCATGATAGTGAGTGCGTTCTCATGAGATCTGGTTGTTTGAAAGTGTGTAGCCCTTCTGCCTTCACTCTCTCTCTCCTGCTTTGCCATGGTAGGACACGCTTGCTTGCCCTTCACCTTCTGCCGTGATTGTAAGTTTCCTGAGGCCTCCCAGCCATGCTTCCTGTATAGCCTGCAGAACTGTGAGTCAATGAAACCTCTTTTATTCATAAATTACCCAGTCTCAGGTAGTTCTTTATAGGAGTGTAAGAATGGACTAATACACCCAGACACTGGTTTCTCCAGTTCTTTAATATTTAACTTATGTATTCATCAAAATTATAGTAAAGGGTTAGTGGAAACTGACCTTGGCTGCTAATGAAAATCTGACCTGCTGCATAAGGACTCATATAAACTCAAGGTAAAGGGAAAAAAGATATTCCACGCAAATGGAAACCAAAACCAAGCAGGTGTAGCTATTCTTATTTCTGGCAAAACAGACTTTTGATCAACAACAGTAAAAAAAGACAAAGAAGGACATTATATAATGATAAAAGAATTAGTCCAACAAGAAGATATTACAATTCTAAATTTACATCCACCTAACACTGGAGCTCCCAGATTTATAAAACGTTTACTACCTGACCTAAGAAATGAGATAGACAGCAACACAACAACAGTGGGGGACTCCAATACTCCACTCTTAGCACTAGACAGATCATCAAGACAGAAAACCAACAAAGAAACAATGGGCTTAAACTATACCCTAGAACAAGTGGATTTAACAGATATTGACAGAACATTCTTTCCAACAACTGCAGAATATACATTCTTCTCAACAGCACGTGGAACATTCTCCAAGACAAAACATATGATAGGCCACAAAACACGTCTCAATAAATTTAAGAAAATCAAAATAGCAAGTATCTTCTCAGACCACAGCACAGTGGAATAAAACTGGAAATTAGCACCAAAAGGAACTCTCAAACTATACAAATACATGGGAATTAAATAATCTGCTCTTGAAAGATTTTTGGGTTAGCAATGAAATCAAGATGGAAATTAAAAAATTCTTTAGTATGAATGATAATATTGACACAACTTATCAAAACCTCTGGGATACAGCAAAAGCAGCGCTAAGAGGAAATTTCATAGTGTTAAATGCTTACATCAAAAAGTCTGCAAGAGTACAAATTGATGACCTAAAGTCACACCTCAAGGAACTGGAGAAACAAGAACAAACTAAACCCAAGTCCAGCAGAAGAAAAGAAATAATGAAGATCAGAGAAGAACTAAATGAAATTGAAACAAACAAAAACAATATAAAAGATAAATGAAACAAAAAGCTGGTTCTTTGAAAAGATAAACCAAATTGATAGACCATTAGCAAGATTAACCAAGAAAAGAAGAGAGAAGATCCAATAAGATCAATTAGAAATGAAACTGGAGATATTACAACCGATCACACAGAAATACAAAAAATCAATCAAGGCTACTATGAACACCTTTATGTGCACAAACTAGAAAATCTAGAGGAAATGGATAAATTCCTGGAAACATACAATCCTCCTAGGTTAAATCAGGGAAAAATAGAAACTCTGAGCAGACCAATAATAAGCAGTGAGATTGAATCAGTAATAAAAAATTGCCAACCCAAAAAAGTCCAGGAACAGATGGATTCACAGCTGATTTCTACCAGACATTCAAAGAAGAATTGGTACCAGTCTTACTGAAACTATTCCAAAAGATAAAGAAAGAAGGAATTCCCCCCCCACCCCAATCACTGTATGAAGCCAGTGTCACCCTAATACCAAAACCAGAAAAGGACATAACAAAAAATGAAAACTATAGACCAATACCCCTGATGACCATAGATACAAAAATCCTCAATAAAATACTAGCTAACCAAATCCAACAGCACATCAAAAATATAATACATCATGATCAAGTGGGTTTCATCCCAGGGATGCAGGGTGATTTAACATACACAAGTCAATAAATGTGATACATCACATAGATACAATTAAAAAGGAAAACCATATGATCATCTCAATAGACACAAAGCATTTAATAAAATCCAGCACCCTCAACAAAATAGGCATAGAAGGGACTTAGCTCAAAGTAATAAAGCCATTATATGACAAACCCACAGCCAACATCATACTGAATGGGGAGAAGTTGAAAGCATTCCCCCTGAGAACTGGAATAAGACAAGGATGCCCACTTTCACCACTTCTATTCAACATAGTACTGGAAGTCCCAGCCACAGCAATCAGACAAGAGAAAGAAATAAATGGCATCCAAATTGGAAAAGAGGAAGTCAAACTGTCACTGTTCACTGCTGATATGATTGTATACCTAAAAAACCCTAAAGACTCATCCAGAAAGCTCCTAGATCTGATAAATGAATTCAGTAAAGTCTCAGGTTATGAAATCAATGTACACAAATCAGTAGCACTGCTATCTGCCAACAACGACCATGCTGAGAATCAAATCAAGAACTCAATCTCTTTTATGACAGCTGCAAAAAATAAAATAAAATACCTAGGAATACGCTTAACCAAGGAGGAGTAACATCTCTACAAAGAAAACTACAAAACACTGCTGAAAAATCATAGATGACACAAACAAATGGAAACACTCCCCATGCTCATGGATGGAAAAATTAATATTGTGAAAATGACCATACTGCCCAAAGCAATCTACAGATTCAATGCCATTCCCATCAAAATACCATCATCAGTCTTCATAGAAATAGAAAAAAACAATCCTGAAATTTGTATGGAACCAAAAAAGAGGCCACAAAGCCAAAGCAAAACTAAGCAAAAAGACATCACCTGACTACAAATTATACTACAAGGCTACAATTACCAAACAGCATGGTACTGGTATACAAATAGGCATGTAGACTAAGGGAACAGAATAGAGAACCCAGCAATAAAGCCAAATGCAGCTATCTGACCTTTGATAAAACAAACAAAAACATAAATTGAGTAAAGGACATTTCAATAAAAGGTGCTGGGAAACCACATGTAGAAGAATGGAACTGGATCCCCATCTCCCACCATATACAAAAATCAACTCAAGATGGATCAAAGACTTTAAATCTAGGACCTGAAACCATAAACATTCTAGAAGATAACTTTGGAAAAACTCTTGTGGATATTGGCTTAGGCAAAGAATTTATGACTAAGATTCCAAAAGCAAATGCAACAAAAACAAAAATAAATAAATGGGACCTAATTAAACTAAAAGGCTCCTGCATAGCAAAAGAAATAACCAGCAGAGTAAACAGACAGCCCAGAGTTAAAGAAAATATTAGCAAACTGTGTATTCAGACAAAGGACTAGTATCCAGAATCAAGGAACTCAAATCAGCAAAATAAGCATCTGACAAAGGACTAGAATCTAGTATCTAGAATCTACAATGAACTCAAACAAATCAGCAAGAAGAAACCAAATAATCCTGTCAAAAAGTGGGCAAATGACATGATTACACATTTCTCAAAATAAGATATACAAACAGCCAACAAACATGAAAAAATGCTCAACATCACTAATCATCAGGGAAATGCAAATGAAAACTGGAATGAGATGCCACCTTAATCCTGCAAGAATGGCCATAATTCAAAAGTCAAAAAAACAATAGATGTTGGCGTGGATGTGGTGAAAAGAGACCACTTTTACACTGCTGGTGAGAATGCAAAGTACAACCACTATGGAAAACAGTGTGGGGATTTCTTAAAGAACTAAAAGTGAAACTACCATTTGATCCAGCAATCCCACTACTGGGTATCTATCCAAGGGAAAAGAAGTCATTATGTGAAAAGCACACTTGCACACACATGTTTATAGCAGCACAATTCACAATTGCAAAGATATGGAACCGACCTAAATGCCCATCAACCAATGAGTGGATACAGAAAATGTGGTTTATATACACCTGAAGGGGTGGCCTGCCCCTCCACACCTGTGGGTATATCTCATCAGGTGGGATGAGACACTGAGAAAAGAAATAAGACACACACACAAAGTATAGAGAAAGAACAGTGGGCCCAGGGGACCGGCACTCAGCATATGGAGGACCCACACCGGCACTGGTCTCTGAGTTCCCTCAGTATTTATTAATTACTATTTTCACGATCTCAGCAAGAGGAATGCGGTAGGAGAGCAGGGTGATAGTGGGGAGAAGGTCAGCAAGAAAACATGTGAGCAAACGAATCTGTGTCACAAATAAGGTTAAGGGAAGATACTATGCCTAGATGTGCACATAGGCCAGATTTATGCTTCTCTCCACCCAAACATCTCAGAATAACAGAGCAGCATTGCTGCCAACATGTCTTGCCTCCTGCCACAGGGCAGTTTTTCTCCTATGTCAGAATTGAACAAATGTACAATCGGGTTTTATACTGAGACATTCCGTTTCCAGGGGCAGGCAGGAGACAGAGGCCTTCTTCTTATCTCAACTGCAAGAGGCCTTCCTCTTTTACTAATCCTCCTCAGCACAGACCTTTCACGGGTGTCGGGCTGGGGGACAGTGTGGTCTTTCCCATCCCATAAGGCTATATTTCAGACTATCACATGGGGAGAAATCTTGGATGATACCCGGCTTTCCAGGGCAGAGGTTCCTGCAGTGCATTGTGCCCCTGGTTTATCGAAACCGGAGAATGGCGATGACTTTTACCAAGCATACTGCCTGTAAACATTTTGTTAACAAGGCACATCCTGCACAGCCTTAGATTCCTTAAACCTTGATTCCATACAACACATGTTTTTATAAGCTCAAGGTTGGGGCAAAGTTACAGATTAACAGCATCTCAGGACAAAACAGTTGTTCAGGGTACAGGTCAAAATGGAGTTTCTTATGTCTTCCTTTTCTACATAGACACAGTAACAGTCTGATCTCTCTTTCTTTTCCCTACATACACCATACAATACTACTCAGCCATAAAAATGAACAAAATAATGTCTTTTGCAGCAACTTGGATAGAGCTGGAAGCCGTTATTCTAAGTAAAGTAACTCAGGAATGGAAAACCAAATATCATATGTTCTCAATTATAAGTGGGGGCTAAGCTATGAGGATGCAAAGGCCTAAGAGTGATATAGCATATTTTGGTGATGCAGGGAAGAAGGTTGGGAGGGAGGTGAGGGATAAAAGATTACATATTGGGTACAGTGTACACTGCTTGGGTGGCAGGTGCATAAAAATCTCTCAGAAGTCACCTCTAAAGAACTTATCCATGTAACAGAAAACCACCTGTACCCCAAAACTATTGAAACAAAAAAGAAACACACAAACACACAAAACTTTTAATATGACAAAACAAAGCGTGCATATTGTAAAGAATACAAGCAATAAAAAAGCACAAAAGCATATAAAGCACAGCTGGAAAGTCTCTCTTCCGTTCCTCTGTTCACCCATATCTTTTCCTCAGACAACTACTGTCTACAACTTGGTGTGTACATTTTCCTGGAATTCTCTCTATGCAAATACAAACATGTTTTCCTTCCTTCTTAATAAAAAAGATATATCTACTATATCATATATAAGTATATTTCTCACCTCAAGTGATCCTGCCATCTTAGCCTCCTGTATATCTGGGATTACAGGTGTGAGCCACTGGGCCCAGCTGAATTAGTTATTCTTATCTATTTCCCTTTTGCTTTGGATTGTTATTTTGTTATTTTATTTTGGCCTCAAGTGATTCTCTTGCCTCTGCCTCTCCAAGTGTTGGGATTACAGGCATGAGCCACTGCGCATGGCAAGAAATAAATTTTTTATTTTTATTTTTTTCTGGAGACAGAGTCTCACTCTGTTGCTCAGCCTGGAGTGCAATCTTGGCTCACTGCAACCTCTGCCTTCCAAATTCAAGCCATTCTCATGCCTCAGCCTCCCGAGTAGCTGGGACTACAAGTGTTCACCACCACTCCTGGGTCATTTTTGTAATTTTAGTAGAGACAGGGTTTCACGCCATGTTGGCCAGGCTGGTCTCGAATCCCTGGCCACCCACCTCGGCCTCCCAAAGTGCTGGGACAGGCGTGAACCACCATGCCCTGCCTTGGATTGTTATTTTGTTATTGATTGATTTTGTTATTGATTTGTAGGAGCTCTTTATACAATTATGTTTTGAATATTTGTCAATTATGTTAAGATATTTTCTTCCTGCCTGCTGTATGCTTTTCATCTTTATTTATGGTGGAAAGTTACCGTTCAGGTCTTACTTGATCTCTATATCACTGAATCCCACTAACCCATTCTCCTCTATTCCCCTTGACCTCTCTTGTCTTGTTTATTGCTCTATTTCTTAATTTATTCCTCAAATATTGAGGTTCCTGAGGATTCTACTTTGGTTTTCTTCTCTTTTCACTCTACTGCCCCCTCTTGGTGAGTCCACCGGTTTTCATGGCTTCAGCTGCCATCTGACATGTGCCAGGGTCTCCCATAGCTACTGCTCCCAACCAGTGTCTCCCCTAAGCTCCAAACTCTGACATGCAATTATCTCCTTAAATCTCCCTGAGGGCCTACAGATGTTGCAAATTCAACATGTAGAAAACTAATCTCATTGTATTTCCTGACACGTCTTTCTCCTGAGTGGTTCCTTGTTCAATCATCTGCCAAACCAGAAATGTACCTGCTCCTTACTCTTCCTCTCCTTAACAACACTCCTGACTATCTCCTCCTCACCATCTTCACTGAGAGTGTTAGGCAATACTTTATTCTCTCTCACCTCACCTAAGGCAATGGTCATGCAAAGTTGTGGGTTCCAGACTGGGCTGTGTGAGTTAGAATCCATCTACCTAGTCCTGGACTTTGGTCAAGTGATTTAATCTCACTTCATTATCTGTGAAGTGGGTATAATGAGAGCAGCTCCTACATGGGGTTGTTATGTGGATTAAATGAGTCTATACTGATAAACACTTGGAATGATGCTTGGCTCTGTTAGTTGCTCTTCATCCTCCTCTTCCTCCTCTCCACCTGCCCCTCCTCTCCTAAATGTTCTCTACCTCAAATAGTTCCCCCTCTAACCCACCCTCCAATCTACTGCCAGAACAAGCTTCCTAATATATGAATTTGATCACTTTCTTTTCCTCTTAAAATTCATCAAGGACCCTGGTTACACTCAGATAAAGTCAGACTCCTGAGCCGGTCACCTGGTACCCTCCATCTAACTCCTGTTACTTCTCCAACCCTGTCACTTCAGGCTCCCCCCACCCCCAATACGGAACCCTTAACTCCAGCCACAGGGAACCACCTACAGTCCCCTCAACCCCCAAGGGGCTGTCCCAGTTTCCTCTGGGGTCTTGGCATGTGTTTCCCTTTTCCCTGGGATGCTCTTTCCCACTCTTTTGGTTTGGCCAACTCTCCCTTTACCTTGCAAATGTAGCCAAGGGTTTATAATTCCTCATCCATTTGGCTGCTCCTTCCCCCATGGTAAGGTTCTTGAAAGCAGTGCTTTCATATTTTTATCTTCGTATCTCCAAATCAATCATTGTTTGGCATATCATAGATGCTTAATACATTTTTGTGGAGCACTAAATGAATTGACAGGTAGGGGAAACTGATGTACGTTGGAGCATCCCAGTGACATCTAATTTAAAGAAATAATTATGTTGCCCCAATTACCCAGGGCATCCCCAACCTATGAATACAGATGAAGTCACGTCAATAGCAACAACCTGGATTGCGGTGGCCATGCATTCATGCTGAGCTTCAGCCCTGTAATGTGCTCCTCAGGGACTTGGGGGAGTCTATTAGGGGTGTCTCCCACATGCTTCTCTGGGCTTTGCAGTTGCTGGACATGCACCCTAGAGTCACCACTGAAGAAGGACGGGTGCACTTGCAGTGCCAGGCTCTGGGAGGTCTATGGTGATCTTTGTGGGTCTCTCTGCTTGAGAGTCCCCAAAGTCTAACAGACTTTTCTGATTTCTTTTTGGAACTCTTTTGCTCTCCATTGGACTTGGAGCAGACTCTTCAGGGGCAGTGTTGAGCTAGATATTGGTCTTCAGCATTGCTCTTTTTTTCCCCAAACGGTGGGAGAAGGTCCAGCTCCCCCAATCCTGGCCCCTGATTCCCATCTGATGAGTTCTCTTCCAGGAGCAGCCTCCTTGCTCTGTGAAATGGGCTTCAGCCAGTCCCCCCTCACCACCCCGCGAACATCCAATCAATTCATCAGGAAGGTCTGAATTTTGTGCTGGAGTTCCTGCTAGAATATGACTTCTTCTGCTATAGTAAGAATCCTGCCCTAGTAAAGACATGTGAGTAAGCCTCATTTCCAGAAAGAGACTGCTGCCCTTTAGGGTAGTGGCAATTCTATTGCTCTGATTGCTCCAGGAGCCCCCCACTTTCTCCCCTCACCCTGTTATTGTGTTTGCTAAGCAGAAGTTCTCACCAACTCTCTAGGGCAGAAACTACTGTTGCAAAACTCTTGCTCCATGTGAAGGTAATGGGATGCAATCTGGGTGGCCTAACCCCAAGAGGCCGTCCAGAGCTCTGGTCAGATCCACAGTATTGCCCAACCGCTGTGGAGGCTCTGGCAGTGCCTGCAAGACAGAACAGATAAGGACAGTGTGACTGCCTGTTGGGGGCCACAAAATGTGTCTTAGAACCTGTGTAGGGAAGCTAATCACCTTATCATAGAGTGTGGTCTGTACTTCTTCCAAAACAGTTATTCTCAGAAGCACCACAATCAGGTACCTAGTGAATGACCTATCCCTTTCATAAGCCTTCTTGGACAATACAGGGATGTGATCTTATGCCACAGTACTACATAGTCCACATCAATGGTCCTTATCAAAGTCTGGCCAAATGAACACTGCACAGAGAGTGACCTAGACTCAGCCCTTCCCTCCAGGTACTCTCAACTTGAGATCAATAAAGAACTATAGCGGTTGGTAGAGAAGGACAGAGAGGTCCAGGTTCTGTGTCTGTGCCTCTTTCCTGCCCTCCAAATGCAGGAGTCCTGGCGGGAGTGGGGTGGGGGCAACAGAAACTCTCACATGCTGCTGGTGGGAAGGGCCAGTGTACAACCTCTTTGGGCAATAGTTTGGCAGTTCCTTAAAAGTTAAACATGGCCAGGCGCAGTGGCTCATGCCTGTAATCCCAGCACTTTGGGAGGCTGAGGCGGGCTGATTACGAGGTCAGAAGATCGAGACCATGCTGGCTAACACGGGGAAACCCCGTCTCTACTAAAAATACAAAAAATTAGCCAGGCGTGGTGGCGGCCGCCTGTAGTCCCAGCTACTTGGGAGGCTGAGGCAGGGGAATGGCGAGAACCTAGGAGGCGGAGCTTGCAGTGAGACGAGATCACACCACTGCACTCCAGCCTGGGTGACAGAGCGAGACTCCATCTCAAAAAAAAAAAGTTAAACATAATGACTCACCCATGTCATTCCTAGGAATTTACCTAACAGAAACAAGTATATGTCTATGCAAGAGAAACCTAAGAGAAACAAGTGTATGTCAGCAGATACTCATGTGAATCTTATTTGTAATAGCCCCAAGTTGGAAACAACTCGGATGTCCATCCACAGGTGAATGTAGAGACAAACTGTGGCATATCCATGTGGTGGAATACCACTCGACAATAAAATATGTTCTTGATATATGTAGCAACAGGCACGAATCTCAACATCATTAAGTTCAGCAGAAGAAGGCAGGCAATAAAGAGGGCATACTGTATGATTTCACTTACATAAAATTCTAGAAAATGCACATTAGCCTGTGGTGACTGAAAGCAGATCAGTGTTTGCCTAGGTATGGAGGGAAGGGAAGGGAGGGAGGCCACAAAGGGGCACAAGGAAACTTTGGGGTGGATAGATATGTTTATGAAGATGGTTTCATTGGTGTTTATTAAAATCAAAACTCATCAAATTGTACACTGTGATGTTTATCATATGTCAGTAGTACTTCAATAAACATAAAAAGAAACACAGCAACACAAACACAGATCCCTGAAGCTGACTCCAGACAGGAAGCTGCTGGAGAGTCCAAGATAGTGCAGGCTTCACTTCTCGTGAATCAGGAAGGGTGGGCACCGCTGCTGGGTGAGTGGGGAGTGTGGAGGAGAAATGTCAGGGCTGCTGGGGTCTTATCCACAGTCATGGATTTGCTGAGCCCAGAGGGACTTTAGAGAGGATGGGGCCCGACTCTTAACATTAGAGAAGAAGCCCTGAGCACTGAGAGCTTCGCCAAAGTCAGCTGGCTCGTTGTGGTAGTTGCAGGGCTGGAACCACTCCCCACACCCTACTCTGCCCACAGAAGTGCTGGTGCCTTAGATCTTCAGTATCTAGAATGAGGACTGGACAAACAAGAGGGCTGGGAAGAGCTACGGGCAGGGAGTGGATTGAGTGGGATGGGCAGGCGGGTGGGAGGCCAGTCATGGGCTGGTCTTGGTCTTGGTCAGGTGACCTGGGCTTCTTCTCCCTGGGCACAGGGTGGGCAGCAGCGATCTCTCTTCTTGTAATCCACGGAGCAAGCGTGGCAGAGCAGGCCTCCGCAGAGCCTGGAAGGCAGAGGCAGGAAAGCATGGGGCGGCCTCTGCAGCTGGCACTTCCCCAAGTGGGCACTGAGGTCATGGAGTTCCAGCATCTTCAGGTCCACCTGAGACATCTGTTTCTCATCTCCCAGTGGAATGCCCTTGGTTTGTCTCAGGAGGTCTCCCCTCTCCTGAAGGGTGTCCTGATGCCCGACCCCTCCAGAGCCTCCACCTCCACATGGCAGCTTCTCCTGGTGGCTCACTTTCCTCTCTCCCAAGGCTGGTCCTAGCACTGTGCTCACAGAGGAAGGAGGGGGAGCAGCTTACGCTGTACAGATGCTCCCTTCCAGATGAGAGGCCCATTTCTCAATCAGCTCTTGGAGGGGGACCCAATCCCGCTCCCCGGACCCCATTCCTTATCTGATCCTTCTGCTCTTCTCCTTTGTGGCTCTGCTTAGTGTTGGAAGCCAGATGTGGTAGAATGAGTAGTCAGCTGTAAGTGGCCTTTTATAAACACCCAGTTCCTGTGTCCCTCCCTTCCCTGGGGTGGGTGGGGGCTGTCAGCTGGTGGAAACTGGGCTGTCCCAGAGGGAGGATTCTGTGTCCTTCCCTTTACCTGCATGGATACCGCCGAGAAAATCGGCCAAAGATCTTGCTACAGGCCACACAGCACCCAGGAGCCATGGAAGAGAGATGCTGGAGCCTCTGCCACAGGCGGTCCTTCTCTCTGATGGGGGGATGAAGGTGGAGAGACACAGACAGAGACAGAGATCAAAAGATAGAAATGGGAAATGACCCAGACAGAGAGACAGAGAGGAACAGAGGGAATCACACAGAGAGGAAGAGAGAGACAGAGAGGGTGATGGAGGGAATCACATGGACACACAGAAATAAAAAGAGATTCAGAGACAGGGACAGAAACAAGAGCAGAGACGCAGATAGAGACACAGCAGTGGAGAGGGATACAAAGATGGACAGAGAAAGATGGTTACTCAGAGAGAGAGAGGGGTGGAGAGAAGGGGAAAGAGGGAGAGAGAGAGAGAGAGGGAGACAGAGAGAGAGAGAGACAGGATTGGAGAGAGACAGAGAGTGACATAGAGAAGTTGAGAGATATATAGAGGGAGAGAGACACACACAGAGAAAAAGACACAGAGACAGAGAAAATGGAGACAGAGGAGAAGAGACAGATATGGAGACAGATGGAGAGATAGAGAAAGAGACATAGGGGCCAGAGAAAGACAGAGAGAAATGAAGAGACAGTGAGAGACACATGCAAGAGATCAGAATGCATCTGACACCTGGCCTCCTCTTTGCCCAAAATAACCTTGACCCATGATTTAAGGACCCATTATTTAAGCACAAAGGAGTGTTCCCTGATCACAGAGGCCCCTGGGGTTTCTTGCTCCAGACACTTACAGCACATCTTGCCTACTGTCTCTTATCTGGCACTTAGTACAAACTGTCTTGTATTTATTTACATGTATGCCCTTGCAAAACTAATTTCACTGCTTTTTTCTTTTCTCTTTTCTTTTTTTTTTGAGAGCATCTCACTCTGTTGCCCAGGCTGGAGTGCAGTAGCATGATCACAGCTCACTGCAGCCTTTACTTCCTGGGCTCAGGTGATCCTCACACTTTAGCCTCCTGAGTAGCTGGGACTATAGGCACGTGCCTGGCTAATCTTTTGTAGAGATGGGGTTTCGACATGTTGCCCAGACTGGTCTTGAACCCTGCCTCAACCTCCCAAAGTGCAGGGATTACAGGCATGAACCACCATTCCCCACCTTCACTCCCTCTTGTAAGGATATTTAGGAAGACGAGTTGTTTTAAATTTTTATCAAAATAATACATGCATATGATTTAAAAATAAAATCGTACAAAAGTGCTCATATCAAAAGGCCTCCCCTCTCTTTCTCGTTCTCAGTGGCAAACCATTTCTGACATCTTTTTGCTTTCTCTCCTTGAAATTACTTCCAAATTTAAGTAATATGCTCCTATATCTCCTTCTTTGTTTACCAATAGAGAACATTCTCTATAGAGCTCCTCCCTTTGATATCAGAGGATTTAGCTTATTTATTACCATCCTCACTAACTCACCCTCCTAACACAGTTATATTCCTATTTTTGGTTCCTCTATTGGCTACCATTGTAATTTTTTTTTTTTTTTTGAGAAAGAGTCTTCCTCTGTCACCCAGGCTGGAGTGCTGTGGCATGATCTTGGCTAACTGCAACCTCTGTCTCCTGGGTTCAAGTGATTCTCCTGCCTTGGCCTCCCAAGTAGCTGGGATTACAGGCATGTGCCACCATGCCTGGCTAATTTTTGTATTTTTAGTAGAGATGGGGTTTCAGCATGTTGGCCAGGCTAGTCTCAAACTCCTGAACTCAGGAGATCCACCTGCCTTGGCCTTCCAAAGTGCTGGGATGACAGGCATGAGCCACTGTGCCTAGCCTACCATTGTAATTTTTACAGAATATACTCACATATTTATTTCTTCATCTACTAACTATAGGTAGTATCCTTATGACTCCTGTTCTGTAATATGATGGTGCAGCGTCTCTTCCTTTCATCTCACCTCTTTCCTCCACCTTCTAACTTGCCATCTTTTCTCACAGCATCCAAAATGGTAGCCACTACCCCACATGTGGCTATTTACATTTAATTTAATTAAAATATTAATAAATAAAATAAAAACTTTAGTTCCTTAGTTGCACCAGCTCAATATTTCAAGTGCTCCATCTCTACATGTGACTATCAGCTACCATACTGGACAGCATAAATATACAACCTTTATAGAACATTCTATTGGATTCTATTCTATACATAATATTGTTAAGGTGGTAGCATTTATGTTCTGTTTCTATAATTACATAATTGCTTTCTGTGCTTTGCTTTTAAGTTGATTCCAACACTGAAAAAAATTAATGAATAATATTTACATTATTAGATAATACATATATATATTTCTTCCCAAAGAGCTAAGATGTCTTCTACAACATTTTCCTTCTTGGAAGGCTTTTGGTTTTCTGGGAGTTTTTAATTGCCTTTCTTTTTTCCTTGCATTACTTGCCTTTAACATATTATTTTCCTCCCAATTCTTCATCATTTCAGGTGCTCTCTTGATTCCCTTTCTCTCCAGAAACCTTCCTCCTGAGTCCTTGGTCCTTCTGCTACAGTCTAGACTGACTGTTCCCTGGGCTTGCTGCCCACTTGTCATCTTGGGAATTCCCTTTTCTTCTCTCCTAGGCTAGAGCTATTTTTTTTCCCTGAATTCCACATCTTCTCCTTTCTTGGCTTACTTCCTTGTTTTTCTGGAGCACATCCTCAACTAACTTCCTATGAAAGACTACGTGGGAGGCAAATTTTCTGAAATCTGTCTATGTGAAAATGTCTTTACTCCACCACCTCCCCCAATTAATTCATGGTTTGTCTGGAAACAAGATTCTAGGGCAAAAGTCAGTTTTTCTCAGAACTTGAAAAGAATTGCACCATAGACTGTTTACGTGGTTGGATTCTACTTCTTTTATAGGTGATCTGTCTTTTTTTCTAGACAATCTTAGGACATTCTCCTTATCTGTCTTACTGAAATTTCATAATGATGTATCTAACTGTGGGCTTTGTTTGTTTTGTTTTTCATTCCTTTGCTCAGTGAAATCTTCAAATCTGAAGATCTGTGTCCATCAGAGCTGGGGAATTCTCTTACATCTTAATTTTTGCTATGTTTCATTTGTTTCTCTCCTCACAGTTAGAAAGGACATTGGAACTCAGAGACTGATTATCTGTATGTCTAATTATTTCTCTCCTGACTCCCATCTCTCTATGCTTTTTATTCTGCCTTCTAAGAGACTGCCTCATCTTTCTCTTCTAATCATTTTAGTGAATTGAAAAAAATTCAGTGATCATAATTTTAATTTAATTTTTAATTTCCAAGAATGTTTTTCATCTTTTGACAGTTGCTTTTTATAGCATCCTGTTTCATGGAAGATGGATCTTTTTCCTTTGTTTATCTTCATCTCTTCCCTTTATATTCTAGACTCTCCTCAAATATCTGGGGATCCTTGGTTGTCATTTTATGTGTAAGAAAGAGGCAATAAAATCTGTTTAGAACTCCGAATAGTGGACAGGAATGGTTGACTAGTAGCGTCCCTTTAGTGGGGACTGGGCAGGGAGCTACCTGCTACAACCAGACACCCAAATGCCAGGACAAACTGGTCTTTTATTTGGGGCACTTGAATTCCTTTAGTGAAGGATCTTTTGATCATTTGCTTGGGAGATAGGCCCCTGAGTTCTGGATATTCTGCATGTGGGGAGGCAGGCAGAAGGCAGCAGGTATGGATTGCTCTTTCTAATGACTTTATTCGTCATCTCACTTCTGCCATGTGTGGCTCTGGGATCTCTGGATCCTACAAAAAACTTGGGCTTCACACAGTATCCACTTCTCCAACCATTTTCCAACTTCTGGAAATTAGCTGAAATCTCTCCTCTGTGGTTAGCTCCTCCACTTTTCTCTTCGTTTTAAGTTTTAGTCTTTTATAGTCATTTTAGAGAAATTTCAGGATGGAGAATAGATAAGATGTGGGCAGTCCACCATCCTGACGCAGAAGTCAACCTTAGTGGCTATTTTTTTTTCCTTTTTCTTTTTGTTTTTTTTGCTTAGGGTTGTAGTTTCCATAAGCTTCTGCCAGGGACATTGTATTACATAGTTTAATGTCTCCTGCCTGAGAACCTGTGATTAATCACCTTTGCACTGGGAAACTAGTGCTGATGAACTAGCATATTTTCTTTGGATGGGAAGTGAGATTTAGTTACTCTGTCTTTCCCTTTTTGATCCTGCTACCAATATGCTCAGTGCTGAGTTCTAATGCTAACCCTAATCCTAACACTTTGGGGATATGTACGTTTTGTTTTCTATTATACGTTCCACGTAATTTTCTTTCTTTCTTTCTTTTTTGAGATGGAGTTTCACTCTTGTCACTCAGGCTGGAGTGCAGTGGCACGATCTTGGCTCACTGCAACCTCCGCCTCCTGGGTTCAAGTGATTCTCCTGCCTCAGCCTCTTGAATAGCTGAGATTACAGGTGCCCGCTAACACGCCCAGCTAATTTTTGTATTTTTAGTAGAGGCAGGGTTTCACCATGTTGGTCAGGCTGGTCTCGAACTCCTGACCTCAGGTGATTCATCCACCTCGCCCTCCTAAAGTGCTGGGATTACAGGTCTGTGAGCCACTGCACCTGGCCATGTTCCATTTAATTTTCTAGTTTTCTTTAACAATCATATATATATGTCTTTTATTGTTGGCTACCTTAAATTCTTTCATGAGGTCAATACTTCACTTTTTATATGTCTTTTATTGTTGGCTACCTTAAATTCTTTCATGAGGTCAATACTTCACTTTTTATATCTCTCTTCCTCCCAATTGACAGTAAATTCTTTGGAGAAACTATTCCTTAAATTATTTGTTTGTCATTTCCAAGTTGATGTCTCCTCTTTCTCACCCTTAATACCTTTTGGATATTGTGTGAGAGGATTTAGTTCTAAATGACCCCTCACCTGAAATACTAGCACTTTGGGAGGCCGAGCTGGGTGGATTGCTTGTGGTCAGGAGTTCAAGACCAGCCTGACCAACATGGTGAAATCCCATCTCTACTAAAAATACAAAAATTAGCCTGGCATGGTGGCATACACCTGTAGTCCCAGCTACTTGGAAGGCTGAGGCAGGAGAACCACTTGAATCCGGGACGCAGAGGTTGCAGTGAGCTGAGATGGCACCACTGCACTCCAGCCTGGGGGACAGAGCGAGACTCCGTTAAAAAAAAAAAAAAAAGCAAACAAAAAACCCTTAGCAACCTTCAAATTTTAATGGAACCTGAGTCCACTGGTCTCTTGTTTCCTGAACTGTATGAGAGGATAACATATGTATGTGAACTCTCTTTCTACTCAACTAAAGGGCAAGAACTATGCTTTCCGCATCTTCCCCATCTCTCAGTGAGCTTAGTGGTTTGGAGCTGACCCTGGTGAGCCCAATGTCTGGAACCTAGGACAGCTGACCCAGGGCAGGTCCACAGGCCCAGGGTCTGAGGAAGTCCCGTGGGCAGGCAGGTGTAGGACACATGATCACCTCTGGGTTCTCCCTGGTGTCTTTTTCCTCCTTCTCCCAATTCCTTCTTAACCCATGGTTCCTTTCTCCTCCCTAACCTTAGTAGGTGTGTGTATGTGGGGGTGGGTCTGGGTGGGGGTGTGCATTATTTTCAGGGGACTCTATACAATTTATATGCTATGTGTCCTAGATGACTAAGTCTGCCTTTTTTTTTTTTAATGGATTCTCACTCTGTCGCCCAGGCTGGAGTGCAGTGGTGTGATCTTGGCTCACTGCAACCTCTGCCTCCCGGGTTCAAGTGATTCTCTTGCCTCAACCTCCTGAGTAGCTGGGACTACAGGCACGCGTCACCATGTCTGGCTAATTTTTGTATTTTTAGTATAGATGGGGTTTCACTACATTGGCCAGGCTAGTCTTGAACTCCTGACCTCATTATCCACCCACCTTGGCCTTCTAAAGTACTGAGATTACAGGCGTGAACCACTGCGCCTGGCCAAGTCTGCCTTATTTCTGACCCTCAGTTTCCTTTTCTGTAAAATGGGGATAACAGCAGGGAGTGGCTAAAAGAAACAGAAAGGTTAGCTTATATAAAAGGTCTAGAACCCTGCTTGGGAGTTGTGAGTGGAGTAGAATTTTCACGCTCCGGGCTCCACATCCCTTACCGTTCCCCCATCTGTTTCCCCTTTCCCACTGTCCCAGTCCTTACTGGATCAGTTCCAACACCCGCCTCTTCATGGCCTGGACCAAGTCCCGCTGCCCTCCAAGCTCCTCCTGGTACATGGCATCCCTCCTCTCAGCCTCCTGTTGCTTCTGCTCCAGCTGTGCCTGCAGCTCGGCTCTCTCTTCCCGACACCTGGGTACAGAAGGAAGACTAAGTTCTCGGGGGGGGGCAAAGCTCAGCCTTTGTGCCTGAGCTAGGCTGAGCCTCTTCCAGAGAGGGAGCCCATGGGAGACGCTGGTGATGCCCCCGGCAGCTGAAGTCCACACACACACACACACACACACACTACAACACACACCACACCACACACAAAATGCATACACATAATACAATATAACACAACAGACATAACACCCAACAGAACATATATATATACAATACACACAACACACACAACCCCACACACATTGTAACACACACAATACTACACACAACACATACGCACAACACAACACATACACAACACACAATATAACACATACACAACTCAACATATACACAACACAACACAAATGTAACCCATACACATAACAACATTCACACAAAACACAACACATACACACAACACAAAACACAATACAACACACACAATGCACTCACACAATACAACACATAACAACAGATACAATACCCAACAGAACACATATACACAACACATACAACATATACACACAAGACAATACACACAACACAACAACCCCTACGTATTATAACACACACAATACAACACACAGCACACAACACCCCCTACATATTATAACGCACACAACACACGGCACACACACAACACATACAGACAACGCAACACATACACAACACACAGCATAACACATACACACAACTCTGTATGCACAACACACATGTAACCCATACACATAACACAACACAGAAACACATGTGCACAACACAAAACACACAGTACAACACATACAACATAACATACACAGAGACAGCGCAACACTACCTATGTTCATAACGCACACATAACAACACATCGTACACACCACACACAATCACAATCACACAACACAATGCACATGCATAACATGCACACACAATACACACACAATACATACACAACACAACACACATGCAATACAACACAAAACGCAACACAACATATACACTACACACAGCACACACATGCCTACAACACAACACACACCCTAATACACACATAGTATAACAGAACACATACGCACAACACAGAAGACACACTTACAATGCTACATGCATATAATTTATACATATAATACAATACGTACACACACCACAACACACGACACATCACAACAGACATAACGCACACACAACACAATACACACAACACATATATAATGCACACACCACACACATAAACAGAACACAAACAACACAACATATAAACACACACTTGCACAACACACACAACAGACATCCATAATGCAGACACACAACACAACATGCACACAATGTGTGTGTGTTTACACACACACATACAATGCACACACCACACACTGAACTGCACAGTGTGTGTGGCCTGACAGCTGCGAACTGACTCCTCACCAACCATTCAGAGAAATGAAAACAGGGCCCTGCCTTGAGTGTTCCTTTAGAGGGAGGGGATGAGCCAACATTTCCTCCTCCCGGCTTTGTTTTTAAACATTTCCATTTAAAATGTAACTTTCTTGAAAGGTGTGTTCACCATCATGGCAGCTCTCTGGAGGGAAGGCAGATGCCTGGGAACCCAGGCTGGATGGTCAGTCAGTGCCCAGCTGGAAATAATTGTGTGTGGAAGGGGAGCAGTGAAGGATTTAGGGTGGTGTTTTGCTTTAAAATATTTTAAAAAGTTATGTTACCTTGTCTTTTCAATTAAAAAAGTAATAGTAAAAATATGGCTTTCCTAAATTTGTTTTAGTTTTGGGCTTGGTGGCTTCTCAGCTCCACTCTTGGTTTTTCTTTTTGTCTGTAGTGGTTTTCTGAAAGGTTCCAAGAAGACCACTGGACTGGAAATAAAAAAGACCTGGCCCCAGGGCCCAGCCTCTGGCTCAGTTGGGAGGCCCCTGGCTCAGCTGGGAGGACGTTGCAATGGCAGGTGGCATGCGTGAGAGTCCCAGCGCTCAGGAAGCATGTACGTGTCCGTGCCAGTGTGTGTCCTGGGGCTTGAGTGTGTTTGAGCGGAAGAGGCTTGCAAGAGGCTTGACAATGAATTGAACATGTAATTTTAAAACACCCCCTTTTAGCATGTTGCAGGGAAGAAAGTGGGGTGGGCCATGACATCAAACTGTCAGCAGCCCAGCCACTGACATTCCAAAGAGTTCAGTCACTGCAACCCCAAGAGCGTTCTGGTGCTCAGGCACGAAGCAGGGCCATGTTTTTAATTTTAATGAACATTCTAGTCTTTTGGCACCTCATTTCTTAGCTGCTGACTTTAATTTTCCTGAGCCAGTTTACTTGCCCTGTGATCCTGGGCCCTTAATGTGATCACCGTGGTGTGTACATGTGTCTCTGGGGTGGGAGAGAACACTTACTTAGCACCTACTGTGTGCCAAGGGATGTTTAGGTGCCAGGAATAAAGCAGAGCCTATGGATCTTACAGTGTTTGGGGCAGGGGTAAAATAAATGATAGACTCATAAAATAACTAAACTAAGTGCTATGACAGAGACAAACGAGAGGCTAAGACAGAGACCAGGGAGGGTTCTTGGAGAGGCTTCTCAGACAAGGTGAAATGGAAGCTGACCCAGAAGATGAAAAGTCAGCAATATAGAGCCAGGCATGGGCACATGCAAAGGTCTGCAAGTTGGAAGGAGCTGAGCTTGTTTGAGGAACTGAAAGAAGATGAGCGAATCTGGGCTGCCACAAAGGGCAGTAGGGGGCAGGGAAGGTAGGAGAAGAGTGGGGAGGTGGGCAGGACCCGAGCTGTCTGTCAGTGGCCCAGGAAAAGTAGATGTTAATCTCAGTGAAATGGGGAGCCCCTGAAGTATTTTAATCAGGGGGTGATGGATACTCCTAGCACATGAGGGGACATGGAAGCATGGAAGGAATTAGTTTACTGAGCACTTACTATATGCCAGTCCTGAGCTTAGTGTTTTATAGCCCCATTCATTTAGTTTTCACAATGTTAAGAGACAGATAATATAATCCTCATTTTACAAGAGAGAAAAGTAGAACCTCAGAGAGGGGGTGACACTTGCCTGGGGTCACACAGATTGATGAGTGGAGGGGGCAGAAATCTGGACACAGGCCAGCCCAAATCAAAACTCTTTTTGCCTCCCTACACCTTCACCCAGGTAAGGACCTGATCACCAGTGATTCCTGGCACTGGTGCCAAGTGGGCAGCAGGTGGGAGGGAGGGAGGGAAGGATGCTGATGGAGCCTGGCAGGACCCAAAGGAGCTCAGTGCTGCTGTGCAGGGGCTGCGGGTCATGTGACATCTGCCTAGTTCCCCATCCTGAGGACGTCTTCGGCTGATGCTTGTCCTAATTTCTTTTGCTTGAGGTCTTATTCCCAGCGCAGAGGACACCCACCTGCTTGGAAAGATGGCCCCATGAGCACCTGAGCTGGGAGGAGGAACCTTAGCTATCCCACCGTCTCCTTTTGCAAATCAGGGACCTGAGGCCCAGAGAGGGCAGACCACTGTCCCCAGGGGCCCACAGCTAGAAAGCTGTGAGGTGGATGTTGGAAGCCCCATGTCTCAGCCCAAAGTCCGTTTTCACAGCCCCATGGGCCTGCCTGAAGCCTGCCGCCTTCAGGTCAGCTGTGGCTCACCTCTGCCCCCAGCCTGTGCTCTGCACGGGACTTCTACCACCCTTCCACTGTCCTCCACACCACAGCCTGAGTGAGCCTTTAAACACAGAAGTCAGATGGAGAAACGCCCCTGCTCTAAAACCTGCCCCAGCCTCTGGTAGCACAGAGAAGAATTCCGGCGCCTCACTCTGCCTTTGAGGCCCCTGGCTCCGGCTCTGCCCCTCTCTCCTCTGCTCAGCCACACCCCGTATGCAGCTGGCCTGCCTGTCCACAAACGCATGTCTTCCGGACATTCCCCTGGCCACAGCACTTCTCACTAGATATTTGCATGGTCCAGTCTTTCATGTGGTTGGGGCTTCTGCTCAAATGTCACCTCAGAGAGAACTTCCTGGCCCCCAGTCTGAATGACTATCCTGTCTTTCTCCGCGCCCTTCCCTGACTTTGTTTTTTTCCCTAGCATCCATCCAATGGCCATTGGATTGCTATCTGTGAATCTGTCCCAGGTCTTCTAGAGCAGGCTGGGCCAAGTTTGCTCACCACACCTGCTCATGGCCATTGTAGAAGCATACTAAATGTCCATGGAATGAATGGGTCCCTCAGCACTTCTATTCTCTGTGTTGAGGAACTCATCACCAGCTTGATGCCCACGGGCTCCTTTCCCGGGAGTGAGCTTTGTCCTTAGCTCCCTGGCTCCCAGGCATCAGGGTAGCACATCCTCTTCTGAGCTTCAGGGTCAGCTGTTACTCACCGTCCTTACTCTGAGGACTCCAGGATCGATCTCCCAGCGCACACTTCCCTCCTGAGTTCCACACTTAACTGCTTGCCCAGCGGCTCCCGTCCGACATGTCTAACAGGTATCTCAAACGTAACGTGTTCAAAACCAAGCTCTGAACTTTCCCTACAAACCTGCCCTGCCACAGCCCACACACTTCAGTTAATGGTGACTCTAGCTTTCCAGCTGATCAGGTAAAAAAACTTAGAGTCATTCTCAACTTCTGTCTTTCTTTCATACAGCATATCCAATTCCTCAGGAAGTTCTACTTCACACTTCATCCAAAGCCCAGCAGCTTCTCCTTGCTCCATGCTGCCAGCCCAGTCTGAGCACCCCAACTCTCCCCTGCATGGCAGGGTCCTCGCTGGACTCTCTGTGTTCAGCTTGCCTGCTAACAGGCCAGCTCCAAGGGGCCTTTAAAACGCACATCAAGCCGGGCACCGTGGCTCATGCCTGTAATCTCTACACTTTGGGAGGCTAAGGTGGGTGGATCACCTGAGGTCAGGAGTTTGAGACCAGCCTGGCCAACATGATGAAACCCCATCTCTACTAAAAATACAAAAAATTAGCTGGGCGTGGTGGCAGGTGTCTGTAATCCCAGCTACTCAGGAGGCTGAGGCAGGAGAATCACTTGAACCCAGGAGTTGGAGGTTGCGGTGAGCCGAGATGTCGCCACTGCACTCCAGCCTGGGCAGCAAGAGCGAAACTCTGTCTCAAAAACAAAAACAAAACAAAACAAAACAAAAAAACCAACAACAACAAAAAACATGCCAGCCTCTAACAGGCTGATCTATAGAGAAAGTGGACTGGTGTTACCTAGAGCCGGGAAAGGAATGAGGAGTGGCTGCTAATGGGCACAGGGTTTCTCTTTGGGGAGATGGAAATGTTCTGAAATTGATTGAGGTGGTGGATGTATAACTCTTGAATATACTAAAAACCATTTAATTGTTAAGCATTTGAAAAAGCATGTAAACATCTTTTTGACATTTAAAAAAGTCAAGTCTCTCTCCTACTCTGAGCTCTCAGTGGCTCCCATCTTCCTCTGAGTCAAAGTCAAGGCACTTCCGATGACCTTGTAGGCTCTCCCTAACCTGCCTCCTTGGCTCACCTGACCTTTTCCCACATCCTCTTCCTCCCTCACTCTACTGGGGCCCGGAAGGCCTCCTTGGATGTTCCTAGAACCTGCCCTGCCCATCCTCCATCAGGGCCTTTGTTTTTGCTGTTGCCGCAGCCTGGAACATTCTACCGAATAGTCAAAGGGCTTGATCTTCACTTCCTTCAGGTCTTTAGGTCAATGTTACCTTTACAGGGAGGTCTTCCCTGGCCATATTACCTTATTAAAATGTAAAATACCATACCAACATGTCCCATTCCTCTTGTCTGCTTTATGTCTTCTTCTTAGAACTTATTCCAATCTGATATCCTAGGTACTTTACTTGCTAATCACTTTTATTGCCTCCTCCACTAGAATGCAAGCTCCATGAGGGCAGGCGTTTGGCCTGTTTTGTCTGTGAGAGGATTTCCCGTACCTAGGACAGGCCTGGCTCAGAGTGGGTGCACAGGGTGTTTGTGGAATGACTGAATGATGAGTGACAGGTGGCCGGAGCACTGTGGTCTGTGAGACAGGGCCCCCAGTAAGAGGAGCAGCCAGGGCCAGGCCATCTCTCTACAACCTCCCAGCTGCTCCTCCCAGACTGCCTTGAACCCTTGAAGACTCTTGTGTGGGCAGAACCCCCATGGTCATTTGGCCCTGAATCATGGAAACCTTTGCGACCACACTGTGTGCTCAGCTGAGTGTGGAGTGGGAGGAGCCTGGGGGTCTTTTTGGGTTGGTTTCTGGGCTCCTGGGCCTCTCTCACCTGCGAAGCAGACAGCCAGCAGGCTTCCCAGTGATTCAGGCTGAATCACAGCTACTCAGGCTCTGCTGGGGTCTGATTGGTGTCTGTTGGACCTGGGGCAGGTATTAGCCATGTGGGAGAGAGAGACAGGGGCAGGTGGGCAGACTGACGCACCCGGAGACGACAGGAGAGAGACACAGAGAGGCTGAGTCAGGCCACGGAAGATCTCTGCAGTGAGAAGAGACTTTAAAAAATAAATTATGGGCTGGGTGTGGTGGCTCATGCCTGTAACCCTAGCACTTTGGAAGGCTGAAGCTTGAGCCTAGGAATTTGAGACCAGTCTGCACCATGTAGTGAGACCTCGTGTCTACAAAAAGAAAGACAGAGAGAGAGAGAGAGAGAGAAACTGAGACCTGAGAGACTGAGGACTGAGGGGGGATGGTAGAGACAGACAGTGTGCTGTGGGCCCCTGAGGTCAATGTGATGATGGAAGATGAAGACACTGGATGGTGAGAGACACTGAGCAGGAGAAACGGAGAGACTGAAGTGCAGACACTCGACATGTTGCCTGAGGGGGGCGTCTGAGCCCACTGGTTCTGGAGTCAGCTGCAGGCCTTGAATCTCAGCTCCCCTGCTAACTAGCCAATGGTGGGTGAATTGCGCAGCATCTTTGAGCCTCAGCTTCCTCCTCTATAAAATGGGGGTTCTATAGAACTCATCTCATAAGGGTGTTACGCAGAAGCACCTACAGCAGTGCCCGGGATGTAGTAAATGCTTAGTAAATGATAGCTATGATTATGAGAGGGTGAGAGGTGGCATAACAGGAAGAAGTAAATGAGACACAAAGAAACTGAGTAAAAAAGGGAGACAGAAAGAGATGGGGGAAAGAAGTCCAGTGGAGTAGGGAGGCAGAGAGGGTGGAAAAGAGAGAGGAGCTGCCCACGGGAGGCAGCAGAGGGATGCAGGGGTGAGGGTGGGAAGGAAGCAGGCCAGGAGGCGGGGCCTTTCCTGGGGCTGCTCCTGCTCTGGGAGACCTATGAGAAAGGGATGCACAGAGGAGGGAGGGTGGAGCCCTGGGATCAGGAGCAATGCCCTGCAGGCCTCAGATCCCAAAGGTGTGCCCAGTCCAGGGCCTGGTGCATGGGAGGTTCTCACAAGACCTCACTGGCTTGACCGTGATTGACAGCAGGACTCAGGGGGCACTTCCAGGTGCCCTGTGCTGTGGGTTGCCAAGGTTACCTGCTGAGCTGCTCCCGAAGTGCCTGCAGCTCCCCCTCCTGCTCCCTCAGCAGCTGCTCCTGGCGCTGGGCCTGCTCCTCAGCCTTCCGGAGCCCAAGTCTGAGGCTCTGTGGGGTGGAAGGAGGGCAGAAGGAGGCTGAAGGAGAAGGGCAGAGACCCCAGTGCTGGGGCTGACCTGAACAACATTCCCGAGAGACCCCAGGCCATGCCCTGGCAGGGCTGGGGACAGTGCTGGGAGCTGTGATGCCTGGCTCTGTCCTAGGCCCTGCTTCTGGGTGTGCCTGGGCCACTGTTTCTTCCTTCACTGAAGGGTGGAAGTTGTAAACTCAGAAACTTGCAAGTTCCTGGGTGGAGGCCGAAGGGAGGCTTGGTGACAATCTTGAGTGACCTCCAGGAGAAGCATCCACCGCAGGAGCAACTAGGTGGGCTCTGCAACAGTAGAACTTAGATTTGGGGAAGAGACTTACCATCATGAGGAAATGGAACTGGAGAGAGGAAGTGACTGCCTGGAAGAACTGCTGGGAAGGGATCTCAAACTCCAAAGCCTACTGGGGCTGGGCAAGAAGTATTGCCGAATAAAGTGGGTTTGGCATGGGGCAATAGGGAGAGGCGGGGACTGTGGGGACCTGAAGAATGTATGGCTTTCAAAGGCATCCCCAAATAATAATCCTGAGTGGGCCAATAAAAATTGACCCGTGGGAGGGAATGGTCCCAGGCTACCATTGCAGACCCTCATCTGTGGGCCAGGTCAGACAGGGGCAAATAACCAGGTATGGAGCTCAACTGTTCTCACCTTGATCTCGTCCTGCAGGGACACCTCGGCTTGCTCCTCCCTTCTGGCCACAAGGGTCACTTCTGTTTGCACTTGTGGATTCTCCACGGTAGAGTCTTCCTTCGTTGCGTGTCCCTGAAGGACCCAGGGCTCCCCCAGGATGCTAGAGCCCCCCGACCCCTGCCTGCTCCCTGATACTGCTCCCTCTACAGCCCCTCCGGGGCTGGGCATCAGCAGCCTCTGGACGTGACTCCACTCTGCTTCCTTTTCGTGAGTCCCCTCTGTTGTTCTCTGACCCTCTGCAACTAGCAGAACCCCTGTGACCTCAGCCTCCATCCCTATCACCTCCTTCTGAGTGCCCATAGCCCCCTTCCCCTGTCCCTGGGTGCTGGGTGTTGAGTTCCCCAGGAAGATCTCAATCCATGGGGCTCTTTCCTCCTGGTCTAGCTGAAGCTCTTCCCCTTCTGGCTCCCACATGCTCTGGGGGTACCTATGTTTCCTGGAATTTTCTCCCTTCTTTTCCAAAAAGAAAGGAAGATGCCTTTGTTGCTGGGACCTGGGAAGCCCTGCCAACTGCTGTCCACTGGGTGCATCTTGCAGACAGATGGCTTGACTGGTGTGTGAGTCCTCAATCTGGACATTTTCAGGCCCTCCATATGCGGCTGGGATCTGTGGAGAGGACCCAAAACCAGTCATCCCTCTCAGCACCAATTCACTGACCTGGTGCCATTAGACTAGGCCACAGTGCTAATCTAATCAGCTTGCTAAATAGATAGGTACCAGGTCCTCTCACTGGAAGCTTTGATTTATCAAACCCCAAATCTGACTTTTAGCAACACCCAGGTGATCTAAGTGCCATGCTTTGGTCTGGTGAGGGACAGCAGTGCATCCTGATGTCCTTCTGTCCCTTCCCGCAGCCCACATCCTTCTCCCTCCTGCACCTGGGTCTTAGGTATTGATCTGGTTCCCCCTAAGTTCCTCCCACTCCTTTCCTTTAATCTTTCTTCCTGAACTACACGTCATGTTTCAGTTTTTTCATCTGCAAAATGGGAATGATAATACCTGGTTTTAGGGTTGTGATGAAATCTCGACTAGACCAACACTCAGCTAAGAGCAACCTCTCAAGAAGCCTTCTCTGTGCTCCCATGTTCCTCTGTTCATTTCTGTGTCACTTACACTGAACTTGTATATTGCAATGCTTTTTTTAATGGTCTATCTCCACGAAGAGACCCTGAACTTTTTGGACCAGAGAACTAATAGTATCTGTACCCAGTGCCTGGAAGCTGGTGGGGGTGCAAAATGTGCTTGTGGGATGATGATAACAACAATGACGGTGACCACACACTGTCATGTGGGGAGCGTGTAGCCAGGAGCCCTGTGCAGTGCTGGATGTGAGTTGTGTCAGTTCATCCTCACAATATCCCTATGGGGCAGGACAAGTAACTTGTTCAAGAACCATAGTTTGTAAGGGGTGGGGCTGGAATTCAACCAGGCAACCTGGGTCTTTAGTCACTTCTTGAACTGAACTGAGTCGTGTGTCAATTGTCCAGTGCAGGGGACTCAGCATAGGGTGTCCCTCTCATCTGTTTCCTGAAGCTTTCAGTGGCCCGCCCCTCATAGCACTTTCTCCTTGTCTGGGCCCAGTGGCTCCGGCAGAGGGTGCTAGAGTTCCCTTTTCTCCCAGTGTCCCCGCCACCCCAGGAATAGGAGCCCTCTCCTCCTCTGCAGCTCTCCAGTCCCCTGCTCCACACACTGGCCTCTTGCTCTGTCTGTCCAGTAGGGTCAGGGCTCTCTGTACACTCAGAGGGGGAAGCTCAGTTTCTACTCAACTTGAGGATGCCAAGGAGATGGGGAAGAGGCAACTCAGAGTGAAGGCAGGGCACAGGCACCTTCTTTGGGGCATCTTTGTTTTTTCTGGGTCTCCTTCTCTGGGTTTGGGTGGAACTGGAGCAGCGTGACCTGAAAGTGAAAGAGGCAGGGGGACCCTGGGCCTCTCTTCAGTGTTGGGCTTGGTCCTCAGATGGAGGGTATCCCATCTTTCCACTCGCCCATTCATCCCATGACACTTCCTCCTTCCTGCCCACCCACCCTCATGCATCCCATCTTCCATTCATCCGTACTTTCCCTCCTAGCATCCCGCTATCCATTCATCCTCCAGCCCTCCACCTCAACCACCCAGGAAGTCATTAGTGAGTGCATATTCTAGGCAGCATTATGCCATGAATTTGCACTGGGAGCATCGAGGGCTAGAAGGATCCAAAGTCATGGAGCAAAAGGAGGCAGAGACAGATGAGGCTGGAGGCTGAGGGCTTGGGGCTTGCCTGGGACCCTTGGTGGCCATGGGACCAGGTGTCAAAAGAGGCTTCTCTCTTGGCTGCACCCACTCACTCTGAGAACATGGGCCAGGCTCCATCCAGGTCTGGCTGCTGGAGGTCCAACTCGAAGGCCACCCCATTGAGAGCATAGAGAGAGTCCAGGATGTCTTCTTGGCGTTCTGGGCAGAGCAGAGGGCTCCGGGGTCCATACCATTCCCTGTGTTAACAGCGATCAGAACCCTTGGCCTTTGACCCTGGTGCTATTTCCCCCTGCCCCAACCACCCCCACCCCAGCTCAACCTCAACAAAGCAGCCTCCACTACACACCGTCATGAGGCTGTTCCCCAGGCAGAGTTGTGGCCCTTCAGGAGCAGGAGGCCCAAGAACCCTGATGCTCCCAGGACTCCTGGGTTCCAACCTCCCTCTGCCCTTTCTCCCTTGATTTTTCCTTCATGACTCTCATTGTAACTGTCCTTGATAGAAAGCCATCTGTGGGGGGTAAAGGAGGGCTCTTTTACAAAGGAGGGAAAGTGGCTCAGATGGCATCGGCAGGAGGATGTCCCAACAGCCCCACCTGGTGAGCTCTGAGTTCAGGAGGCAAAGCTGCAGGGCCTCAGCCAGCTGCCCATGGGCCAGGCAGAAGCGGATGAAGGCACGGCCTTTCCCCAGAGGGGTCTTCAACTGCAGAGTGCACAGGGGCAGAATGGGGGGCAGTATTAGGACAAAGGGCACCCAGGAAACACAGAGAGGGGGAACTGGAAGTGCTTGGCAATGGGAAGGGTGCAGCGGGACCTGAGGCCATGGGAGGAAAAGGGTGTCTGGAGGGGTGCTGTGGGCAGGGCTTAGGAGACATGCAGAGCAGGTGAGGGGTCTATGGTCGGTAGAGCAGGGTGGGGGAAAAGGAGCAGGCCTATGTCCACCCCCACCCCGTCAGCCTTCTTGCTGCCTGGCCCTGGATACCTTGTCCTGGGAACGGACAAAGTGGATTGGCTCCATGTTTCCCCGCTGCTGTCGTAGGGCAGTGCAGAGAAAGTCCCAGTAATCCTTCCGAGGCCCCAGGAAGCTCTTCTGCTCTTTCTGGTCAAACTAGAACCAAAATGAGGCAAAGAAAGTGTAGAAATGCTTCCTCCTAGAACACACCCTGCATTCTAGCTTGCTGAGGGGACATGTACTGGAGGAGAGGGCTCCTGCAGACACACCCGGCATCCAAACCCAGCCCTGTCCTTACTGGCTGTGTGACCACGAGCAAGGGGCTTGACCTCCCTGAGCCTCAGTGTTCTTATTCATTCATTCAGAGGCCCTTATTGAGCTCTTGCTATATTCCAGGCCCTGTTCTGTGTGTCTGGGGATACAACTATGAACAAACTGACTTCATGGAACTTACATCTTGATACTTACGTCTTGATCCACACTAGGCTGGGGGTGTCCACTCCTTCCCCATGGAGTGCCCCTAGCCTTGCCTGGTACTCATTCTCCTCAAGACACCTACTCATCCTTTCCTGTACCCCAGCTGAATGGAAAATGTGTGTTCTTTGAGGAGAGGGTGCAGAAGTAAAGCACGGCCCCAGGGCTGGGGCTGAGCAGATGCTGCGTGTGTGTGGGGAGCAGGGTGCCTGGTTGTAATACTGCCTTTCTCTCCAGGGGGATCTCATCCTCTTCTCCTCCCGATGGGTCCCGGGGCCCGGAGAGGGACACTGCGGCCCTGACAAAGGAGTTAAGACAACAAACAGATGAGATAAGTAAAGCATCGAGTATGTTAGATAGTGATGACTGCTACGGAGAAAAAAATAAAGCAGGAAAGAGAATGGAAAACACTGAGATGGGGGATGGGTCCTGTCAGGCCGACCTGGGGTAGAGTCACCTGTTGGCCAAATGGGGGCTGATCCATTGTGGTAGCTGTGGTGTGTGGTGTGTGTGGCATGTGTGTTGAAAATCTAGGGTGCCCAGAAAAGCCTTCCTGCTTGAAGGAGCTGAGAAAGTATGCTGTGCATTCCAGTGGAAGAGCATTCTAAGTAGAGGGGAGAGCCCGAGCAAAGGCCCCGAGGCAGGAGTATGACTGGTGTGCTCCAGGAAGATCCAAGAGGCCAGGGGAGCTGAAGTGCAGTATATAAGTGGCGGGGTGGCAAAAGATGAAGTCGGAGAAGTAGGAAGATGTGTGTCGGGGTGTTGGGGGGTGGACATCAAGCATCTCAGAGGGCGAGAGTGAGGATTGCATAAAGCCAGGCGTATAGAGGCTGAAGCCTGACACATAGCAGGTATTCAATAAAAGCGGTGCTGGTCATAGTTGGGGCTCTGAGTAGCAGCAGGAAGGGCCAGTCCTAGGACATCAATGCCTCTGAAGGTTTAAGCAGTGGGGGTTGCCCCCAGGCCTGGGTCCCACCACCAGGCCCGGGTCCCTTCCAGCCCTGCTTTGCCCCACTTCACTTCTTAGGCTGCAGTGACAAACTCCAAGAGTGAGGTTAGGTGTCAGGAGGGAGAGGGAGATGACACAGTGCATGGTAAGGAAGGGGGCTGTGGCTCCTCCCTGATTTTCCAGGAATGTCCCACCAGTTATCTGGGTCTGGGGAGAGGGATGGGGAAGGGGAGGAGAAGGTCCCACCTGCAGCAGCAGCTCCAGGCAGCCACAGAGTCTGTGCAGCTCGGCACTGGTGTCCGTCACTGGCCCCTGCCCATCCCCATAGCCCTGGAGGATGGCAGAGACGGCAGCTGCTGGGAGGATGGCAGATGTCAGGTCGCTGAGGGAGGGGCTCCCAGACCCTGACTTCTCCCATGACTCAGTCCCAGAACATCTCTCAGGACACACTCACCTCTTAGGTCTTTGGTGACCTTGAGGATGGCTCCCTCTTCTGCCATGGGTACTTGGAAATGATGTGATTCCTTGCGACTTGGACTGTGAGCTCAGGAAGGACCTTCGGCCTCACTGCCCAGCTCTCTCCTTACACAAAGCAGGACGCAGAGCCTACAGAGGGAAAGTGACTTATCTTGGGTGACATAGCAAGTTACCTAGTAGGGGGAGAATCCCAGCTCTATCTTGTAGGCCAGCGTGTGAAGATGATGGTGTGGCCTCCACCGATTGAGCAGTCCCTGGGTGACGACACTGTGCTAACACTTGATGTCCTTGTCCCATTCAATCCTCACATAATCCTGGAGGTTATTACCTCCATTATAGACCAGGAGAAACAGGGGGTTGGAGAGGGTAAGTCTTTTATCCAACATCACAGATGTACCCAGGATTTGAACTCAGGTGTCTGTGCCCACAGGGCCTGTGTTCTGGGTCCTGACTTGGTGTGAGCGACCCCGTGAGGGCTCATGCTATGTGGACACTAGGCTGGGGGTGTCCACTCCTTCCCCATGGAGTGCCCCTAGCCTTGCCTGGTACTCATTCTCCTCGAGACACCTACTCATCCTTTCCTGTACCCCAGCTGAATGGAAAATGTGTGTTCTTTGAGGAGAGGGTGCAGAAGTAAAGCACGGCCCCAGGGCTGGGGCTGAGCAGATGCTGCGTGTGTGTGGGGAGCAGGGTGCCTGGTTGTAATACTGCCTTTCTCTCCAGGGGGATCTCATCCTCTTCTCCTCCCCATGGGTCCTGGGGCCCAGAGAGGGACACTGTGGCCCTGACAGCTGGTGGCCTTATTCTGAGATCCTAGAGTCAAGACCAGTCAAGACCTAGAGTCAAGAGTGGAAAGCCCAGGTGTCCTGCCTCCTGGGCTGTGGCTGCTGGAATTTGGGGTGGGGTGGCAGTGGTACAGCAGTGGGACACAGTGGAGGGAAGGGGAGAGGGAAACGGAGGTAAATGAGGGAGGTGGGTGGAGCATGGGATTTAGGAAGGATGGGGTCAGGAGTCCAGAGACCTGGGTCTCCATCCTGGCCTGGCTATGAACTCACTGTGTGATCTCGGGCAAATCACTCACCTTCCTTGAGCCTCAGTTTCCCAACCTGTAGACCAAAGATTGGACTGATGGTCTCGGCAGCCCCTTCCAGCCCAGATCCTGTGTGAAATCCATGAACGGCTCCATGTGTCTTCTCCTCTCCCTCATCTCTGCCATGCATTTTCCTCCCCTGGCTCCTGGCATCACTCCCCTTCTATCCCCGTAACTTCCAGGGGTCTCCCTGCTACTCACCCAGGAGAACCTGGCTGGCTGGGGCATGAGAGCGCAGCTCTGCTGCCTGAGTCCGTCCCTAGTGACTCTGCCTTGCACAGCAGTCCCAGGATTTACAGCCTGGGAAGAAGTGACTCAGTCCCAGCCCAGCAGCCTGGAGGGGGAACCTGGCTCACAGCGGTGGGGGAACAGCAGACGCTGCAGGGAAGAAGTGGTAGAGGCAGGATCCAGGGCGCTGGGGCAGAATGGTGAGATGGGGGATGGGTCCTCTCAGGCCGACCTGGGGTAGAGTCACCTGTTGGCCAAATGGGGGCTGATCCATTGTGGTAGCTGGGACTGCTGCTAGTTTCCTTTTCGTTTTCAGCACCTGCTCTTGCTTTTCTTCCTTCTCGCCACCAGGGGGCAGAGGGAGGCCATGGAGCTCCGCAGCTGCTATTCCTGTGGTTGTCTCTTCCGTGTCGCTTGGTTGGGCTGTGAGGCAGCGCTCCAGAGTGGGGAGGGCAGGGCGAGGGTCCCACCATGCTCCTCCTTCCTTCTCCACCTCAGTCAGCTGAGCGGTCCCCCTGAGTGCTCGTCACCAGTGCCGAACCCCTAGTCCTGATCCCATTCCCAAAAGGATGGATGTGAGACCACCAGTGAGATCCTGTGCCCAGCAATGGGCCAGGCGGGTTTCCCAGGTGGGCTGGGGCTCCCCATCCTGGCTGTGCTCTGCCTCCTTGAGGCTGGGGTCTTTCCATGCCGGGTCCTCGTTTCTCCAGGCTGGGCTGCCTCAGGGGCTAGTATTGGGGCAGAGGAGCAGGGGCCTGGGAGGACGGCTGTTTTCACAAACCCCAGGAACCGCATCTAAAAACCAGCACAAGGGATGCCCCAGCCCGTCTGCCCTCTCCTCCGTCCTATATCCCCCATGCAGAGGCTGCAACCCCCATCTCTGTCTCCCATGTCATGTCCCTGTCTCCCGTCCCTGTCTTTCCCTCATTCCTTCCCTTTCTCTGTTCCCTGCTGCGTCTCACTTTGCACCCTTGGTCTCTTTCTTGCCTTCCCAATTCAGTCTGTCTGAAGCCCTGTCCAGGATCCCTGCCCCTGTGCTCCTCCAGCACCCTGCCCTTCTCCAGCCCCCTGCCTCCCTCCAGTCCCCTGCCCTCCTCTAACCCCCTGCCATCCTCCAGTCCCCTGCCCTCCTCCAGTCCCCTGCCCTCCTCCAGTCCCCTGCTGTCCTTCAGCCCTCTGCCCTCCTCCAGGTCTGAGCTGGGAGGCAGGTGTCTGTTCTGGATAAGGTGCCTGCCAGGGAACCACTATGCCTGGTACAGGTGTGGCGCTGGTTTCTCCCTGGGAGAGTAAGAGGAGGTGTTTGGCGTCACCAGGGATGGGTAACTCCTCTCTAGGTCCCTGTGACCTCAGGACTCCCTGTTGGTGGGTCTCCTTGCTTCACCCCATGTCCCTGCCTCCCCACCTCCCACACAGCCAGCTTTGACATGGATGGGGGGGTGCCTGTTGGGCCAGGCGAGGGTGGGCAGGAGCAGGGACAGTCAGTGGGGCTGGGATGGAGCGAGGTGCCAGGGGCACTGGAGGTGGATGATCAAGGAGAGAAGGAGGGGAGGGTGTGTGTGCTGGTGTGCAACAGTGGCAGGGACAGGGATGGGGATGAGTGTCTGCCTGCATCAGATGAGCTGGTTTCTGAGCGGCCTCTTGGGAGAGCCTGGAGCTTGCCTGTGACTCCCTCCCTCCTCTAACTGTGGGGAACAAGCTCCATCCCAGCTGCTGTGCCCTGACTCTGGCTCCAGTGGGGGTTGCTGCTGCTCGGGGCTCCCCTCTTCAGGGGCTTAGGGAAGAGCAGCCTGCACCCATCACCTGGGCCCTCACTAGAGGAGGTGTGATACCCTCGTTCTTGGGGTGGATAAACATCTACTGGGTGCTGATCCCCTCAGGAGCCAAGGCTCAGTGGCTACCCAGAAATCTGGGCTGCCTGCCAGGGCACTCCTACTGCCAGTCCTGCTACTTACATGCCCCCATTCCTCTCCTGGCTCTCCTGGAGCCCTCCCATGTGTGCTGTGTGTATATGGATTGGGAGGGCAGAAGGCAGAGCAAGGGGCCCGGGAGGTGGGGCAGCCATCTGTGGGGTGGTGCCAGTGGCTGGGGTTAGAGACATTATGAGCCAGGGAGGGGGCTAAGTGGGGCCACGACTAACTTGGGAGAAAGGACCGGATGCGGAGATGGCTTGTACATGGGTGATAAAGAGCGGGAGGAAGTTGAAAATGACCCCTCTCATCTCACAGAGATGGTGACTGACAAGGCGGCTTCAGACATTTGTCTGTATTAGTGTGTTGAAATATTTTGTAAATACAGAAAAGTGTACGAAATTCCCACTGACTGAACACACAGGTGTATCGGTATCCTCAGCTCTCAGAGTCTAGAAATTACCATTAAAGCAACAGTAATCAAGACAGTGTGGTGTTTGTGAAAGAACAAGGAAACTGAAAATCTGTCACATTTTGAAAGACATTATGAAGACGTGACAATCCAATGTAATGTGAGACCCTGGATTGGGTTCTGGAACAGATAACAGACATTTCAGAATATGGTGACATTTTCATAAGGCTCACAGTCCTCTGAATAGCATTGCAGCAATGCAAATTAGTTAGTTTGGACACATGTGGCACGTAATGTAAGACGTTACCTTTAGGGAAAGCTGGTGGAGGGTATATGAGACCTGTACTGTCTGTACCGTCATTTAATCTCTTCTGTAAACACATAATTATTTTAAAATAAAAAGTTAAACTAAAAAAGAAGTGAGATTCCTGGCCTGCAATCACAAAGTGAATTGGAAATAGCATAAAGCAGAGTGCTGTAGAAACGTTGACAGTTGGCCAGGCGTGGTGGCTCACGCCTGTAATCCCAGCACTTTGGGAGACTGAGGCGGGAAGATCACCTGAGGTCAGGAATTTGAGACCAACATGGCAAAACCCCGTCCCTACTAAAAATACAAAAATTAGCTGAGTGTGGTTGCGGGCGCCTGTAATCCCAGCTACGGGGGAGGCTGAGGCAGGAGAATCCCTTGAACCTGGGAGGTGGAGGTTGCAGTGAGCTGAGATTGTGTCACTGCGCTCCAGCCTGGGTGACAAGAGCAAAATTCCTTCTCAAAAAGAAAAAAAAAAAAGAAAAGAAAAGTTGACAGTTGCTATATTGTTATCATCATCAACATCTCAGCAACCATCCTTCCCCACCTAGCAGCACTTTGGATATTACTCTGCACCTGTGTCTCTTCTATGGGGTCCTGGCCCTCTCAAGGCCCTGATGCCTCCCTGTCCCCTTCCCCACCCCCCTTGTCCCCCAAGTCTTCTGGCCCCACCCCTCCTGTCCCCAGGGAGGCTGCTGGGCCAGTGGCTGAAGGAGGGGCAGCCACATTCCCTGGTGATCTCCTGCCCCAGGTGTCTGTGCCCTGACACGGCCTGGCCAGACCCGGCTAGAGTGCAGCCAGCAGGGCTCTGCAGGGGTTAAAGGAGGCCATGGCTGGCAGAGGGGGCCCACTCCTGGCTGACTCCTGGAAGGAGGTGGTGCACTGCTGACCTGCCTCCTGGGCTGGTCTGGGAGGGAACCCCACTAGTAGAGCCCTCTGCTCAGTTGCTCCCAGCAGTGGCCCTGGGACCAGCTCTGCTCCTTGCACCCCGCTCCCTGCTTGGACACAGGCTCACTCGCTGCCTTCTTCTGGGAAACCAGCTTCTTGCCAGCCACAGCCGCTACTCCCACCACCAGCCACCACTCCTGTCCTGGGAATCCCTTGTCCCAGACACCCACCTCATTCAGTGGCTCCTCTACAGGAAAGGTGAGTGAGTGAGTGGGGCTGGCAGGCCCGGCAAGGTTAGGGTTCAAAGCACTGTCTCCATCTCCACTCTAAAGCATGGGCCCTGCTCCGTTGCCCTTGGGCATAGCCTGGCAGGAGCGCCCCCTGCACCTTCCCCAGCACAAGCCCTTACTCCTTCCTCACCCCTCTGGGCAGAAATGGCCAATCAAGGTGGTTAATGAACAGACTGAAGCTGCCTCCCCTCTGTCCCTCCCTCTCCCCCGACCCCTCCTCTCCTTCTCTGACTCTGATGCCCTGCCTGCAGTGGGCCAGGGAGAGGGCTGAGTGGGGCCACGACTAATTTTGGATAAAGGACTCGATGTGGAGATGGCTTGGGTGTGGGTGAGAAGGAGTGGGAGGATGTTGAAAATGGCTCCTCTCATCTCACAAAGATGAGATGATTCTCCACTCGTTCCCAGGCTGGAGAATCCATATGGAGCTGACCTCAGTGTCTGTCCCCCAACCCCCAATCCAGAACTTGCGCTAGGACTGCCTGCCCAGATGTTTTAGGCTGGCCACTGTTCTAGACGAGGAAACGGGATCGGGGTGATGAAGGGGGACCCGGAGAAGCCTGCTGTGCTTCAAGGCTGGGCTCCTTGCAGGGGAGGGGATGGGGTTAGGGGATAGGATGGGTGCTGGGTGGGGAGGAACTGGAGGGGGAGGGCAGGCAGGCAGGCGGTTGTGGGATGGGAATAGGAGGGGGACCTGGAAACTAGGGTGCCAGGGTCTTTGGGCACAGGGACTTCTCTTCCGGAAGCCCCAGTTTCCCCTTCAGCATGGCACCAGTGGGGAAGGTGTAGGGGGAGCACCCTCTCTTCCCCTCCTAAAGCTGCCTGGGGTGGGTAAAGATCATGGTGGCTCAGACTTGGCCTCAGGTTGCACCTTCCCCTGCCAGCTGGTGGCCACTCCTGTATCCCCAACTCCAGCTCTCCCTGGACCTCAGTACTTGCTACAGCTGGGGCACCCCCTGCCTGAAACCTCTGGCCCAGGGTTGTGGGAGGGAGCGAGGGAGGATGTGGATTGAGATGGAGAGGTGGGTGGGAGAGCCCCGAATGGGATCAGCACTGGAGACCCAACCTGGGGTTGGCTTGGACTCTGCTGCCCATGGAGGGCAGAGAGTTGGAGAGGAGTGGGCTGGTCCAGGCTGGGGAGGGTCTCAGCCAGTCTGGCCGATCACCAGAGCTGGGAGCCAGCACTGTAACCAGGAGCTGAAGGTTCTTGGTGGTGGAGGAGGCACCCTGGGGCCCTCTGCTTCCAGGCGCCTGGCCTTGAGCCCTTCTGGCTCTGCTTCCCCATCCCTCATCCCATACTTCTTCATGCTTCACTTTCTGCACTTTTTCTCCAGTGCAGAATTTCCCAGGGAGATGGCGGTGTCCAGAAAGTATAAGTACAGCGAATCTGGTGGCCAGGTGGAGCGGGGCTGGGGTGGGGTGCTTATGGGTTCATGGAAAATACTATTGTTTTGTGACCAACTTCTGGCCTCTGATGGGCTGTGGCTGAAGCCTTGGAGTTTGGGGACCCTCGGGCTCCTGTTTTTACCCAGATAGGAGCAGGTATCAAGAGGGGTCAGAAAGGACTTTTGTTTGGTTGAAGGAAGAGGAGACTCAGAGGTGGAAGCTCAGCTCAGGTGAAGGAAGAGCTTCCTAGGGACCTTGCCTTATGGGCTGACGTGTAAGGTAGTGAGCTTATTTTGTCTAATACAGCACTTGCAGGGGCCCCGCCTCCCTGCTAGTTTTGGGGAACCAAGAGCCTGATGCTCTGCCCTCACACTATGCCCCTCCCTCACACCCATGACTCAACACCTACCATGTTCGCCCCAAGCTGCTTCCTGCAAAGGTTCTGAGGTTCTTCCTATTCCTCTTGGCCCACTCTGCCCCTTGCCTGCTGGTTAATCCCTGAGGGCTGGAGCATGCCACTATGAACATTAGTTTTTGTGTGGGCATAGCTTTCAATTCTCTTGGGTATATCCCTAGGATGGGGGTTGCTGGTTCATATGGTAACTCTGTGTTTAACTTTTTTGAGCAACTGCTAAACTGTTTTTCAAAGCAGCTGCACTATCTTACATTCCCACCTGCGATGTGGGAGAGTTCTGACTTTTCCACTTCCTCACCCACATTGTTCTTGGGCATCTTTTTCTGACTGTGCCCAGCCTGGTGAGTGTGAAGTGGGTTCTGGGACCTTTAACTTTCTGGTTTTTCTTTGTCACTGGGTTCCATTTTGGGGGTAGGTTATGGACTTGGACCTGGTTGGTGGTAGGATGGTCATCCCTTACTCTAAGGCAATGACCAGAGGGTGATCTATTTTGTGGTTCGGAAAAAAGCTAATTAGGGAGCTGGATTGCTTTAGTTGACTTCTTCTTTGAGAAACTGGGATAACATTTTTGAATGGCTTCAGCCCACCCTCTACACCCAGGCTTCCCCAGAGCAGGATCTCTCCTGTCCCTGTAGCAAGGGCAGAGCCAGCAGAGATGGACTGAATGAGAACAGGGGAGTCAGGGCTGGATGGAGGCACACACGTGCAGGACAGGGAGGGTCCCCAGCAGGGCTGGAGAGCCACCAAGCAAGGGTAGTGCAGCCCGTGTTTTCTCTGCTTCCTGCCGCCGTTCCCTCTTATTGGGGTGCAGGCTGGCTGTGTCTGCTCATCCTGCATGGCGGCACATGGCTGCTCAGAGCTCCCCAAATAACCTGTTACGTTTCCACCCATGGGGAGAATCAGGGAGCCCACTTGCTTATTATTTTTTATTTATTTTTATTTTATGTTATGTTATTTTATTTTTTTGAGACAGAGTCTTGCTCTGTCGCCCAGGCTGGAGTACAGCAGTGCCATCTCGGCTCACTGCAACCCCTGCGGCCCGGGTTCAAGCAATTCTCCTGCCTCAGCCTCCCAGGTAGCTAGGACTACAGGTGCATGCCACCGGGCCCAGCTAATTTTTTGTAGTTTAGTAGAGACGGGGTTTCACCGTGTTGCCCAGGCTGGTCACGAACTCCTGCTCAGGCAATCCGCCTGCCTCTGTCTCCCAGAGTGCTGGGATTACAGGCATGAGCCACCGCGCCTGGCCACTTATCTTTTTTTTTTTTTGAGACGGAGTCTCGCTCTGTCTCCCAAGCTGGAGTACAGTGATGCAATCTCGGCTCACTGCAAGCTCCGCCTCCTGGGTTCACGCCATTCTCGTGTCTCAACCTCCTGAGTAGCTGGGACTACAGGTGCCCGCCACCACGCCCAGCTAATTTTTTTTTAAAAAATATTTTTAGTAGAGACGGGGTTTTACCATGTTAGCCAGGATGGTTTCGATCTCCTGACCTTGTGATCCGCCAGCCTCGGCCTCCCAAAGTGCTGGGATTACAGGCATGAGCCACTGCGCCTGGCCCGCTTATCATTTTTAATGTACTTTTCCAAAGTACACACACATTCCCAGAGCAGGCCTCCTTCTACCCAAAAGAGAAATGCTGGGCCTTACTAATTAACTGAAGATTTTTCTAGCTCGAGCCTTCCAAAACTCCATGCTGCTGTTCAAACTGTTTCCCAGAACATTTCTTTCAAAATAACTTTCAGAAGGTGCACAAAGAGATTCATCCCTCACTTTTATAGTCAAACCTTGATCTGTTTTGAGGGTACAACCCCATTTGAGTGGCTGCTTAGTCCCCTGATTAAGAACTGAGTGGCATCTCATGTTTCTGAACATTAAACCCAGCCTTGACAGCTGAAGGTGCTCACCACTGAGGGATCCAAGTAGGATTGAGTGTCCTGTAGTTATTATCCACAGGGAACGTTCTACAAAGTTTTGGGAGACTGTGATGTCATGGGAAATGCAAGAATATGTGTCCAGCATGGAAGGGAATCAGTATGGAAGTCTTTTGATAAATTGTGGCATTTATCACTGACATTGCCTCAAAACTTCAGACTACCTGCCATATACAAATTAGAGGTGAAAATTTCTTCCATGTAATATACAAGCCAACACAAAGAATCCTATCCCAGTTTCTTGGGTGGGTAGGCAAGAATCTGGGTAAGGTTTATTGTGCAATAATCCTCTTCTCTCTTCTATAGGCCAGGATTTAAGTTTACCTCAAAAATGGAAAATTTTGGCTGGGAAATTACATGTGGGAAGACATCTTCAGTGGAGATTTTAGTAATTACAGTTTCAGCTATGACCCTACCCCTTTTCTACTAGATTCTGCCCCATGTTGGCCAGAATCTCTAGAAATCAATTATGTTTTGATCATCATCTATGCCCTGATGCTTCTACTGAATGTGATGTGAAACTCCCTGCCGATGCTGGTCATCTTATTCAGCTGAGTCAGCCACTGTCACCGACCTTGGCTGACCCTGGCCTTGGCCGACCTGTTCTTTTCCCTGACATTGCCCATCTTGGCTGCCTCCAAGATGAATGGCTGGATTTTTGGCACAATCTGTGCCAGGCGGTCTAGCTCCTGAAGGAAGTCAACTTCTACAGTGGTATTCTACTACTGGCCTGCCGGGGCATGGACTGTTACCTGGCCATTGTCCATGCCACACGCACACTGACCCAGCAGCGCCACTTGGTCAAGTTCATATGTCTGGGTTTGTGGGACCTGTTCCTGTTACTGTCCCTACCCATCTTACTTTTCCGAAGGACCATCTACCCATCCAATGTTAGCCCAGTCTGCTATGAGGACATGGGCAACAATACAGCAAACTGGCGGATGCTGTTACGGATCCTGCCCCAGTCCTTTGGCTTCATCGTGCTGCTGCAATCATGCTGTTCTGCTACAGATTCACCCTGCATATGCTGTTTAAGGCCCATATGGGGCAGAAGCACTGGGCCATGTGGGTCATCTTTGCTGTTGTCCTCATTTTCCTGCTCTGCTGGCTGCCCTACAACCTGGTCCTGCTGGCAGACACCCTCATGGGAACCCAGATGACCAATGAGACCTGTGAGCGCCGCAACGACATCAACCAGGCCCTGGATGCCACCGAGATTCTGGGCATCCTTCACAGCTGCCTCAACCCCCTCATCTACGCCTTCATTGGCCAGAAGTTTTGCCATGGACTTCTCAAGATTATAGCCATACATGGCTTAATCAGCAAGGACTCCCTGCCCAAAGACATCAGGCCTTCCTTTGTTGGCTTTTCTTCAGGGCACACTTCCACTACTCTCTAAGACCTCTTGCCTAAGTGCAGTCCCATGGGGTTCCTCCCTTCTCTTCACAGTCGCATTCCAAGCCTCATATCCACTAGTTCTTCTTGGTCTCGGTGTCAGTGCAGCCCCCATTGTGGTTGCAGGAAGCAGAGGAGGCCACGTTCTTACTAGTTTCCCTTGCATGATTTAGAAAGCCTGCCCTGGTGCCTCACCCCTTGCCATAATTACTACATCACTTGCTGGAGCTCTGTCCATCCTGCCCTTGAGCTCATGGCACTCTATTAGAACATAGAAGTGAAAGAAGTGAAAATCTACACTCCAGTGAGACAGCTCTGCATACTCATTAGGATGGTTAATGTCAGAAGAAAGAAAATCATAAAATAGAAGGTGTCCACAAAGATGCAGAGAAAGTGGAATTCTTGAGCATCGTGAGCGGGAATGTAAAATGGTGTGACCGCTGCGGAAGACAGTATGGCGGCTTTCCTCAAAACTTCAGACATAGAATTACCACATGATCCTGCAATTCCCCTTCTAGGAATTGACCCACAAGAAGTGAAAGCAGGGACTTGAACACATATTTGTACACCAATATTCATAGCTGCTTATTCACAAGACCCAAAAGGCAGAAACAACCCAAATGTTCATCAATGAATGAATGAATGGCTAAACAAGATGTGATGTGTACAATGTTCATCAGTGAATGCATGGCTAAGCAAAATGTGATATGTACATAACGAAGTATCCTTCAGCCTGAAAGAGGAATGAAGTACTCATACCTGTTACAACACGGACGAACCTTGAAAACTTCATGCTAAGTGAAATAAGCCAGACATAAACAGATAAACAGTTTATGATTCCACTTACATGAGGTACTGAGAGTGAACAAATTCACAGAGACAGAAAGCAGAACAGTGATTACCAGGGACTGAGGGGAGGGGAGCATGGGGAGTGATGGTTTAATGGGCACAGAGTTTATGTTTGGGATGTTGAAAAAGTTGTAAAGATAAACAGTAGTGATAGTTGTACAATAATGTCTGAGTACTTAATGCCACTAAACTGTACACTTAAATGTCTAAAATGGTAAAATTTTATGTATATTTTACCTCAATTAAAAAGAAAACACCTTGGCCCCCAAAGGTACTTTTGCCAAAGAACCAAGGCTGAAATTTCTTGCTAAATGAGATCATTAAATGTCTTTCATTGTTTAAACCACTTTTGTGTGTTTATTTTGTTTCTTCCAACCGAAAGCTTCCAAACTGCTACAGAGAAGTGGGGCAAGAGTGAGCAGAGGTCTTGGGTGAGAGTCTTTACAAGAAGTAAATCTCTTTGTTATTTGTTGTGTCGTAAGGAGAAGGATAGAATAGAGACGGAGCCCAGCCTTGCATCCCCTCACCCCCAACCCAAGCTTCCTGCTGTAGACCACGCATCATGGAAAGAAATGTGTTCTGGGATGCTCTAGGGCATCTCATATCCTTGGGTGAAGCAGTAGTCAGGAGTGTCAGGGGTGGGACTTAGAAGGTGCAGAGGGTTGAGTAAGTTCACCAAATCCCCCTGATCAGGTAGCAGAAAGGCAGAGAGCTCTTCCAGGTCAGCCAGCAGCACCCACTTTGAGTGTCCCTCCCTCTCTCCCTCTCCCCCACAAGCACACACCCATCATATGGTGGTGTCTGGCACCTTGCGCTGACTTTCCTGAGCTGAAGCAGAATGAAACTGCTGCTCCAATTCCTGCTTCCAGATCTCACACACGAGGTCCCTTCTGGCCCCCCACTGACCTGGAAATGTGAAAGGAAGAGAATTTGGGGAAACACAGTTCTATCTTATAATGCTGACTCAGTACAAATCCCTCCACACAAACTTATGTGCAAACTCTAAGGAAAAAGAACGGTTCCCACAAAGGTTCAGGTGATGTTTATTAAAGGGTCGGGGAAGGGAGAAACACACTGGGGCTTTTGAAGGCACTGATAATGCCCTCTTTCCTTATCCACATGATAGATGCTTGGGATTTAGTGTATTATTATTCCTTAGGCTATAAACGTAAGTTTTTCTTAACTTGTAGTATGTATGCTATTCACAATGAAAATGTTTTAAAACGTTAAAATAAAGGAAAAGCTAAGGAGAAAGTGATCAGAAGAACACAGGGACAACTCGGGTCATTTTGAGGACCCACTGCACAGAGTGGAGTGCAGGCTTTTGCATCTTGTAATTTTGGAGTGAGAATTCACCAGATTAGAAGAAAATACTTTTATGCATTGCTGGTAGTAGATAAATAGGTACAAGCTTTAGAGAAAGCAATTTGATGATCTCTCTTTTAATGCACACAATCTCTGATTCAGGAATTATACTACTACAAACCTATCCTACAGAAATACCTGCTTAGTTGGACAAATGTGTACAGAACATTCATTGCAGCCTTATTTACAAAAATCAGAGATTAGAAGCAACCCAAATGTTTATCAATAGGGAATTCATTAGTTACACTCTGAAGTTGCAGCCACACCATGGAATACTGTGAATGCAGTAGTTTAAAGTCAAAGCTAAAAACATTCTGCTAAGTGGAAGAAGCCAGAACAGAACCACATATTATATGATTCCATTTGCCTAAAATGTTTCCTGAAAAGGCAAATCTGCAGAGACTGAAAACAGATGACTTTTTGCCTGGGCCTGGGGTTGGGAACACAGATTGATTATAAATAGTCACAACGGTTCTTTTTGGGGTGATAGAAGTAACCTGTGGTGATGGTTTTACAGCTCTGTTAGTTTACTAAAAACAATGGATTGTATCCTTAAAACAGGCGGGTCTTATAGTTGGTAAATTACACCTGAATAAAACTGTTTTTAAAGAAGAACCTTAAAAAATTAATGAGGTAGGTATATGAGCAGACACAGAAAGTTCTTCAAGAAATAATGTGGAATGAAGGAGGAAGGTAGAACAGCATGTGTAGTAAATGGCTTACCCATTTGTATAAAAAATTATAATATATGTAGATTTATAAAGGTTCAGAGAAATGTCTAGGAAGTATCAAAGTCACATAAAATCTAGAGATGAATTTCTAAACAAAACCTTTTATGTGGCAAGACAGAATTACAATTCAGGGTGTGTACACAGACTGGGATGGTCTTTGCAACAAAGAGAAAGTTGCAGGTTTTATTAGAAAGAGAAATGTTAAGTATTGTTTTGAAAGAAAACTAATTGGCATTAAGCAAAGGTTTTTGGGAGTTGACAAGCTCTGATAGATAGGACAGCGCTGGGTAAAACTAGTCTTCTCTTTTTTTTTTTTTTTTTTTTTTTTGAGATAGAGTCTCACTCTGTTGCCCAGGCTGGAGTGCAGTGGCACAATCTTGGCTCACTGCAACCTCGGCCTCCCGGGTTCAAGAGATTCGCCTGCCTCAGCCTCCCAAGTAGCTGGGGACTACAGGCGCAAGCCACCATGCCTGGCTAATTTTTAGTAGAGACGGGGTTTCACCGTGTTGACCAGGTTTGTCTCAAACTCCCGACCTCAAGTGATCCACCTGCCTCGGCCTCCCAAAATGCTGGGATTACAGGTGTGATCCACCGCACCTGGCCTGGATAAAACTAGTCTTGAAATCACAGCAGCTACTTGGTAAAACTGGTCTTAAGGTTACAGCAGGTCATTTTGGCAGCTGAACTGTGATGTAATCCCTGGTCAGACCCTTTGTGCACTGAGTGCTTCTTTCTCCTCTGGACACTCAACTCTAATTTAGTTGTATGTGACAAGATAACTGTAATTTATGTAATCAATTTTCATATTTCCACCTGTTGATCAAGATCGTTGTCTGAAAGCATCACTGGGTAACCATCTTGAAGTTAGGCTTCATTGTCCTTCATGCCAGGATGAGCCCATCCCTGTGGTCTTACATTGAGGGGAAAGTACAAGAGTCAGTGTCAGGGACCCGGGCCACATTTGGGCAAGAGAGACCAGAAGTAGGGGAAAAAAGCTCTCTCAGGGCAGAGCTGCCTGGAGTTTAGCACCAAGTTCTATCTGATTATTCTGGCAGGCATCAGCAATCATCTTGAAGTGTGGGGCTAACATTATCCTGTTGGGAGAACTGGCTTTGCAAAGATTAGACAGGCAATAAAAGCAGAGCTTACAGAGCAGAATACAAAAAAAAAAAAAAACCAGCAACAATATAATAAATCCAATTTGTAGAATGGTTTTGAACCAAAAGCCCAAGCCTCAAGGCAACCAGCTAGGCAAATCAAATTGAAACCTGTTGCAGCCATTGTGTAGCATTCCGTGAGTGGGCTGAATTAAAGCAGAGAGTGTCAACTCTAGAAAAGGGACAATTTGAAAAAAAATTCGTGCTGGGATATTGCTGAAGATACTCTCCAGGTGGACTGAAGGATTTTTTTAGGTCAGATTCTGTCAAGTTACCCATAGCAGTATCTAATTTGTGAAATTTTAATGATAGCATTATCCTGTGAAGTGGAAAGGTAGTCAATGAGAGGGGTAGGAGTCGTATTACCATGTGGAGTTGTATTTTGACGGTCTTGGGAAAAGCTTCCTATAGCATGAAGTTGCCAGTTTTGTAGTTCAAATATCTCTGATGATGGCATTGTGGCGGGGATGGTTGGTGAACTCTCTGGGTGGACCCATACACCAGCATGAGTCTTGCTCCTTGAAATGTATATTAAGTTGTTTAGTTTTAGTTTAGGGCTCTAGGAAAGAGTAATTTCCTGCTTAGTAATTCCATGGGGGAAAATTGGATCAGAGGAACCCAGAAGAATTTAAGATACAGTCCATTCTACAGACAGATAATAAAAAATCAAAAACAATGCACTGGACTACAATACAAAAGCAATAACGAGTGTATTCTAGACATCCCAATTTTTACTGAAGATAATCAGAGTAACACCAAATTTAGTTTTATCAGGTTTGGCCTGATTATTTATGTAAGTGTAGTAAAAACAGTGATTGCATCTTAGATTGTATTTTTTTTTTTTTGAGACAGGGTCTCACCCTGTTGCCCAGGCTGGAGTGCAGTGGCACGATCTCAGCTCACTGCAACCTCCACTTCCTGGGCTCAAGCAATTCTCCTGTCTCAGCCTCCCGTGTAGCTGGGACTACAGGTGCCTGCCATGACGCCTGGCTAATTTTTGTATTTTTAGTAGAGATGGGGTTTCATCATGTTTCTCAGGCTGATCTCGAACTCCTGAGTTCAGGTGATCTGCCTGCCTCAGCCTCCCAAAGTGATGGGATTACAGGCATGAGCCAATGTGCTTCGCCTTGTATCTTCTTCTTATTATTTTTTTTAATTTTGAGACTAGGAAGCCAAATTAAGGCAGGCTTCTGATTTTAACTGCAGTACCCAGAAATAGGTTAAAATATGATAACTTCATCTAACCCTGATAATATAATTAACATTTTAAATTGCATCTTCCTATAAAGGAAACAGAATTTTATTGAACTTACGTGAATAACTATATTGTCATAAAATAAAAAGTACTCACAGATAATTTCCAAATTTTAGAAGGATCAAGTAGGAAGAATAAGCAAATGTTTTCACCTTTGTTCATGAAAATTTGCCTCACCAAATTGTTGTTAAACTACAGATAGCTTAAGAAACTTTTCTTAAATCTGGAAAACAAGACATTTAAGTAAAGAACCAACAATATTTCAAATGATATAAAAATCATAATTTGTATCAGTTATTCAATTTCATGTAATCAATTTTTATTCTGCTTGATTTTGATTAGCAGTTTTATGAACCTATCAGTTTTTCTCGTTAGAGTTTTAGAAATGTTATTTATTTAGTCCACTGATCTTTTTTTTTTGTTGTTGAGACAGAGTCTCACTCTGTCGCCCAGGCTGGAGGGCAGTCGTGTGATCTTGGCTCACTGCAACCTCCACTTCCTGGGTTCAAACAATTCTTGTGCTTCAGCCTCCTGAGTAGCTGGGATTAAAGGTGCACGCCACCACAACTGGCTAATTTTTGTATTTTCAGTAGAGTTGGGGTTTTGCTATGTTGGCCAGGCTGGTCTCGAGCACCTGACCTCAAGTGATCTTCCCACCTCGACCTCCCAAAGTGTTGGAACTACAGACATGTGCCATCATGCCCGACCCTAGTCCATGATCTTAAAGTAATTAAAAACCTGTATTTAAGAGTACTCATAAGAGTCTTATGAATCTGATTGCAGATGCCTTTAGAGAAGAATCAACACAGTAGATGATAAAAACTTAGAATAGCCATGCTTGAAATCTGATGAAAGTTCAACATTTGAAAAGGAATTCTGTCATTTGTATTGCAAACAGCATTTTAAGACAAAAATGAGAATCATGACTGACAGCATCACACCAGGACCATTAGACTTTTATAAATTTCATATAATCTTTAGAAGATGAAGATTTCTGTCAGTAACATCCACATGAATATAACTTAAAAGATGTTTAGGTCAGGTGCAGTGTCTCAGGCTTGTCATTCCATCACTTTGGGAGGCCAAGGCAGGTGGATTTCTTGAGCTCAGGAGTTGGAGACCAGCCTGGACAATGTGGCAAAACCCAGTCTGCACAAAAAAATTACAAAAATTAGCCGGGTGCGGCCGGGCACGGTGGCTCACGCCTGTAATCCCACCACTTTGGGAGGCCGAGGCGGGCGGATCACGAAGTCAGGAGATCAAGACCACGGTGAAACCCCATCTCTACAAAAAATACAAAAAAATTAGCCGGGTGCGGTGGCAGACGCCTGTAGTCCCAGCTACTCGGGAGGCTGAGGCAGGAGAATGGCATGAATCCGGGAGGCGGAGCTTGCAGTGAGCCGAGATCTCGCCACTGCACTCCAGCCTGGGCGACAGAGCAAGACTCCGTCTCAAAAAAACAAACAAACAAAAAAAATTAGCCAGGTGTGGTGGCGCATGCCTATAGTCTGAGCTACCTGGGAAGCTGAGGTAGGAGGATTGCTTTAGCCTGGGAGGTTGAGGCTTCAGTGAGCCATGTTCATGGCACAGAACTCCAGCCTGGGTGACAAAGTGAGACCCTGTTTAAAAAAAAAAAAAAGAGGTTTAATATCATTTCGTTATTTGACAGTGCTTTTCATACAATTAAACATATTAAATAAACCTCATAAGAGACACATCCTTTGAGACTTTCCAGGGGCCCAACTAGAAAATCCCAAAGTCGATGTTAGGTTAAAAAGACTTAAGTTAGAATTCTATTTTAGGGAAGTTTGTCAAAGATGTTAAAAGGCTTAAAACATTTAATTAAAATAGAATCATGAGCCAGGCACTGTGTCTTGCACCTGTTATCCCAGCTACCCAGGAGGCTGAGGTAGGAGGATTCCTTGAGCCCAGGAGTTTAGGGCTGCACTGAGCTGTGATCATGCGATTGCACTTGAGCCTGGGTGACAGGGTGAGCCTTATGTTTATGAAATAATAATAACTATAATAATAATAAGTGGAATCAAATGTCATTTTGAAATAACAGTCATTTATTGAATCAGAAAGATAATAAAAATATTTTAAGAGTAAACATAAAATGTTACATAGCTGAGAGAAAAAAAAACCTTAGACCTGCCTTAGGGATGACTTTGAAAAAACCTAATATTAGTTTATTAATATTAACAGCACAAAACACAAGACGTTATCTTTTTTTTTTTTTTTTAAAGTGAGATAGAGGTCTTGCTATGATGCCTAGGCTGGCCTTGAACTCCCGGACTCAAACAACTCTCCTGTCTTAGCCTCCTGAGTAGCTGGAACTACAGGTGCTCAATACTGTGTCTGGCAAGAAACTATCTTAAAACTCGAAATCTCTGTTTCTTAGGCAAATTACTTAAAAGGTAAAGAAAAGCCTCCTGCAGTATAACTGCTTGTCTTTATGGGAAGCCTATTTGGATAACCTGGAAGGCAAACCTCATACAAAGGTAATTAGACACGGTAAGAGTATGTCCAAGGTTAGGAGTGTATACCATATTATAGGAGAAAAAGGTAAACAAGAAAACTAATACCTTGGGCAATGGAATGCATGGCTTTTAGAAAAAGTAAAAGCACATGAAATTGTCTGGTTACATAGAACAATTTAGACACATCAGGAAGAGCTGAGCAGAGAGTCGACTTACACTGGAGGACACATTATCCTCCTAGGCCTTTAAGACAAACATTCTGGGTCAGGCCACAAGAGTAGAGTCTGAAATAAAAAAAGAAAAAGCTACAGGAACTGACAAATGTTGAAGGGGACAGTCACCACTTTAGTAAAGCAAAAAGATGTACCTTTTCAAGGAAGAAGAGCAGGAGGCAGTGACATATGACCTGTAAGTCACATGTAGTGAGATGGGAAAATGCCGAACCCCTGAGACATGAATCTGAGAAGCTTTAAGAGGAAAACTCTACCTTGAGAAAGGAAATTATCATTTTAAATGAGGAAGACAGCACTTCTAAGTTGAAATTATGTAGAAAATTTAAAATAGAAAAAAGGTGTAGCTTAGAAGATGATTGAAAATTCAACAGAATTCAGAATTAAACCCCAAACCCCCTATAGTTTTTGTTGTTGTTGTTGTTTACTAAAAGCAGATCAATATTTTAAGAAAACCTTTCTGTTTCAAACATAGAAGACCAGTCTCCAGCCCTGTGCCATGGTACCCCTGATGTCAGTGTTTAATTTTTAGAAAACTTAGAAACATTTTTTTAAATCCAGGCAACCTAATCACACACAAAACTCCCTTTACAAAACCATCCTTCATAAACCCTCCCCAACTTGCTTAGGTCTTCCATTATTTTCTTGAGGTCTCATTACTGCCCTACACTTTTCTGTGTGTGTTTTTTTTTTTAATATTGGAACAGCCAGTCGTTTTATCTTAGGACAAGAATGTTCTCTTTTTCCCATTATTATGGAAACCACTTAATATTTTTTCTCTTGCAAAAATTAGCTTTTGTATATTTTGTATACAGAATTAAATATATTGATTAGAACTTTAATTTTAGAAACCTTAATTTTTAGTAAAAACCCAGGAATAAGTACTTTTCTGAACTGTTATATATAAACATCCCCTGAATGTATGTTTTATAGTACTTAAAAACATGTTTTTACAGAACAATTTTTAATGTGGTATAGGACGTTTTCTTAATAGACCCAAATATCTTTCGTGTTTTTATAATATTTAAGAAGTCAAAAATAAATAAGCTTGAAGCTATGTTTAACAATTAATGTTTCAGCATTTTATCTTATTTAGAAATAGCTCAGGACTGTGATCCTGCACTTTGCGAGGCTGAGGTGGGAGGATTGCTTGGGCCTAGCAGTCTGAGACCAGCCTGGGCAATATCATAAGACTTCATCTCCACAAAAATTAATTTAAAAAATGAAAAGAACTTACCTAGATATTTTATAAATATCTATCACTTACTTTAACATAACTTCAAGATTTTAAATTACATGAAAAGTTCACGTATAAATGTTTATTCCATTTATATATACCTTGTTTTTTATTTATAATAATTTTACCTAGATTACTCTTGAAAACTGAGATATTAGAGCAGGTCATTATTTGAAGTCTTTTTCCTGTCAAAGAAAATCACTAAAGGTTAAATTGTGTTTGATATACAGAAAACAATGGTCATTGCATGTACTCTCATCTGTACATTTGTTCTTAGGTCAAACTCATACTTTTATGATATTAAAACATCTAGCAGAGACAAATATAACACTGTCTGGCTACCAAACCCAGGCCAAAAAAAAATGTGCGGTAATACAGAGAAAGATGTGAATATCTAGCTATAAGAAGGTCATAGAACACGAAATGCTGTGGATTTTGTAGTTTGGCGAGTGGGAGGGAGTGGCACCCAGTGGCTTCTTTCACTCTTGCAGTTCTGTGAGCAGGAGGGAGGGTTATAGCTCTTATTCCCACCTCCCACAGTTTGGTGAGCTAGCCAGGAGTGTCACAGCTCTTTTGCTCCTGCAGTTCGGCAAGTGGAAGGGAGGGTTACAGCTCTTTCACCCCTGTAATCTGTAGCTCATCAAGCCAGCCAGGAGCATCACAGCTCCTTCACTCCTGCCTAGTGTAGCTTGGTGAGTTCTGGGTTCTTGTCCTGTGATCAAGAGGAATAAGATATGTGGACACTGGAGTGTGAGTAAGGCGGAGAAGAATTTTATTGAGTGACAGAAGAAAAGCTCTCGGCTGCAGGAGGGGACACTGAAAGTGGGGTAGCCATCTGTGAGGCTGAGTCTGGGATTTTTATGGGCTTAGAATGGAGGAATACTTGCTGATTGGTCCATAGGTGGCTTTGGAAAAAACACCTTTCGATTGGTTAAAAGACATCATCCAGAAGTAGCCAATCAAGAGAGAGTGGGTGAGATGAGAATAGAAGTTCTCCAGTCATGGACTCTATCCAGAACTAGCAGCTGGGTTTTCAGGCTTTAAACTGTCCTTGATTTGAAGGTCAGGTTTCACTAGGGACCCATCCCTGTCTGACTAGGAATTTGTCTGTCTCTTGTCACTATCGCAAGCAGATTCAATTCAAATAAGATTATCTCAAGGCATCTATTCATCAAACTCAAAGATAAAGAAGGTTAAAGATAAAGAAAGGACCTAGCTGGGCACGGTGGCTCACGCCTGTAATCTCAGCACTTTGGGAGGCTGAGGTGGGTGGATCACCTGAGGTCAGGAGTTTGAGACCAGCCTGACCAACAGGGAGAAACCCCGTCTCTACTAAAAATACAAAAAATTAGCTGGCTGTGGTGGCGCATGCCTGTAATCCCAGCTACTTGGGAGGCTGAGGCAGGAGAATTGCTTGAACCTGGGTGGTGGAGGTTGCGGTGAGCTGAGATCATGCCATTGCACTCCAGCCTGGGCAACAAGAGCGAAACACCATCTAAAAAAAAAAAAAAGACCTAAAAACAGCAAGAAAAAAAGAAGTCAATTAAATATGAAGGGGCTCCAATACATCTGGCAGCAGACTTCTTAGTGGAAACTCTACTGGCCAGGAGAGTGAGATGATATATTCAAAGTGCTGAAGGAAAAAACTTGCAACCTCAAATATCATATTCCGCAAAATTATCCTTCAAAGATGAAGGAGACATAGAGACTTTCCCAGGCAAAAACACCTGCCAACTCTGGACATGATCCACAAGTGAGCTGCCTGCCCCAGGCCATGTGAAAAAGAAGGTCATTTGAGGAACACTCTAGAATCCCAAGCCTGAGTATCAAGTTATGAGGTCCCAAACCTGCCATTTGGAATGGTGTGGAAACTCAGGGCCAAGAAATTTAGCAACAACAAAAAATGCTGTGAACCATATGACCCAGTAGTGCCCCAGCCAGTACAGCCATGAAACTTCCCCCATGTAGATTTCTTTGTAATCAAGGGCAAATGCAAGATTACATGAAAATATGCTCTTCAAAAGATAAATTCATGATTAAATATTACAAAGAACTAACAACCACCAGAATCAACAATCAGCCAACTTAACCCGTGGGAGATTTCACAACTGAGGACTAGAGATAACAGAGCAATCTGAATGTGATTTTTAAAATAAGCATGTTTTAAAAATCCAGAGGCATTTTATATTAAGAATGGAGAATTTAATGAACATATTTACCTCTGTTTCTTCTCAAAAATCCACTAAAAATGACACTAAAGGGATTTTTTTTAAAAGGCGTAATCCTACACGGTACAAGGATTAAGAGAAAGTGAAGAAAAGATAACTGATTAAAAAAAAATAGAAATCAGAAGTAGGTGGATAAGTGGTAACTGAGTTTGTTAGACCAAAAGTAAAGAGACAGAGACAATAAAGGGAATCAAATAAATCTTTACAAAAACCATAATATCTTCAGAAACATGAGAAACACTAAAAAAACCCTGGAAAACAACCTAGGAAATACCATTCTGGGTATAGGAATGAGCAAAGATTTCATGACGAAAACACAAAAAACTGCAACAAAAGCAAAAATTGACAAATGGGATCTAATTAAACTAAAGAGCTTCTGCACAGCAAATGAAACTATCAACAGGGTGAACAGACAACCTGCAGGATGGGAGAACATTTTTGCAAACTATGCAACTGACGAAGGTCTAATATCCAGCATCTATAAAAAAACTTAAACAAATTTACAAGAAAAAGCAACCCCATTAAAAAGTGGGCAAAGGACATGAACACTTTTCAAAAGGAGACATACATGTGGCCAGCAATCGTGTAAAAAAAGCTCAATATCACTGATCATTAGAGAAATTCAAATCAAAACCACAGTGAAATACCACTTTAGACCAAAAAAGACAAAAAATAAGAGATGCTGGCAAGGTTGCAGAGAAAAAGGAACGCTTATACGCTGTTACTGGGAGTGTAAATTAGTTCAACCAGTGTGGAAGACCATGTGGCAATCCCTCGAAGACCTGAAAGCAGAAATAAATATAAATGCTCATACTATAGAAAAACAGAACTTATAAGTTCAACCCATCAGAAGTAGCCAAAAGACTTAAAATTTATAACTGGGAACTTTCCAATAGGATAGACTTCTAGATTAAAATTAAATATGAAAATATACATATAAATTAAGTATCTAGATCATTTCCATATGAGATAAACTACTAAAATTATTAATCACTAAATAAATGTAAGTTTAAGCTTATGTACTTTAGGCTCGTTATTAAAGAGGAACTAGAGATAATTGGGTGCACTGGTAAGCATATCCTGTGCTATGGGGAAATAGGATTTAAGCCAGTGAAACCACGTACATCCTAATTTTCACTAGATATTAAGGCTACTAAGGGTAAAGAATTTTAATTAATACATGTAATTAAAACTACCAAAAACAAAGGATGAATGAAAACAACTGTACACAAATATGTATATGAAAATGTATTTTAAAAGTGAGATGTATTTTTAATAAGGAAAAGTATAAAATGTACGTGTTTTCCTTAAGAGAAAAAGAGAGTAATTTTGTCTTAAAGCAAGATGACTTATTGATCCGGAATAAAAAAGGAGAAAAAGACTAAGACAAAAAAAATGAATAGATACAGAAAGTTGCAGAAGGTCTATGAAAGAAGAACTTTATTTGTGGTCATAGTACTAACATTAGATAGATTTTACTTGTAAGTTAAAAAAACTCGGTGATGTACTGGTGCAAAGTTAGAATTAGCTTTTCTCTCTGTTAAAAGGACACATTTTCTTGGAGTATTGGTCTCCCTGTGAATGTGAAAGGTTTTTTTTCCTTATCTGTTAAATAATTGGCCTAGAAACACAGATTTTGTGTTTAATCAAGGTAATTTTTTGTACTTCATGTTGTCTTTTTAAAAGCCTTTTATTATTGAAGAAAAGTGTAATCTTTTCAATACTAAAAGAACTAAACTTTTTTTTTTTTTTACCACAATGAAACTTTTTGTGTTTGCCTTTGAAATCATTGTCACTTTGGTATTGTTTCACAGTGACCTGTGTACCTATTTAATCGTTGTAAACCTTTTGACATTTTTGACAGCTCCCCAAAATCACATTCTAAATTAAGTCTTTTGGACCTCAAATTAACATTGAGAGTTTCCAGAGCATCCCTGAAATATGTCAAAAGAATTAATTTTATCTCCTTGTAACAAGAGGGAAGTTAAACTAATTAGACTTATTTGATGTGTTAAATTGTATGAGAGGCACTGCCAAATAATAAGTGATGCTGAACTTTCTCTAAGTTATATTTGTCATTGATAAGAGTGTTCTAGAAATTGTATAAAATTCCTGGAAGTCTCATATTTCCTGGTATAATGTTATCAGTTATAAAACTAATGATTGTCTTACAATGCTGTATTTTTAAGACTAACCAAATTTTCTTCCTGAAAGATTTTGAAAGCAGCTATGACACAACATTGCAAGATATTCATAGAAAATGATTGCTTCAGCAACATGGATGGAACTGGAGAACATTACATTAAGTGAAATAAGACAGGAACCGAAAGTTAAGCACTGCATTGTCTCACGCATTTGTGGAAGCTAAAAAAAGTTGAACTCATAGAAGTGAAAAGTAGAAGAGAGGTTACTAGAGGCTGGGAAGGGCAGGTGGCAGGGGGAGTAGTGAGAGACTACACTCTCCCTATACAATTATAGGATACACAATTAGGAGGAACAAATTCTAGTGTCTCTAGCACTGTCTAATGACTATAGTTAACAATAGTATATATTTACAAATAGCTAGAAGAGAGGATATTGAATGTTCCCAACACAAGAAAATGACAAATATTTGAGATGATGGATGTGCTAATTACCCTGATCTGATCACTATACATTGTATACATCAAAACATCACTATGGGCCGGGCGCGGTGGCTCACGCCTGTAATCCCAGCACTTTGGGAGGCCGAGGCGGGCGGATCACGCGGTCAGGAGATCTAGAACATCTGGCTAACACGGTGAAACCCCGTCTCTACTAAAAATACAAAAAAAATTAGCCGGGCGCCATGGCGGGAGCCTGTAGTCCCAGCTACTTGGGAGGCTGAGGCAGGAGAATGGCGCGAACCCAGGAGGCGGAGCTTGCAGTGAGCCGAGATCGCGCCACTGCACTCCAGCCTGGGCAACAGAGCGAGACTCCGCCTCAAAAAAAAAAAAAAAAATCACTATGTACTCCGTAAATATGTATCATTTTTATGTACATATTTGCCAATTTTTAAAAAAGAAGTAGAAAAAAGACTGGTAAGTACAGGTGTCTGATAACTAAGATTATGCTATTGGACTGGGTAAGAAGTTCCAAAACTCTAAGAGAAAACTGATAGTTTCATGAAACTGTTAACAAAATATCAAACAAAACAAAAAAGTTAATTAGATGAGGCTAAATTAACTGATGAGAATGATTATTCATTTTATTACTTTTTGTTAAAACATTATTGGTTTTTTTAACGTATTGTTTTCTAGATTTAGGGAAATTTTTTTTTCTTTTTTTGAGTTGTCAATAACTTACATTAATTTGATAAAATATACTTTGTAAATAGAAAGGGAACATTTATCTTTTTCTTTCTACCTGATGGTTCCAGGATTTGGAAACTCTTCTTAAATATTCTAATATGCAATATGGGTATTTGCACTGGTTTAATAAAAATATACACTCTTTGTAATAGGACATAAATGGGCAAGTTCTTTGCTTGACTTCTTGTCTAGAGAAGTTTTAAAAAGTCTAATCTGAGATTTCTCATGCAGTCAAATATCATATGAAAAAAGCTCAACATCAATGATCATTAGAGAAATGCAAACAAAAACCACAAAAAATAAGATACCACTTGGCACCAGTCAGAATGGCTACTATTAAAAAGTCAAAAAACAACAGATGCTGGCCAAGTTGGGGAGAAAAAGGAACACTTATACACTGTTAGTGGGAGTGTAAATTAGTTCAACCAATGTGGAAGACAGACAGTGTGGTAATTCCTCAAAGACCGAAAAACACAAATAAAATTCTACCCAGCAATTCCATTACTCGGTATACGCCCAAAGGAATAGAAATCCTTCCATTATAAAGACACAGCTACACATATGTTCATTGCAGCACTATTCACAATAGCAAAGACATAGAATCAACCTAAATTCCCATCAATGGTAAACTGGTTAAAGAAAATGTGGTACATATACACTGTGGAATACTATGCAGCCATGAAAAAGAATGAGATCATGTCCTCTGCAGGAAAATGGATATCTGGAGGCTATTATCCTTAGCAAACTAATGCAGGAACAGAAACCTAAATATTGATGTTCTCACTTATAAGTGGGAGCTAAAAGATGAGAACACATGGACACACAGAGAGGAACAACACACACTGGGGGGTTTATCAGAGGGTGGAGGGTGGGAGGAGAAAGAAAAAGGATCAGGAAAAATAACTAATGGGTACTAGGCTTAATATCTGGCTGACAAAATAATCTGTACAACAAACCCCCATGACACAAGTTTACCTATATAACAAACCTGCACATGTACCCTGAACTTAAAATAAAAGTTAACATAAAAAAAAAATCTGATCTGAGATTTCTCATTACAGCTAACTAAGATTGACTGATACAAAGACAATAAAGCACCTTGGATAGTATCATATTTTATAGCATATATAGAATTATTATTCTTGCATTTACATACATATTCAGGTCAAATTTCATGAAACTGATGGCAGCAGTGGCTCATCTGGCCACTGCCAAAACACTGGCTGCAGTGAGGAGGTGCAGCCTGGGCCTTCTGCTCCATGGAGCAGGCAGGAGCCCCACCCCTGGGTGCCACAGCAGCTGCCCAAGCCTAGCTGTAGATCCTGGCATCTCTGTGCTTTGGAGGCCCCAGAAGGCCTCCTTGACCCTTGCAGGCTCAGAAGTGCCTGCTCCTGCTGCCTGGTCTCTCCCCACTCCCGGTGCCCACTCCGATCATGGAGTAAGGTTGCATGTGAGCCTGGGCACTGTCATAGCCCTGCTGGGTGGGTGCACACTCAGAGCAGTACTGGGACACCAGCCCCTTGCCTCCTCAGCCCCCTTCTGGACTTTGGGCACTGACAAGCATGGGAGGGAAGCTGAGATGGGGCTGAGGGCAGCTCAGCACTGGCCTGCAGGTGCCCCTTCGTGTGAGCAGCCTGGATGCCATGGTTGGTGGCAGGAGGCAGACAGGCTCCTGGGAGGAAGGTGGTGGGTCCCTGGCGAAGCCCCACCTTCAAAGTCTGGGGGCTGGGCTGCCAGTCCTGTGGACCAGAGGTGGAGCTTGTGGTGCTTTTTCTTGTGCCCACCTGTGGCTGCTGATGGACCAATCAGCATGCACTTCCCCCATCTGAAGACAATGCTTACCCCAGACTCAGCCAGAGAAGAGCAGATGTGGGGATGACCAGTTGCAGAAAGGAGCTACCCTCTCTGGGGCCTCATCTCTGCCGAGAACTGCAGAAGTTGGGTCGACCAGCTGCAGAAAAGACCTACTCTCTCTGCTGAGAGCTGAACAGATGTTGGGATGACCAGCTACAGAGAGGAACTACCCTCTCTGCTGAGAGCAGAACAGATGTTGGGATGAACAGCTGCAGAGAGGAGCTACCTTCTCCAGGGCCGCCTTTCTGCTGAGAGCTGCAGACAACTGGATGACCAGCTGCAGAGAGGAACTATCCTCTTCAGGGCCTCCTGTCTGCTGAGAGTGGAAGATGACCAAATGACCAGCTGCAGAGAAGACCTACCCTCTCTCCTGAGAGCTGAACACTCACTGGGATGACTTGCCTACAGAGAGGAGCCACCCATTCCAGGGCCTCCTCTCTGCTGAGAGCTGAAGACTCAATGAGACAACCTGCTTACAGAGAGGAGCTACCCTACTGCAGGTCTCCTCTGAGCTGTTCTAACATGCAATAAACCTTCTCTTCATCTTGCTCACCCTCCACTTGTCTGCCTACCTCATTCTCCCTGGATGCAAGACCAAAACTTGGGCAAAGGCGCCACTGGCCACAGAGGTTTCCAGCCAGAAAAGCAACACTCCAATCACAAAACTAGATTTATTTTGTAGAAACAAAATAATTGTGATTATTTTTGATAAAAATAGGAGTGACTATAATAAAGATTGTATTTCAGTAGAAAACTGTAACACACTCATTATCAAATTCTGGTCCTGTTCATTTTTTTTTGAAGTTTTATCTCCCTATAAACTGGATTGAGTCTTGATTTTTCCTGGTTTCACTAAAAATTGAAACTGCCCCTTTCCCAAGCCCTTCAAGCTGAAGCTGGATGATTTTAGCTTCAGAAAAATCACTACAACAGATCATGTATGAACAACTTTCATGCTTGCTGCTATGGGGATCACTTGGAGAGTTTACCAGAACACCCAACAACATAACCGGAGACATTCAAACTACAAATGAGGTAAATCCATCAGACTGCAGCTGCCATCCTCATTTCATCTTCTGAAGACGCTTTAAACTCAAATCTAGAAATCTCAACTAACTAGCCTCTGGACTAAAAAACTAAGACCATACTTTGCTCGAAATATTAACTTCTGTTTTTCTTTTGTTTTCATAGATACATACCCTGAGTTCTCTTCAAGCTATGTAACTTAACAAGAAAAACTTAGGCTCATATTGATAAGAAATGGTGTTTCTATGTTAACAAATCAGAAATAGTTGCCCCAAAATTAAAGATCTTAAGAAACTAATATAAGTTTTTTTTTTAATCAGGTACTGCCTCCTTTATTGATACATTTAGTTGATGAAATTCTGGAAACTTTGCTCCAGGGAATTTTTCAGCCCTTGGATATTATTCTCCTGATTGTTGTTGCCTTTATATCCCGAGTGTGTTGTAGTCTCTCATGTGGTGGTTCCCACCAGCCACTCACTCATCAAATGATTGCCATCAAGGATTAGACAATTTGGATAAGTCAACAGCCCAACTACTCAAGCCTACAAAGACTATGCAATTTTGGATAGTGCTGACTATGTGATTTTACATCCCAGGGTAGCTGTTGATGATGATGGCATCTACAGGACTCTTTGTTCCAGTGACTACATCAGTAGCAGTAACTGAGAATAACGCTATACTGCTTGCTCATACTCTTAGCTTGCTGAAAGGATGACCAAAAAGGGAAAATTGTTAAAGTAAATTAAAATTGAGATCAGGCCTCAGGAATCCCTGAGAAGACAAAACCAGGCAGGCCTTATAAATTACCTCAAGCTTGCTTGATTTGAAAACATAAGTGAAACTTAAGCTATTTCTTGTAAATGCCTATATTAAAGAAAAACAAAACTTATCTCAATCATTCAGAAGTAGCCAACAGACTTATATAATAGGGACTTCCCAACAGGATAGACCAAATAAAGCAGCTGTATAATTGTAACCAATCATTTTTTTTTTTGAATGTACTTCTGTGTCCAACCTATAAAAGCCTCTCTCTTGCATTCCCTCAGTGGAGCTCCTGAACTGCTTCTGGTTTGGAACTGCCCAGTTCATGAGCTGTTGTTTGCTCAAATAAACTCTTTAAAATTTTATTATATCTCAGACCTAAATATATGGAGAAAGATACTATGCTCATGGACTGGGAGACGCAATACTGTTAAGATGTCAATTTTCTCCAACTTGATCTATAGATTCTACACAATCCAAATCCAAATCCTAGTTAGATATTATACAGAAATTGATAAGCAGTGTCTAAAATTTATCTAGAAATATAGCCAAAGCAATTTGGGGAAGAAGAGTAGGCATGGAGAGTCACTGTCCAGGTTGGAAGAAGACAATGAGGAGCTCCAAGAAAGAGGTCTTTGAGAAAGAAAAATTAATAGATTATCCAATGAATGTGAATGTATTGAGGCAGACATTGGGACTGATGTCATGATAAGTACATGGAACATCCTATCATCAATTCCAGGGAAAACAAAACTTGTACAAAGAAAGGAAGTGTAAACGTCCTTTCAGATGGTTCTCTAGAGAACCATCTGAAAGACTTTGGAAAGCTATTCAGATTGGTTGTAAGGACATCCAGCATCTAGTTCTCGTTCTATCCTGATTCTACCATTAATAAGTCTCGTGACCTTGAGTGGGGTCTCGTACCCCTATAGATTTCAGCCTTCTCATCTGCAAATCGAGGGACAGAGTCGTCCACCTTTTATTTGCTGCCAGACCTGAGGATCTATGATAAGTCCACTCAGATACACACATTTTAGTATGTTCCCTCCCTACCAGTATTTGCATTTTCACCAAAGACAAAGTCTTAGGGCAAAGCAATAAACATCAAATTGGAAAACTGTCAGCCTCTTCCCACAAAAGGGCGAGGTATAAAAAGAGGGGAGGAAGAGGCTGTGGCCTCCTCTTCACCTGCCTCCACGTATGAAGTCAGAGTTTAGTACATGGTCATAAGGGAGGAGGAGGGCAACCAGTTTATCAGAAATCCTCAGGTCCCACAGAAATGAACACTTTTTCTAAAATAAAGTCAAGCCAAACTGTCCTACCCCAAAGAAAATCCTAGCAAGCAAAGGTGGCTTCCTTCCTGAGGCCCCAGCCAGGTGTGTCCAACCGTAGGAGCCACAGCTCAGAGATCAGAGTGACTTAACAGTTAGAGGGCACTTGATGAGTAAGGTGAAATAGGGAAACCAAGTCAGACGACACCTCCCTTCTGAGTCCCAATCATGTCTACATCTGGAGAAGAACAGTTAAGTCAAGGGATCACAGACTTGTGATTACAGACTGCCAGGGTCCATATGACCAAGCGGGGGTCCCAGGTGTGAAGCTGGGGTTGAGGATCCATTATCTGAATTTTCCACTCTATGCATGATCATTTTTATTCTTTTCCTTTTCTTGAATTTATTTCCATTTGTTTATTCCTAAATTCCCTGGTAGATCACCTGTGAAAGCTTGCAACTCTCTGATAAGAATAAAGGGGGAAGGATTTGACTTTACAGCAGAGACTTCAGAAGGACTCCTCTCTAGGAGCAAATTGGGGGCAATCCAGTGGGAAGGAGGTGGAAGACTGCACTTGAGCTGCATTTGGACAACAGGCACACAATCTTTACTTACTTTTCAGGCTTCTTTGAGGTAGTCTGGTGGGGATTTGATGGGAAAATGAACACTCCTTTGCTGCTAGCTACTTTTTGCACAACCAGTGCCAATGACCAGTTGATTTAAATGGCTCTGAGGCTGGGGGCATAGGCCACTCCCAGAGTCTGGATGGTTAGCAGAGAGACCATAGAGCTGGGGCAGTCCATGAATGGAAGAGCTGGGGTCAAGGTCACTGCTCCCCCCATCTCAGTAATGGAGAACGGCTTCTCTGGGAACCTGCCTTAGCTTCCCCAGCAGCTAATGTCTGTTCCCTGGCTTGAGTCTTCTGGCACTTTCATCAATTCTCCATTATAACATGAACCCTACTATACTGCAGTGATGTGTTTACAAGTCCACCCTCCCCCAGCCTGTGAGCAAGAATCCTCTTCCATTCATCTTTGTGTTCTCTTTCAGGGACTATAGTAAGTGCTCAATCAACGGTTGTGGAAATAAATAATGGGAGACATTTCTACTGTGATTCACGGACCATGTGTCACCACCACGATTCATTGTCTATTGCTTTTGGTCACACACTCATACCACAGGTATGCCCGAACACACAGCCCACCTGGTCTGCCTGCCATTGTCCCTTCCCAACCATCCTCTAATGGTAGTGTAAATCTTGCCCTACCACAAATGTCAAATTTATCATGCCACAGTTGCCTACAATTCTGCCACTGGCAAGCCTATTTTTAAAGGTAGATCATACTCTCCTGCTGGGTTCTCTTTTCATGTATAAATAGTGACAGGAAGTTTAAAGAGACAGTAGCCACTCTCAATTTGCTTTTACTGATGTTGGTTTATCGTGCCGTGATGCCCCTTCCTTACTCACCGATAGAACCTCCATTGGATGAGGATGGTCTAAACCAGTTATGCAACCGATTGCCCACTCTCCCAGCCTCCTTTACACCTAGTGGTGGCCAAGGATATGATTTTGGCTAATGAAGGTCAAGGAGAAGACTGCTGCAAGCTCTGGGAAAGCCCTTGCTTTTCCTACCAAAGAGAAAGAAAGACACTCCTTGGCACCCTCTCTCCCTTTTCTTTCCTTTTGCTTGTGACTACTAGAGCTGCAGCAACCATCACGGGGCCATGAGGAAAAGGGCAAATGAATCGGAAAGAGGGTAGTCAGCCTTGGAAGTTACTGAGCCCCCAACCAACATTAGCAAATGTTATGTGTGAAATAATACCACCAAAAACCCCTCACCCGCCATGTTTTTAAGCCACTGGGAGTTAGATTTTTGTTACTAGCCGCTGAGGGCACTCTTCACTGATAACATGATCATCTAATTTGGGGTCTTCCAAACTTCCATCATCTCTAAACCACCTTTCACATTTTGGCCATGTCTGCTGAAGTATAATATTCTTTAAATCAATTCACTTTTGTGAATTTAATTTAAAATGAATATGTAATGATTAAAATGAAAACAGATTCACCGTGAATCACCCAAAACTGTTGCATTTTTACCGATGGAGCACTTTGCAAAAGCAAACTCAGCTCTGTCTATGTCTCTGATGCCCAAATTTCCTTCTTAGTTGCATCATCATAATAAACACGAATAAGATATTTAACTATGGCCATTTCAAGACATATTGTCCACATATAATTGCTTTTTTTTCTGGTGTTTTTCTGAAAGCTTTTTTTTTTATTCAAGCAGCTGTAATTCTAAGGTGTTATGTGTTCAAGGAGATTCATGGAAAGGACTCTGATAACTTTCATGGAAAGGTTTTTGATAACTTTAAGATCATACCATTGGACTGGGTAAGAATTTCCATAACTCTAAGGAAGAGACTGATGCTATCATGAAACTTAACCAAGATCAAGCAGAACAAAGTTAATTACATGAGGTGAAATGAACTGAGGATAATGTTTTTTATGAATTTTTATTTGAAACTTTGCTGGTTCTTTAAATATTTTGTTTGCCATAGTTTAGGAAACTGTTTTTTCTTTTAAACTATCTATAGATTACAGAAATTTGGCCAAATGTACTTTTGTGAACAAAAATGGAAACACTTACTTTTTCTCCATATAGGATCCTTCCAGAATTCAGAAACTATTTGTGAGTATTCTTGTTGGTATGGTAATATAGTGATTTGCTTCTGTTCTATAGGAATCGGTTCTCTTTATAACAGGATATATTGACAGTTTTGTGTATATTACTAGGGCATTGACTGGGATGTCATATTTGAAAATGTCCAGAGAAGTAATCTATAGGTATTGCTGGTAAAGTCTGAAGTCTGCCTTGATTTGGCTTTCTAGCCTCAAGAGGTTTTAAAAAATCCAATTTGAGATTTCCTATCAAAAGTTCCAACAAAGCAAGCTTTAAAAGAAAACCTCTGTGGTCAATTGCTATGTTTGCTGCATTTATTTAATTAGTCAGGCTGTGTTTGATGAGGCTAAACTTATTTTGCAAACAAATTAGTCTGACTTTGATTATCTTTGGTAGAAATGAGAGTGACTGTAGAGAGAAAAATTATGTTTCAGAAGAAAAATTATAGTGTGCCTGTTATTAGATTGTAGCCCTGCTCATTGTTTTTCAGTTTATTATCTTTTTTTTTTTTTTTTTTTTGAGACGGAGTTTTGTACTATTGCCCAGGCTGGAGTGCAGTGGTGCTATCTCCACTCACTGCAACCTCCGCCTCCTGGGTTCAAGGGATTCTTCTGCCTCAGCCTCCCAAGTAGCTGAGATTACAGGCGCCTGCCACCACGCCCGGCTAATTTTTTGTATTTTTAGTAGAGATGGAGTTTCCTATGTTGGTCAGGCTGGTCTCGAACTCCTGACCTCAAGTGATCCGCCCGCCTCAGCCTCCTAAAGTGCTGGGATTACAGGCTTGAGCCACTGCGCCCAGCCTCAGTTTATTATCTACCTGTAGACTGGACTGGATCTTGATTCCTTCTAGATTCCTCCAATCCAATTTTCTCCCATGGAATTACAAAGAACAAGAACTGCTCTGTTCCTGAAGCCTTATAAGCTGGAGCTGGGCAACTTAGTGTAAATTTCAAGGGAAAACCTTCATGCCTGATGTGCGTGCCACACAGAGTTTCACCAAAATACCTGATGCCATAACCAGAGATATTTAAACTGCAAACCAGAGTGAGAAGTTGATGACTTCACGCTGTGGACAGCTTTCCCCAAAACACTGAAGAAGACTCCTCATCGTGGTGAATCTCTTACCTCTCTTAATTTCTCCTTGCTTATGTCTACCCCTTTCACTTGGCAGCATTATGCTGTAATTAGGATTTCACAGCCAGTAGCTTCTGTGGGTAACTTGAAGGAGTGTTGGTTCTGTCACATCAAACCCAAAGTTTTACATCATCTAAGAGATCCGTTAGGCCACCCAGTGGCTGACTTTAGCAGCATCCCTAACTCAACTGTTTGTTCAGATTGGACCTGTGGTCGCTTTTATAGAGTTAGACTTCTAGACTCACTCATTCTCACTGTTTTAATTTAACCCAGTCGTACGATGCTAGATAATGTGATTCCTTGTGACTTGGACTGTGAGCCCAGGAAGAACACTGAGTCTCACTGCCCAACTCTCTCCTTACACAAAGGAGGATGCAGAGCCTCCTTTGTGTAAAGTCTAGAGAGGGAAAGACTTATATCTGGCCACACAGCAAGGGAAAATCCCAGCTCTATTTTGTAGGCCAGGGTGTGAAGATGATGGTGTGGCCTCCACCGATTGAGCAGTCCCTGGGCGACAACACTGTGCTAATTGTTTAATATCTTTGTCCCATTCAATCCCCACATAACCCTGGGAGGCTAGAGGGGAACCTGGGGCACAGAGAGGGTAAGTCTTTTATCCAGCATCACCGAGGTTCCCAGGATTTGAACTCAGGTGTGTGTGCCCACAGGGCCTGTGTTTTGGGCCCTGACTTGGTGTGAGCAACCCCGTGAGGGCTCATGCCATGTGGACACTAGGCTGGGAGTGTCCCCATGTTCCCCATGGAGGGCCCCCAGCCTCACCCGGGTACTCATCCTCCTCAAGACACCCACTCATCTTTTCCTGGGCCCCAGCTGAACGGAAAATGTGTGTTCTTTGAGGAGAGGGTGCAGAAGTAAAGCGCGGCCCCAAGGCTGGAGCTGAGCAGATGCTGCGTGTGTGTGCGGAGCAGGGTGCCTGGTTTTAATACTGCCTCTCTCCTGGGCGATCTCATCCTCTTCTCCTCCCGATGGATCCTGGGGCCCAGAAGGGGACACTGTGGCCCTGAGAGCAGGTGGCCTTATTCTGAGATCCTAGAGTGAAGACCAGGCATGGAGCGGAAAACCCAGGTGTCCTGCCTCCCGGGCTGTGGCTGCTGGAGTTTGGGGTGGGGTGGCAGTGGTACAGCAGTGGGACACAGTGGAGGGAAGGGGAGAGGGAAACGGAGGTAAATGAGGGAGGTGGCTGGGGCATGGGATTTAGGGAGGATGGGGTCAGGAGTCCAGAGACCTGGGTCTCCATCCTGGCCTGGCTATGCACTCACTGTGTGATCTCGGGCAAATCACTCACCTTCCTTGAGCCTCAGTTTCCCCACCTGTAGACCAAAGATTGGACTGATGGTCTCGGCAGCCCCTTCCAGCCCAGATCCTGTGTGAAATCCATGAACGGCTCCATGTGTCTCCTCCTCTCCCTCATCTCTGCCATGCATTTTCCTCCCCTGGCTCCTGGCATCACACCCCTTCTATCCCCGTAAGTTCCAGGGGAGTGATGCCCAGGAGAGCCTGGTTGGCTGGGGCACGACAGCGCGGCTCTGCTGCCAGAGTCCGTCCCTAGTGACTGTGCAGGGAAGAAGTGGTAGAGGCAGGATCCAGGTCACTGGGGCAGAATGGTGAGATGCGGGATGGGTCCTCTCAGGCCGACCTGGGGTAGAGTCACCTGTTGGCCAAATGGGGGCTGATCCTTTGTGGTAGCTGGGACTGCTGCTAGTTTCCTTTTCGTTTTCAGAACCAGCTCTTGCTTTTCTTCCTTCTCACCACCAGGGGGCAGAGGGAGGCCATGGAGCTCCGCAGGGGCTAATCCTGTGGTTGTCTCTTCCGTGTCGCTTGGTTGGGCTGTGAGGCAGCGCTCCAGAGTGGGGAGGGGAGGTCGAGGGTCCCACCATGCTCCTACTTCCTGTCTCCACCTCAGTCAGCTGAGGAGGTCCCCGTGAGTGCTGGTCACCAGTGCCGACCCCCCAGGCCTGATCCCATTCCCAAAAGAATGGATGTGAGACCACCAGTGAGATCCTGTGCCCAGCAATGGGCCAGGCGGGTTTCCCCGGTGGGCTGGGGTCACCCATCCTGGCTGTGCTCTGCCTCCTTGAGGCTGGGGTCTTTCCATGCCGGGTCCTCGTTTCTCCAGGCTCGGCTGCTCCAGGGGCTAGTATTAGGGAAGTGGAGCAGGGGCCTGGGAGGACGGCTGTTTTCACAAACCCCAGGAACCGCATCTAAAAACCAGCACAAGGGATGCCCCAGCGTTTCTGTCCTCGGCTCCGTCCTGCACCTATATCTCCCATGCGGAGGCTGCGTCCCCCATCTCTGTCCCTCATCTCTGCCTCTTCCTCATTGTCTGCCTTTATCTTCTCCCTGTCCCTCTGTCACGTTCTTGGTGTGTTTCTCACCCTGCCCCCCAAGTCAGACTGTCTGAAGTCCCTGTCCCAAGGAGTCACCACTGCCGCCCTCCCTTCTCCCCTCCCTGAGGTGGGCTTCATCACTGGCTGTGTTCGGGACCTGTATTGCAGACCCTTATTAGGCCCCACAGTGGGGGCTCCTGTCGCTGCTGGCCATAAAGGCAGGGAATCTGTCGGGTCCAGGCTGGGGGCGTTGCTGCTCCCCTGCCAATGTCGCAGGCGCTCTGGGCTGAGCTGTCGCAAGGGCTGGGGGCGGGCCGGCTTCTGGGGCTCCCGCGTCTCCGCCCCTGCCCGCCGGGGCGCCAGGCCGGATGGGCTGCACTGTGAGCCTGGTGTGCTGCGAAGAGCTGCGGCCTGGGCCACTCTGCGGTCCCCAGCCCCCGGGGAGTCCCTGGGCCTCGGTGCGGGCTGAGTGCTGGGAGCCCGGGGGTTTGGCCTGTGCAGAGAGAAGGCAGCTACCGCTTCAGGTAGGGGCTGTGGGAATGGGTGAGGGACGACGCCCCGAGTTGGGAGCTGGCGGTTGGCAGAGCCCAGGGCACCTGACACAGGTTAAGTAGCCAGCCCAGGACAGTGCTAGTCTGCTTGGGAAGTGCGGCAAGGCAGGTGGACCAAGGCGGAGGAAGGACCACGACCGGGTGAAGGGGCCTCCAGTTGGGTAGAGGGCTCCCCTGGGTCTCTTGTGCCCTTGGGAGGAGGGTGATATAGGACCTGACCCCTAGAAGGGCAAATAGGTTGGGTGAGGTTGGTTTAGGAGTCACCCAGGAGGGGCAGGCCTGGAGTGCTGGGGCAAGGTAGGGAAAGAGTTAATCTTCCTCGAGCTGGACCAAGGGGCAGCTCTGGCAGTGTCCCTTCATTTAGGAGGACTCTGGAGTTAGGAGGGTGGGGGCCCCACTGGAGCAAGGACTTCCCCAGGATGGTGGGGACAGGCTGGCCTCTCACCCCTGCCTTCTCTGTGCTGGGTAAGTCTCAGAGACTAGCAAGTGGGGAGCTGACCTGGCAGTGGGGACAGGTCTGAGCTGGGAGGCAGGTGTCTGCTCTGGAGGAGTCTGCCAGGGAACCACCAGGCCTGGGATAGGTGTGGTGCTGGTTTCTTCCTGGGAGAGTAGGAGGATGTGTTTGGGGTCACCAGGGATGAGTAACTCCTCTCTAGGTCCCTGTGACCTTAGGACTTGCTGTTGGTGGGTCTTCTTTCTTCACCCTGTGTCCCTGCCTCCCCACCTCCCACACAGCCAGCTTTGACATGGGGCAGGTGCCTGTTGGGCCAGGTAAAGGTGGGCAGGGACAGGGACAGGGAGTGGGGCTGTGATGGAGGGAGGAGCCGGGGCTCTGGAGGTGGATGATCAAGGCGAGAAGGAGGGGAGGGTGTGTGTGCCGGTGTGGCAGGGACAGGGATGGGGACAAGTGTCTGCATCAGATGAGCTGGTTTCTGAGCGGCCTCTTGGGAGAGCCTGGAGCTCGCCTGTGACTCCCTCCCTCCTCTATCTGTGGGGATCAAGCTCCATCCCAGCTGCTGTGCCCTGACTCTGGCTCCAGTGGGGGTTGCTGCTGCTCGGGGCTCCCCCCTTCAGGGGCTTAGGGAAGAGCAGCCTGCACCCATCACCTGGGCCCTCACTAGAGGAGGGGTGATACCCTTGTTCTTGGGGCAGATAAACATCTACTGGGTGCTGATCCCCTCAGGAGCCAAGGCTCAGTGGCTACCCAGACATCTGGGCTGCCTGCCAGGGCGCACCCACTGCCAGTCCTGCTGCAGACACACCCCCCATTCCTGCCCCAGGCCCTGCCGTAGGCCCAGCATCTCTCCCTGACCACAGCCTGAGCTCCTGCTGCCTGTGTCCACACCCAGCCTCGCTATTCTCCTGTCCCCTCAGCACAGCCCTCTCCTACTCAGGCCACATCGCCCCCTTCCCCTGTCATGCTGCCTCCTCCTCCAAAAGCAGGCTGTCCTCCTCCTTCTCCTGGACTGCCTTGTCCCCCAGCCCCCATTGCCCACTCCTCTTTCTCCCCTGGCCAGCATTTGGCTCCTGCTCCTCCCCTTGGCTTTGAGAGGGTGCATGCCTTGGCTCTTAGGCCTCCAAGTCCGGCTCTGGGTTGTCAGTGCCTGCAGCTGTGGGCCCTGCCCCTCCCAGGTGGCCTCTCTAGGTCCCACAACTGCCCTACACCCTGAGCCCTCCTATGGTCCCACATGTCAGCCTCAGGAGCAAGAGGTTGGGGCTTGGCACCCTCCTGAGTCCTCCAGCCAAGCCTTCTGGGTGCCAAGGGGCCTGGCGGGCATCTCCGGGTGCCAGTCGTGCCTCCTTGCTCTCTGCCGTATCCCAGGACAAGTGGGTGCTTGTGGATGGAGCGGGAGCAGTGGGGAGGAGACTCCTGGCTGCTGTTGCCTTTTCCGTTTCTGCAGTCAGCTCTTCTGGGCTCTGCTTCTTTCAGCCCGGAGAACCACTGAGGTTAGACGTTCTCCTGGGGCCTGGTCCTGCAGCCTCCCCTGCATTCCTGTTGTGGGGCCTGCACCTCTTTTGGAAGTTCTAGGATCTGGTCTGACTCCCTCCCCCATGGGTTGGATGACCTCCTCTTCCTCTCTTTCTTGTTATGTAGAATCAGAGACCCCAGAGCTGAAAAGGATCTTAGTGCTTCTGAGCCTTTTGAGGACACAGATCCCTTTGAGAATCTGATGTAACCTATGGGTGCTCTTGCTAGGGAGAAGGTGCACACACACACAGACACACACATACACTCATACACACAGGCACACTCACACTCACACAAGACACACTCACACGCACACAGACACGCTCACACACAACACACACTCATACACTCACACACAGACATGCTCACACTCACACACATGCACAGACACACTTATACACATAGGCGCACTCACACTCACACAAGACATACACACAGACATGCTCACACACAACACACACTCATACACACACAGACATGCTCACACACTTACACTCATACACACAGACACACTCACATACACATACACACAGGCACATTCACACTCACACAAGACACTCATACACAGACATGCTCACACAACACATACACACTCATACACTCACACAAGACATGCTCACACTCACACTCATACACACAGACATGCTCACACACACACATACACACACATACACTCACACATACACTCACATGCTCACTCACATACACACAGATACACACACATACACTCCCACACTCACACTCATACATACACTCATACACACAGTTCACACACATGCTCACACACATGCACACTCACACTTATGCTCACACACTCATACCCATGCTCACGCATACACACATACACACACGCTTACACACAGTCTCGCACACACACTGACACACACAGACACACAGCCACTGTGCAAACATACACAATGTCATATATTTCTTCAAGCCGCACTATAGCCCTGATTTATCTACCCCCTGTATTTCAAAACAGCACACTGAAGACCAGAGGGGGCGTCCTCAGTGTGACTTGCCCAAGGTCACACTAGAAGTGAGTGTCAGTGCTGGGACCACATCCCAGGAGTCCTGGGTCCAGACAAGTGAGGGTTTCCTCCCCAGATGCAACTTTTGCTTTCCCCAGAGGCTGCCTGTAAGGCAGATGCACTTGGCCATTCATTTATTCAACACTGACTCAAGCATTTTTGAGCATCTGCGATAGGCCAGGCACGGAGCTTGGGGCTGGGGATAGGGCAGAAAGCAGCCAGCTCGGGTCCTTGCCCTCAGGGGGTTGTCAATCCAGTGGGAGAGATGGAACAGACTGCAAACAAGTCGTTGCGCTGACTGGAGACAGTGCTATGGAGGCTAAGTTCAGGATGTGACGGGTGAGGATCCCAGAGGGATCGCACCGGGAAGGTGAAGGAAGTGACATCTGAATGAGGAGCTGAAGCAAGAGCAGCTGGGAGGAAGAAGCATTCCAGGTGGTTGGAGCAGCCGACTTGAAGGTCCCAGCACGGAGAAGAGCCGGGACCTGTTATAGAAGTGGACAAAGGCTTTCCTGGCTGCTCCTGGCTCCCCGGGAGCCCTAGCACACATGTTGTGTGTATATGGATTGGGAGGGAGAGAGTCAAAGCAAGGTGCCTGGGAGGCAGGGCAGGCAGGGAGGTGCCCGGTGGTCAGAGTTAGAGACGGTCAGCCAGGGAGAGGGCTGAGTGGGGCCATGACTAACTTGGGAGAAAGGACTGGACGTGGAGATAGCTTGGGTGTGGACGAGGAGCAGGAGGAAGTTGAAAATAACCCCTCTCATCTCACAGAGACAGTGGCTGTGAAGGCATTTGTCTGTATTAGTGTGTTGAAATATTTCCTAAACACAGAAAAGTGTACAAACTTCCCACTGACTGAACACACGCACGTACTCATATACTTGGCATGCAGAGTCTAGAAACAGAACAGTGCCAGCTCTCAGAATGTGCCTCCTGCCCCTTCCAGTCACTAATCCCCCTTGGAGGGCAGTGCACGATCCCGACTTCTAACCACAGGGTGTTACTTGTTCTAGAATGTCTAATAAATGAATGGCACTTGTAATCAGTGGAGCACATCATATGTATTCTTTTGTGCTCAATATCATGGTTGTCAACTTTATCTATATTCCCGGGTGTGGTCTTGAGCATTCCTTCTCATTGCTGGACAGCGTCCCACTGTGTGAAGACACGCTGTCCATTTATCCATTCTGCTATTGACAGGCATTCGAGTCATTTCTAGTTTTGGGCTACTGTGAATAGCACTGCTAAGAACACTTTCATGCATGTGTTTTGAAGATCATGAAGCCAGATTTCTGTTTGGTATAGGTATCCCTCCATTTTGATGATGTCTCTGGAAGACCCAACTGTCTCGGAATCAAAGGAATCATTCAATGAAGGGAGAACTTCAGCACCTTGATGATGGGGGTGAGGGATGCCTTGGGGATGGGAGAAGATTCTCTAGCATCCTCTTATGTCCCTTTGTAATGATTCTTCTCAATTCACTTGCCCCCCGGCCTTGTGCCTCAGGAGGGAAAGGAGAAAGAAGCTCTGGAGTCCTGCATTGGAGTGGGGTGGGTGGGGGTCCACTGATCACCTCTCTAAGTCTTACTCACTCTCTGGGGGCAGGCCTGAGTCCCTAGCAGGGGCAGGAGGGTGTGAGGCTGAAGATAGGGCCGCACCCTCTATTTGTTTGCTATTTCCGGAAGGGAAAGAAGCCAGCCACTGCCTCCTTGTTTGATGTATGAACTTGCCCAGGGCTCCTGGCACTGGGACAGAGCCTGGTGCCAAGGGCAGGCAAGCTAAGGCAGACCCCAGAGGGGCCGCAGCCTGTGAGTGGGAAGTATAGGCTGCCATCTTCAGAGAGGCCAAGTAGTGGGGAGGAAAGGGGACCCAGGCTATGCTTAGGGGCCAGGTCCCCTTGCTGACTGTCCCAGCTCTGATTTTTAAATTCACCTCCACCCCCAAGACCCCAGCCTGGTGCTTTTGGCCAGCCCTTCTGCCTCCCAGCCTGAGTAGCTGTAAAGCCCAGAGCAGGAAGCTGCAAATCTACCCCAAGGATAGGGGATGGAAGACCCCAAGCTCTAGGGTCCTTTTCTGGCCTGGGATATGAGAGTGCTGGGTGCTTCTGCTGCTGTCTGTTTAAAGTGTGCCTCCCCAGTAAGCCCATGAGCCAGGGTTTTCAGGCCAGTGCCAAGCTTTAGTGAACCTGGTATCCCAGGCACTTAGCAAAGAACCTGTGACATCTGGATACTCAATAAAGGTTGCCCAATGGATGGCTGGATGAATGGTGAGAGGTGGACAGGTAGAGACCCCACAAACAGGAGAGAGAATGCAGATAGGGCAAGTGCAAGAGGATGGTGGTGATAGGCCCGGGTGGCCTGCTGTACAGGGTGGAGCTGTTCTGTCTGGGAAATAGAGGTCTCCCCTGGGCCCACCTGGGCCCAGCAGGAGGGTGCAGGTGTGGGGATGGGGGGTGGAGTAAGGCCAGTGGGGGCCAGCTCATGCATGGCTGGAAGTCAGATAAGAATGTGTGCAGGGTCAGGTGAAGTCAACTGACAGAAGGACCTTTTGAGGTTTGAAGAGCATGAGAAAAGACTTAAGAGCCTGGTGACCAGCTGGGGCTGGCAGAGGTGGCAGTCACCAGGATGCTGGAAAGGGGTGTCCTCTGGGCCAGCTTGTCTGGGCCTTCCTGCCAGCATCCTTTCCCAGGAACTTCTGAGCGTTGCCACCAAATCCCACTTCACCCACCTCTTCCTGCCATGGATGAAATTGAGAGGGGTCCAGTGTGGCCTGGAGAGTCTCCTGATTCCTTAGAGTCCTCTGGCCCAGCCTGCAGTCTGCAGGGCCTCTGGCCTGGAGCCTCTGGGTGGATGCTGGCTGTGCACTGGGGAAGCCAGCCTCTGAATCCTCACTTGTCTGCTCACATTTCAGCCCCTCTGCCTTTCCGCTCATCTCTTCCTCCACTCATCTGCCACCTTCTCTTTCCCTATCCATCTTCCACTCCCACTGTCCCCTCACCTCTGCCAAGCCCCATGCATACACATGACATCTCTACCCCATCCTCTCCTGGGAAGTCAGTGCGGGAGGCAGAGGGTCCAACACATCACCGTGAGACAATGTGCCGAGGGCTGTCACCTGGTTCTAGAGCAGGGACTGACCTGTTCTGCTTGGGACAGTCTGGAAAGCCCTCCCAGAGGAGGCGACACTTTGAACAAGTTCTTAAAAGTTTCAGCAGGAGTTCACCTTCCCAGAGGGAGGGGCAAGGCCATTTCAGTCAGGTGCAGAGGTGCTAGAAGCATGTGGCCCCTTCAGGGAGTGGAGTGGTTAAGTGTGGGTGCAGAGTAGGGTCGGGGGAGAGGCAGGATCAGAAGCTGGGAAAGAGGTGAGTCTACATGCAAAGGGCCTTGAATGCCAAGCTGAAGAGTTTGGGCTTTACACTTATCGTGTAGGCCGTGGAGTCCCTGAAAGGCCCCCCAGAGAGGGACCGATGTTTCAAACTATTCCTGGCTCAGGGTGGAAGACGAGAGGGGGGTGTAGGGTGACTGGAGCAGCTGGTGGGTGTTCCTCACATGGCTGGGCCAAACAGGAATGAGCGTGTGTGTGTGTGTGTTTGTGGGGTGGGGTGCGGTACAGGTATTGTGTTTGCTGTAAAGTCTCTCCTCCCTTCGTGGGCCCCCAGAGGCCGGCTGCCCTTCCTCCTCCCTGACTTCCCCTCCACCAAGCCCTCAACACCCCAGCCAGTAGCCCCAAGAACTTGAGCCCGCCAGGCCAGTATCTGAGCCAAGAGCTCACCTCGTATGGCTGGCCCTCCGCCATGTCCTCTTGGCTCAGTTTCACCTGCTGCCAACCCAGACGTCACTCCCATGGGGATGGGCAAGGGACAGGCCTGGCTTTCTTGGGACCTTAGACCCAGGCTAGGCATGTCCGCCCTGCCCTTGAGGGGTTGGAGGGGGAGGAGAGGAGGGAAGAGTGGGACTGGAGTCTCCTGATCTGGGTGCTGCAAGGGGCACCTGTGGCGCAGCCTCCTGACATACGTGGTGTGTGAGGAAAGGGCTGGAGGGAGGTAGGGATGCGGAGTGTTTGGTCAAGGATGGCCAGAAGTGGTTGGGTGGGAAAGTGCCCTACAGCCACCTTTTCCTTTCTGTACTGCTTCCTTGGGCCCAATATTCCAACCTGGCCCTGCCCTGGGGAGGTAGAGGAGCTTTCGCTTGCAGGGTCAGGATTCTCGGGCCCAGAGCAGGCTCCTGGTCTCCTCTGGTCTCCTGTCTGCCTCCTTTCTCTCCTTCTGTCACTCTCGTGCTCCATCTGTGTCTTCTCGTGAGTCTGTCTTGTCCACTTCTCGGGAGCCTCAAGTCACTTTTCTACCCTCTTTCTTCTCCCAAAAGGCAGGCGGTAGGGATGGCTGGCATCTGTGTTATAGTGTGAGGGAGTAGGTGTACAAGCGGCCTTCGAGCTTACACTGAGTTCCACTTGGGCTTGGCTACTTAAGGGCTGTGTGTTGATGAAGATCTTATGTAACCTCTCTGTGCCTTGGTTTCCTCCACTGTCCTAAAAGCATTTAGTATAGTGTGGGACATATTGATAGCTCTTAATCAAGATGTTATTACTGGTGGTGTCATTATCTAAGGGATTTAGTTTAACTCCTCTGAGAAGCAAGATGGGACTGAATGGAGGATTTTACTAGGGGAAATGCCTGATTTTGAAATGAAAGGGCTAGGGGAGGCTGGGAGAGCCTCGCACCGCAATGTAACCTGACCCCAAGGGAAGGAGAGAGGAAAAGAGGCCTGGAGGAAGCGTCCTAGCCTCATTGCACTCTGAGAGGAGTTCGGCAAAGCCAACAGGGAACTGTGGAGGTGGAGTTGATCTAGAAAGACTGTCCCTAGTGCCAGTGGGGTGATCACACCTGTATTCCCAGCCACCCGGCAGGCTGAGACAGGAGGCTCACTTGAGCCCAGGAGTTTGAGGCTGCAGTGAGCTATGATTGCACCATTGCATTCCAACCTGGGGGATCTCTAAATAACAGAAATTAAAAAAAAAAAAAAGAAAGAAATCCCCTGTCTCCCAGGCAGGGATCTGCCTTAGTATCGCCACTGCACTCTGCCAATGGCAGGGACAAGCCTGTGGGGGGCCTGGCCTCAGCAAACACAGCAATGGATTTTAAAGTATGTAGCCAGGCCAGGAGATTACAGGCTCACACCTGTAATCCCAGCACTTTGGGAGGCCGAGGTGGGCAGATCACCTGAGGGCAGGAGTTCGAGACCAGCTTGGCCAGGATGGTAAAACCCAGTCTCTACTAAAAACACAAAAAGTTAGCTGGGCATGGTGGTGCACGCCTGTCATACCAACAACTCGGGAGGCTGAGGCAGGAGACTGTCTTGAAACTGGGAGGCAGAGGTTGCAGTGAGATGAGATCATGCCACTGCACTCCAGCCTGGGTGACAGAGCAAGACTCTGTCTCAAAAAATAAAATTAAATAAATAAAGTATGCAGCTGGGGCCCTCGTCATTTCTGCTTCCTGCAGCAGAAGGTCTGCGAGGTGCATTCTTGTAGCTGCTGCAGGGCTTTGAGGCATGAAGAGGTCCAGGGCCTTTGGTCCAGGGAGTCAGAGGTAGCATGGGAGGGGTGGGTAGGGGTGACCCAAGCACCTAGAAGGAGGCAGCAAGCTGGGCCCCAGGCTATCATGCTCCCTCCAGGCCTAGGCCTGCTCAGCCTGGCTGCCTGCCCTCCTGCCATTAGGCTGGCTCTTGGCTGTTGAGTTAATATCCCTTTCCTCAGTTGTTTTAGTTGACATGGTGCTGCTTGGACTAGGGGGCTGATCCCATCTGGCCTCTGACACCCTCTCTGTTCCCCTCCCCGTTTCTCCTTTCTGCTTGGGATGCCTCTGTGCTAAGGGGAAACTGAGGCATGGGTACAGAGGGTTCTGGATAGGGGCATTCAGGAATAGGCATTGTACTCATCTCCTCTTCCCCTGGACACAGCCTTCTACACCAAAGCTCATGCTACGGGAGGATGGGCAGCTTCACCCTCCCCCTGACAATAACCTTGGGTGTCCTCTGGGGCTGGCCTGGGCTGGCTGATGTGTGGGGCAGGGGTGCTCAGAGCCATTGCCAAGCTGCAGTACCATTAGGGGAATGAAGCTGGAGCAGGAGAGACTATTTCTGGGCACTGAGCTGAGGCCATCTGTGGGAGGTCAGAGCAGGCCAGACTGTCCCCTGCCTCCACTGCCCCCATCAGCTCCCCACCCCTGCAGCAGCCGGCAGACTGCATTGAGATGTGTGAGGCACCCAGACAGCCTCTTCAACCCCAGCCACTCAATATGCTAAGCAGGGCTAATTTATTCCCTTGCCTCTTACTGGGATTGCAGCAAAGCAAGCAGGGGCATGAGTGTGTTGGAGGTAGTATTCCGTGGGGGGATGGGGGGGGGTGGGTGGTTTCTTTGTGGTTCTCTTGCATCCTTCCCAAGACCCCTTTGATCCCGAAGTGACTCCACACTATGTCCCCAAGGCTTCAACTCAGAGGGGAAACTGTAGCAGAGGGAATGGGGACTCGGAGTCCTTTCTTACCACCTCTTAGTGGGGTGCCCTGGGCAAACTGCTTAGTGACTCCGATCTTCAGCTTCATCACCTGTAGAATGGGCAGACTAGAGCCCACCTCAGCTGCTGTGGCAAAGTGTCAGCTTCGGGGTATAGAGCATATGCCAAGCTCTGGGACACAGTGGGCAGGCAGTGTGGTTGGTACCTGCCTGCACTCTGTCCTCATGGGCATCTCCTTGCCCTCTTTTGTCACTCTCTGAAGTCTGCTGACTTCTGAGGTCAGCTGGGGAAGGGTGTAGGGGGAGAGTGCTGTTTCGGAAGCTTCTCTCTGGGATTCTGGCATTGGGAGTAAGGGTGGGGACAGATGAGCTCAGAGCCTCACGGCAACAAAACAAGGAGGGCTGGTGGGGGAAAAGCATGGACCTGACCAGGGCAGGCTGGTCTGGCAGCAAGTCTGGGCTCTGCCACCGACTGATACTGTGAGCCTCCGTTTCCTCATCTGGAAAATGGGAATGATAACACCTACCTCACAGGGTTAGTGAGATCATTAAGGTGGGTAAGGTATGTAAAGTTCCCAGCATGAAGTAGGTGCTCAAGAAACATCAGTTTCTTTCTCTTTCTGGAAGGGGCCTTTGAGGTCATCTAGTTGACCTCTTCACTTGCTGACTTGGCCAGGAGACAAGTGGGGCCGGGAATGGAGGAAAGCCCTGGGCTTGGGGGTCTCTGACTTGGCAGGCAGGCCAGAAGGCAGTTAGCAATCATGATAATGAATGCCTTTAAATTAAAGAGTCTTACATGATGCTCACAGCAGCCCTGAAGGGGGACCTGAGCAGGCATAATTACCCTGTTTCACAGAGGGGGAAGTTGAGGCCCAGGAAGGTGGCTTACCCACAGTCTCTCCATAATTGGTGCAGAGTTGGATGACAGCCTGGTCTCGGGGTTCCCAGCCCTCTGCACTTGGTCTCTCCAGTGTCTCCTCGCCTTTTCTGCTGAGAAGCACAGGCTCCTCAGCCTAGACCCTTTAGTGGGGAGGGCTTCCTCTTGTTCTCAATGGTCCCTTGGTAGCAAGAGGTCATTGACTTACTTGACTAATTTACTGCCCCTGTCCTGGGACCTCCTCCCCAGATTGGCCTTTGAGCCTGAAGGCACCTGGCCCTTCTTCCAGCCAGATGTGAGGCCACGTGAGGGGAGTGTCTGTGGCAGTCACCTTCTTTGAGGTTGGGGTGGGGTTGGGCCTGTTGCCCCCTGGCTCAGGGTGGGCGAGGAAGCCCAGCTCCCTCTCCCTCAGTAGCATCCTTCAGGTTGGCTCTTCTGACTGCCCCCTCACCAGGAGGTGACTTCTGGCCCAGCTTTCTCCCCACCCCTGAGAGATGGAGTCCCATCCCCCATCTCTGCCACCCCTAACCCCCCACCCTTGCCTGCTGCCCCTTCCCCCTAAGCCCTTTAGCTGCCTCTGGGCTGTGAGAACGGCCTCCATGTTGCTTCCCAGAGCCACTGACTGGGTATTTCTAGCTCTGGGGGCTCCCCTCTGCCACTCCCCCCATTTATCTCCCCCTCTGTGAGCCAGAGGCCCTTTGTGAAGCTCTTTGTGTGGATTTGTGCTCCCAAGGCCAGGCAGGGGGACAAAGGGACACCCCTGTCCCCTCTTCATTGTCCCCTCTTCCCAGGAGGCCGTGTGTGCCTGTGTGTGTGTATGTGTGTACGTGCGTGTGTGCGTGTCCACGTCCCAGCTTGACATCTTTTATATGTAACTTGTAGGGCAGAGAGGGGTCTTGAAAGGATTCAGGGATGCAGCGTGGTTTGGGCCTCCCAGACCAAGGCTGAGTGGCCTTAGTGGGAGAAAGGAGGCTGGGGCGTTTGAGAAGAGGCCGTCAGGCCTGGGCATGGTGGGGTAGGGGCCAGGACATTGACTCTCCTGCCCAGGAGTAGGGGCTGTCAACATCGTTACCTCCACCTCTCTCTGAGTCTCCCTGTCACTCTGCCTCCCTGCTTACTCCTCTGTCTCTTTCTCTCCTCTCCCTCTCCTGCCCCCTCTCCTCCTCCAGCTCACTCTCCCTGTGCCTATTCCTCTTTCTCACCAGGCCACCTGCCTTCCTGGGTGTTGAGAAGAGGCCAGGTCTGTTCCTTCTTGCCCCCCGATGTCAATGCCAGGGAAGCCCCTTCACCCTCTGCCCTCCCGGTATTTCAGCCTTCCCCAGATTTCTCCCACCTCAACCCCCTCTGCCCTTCCCCCGCTCTGAGGTCTTCTGGAGGTACTCCTCAGCCTCAGCCACGGTGCCCCTTCACCCTGGCCAGCCTGCTGATCCACAGTCTAGAATAGCACTGGGTGGCTGGCTGCCTGCTGGGTCCTGGCTAAAAATAGACCACGCTTGCTGTGCTTTCAGGGCAGTCTGGGGCAGAGACAGGGCCTAGCCTTCCAGGTCCCTCCTGGTCTCCTTGGGGGACATGTCTGCTGGGGCCCTGAGGCCTTCCCCCTACCCTGCTGCAATTGGAAGCCTGGATGGAGGGCCTGGCCCCAGCGACTCCTGGGAGGACACTTCTGTCACTGGTGGGCAACACGTGGGCAGAGAGAGGAACGCGGGGTGCCGGGATCCACCCTGGAGTCCTAGCTGGTATGTGATAAGGGCAGAACTCGAACCCCAGTGCAGACCATGAGACTGGATGCACAGACCCTCCAGATGCCAGGCGGCAGTTGCGTTGTAGATTGAGTGATGAGCCTGCTCTACTTGCTGTAGGCTATGGGCATCAACTTTCCTACCTGGAAGGTGGGGGCTTTCTGCCTCTTGGGGGTGCTATTAGGCAATCTCTGCTGGGTCCATGGGTGACAGAGTTCAGAGGGACTTTCTGCAGACTCTTCAGTTCAGCAGTCCCCATCCCTTTTCATTCCCTGCCCCAGCCCCTCTGTTTCTTCCTTCAAGGCCTGTGGCCTGCCCTTCCCAAGCCTGGGCCTCCGTTTCCCCTCTGGTCTCTAGATTTTGGACTCATTCTCCATCAGGAGGTCCTGAGCCCCAAGGGCTGTGCAGAGCTCTCAGAGGAGGGCCTGGCCTCCTGCCAGTGTGGTGAGGAGTCGGGGGCAAGGGGCTGGGGTCAGCGGCTGCCTGGCACAGGCTTATTCAGGGCTCTGCCAGGGACTTGGGCTTTAACAGTTCCAAGGCCTTTTTTGTTCTCAGAATGTTCTTTCTATCTAATAGCCTCTTGTTCTTGTTTCGTGGATGCATTGTCTTCTCTCATCTTGCTGAGGACGTAAATGGTTGCTTATCTTGCAGCTTCTTCCTGCATTGCCCTTGCTTCCTCCGAATTGCCTTTGCTCTCCTCCCTTACCCTGCAAGCTTCCTTAGTAAAGGGATAGTCAAGGGGGGATTGGTTGCTCTGGGGTATCTGGCTGAGTGCTTCATTGGGGGAACTCCTGTCTGTATATTTGGGTTCCTGCTCTTGGGCCTCCACTTTTCTGCCTGGGGCAGGTCACGGTCAGGTAGCAAACACTCACTTTTTGCTAGCCCCCAGGCCTTTAACTCAGAACCCCCAGGGTCAGGGATGACAGCTGGACACAGAAGTTCTTCTTCCATATTCTACCAACCTTCCTGTTTTAGGATCATGTTTACCCTATCCCCAAAAGCATCTGAGCCACCAATCCTCAGCCTTTGGGGGCTCTCTGCTGTCAGCGAACCTGGCTGCTTCTCGGTGGTTCCGCAGGCAGCTCAGGGGTCAGCATTCTCAGGCTTATGATTCCTATTTGCCCGTCACTCCCCGGCTCCCAGAATTTTGACACTGTTGTCAGAGGTGATAATCAAGTTATTTAACCAGTGATCCTAGGGATGGGACTGCAAGGCTGGAGGGGTCCTTAGGTCCCCTGCTGAGCCAGGAGTTGGCCCTTTCCTTGCTGAATTGAAGAGAGGCCTGCAGATCCAGGGGAGGGGCTGGCGTATTGGGCCTGTGGGGTGCTGTGGCTGTTCACCCACTGGCACAGAAATATTTTAGCACCCCCACAGCCGCCATGGCTGGGTCCTGCACACTGCTGAACATCTGCTCGCTCTCTTTGCTCTTTCCGCTCCTTTTTTTCCGTCTTGGATTTATGCTTCAATAATAGAAAAAGGAACCCCTTATTGTTGTTTTAGTGGGGGCTTAAGAGGAGAGTGAGAGTCAACATGTGTGTTCAATCGTCCCACTGCACCCGGAGGATCCACTTCACATTTCTGGGCTTGGCTCTCTTACCTGCAAAAAAGAGTAGGGCGGTGGGGAGGCTGCAGCTGGGGAGTGGGGGAGCGGGCAGGGGGATGGCTACTCTGGACTCTCTTCTTCCTGGTCTTAGGTGTGATCTTGGGGCCATTGACAGGATAGTGAGGTTTGAAGCCAGCAGGAGGGTGGGAGGGCAGGTATCAGGAGGCACTTCTCAATCAGCCAGGGTGTGAAGTCAGAGAACAGGACGCACTGGGGAGGCACTGGAGTTAGATCCTGACCTGACCTCAGGATTGTAACTGATTTCCCCTTTATGGACTCCCTTCTTCCTTTCATCAACAGAAATCTCTCCGCAGGGCCTCCCTGCTCTGAGGAGAAAGGGCAAGCCCCTTGCAGAAGGAGGAAGTTTAGGGTGGGCAGGGCAAAGGCATGAGGAGGCCTAAGGGCCTAGAAAGGGACCCAAGGGTGGAAAGAGACCCCGTGAGTCCTCCTCCTTGGTGCCCAAGCCTGGAGGGAAAGAGGGGTTTTTTTTCCAGGGAGATGGGGTGGTCATGGAGGAGGATTAGGGGTAGTTCCTACCTGCAGGGCAGCCCCCAAAGTATCACCTCATTATAGTCAAGGTGACATAGACTAAGAATTATCTGGCAAGCTACCTCATTTGCATGTCCTTTTGCATCCAGTTTGCGTGTCAGCACCGTCATTTGGGGTCCACGAATGGTCAGAAAGTTCCTTTAGCATGAACTTTTCTCTTTCTGGGAGATCCAGCTCTTCCCTTTTCCATTCTTCTCTCTCCCAGTCCCTCACTCCCCGTCTATAGGGTCCCAGCCTTCACCCTTATCTTCCAGGGGACCATCCTTGTCCCTCGGGAGACATGTGCTTTATGTGTGTCTGTGTACATTGTATATAATTCCTTTGTTTTTTTTTTGTTTTTTCTTTTTTTTCTTTTTTTCTTTTTTTTTTTTTTTGGCGACGGAGTCTTGCTCTGTTGCCCAGGCTGTAGTGCAGTGGTGTGATCTCGGCTCACTGCAACCTCCACTTCCCAGGTCAAGCAATTCTCCTACCTCAGCTTCCCGAGTAGTTGGGACTACAGGCGCATGCCACCACACCTGGCTAATTTTTGTATTTTTAGTAGAGATGGAGTTTCACCATGCGGGCAAGGCTGGTCTCAAATTCCTGACCTGGTGATCTGCCTGCCTTGGCCTCCCAAAGTGCTGGGATTACAGGCATGAGCCACCGCGCCCAGCCTAATTCATCGATTTCCAGGCCAATGTTTGCTTTCTTCCTTTGGCCTCACAAAGAAAATGTGTCTGTCCCCTTTCTATCCAAGTCCCAGACTCCTTCCTGTTCCCCAGTTGCTTCCCAGCTCCCGCCTCACGTCCTCAGCCTGTGCGCCTCAGTCTGCCCCTCAGAGACAGAAAACTTAAGGAAAGGGACAATCTGAGTGGCCCAGGTGAGGCCTGATTGGGGAAAGGGCTCTGAGGCATGGGAGCAGATGTCTGCGTGAGAAGCGGCCTCGTTCCCCATGGGGTCTAAGATGGCCCTGGAAATAGGTTTTGGTTTCTGGAAGAGAATTCATACAGTGAGTTCCAGGCTAAGTGAGATTGGAGATTTGGGGACAGGGACAGCAGGGCCAGCCTGTTTTCTTGCTAAGTTGAGCCAGGGCTTTTGATACTGAGATTTTATGCTTTGTCATGGGACAGTGAAGACTCAGATCTCATTTGGAGTTTAGAAGAAGAGCATGGGGAACAGTATGGGAATAATAGGGTGAAAAGAGAGGCCTCTCTGGCAGTGTGGTGCCTCATTGGAAGTTCTGCCTAATGTCTGACTTGAGTATTTTTTGCTTTAGTCTTAGCCTGTTTCCTGGTGTTTGTCTTGAGTTGGGCTGCGGGGGCTCAGGAAATCGTTGCTGTGCTTCCTCCTTTCTCTTCTTGGACTGAGAGGCATTGTACCCTCCAATTCCTCTCTTTTCTTGGGTTCCAGCCTCTTCGTATGCCTACATTCTACCTCTCCTCTAGCCTGCTAACTGGATCTCCTAAAAAAACTGTTTTGGCCTCATCCTTCTGGGACTCCTGGCTCCTCTCCCTCAGGCGTTCATTCCCTGGACAGTGGTGTGAACTGTGTGTTCCAGACAGTGTGCTCTGGCTGAGGGCTCTGGCGGGGAGCGTCTGTCTAGTGGGTGTGGGGTGGGCAGTGTGCAGCTGGCAGAGCCAGGAGGGGTTGTGCTTGAGATATTGTTCAGTAGCTCCCGAGGGTACCTCGATGAATCAGGTCCCCTGCCAGGCATGTTCACATTTAATTTAATCCTCACGATTACTCCATGAGGTTAGGAACCTAGTCTCCATTTTACAGAAGAGGAAGCAGGCTCAGCATAGAAAAATAACTCCCCAAGGTCACATGGCCCACACGTGCCAGGGCCAGGAGTTGACCTTGGTCTCTTTGCTGGCTTTGCACCTGGATCCTTCTCTTTGGGAGGTGAGGGTGGGGACAGTGGAGATGAAGCAACTCACATGTTTTCTTCTGCATGCTCTCAACTGCTCTGGGAGGAAAGAAAACCAAACACAGAAGCAGCCAAATTGCAGATGAGGACACTGAGGCTCCCAGAGGGGCAGTGCCCCAGGCTTATCCATCCACAGGGCTGGCAGGGCCCTGGCAGGGATGGGGCTAGGCTGCCCAAGGGATGTTCCATCAAATACCTCCTCATCTGTGGTCTGCCTGGGGCTGGGCCTGCTCTGCTCTGCCCTAAAGCCACCAGCCAGAGTGAGCATAGAATGTGCCAGAAGCCAAGTTCAAGTGGATCACAGAGGGGTCTGGGATCCTTGGGGTGGGAAAGAGAGGAAGGAATCAAGTTCCATGAGATCCTTGGCCAGGGTGGGTCCTGATCACAGGGGCTGCAGCTGGGGTCTTGAGGGTCTCAGTCCATACTCCCCACTGGGTTTGTCCCTTCCGTGGTCTGAGCCTGGGGAGGCAGGAGTCACTGGGAGCTCCCAGGCATGCTTGCTTCTGGAGCCTCAATGTGAGGCTGTGTCTACCTTGTTTTGTGCCTCAGTTTCCCTGGCTGGCCAGCTGCGTTCTCTCCTCGTTCTTTGATTCCTTTACTCTTCTCCCCTCTCCAGGGTGCTGGCCCTTCACTACCACTCGCTGCTCTTTATGGATGCTCAGGAGCCTCCCACCTTCCTCCCTGTCTCCCTTTCCTTTCATGTTCCTCCTGCCCTGCTGCTTTGCTTGTTTTCTTCTCACCACTCACACTGGCTTGGCGCTTGCTCACATCTCCAGTCTTTGACGCCAGGTCTCAGCCCCAGTGCCTCTCCTATTTTGGATTGTCTTTCTGGGAGGGTCCATTCCCTTCCTCCTGTCCTCATCTCAGTCTTGGGTGCACTTGGGATCTGTCTGTGTGACCTGGGTCCCCCCAGCCATCAGTCCTTATCACAGTTCTCTGGCTATCTGCAGGGCATGGACTGAGGGCCCCGGGCTGAGTGGGGCACTGGAGAGTCCTGGGGTTCTATTTCCCAGACTCCTTCTCACACTGCAGTAACCATTGTCTGGGAGTGGGCCCTGGGGAGAAGCCCAGTGAGATGATCCAAGGGGAGAGAGGTGGGTGGGGTGGCAGCGAGCCAGATGGAGGGGAGCTGCTGGATAGATGGACCCGAAGTGGGCGGGGACCTGATAATCTATCGTATCTCCCCTGTGTTCTTGTCTCTCCCTCCTGGTGTCTCTAGCTCCCTGCCAGTCACTGTCACTGTCGCAGCCTCTCTGCATCATTTTGGATCCCAGGACTGGGAGCTTTAACTCAGCTCCCCTCCCTTCGTGCCTCCCAACCCAACCACCCTCTCTGTCCAGTTCAGGAGCAGACTGGCCAGTGGGCTGGTTTCCCAGGAAGGGGAGGGGGCTGCAGCGGGAGCAGCTCGGGGTGGGGGTGGATGGTAATTGTATTAGCTAGTGCTGATGCCACCGGGCTTCCCAGACTGGGCCCTCCCCTGCCCTCCCCCTTTCCCTGGCCCTCCTTCCTCCTTCTCCTGCACTTTCCATTCATCTCACTCTCTCTCCTAGTTCCATCAGAATCAATTAGACAGTCCCTGCTTTAATCTCATTGTGGGAGCCTGGGCTCAGACCCAGCGCCCAGCTCCTAGGTCTGCAGTCTCCATGCTGGGCCCTGCAAGGAACACACCAGGGCAGAGGGCTAATCAAGACGACCCCAGGCCCCTGTCCCACTCCCCATCCCCAGATGCTCTGGCCTGTGGGATCCCCATGGATCGACACCCACCATCACTCCAGGCCTATCCCACCCTGCCCCCACCCCCCGTTTATCATGTCAGCTGCTGGAAAGGGGCCCAGAGGACCTGGGATTCTCAGCCCTGAGAATAAAGGGGGGTGGGGGTAGGATGGGGACGGGGGCTTGAATAATGAGCTGCGAGGGTCTGAAGGCATTCATTGTGCAGAAGAGAGTGATCAAGCTGTTCTCCTTCCTCAGGCAAGACAGACTAAGAGGAAATGGTCTGGAATTTGAAAGGGGGGATGGAGGTTAGGTATCAACAGGAACTTCCTGCCTGTCAGAGATCAGAGACCTGGGCTAGTAGTGGTGAAGGGAACAAAGAGAACTTAGGGACTCACCTCCTTGGGATATCTATGAAAGGAGAAACATTTCTTCCCCTCTCTTTCCCCCTCCCCCTCCCTCCTCTCCCTTTCTCTGCTTTTCTGGCTATAAGGCTGTGCTATGGAAAAGCCGTGACTCAGGAATGAGGGCCTCCTTCCAGTTCTGGCACCGCCACTTTCTAGCTGTGTGACCCCTGGCAAGTCACTTTACCTCTCTGGGCCTCAGTGTCCTCATGTAAATCAGGGGCAGGGGCAGGGGCAGGGGTTCAAGTTTAACCGGAATCACTACTATATTGGGGAGCTGTTTCAGAACAGGGAGATGGGAGCTCTCACCAGGGGGTGTGTGGAGTGGAGGTGCCTAAAGACCTCATGGTCCTGACTACAGTGACAGCAAAACCCTGAAAATGGCAATTCCTACCGGCCCATAATCCAGCTGTGGGAGGGAGCCAGTGGATTTGGAAACAGAAATGGCCTGGCCTTGCCTGCCTGCCTGCCTGCCTGCCTGCCTGCCTGCCTTCCTTCCTTCCTTCCTTCCTTCCTTCCTTCCTTCCTTCCTTCCTTCCTTCCCTCCTGCAATCCTTTAACTTACTGAATAACTCATGATTATGGGCCACCTGCAGGTACCATGCTAGGTACTAGGGATGTAGGCATGAACACTGACAAGGGCCTCTGGGACTGGCATTCTGGTAGGAAAAGGGGTGAGACAGGGAAGAAGCCAGCAAATGTATCAAGAAGAAACAGTTCTAAGTGCTAGGAAGAAATGAACGTATTGATGTCACATAGATTTGAGGCTCAGAGCAATCGAAGGACTTTAATGGGGTGATCAGAGGAGGCCCAGGAGTCATTGACACGGAGTCCATATTAGATAGACTCCTGCAGAGTCCAGCTCCGCAAGAACCCATATTCTGTTGTATGGAGAGAGGCTGGGTGTGAGTTCCGTGCCTTGTATATGGTTGGGCAGTTCACCCATGCGTGCAGCTGGTGAAATCCATCCCCGGTGTGGGTGCTGAGGGGCCTGGGAACCTGCTTGGAAGTTGGTACCCGAGGGACAGCCCCTTGGGAATCATGGGAGGACTCTCTGTGACTGGGAGAGTGGTGAAACTCTATCTCTCCAGGGGGTGGGGGAGAGGTGGGCCTGCAGTGATGTTCCCATCTAATGGTGGAGAAAGGCTGGGGGGTCCCGGGGGAGTGGTCTCTGTGCATCTCTCTGTGGGTGTGAAAGCAAGAGCTGGAGTCTCCGATCAGATGCCCAAGTGATTCTCCCTAACAGGAGCTGCCTTTGTGCCCCTGCAGACAAAACCAGCCAGGGAAACTGTGGGCCTGAGGGCCTGTGACAGAGGGGGCTCTGTGCCTGCCCTGAGCCAGGTGGGCCCTCCTCCCATGACCTGCTCTCTTGTTTCCCCAACACCTGTGCTGGCTGCCTCTGGGAAGTTTCCCATTCTTTTCTTGCTTCTCTGGGGGAATAAGGGGCCCTCCTAACCCAGATCCAGGGCAAACTTGGGGAGAAGGGCCCAGAGCAGACACTGTCTGCAAACATGGACTCCATCCCACCTGGCCATAGACTCTGGAGCCTCCTCCCTGGCCTACACTCAGAATCCAGATCTCTGGTTGCATGGATATGGTGGGGTGTGGAGAAGTCATTCCTCCTCCTCCAACTCCTGGCCAGACCCCCAGTATAGCCCCCCTTGCCAGTCTGGACTCTGTGGCTGAGGAGAGGTACGGGAGGGAGGACAAGCAGGGGTGCTAAGGCTTGGAGGCAGGTCCAGGGTTTGTGGGAGCCTGGAGAGGGCCATGTCACATGAGCAGGGGGACAAGCAGTCCCCAGAGGATAGGTTAACCTGGGAGGATGGTGACCAGCTCTTCAAAAGTAGCACTGGGGAGGGAGATGCGAGGAGCTGGGGGCCACTGTTGGACCTCCACATGGGGGCTGCAGAGAGATCTCTTCATGTGATCTGGCGTGAGGCCCCCAGGGAAGCCCAGAACCTGCCCAGGCTTCCCTGATCCCTCCATAGGGGGGATGTTTTGGCCTCTAATACATGGTTCCCTGTGTCTGAGCATCTGTGTCTGGTCCACTGTGGGGAGCTTTGCATCTCTGCTCAGGGACCTGGAGGGAAGACGGACTGAGCACCTACCAGGTGCTGAATGCAATTTCTTTCTTTTCTTTTCTTTCTTTTTTTTTTTTTTGAGATGGAGTCTCTCTCTGTCACCCAGGCTGGAGTGCAGTGGCGCAATCTCGGCTCACTGCAACCTCCGCCTCCTGGGTTCAAGCGATTCTCCTGCCTCAGTCTCCCAGGTAGCTGGGATTACAGGTGCCTGCCACCACGCATGGCTAATTTTTTTTTTTTTGTATTTTTACTAGTGATGGGGTTTCACCACGTTGGCCAGGCTGGTTTCGAACTCCTGACCTCAAGTGATCTGCCTGCCTCAGCCTCCCAAAGTGCCAGGATTACAGGTGTGAGCCACCGTGCATGGCCTGATGCAGTTTCTGATGCGTTGAGTGTTTTGAGGGAGAAAAGGGATCAAGACTGAGAGAAGATCATTTGGGATTAGAACCCCCCCACCCAACTCTCCCACTCCCATATGTGAATTTTGGTGAAAGAAGAAGCAAAGGGGGTCCTGGCTAGAATCTTTCAGGAGGTTCTGGAGTGGCTTCAGGAGGGTCTGGGGACCCTGCAGCTGTTATCCTTGGGATTCTGACCTCCCTTGGTGACGAAAACAGAACAGAGTACTTGTGGCAGTATGGCATTGACCTTCAGGTATTGAGGCACCTGGCATGAAGCTATATGGGGTATGGGGGGTGGGGGGCCAGAAGTTGGAAGTGGGAAGCTGGGATACCCTCCAGGCAGTGGCAGGCCTGGCTTCAGGTCCCTGTGAGCCTTGGACTCTCTCCTCTCTCTTTGGAGTGTCCTTGGCTTTAGGCACCTCATGCTGGGCAGTGGCTGGAAATGGACTTTGCCCTGCTGAGCTCAGTTCATCATTGGCTTCAGGCAGGGAAGCCTTGGATGCCATCATTACTTCCTTCCCTTTCTACTGGCTCACTCTTCTTTCCTTCTGTTTGTTGAGTGTCTCTCATGCCCAAGTGCTGAGAAGGTTTTGATAATTTTCTTAAAAGTCATCTTGTCCTCCTCTCTTAATCTAGGCAGGGCCACACTTTAGCCAATATTGTCTGAATAACTTCCTCCTATTTTAGAAATTCCGCAAGTGATTCCTTTGGATGAAACTTCATTCTACTTGCGATGCATTAAACCCCATTTCCTTCTGTCTCATGTCTTATCTATTTCCCTTTATCTGTTTCCTCTGACAAGGAGTAGGGAAGCTATAGAGATTGAAGGCCCCTGGACGAGGAGGAAGGCCCCCTCGGCAGACTTGGAACAGGACTCAGCAGTGCTGGGGCTTCCCTGGAGATTGTGGGCATGAACAAAGGCCCGGCCTGTTGGAGATGGGCTCACTTTAGCGTGGGGATCACACTACCTCTCCTCCTACCTCCCTGATGCCCCCTCCAGCTTTTATCCAGAGCGTGTGTGGTGGTTGTTGAGTGATCCCCCTTGCTGGGGGGCCTGTTAGAGGATGAGGGCCCCTAATGTCTCTCTTTCCCCCGTCTCTATCCACTCGCCAGTAGGAACCTCTTCTTCCTTCTCCCTCCCTGGGGTCCTGCTAGTCTCCTCCAAATGCTGGACCCCCCTGCCTTGTCTCGAGGTGGGGAGCTGCAATGGGGATGGGCAGGGCCTGAGGAATCTGTCGTGGGGGGCAGGCGGAGGAGAGCTTGGGGGCAGGGGTGAGCTAGCTGAGAAACTTTCAGGGCCTCCGCCCACACAGTGGGAAAGGGACCCTGGCTGGTGCAGGAGAGGAAGGGGACAGGGAGGCATCATCATCTGGAAAAATGGCCCTGAGATGGTGCTAGGGCAGCCCAGCCCCAGGGGGATGGGGGAGGGGTCTGGCTGGGCTCCAATGGCGCTTGCTGCGGAAGAGGCCCCCTGGCAGCTCCTCCGCCCCTCTTCTCTCCCGGCTGGCTGCCTGCCCTCCCACTTTCTCTGCAGCCACAGAACTCCGGGCAATGCTCATGGGTGCCCCTCCAGCTCTCCGCACTCTCTGCCTGCCTCTCTCTGCCTTTGTCTCCCTGTCTCTGTGTCTCTCCCCATCTCTCTCCAGAGTCCAGGACCTCCGCCTCCCCTCTTTTTCCTTCCCTCTCCCTAGTTCTAGGGTCCTAATAGGATGACCTCACACAATATTCCTGAGAGGGCCCCATCCTCTGTTCAGCTGAGCACAGCAGAGGTAGGCAAGGGCACGCAGAAGGGAGAAGATGGGAAGTGAAGGTCCTGAACCCAGAGCAGGCGTGTGCAGCTCCAGCCCTAGAGTGCTGGTCCAGCTCTCCTCTCTCCCAGGCAGGGTCCCTTCCAACCTGTGGGGGCTCTTTGGATGTGCTGAACGTCTGAGCGCCCTCACACTGAGTGGGCTAGAGAGAGATCCTGGCTGAGGAGTCGGAGTGTGTGGCCAGGGTCAGAGGTTGGAGGTGGGACTGGACAGCTGGTCCAGACTGTGCACAGAGTCCCCACGTGCACGCCTGGCACAGGGATGTGTCTACTTGGGTCATGGAAGCCGGAGGCCTCCGTTTAAGTTAATTACATTATGCCCTGGGGAGCAATATGGGAATTGGAGTGGGCTCTGGAGGGAATCCGCATTCACTCACACACGCAGGCTCACACCCTCACTGCAGCCAGGAGCACAATGCTGCCGCCGCCGCCCGGGCTCCCGCGGCTGCTGCTCCTTCCTCGCAGGTGGACGCCCGGCGCCGGGCGCCGCCTCTGCCGGGTCCCCTCCCGCCTCCCCCGCGCGGCTCCCCGAACCTCAGAAGTTGCCGGGGTGCCGGCACCCGCCCCGCAGCGCGCCCGGGAAGCAGGAGGCGGAGGCTGTCACGCAGCCAGGGGAGGAGAAAGCCGCGGAGGAAGAGTCCCCGAGGGTGTAAGCCCCCTGCCGCCCGCGCCCTGTGGGGGTTCCCCGGAGATGGAGCCCAGTCCGGGCCGCGCCGCGGGCCTCCCGCGCCGCTCCTCCCGCTAGAGGGGGCAGGACACGGGCTGCTCCTCCGGGGCTGAGCCTCCGGGAGACCCGGGACAGGGTAGGGCAGGGCGCCCGCCTTCCTACCCCGCCCCAACCCCGGAACTCTGCGCCAGGAGCGGCGGGTCCACCTCTTCCGACCCTCGCGCCCCAGGCGCCCACTCTCGGGGTCAGCATGACTCGGCTGAGTTGGTGCTTCTCCTGCGTGATCCGATGGGGCAAGTACCTCTTCTCGTGCCTCCTGCCCCTGCGCTTCTGCCTCCGCAGCCAGGTAAATGCTCTCGGCCACACCTGGCCCCTTCCGACCCCCCCCGCCCCCTCCCTCCCAGACGCTTCCCTCCCGCAGTCTCCTGGGCATTCGATCTGACTTACTACCCTCCACTCTCAGGGACCCTCCGTCTCGGCCATCGTCAGCCTGGTTCTCAGCAGAGTTTGGGACTCCGGGGGAGTCGCCTCCCGGGTTGCTGGGATCCGGGAAGGGGAGTTGCTGCCCCTCCCCCAGCGCACACCCCTGGGTGTCTTGGGCTTGGATCAGAAGTCTGAAGGATAGCCCCGGAGTCTGTGGGAGGGCGGCGGATTTGGGGATACGGAGTAAAGTTCCTGGGGTTTTAAGCATCCCTCTCAAATTTCCGTGGGAAGGGAAGGTGGGTTCCTGGAAATGCCCCCTGCCCCCCGATCCCTAGAAGCCACCGAATTAAGGCAGCGAGGTAAGGAAGTGAAATGAACACGGGAATGGGGTGGCTGGGGGACGGCAGGAGGGATTTCCCACTTATTCAGGAGGATGGAGGGACCAGGGAACTGGACAGGGAGAGGATGGGGGCTGGGGCGCCAGGGAGGGAGCAGCAGCTGGGCTGGGGGCGGGAGCAGGGGTCTGGGGAACCTGCAGTGCTGTGGGTGGGCGTGTCCTGGTTGAGCATCGGTCTCCCTGGGATTCTCAGAGAGGATGCTTGATGTTGCCTTCAGCATGTGTATAACGTGTGTATGTGTGTGGGTGGGGGGAGTATAGACGTGAGGGTGGAGGTGGAGGTGGGGGCATAGCTACAAAGTAGGGAATTGGAAAAACTGTGTGTAACTTTAAATTCTCCCTGGAGGGCAAGGAGAACCCCAAGATCATGACCTAGAGCCCCCAGGACCCCAGGAGCCTCTAATGAGGGGAAGGATCCCAGGGACTGGAAGTCCTGGCTTTCCGACCCACTCTCTTGGGGCAGGGACCGTCCCCTGTCACAGGGGAGGGGGAAGTCCACCATTCTGGTTAAGAGTCCCAGCTATGGAGCCAGCCACTTGGGTTTGAATTCTGGCTTTACCAGCTGTAGACCTTAGGCTAGTTACAGGATCTGCCTGTATCTTGGTTTTCTCATCTGTAAAATGGGGATAATGAAAATATCTACATCGTTTGGAGTGTTGTAAGGATTAAATGAGGTAATGCATTTAAAGTGTTTAACTGTGCCTACTCAATAACAGGTGTTTGATTAAAAAAAATCAGGGATATTATCATTGTTATTGTCTGCTTCCAGCAGGGATCTTGCAGACCATTAGGCAGGCCAGAGTTGGAGCATGTAGGGATGGAGAGATTTCTCCCAGTATCCATGCTTGCCATCCAAATGGATGGGAAGGATTCTTCTGCTCCATTAGGAGCTTGGACTTTTAGCTCCTTCTCCCAGGTGCTACCTCTGAGCCTCAGTTTCCCTCTCTGCTGTTCCGCAGTGGGGAAAGGTGCCAGCAGGCTTCTGTTCCAGTTACCCAAGGTATGCTTTGAAATCTTCCAGCAAAATGCATTGTCCTCAGGGATTGGCTGAGAGGCAGGCCCCTGCAGCTGCAGATCACAGGGCTGGAGCCCTGTCCACATTCCACTGGGTTCTGAGTTCAGATGCCGTGGAGTCTGGATTTCTAGATTTGAGAAAAGGAGCCTGAAGTGGGAAATGGCCGGCCAGGACCAGGTCAGTTGGACCCCAGACTGCTTAGCAACACCCCCTCCCCATTTGCGGAGGTAGAGGATGATGGAACCACTTCACTCCACTCTCCTTTTCCTTCTGGGCCAGGATTTGAGCTGGCGGCTGGGGGTGGGGGATGGATGAGCAGCTGCAGCTGCCTCCCTCCAGCCTTTGAGGGGCCTGAGTCAGGCAGGAAATTAGAGCTGGGGAAGAGATCAAGATTGTGGAGTAGAGCTCTGGGAAGGATCTTATTAAGCATTGTTGGGATTGGGCCCAGACACGTCCCCGCCCAGGGTGATGGGGAAGGGGCGGTAGGGGAAGGGGTGTGAGTGAGGCTCCTTCTTGTGTCAGCTGGGGATACTGAGGCTCACACAGGGCCTGGCTGGAGCTCTGTCTTCTCTCTCAGAGAGCACCCACATTTCTGCAGTGCAAGAGAGTGACCTCAATCTGGTACGAGAGGAGTGCTGGATGTGGAGGCTGAGGGCAGAGCCTCCCCCAGACCATGTCGTGCCTTGGTGGGCATTAGAATGTAGTGCCCCATGCTCTGGGCTGATCATGCCAGGGCTTGGTGGGTAGGGCATGGATGGGACTTGAGCTCCCACTCATGCACCCTCCGCTAGAGGTCTGGGCACCCGGGACTCAGAGGCTGAGGTGTATGAGGGTGAGGGATAGGGTGAGGCAACATGGCTTACCTAAGGGAGGCCCTAGGGGCATCAGGGGACAGACCCTGACTGCACCCAGATCTCTCCTCGTTGACTCTTCTGGAGCCACTAAGGAGCCAGTTGGTCTCATCCTGACTCATGTAGTAGCACTATCCTTGGCTCCCCACTCTCTCCTGCCAAGCAAGACCTGGCTGAACCCCTCCCTGGAGCCTCAGGGTCAGCCCTTAGGTGAGTGGAGAGAACAGTTAACATGTCACCACAACATGGAAGCATAGCCCCTAGTCCTGGGGTGACCGTATTGCTGTAAGAACATTCTCCATCCATGGGAGATGTGGAATCAGATGACCTGAGCTCCATTTTCACACATCATACTAGCTGTGTGACCCTGAGCTGGTTGCTGAACCTCTATGTGCCTCAGTTTCTGCATTTACAAAATGAGGGTTAGTAGGAGCCTTCAAGACAATGCAGCAAGCCAAGTGCCTAGTTAATTGGTATTAATCTTTCCTGGGGAAGGGGGAGAGTACCAGAATCTGAGGGGCTGAGAGGGTGGAGGTCCAGGAGCTGAGTGCTTTGGTGTGGATTCCTGGGTCTCGTGCTGTTGGGATCTTTACCTGGACACTGGTGAAGAACCCCATTGCCAGGTCTGCCCTTACCTGTTGGATGTGGGCCCCTCAGGATGGTCTGGGAGGAAGCCTGCAGTGTGAGTGGCCCCATTGTGAGAGGTGGCAGGCTGCAGGGTTTAGGGAAAAAATCCGGGGTCTGGGAACTGAGAGACTGGATCTCTGCTTTTTATGGGCTCTGTGACCTCTGATGAGTCACGCCACCTTTCTTGACGCAGTGTGGCTGTCTGTTAAGCAAGGGGGCTGGATTAGGCTAGAGGTGCCCTGAGACTAACCCTTCTGGCAAACACATTCGCTTGGACCTTCAGAGTGGTTTTTTTTAAGCCAACACTTTCAAATTTGTATTTTTTCAATTTTGTAAAAATATTTTATATAAAATTTGGAGTTGAGGGTTCTATGGCAGATCAAAACATGTGGAGATGTGGGCTTGTGTTGCTGCATGCTGTAGTGGGGAACCAAGGAGTGGGCATCCCCCTCAGCTGGGGCCTGTCCTCACCAGGCCCTTGTGACCCCTTGCCCGCTCCCCTCATTGAACTTCTAGGTGACCCCCAAAGGCTGTTACTGTGATCCCCGGGCAGCTGAGCTTGAAGACCTTTCCAGCTTTAAAATGCTCTGTTACCTTCAGATGCTGTGACCAGTGATGACAAAGGAAAGGCTTAACGCCCTGGTAGGAGAGGGGTGGACATCAGTAAGAATATTTTGGTGGACAAGAGTCAAAGGAAAGGAAGAGTGAATTGGATGGGGCTGGGGCCTTGGCCTGGGAAACTCGTGTCATCACAGAAGGTGGAGCTGGAAGGGACCTTGGAGGCCATCAGCCCTGTTATTCTACAGGTAAAGGAAACTGAGGCCCAGGGAGGGGCCTGCCAGGCTCAGGCTCTAAGGCCATTAGCTCATTCCTGACCACATTCACCCTTCCTTCTGCCTTGGCTCCACCCTCCTCCAGCCCCAGGGCCAGCACCACAGCCCACAGACCTGACTCTGTTTCTTCAGCTGGCTGCTGAGCAGGGGGCTGGAGGGAGGGGCGGAGGGAGGTCTCTGCATGCAGCAGGAAGGCAGAAATGGCGGGGATGGCACAGGGTTGGGGCTGGGTTCTGAGGCTTCTGGGATGCCAGTGTAGAGCTCCAGCCAGTCCTCCAGTGTGTACTCCATGTCTGCTGTGTGTGAGACAGGGGTCTGGGCACAGGGTGGGGATCCCAAGATGAATGAAACCATCCAGGCCTGCGGAGAGTCTGCAGCTGGCTAGAGCTTGGCAATGGGGCATTGGCAGCAGGCAGAGGTGGCTGCAGATAGGGTGGCACTGAAAGTATGGGCAAAAGTGTACAGGCAGGGCTGCCTGAGGCCCTTTTGAAGGGAAAAGAAGGAAGGTGTGGGAAGGAGGCAGTGAATGCTTACAGTAGGAAAATATGTTAGGATCCATTGACTAATTGATTGAGTGATTGAGTCATTCTTCAACCATGTCTGGTGCCTGCTGTATGCCAGGCTCTGGGGATACAAAACACAGGACACGTCCTTGCCCGTGTGTGGGTTGGGGTGGAGACACCAGGCTGTGAAGGAGGAATAAAGGCTGACAAGCCTGGAACAGGGTCATTACACAGTTAGAGACACCTCAGTCGGCAGAGTTTAACATTCAACAGGGAAAATGGTGGTTAATTAGCAGGAAGGACATCCTGATGATGAGTGATTAATATACAGGAGAGACCCCATAGGCTTGGAGAAGAGGGATGGGGGTATTCTGGAGGGAGGGTTTCTCCAAGGGAACCCCCAGCACTAGGGTCCCCTACTTCCATTCACAGTCCTAGCTGAGGAGTCTGGGGAAGGAGCAGGGCCTCCTCGGGCTGTGTAGGAGGCCAGACAAGTTGGTGTCACTGTGACTTGGTTTTTGGTTTGATTTTCCAGCATTTCTGGGAAGCCCCAAGGTGATTTCTCAGAACTCCAGAGAAAGCTGCCTGGAGGCGTCTTCAGTGACGCCAGCAGCGAAGGGCTGTGGGAGCAGGCAGGGGGGAGCTGGGTGTGAGTGGGCACTGGGATGTCAGGGCTTAGCTGGCTGAAGGCTTGAACTTGTCAGGGGACAAGGGCAGCCTGGCAGAGCTGGTGATAGTGGCTGAGGAGGGGCTCAGGGGCTCTCAGAGAGGCTTCCTGAAGACCACTCCCCTTTGCTTGCCTGGTGCTCCAGCCAGGGGAGATGGGAGGGTTTGCAGAGGTTTCTGTCTATGGACATCCCCAGCTGTGACTGCAGGGCCAACTGCATGTGGAACACTGGTTCATTTCAGCGTTGGCTAAAATGTCAGTGAAGCCCCAGTAGGCTTAGAGTAGGGGGTCCAGAGGGGCATTGTGATCCTGGCAGGGAAGGACGCTAGAGGCAGGATCTTTCCCAGCCCCAGAGCTCTGGAGGACTTGGAGAAGTATGGAGAGAGGACCCTGACTCCTCTACCGGAACAAAGACTCTTCACTCAGGTACCTGCTTTAGGAAGGGCTGGAAATCGACACTTCACTTCAGTGTCCTCCCCTGACTTCTCAGAACCACCAAACAATAGATGGTTAGTCCCTTGTGCTGTGGACAACCTGTGTATCTGAATACTGCAGTCTTTTTTTCAGATGAAGAGTCAGTGTTTCCCCTTCATTCTGGGGTTTCCCAGGTAGATGTCTTGGGTGGTCCCTGGGCTGGGAGTTGGCACAAGTGGCTGGGCAGGTCCCTGTGAAAGAGGAGGCCGGTAGTTGCACGGTATGTGGTGCTGACGGAGAGCGGCATGGCATGGCCTTGGGTGAGTGGGGGCGGGAGGCAGGGGATCTGTAACCCTTCGTGCATGTGGCCCCGGGGCATGTATAGCACAGTGTGCATAGGAGGCCAGGCAAGAGAACTTTTCTTGCTAAGTGACTCAGTCTAGGAACGAGGTCTCCAAGTGCCTACTCTGGGAGGGCTCTTATGTGTTGACGTGAGTTGGACTGTGTCCTTGTGTGTGTGTGTGTCCACAGGAGGGTGTGGGGCTGAGCCCTCCCTCCTTCTCCTGGACAGCTCCAAAGAACAGAGTGGGTGATTCACTGGCCCCCACCCACCCTCAGTTGGTCCAGCCAAGGCCAGAGCTCAAGGAGGAAGGGTTTTTTTTTGGAGGGGAACGTGGTGGTTCCAGACAATGAGGGCCTGGGGCAGACTTTGCTGGATTCCCCCTTAGTGCTCCGTGGGAATACTTTTGGGTTCTGACCCAGCCTCCTTTCCACCCTCTAGACCCCCAACAATTGTCCCTGGGCAGAGGTGGGGGTGAGGGGAGGGGAGGGCTGGCGGGCAGGGGACACTGTGGGGAAGAAATAGGCCTGTGGAATGGTGGGAGGGGAGAACTGGACCCAGGGAGGGGGAGAGGGGAGGAGGGGGAGGAAGTGGGGAAATGCAAACCAAATGTTGGCCCCGGGTACAGTCAAGAAAAACACACTCTCGCGGGAGCCTGGAGCGGGGCTCCCTTTCAGAAAGGCAGGAAAGGCTGGGACAGATGTTTGCAGGAAAGAAAGAAAGAAGAGGGAAAAAAAAAGAAATAGGAAAAAAATTGGAATGAAACCCACAGCCTGGGGGCAGGGCCATTCTTCCCCAGTCTCGGGCCCGATTTCTTCTGTGTTAAGGCCTGTCCTGGGCTCTGAGCTTGGCGCGTGGGCACCAGAGTCTGTCCCAGTCTGTGTGTGCAAATGCATGTGTGTTCCGAGGAGGCCGGGAAGGCAGGAACGGGTACTCAGAGAAGGGGAGGGGCCAAGGCACCCTGAGTGTGCCGACTGTGCGGGCCTGGGGCTGTCTGTTCATCCATCAGTGGTCTGGAGGGTTCCAGGAGTGAAGACCCCCAGGCTGATTTGCCAGGGGCGGGGGTCTGCAGTGAGGAGGGAGGACTCCAGGCCCACCAGCACCAGATCAGAAGACTGAGGAGCCTTGGTGGCACACAGGGGTTGTGTGTCCGGGGGTGGGGGGCGCGGCCTGGGGGGGCCCTGCCTCTGGTAGCTTTCCCTTTTCCCTGTCCCCTTTACACCCCCTGCAAAGCAGGGTTCCTGACCCTCAAGGCCACCGGTGGAGCCTGGGAGGAGGGAGGAGAGAGGAGGCTGGGACGAGGGGTGGAGTGGGGGGAGGAGGAGGAGGAGGGAGGGTGAGCTGGAGGCAGCAGGGCGAGAGGCCCGGCAGATGCTGGCGGAGCCGGAGCAACCGCGGACTCAGAGAGCCCTTCTGCCAGCGCCGCGGGGACTCTAGCTTCAGGGGCTCTTCACAGGCCCTGGGCGTGCCTCAGGGACGGGACCCGGCAAAGATGACGTGGATCTGTCTGTCCTGCATGCTCTGGGTAGGTCTGGCTGCTTTAGCTGCGACGTTACTCTTCCTCAAACCCCCCGCCCCCCACCGGCCCCTGCCACCTTATCCTTTTGCTGAGAGCCCGGGGTCGGGGGGTGTCAGTCTTGAAGGAGGGGCCTTTCTGTCTCTGACCTACAGAAGGACAGACTGACTTGAGCAACCCTCAGCCGGAAGACTTTCCCCACCAACAGGGCCCAGGCCCAGGGTCCCGGGTCAGTACATCCCCTGCCCCACCCCCGCGCCCCCCAATGGAGTCCCAGAGCTGTAAGTGGAAGGAGGCCACAGAGAAGTTTGCTTCTCTTTAGAGCCTTTCCTCCCGACTTGCATCCTACAATGGGGTGAAAATTCTTCACCGCCCCCCGCCCCGAGTTGCTGAGCCCAAGAGCTTGAGGAAGAGGCAGTGGTGGGGCTGGGGAGCAAAGCCCAAAATATTAAGTCTGGAAGAGCTGGGCTGGGGGAGAATTCTCAGAGTCCATCCCTTTTATTCCTTCTACACCCAGTTTCAGCTTCCACCCACTGCCATCCCTTCCTCCACAGCCCTCCCCTGCTACCAAGACCTCTCCATCCTGGAGGAGGGAGCCATGGCCCGCTCTTCCCCCTTTCTCTCTTGGCTCCAGGTTCAGGGAGGTGGGTTTCAGGATGCGGATGCCAGGCGGGCCAGCAGAGAGGCCTGGGGGCCACGTGGTGAAGGTTAAAAGTCTTAAGGCCAGACCTGGGCTGAGGCTCCTGGGAAAAGGGGGATGGGAGAGGGCTGCCTGCTGCAGAAGGGCTGGGGGTCAGAGGAGGAGAGGACCCCTTCCTCAGAGGGGCTCCTGTGGGGCTGTCTTGGCCAGGCAAAGGCATGCATGGGGTCAGGAGGGCGAGGAAGTGGTCCCTGGCTGAGGTTACTGTCGGGCTCTGAGAGAGTGATGGCTGGTTTGGGGGAGGGGGCTTCAGGGCTGTGATCCAGATGTGGTCTTTCCTGTCCCTTTCCTTGTTCTGGCCAGTCCTCGGGAGGGCCCTCTTGGCCCAGGCAAGCCCATGCTGGGGGCAGTTGTGGGAACACAAACTCGGGCAGCCAGGTGTCCTCTGGGCAAAGAAAGAAAGGGTGGGGGAGGGGGCCTGGAATGAGGCGGTTTGGGTGGCATGTTGGGCCGGGGTGCTGGGATGGATTGGATTAATAGATTGAGAGTGACGGGGGAGGCCTGCACACAGGATGCATTTGTGGTTTACTGGGCTGGTGTTGACATCTGGGAAATGGGAGCCTTGGCCAGGTTCGTCTCTGTGCTGAGGACAGAGGTAGGCAGGAGGGAGCTCTGCAGCAAGAAGGATGGCAGGTAGATGTCCAGGGGTGACACAAGAAGGATGGCAGGTAGACGTCCAGGGGTGACACAAGAAGGATGGCAGGTAGACGTGCAGGGGTGACACAAGAAGGATGGCAGGTAGACCTCCAGGGGTGACACAAGAAGGATGGCAGGTAGACGTCCAGGGGTGACACAAGAAGGATGGCAGGTAGACCTCCAGGGGTGACGAGTTGCTGTGACTGGAGAGAGGGCTCTATAGATCCCTTCAGCTGACTGATACTGGGAAAAGTGCCTCATCCTGGTGAGCCTCTGCTTTCCCGTGGGTGAAATGAGGATTGCAGGGCAGGGTACAGAGAGGTAGGGATGAGATTTTGTATCCAATTCCCCAGGGCAGTGCCTGGCAGGTAGAGTGCCCTATGGGTGTTATACCCTCCCTGAGAGTAAGGGGAAGAGTCTGGCGACCAAGGCAGCTGTGAGTGCTGCCTCCTTGAGTGTCGTTATTTTTATTTATTCATTTTTTTTTTTAAATTGAGATGGAGTCTCACTCTGTCACCCAGGCTGGAGTGCAATGGCATGATCTTGGCTCACTATAACCTCTACCTCCTGGGTCCAAGCAATTCTCCTGCCTCAGCCTCCCGAGTACCTGGGACTACAAGTGTGTGCCAACATGTCCAGCTAATTTTTATATTTTTAGTAGAGATGGGGTTTCATCGTGTTGGCCAGGCTGGTCTCGAACTCCTGACCTCAAGTGATCCTCCCGTCTCAGCCTCCCAAAGTGCTGGGATTATAGGCGTGAGCCACTGCACCTGGCCTTGAATGTCTTTAAGACTAGAAAAGCCTGTGTCCCTCCCCTGTCTCCTTTTCCTCTCCTCTCCTAGTCCCCATCCTTTCTAGGCTGGCTGTGATGTCCATGGCCAGGATGGGCCAGAGACTGGGGCAGTAGGGACTGGACAGAGGAAGCAGTCCTGGCACCAGACAGGACTAGGCTCAAACCCTATTTCCATCATTTGGTATGGGCAGGCTTGGTAAAGCAGTTCCCTTCATGAGCCTCAATTTCTTGATCTGTAAAATGGGGAGAATAATATACTCCTTGTATGGCTAGGGTGGGGAAAGAGACAATAGAGATCAAAAGATCAGGTATGTAGGCATGCAGTAGGTGCTCAGCAAATGCTGGCCCCTTTCCCACTCCACAGTCTCCTGCCTGGTTCTTGGGATCCTCTGTATCCCAGACCTGATGCTGGGGGAGGATCTCCCTGGGAAGGGTGTCATAGGACAGGGCTCTACTCCTGGGCTGACTGCCCAGGGACTCTGACCAGCTACTCTGAGGCCAGGAACTGACTGAGATAGTTCTTGTGCCCTAGAGTGAGTGCTTGCATCTATTGGTTCACATGTTCCTGTATGGGGAAAGCTGCAATTGTGTCATCTAAGAAGTAATATATCTGTAGTGCATAGTTTTAACAAGCCCTAGGAATAAAAATCACTTTATTAGCTGAGGAGCAGAGCTATTTATTATGCATAACTTGATTTTCTCATCAAGTGCTCCCATTTGCTATTACATATTCAAGTACGATTTATTTAGAAAATAATTGCATGCCTAGCAATTGAGGCTTTTTGATGTTGTGCTGGCGGAGTTAGAGGTGGAGGCCCTTCCTTCCAGAGGGACTCGCTGGTCCTCAGGAACTGGGAAGGGGCTCAGGGTGAGGCTGAAAGAGCCACCAGGCAGGGGCTGGGGGTCAAGTGCAGCTTTGGCTCTGCCCTGAGCCAGCTGAGTGGTCTCAAGCTGGTGACTCGACTTTTCTGGACCTCACTGAAATTTGGGGTCTATTCTCTAAGGCCACATCCAGCTGCAGATGATGATGTATTTTGTTTCCTGGAGTTGGTGTCCCGCCCAGTGCTAAGCACACATTTTTGACAGAAGGGTCCTCATGAGCTCTGGATTCCTTGTGCATAATTCTGGCCATGCAGACCTCAATCTGACTCTTTGGTCCTGAACTCGTTCTCTCTAGTTTGGTTGACCTGTAAGGGCCTCCTGACTGTGGGTTTGGGAGGTAGGCTGGGCTGCATGAGAATCGCCAGGGTCTGAAATAAGACTCTCCTTTTGCAAAGTTTTGCAAAGTAATGTGTGAGGCACAAAATTGGGAAGAGCACTGCCCTTTTATTCTGCAGTGTTGAAAGGAAGTGTAGCATGCTGGCCGAGAGTGCAATGCCTGGGCTGGATCCTGGGCCTGTCACTTGACAGCTGTGTGACCATAGGCAAGTAGTTTCACATCTCTGTGCTTTGGTTTCGCCACCTACTTATAGGGTTGTTCGGTTTTGAATGAGCTAATCCACACATACATTTAGAAAAGTGTCTCTCACATGTAAGAGCTCAAGAAATGTTAGTGCTTCTTGTAGGACGGCACATTTTCAAGGCTACCCAGCAAGTCAGAGTCAAGACTCCAACCCCATCTGCTGCATCCTCTGCCAGGCTTCTCCATTCTGGGAATGCTTTGGGGCAGGACATGTGGGGTCCGTGAGAATCAAGCCCTAAGAATGACGCATGAGCCCTAAGTCAGCGAAGAGGACTGTGGCGGGCAGCCCAGGGTCAGGGCATGGTGTTGGGGAGGTCGTGTGATGGAAGAAGCATCCCATCATCTGGCTTTCTAACCACACCCCGCAGGCAGCTTTCCATCCTTTTCACGGATTATTATGGAGGACCTGCTCTCTTCAAGCTGCTTGCACATACTGGCACATGGTTGCAAGCAGCATGGGTGTTACCAAGAGGGAACCTCTGGGGGATGTAAGGGGGACCTAACCTGGACTGTAGGGAGAAGGTGTCAGGAAAGACTCCTCGGGAGGTGAATTTTAAACTAGATCTAAAGATGAATCTGGCCAGGCACAGTGGTCACACCTGTGATCCCAGCACTTTGGGAGGCCAAGGAGGGAGGATTTCCTGAGCCTAGAAGTTCAAGACTGGCCCGAGCAACATAGTAAGACCATGTCTGTACGAAAAATAAATAAGTTAGCTGGGCATGGTGGTATGCGCTGGTAGTCCCAGCTACTTGGAGGCTGAGGTGGAAGGATCACTTGAGCGCTGGAGGTCAAGGCTATAGCGAGCTATGATTACACCACTGCACTCCAGCCCAGGCGACAGAGCAAGGCCCAGGGCCATGGAGGAAAGGCCCTGGGAAAGTTCCTCACTCCAGTGCAGGGCGTCATTGTGAGGATTAAACGAGGAAATCCAGTCCAATCCCTCACTAGAGTGCCTGGCCCCACTGATGGGGCCTCAGACTAGCCCCATCTCTGAGCAGTTCCACGACAGGACGTGATTTCATTTCAGTGCAGAAAATGGGCTTGATATTCAGAAATGTGGGCAACCTGCATTAGGAAGGAGGAGAGAGAGAGAGAGAGATGCTGATGGAGAGAACTCATCTCGCTCAGGAGAGAGAGAGAGAGAGAGACACTGATGGAGAGAACTCATCTATCTCACTCAGGAAACTGAGTCAGGAGCTAAAGGCTCTTGGGCAGTGGCCTGGGAAGTGCTGGGGAAATGTCACTGTCTGCCCTCCTTCCTTCCTTGGCGATTCCTGGTGCTTGGAGACCAAGAGCATCTCCTCAGCCAGAAGATGACAGTACCTGGTCACCTGGTGTCTTGGCTTGTAACAAGTGTAGCCCCACGTTCTCTCTGTTCTGAGGGCTGGTTCATGGGAATGGGGTATAATTTCACTACAGAAAACAGAGGCCAGGCAGTAGCTTCACCCATGTGATTCTTCAGACTTGTGCTAGACTCAGAAGACACAGAGCAGATGTGTGTCTGACACGTCTACCTGGCAGGTAATCTGACACACACAGAAAAGACAACACGAATCGCTCACCGCTGCTGAGCGCTCACCATGCGCCAGGCCCCATTCCACCGACTTTACGGCATAATCTCATTTCATCCTCACAACAGCCTATGGGAGGTGACTGTCATTGGTCCATTGAACAGATTAGTAGAGTGAGGCAGAGCAAGTTAAGCACTTTGCCCAGGTAACAAGTGCAGGGGCCGTTAGACTGCAGCAAGTACTGCTGTAGGCTCAAAGAAAGAGCGACTGGGAAAAGCAGGGGACACTAAGGTAATCATATTCCTCCCCAGAATTTTAGCCTGCACTGACGCATGAGGAAACGATCAAAATCCAAATCGAGGGGCATTCTGCAAAACATCTGTCCTGTAACCTTTAGAAACATCAGTGTCAGAAAGAAAAATGAGAGGTGGATAACGTGTCTAGTTTAAAGGATGAGAGACCCAGCCACTAAAGGCAGTTCAGGATCCTGATTGTGTCCTGAATCCAAAATGAAAACGAAAACAATGCCCCGGCTCTCATGGACATTCTTGGGGCAGTAGAATGACTGTATTAGACAGTGGGATTGTATTGATGCTGAATTTCTGAGTGTGATCATAGGAGAAGGGAACATGAGTGTTCATCTTTTCCGAAGCTTTTGCACTTTTCAAACTAAAATGAGGAGACAGCGGGTGGGGATATGGATTCTGACAGGGGTCCAGGGGTATCTGGGAAGACCCCTGCTGAGGGGATGAGGTTTGAATCAGGCCCTTGAATGTGCCTAGAAGCTGGACAAGCAAAGAGGGGAGGAAGGGCATTCTGGGCAGAGTCTTAGAGGTGCAGTGGGGTGGCGGGTGGCTGGAGAGCGTGGAGCAGCCTGGGTGGACACAGGGCAGGGAGCCGGGAAGTGGATCTTGGGGATTGGGACTGGCAGGGTGGGCTGGGTAGGGACCAATACTTCTCCTGCTGGCTCCAGGGAGGGCAGGGTTTATTCTGGACATCTGGGAAGACATGGCAGCATTTGGGGTGAGTGGAGGTGCCAGACCTTACAGAGCTGTAGTTGTGATCCTGGGAGGCTGTGTAGGGGCGATGGGTGGGAGTGGCCTGGTGTCGGGGCCCAGGAGGCTGCTGCAACAGCCCTGGGGAGAAGTGCCAAGGCCTCATATAGGGCAGAGGCAGTAGGATTAGAAAGCATAGGATGATGAGTGTTTAGGAGGCAAAATTCACAGGATTTGGCAACTGGTTAGTTGGGGGTGGGGGAGGTGCAGGGAGGAGTCAAGAGTGACTCAGAGCTTTCCACCCGGGGTGACCAACAACATGGTCAGGCCAAGAACATGGCTAGGGCATGGGGGTGGGGGATTTGTGTGTGTAAAGGTGAAGTGGGGTTGGAGGAAGCTGGGATTTGAGGTGCCCATGGGACTCCCAGAAGCCAGCATGCAGCCCCACTGGGGATCTGAGCCTTCCCCACATAAAGGACGCTGGATGCCCACCAGGCCTCCCAGCCTAAGGGTGAGGGGGCATGGGGCAGTGGATGGCCAGGAGGCTGAGTGAGTCCGACAGGAGCTGACCTCCCAGGTCTGTCCTAGGCCTGTGTGTGGAGATCCCCTTCTCTGGCTTGCAGACTCCGGCCCTCTCCCCACATCATCCAGGGCTTTTTGGCCGCAGGAAGCCTTGTGGGAGGCAGCGCTGAGGGAGTTTTGTAGGAGGAGCTCAGGAGCTGGGGACCCCGGGGTCTATCACCCCCTTTCATCACCACCCAACCCTCACTGCTGCTCTGCCCCCACGGGGCAGGGAGGAACCAACAAACAGACTTTCCCACCCCAGGGCCAAGGACTCTCGCCAAGGCTGTCCAAGCCAGATGTGCCACACCCCTCTGGCTGAGCGGCCCGGGCAGGAAAGCTGGGCTGCAGGGAGGGAGGGAAGGGAGAGGAAGCCCCGAGGGCCACGAAAGCCCTCTGATGCTGGGTGGGCTTGTCACAGGGTGGGGGCTAGAGCTCTGGGCTTGGAGGGAGGAGAAGGACTTACAGGCTGGAGCCCTTCCCCTTTCCTGGGCCCTGGCTCTTGAGAGAGGTGGGGGTTGAGGAGTGTGGGTGTGGAGAGACCAGGCAGCTCCCAGCTGTGGCTGTGTCTCCTTTTGCCCCTGAGTTTTCCCCAGGTAGGTTCCTTTGGAGCCAGCAAAGGAAGGGCCCGGGGTGTGCTCCGTGAGGCCGTCTGCCACTTGTCAGGAAAAATGACGATCATTGTCCTAACAAGCCACTACCCTTGAAAAGCACTTTGCACTTTTTGGGGCTTGTTTACATCCTCTGCCTGTACCTGCAGAACAACCCGGGGGGAGGGCTGGGTAGGTACCAGGCACCCCGCTTTTCTTCTTAGCCCATATTTTTGCATCTGATTGTTAAGTTTTTTTTTTTTTCCCACTGAGTCTCATTATGCCTTCTTGCAGTGCCTGCCCCCTGGTTTTGGTTTTGCCTTCTGAACTTCAGATGATGTCTGGTGCCTACTTACAATAACTGTTCCTTCATATATTTGAGGATAGGAGGCTCACCGACCCTAGACTTTCTCCTCTAGCATCCTGGGAACATCAAACCTATGGGATGGCTGTTTCAACAAGACCAGCTCAGTGTCCCTGTTTCACAGCGGAACTAAGTGGATGCCAGCAGAGCCTGGGGGCCACTTGCCTGGAGATGGCAGAGCTAGTCCCTCGCTCCCACCAGAGTTTCACAGCCTCCTCCTTGGAGGAGTGATGTCTCCTCATTCATTCCACTCTCTGAATCATCTGCAAGTCCCACCCCCATCACTTTCAGTCCCTTCATTCCAAAGGGAATGTTGTGTCATTTCCCCCTCTCTCTACACTCAGACTGTCTGGTCCAAACTCCTCATTTTCATGTGGGGACTGTGAGGCTCAGGAAAGGTCACTGATATTTTCAATGCCACATAGCCTAGAAGGCAGTTCTCCAGACTCCTCCCTCAGTGCTCGCTCAGCCAGAGCCAGAACTCAGTAGGGCTGAGGGGCAGGAATGTCCTGGCGCATCCCCTGTGGCTGCTTAGAGAGGCCTAAGCAAGGGCAGAGTTGGACCTGAAGCCCTGTCCCTGCCCTCCAGGCCCCAGGGGGGAAATATTTTGTAAACTCAGATTTCTTGGGGCTGGGCTGGCAGGGCAGGCAAAACTGGGGCCCCTGGGAGAAGCTGTTCTGGAAGGCTGCACATGCCACTCATGGGGTCACTGGGCTGCCAGGGCTCTCTTCTGGGAGACTCTGCTGCCCCAACTGTGCTTTGGGAAGAAGGCCTATATCCCTAGGGTTTGGGAAAAGGGCTGGATATGGGGCATGGGGAGGGAAGTTTGCTGGGTAAGTGGCAATGGGAAGCTTTGCCTGACTTTGTGGGGTGGGAGAGACAGGCTTGTGGGTTGCCAGAGTCGGACCAGGAGAGCTGGCTTTAGGGTTTCCTTTCTGCCTCCCCCAGACAGCACTTAAACTGAATCCCAGGTCCTCTCTCTACACCTCCCCTGCCCCCAGGCCTGGACTGCTGCAGTTGACACTGACCAGGGCCCCCACCCTGGAATGTTTGTGGCAGAAATCTAAGGGAAGTCCCCCAAGTCCAGGCCCGAGATGGAAACCAGGGGAAGTGAGATAGATGAACAGAGGAGACTTACCTGCCCCTTCTTGTGGGATGGGGGTCAGAGAGTGAGGCCCAGAGCTGGGCAGTACCCTGCCCCACCCTCACCCCAGCCAAAGCTCCTAGAACCTAGCTCTCTGGAATATCAGAACCCAGGAGGTGGCTGGCTGGATCTACCCCTCAGAGGCCTCCCTGACCACCAGGGGGCACTGCTGGGCTCCAGCTCCACACCCTCCGCAGTCCTCACTTCTAGCCTGGGCTTTGTCTCTGCTCCCCCATCCCTGACGTCTCTGTCTGCTTCTCTCTTTGAATTTCTAACCAACTTCAGAAAGGTTGAAAATACAGTGCAAAGAACATTTGTCCCCTCCAGAACTCTGAGAGTAAGTTGCTGACATGATGCCCCACCACCGTTAAATACTTTCCTGATTTTTCTACAAGGACTCTCTTACCTGACCAGCCCCGCTATCAAAATCAGGAAATTGGCATGGATACTTTAATACCATTCAGTCTAGACCCAGGGAAGTCCCGCCAGTGGTCCCAGTGATGTCCTTGTGGGCATCAACAGAACCTGGTTCAGAAGCCGCCGTTACTTTCGGTTGCCAAGTCTTTTTGCTGCCTTCAGTCTGGAAAGCTCCTCAGCCTTTCCTTGATTTTCATGACCTTGTCACTTTCGGAGATTCCAAGACGTTTAATGTGTAGGTTGTCCCTTAGTTTGGGTTGGCCTGATGTTTCCTCATGATTAGGTTCAGGTTGAGGCTTTCTGGCAGGGATACTGCAGAAGCGGCGTCTGTTCTCAGTGCACCCCTGCTCCCAGCTTGGCTTCATCATCCCATTACCATTGCAGTGATGTTAACTTTGATCACTTGATTAAAGTGGAGGAAGCCAGGAAAAGTTACTTTCTTCCTCTTTGTAATTTCTAAGTATGATGTGGGGAGGTGCTTGGAGATGACGTAAGTATCTTGTGCCTTATCAAATTTTGTTTATTCAGTTACAGTCATGAGTCACTTAACAATGGGGATACATTCTGAGAAATGTGTTGTTGGGGGATTTTGTCATTGTGCAAGCACCATAGAGAGTACTTATATATACCCAGACGGTACAGCCTACTGCACACCTATGCTACTGTATGCTATAGCCTGTAGCTCCCGGGCTAAAATCCCACACAGCATGTCACTGTACTGAACGCTGTAGGCTGGGAACTGTAACAGGTGGTAAGTATTTGTATATCTAAACATATCTAAATGTAGAAAAGGGACACTAAAAATACAGTATCATAAGTTTATGGGACCACTGTCATTATGTGGCGATGACTGCATTTCTGATCGTCAGCAAAGATGCGTTTAAGCCATTCCTATCATCATGTATTTTGATGCTCTGATATTCCTGGATTTGGCCTTTGGGAGCTCCTGTGTCCTTCTGTCTCTCTTTCATTCTCTGACCCCCTTGTTAGTTTCTGCATGTCTCTGTCTCATCTCTCTCATTCTCTCTGTCTGCCTTTATCTTGGTCTTTCTTTCTTCTCTGTCTGTCTGTTGCTCCTCTCTCTCTGTCCTGTCTGCTTCCCACATCCCTCTCTCTCCCCTGTCCTTTTCTCTTTCTCTCTGTCCCCCTCTCTTTCTATGCCTTTGCCTCTTTGCCTCTCTGGGTTTCTGCCTCTGACTCAGTCTCATTTTGTCTGTTTTTCTCTCTGTCTTTCTATGGCTTAGTCTCTGTCACTCAGGACTCACCTCTGCAGTGTCTTCAGATAGGAGTCCTAGACACGCTGGCTTGTGTGTGGGATACCATCACTCTCCCTCCTCTGGACTCACGGTCCTCCTCTCCAGCCTCTATTTCAGACCCAGGGGGCTCTGGAGCAGGTGCAAGGAGGGGAACAGGAATGAGTGGATTTTCCTCCCACCTGCTCTGCACACTGCAAGGCTGGGATCGTGTCTCTGTGTGTGCGCCCACGTGTGTGGAGGGGTGTCAGAGAGGTCTGTGCCTGGGAGAGGGGAGAGAGGGAGCTGCTGGTGTCTGTGTCTTGCCCCCTCCTGCTACAGCTGGGAAGGGAATCAGGTTAGACCCCAGGGTGAGTGCCTGGGGCAGGGGATGCTTTCTGTGGGGAGTCCTCTGAATAGGCCCCCCTGCCCCGCAGTGGGGCCCACAAGGTGGGCAGTGTCTGTGCAGGGCTTTGCATCTTAGAGCATGTTCCCATATGTGATTTCAAAGGACAGACTATCAGAGCTCCAGGGGTGTGGTGCCATCCAGAGAGAGAAACTGAGGCCTGTGGTAGTGGTGGAGTGGTGACTGACCCAGGGCTTTATGGTAAGTCAGGCTCAGAGGAAGGCTTGGGCCACCAGCCTGCCTCTCATGCATGAGGTGGTGTCATTTAAAAAAGGATAGTCACATCTCTGTGTTTTCATAATGCAAAGAATCGAAAATAAAAATAAAGATGGAAGAAGCCTTCCGGGCTGCGGCAGGGGATGGTGGAGAGGGTGGAATGGGGAAAGAATGAGGGGAAATGGCACTGTGGGGCCATGGGTTAGAGAAGCGAAGGCCCATCAGCAGTACAGTGGACAAATAAACCTGCTGCATCTACACAATGGGACGGCGCACGGCAGAGACAAAGGAGAAGCTGCGTTGGATGCAGCCACCCAAAGGGACCTCAGATTCATGGTGTGTGAAGGAAGCCAAATGCAAGACTATGCACTGGATAATTCCATCTTGAGGAAGTTTAAAAATCTGGCACCATGACTCTTTGGTGATGGAAGCCACAATAGTATTAACCTTGGGGCAAGGGGACACTGACTGGGAGGAGCCATGAGGGAGTCTTCGGGGATGTGGCTCTGTGGGGTGTATGTGTGGAACGTATTGAGTGATACATTTAAAATGAGTGCAGTCTGCTATGTGTGAGCCATGCCTTCATAATAAATGAAAAAAAGCCAAGGTAGGAAGCCATGCGGGGGCTGCAGGTCCCTGGAGCTGGACTCTCCAGCTGCTGTCTGGACTCAGGCCACGGGCCCCACCTGAGTCTGGGATGAACATCCTGTCACCCCACACCTTTCTCTGTCCCTGGGCCCTCCTCCCTCCTCTGGACGCTGAGGGGCTCTTGCCATCCTTTTCCCTGTCCCTGCCTACCTCTCCCCCAGGCTCTTCTACTCCTTCCCCAGGACCCCAGCCTTCTACCCAGGGCTGACTCTGTGCCTCTCCTCCCACAGCCAGAGGATCTGGAGGCCCCCAAGACACACCGCTTCAAGGTGAAGACCTTCAAGAAGGTGAAGCCCTGTGGGATCTGCCGCCAGGTCATCACCCAGGAAGGCTGCACCTGCAAAGGTGAGCAGCGATCTGGGCTGTAGGGGATGGGAGCACCCATCAGGGGAATGAGATGGCTGGGCCTGGGCCAGGCTGGGACTCTGCTGTGCACACATCCTTGGGGTCCCAACCTGACGCCTTGTTCTCATCTGGTGGAGGATGCTGAGCTCACTGGATGACAAGCATGTGGTTGGGTGTGGTGGGCATGGCAGGTGGAGGGTAGCGTGGAAATGGCATGCAGCTTGTATGAGGATGAATGGCATGAAGAAGGTATATGGGTGTCATGCGGGTGGCATGAAGAAGGTATATGAGTGGCATGTGAGTGGCATGTGGAAGATGCATGATTAGTATGTGGTGGCATGTGGAGGTTTTGTTGAGGGTGTGTGGATGGCGTGTGGCTGGTGTGTGGATGATGCATGTTGACGATGTGTGGCTGGTGTGTGGATGATGTGTGTTGAGGGTATGTGGCTGGCATGTGGATGGCATGTGGATGATGTGTTTGGAGGGTGGGTGGCTGGTGTGTGATGGCATGTGGAGGTTGTGGTCAGGGTGTGTGGCTGGTGTGTGGCCTATGTGTGGATGGTGTGTGGATGATGTGTGTTGAGGGTGTGTGGCTGGTGTGTGGTGGCATGTGGAGGTCGTGGTCAGGGTGTGTTGCTGGTGTGTGGATGGTATGTGGCTGGTGTGTCGATGATGTATGCTGAGGGAGTGTGGCTGGTGTATAGATGGTGTGTGGATGGTGCGTGCTGAGGGTGTGTGGATGGTGTGTGGATGATGTGTGCTGAGGATGTGTGGATGGCGGGTGGATGATGTGTGCTGAGGGTGTGTGGCTGGTGTGTGGATGGCATGAGGATGATGTGTGCTGAGGGTGTGTGACTGGTGTGTGGATGGCGGGTGTATGATGTGTGCTGAGGGTGTGTGGCTGGTGTGTGGATGGCATGAGGATGATGTGTGCTGAGGGTGTGTGGTTGGTGTGTGGATAGCATGTGGTCTGTATGTAGAAGCTGTGTGGAGGGTTTGTGGCAGGTGCATTGAGGTCACATGGCTGACGTGTTTTGAGGCATGTGGATGGGATGTGGTTGGTGTGTGGAAGTCGTGTGGGTGGCATGTACTTGGCACTGGGAGTTCTGCAAAGAAAGGACGCCCCAGCCCTCTCCTGTGGCAGCTCAGAGGCGACTTTAAGAGGCCCCGAGTCAGACTCAGCGGAGGACCTGTTGTCTGCCAGGCTTTTCAATCGCTATTTTCATGAGCTCCTGGAATGGCCTGGGGCTTGGCTGTCATTATTGCCTGAAAAGTTGATGTCTTGTCCCAGATCACACAGTGAAATCAGCAGGAGCTCCCTGCACCCAATATCAGTGGCTGACACCTTCACTCACCCCGTTGCCCCATCTGATGCTTCCCTCTCCTTCACCCCCACGTCCCACCAACTGCAGGGCCTCCCAAGGACAGCTGGAGTATCCGAGCTTCTTGGCATCATCCCCTCCCAATTCCACTGTCATCATTTCTCATGTGGGTGACTGACTCACCTTTGCCTTCTCCTGTCTCCTGACCTATTCTCTGTGACCCACCGTCCACACCAGCTTCCAGTGGGACTTAAAAACATAAGCCCAATTATGTCAGCTCCTGGCTTAAAGCCTTTGGGGGTCCCTCACAATCCCCAAGACAGAGTACAGACGTCTTTCCCCGGCTGCCAGGCCTGGTGGGCTCAGCCTTTGCCCAGCTCTCTGCCGCATGTTCCTCTGCTCCTGACTCCATGTTCAAACCACTGGCACCTCACGTGACTCCTCACTATGTTGGGCATGTCACATATGCCAAGCAGGCCATGCCCTTTTTGCCCGGAGCCTTTGCTCATGAGGCTTTCTCTCCCTGGCTTCTCTCTCTTGCCCCTCCCTCCATGTCAAAGTCCCAGCAGGCTGGGAGGCTGGGCCTCAGAGCCCACTGAACAATTTCTAAAGTGCTTACTGCATACCAAGCACTCAAAGGCATGATCTCATCTGATGGTCACACCCCCCAAAAGGTGCTTGTGTCATCCCCGTTTTACAGAGGAGGAAACTGAGGTTGGCAGTGGTCACGTCGCTTGTCAAGGCATCCAGGAGTGGGGCCCGAGTGGGTATTTCAGGACGTGGGCTCTCAGGGGGAGGGAAAGTGGCTAACCAGGACTTTTGCGATACCAAAATCAGCCACGCGGTGTCACCCTCCTCCCAAGAGGTCTGGCTGGGACTTGCTGGCAGTTTAGGGTTGGAGCCAGGGGAGAAGTCACAGAAGAATTGCTAGAGGTGAAGTTTTGCATTTTGTTTGTGTAACAGCCCCACACCCTGCCCTGCGAAGATGCATAAATTAGCCCCTGGCCCTTTCCCACGGTTCCTTCCTTCCCTAGTGTCTTCCCGTCACTCCAGGGACTCCCAAAATGGTGATACGAGGCAGCCTGGGGGTGGGGGCAGAAGGAAGTCCTGCCAACATTCACTGTGTGACCTTGGGCATGTCTCTGGCTGCAGTCTCCGGTGGCCCTCACATTCCATGGCTCTAGGTTCCCCAGCTGACCTGGCCTGAGGGCTTGGGTTGAGGAGAGGATTTGACCCCATGTGAACAGAAGGCTCCCAGGTTGAGCAAGACATGGCCCTGGTTTCACCTAGATCTCAGCCTGGCCCTGCTGGTGTGAACCGGAGGGGAGGGTGGGTGGACAGACTGGTTTGGCAGCTCTGGCTGGGCTCTGGAGGGTGGGGAGTTTGGTGGGAAGAAAGCCAGGGCTACACTGTAGCAGGACCAGCAGGTGTCAGGACTGGGCCATGGAAGGTGCAGGGGCCAGGCCCAGATAGGGAGAAGGGAGGAAGACTCCTGACTCTATAGGTCATGTGTGCAGCCTCAGCAAAGGGACTGGGATCTCCAGGCCTGGGAGGAGGCTGGGGCTACTGGGTTCACTGGTGGGAGATGCAGGAGTGAAGCCACTGTCTGTGCTTTGGAGTCAGGAGCTCATGATGGCATGAGGTTGATAGTTCCCCTCATCCATCCATTTACCCACCCATCCAGGGCCACCCGATATGGTTGTATGGGTTTTTCCCTGGCTGAGGGGGCATGTGTGGACCAAACTCCAGCTCATGTCTGTTAACTGAGCCTGACTCAGTGGGTTTACTCTGCTCTTAGCCTTCAAGTCTTGGCTACAACATGGCAACTCTCTTGATGAGTGGCTCTGGGTGATAGGTGGGGTGGGGCGCGTGGAATGTCAAGGCCCTGGATTCCCAGTCTCCATGGGACTTGCAACATTGAAGAAAGTTCTGCTGGAGGCAGGGGGCAGTGAGGAAGCTCTTGTAGATCTGGAGACACTGGGGCATTTGGCCTGTCTCCCCCTGGTTGCCTGGACCTATAGCTTGGGCCGCTCTTCCGTTTCCCTCCCTCTTGCATTTCCCATTTGATGTAATATGTCCAAAAGAGGTGGGAAAGAGAGGAAAGGAACCTGGGGTCTGGTCCTGGTTTTGGAAGACTCAAAGATGAATAAGGCAGATAGGAAACTAAGAGGGTGGACATGCAGACGTCATAGATGTACAGGCAAAGGGGTTCTGCCGGACCTGTGAACTCCTGTGAACTCCTGCATATGAACCCTGTCCTGGGTCTCTGGGGGGCTGCTGTGAGGAGCATTGAGGTTCTGTGTGCCTGTAAGATGGGTCCTCATGCTAGGGATGAAGGCTCTGTGTGAAAGATGCAGAGACAGATGAGACAATGGCAGGAGAACAGGTGCAGGGGCGTTGTTAGTGGCCCAGGCTCTATTTCTGGCCCTGCTTCTCACAACCTCTGTGATCTTGGATAAATCAATTAATAACTCAGGCCTCAGTTTCCTCATCTATGATTAAGGGGGCTGGACCAAGAATACTTGCTGAGGCCCTGACAGTGGGAGGGCCTGGAAAACTCCCTGGTTGGAGTCTGCAGAGGTAGGATAGCTTCCCCCACGCAGGCTGCTGCTCACCTCCTCCGCGCTGCGTGCAGCCATCTGGTAATCATGAACTGAGCTGTCCTCTGGGTCAGATGCTGTGCCAGGTCCTGGTGCTGAGAGCCAGCCCCTTACCTGGGAAGACAGACACAGTCAATCATGGAGCATGGTGCCAAAGCTGACACAGGTGCATGCGTGCTTGTGTGTGTGTGTGTGTGTGTGTGTGTGTGTGTGTGTGTGTGTGTAGGGCCGTTTCTGACTCAGTAGAGATGTTCTTGTCAGGCTTCAGCAGGGAAGGCATGTGCAGGTTGGGTCTTGAGGGATGTGTAGGAGTTCCTCAGTCCAAATAGTCGGCTTCCCACAGGTCCCTAGGGAAGTGCTCTTTGGGAGTCCATGTGCACTGGAGGTCCCAGAGGGAGGCTGTGTGGACTCAGAGCTTTGCTCAAGGGCTCTACCTCCCACCAGGCCGAAACCCACAGGAAGAGACCAGGATGGCAGCTCAGCAGCCTGAGGGCTGCCATCAGGGCCTGATCTGGGGCCCAGACTTGGATAAAACTTCACTTCTCAATGCCTCTGGTGAGCCTGGAATGGGGGACAGTCACCTGCAGTTTCCTTAGGGCAGGATGCACCTGGAAAGACGATCCGTCCTTTAACAGGACAAGCCTGTGCAGAAGCCGGCACCCACTGGATTTGGGGAAACCTTGTTTCTAGGAACTCTTTCCCCCTGTTACTTCACTGGGGAACCTAGCTTCTGCCCTGTGTCTGAGGGCCTCCTTGGAGCCACCAGAGGTAGCCTGGTAGGGTGGGAAGACCCTGGGTTTCTAGCCCTAGCTTGCTTTTAATACAACCTGGCTGTGTGACCCCAGGTGAGATGCTTAACCTCTCTGGGTCTGGCTTTCCCTTTTCCCTAAATGAGGAGGTGGGATTATTTAATGAGATTAGAGGCTCTAAACTGTGTTCTGAAGGAGCTGTAAGGTTTTTGGAGGAGCTTTAGGAGCCAAAGAGGGTAAGAAAGAGATGAATCCAAAGGAATCTTAAGGGGTCAGGGCTCTGGGACCCCTGCCCACCTCAGTCAGAGGAGCTGTGGTTTTAGGAGTTAAATCCATCAGGAGGCAGGATCCTGTGGTGATCCCGCCCTTGACTTAGATGTCCTGATTCAAATCCCCACTCTGACCCTTACTAGTGAGAACGTGGGCTGATTGCTTCCCCCTCTAAGCCTCGGTTTCCTTAACTTTAAGATGGGACAAAAGCCGGGCACAGTGGCTCCCGTCTGTAATCCCAGCACTTTGGGAAGCTGAGGTGGGCGGATTATCTGAGGTTGGGAATTCGAGACCAGCCTGACCAACATGGAAAAACCCCATCTCTACTAAAAAAGAATACCAAATTACCCGGGCATGGTGGTGCATGCCTGTAATCCCAGCTACTTGGGAGGCTGAGGCAGGAGAATTGCTTGAACCTGGGAGGCGGAGGTTGTGGTGAGCCGAGATTGCGCCATTGCACTCCAGCCTGGGCAACAAGAGTGAAACTCCATCTCAAAAAATAAATAAATAAATAAATAAATAAATAAATAAAATAAAATAAATGGGACAAACAGCAGTACCTCCCTCATCAGGTTACTGTGGGATTAAATGAGATTATATATATATATGCTGGGCTCCACACAGAGCCTGATATATAGCAAGCATTCAGTGAATCTTAACCAGTGTCATTGTGATTCCACACAGGAGCCCATCTGCTTGAGGAATTTGGCTATAAAAATAAAAGTTTGAACACTACTGGATGGGATGGTCTAGAACAGGGGGTCCAATCTTTTGGCTTCCCTGTGGCACCTTGGGAAAAGAAGAATTGTCTTGGGTCACACATAAAGTACACTAACACTAACCATAGCTGATGAGCTAAAAAAAAAAAAAAAAAATCTCATAATGGTTCCAGGTGTGGTGGCTCACCCCTGTAATCCCAGCAGTTTGGGAGGCCGAGGTAGGCAGATCATGAGGTCAGGAGTTTGAGACCAGCCTTGCCAACATGGTGAAACCCGTTCTCTACTTAGAGATGCAAAAAACTTAGCCGGGTATGGTGGCGAGCACCTGTAATTCCAGCTACTCGGGAGGCTGAGGCAGGAGAATTTCTTGAACCCGGGAGGTGGAGGTTGCAGTGAGCTGAGATCATGCCAATGCACTCCAGCCTGGGTGACAGAGCAAGACTCTGTCTTGGGGAAAAAAAAAAAAAAGAGACTGAGGTGGGAGGACCACTTGAGCCCAGGAGTTCAATACCAGCCTGGGCAACATAGCAGGACCCCATCTTTCCACAAAATAAAAAAATAAAATAGCTGGGTGTGGTGGTGCACACCTGTAGTCCCAGATACTCCAGAGGCTGAGGTGGGAGGATCACTTGAGCCTGGGGAGGTCGAGGCTGCAGTGAGCTATGAGCCCACGACTGCACTCCAGCTTGAGTGACAGATGGAGACCCTGTCTCAGAAAGAAAGACTAAAAAGAAGAAAGAAAGAGTTGGGTGCATATAAGAAACCATCTTATGTGCCCCCCTGCCTTGCAAAAAAAAAATCTCATAATATTTTAAGAAATTTACGAATTTGTGTTGGGCCGCATTCAAAGCCATCCTGAGCCACATGTGGCCTGCAGCCTGCAGGTTGGACAAGCTTGATCTGGAAGGTTTCTTCCTGTTCTTACTTCAGAGCCACACCATGTCCCCCGACCATCCCCTGAGACACCTTGTATCAGTCAAGGTTCTCTGCAGAAACAGAACCAACAGGATGTGTGTAGAAAAAAAGAGATTTATTTAAGGAATTGTCTCACGTGATTGTAGAGCTGTGGCAGGTTCAAAATCTGCAGGGTAGGTTGGCAGGTGGGGTACCCCTGCCTGTTGTAGCTTGAGTCCAGAGCCGTGTGCTGGCAGAATTCCTTCTTGCTTGGGGAGGTTGGTTTTCTTTATTAAGGCCTTCAATTGATTGGATGAGGCCCACCCAAATTATGGAGGGTCATGTGCTTTATTCATAGTTTACTGATTTAAATGTGAATCTCATCTAAAAAATAAAACCAACCGACTTTCTCAGAAACATCCAGAATAGTGTTTCACCGAATATCTAGGTACCGTGGCCTAGACAAGTTGATTCATTAAATTAACCACTGCATACCTCCAGCCCAGGTCCTGGAGATGAACCGGCAGGGCAGGGTGAGTGGCCGGTGAGCAGGCAGGTGGCCAGGCCTGTGCCTCTGTGCCAGCCAGGGAAGGAGCTAAAGCCGGACCGGGCATGCGAGTGGTTATCGCCGGGGTCAGGTGCACACTGAGGCTATGTGCTCATTTTCCGACCCAAGTCCAGGAGGAAAAGGCCATTTAGATCCCAACAATGTTGGCTTCCTGTGTTCCCGAGAGGCAGGAAGCAACCCCAGGACAGAGTACCGGCAGCCCAGCTGGGGCGGGAGCTGGGGCCAAGGGCTGGGGGTGCAGTTCTTCACCCCAGCAGAGTAATCTAAGGGTCCCTTCCCACTAAGGGGCTCTCTGCTCCCTCTCAGGCCACCACTGGGCCCTGCTGTGCAGGGGCAGTGCTGACATCGTGGGCAGAGATAGGGCTCCTGGGGCTCCATGGAGCTCCGGTTGGACAGGGTCACTGGCTCAGGAGGGTGCATACGTGGGTTTGTAATTTCGGGGCCTTTTGTAGTAGCTGGGAGGCCATGATCTGCTCAGGTAGGGCCCATCCTGACATGTGTATCTGGGGGAGGACTCAGGAGAAGAGAAGGCTGGGGTTTTCCTGCTCTTGTTTCTCCCTGCATGTCCCCATCCTTCTGATGAGAAATGGTACCTATGGAGTAAGCATCCCTGTCACTCACAGACTGGTCCCTGTCACTCACAGACTGGTCCCTGTCACTCACAGACTGGCTGTCTCCCCAGCAGTGTCTGATGTTCCCAGGGTTGGAACCTGGGTTTTTCCCCTTTCTCAGTTGAAGGGAGGAAGGGGTGGGTGGCATTGGTGGTGGGGGGTGTCTTAGTTGGGCTGTTACAGAATACCTTAGCCTCTTAAGAGTTACTTTCTGGGACACAATGACTAATTACTTGGTAGGGTAAGGGAAGTGTGGAAGGAGTTAAAGCGAGAGTTTGCAGGCACCAAGGGGCAAGGTAGGACCCAGGAGATGGCCTCTGGCCTTGGTTCCCAGCATCTGCTACCTTTGGCTTTTGCATTCTGATGGGTCTTGCATTCTGGTATCAGTGATCTAGTACTGCATAAAAAATTACCCGTAAACTTAGTGGTTTAAAATAAATACAGGCTGGGTCCATGGTTCACTCCTGTAATCCTAGTACTTTTGGAAACCCAGGCAGGAGGACTGCCTGAGCTCAGGAGTTCGAGACCAGCCTGGGCAAATGGCAAAACCCTCTCTCTACAAAAAATGCAAGAATTAGCAGGGCATGGTGGCACATGCTTGTAGTCCCAGCTGCTTGGGAGGCTGAAGTGGGAGGATTGCTTGAGCCTGGTAGATGGAGATTGCAGTGAACTGAGATTGTGCCACTGCACTCCAGCCTGGGTGACAGAGCAGAGCAAGAACATGTCTAAAAAAAAAAAAAAAAAAGAAAAGAAAAAAAGAAAAAAAATCAAAATTATTATTCCACATGGTTTCCATGGCTCAGGAATTCATGAGTGACTTGGCTGGGTGGTTCTGGCTCAGAGTGTCTTACAAAGGTGCAGTGAAGATGTCACTGGGGCTGTATTCATCTGAAAGCCTGACCGGGGCTGGCGGATCCGGTTCCCACATGGCTCACGTAATGCTGTCAAGCTGGGGCTGGCTATTGGCAGGAGGCCTCAGCCCCTCACCACATGGCCCTCCCCATAGGGCTGCTTGAGTGTTTTCACGACATGGTCACTGGCTTCCCCCAGAGCAAGTGATCCAAGAGACCAAGGCTGAAGTCAAAGTGTCTTTTATGGTTTAGCCTCAGAAGTCACACACTGTCATTTCTACAATATCTGATTGATTACATAAATCAGCCCTATTTAGTGTGGGAGGGGACTCCAGAAGGGCATGATGAGTAGCAGAGGCAAGAAATATTGGCAGCTACCTGCAAGGCTGGTTGCCACAGTTTCCCTTTCTGTAACACATCTGAATATTTCATCGATCTGAAAGTGAGAGGCCAGCAGATTGACAGGCCCAAAGTTGAGATTACAGCAAGATGGATGCACGTTAGAGGAGGACATACTGCCCCTTGGGAGGATATGTGAGACAGGTGGATAGGCATGCAAAGAGGGCTTCCCTGGAGGAAACTCAGCAAGCGGGCCTCCTTGGGGTTGGAGGTGGTTGCTTCTGCAGGTGTCAATATCCATTCATGGGGGCTTGGCCAAGCCTGTCCTGCTTGGCATCTGCCACTTGCTTTCAGTTTGCTAAGCTTTTGTCTTCTGGGCTGGGAGCTGGGGTGGGAGTGGTCTTCCCTCGTTCCCCTCTGTAGAGCTGCCAAGGACAAGCTTTCTGCATTCCAGTGTACAGGAAGCACTCAGCATAGCGTATTGCAATTACCTGATGATTTCTCCATTTGCCTCCCCACTTGAGGGCATTTGCTGAGTGTGTGCCCACTGTGTGACAGGCAGGGCTGCCCTGTACAGTCAGGCAGGCCATGCACTGCCAAGGGTGCCTACCTGAGAGAGCACAGGAGTCAGCCCACCCTTTGCCTACCAAGCCATGCATTTTGGCACAGGGCTGATCTGCCTGGAGAAAGGGCACCTTCTCACCATTTCCACAAAGACACTGTGCATGAGCCCAGCTGTGTGTCCCCGGGGCTGGTCTGCCCGGGGGATGAGGCTCCTTCTAGTTTGCACAAAGATGCTGTATGGTCTCATGGGCCAGAAGCAGACACTGTCCTAGCTGCTGGGGCTACAGTGCGAAGGAGACAGGCATGCTCCCTGCCCTCTGAGTGTAGTGTGGGGAGATAGATTAGAGAGAAGTTACCCAGGGCAACTTCAGAAAATAACCAGGAAATAACCGGGGTGCTGAAAAAGAATAATTGGAAAGCTACTCTAATTTGAGTGGTCAGGGGAGGCCTCTTTGAGGAGATGACTTTGGGTGGATTCCCGAAGGATAAGAGGGATTTGGTCCAGGGAACGATGGGGTGCTGGGGTGAGGGGGAGTGTACCAGGCAGCTGACACAGCAAGTGCCAAGGCCCTGAGGCACTCTGGGAACTGTCAGAGCATGGAGCATGCTGGAGGGAGTGGAGTCCCGGCCCTCATTGTGTCCCTCATGTCTAGACTGGGGTGGATGCTTAGAGATGCCTTTTTGGTTGAACATGAGATGTTGAGGTGGCGGTCTACAGCTCAGGAATGATCTGAGAGTGGGGGGGACATGACTAAATGGGGGTGTGCATAAACCACAGGGGATATCTTCAGATAGGTCCAACTCAGCAAACATTTATTAAGCCTCTCCTGTGTACCAGGTTCCTCTCTCTCTCTCTCTCTCTCTCTCTCTCTCTCTGTGTGTGTGTGTGTGTGTGTGTGTGTGTAGGAGAGAGAGAGAGGCAGGTCCCCCTGGAAGGAGCCCACACTGTTGGACCCACAAAGGGGACGTTTCCTCTATTTGGATGGGGTGGGGCAAGGGAGGCTGCTGGTGTCCAAGAGGGAACACCTTTGCGAAGTGAGGGAGTTGCTACCCGGGCTGGTGGTGGTGCTGAGGGAGAGGGAGAAGCAGAAAGGCCAGAGTGATGGGTAACGCTTGTGTGGCTGAGTGGGGAGTATGTCCTGCTGCGGCCAGGGTGGAGATGTCCCTGAGCTAGGCTGGGTGGCTGGTGGGGTCAGGAAAACCTTGCTCAGCACCGGTGAGTCACAGGCCTGGGCTGGGCCAGGACTAGGTTCTGAGAGAAGAAGATCCCATGTTAGGGCCAGTGGCCAAGGTCCCTTTCCAGGCACCACCCAGTGTGCTTCCCAGCTTCTCCCCCTTCCCCATGCCCAGCCCCTTCTGCCTCAGACAAATCAGAAGAAGCCTTAGTGTGGGGAACCCCAGAGCCTCCCTGGGCTGCTCCGGGCATTCATCTGTGCCTCAACCTCCCTTTCTGCACTCTGCTGAGAATCAGGTTGGTTCAAAGCTGGAAGGGGGTGGGGTGCAATAGATCCAGGAGAAGGAGGTGGATGGCTGTGGTCCTGGGCTGTGGCTGTTGAGGATTTGGAGTCAGGGCACTCCGCTATCTCCCCCTCCCCAGTTTTCTAACCAGAGTTCCTAACCCCCCAGCCTTAGCAGGTCCTGGGCAGCCAACAAGACCCAAAGCAGTGCAAAACCCAACTCGGGAGACCCCTCACCCACTCATGAGATCTGCAGGGAGGTCACCAAATCCCTTGGTGGAGTCCCAGAGCCTTGGGGGGTGGGGCGGCAGGGCTGGGGACATTCCAGGCTTCGGGAACCTTATAGGAAATTTGATTCCAGCTTCTGGTAATGGGAGGAAGAGCAAGTCCTGTGTGTGTGTGTGTGTGTGTGTGTGTGTGTGTGTGTGTCTGTGTGTTTCAAGTCATGCACATGAAGTTTATGTGAGCATCTGTTCACGTGTCTGTGTCCACAAATCTGTGTCAGGCTGCAACTGAGGGTGTCCCACAAAATTGTGTGTGTTGGTGCCCTGAGTCAGGGCTCTTCTTGGATGAATCTGTGTGTGTGAGACTGTGTGTGTGTGCGTGGATGGCTGTGTGGATGGGTGGGAGTGGTTCTGGGTGAGTGTGTGTGTGTGGGTGTAATGTGTATATGCGTGGGCCCTCTCCTGGACTCTGAATTGGGTCTGTGTGTCTGTCTCTGGGGCAGAGTAAGTGTGATTGTGGTTTGCGATGTCGTCTGCCTGCCTGGTGTGTGTGTAAGGGGAGAAGGCCCCCCTTATTCCTTGGGGGGGCTGGCGTGGGGCCCGGGTCCGGGCTACCTCTGCCCCTGGCAGGGGTCCAGTGGGGGACCCCCCCCCTTTGCTCCCCCCACCTTCCCGCACCCGGAGGGGCTCTGGCTCTGGGAGCCCCCTGCGTCCCCGGCCGCGGGTCCGCAGTCCCGGGCACTCCCGCCCCGCAGTCCCGGCAGCCGCTCCCCTCCGTCCCCTCCCTCTCTCCCTCTCTCCTTCCCTCCGTCCCTCCTTCCCTCCTTCCTTCCCGAGCGCGGATTGCGGGCTGGGGTGGGAGGAGATTTCGCGGAGTTTCCATTTCATACCTCGCGGCTAAAACTTTCTTTCTGTGTCTCGCCCTCTTGCAGTCTGCAGCTTCTCCTGTCATCGGAAATGCCAGGCCAAGGTAAGGGGCTGCGGGCTGGCGGGCCCGGGAGGACTTGGGACAGGCCTGGCTCGGGGTCCCAGATTGGAGAGGGGGCGCCGGCGGGGCGGGGGCGGTGCCCGGGGCGTCCCTCCTCCTCTCTTTGTTTATGCAAAGCGCCTGGGCCTGGGAGCGGGCGCAGGTCAAGGTGAAGGCGAAGGCCCGGGGGCGGGGGCAGGGGCGGGCTGGGGAGTCGGGGGATCTGGGTGGGGGGCGCGGCGCGCAATCTGGGCGGTTACCGGGGGTGGCTGATGGGGACAGGGCTCCCAGGGAGAGGCCTTTGAAGGTGTTTCTGCTAGTTCTTCAGGGGGAGAGGGAAAGGGGGAGGGGATCCATTTCAATTACCCCGGGCCGCACAGAGCCCCAGTTGGCTCAATTTGGCCAACTTAGAAAACCTCGGTGTCCACAGCCACAGGACCCCGAGAGCGGGAGAAGCGGGTGGGTGGGATAAATGGAGAATGAGGTCGGAGGTCAGGATTGGCTGGTCTGGAACCGCCTGAGAGACTGTCCCTTCCTCTTTATTGGCCAGGTCTTCTTTTGGTCCTCAGTTTCCCCATGAGTATTTTCTGGCTGGTCTTGATGGGAAAGGGAAACTGAGGCAAGAAGACTGGAGGGATTGCTGGGCCCTGGTTGGCCAGGCTGGCTCAGCCCCTGATGTATCCACTGAGGTTTGGACACAGGAGTCATATATCAGCTTCTTGGAATAACAGGGGGTGGGGGATTGGCACCAAGATGGATTATGAGTTTGGGAAGGAAATGGTTCTGTCCAATGGGCTTAGCTCTGCCTAGGGGTGGAAATGGCGTTCCTTGCCTTTCGCTTGCAGCCAGTGTCTGCACCTTCTGCCATTGTTGCTTGTAACCCTCCCTGCCCTTTCACTCCCTACGTTTGCTCTTCATATTTGACCTTTCAAGGAGTTCAGGGAGTAGAAGGAGAAGATGCTTCCAGAAGGAGCATTCATTGAGCAGTTGAGGACCTGTATCTGGTGCATCTCATGTTTTGCTTCTTATTAGCTGGGTGGCCTTGGGCAAGTTATGTACCTCTCTGAGTCTCTGTTTCATCCTCAAGGATATGGGAATAAGAAGCCTACCTCATAAAGTTGTTGTGAGAATTCAATGAGGTAATGTATGTGAAGTGCCCAGCCCAGTGCCTGGCACAGGGTGGGTGCTCAAAAATGTCATGACTGATGCTCAGCTACTGGGAGCTTAGAGGGACAAGTGTTACCTTGGGGAAGGGGTGCTGATGGATCAAGCAGGTCTGGGAGGCATCTTCCTCCAAAGAAACTTTACTAAAGCCGAGCACACACCTTGCTGGAGGGCGTCTCCATCTGTAGACTCCAGCTTGGAATGCTCCCCTTGCAGAGGTGCAGAGGGCCTGGCTTGCAGCAGGTACCTCCATGCAGTGGGTTTTCTGCCCCTTCCCTTGTCTTCTCCTTTCCTGCGGCCTCTCTCAGCCTTTTCTCCCCTGGATGGAGAGTACGTTTCTGCTTCTCCTTCCACCTCCCTCCTTGTTCTGTTTATCCAGAGCAGAGTTTTTTGCCTTAAACTCCAGAACTTTCCAGTTTTCTTGCTCCTCCCCAGTCTACCCCTTCGTACTGCCCTTCCTGCAACCTTTTCTTTTAATAGCAGTGGACATGTACAGTGCTTTGGGTCTTAGACAGCATTTCACATGCATTATCAGACTTTGTTCTTTTAATTCCTTTAGAGCATAAAACATTGGCCAAAAGATTCTGTTGTTTTACAGATGAGGAAACTGAGGCGCCCCATGTTGAGTGACTTCCCCAAGGTGTCCCGGTGTAATTCTTCACCTGCTCTCTGTCCCTGGGCCTTTGTGCTTCCTTCTCCTTGTCTCTCACTGCCTACTGGCATGCATTTCTCCATCCTTGCCTGCCATTCTTCCTTTTACTTTTCATCTCTTGACAGCAACAGGATATATTTAGGAAGGATAAGGGGATAAACTTCCGGGCAGTGAAGGGTCTGATTGGGGGAGATGGGTGGCCCAGAGAGGCCCAGAAAGACATGACAGATGGCCCCTTGTCATGCAGTAGCCTTGTGCATGGGAACAGGCAAATGGCAAAGATGACTTTTTGGGGGCATAGCCTACCTGAGGAGTCTCTCACGTGTGCTGGGGGCTCAGAATGCACCAGGCTGCCACAGTCCTGCTCTGCCCTGCCCAAGGAGGCCAACTAAGTGGGGGAGAGGGTAGACTGGCAGGGCAGCAACCAGGCAGACAGATGGGCTTTGTATAGGAGTTTCCTCTATAGGGAATGGGACCCACTGGTGGTGAGCGCTCCACCCAGCTGGTGGGTCTTTCTCTGAAACCAGAGCTCTTACTGCCACCCTGCCTTTTCCTCCTGCTGGGAAGGGCAGCGGGAGCCACAGAGCCACAGCAGAGCTCTATACTGTGGATTTTATAGCCTTGTCAACTTGGAGGTCATCTGGTCCGTCCCCTGCTTCTAGGCAGGATTCACTAGTAATCTCCTTCCACGGGCCAAATACTGTTCTAAGTGAACAGATAGAGAAGGTCTTGGCCCTCATGGGTCTTGCAATCTAATAGGGGAGACAGGCACTAAATAGGCAAGCAAGTTTTGAAGGGAATGAGCTGGAGCAATGGGTTAGAGAATTCTGCTAAGGTAGCCTAGAAAGACTCCTTGGAGGAAGAGTCGTGTGAGGTGGGACCCAGATGATGATGTGGGGGAGGAGAAAGAGCAGGTGCAAAGGCCCTGAGGTGAGAGGAACTTGTTACGCTTGAAAGAGGGCTGGAGAGTAGTGAGTGCTGGGGAGTTTGGGCCGGAGGGACGCGATTGGATTTCCACTCTGAGAAGGCCACTCTGGCTTTGAGCAGGCACCAGGGTGGGAGGAGGGACATGGGCCAAGAGGCTGCTGATGTTGCCCACTCGAGAGAGCCTGGTGGCTTAGTCCATGGTGCTCGCCAGAAAGGCAGTGAGGAGGGGCTGGGTCTGGAATGCCTTCTGAGGGAGAGCTGGAGCCTCGCTGAGCCATCGGATTTTGGGTGTGAGAGCAGGAGTGGGCTTAAAGATGACTCCCAGATTTTGGCCAGAGTAATTGGGTGCACATGGTTTCACTTACTGAGATAGACGAGGTATGTGAGAAATTTCTAGGAAAGATGGCTCCAGGGTTTCAGCTTTGCTTGGTCTCCTTTTCACAGTCCCCCCATGCACCTGGGGTTTCTTGCTGATATTGGTCCTCTCCTATTCAGCCTGCTGTAGTCACTCCTCTGGTAAGTGGCTGGTTCCTAATGCCTTCACACGCCACCCTCACTGTTCCTGCAGCACGAAGCGATAGTTCTGACAGGGGCTGTGTTATGTATACAGAGTGATATGGTGTAATAAATGGCCCCCAGATTTAGTAGCTTAAAATAGCTTCAAACACTTATTATCTCATAATAATAAATGTTTTGGGGGGTCAGGATGTTGGGGGTGGCTTAGCTGACTGGTTCTGGCTAGGGGTCTCTCATGGGGTTGCAGCTGAGATGTTGGCTGGGGCTGCAGTCTTCTCAAGGCCTGACTGGGGCTGGAGGATCATTTTCCGAGGTGGTTCTGTCATGTGGCTATCAAGTTGGGGTTGGCTGTTGCCGGGTAGCCTCAGTTTCTCACCACACGGACCTCTCCATAGGGCTGCTTGAGTGTCCTTACAACATGGTGGCTGGTTTCCCAAGAGTGAATGAATGATTCAAGAGAGAGCAAGGCAGAACCCACAATGTCTTTTATACACTATCCTTGGAAGACACACTGTTATTTCTACAATATCCTATTGGTTACATAGGTCAGCCTTATTCAGTGTGGAAAGAATCTACATAAGGGCTTGAATACCATGAGGCAAGAATCAGTGGGGGCCATCTTGGAGGGTGACACTACAGATGCCCAGAGACAGGGCAATGCTGACCTGGCAGCTAGGAGGCCGTGGGTGTGTTGGGAAGGGCAGGGTACGGGAATCAGACATACTTGGGTTTGAACTCTACCGCTGCTGCCTTCTAGATATGTAAGCTGGGTTGCAGAGGATTAAATGCACATTGGCATATAGTAGGCACCTTTCTCCTTTCTTGGAACAATAGTTAAAGCCTGGAAAGGATCCCAGATATTCTGTGCCCAGCTCTCTGCCACTTGGACGTGCTTGAGAGAAAATGTTCCTGCTGGTAGAGGTAGAGCCTCGGTGCCGGCTCATAGTCAATGTTATCTATGTGTTGATTGCCCATCGGAAGGTTGAGAGCTAGGTTCCACCCCAGCTTCCCGAATAGTACCTAGTCCATAGTAGGAGTGCCTATAAAGGGATAAAAGGATAGAATAAAGGAATTTTGAGAAACAAGTCCTTCCTTTCTGGGGAGAGGCCGAGGGGATGGAGGAAAGCAGGAAAGAAGTAGCAGCAAAATCATTTAAAATACCCCTCCCAAAAACCTTCCTATCTTCTGACACAGAGAGTGCTGCAAATAATAATTCTAATCATATTCCTTTTTCTAATTGGGGTATAATTCACACTCTCAATTATACAAAACTCAAATGTACATCCTGATAGATTTGTACATACATGAGAACCAGATCATGATCTAGAACATTCCCAGCACCCAAAAAGCAACCCTTATGTTCCTTCAAGTCAATATACCCCAAAGGTAATTGCTATCTTTATCTGTATCATCAGAGATTAGTTTTGCCTGTTCTTGAATGTTCATCGAAGTGGAATCACACAGTATGTTTGCTTTTGTATCTGGCGTATTTCACTCAGCATTATGTCTGGGAGGCTCATCGTGTTCTTGCGGGTTGCAGGAGCTCATTCTTTTTAATTGCTATGTTGTATTCCATTATGTGAAGAAACCACAATGTATTTATCCATTCCACTGTTGATTGCCGTTTGGGTTCTTTCCCGTTTGGGACTGTTAGGAGCAGACCTGCTATGAACCCTTAGTCACCTCTGTCTACACAGAACTTTGTAATCTACAACATGTTTTCCCTCGTCTTTGCAGTTCTGTGAGGTGGGCAGGGCTCACGGTGGCCCCATTGTACAGATCCAACATCCAGGCCCCATGACGGTGCCCAACTTGGCTAATGGCACCTTGGCATAGGGGCCTTCGATGTGATTCTGGTCTGCTCTGGGTTAAATGGGCAGGGAGCAGGTGAGGAGAGAGAACAAGCGTGAAAGCATCAGACACTGGAGAGAGGGGCCTGGGTCAGAGCCAGGAATCTTACTGTAGTTCATGGAAACCCTATTCTACATCTCCTGAAGGAAGCAAATTCCCAGTCTCCCTTAGTTCCCACCCTTACCCCTCATTGGGGTCCTTATCTGTCCCCAGTTGTTTCTCTCCTGTTGAGGATTTAAAATGAATGGCCCAGGACTTGTCTTCCAATTTTTTTTTTTTTTTTCAGAGACAGGATCTCACTCTGTTGCCCAGGGCAGAGTGCAGTGGTGGTCATGATTCACTGCAGCCTCAATTTCATGGGCTCAAGCCATCCTCAATCCTCCCACCTCAGCCTTCCGAGTCCGAGCTGGGACTGCAGTGTGCGCCACCACACCTGGCTAATTTTCTTTTTACTTTTTGTAGAGACAGGGTCTCGCCATGTTGCTCAGGCTGGTCTTGAACTCCTGGGCTCAAGTGATCTGGCCGCCTTGACTTCCCAAAGTGCTGAGATTACAGGCATGAGCCACCACACCCTGCCTGCCTTCCACTTTTATGTTAGCACATGTGCTGTGTGTATACAGCAGCTTTTCTTCCTTTTTGCTTTTCTCTTCTGTCCCCTGCTATATGACTCCATAACTTTCAAATAACTTTTATTTATGTATTTATTATTTTAAGTAAACTTTTAATTTTAGAATAGTCCTAGGTTTACAGAAAAGTTGCAAAGGATAGTACAGAAAGTTCCTGTGTGGCAAGCACCCAGTTTCCCCTAGCCCCTGGATACATTTTGAAAAATGCTTTCCTCCCTGCTGATCCTCACTCCTTGTTTTGAAATAGCAGTTTCAGTTGACAACAGCAGTGTCTTCCAGCCAAATACTCTTTGTCCGCTGCAGGTCAGACAAGAGTTCAGTGAAACGACCAGGCAGCTGCTGGGCAGGCAGATGGCCCAGGCTTCAGCCTCTTGGGTGGCTCTTTCTTACCCACTGGCTTCCTTCCTTAGCTCTCTGTTACCTCTTTCCAGTCCCAAGTACCAACTGAGGCGGAGGGAGGAGGCTGCAGCAACAACTTGGTCTCCTCCCCTGTACCAAAAGGGCTTAAATCTCATCCTTTAAGCTTGAAAGGAAAGGAAATCCCATAATTAACCCCCACCTTTCAGTCTCATTGCAGATTACCTTTCCTGCTAGTCTTGTAAACACACCTGCAGCCTTCTTTTACAGTTGGGTTGGAGGCTTGTATTCTCCTGCTACCAGAAATACCTGAGTGGGAGGAGGTTCATGGCCCCAGGACCATCGATGGCTCTGAGCCTAGTGGAGTGTTTAAGCTCTTGGACTTTGGAGACAGACTTAAGTTTAAATCCCTGCTGCATCAATAACTGGCTTTGTGATCTTGGGCAAGTTACTGAACCTCTCTGAGCCCCAGCTTCTTCATCTGTAACATGGTGATTCTAGTAGTACTTATCTTGTAGAGCTCTTGTGAGGGCTGGGAATGGTAACCCTACTAAAATGCTAAGCTCGAAACTCAGTTGTTAAAAAGTTGCTAATATGTACTTATTATTTTGTATTCTTCTGGCCTTCTCCTACTTCCTGTAAGGTGGAGAGAATCTGAGAGATCAACAAAGCTTTCTGAGGGCAGTGGTGTGAAGACTAGATAGACACTGCTTTTGTTTTTCCTTCTTTTCTCTCTCTCTATTATCAAGGAAGAGTGAGGAAATTCTATAGGCAAATATGATATGTCTTTCGCTTGTTTGCCTGCCGAATGGCCCCTGAGATCTCTAGCAGTGGTTTGAAGTCTTGTCTGCACATTAGAATCACCTTGGTGCTTTAAGAAAACCGATGTCTGTATTCTACTCCCTGGAGGTTCTGATTTAATTAGTTTTGGCTACGACCTGACCTGGGCATTGGGATTTTTAAAAGCGGTAACCAGTGGTGGGAATGTAAAATGGTACAGCTGCTCTAGAAACAGTTTGGCCATTTCTTATAAAATCCAACATACACTTGCTGTATGACCCAGAAATTCCACTCCAAGATATTTATCTGAGAGAAGTAAACACATGTCTGTAAAAAGACGACTTGTTCACAAATATTCATAGCAGCTTTATTTCCAATAGCCCCAAACTGGAACGAACCTTTATATTCAATGACAGGTAAATGGATAAAGAAATTGCGATGTCATAGTACAGTGGGATACTACACTGCAATAAAAAGGAATGATCTATGCGCAACAGTGTGGATGAACCTCTAAAACATCATGCTGAGTGAAAGAAGCCAGACACAAAAAGGGCACATACTGGGTGATTCCCTTTTAATGCAATTTGGAAAAGACAAATTGCTAGTGACAGAGCAGATTAGTAGTTACCTGGAGTTGGGAGTGGTGGGGAGATTGGCTGCAAAAGTGTGTGAAGGAACTTCCTTGGGGGATGGAATTGTTCTCTATCCGGATTGTGGTAATTATGCATGCAGCTGTCAAAACCCGTTGAACTCTATTCCTAAAAGGGATGCATTTTGTTGTATGTAAATTATATCTTAATAAAATTTATTTTAATAACATTTCCCATGTGCACTTCCTTTGCAGCCACATTTGAGAACCATTGGTCTACGGCTTCTGGAGACCAAGCTCTGTCTTCTTGGCCAGCGCTAGCACAATCTCATGTATTTAATAGTGCTTCCTGGGGTTGAGGGCTTTCTTCCTGTTTTTTTTTTTAACAACTTTATTGAGGTATAACTAATTCACATACCACACAATACGCCCATTTAAAGTGTACAATTCAATGATTTCTTTTGTATCATCACAGAGTTGTGTGACCGTCACCACAGTCAATTTTAGAAGATTTTCAGCAGCTCGGAAAGAAACCCTGTACCCTTTAGCTTGAACCCCTAATCCCTCTATCTCTCCCCCACCCCACCCCACCCCAGCAATCAGTAGCCACTAATCTTCCTGTCTCTATATATTTGCCGATTCTGATGGTTTCATAGCTGTGGTCTTCAGGACTGGCTTCTTTTTCTTTGCATAATATTTTCAAGGTACATCTATGCTGTAGCTCCCTTTTTATGGTTGAGTAATATTCCGTTATATGAGTGTAGCCCATGTTGTTTTTCCATTCATCAGTTGGTGGACATTTGGGTTGTTTCACTTTTTGGTTATTATGACTAATGTTGCCATGAGGATTCATGTACAAGTTTTTGTGTGGACATCTGTTTTCATTTCTCTTGGGTGTGTGTAGTTGGGAGTGGAATTGTGGAGTCATAGGGTAACTCTATGTTTAACGTTTTGAGGAGCTGCTCAGCTGTTTTACACAATAGCTTATATTGGTTTTCTAGGGCTGTCCTAAAAAAGTATCACAAACTAGGTGACTTAAAACAACAGAAATGTATTGTCTCACAGTTCTGGAGGCTAGAAGTCAAAAATCAAGGTGTTGGCAGGCCTGTGCTCCCTCTGAAACCTGCAGGGGCCCTTCCTTGCCTCTCTCCAGCTTCTGGAGGTTTCCAGCGATCTTTGGTGTTCCTTGGCTTGTAGGTGCATCACCCATCCTCTGTCTTCACATGGTGGCCTCCCTGTGTCCTCACATCATCTTCCCTCTGTGTCTATGTGTCTCTGTGTACACTTTTTTTTTTTTATCAGGAACTGTCATAGATGGTTAAGGCCCATCCTCATGACCCCATTTTAGAGCTTGATTACATCTGTAACGACCCTACTTTCAAAAAGGTGCTGGGGGTTAGGACTTTAGCACATCTTTTGTGAGGGACATAATTCAACCCATAACATAGCTGTGCCATTTTACATTCTTGCTAGCAATATGTGAAGTTTCCAATTTTTCCACATCCTTGTCAACACTTGTTATTATCTGACTTTTTGATTGTAGCCATTCTAGTGGATGTCAAGTGGTATCTCATCATGGTTTTGATTTGATTTCCCTGATGAGTAATGATGTTGAGTGTCTTTTCATGTGTTTATTGATTATTTGTGTATCTTTTTTGGAGAAATGTTTATTGACATTGTTCATTTAAAAAATTGGGTTGTCTTTTATTATTGAGTTGTAAAAGTTCTTTATATGTTCAGAATACAAATTCCTTATCAAATATATGATCTGAATTTTTTTTTCTATTCTCTGGTTGTCTTAAAAGCCAGTTTTGAATTTAGTTGAAGTCTAGTTTATTTTTTTTTAGTGGCTTGTGCTTTTGCTTTCATATCTAAGAATTTATTGCCAAATCCAAGGTCACAAAGATTTACCCCTGTTTTCTTCTGAGAGTTTACAGTTTTGGCTCTTATATTTAGGTCTTTTATCCATTTTGAGTTAATTTTTATATATGATGTGAAGTAAGGTAAATGCTGTTTTGCATGTGGTTATCCATTTGTTCCAGCACTATTTGGTGAAAAGATCATTCTTTCCCCACTGAATGATCTTGGCATCATTAGTATTAAGTTTCAAAATTGGGAAGTGTGAATTCTCTGACTTTATTCTTTTTCAAGGTTGTCTTGGCTATTCTGTGTCCCTTAAAGAAATTTTAGGATCAGCCTGTCAATTTCTACAAATAAGCCAGTTGGAATTCTGATAGGGTTTGCATTGACTCTGTGGGCCAACTGGGGGAGTATTGCCATCTTAACAATTTTGAGGCTGGGAGTGGTGACTCATGCCTGTAATCCCAGCACTTTGGGAGGCTGAGGTGGGTGGATCACTTGAGGTGGGTAAGGAGTTCGAGACCAGCCTGACCAACATGGTGAAACCCCATCTCTACTAAAAATACAAAAATTAGCCAGGCATGGTGGTGCACAGCTGTAAACCCAGCTACTCGGGAGGCTGACGTAGGAAGATCTCTTGAACCCGGGAGGCGGAGGTTGTAGTGAGCTGAGATTGCTTCACTGCACTCCAGCCTGGGTGACAGAGTGAGACTTTGATCAAAACAAGAAACAAAAAACACCAAAAAACAATTTTGAGTTTTCTGATTCATGAGCATGAGATATGTTTATATTTATTTATATCTTCTTTAATTTATTTCAAAAATATTTTGTAATTTTAAGAGTATATATTTTTTACTTCTTTTGTGAAGTTTTTCTTCAGTATTTTGTTCTTTTTGATGCTGTTTTAAATGCAGTTGTTCTTAATTTCATTTTTAGGTCTTTCATTGTCAGTATATGAAAATATAATTGATTTTGTGTAGTGATGATTTATCTTACAATCATCACTATTTATTAATTCTAATAGTTTTTAAGGGGTTCCTTAGGATTTTCTACATACAAGATGATGTTCTCTGTGAATATAGTTTTAGTTTTTCCTTTCCAACCAGGGTGCTTTTTATTTCATTTTTTGCCTAATTGTCCTGACTGGAAACTTCAATACAATGTTACTAGAAGTGGCAAGAGCAGAAATTGTTGTCTAGTTCCCGAACTTAGGAGGAAACTATCCAATATTTCACCACTAAGCATGATATTAGCTGTGGATTTTTCACAGATGCCCTTCATCAGGTTGAGGAAGTTTCCTTCTATTCCTAGTTTGTTGAATGTTTTTGAAATCATGAAATGGTGTTGGATTTTGTCAAATTCTTTTAATGATGATCATGTAGTTTTTGTTTTTTTAGTCTATTGATACAGTATAATACATCAATTGATTTTCAGTTGTTAAAACCACCTTTCATTCCTGGGATAAGTCCCATTTGGTCATGGTGTATAATTCTCCTTCTTAAATGTTTCTGGATTCACTTTGCTAGCATTTTCTTGAGGATTTTTGCATCTATATTCGAAAGAGATATTGGACAGTAGTTTTCTTTTTCCTTTGATATCTTTGGTTTTGGCCTCATAGAATGATTTGAGAGGTGTTTGTTTGTCTTCTACGTTTTGGAAGAATTTGTAAAGAATTGATATTGATTCTTCTTTAAAAGTTTGTGGAGAACATTTAAACCTGTGAAGCCATTGGGACCTGGGCTTTTCTTTGCGTGTAGTTTTTTGATTGCCAGTTCAATTTCTTTATTTATTTTAGGTCTATTCAGATTTCTAATTTCTTCTTGAGTCAGTTTTGGTAGTTTATGCCTTTCTAGGAATTTGTCTATTTTATCTTAGCTATCTGATTTATTCATGGTATTTCTTCATAATTCTTTTTATTTCTGAAAGGTTGGTAGTAATGTCCCCTCTTTCATTTGTGATTTGAGTAATTTGAGTCTTCTTTCTTTGAATCTTAATCAATCTAGCTGAAGTTTTGCCAATTTTATTGATCTTTTCAAAGAATTTACCTTTTCCTTACTTTTGCTTATAGCCACTGTTTATTTTTTATTTTTATTTATTTATTTATTTATTTATTTATTTTTGAGACCGAGTCTCGCTCTGTCACCCAGGCTAGAGTGCAGTGGCTTGATCTCGGCTCACTGCAAGCTCTGCCTCCTGGGTTCATGCCATTCTCCTGCCTCAGCCTCCCAAGTAGCTGGGACTACAGGTGCCTGCCACCAAGCCTGGCTAATTTTTTTGTAATTTTAGTAGAGATGGGGTTTCACCGTGTTAGCCAGGATGATCTCGATCTCCTGACCTCGTGATCCACCCACCTCAGCCTCCCAAAGTGCTGGGATTACAGGCGTGAGCCACCGCACCCAGCCTATAGACACTGTTTATTAAGTATCCCCTGCATGGTGACTACGTGACACTCTTCTCATTTAATCCTTGAAATACCACATATAAAGCAGATGTGATTGTTCACACTGTCATATGAGCCATTGAAGGGAAAGTCTTAACACCAGTTATGCAACCAGCAGGCAGTGATGTGGGCTTCCTGCTCGGGTCTGAGAGTCTGGCTCTAATGTCTGATGGATTTCAGTACAGCAAGGGACTTTTCTTGTTCCACACTCAGCCTCTACTCCCCACAGCTGTGACTTCATGATTTTCTGACTTTATCATTGCTTAGGGGAGAGTGATGGGTCAGTGTTCCCTTGTGCTGTTCAGTGAGCCTCAGCATCGCTTGGTGAGCCTGTTCAGCATACTCCTGCCCTGTCAAGTTTGACTCAGTGCATCTGCGGTTAGACTTAGTGATCCGCATTATTTTCCAACATCTGATGCTGGGGTCCCTGACAGCACTTGTGGAGCCCGTGTTTGCCCCAGGAAATGCTTCTTCAACTTAACTGGATGCAGGCCCTGGGGAAGTTACTGCTTCCCCTAGTCTCTGTTCTTCTGGCTTCAGCTTCGCTGGGGATGGATTCAAAGATGAGGTAGGTTTTGGGGGAGAAGCTACTTTCTCTTGCTTTTTAACAATTTTGCAAGAAGCTTTAACTTCCCCTGACATCTTTGAGTCTCTCTCTCTCTGTCTCCTTACACACGTACACACACGCACACACACACAGCCTGCTCCCCATAGCAGGGAGGGGCAAGGCTGGGGGTGAAGAGACACTGAGCTGTGACTGGCTTCTCATTTTCCTGGAATGTGGCTCCCCAAAGGTCTCATATTTTTCAGCGTTTCTGACGCTGGGGCTGTGTAAACATCACACAAGGGTTTGCTGCATCTGAGAGACCAGAGGAGTTAGAGAGAGGGGGAGGGTAGGAGCCCAGAGCAGAGAGAAGGGCAAATGGGAGATGGAGAATGGAGAGGGAGAGAGGAGAGGAAAGTCCTGGGGTCCTGGTGGAACAGGATGCTGGATGAAGCATGCTAGAGGGAACAAAGACCAGTGGAGTCCCACTGAGCAGGTGAGGGATCTAGGAGGGCGGGGTTCATGGTGTGGTGCCAGGGGAGGGCAGAAGGTCCAGTTCAGGTTAGGAGCTCTGTCAGTGAGGTGGGAGGAGACCCCTGGTCCACACCAGCCACCCTGGCTGCTTCTGGCTTCCAGCCTGGGGGGTCTGTGGTGCCCGTTGAGCTGGCTAAGCAGGGAGAGCAAGGCCTTTGCTGGTGGATGGCCGCCTCCCGGGGTGTGGTGAGCCTGGCGGTGGTGAGTGGCAGCTCCTTGCCTCCTGGGGCTCCACCTTGGCTGAGAGAACCTGCTGGTATGGAGGGAGGCCCAGGATGCCTTATGAGAACCTAGCATTCTCTGCTGCTGGGCTCTGCCTGGAGGCTCAGACTCAGTTGTAGTTCTCTGAGCCTCCCAAGCCACTGACCTAGAACTACCCACTTCCTGAGCCTGGACAGCAGGAGAGGTGGCCTGGTGCATGCAGTTGGAGTCCCTGTGGCCTCCGGCTTAGGAGGCTCTTGACTCTGCTATTTACATGAACCTTGTTGTATCAGGCAAGTCCCTCCCACTCTGAAATCAGGTTTCCTAAGCTGTATAAAAATGGTGACATTGATATCTTGCTGATATCATGCTGACCTTGCAAGGTTGGTGGGAGGATTAGAGAGAATGTAGGTAAAATCCTGGCATGTGATAGGCTTTTGCTCAATAGATAACTCTTGTTCTATTCTTCTGAGATCCTAGGATAATAAAGAGCTAAGTGCCCCAGAAATAACAAACAGCTAAGTGCCCCAGAAATCCACCAGCCAGCAGGCCAGGGCAGCTCCACCGAATGACTGTGGTTCGCGCTCCCTTACCCTGTTCCAATGGATTCCTCTGCCTGCAGCCACCTGCTGGCCCTGTGTATTCCCCTCCCCCGCAGTTGTTTATCTCTGCTCCGCCCTGCCGAGGATCTTTGACAACCCTGCTCCCTCTCTCTGGGGGTTCTGGCTCCTGGCTGATGAGTGACTTGGCCAATGCCCCTTGCAGCGGGCAGGTGGGTGGGATGTTAGCGGGGGGCCATTAGGAGGAGAGGGGTGTATGTGTCTTGGGGCACAGTGGAACACAGAGTGAGTCACAGATTAACCCCCTGGCCTGTTTCCTCTGGCGCTGGCCCGGCGCACCCAAGCGAGGGTGTCCAGGGGTGTCTGGGTTCAGACTAGGTCCTGTTCAAGGAAGCAGGGGAGGAAGGTCACTCGTGGGTCACATGTGGTTGGAGGAGCAGCAGGAAAGCCCTGGAGCCCTCGTCTGCATACAGAACTCACACTGGCTTGAATTCCACATCAGTGCACAGCTTCCAGAACTCCTATATCCTAGCACACACAGGATCTATTTAATCTAATCCTCACAGCAACACTACAAGATAGGTATTAATATAATCGCTAGGGCACAGAGGAGGAAACGCCTCAGATGGTTGAGCAGTGCGCTCACACAGCCAGTAAGGTGGTGGAACCAGGACTGGGGACTTGAGCCCAGGCTTAGGGAGAGGCTTGGGGAGAGAATCTGAGCTGAGTGCCAAGTCTGACTTTTCTTCTTCAACACTCACTATCTCTGACACTGGACAAGTTGCACAGCCTCTTTGTGACTTGAGTTCTTGATCTGTAATAGTCATAAACATAGTTCTTGCTTCATAAGATGATTGTAAGAATTAAATGCATTAATGCCTACAAAGTGCTTAGAGCAATAGATAAATGCTAGCAATTATGATCAGCACCCCTCTGTGAATAAAGTCTGAGGACAGAGGCTGCAGTTGGGTTGGGTGGAGGAAGTGAGTGTAAACTGGCTTGTCATGTTTTGCTTTACTGAGGCCTCCTGAACCTCCAGGGAAGACAATTTGAATGTTCTCCACTGGACCAGCTGTCTTGCGAGGAGGTGAGCTCTCAGTAGCTGTCTTACATTGTGGGGAGCAAGGTTGGACTGGAAACAGTCAAAGTCTCTTGTTTTAAGATTTGGGGCCTGGGGAGTCAGAGCTGATTTTTAAGAAATTTTACCACACCCGACTAATTTTTTTTTTTTTTTTGTATTTTTAGTAGAGATGGGGTTTCACCATGTTGCCCAGGCTGGTCTCAAACTCCTGAGCTCAGGCAATCTTCCCACCTAGGCCTTCCAAACTGCTAGGATTAGAGGTGTGAGTCACTGAGCCTGGCCTTTTTTTTTTTTTTTTTTCCGGTAAATGTACATATTTTCATGGCTCACGTGATAAGTTAATACAGTCATATAATTTGTAAAGATCAAATCAGTGTAATTGGGATATCCATCAACTTAAATATTTATCTTTTCTTCGTGCTAGAAACACTGGAAGTATTCTTATCTAGCTATTTGGAAATATACATTAGAGCTGATTTGTTTCCTGCCTCCCCTGCTTATAGCTGAGCAGCCTTGGGCCATTTTCTCAAGTGCGCAGGTTCTCAGCTTCCTGGTCCATAAGCTGGGGTCATGAGTCCTGCCTGCAGTCTTGTGGTGAGGATTAGATGAGCTAGGTATGGAGAGTGCTTTTACGCTCCCAGTGCATGATAGCCAGAGACCTGTGATGGCTGTGGTGTGGTGGCGGTGGCATGGTTATTGTCATTAGATGCAGTCTGGCTTTCTCCAGGTGATGACCCCGTGCCGGAGCACCTGTGCCAATTATCCCTGGGCCAGCTCTGTTTTCCGTGCTCCTTGGGTGGTCTGCATTCTTCCTCCTCTGCCCTCTTAGTCTGAGCATCCCTTGTCTGATTCCTGGGGGTGTCTCGGGACCTTTCAGGTTGAACTCCTCTCCCCTTCCAAGGACTTAATTCTTGAACTATCCTCCAACCCTCATCTGACCCTAATCTGTGCCTTCCTTAGAACCCAAGTTTTTGTTTTGTTGCTTTGTATTTTGAGATGATTAAACTTACACAAAATTTGCAAAAATAGTACAGAGAGTTTCCTTATATCCTTCACCCAACTCCGCCTAATGCTGACATCTTACATAACCATGCACGGTTATCAAAACCAGGACATTCACATTGATCTGACGTTAATCTGAGGACTGTAGTAGAATTTGGCCAGTGTTCCCACCACTGCCCTTTTTCTGATCTAGGATCCAATCCAGGATCCCACATTGCATGTGGTCATCGTGTCTCCTGAGTCTCCTCCTATCTGGGACAGTTCCTCTGTCTTTCTTTGTTGCTGATGAGTTTGGCACTTTTGGAGAGTGCTGGTTAGTTATTTTGAAGAATGTCCCTCAATTTGGGTGTGTTTGATTTTCTCTTTCCATCATTCTTTCTATATTTATTAACTGGAATTCTACTGTAAAGAATGGTGCCTTATCCCCAATTCACTGATTTATTCCATTATTTATTTGTCAGTATGGACACCCTGACATTCACTTTATGGATCATAAACTCATATGGTCATTTTTTTTGTCTTGGATACAATTGATCTAGCCATGGCCAATGGGAGCTCCTTGTGTTGGTAGGACCTATGGTTCTTAACTTTTTGTTTTCTTTTTGAGATGGAGTTTCGCTCTTGTTGCCCAGCCTGGAGTGCAATGGCACGATCTCGGCTCACTGCAACCTCCACCTCCTGGGTTCAAGCAATTCTCCTGCCTCCCAAGTAGCTGGGATTACAGGCATGCGCCACCACACCCAGCTAATTTTGTATTTTTAGTAGAGATGGGGTTTCTCCATGGTGGTCAGGCTGCTCTTGAGCTCCCGATCTCAGGTGATCCACCCGCCTCGGCATCCCAAAGTGCTGGGATTATAGGCGTGAGTCACCTCACCCAGCCCGGTTCTTGACTTCTCTTATCTGCTCATTTTATTCATCAGGGTTCTCCAGAGAAACAGAACCCATATTAAGAAATTTATTGTAAGGAATTGGCTTACACAATTGTGGGGCCTGGCAAGTGTGAAGTGTGTAGGCCAGAGACTCAGGTAGCAGTTGATGTTGCAGATTCTTGAGGCAGAATATCTTACTTTTCAGGAAACCTCAGTTTGTGCTCTTATGGCCTTCAATCGATTGGAGGAGGCCACCCACCTTTTCAAGGTTAGCCTCCTTTACTTAAGGTCCCTGACTGTAGACATTAATCTGTAGACATTAATCTGACTGTAGACTGTAGACTGGAGTGTGTTTGGTTAAATCACTGGGTACTATAGCCTAGTCAAGTTGATACAGAGAACTCATCATCACACTCAGCAAAAGTTCTTTTCTCGGGAGTATGGAAATCATTTCCTATGTCAACATGGGTTGGGTGAATGAAGAATGGGGGGGTCCCACCGGGCTGATTTGGGATGAAAGTGTATCATTCAGGTCCTGGCATCTTTCGTTTTCAGCTGTGACCTTTGATTCCCACTCTCTGTGAGGGTTTGTGCAAATCTCCTTTCATTTGTAAGATGGGAGAAGCATTGTTCCTGGGTATGTAGGGGATCAGAGGATCTTAAAGGCCTGCCTTTAAGCCAGAGTGGGAAAACCAAGGGCTTGGCTTCAGGTACTTTCAGGACTTGGACCTGGAGTTTTCACTCCTCCTGGGGACACACCTGGGATATTCTTCCCTTCAGGGAGAGGCTAAGGTGGTGCCGACCAAAGTGGTTGCTCTCTCTGATCTGATCAGTTTGGAAGAGGGTAACAGACAGACCAAAGTGGGTCAACCATAGAGCCCAGGCAGGCATTACAGCTTCAGCCTCTATGTGTGTGTGTGTGTGTCTGTGTGTGTGAGAGAGAGACAGAGAGAGAGAGAGAGAGAGAGAGACCCTGAGATGGTGGTGGGAAACCCTCTGGGATTTGAATCGAAAGCCACTGAGCAGGGCTCACTAACTGGACAGAGCTCCCTGAAGTTCTATAGGCTGCTGGGGGAGGATGGGAGGAGAGGGAGTATGTGGCTTTCCAGGATTTGGGAGGGAGACATGGAAGCTAGGGAGAGAGGAGCCTTCCTGCAAGGGGAAAACCCTACATACATCCCGAAGACCTCCCTCACTGATGGGGCCTTGGCATCCTACTGCTTCCCTGGGTGCCAATTGTTTTCCTTTTTTCCACGAGGAGAAACTGAGGCTCAGAGTGGTTCGTGATTCAGTAGAGGAGTGGCTACCAGACAGTCACTGAGGGTAACCAGGTGCTTTTCTTGGTCTTCCTGGAGGACAGCCTAGGGGGAAACAGATCGAACTGCAGCTGGAGGGAATTGGGGTTGTCCTAAGGAGGGGTCGTCCTCTGGTGGTAGGGAGCCTGGAAAGGGGACAGGGGACTGAAGGAGCAGCTGGGACTCCCTTAATTGGAATCTCAAGGACAGAAATGGTTGTGTTGGGCAGGGAAAGGCTGAGCCTTCCCGCACTGGTGGGGTGTGTGTCTGGAGGTGTGGATCAGAAGCTGGGCTGCTGGTACCTGGAGGCCGAGTGCTAGAGTCCCAGCCTGCCTGGCATGGATCTGGGGAAAACAGCATGGGCCATCAGTGCCCTCTAAGACCACATCTGTTCTCACATGCCCCCTGCCCTGCATCCACCCATGGGAGCCAGCCTCCTAGACCTGGCCATGTTCCCAAGAGGCTGAGACTGAGTCCCCCACTGGTCCCCCTTGCCCTCCACTGTCAGAGGCATCCAGCTGCCTCTGTGTTCTGTGTGGAGACCAGGAGATGGGGCTAGTATCAGTGAGCATTCTTGGCAGCACACTTGACCACCCCCAGCCTCAATTTCCTCAAATGTAAGATAGGGATAATGAAAATAACACCTAGCTTGCAGGGTTGCTGTGAAGAGCTTTGTAAATAGTACATGTTGTGGGGTGGATGTCCTGTTCCTGGATGGGTCAATGAGTCGGGGACACTCCTTCTGCCCCCCACTCACTGGGTGAGTTAGTGGAGGGACTGGTGGAGTCTCCCAGGACCCCAGTACAAGGGTAGGTGAGGGGCTGTGCAGCGGTGGCCCTACTGAGAGTCCCTTCTAGACCCTCTGCAGCTGCTGCTCCTCCTCCTCCTCCTCCTGCCGGCTTCCCTCTCCGCCCTCCTCCCTTCACACGTGAGGATGATGATAAACACTCTGCCAGCTCTGAATAGGGCCTGACCTCAGCGGCGAGGCATCTCCCCTCACTCCCACCCTCCCAGCCCCAGCCGCATTCCTGGAGAGGCTAGAGCTGAGGCCCCCACTTGCCCCTCTCTCCCTCCACCCACAGAGGCGTCTAGCTGCCTCTGTGTCCTCCGGCTGATGCACACCCAGCTGCTTCCCTTGGGCCAGTCTCATCAGAACCTTGAATACCAAAGGGCTTGAGTGTGGATATTGGGTGGGATAGTCCATAATAATAATAATAATAGTGGTTATCATTTATTAAGCAATTAGACACCAGTCTTCATGCTAAGGCATCAGGTTTTATGCTAAGATTCCATGCTGAGGCACCGGGTTCCACGCTAGGGTTCCATGCTAAGGTTCCATGCTAAGACACTAGGTTCCGTGCCAAGGCACCAGGTTCCATGCTAAGGTTCCATGCTAAGGCACCAGGTTCCATGATAAGATTCCATGCTAAGACACCAGGTTCCATGATAAGATTCCATGCTAAGGCACTAGGTTCCATGCTAAGTTTCCATGCTAAGATACCAGGTTCCATGCTAAGGCACCAGGTTCCATGCTAAGGTTCCATGCTAAGACACCAGGTTCCATGCTAAGATACCAGGTTCCATGCTAAGACACCAGGTTCCATGCTAAGATACCAGGTTCCATGCTAAGACACCAGGTTCCATGCTAAGATACCAGGTTCCATGCTAAGGTTCCATGCTAAGATACCAGGTTCCATGCTAAGGTTCCATGCTAAGATACCAGGTTCCATGCTAAGGTTCCATGCTAAGACACCAGGTTCCATGCTAAGACACCAGGTTCCATGCTAAGATACCAGGTTCCATGCTAAGATTCCATGCTAAGATACCAGGTTCCATGCTAAGGTTCCATGCTAAGATACCAGGTTCCATGCTAAGGTTCCATGCTAAGGCACCAGGTTCCATGATAAGATTCCATGCTAAGACACCAGGTTCCATGATAAGATTCCATGCTAAGGCACTAGGTTCCATGCTAAGTTTCCATGCTAAGATACCAGGTTCCATGCTAAGGCACCAGGTTCCATGCTAAGGTTCCATGCTAAGACACCAGGTTCCATGCTAAGATACCAGGTTCCATGCTAAGACACCAGGTTCCATGCTAAGATACCAGGTTCCATGCTAAGACACCAGGTTCCATGCTAAGATACCAGGTTCCATGCTAAGGTTCCATGCTAAGATACCAGGTTCCATGCTAAGGTTCCATGCTAAGATACCAGGTTCCATGCTAAGGTTCCATGCTAAGACACCAGGTTCCATGCTAAGGTTCCATGCTAAGGCACCAGGTTCCATGCTAAGACACCAGGTTCCATGCTAAGATACCAGGTTCCATGCTAAGATTCCATGCTAAGATACCAGGTTCCATGCTAAGGTTCCATGCTAAGGCACCAGGTTCCATGATAAGATTCCATGCTAAGACACCAGGTTCCATGATAAGATTCCATGCTAAGGCACTAGGTTCCATGCTAAGTTTCCATGCTAAGATACCAGGTTCCATGCTAAGGCACCAGGTTCCATGCTAAGGTTCCATGCTAAGATACCAGGTTCCATGCTAAGACACCAGGTTCCATGCTAAGATACCAGGTTCCATGCTAAGACACCAGGTTCCATGCTAAGATACCAGGTTCCATGCTAAGGTTCCATGCTAAGATACCAGGTTCCATGCTAAGGTTCCATGCTAAGATACCAGGTTCCATGCTAAGGTTCCATGCTAAGACACCAGGTTCCATGCTAAGGTTCCATGCTAAGGCACCAGGTTCCATGCTAAGACACCAGGTTCCATGCTAAGATACCAGGTTCCGTGCTAAGATTCCATGCTAAGATACCAGGTTCCATGCTAAGGTTCCATGCTAAGATACCAGGTTCCATGCTAAGGTTCCATGCTAAGGCACCAGGTTCCATGATAAGATTCCATGCTAAGACACCAGGTTCCATGATAAGATTCCATGCTAAGGCACTAGGTTCCATGCTAAGATACCAGGTTCCATGCTAAGGCACGAGGTTTTATGCTAAGATTCCATGCTAAGATACCAGGTTCCATGCTAAGATACCAGGTTCCGTGCTAAGACACCAGGTTCCATGATAAGATTCCATGCTAAGGCACTAGGTTCCATGCTAAGATACCAGGTTCCATGCTAAGGCACGAGGTTTTATGCTAAGATTCCATGCTAAGATACCAGGTTCCATGCTAAGATACCAGGTTCCATGCTAAGACACCAGATTCCATGCTAAGATACCAGGTTCCATGCTAAGGCACCAGGTTCCATGATAAGATTCCATGCTAAGACACCGGGTTCCATGATAAGATTCCATGCTAAGGCACTAGGTTCCATGCTAAGTTTCCATGCTAAGATACCAGGTTCCATGCTAAGGCACCAGGTTCCATGCTAAGGTTCCATGCTAAGATACCAGGTTCCATGCTAAGGCACCAGTTTCCATGCTAAGGTTCCGTGCTAAGATACCAGGTTCCATGCTAAGGTTCCATGCTAAGATACCAGGTTCCATGCTAAGGTTCCATGCTAAGACACCAGCTTCCATCCTAAGTGCTTTATGTGAGTTGTGTCAATAAATTCTTCAAACAACCCATGAAGAAGTTGCTATTACTACCATTCCAGTTTTAGCAGGAACAGAGAAAGTAAGGTGGGGAGGAGGGGGAAACTGAGGCTCAGAGAGGTGAAGCTGCATGCCTTACATTACACAGCTAAGGAATGGGTGAAACCAGGACTCCTGGGCTGCTGATGTCCCAACAGCCCCCTCCCCGCACAGTGCAGCACTAGGTTCCCCTTCAGCCTGTCTCATCCCAGGACACAGGACCCCGGTCCTGAGAGAAGATGCAAGAATGGGAGGCAAGACTTGCTCAGTGGCCTGGGGCCTGGGCTGCCATGAAAACTGGCTGGGGATCTCTGGGTGCTGAGAACCTTGTAGAAGGTTTGAGTTCCTCATTCTCCCATCCTCAGTTTCCTAGAGGTGTAGAGTTAGAAACCTGGGCAAGCAGGAAGCCTTCTTCAGGGCACTACCCACTACCCTAACCCACCCTAACCCTAACCCACCATCTGCTGGGCCTCAGGCTCCCGCTGGACTGGTTGCTTACCTGCCTGCCTGGGAGTTCAACAAGTGCAGGCTTGGGTGTCAAAGAAATGTGAGTTCAACATCCGGCTCTGCCACCCACTGGTCTTGGGGCATTGAGAAGGTCGCTTCTCCTCTCTCAGTCACACTTTACCTGTCTGTAAAATGGACATGGTTAGGTCTACCCATGAGGGCTATGTGGGATTGGAGAAAATGGAAGTAAAGAACTAGTCCAGAGCCACCCTTGGTGAAAAGCCACTGTCATCATCATTTACCATCGTCATTCTCCATCCCAGCCATCCACCCACCCACCGCCAGCGTGCTCTTCCTCTGTGACCGATGTCTCCCGTGTAGCCATGAACCTGCATGCTCAGGATGCAGACGACGGTTTGGGAAGAGGGTGCATGACTGCCGTGTGGGACTGCATGTCAGCTTCCCACGAAGGGGCACCTTGGGTGAGCTCACTGTTTCCAAATGGCATCTGGCATTTTCTCCTTTCCCATTTGACCATGTCAGTTATCACCATCCTACACGACTGCTCACTTCATTTAAAAAAACCCAGTTTGCATTTTTTTAAACCTTTTATCTATTCTAAGTGATAGAAGGTATGGTCTTGATCTACGATATGTTTTTAGTTTTTCTTGAAATACATAAATATTAAAATAAAATTGTTGCGCTATGTTTCCAACTAAGATCATCTTGAATCTCACACTTTAGGAAACTTGGAATCAGATGAGCTCCTCCTTGTGTGTGTGTGTGTGTGTGTGAATTGTTTATTATGGGAGATTTAAAACCTATACAGAAGTACCAAGAATGATGCAATGAACTCCTTTGTACCTACCCCCAGCTTCAACAACCATCCACTTTTTGCTGTTTTTGTTTCATCTGTTCTCCCTCTTCTCCCCACCTTTTTTTCTTTTTTTTTTTTTTTTGCTGGAGTACTTTTCAAGCAAACCCCAGACATTATATCACTTTACTTTAAATACTTCAGTATGCATCTTTAATAGGTAAGGACTTTTTATTTTAACATTACCGTAATACCATTATCACAGTTAACATCATTAATAATAATTTCTTATGATCAGCTACTACCCCATCTGTGTTCAATTTTCTCTAATTATCTCAAAAATGTCTTATTTGGATTGGTTTCTTTGAATCAGGCAGAAGAACGTAGAAGCTGTGCTCTCTCAGGCCTCTGTCTATTTCCATAGTAATCATATATTGACATATATCATTGCCACCATCTTCACCAGCCAATTGGTGATACATGCTGACTGTTTCTGATTGGTCCTTATTTCATGGTTTTTACCCCTCTCCTACCCTTCCCACTTCCTTTTAGGCTCCAAACCTAAAAGGCTTGGGGTGGAGAATGACAGTGGTAATTATGACAACAGTCGCTGTTCACTGGACTCCTGGTGAAATCAGGAGTCCAGCGTCTGGCTCCCCTCTCATGTACAGCCTTAGCCTGCCAGTCCCACCGCCCTGTCCCCAGGGAGGAGAGGGGGCTCTGGAAGGGGCTGGGTGTGTATGCAGAGACACAGCGGGAGGAGTGCGGCACCTTGGAGTGAAGCTGGGCAGGGAGGGGGAGCTTGCGTGGCTGTTTCACTGGATGCCTCATCTCATAAACACCATGTCCCTGAGATGTCCATGTAAGGCTGCCTGGCTGGCTCGGAAGGGGCTGGCCACCATGGGGCCACTGGGCTCTGGGAAGCACAGCTGCCTTACCGGGGTGGGGGCGGGCCGCCCTGGGGGTGGCCTCGTGGGAACACACCCCGTCTTTCAGCTGCACTCCATACCGTGGTCCTGCTCCTCGTGCCCCCAGCCTGTGCTTTCATTGCTAGCCAAGGTCCTGTCCTCTCTGAGCTGCTGTCAAGCTTGGGTCACTGCTCTGACCCTCCCTGATCCCGTCTCCTTGGGGCCGGGAAAGTCACGTCCCAGAGTCCCTGAGCTGCTTCCTTCCTCTCCTTCCTTTTCTTAGGAGGCCTCATGCCTCAGTTTGACTGGCTGGTCTTATTGTCTTCCAGGAAACTGAGGCCATGGGGACACATAGGTCCTCTTCCCAGCAATCTCCCCAGGATCCAAGGCACCTCTGGGAAAGCCACAGCCCTTCTCTGGGCCGCAGTTTTCTCATTGGAGAAGTGCCTGGGACAGCTCTAGACCTCATTGACTGAGCTGCCCAGAGGGACACTTGAGATTTAGGGGTGCATGTGTGTGAGTTGTGTGTGTGTGAGTGTGTGGGTGTCCACAGACTTTAGAACTGCAGCCCTAGAACATTTGTCAGGTTACAGGGGGAGAAAGAGACTGAAGCTTAGGCTGTTCTCTGGGACCACCGGGATCCCACAGGACTTTCCAGCGCCTGTGTCTCCATCCTCTCCCCGCAGCCTTGCTCCTTCGGCTGTTTCAGATCCCCCTCCCTGTCTTTATTTCTTTGTTCTTTCTCTTTCCTGCCTGACTCTTCTGTGTCCTTGTTACTCCCCCTTCTGCTGCGCCCCTCAGGACTCTGTATCACTCATGTTCCCTCCAGGAGCCTCCCTTGTTCCCCAGGTCTCAGTCCTTCACCCTGATCCATAGCCCAAAGTTCAAAGAGTGGCCGGGTGCAGTGGCTCATGCCTGTAGTCCCAGCACTTTAGGAGGCTGAGGTGGGAGGATCCCTTTAGCCCAGGAGTTCGAGACCAGCCTGGGCAATGTAGCAAGACCCTGTTTCTATTAAAAAAAATTTTTTTTAACCAAGCCAAACAAACAAAAACACCAAAATTCAAAGACCCCATCCTCTTGACCCCTGGATGGGGGAGCCCCTTTCTCTGACTTCACAGCTCCCATTTCCTCCAGAGCCTTCCGTGACTCTGGGACTTGGTGGGGGGGCTCATGTCCTCCAATCTCCTGTTCCAAGGACACCCCTCCCACTTCAAGGCAGCTGCAGAGGCCTCAGAACAACCCCCAGATGCTTGACATTTTGTGGGAGCATTACTTGTTTGTGTGTGCTGAGAGTCCCCTGTCTCTGAGCCTGTAATGAACATGAGTTTTTTCCCTGAGAGGGACATTGTCCCTGATCTACCCAGTGTCACTGAAAATATTCAATTCCAAGAGTTGGCCAGGAGGGAGGATTGTTTGAGGCTATGGACACACCCCTGGCTTAGGACTTGAAAGACCTGGGTTCACGTTCTGGGTGCTGTCTCAGTGAGCTCCAGTCCCCTCACCTGTCAAATAGCCACAGTCATGATGAGATAAGGTGTTGACCGCCTCCCACTGCTTAGGAGGGGCTCTGTAACTTCCTGCTGCCCAGGATCTGCCCAGGCACTGAGTACTTGGTGCCTGAGGCAGTACAGTGGGGTGTGTGTTGGCCCAGCTTGGAGGGACTGGTGGTGGACGGGCACTGTGCGGGAGGAAGGCTTGTGTTTGGGCCCACTTCTCAGGATGAATAAGCTTGGAGGGACTGGTGGTGGACTGGCACTGTGCGGGAGGAAGGCTCGTGTTTGGGCCCACTTCTCAGGATGAATACAGACCTTCCCCTCCTTCCCTGCGTGGATGTCTCTGAGGGGAAACTGAGGCCCACATGGTCCTGGGGCCCCTGGAGAGGGGGAAGCTGGCTAGAAGGGAGAGTGGCTGGTTCCTGGCCAGGGCACCTGTGTTGGTGGTGCCACCTTCTGCAGTTCCTCCCAGTTGGCACTGCGGGCGTGGAACCCACAGGGGTGAGACACTGAGGCTGGAACATGCTGAGGATGCCTGGAGCCGCTTATCTTGGCCCAAGAATGTGCTGCAGTGTTATTAGCCAGCAGTTTCTCGTCTTTGGAGTAACCCCCTGGGGACTATGGCGGACACCTGTCCGGCTCTGGCTGCCCAGACAGCCCGTGGGTACCTGCACCCAGCTGCTGTTGGGTGGAGCTCACGAGTGTGCCTGTGTGTGTGTGTGTACATTCACAGAAGTGTGTGCATGGATCTTTTGTGTGTCTGAGGACCCTTCTGTGCATGTGTATGTGTGGCGATGTGCCTGTGTGGGGGCAAGTGTCTGCCAGTGTGGATCTTTGGGTCCTTTACTCATGAGAGTGTGTGGGCACCATGTGTGCAGGAAGCCCACAGGGGGCCTAGGGAACACAAGGGAAGCAAAGGCCCAAGAGGTGGCTGGGAGGCTGGATGGTGGAAGGAGAGGTCAGCAGCACGATGTGCAGGCAGGGCAGGAAGGGCTGCTGGGGCTCTTGACAGTGGGGTCTGCGCCACTCTCCTTGGCAGTGGAGTTGGCACTGGACTCTCTAAGGCAGCATGGTAAAGAGCCCTGAGGCCAGATGGCCTGAGTCCAACTCCTGCCTTGATCACTCCCTAGCCTTGTGACATTGGGACAAGTGACACCCTCTTCAAAGCTCAGTTTCCTGTTTATCATGGTGATAATCACAGTACCTGCTTAGTTACCAGGAGGAATAAACAAGATTGAGTACCCGGAGCACCCTCAGAGCTCTATAGATGATAGCTTATCATCATCATCAGCATCATCGCCATCACCATCATCATCAGGATTACGGTCCTTGCTGGCTGCGCTGCATCTCGCCTTGACAGTCCCTTTCTGGCTGACATTCCCACACAGGATGGGGGACCGCAGCTCATTCACTTGCAGCATAGCAACAAGATGGAGACCCAGAGAGGGCATGAGACTGGGCAGGGTCACCACGGAGCCATAGGAGCCCAGCCCCTGGCTCCTGCCTCCTTCCACATGCGGCACTGCCTCGCTCTGCTTAGAAGTTTGGGGAGGCAGCACCTTGCCAGGCTGGAGAGACAAGGAGAGCCTGGTGGGCTTATTAGCCCAAGCCAGCTTCTGTAGATGGCCCAGGACCGTTCTGTTTGAATCTTTTTACAGGCTCAGTGTCTCCCCTTCTGGCCCTAAATGATCTCCTGAGTCTTCTGGTTTTGGGTTCCCCTGATCTGACTGCAAGTCTTGAATCCCACATGGAAAACAGCTGAAACCCAGGAGAGGTACCCAAGGGGGACAGCTGGCCACCTGATGTCTCACTCAGCTCCTCACACCGGCTTTTGCCATGCCAGCTCTACCTTCTGCTCCTGACACAGGCCAGACGGGAGTGGAATTCCTAGGAAGCACTGGCCTCTTTAGAGCTGGGCTCCCTCTGCCTGCCAGCACATCCCACGTCCCCTCCCTCGGTCCTCCTAGGCCACCCTGTGGCTCCGCTAGAGTAGCTGACCCAGGACGTCACCAGGATTGTGGAGGTGGGAGCGGGCTCTTTGGCACCTGGGCTCAGTGAGGTGGGTGGGAGTGGGCAAAGGCAAGTGGAACCTGCCAGGGTCCCCCAGCCAGGGCAGGCTATGACTGGCCTGAATGCTGGCCAGAGACTTGTTTTTCACAACCACCACCAAGTACTTGGAAGAAAAATCCCAAAACCCAACAACAGAAATAACCACAAAACTTTTCTTTCTTTCTTTCTTTTTATTTTTTTAATTTGCAGTTAATGGCCGATTGGCTGTACATTATTAAACAGGCAGCTGGAGATTTGCCAGGGTAGATTGTTTGAGCCAAGGCTCACAGCCTGAACACAATGTTCCAAGAAAATAGTCACCCATGGGGTCCCTGGTGAGGAGCACCCAGAGGGCGGGGCTGTAGCTGTTGCCCCTCACTCTCCCACCCCTTCCGCCCCAGCCTCTGCTAGGATCATCTAGTGGAGGGCAGGACTGTGCTGCTCCTGGAGCCCAAGCATCCTTCATCTGGGCCCTGCAGATCCCTCACTGCCCCAGGGGCCCGAGCTGCTCTTTCCCTCCTCATGGACATTAGGAACGGACGTGAGGCTGCTGCTTCCATCCCCAGATGGCCAGGCCAGCACCTCCTCTCCTGGGGACCAGTGTGATGCAGAGGCCTGAGCACTGGGCTGGGAGCTGGAGCCCTGTCTAGGGTTGACGTCATTGAGCTCCTCCCTATGGTGATTTTGGGACTCCATACCTGTCCTCCCTGGGCCTCATTTCCACGTCATTACAAGGAGAGGACTGGGCTGCTCAACTGTAAATCCTCAACATTTTGTGAGCCTTGATTGGGTGGCCTTGGGGAGGGCTTGGAGTGATTGTTTCCCTGATTTGGGGGCCCTTCTTGCCCCAACCCTGTTTGCATCCATGAGACCAGGATCCATTTCTCAAGCAAGCCCTGCTGGGAAGGGGTCGTCATCAGCCCCATTCATGTTGTTTTAGCCAGTCCCTCCAGCCACCTTGAAGCCTACCAGCGTAAAGGTCAAGTGTCCACCCCATATGAGTGGGAGAACAAGCTGACAGTCTGGAGGTTGGGGACCGCCATCTTGGTGAAGCCAGTGCTGCATTTGGGTACATGGATAAGATCACAGTGTGGTGTCCAGGTCCTCACCAGGCTGGGCCTGCTGACTTCTGCACTGGATAGGCTGCTGCTGGCTTTTGTGTGTGTGTGTGTGTGTGTGTGTGTGGCACGGGAGAGTCACCGGTTTGGGAAGTGGGCCTTAATGAACCCTCTCTGGGCCTCTTAGAGGCAATATGACATAGTGGTTAAGAGTACAAACTTGGGAATCAAGTCCTGTCACCCCTGCTTATTTGCTGTCTCATTATCATTGACTTTGGACAAGTGGCTTCACCTCTTGCATCTGAGCTCTCTCCACTGTACAAAGTAGGGTTAGAATAACATCTACTCCCAGGTATGGGGAGAGGAGGGAATGAGTGAATGCAGGCGCTGGGGCTGTACCAGGGCTTGGCACATGTTAAGTGCCCATCAGCTGTTGGGATCTAAATGTCTCTCCCTCTGGCCGCCTGTTCTTTCCCTTCAGGTCACTCAGCACGATTTGTGTTGTGTGTTTGTGTTTGTTCCTTCAGCGGCTCCCTCTCCTAGATCAAGTGCTCCTTGAGGGCAGGGGCCCATCTGGCTGTGTTCATGTTCTGCCTGGAGGGCCTCACAGGGCCTGGGCCACTGCGGGCACTTAGAAAGTACTTGTGGAATGAAGGGGTGAGTGACAGATGGGATGGAGCCAACTGGAAAAGGATCAGAACCAGAGAAAGAACCACTGAGCACCTGGCATGTGGAAGAGTACAGAAACTGAAAAACCTGGGGACGTCTAGCCTGTGAAGCTACCACTATGGGAGACTTCCAGTGATTGCGTGGCTGTGTGTGTGTGTGTGTTGAATAAAGCTTTGGGGAGATTTGTTCCCTGAAGCAAAACCAAGGGTTCCAGGAAGCAGGTTTCCCCCAGTGGTGGGAGCCGCCTTGAGGATGGGGAGTGAGCCCTGAGGGCCTGGGGTGTGTAGGCAGGGGCCGGCAAGCCCCTGTCAGGTCAAGGAGAGCCCTGATATGCTGGAATGTGGTCCAGCCAGGCCCTGAGGCCCTGCCGGCTTGCTGCAGCTGCTGTAGTTAGGAGAGGAGTAGCAAACGTAGCTGATGTCTCTGAACTTCAGTTTCCTCCTCTGTAAAATGGGATTCATAAAGGTCAATACCCAATGGGGTGCTGGCAGGATTAGAATGAGTTAATCCCCACAAAGCTCTAGGAACAGTATGTCAACTGGGAAACACTCACTAAATCTGAGCATTATTAAGCAGGGAGATACATGAGAGAGAGATGAATCGTAATTCTGGAATGGGGGTGGTGATGGCTTCTTTGAAGGAGGAGAATGTCTGGGGAGCTAACATTTATGGAGAGCTGCTTAGGCCAGATCTTGCACTCAGTACTCAGAGCAGTGAAATAACTTGCTCGAGGTTACACAGCTTCAGATGTGGTCGGTGCACTTCCAAAGCCTGGGATCTCTTCTCCACTCCTGGTAGGATGGGGCCAGGTTTCTGTGATTCCCTTCCCCCTGGAGGGATAGCTCCCCATTTCAAAGTGGAGCAAGGTGATGATTATTTTCTATAGGGGTGGATCCGAAGTCCTCAGGAGGGAAGTTTCCAGCTCTCTCCAACCCTGAAAGTGCTACATCACTAAAAACTCTAGGGAGCGGAGGAGGGTGCAGCAATGGGGAGATTTTCCCTCGGAGCCCGGAGCAAGGAGATTGGCCATGAGCAGAGCCCTGGAAGATGGGCTCAGGGAGAAGGAATGTGAGCCGAGGGGTAAACTGAAGCAGGGGAGGGGAAGGAAGGTGCTGCGCAGAAGAGTGCAGAGGAGGAAGAGGGCCGTGCAGGTGACAGCAGAGGAGGGAGGGGAACAGAAGAAGGAAGAGAAGAAGAGAGAGAGGAACCAGACTTGGACCTGGGCCAGTGGACAGCCCTGGGCTTTGGGCGAGGATGCCTGGCTAGGATCGGTCTCCATAGGGCTACTAGATGGTGGCAGGAGGGGAGGCCTAGGGAGTGGGAACCAACTGGCCAGCACTAGGGCCTACCTGGGACAGCACATGTGAGCCAAGTGTTCTGCCACCAGCCAGGCCTCCTCACCTCCCCCAGCCCAGGAGCCAGCTTGGCTAAAGGTCAGCTCTCGGGGTGTGGCCAGCACGCTCCCCACTGACCAGGGCCCACAGGCCTGGCCTTGTCAGGATGTTATCCTATTCCTAGCAGCTGCTCCTGGTAGTTTCTACCTCTTGGCCATTCAGAGATGAATGGGAAATGGCCCTAGGCTTCAAGGAGTTCACAGATGAAGGGGCAGAGAGACAGTGGAGGTGCACGTGGGCAGTGGCATTTGCCATGGTTCACTTTCCCAAGACAATTTTTTCAAGGTGCTGATGGTGCTTGCTGTGTTTTTTATTATCTGAAATAAAAATTGGGCTCGGTTTCTTTAGCCTTTCCTTGTGGTTTTTATTCAACAAATATTTACTGAGTGTCTACTGCTGTCCTCCTCTGGATGCTCTTTGGCTTATAGGGTACAGAAAAGAAACTGACATTTCTGATGGTGTCTGGTGGAGTAGAGTAGAATTCTTATCTCCTTTGGTCTAGATGCTATACCTCCATTAATACAACCAAAAGTGCCTATGCCTTTTGGGGGCAAGCATATCCTACTGTTAGCTAAACTGAATTTCTGTTTTCAATAAATTTTAGACCTTTTGCTGTATGAACTCTTATCGATTCAGGTTTTTTATGGCTTTGGAACCCTTGTTTTGGACATTACCCCAAGAAAAATGTTCCCTTGCTAATTCTGGCTCATTTATAAAGTCAGCTTTGCATTTCAGTTCACTTCAGCATCTTAGCTTTTCCTGTGCTTTTTTCTTTTCTTTTCTTTTCTTTTTTTTTGTTCCTTGGTGTGCTTGGTAAGCCTCCCTTCTAAGTTGTAACCTAAGTTACTGATAAGTATGTTGAACAAGCCAGGGCAGAGGATGGAGCCCTTTGGCAAGTCAGGAAGTTGACATTGATCTATTCATCAACACCCCTTTGCTTGCTGGCTAGGAATCTACTCAGCTTTCTCTCTTGTCTCCAGGAATTTCATCAGGGATCCTGCCAACACCTTCCTGAGATACAGATAGTCTAGATCTGGGGATTCCCCAGTTATCCGGTCTAGAAGCCTCAAAATAATGGGTTTGGGATGGTAGGTGTGATGCTATGGGAAGGAGGGCTCCCTGAAGGAATCCAGGCTGATGCCAGTGGTCTCTGCAGGGATAGGTCCAAGGGAAACCCTGCCCTGGAGGCAGCTAGAGCCCCAGGGTCCTTCCTGCTTTAAAATTATGCTTCTCAGGGGAGACAGGGGTTTGTGTGCAGTACTTTCTGCCAAGGATCAACGTCTGCCTAGAAACGTGTTTCCGGGCATCTCCAAGAGACCTTAAGGCCATCAGATGAGGAGATCGAAGCCAAGAGGGACTGAGAATTTCCTCTGGTCACCAAGGGCATTGGAGGCTGAGTCGGGCTGGAACCTGAGGCCTTGACTCCTAGTCTGAGGCTCTTGGTGCTGGACCCAAGTGCTCTTCTGGCTAGAAACAGGCAGGGTGAGAGGAGGGAGGGGCTGCCAGTGTGTGCCTTGGGGATAAGCTGTTGGTGGGCCATTTTCCCCCGACTTTCCTTCCCTTTCCATCCTCTGCCCTGACACTATGGTACAAATCTGAGTAGGAAGCTGGAATGTGGAAAGCCCAGCACTTCTCCTTCCCGAGGTGGGGGTGTGCAGCAAAGGGCCTGGTGCTGTGCACATTTCTGCACTTTGAGAGAGGATGCAAATGCAAAGGCATGCCAATGAGATGTCATAGAGGACACAGTGGTGAGCAGGGGGTGCCCCTACTCCTGCCTCCTTCTGGTGTGAGTTTTAAGGATGAGACATAGAAGAAGACCTGACATTAGGAAGGAAGGGCAAGGATGGGGGGCTTCAGGGCAGCAGCGTGGATGTGGCTTCTGGGGTCATCTCTGGAGTGAGCCCTAGTGAGGAGGCCCCACTAGGGGGTGATCCTGAGATGGAAGCACCCTGGGAGACAGCCCGAACTCATCTCTAGCTGTAGGGGGGAGGGCATGGTCAGAAGAGGGAAGGTACAGCTCAAATGCATAGACATTGCATGCCTAGAGTGGCCCCTGGGGCCTGGCTCCCTATGGGGTGTGTTGGGCCTAGCAGGATTCAGAGGCCCAGAATAGCCTCTGCCCCAGGACATCTTGGGAAGGAAGCAGAGCGGTGCCCCAGTGGCCTCTCCCCTTGGGACCTGGGCATGTGGCCCTGCCTTCTCTGTGATGGAGGGGGAAGAAGAGAGTGAGGGCCCAGGGTGCTAGAGGAGGCGGCTCCAGTAATTGCCCTAGAGACTAACACTTCCCACCCATCACAGGAAGATTTGGGGAACCGACCCCTCCCTGCTGGGAATCTTGTCGGCTCTTAGCCCAGCTCAGAGGAACCTCACCTTTGTGCTGTAAGAACCTGAGAGTCTGGCTCCTTGAGTGTGGGAGTCGGGTGATGTGGTGCCCTCCGGAGGTAGTGCTGGGACCTGGAATTCCTAGTTGGGCTTGAGTTGGAAGAGCTGCATTGAAATTCTATCTCTTTCATTAGCCGCTTTGTGCTTTTGCTTAACTTCACTGCTCTGAGCCCATCTCTAAGACTGAGGTGAGAATCATAGCCACTTCCACGTTTTCACACACATCTGCGTGGAGTGCACATGGGAAAAGCTTGGCGCGGGGCAGGAGCTTAAATGTTGATTAAAGTGAAATGAAGGAACAAATGAAGGCATCTCTGGGTTGAACTCCCCTTCCTGTCCCGGCCACTGAGGGGCCCTGGGTGGGGCTGGGGCTGAGAGGCCAGGGAAAACTGGATTCACGAAGCTTGGACCTTGCCCCATCTTTCTCTTGACTTTCTCCTCGCCTTTCTTCTCTGCTTCTCTGTGTCCTTTGTCCCCTTTCTGTCGCGTCCCTTCTCTTCCAGTGGAAGTGCCTAACTCAGCACCTGGCCCCGACACACACAATTCATTGCTCCTTGCTCTCCTCAATAGCCTCTCTGTTGCTCCAGGCTCTGTCCCGCCACCCCCAGCTCCATCTCTTTCCTCCTTCTGGGTCTCTGTTTCTGACACCCTCTTTGTCCCATTCTCTCTGCTCCTGGCTCTCCTGCCATCTGTTTCTGCAGCCTCTGTCTGCAGCTCACAGGCATCCACTGGGCGCCTGCTCGATGCCAGGCACTGCCATCTCCTTTCTCGGTTCTGTGTCTCCTCACCTCTTTTCTCCCTGTCTTCTTTTCTTGCTCCCCCACCCCTTCAGCCTCCTGCCCTCCCTCCCCCAAGTTCCATCGGGCTCCAAGGCTGGTATTATTCAGTTTTATGAGAAACCCCCAGGCCTACCCCTGAAGGGACCAACCGCAACTGGAACCAGATGTGCAATCCTGCATTGGGGTGGGAGGGAGGGAGGTAGGGACGAGGAGAGGAGCATGGGTTGGCTTAAGGAGGTGGGGAGGAGGCTGGGGATGGGAGGTGGAGACCCTGGGAACCCTGGTCCTCAGGGGCTTGGAAGGAAGAGTTGGGAGGAGGGAGCCAGGGGGCTGAGCAGACTTGTTCAGAAAGCACTTTTCACTGTGTGTGTGTGTGTGTGTGTGTGAGAGAGAGAGAGTATGTGCGTCTGTGTGTGTGTGTGTGTGTGTGTGAGAGAGAGAGAGAGAGAGATGGTGGAAATGACACTGGGGAGAGATGAGGGTAGATGATGGGCTGCGGGACAGCTCTTAGAATTAAGGAGGAAGGCTGCTCTTTTTCTGTGAAATCCTCTAGCTTGTTGACTTCCTTTCTTAAGGTTTCAAGGGACTTGCTGGGTTTATAGTTCTATACCCAGGTGCTGGAGCAGGCAGGCTGGAAAGAGGGGTGATGATGGGGTAGGGGATGGATAGTGTAACCTCCAAAGTCTCCTGAGAGTGGCTGGAGGAGGGGTCTTCCAGGTCGCCCCCTCTCCCAGCCCAATCTGTCACAGACCTTTGTGGGATGTGTCTGGGATGTCCTGGGTCCTAGCAAAGCCTGTGTTTCTGCCTGCAATTATATAGCTTCAAAAATCAAAGTCTTCATATGAGTATCTTTGGTACAGCCTAGTGCTGTATTAAGCATTTTAAAATGCCCTTTGATTCAATCATGAACTGATTATCCATCCATCCATCTCTTCATCATTCATTTATTCATTCCACACTTATTGAGACAACCTTATGTGTCAACCTTGTGCTGGGCACTGAACAAACGAGGAAAGGGGAAGGGAAACAATGAACAAATCCCTTATCGTTCCAAAAATGGGAGCCATAGAAGTGCACCTGACCCACTGCATGTCAGGGCGTTAGTGAGCCGCAGAAGCCCCAGGTGCTCAGAGGAGGGGACAGTGCCCACCAAGTGGTGAGTCTGGAGAAGGATCCCTGGAGAAGGATCCAGGGAGGATGGCTTCTGAATTGAGCCCTGAATGCTGATAGGGAGGAGAGGGAATGGTGTGTGAGAAAGGCCTGACCATCAAAGTTGGAGGATGGAAGGAGAGAAGGTTGGAAAGGCTGGGATGTTCCACTGCAGAGCTTGGACTGGAAGTAGCAGGCAGTGGGGAGCGGGGACCCTTTGATGTCCGTTGGGATAATATGGATGTGGGTTGGAAGGAAGAGAAGGGGAAGATGGAGGATTCTGCTGTTCTGGGTACCTGCTAGTGGGAGGGGTTCTAATTTTATAGCACAGTCCCCACATCCACCTCTAGAGAGCTGAAACTGACCCGGGATCCTCTAACTTCCCTCATCTAAGCAGAGCTGACCCAAGCCCCAGAGAAGCCCTTAGTCTGCAGTGGGGGTGGCAGGTAGGGGTTAAGGAGGATAATGTTGTTGGGGTCACCTTTGCCATAGAGTTGGGGCCAGTGATTGGGAGACTTGGTTTGAGGCTGGGCCGACGGCTAGGGAGGACTGGGCCAAGTGTCCCCATAGTCCATCTGCTTTCACCATCCTTGCCATTTGTGGACAGCATCCACACTCTCACAGATTGAGGCTGCTGTTGAGGCTGGTGGGTTCCAGATGCTGGAATTTGGGACTCAGAACCCAGACCCTCTTTCCAGCTAGGAGAGGATGAAATCTTGCTCTGGAGGCAGAGGATGAGTGGAGCGATGCTTCTATCTCTGCCCTCCCCATATAAGGTCCTGAGAAGCTGTCCTTCTCTCCCCCATCCCCAAGGGTTTCATTGTCTCTGACTGGGGGCGAGTCAGCCCTCCAAAGTACTGGCCATCTCCCTGTGGCTCTGACCCCACATGCTCCAAAATCATATCCCCTCTCAGGGACTCCCCTGTCATTGTACTTCTCGGGAAAACTGAAGCCTGGGGAAGGGTTTGGCTGAATTAATAAAATTAGTGTGTGTTAGGACCGGAAAAGTTCTTAAAGACCTTTCTGTCGCAGGGGAAACTGAGGCTCGGAGGTGTAGGCCACTGGCCCAGATGCGGAAGAGAAGGAAGGGCCTTTCAACCTCTGGATGTCTGAGTGGTGTGGAGCTTGGCTGTGGAGCCAGCCAGGTTCAGGTGTGAGGTCCTCCGCACAGTCCTGCTTGGACTTCCACAAGTCACCTCTGTGCTCCGAGGTCACGATCTTCAGCTATAATAACCGGGTGATTAGAAGACTAAGTGAGAGTTAAGAGTCTTTAGTGGCCAGCATCTGATAGGTGTGTAGCAAATAACTTTTCCCCTTCCTTTCTAAATAATCCTATCTGCTTCTTCACTTTTATCATTCATATGGTGCTCTAAACTTTTCACATCACTTCCCCCATTATTTTTATCATGGAAAACTTCATGCATGTACAAAAGTTGAAATGATTATATGGTAAACTCCTACAATGAACACTTTGATATATTTGCTTTATCACATTTCTGCCAATCCATCTTATTTTTGATCCATTTCAAAGAGAGTTGAAGCATGTATTTCATTAACTGGAGCTCAGCTTAAATGACTTTTGAACGTACAGTCACAAATGTCCTAACTCAGCCCAGAGAAAACAGCAGAGATTACTATCTCACATTTGACAGCTAAGAAAAAAGCAGGTTCAGAAGTGAGATTCCTGGCCTCCAGTCACAAAATGAGTTGGAAACAGCGGAAAGCAGAGTGCTGTAGAAAAGCTGAGAGTTGCTATATTATTATTATTATCATCATCACCATCTCAGCAAACATTCTTCTCCACCCAGAAGCCCTTTGGCCATTTCTCTGCACCTGTGTCTTTTCTATAGAGTCTTGACCCCTCCCTGCCCGCTTCCCCACCCCTGTCCCCCAAGCCTTCTGGCCCCGCCCGTCCTGTCCCCAGGGAGGCTGCTGGGCCAGTGGCTGCAGGAGGGGCAGCCACATTCCCTGGTGATCTCCTGCCCCAGGTGTCTGTGCCCTGACACGGCCTTGCCAGAGCCGGCTAGAGTGCAGCCAGCAGAGCACTGCAGGGGTTAAAGGAGGCCATGGCTGGCGGAGGGGGCCCACTGCTGGCTGACTCCGGGAAGGAGGCGGTGCACTGTTGGCCCGCCCCCTGGGCTGGCCTGGGAGGGAACCCGACTAGCAGAGCCCTCTGCTCAGTTGCTCCCAGCAGTGGCCCTGGGACCAGCTCTGCTCCTTGCACCCCGCTCCCTGCCTGGACACAGGCTCACTAGCTGCCTTCTTCTGGGGGAAACCAGCTTCTTGCCAGCCACAGCCGCTGCCTCCGCCACTGGCCACCGCCCCTGTCCTGGGAGTCCCTTGGCCCAGACACCCACCTGACTTAGTGGTTCCTCTGCAGGAAAGGTGAGTGAGTGAGTGTGCGTGTGTGACGGTGTACGTGTGTGTGAGTGTGTGTGTGTGATGGTGTATGTGTGAGTGTGCGTGTGTGATGGTGTACGTGTGTGTGAGTGTGCGTGTGTGATGGTGTACGTGTGTGAGTGTGCGTGTGTGATGGTGTACGTGTGAGTGAGTGTGCGTGTGTGATGGTGTACGTGTGTGAGTGTGCATGTGTGATGGTGTATGTGTGTGTGAGTGTGCGTGTGTGATGGTGTACGTGTGTGTGAGTGTGCGTGTGTGATGGTGTACGTGTGTGTGAGTGTGCGTGTTATATTTGTGTGTAGAGGGAAATGGAGCCGGCCAGGGCTGCTGGGCTGTTGATAGTGATGCTGCAAGACCACAGATCAGATTAGGAGAAGGTGAGGTCAGCCTGCCTGTTCCCGTGTCTCTGGGTCAGGCAAGCTGTTCAGAGGCCAACCTTGTCAGTCCCCTGTCTTCAGATGTTTCTGTGGTTCTGGCAGGGATGTCTGGGGTGCGGCTTGTCCCTGCTCTGAGAGAGCAACCAGTCAGAAGGAGTTTTGTTTGCTGGGGAAGTTGCTGGTGTCAGTGGCTGCTTGGGACTGAGGCCAGCTGCAGGAGTAGGGAGGGACACAGGGACCAAGGAAGGGGGAAGCTTGGGGGTCTCTTCTGCTACTTGCCTGCCCATTGCAGGGGGATGAGTATTTTTTCTTCTTCATCTCTTTCCCTGCCACCCACTTGAGCTGCTGTGAGGGCACCTTTCTTCTCCTAGGGGCTCACTTAGCTCCCTGAGGTCTGACCTTGGCTGCAGGGAGGGGCTGGCAGGCCTGGCAAGGTTAGGGTTCAAAGCACTTTTCCCATCTCCACTCCTCAGTGTGGGCCCTGCTCCCTTGCCCATGGGCACAGACTGGCAGGAGTGCCCCCTCTGCCCTCTCCAACCACTAGCCCTTACTCCTTCCTCACCCCTCTGGGCAGAAATGGCTAATCCAGGTGGTTAATGAACAGACAGGGGCAGCTGCCTTCCCCCTGCTCCTCCCTCTCCCCCCACCCCTCCTGTCCTCTGACTCTGATGCCCTGCCTGCCACCCGTTCCCAGGCTGGAGAATCCATACGGAGCTGACCTCAGTGTCTGTCCCCCAACCCCCAATCCAGGACTTGGGCCAGGACTGCCTGCCTGCCCAGATGTTTTAGGCTGGCTACTGTTCTAGAAGAGGAAACTGGGTGGGGGTGATAGGGGGGACCTGGAGAAGCCTGCTGTGCTCCCAGGCTGGGCTCCCTGCAGGGGAGGGGATGGGGTTGGGGGACAGGATGGGTGCTGGGTGGGGAGGAGATGGAGGAGGAGGGCAGGCAGGCAGGCCGTTGTGGGGGTGAGAATAGGAGGGGGACCTGGAAACTAGGGTGCCAGGGTCTTTGGAGACAAGGGCTTCTCTTCTGGAAGTCCCAGCTGCCTCTTCAACGTGGCAGCAGTGGGGAAGGTGTAGGGGGAGCACCCTCTCTTCCCCTCCTGAAGCTGCCTGGGGTGGGTGGAGACCATGGTGGCTCAGATGTGACCTTAAGTTGCACCTGCCCCTGCCAGCTGGTGGCCACTCCTGTAAGCCTGAATCCAGCTCTCCTTGGCCCTCAGTACTTGCTATAGCTGGGGCACCCCTTGCCTGACACCTCTGGCCCAGGGTTGTGGAAGGGAGTGAGGGAGGATGTGGATTGAGATGGAGAGGTGGGGGGGAGAGCCCCGAATGGGATCAGCACTGGAGACCCAACTTGGGGTTGGCTTGGACTCTGCTGCCCATGGAGGGCAGGGAATTGGAGAGGAGTGGGCTGGACCAGGCTGGGGAGGGTCTCGGCCAGTCCGGCCGACCACCAGGGCTGGGAGCCAGCACTGTAACCAGGAGCTGAGGGTTCTTGGCGGTGGAGGAGGCAACCTGGGACCCTCTGCTTCCAGGCACCTGATCTTGAGCCCTTCTGGCTCTGCTTCCCCATCCCTCATCCCATGCTTCTTCACACTTCACTTCCCGCAAAGCCCCAGTGAAGAATTTCCCAGGGAGGTGGTGGTATCCAGGAAGTATAAGCACAGAGAACCTAGTGGCCAGGTGGAGCGGGGCTGGGGTGGGATGCTTATGGGTTCAGAGAAGATGTTATTGTTTTGCGGACCAACTTCTGGCCTCTGATGGGCTGTGGCTGAAGCCTTGGAGTTTGGGGACCCTCAGGCTCCTGTTTCTACCCAGATGGGAGCAGGAGTCAAGGGGGGCCAGAAAGAACTTTTGTTTGGTCTAAGGGAGAGGAGCCTCAGAGGTGGAATCTTGGCTCAGGTGAAGGAAGAGCTTCCTAAGGACCCTGGTGGGTCAGCAGGAGGATGGGCTATCTTGTAAGGTGGAGAGCATCTTGTACTGGGGGGAGTTTAGACAGAGGCCGAATAAGGGCTTGGAAGGATTCCTGGGCTGGGATGTGGTTAGAGGCGATGACCTGGATGGTCTCTTGGGATGCTGAGGGCCTGGGATACTTGGAGTCGGGGAGTTCTCTGACACCAGAATGGGGGATCAGGAAGCTGTGTCCTCTGGCCTGGGGCGTGGGCACAGACCACTCGCAGGGGCCCCCTCCTTCCTGCCAATGTGTAAGGAACCAAGAGCCCGACGCTCTGCCCTGGCACTGTGCCCCTCCCTAACACCCGTGGCTCAACTGCCTACCAGGTCCGCCCCCAGCTGCTTCCTGCAAAGGTTCTGAGGTTCTTCCTATTCCTCCTGGCCCACTCTGCCCCTTGCCTGTGGTGGGCTGTGTGACAGTGTGGAGTTGAGGGGACAGCAAGCACCACAGGCTTCACCCCCAATCCCTGCAGTTAGAGCCCATGTTCCCTGTTGAGGGGCTCTGGGGCCGGTGTGCAAGGACCGGGGGTGGGTGCTGGGATGTTGGGCATCTTGAACCCCTGCCCAGTTTGGCCTCCCCAAAACAGGCCTCCCTAGCCAGCCTGGAGATGGTAGACCAAGGGCAGTCCCAAGATCTGAGATGCAGAAAAACTCAGGCATGGGTCTCATATGAGCCTCAGTTTCCACATTTGTAAATAATGCGGGTTGTCCGGGCAGCATCAAGTGGCTTGCGTAACTGGCATGGGGTGAGGGGTGCAAGGCAAGGCAGTTGCTCTCAAGGGCCTCTTAGGAGGGTGAGTGGGGGAGGAGCAGTCACCTCTCACAGGCCTTTCCAAACCTGCTTTCCCTGAGGTGGGCAGTGAGAGGAGAACCAGAGGAGGCTGGGGCCAAAGCTTTCCCCAAACCAAACAGGTTTGGGCTTCCCATGATGGAAGTGCCCGTGAGTGCTTCCGGGTGGGCTTGAAACCCACCCTGGACTCCATCCTTCCTACACCAGCCAGCCTCCTCCGCAGCCCCTCTGTGGATGCCTGTGCCCCCTTTTCTCCTGACCAGAGAGGGTGACGCAGTAGGAGATTGAGATCACCCAACTCAACCACCGCCTCCGACCAGGGGAGCCCCCTCACAGTCTTGGTTTCATCTGAGAGGGAGGTCCTTTCTGATGTCTAACTCCAGTCCTCTTCTCCAGTCAGGGACTACATGAAGTTGCTAAATGACGACACTCTTTCCTGGGGTTTGAAAGAGACTCAGTGATGGTGGGAGGGTTGTGCAGGGAAGGATCGGGAGACCTGAGTGTGCCATGAGCCTGGGGCACCAGGGCAGGAGCGAGGGGGACAGGCAAAGGCTCTCGGCTGCCAGTGCCTCTGGTTTCTTGGCTCAGTTCTGGAGCCAAAAGCCTCTTTGACCCCAGGAAACTGAGGCCCAGTTGAGGGATATGTTTGGAGGTGGGGGGCAGAGGAGATAGGCAGGAAAGCCCTCCCAGTTACCAGCCTCCAAATAAAGCAAATCAGAAGTGGGTGGAGGGAGAGGGTGGTTTTTGGAGACTGGGGTTTGGGAGGACTGGCCTAGACTTTGTCCCCCTTACTATCCACCAATGGCCCCTGGCTCAATAGCTCCCTGGCCAGATGGCTCTTAGCTTTCTAGGGCTATTAGGCATGCAGAGGTGTGGGCATAAGTGAGCTGGGACAAGGAGGTGGGGGTGGCAGGGTGGCCAGCCTGGCAGGCTGTGCCCACATCCCCTGGTGACACTTCCATTATGCAAGGTCACACCGGCCCTTCCCTCTTTCCTTCCCTCCAATGGTCTGGAGCGCTTTCCCGTCCGGGAGGTTGCTGGACGCCAGAGAGCCCCAGTGCAGCCTCTACCCAGGTTGGTGGCCTTGGCCATCTTCTTACTTGTCCCACCTCAACTTCCCTCAAGGGGAGAGGCTTGTCTCTGTGGAGCTGGAGCCCATGTGGGAGGGGTGGTGGGTGGGCCTGAGCCAGTCCTTGGCGCTACCACCTCTAGGGCTAGTCTGGGCTCTGCAGTCCCTGCCTTTTTAGGCCTGGAAGCCTGTAGCTCAGCCCTGGGTGTGGGAGACAGGAGGGACTGGACCAGCAAGGCGGGGGCCTGGGGAGCTGATGGGGGTGAGGGGTCACAGGAATGGCTGGGGGGAATTCTGGCCCTTTGGCCACTATGGGGCCCCAGACCTGGGTCCATTTCCCCCAGGGACCTTCCTAGACCTTCATCTTCTCCCGCAGAGAAGATGGGACCCCACAGCGTTCTGTGATCCTTGCAAGTTTCTCATTTGCTCACCTGTCTTCTGGATGGATTACAAGCTCCTTGAGGGCAGACCTGCACCTCTGGCCTCTCTGGTGATCCTTGCTGTGCTTGGCAGAGTGCTGCTCAACACGGATGACAGGCTAATGGAGGGCAGAGGGGTGAGGGTTTTGATGAGGCCTGGTGAGTATTTGTTAGACTTGGACTGAGAGGTCTGTCTTGAGGCAGAGAATGTGAGTCTGGTGCCAGACTGCTGGGGATCAACTCATGATGACCCGGTTTACCAGCTGTGTGGTCTCAGCAAGTGACTGAACCTCTGTGAGCCTCAGTTTCCTCACTATCAAATGGGATAATATCTGCTTCAAGGTATGGTTGTGAGGATCAAACGAGTTAATTTATTTAAAACACTTTGGGCGGTGTCTGGCACATAGCAGATGCTCAATGAAGGTTAGTTATTATTGTTATTATTATTATTATTATTATTATTATTATTGATGGTGGTGATGATGGAGTTCTCTCTCTCTTGTCTTGTTGTTCCATCTCTAAGATGAAGAGAATTATGGGACCAGAGAGTGGAGAAGATGCTGGTGTCATTTTCCCTTAAGAGGTCCTAGCATCAGATCCCAGGGAAGAATCTTCTCTTCCCCCACTCTGTCTCTCTCTGCAATTAGAGGGCAGACAGGGAGCTGAGCGGCCCTCCAGAGGTCTTGTCTGTTCAGGGAGCCCATGCAGATCTGTGTTTACAGAGGACTCTGAGAAAGTTGCCATCACTGTAAACAAGATGCATTATTATAAACCAGCCTGAGCTCCCCTTCTGGGATCCCATCCCATGCCTTGATGAGAGTCACAGAATCGGAGACTCCCAGGCTGAGCAAGGACCTCACCTGGCCTCCAGGAAGCCTGCCCTGGACCATGGGCTACACCCATAGATGTGGCATCTACATTTTAAAGTAGGATCCCCAAATAACTGCTTCAAATTATTGTGTCTTATGCCCTCTAGGTCCCCCCAAAATCTAACTGGCATTCCTCTTGTTGCAGCTTTAATTCAGTCCCTTGTTGGTAACGGGTAAGGGAGAACCATGTCCACTCTTCCTGCATGCCATATAAGCTGAGAGCTTTGAACCCGTGCAAGGGTAGGGCTCCTGGCCACAATCCCTCTCCGTCCCAGGCCTCTGCCTTCTCTGGGGTCTCCTGTTTTCCGGTGCCCCTGACATTCCTCATTAGCAGGGGTCAGCCCTCAAGGCCTGCCAAGCTGTATTCTCCACCCAACCCAGTTCCCACCCAGGGAGGCTGGGGTTGCTCTGGGTCGGGGGTGAACTCCATTTCCGGACCCCTGGCCCGCCCAGTTGCAGCTGCAAAAGGCATTAAGCTTTTTTTTGGAGAAAGAATGGGCTTGGGTTGATGATGATGACAGCTGGGGAGCATTCCTGAGCTCAGCCTGGCCCTATCTTGCTTCCCTTCCTTGGCCCCTGCTCACCTCTGCCCAATTTCTAGGCCATTGCTCATGTAGAGGTGGGCCTCATCTTTGCCCCTTGACCTTGACCAGACCTGGACAATCAGCTGGTCTCCAGCCACCCTGTATGGGAGCAGTTTTTGTGTTCAGTCCTGGGCTTGGTGCTGGGTTAGGGGATAGGGGTGGGGAAGAGGGCTTCAGGGGAAGCGGAAAGAGGGGCTCCACCCTGGGTCCATCTGGGTGGGAGAGCAGTGCTCCTCAAGTGAGCAGATCTGAGTCTAGGCCTGGCTCTGTCCCTAGCCTCTGGAGGAGTCCCACCTGAGTCCCTTCTCTCGCTGGGCCTCAGTGCCCTCAACTGTAAATGAAGGGCTGAAAGGTGCAGGGGTGAGGGGTCTGTGAGTCCATCTCCCCGGGGCCTCCACTGGGCGTCCCCCAGTCCCAACGCTGTGGAACTTCACCTTGGATTGACCTTGCTTCCTTCCCCGCCCTGCCCCCACCTCTGGCAGTTGCTGGCAGGAAGTCCTGCTGATTAGGGCCCTAATCACCGGCTGAGACTCCCAGAAATGGCAGAGCTGGTTGAGTGAGAGGGGCCGCCAAGCCAGGAAGGGGGGCTGGCATGGGGAGAAGCCTCCACCCAGGGACATGAGCTGGGGTTCGGGCTATGATTTGGGGGTGGCAGAGATGGGCCAGCCCCAGGGGTTGGCTCCTTGGGTCCAGGGCAGTGCCTGTGGACCCACTGTGGACGCTGTGCGGCAGCAGCTGAGTCCAGCTGGGCACACGGGGCCGCTGGATTGTTCACTTTAAAAGCCTTTGAGGGCATCCACCCTATGCCAGTTAAGGTGCTGGGTATGAGGCTGGAAAGACCGGGAGACACGATCTAGTTGGGGGAGTAGGGGAGTAGACAGAGTGTTGCTGCAAAACGCAGTAGGAACGTCAAGCAGGAGGCAGCTCACGTGAGCTGGCAGAGCGGAGGAAGCTTTGGAGAAGAGGTACCATTTGAGATGGATTTTGAAGTTTGGGAAGGAGTTTTGCAGGGAGGAAAAGGGGCAAAGACTTCTTCAGGCACAGGGGAAGGCATGTGCAGAGGCCCAGTGGCATGCAGGTAAGGAGAAATAACAAGCGTGGGTCTCCCTCCCAGCTCTGCTACGTGGGTCTGAGCCTTAGTGTCTGCATCTGTAAAATGGGGTTCATATTTCCAACCTTGTAGTGCTAGCGTGGATATGAAATGAGATGCTATTTGTAAAGTTCTCAGCCCAGTGCCTGGCATGGAGCAAACCCACAGTATATGGAGGCTTAAAATGGCATGCGTGGGAAAGGATGGCTTGGGGAGAGCCTGAAAGTGTTGCTTGGGGCTCAAGATGGGGGGATATTCTGAGCCAGGTTAAAGAGGGGAGCGGCAGAGGATTTTAATACAGGGAAGACATGATGAGACTGTGATTTAGGAAGGGCATTTGGGCCACTGTGACGGCTCTACTGGGCAGGGGAGTCCTAGGGGCAGGCCTCAAGCCAGGGCCTGGGTTCCTGGAATCCTATGTTCAAATTCCTCAGCCCTGGGGCTGGAAAATCCTCTCCCAAGTCACTTCATCTCCCTGATCCCTCTGGGCTTCCTTCCAGCATACCATCCTCCCCTCCTGGATTGGGAGGCCAAGGAGGCCCTGAAATCTCCTTCCTGGGAGATCTTTCAGGCCAGGAGAGAGCCATCCTTGGCAAGTCTTCACACGCAGCCCTGGGATGGATGAACTGCAGCAGGCAGGAGTGAGGGTAGACTGTAGGCAGCTTGTATTTTTAAGGCACCGAGAGGATCCTTTGGGGGCCTCCTTTACCATCTGACCTGGAACACAGTAGCCCCTCACTGTTTGTTGAATGAATGAATGAATGAACCGCAGTGTTCCCTGGTCAGGGTGGAGGAGCCTGTTTGCTCAGAGGCAGCCATGCCCAGCCTGGCTCTACGTGGCCTGGTGAGTGCAGAGAGTGGCTGCCTGTCCAGAGCTAGATGGAATGTTGAGTGTCTCAAAGGCCAGGTGCCTGGCATGTCGCAGGTGGTCAGGGACTGAGTGTTGATGAAGAAGAGGGAATTTCAGCAGCGTTTATTTCCTGGAGCAATGACCTCTCATGAGGCAGTGTGATGTGGGGGTCAACTTCACAGTGTCTGCAGCCACACGGTCTGCGTGTGAATCCTGACCCCACCTCTTGCAGGCTATATGACTATGAACAACTTACCTGACCTGCCAGTGCTTCCCTTTGCTCACCTGTAAAATGCAGGAAACAAATAGAGCGGGTCTGGCATGCAGGCTGTTCTGCATAAACCTTGGTGATTGTTATTGCTGTTTTTGTTATGGTTATTACTATTATTGATACAGTGGGAGAGAGTGGGGCTGGCAGCAAGGGTTTCTTGGCTGGGATGAGTGCAACTGCCCAGAGTGGGAGGGGAGAGCACAAGAGATAGATGAGGCTCCTCTGGAGGCTTAGAAGGAATTCGGTGGCTCACGAACTGCCTCCACCACCACACATGTGGCTGCCTCTGCTGTGGCCGGCTGAGCTAGGCCAAGCGTGGGAGTGGAGGCAGTGGTCAGGTCTGGATTCCAGGCTGGAGCCCTGGGAGAGCAGAGGCGAGCCAGGGTGAGGGGTGGGGGCTGGGGGAGGAGAGGTGATTGGAGAGGAGGCCATGACTCTCCCAAGTTCCCAGCTGGGACCCTAAGAATTCCTCCCATCATCTCCTGCCAGAGGGCCTGGCCCTTGAGCTCCAGAGCCTCCGGAGGGCCTGCAGTCCATCTCCCTGCCTCCTGGGCAGACTGTTCTGAGTAGGTGGCCTGGAGTCCAGTGCCCCTTCACTGTTGGAAAGTGATTCCTCCCCAGTAACCACTGTCTGGCTGCAACTCCTTCCTCCCCCTCCTCACCTTGCCTTCAGATCTCCCGTCTTCAGCACTGCTTTGCAACAGGAGGGTGAGAGAGTCAACTTCAGGGGCCTGCTCTGACTTGGGGCAGAGAGAGAGGTCTGTGTAGTGCCGCCGAAGGACCCGTGGCAGGGGTGTCAGGTGGCCTGCTAGTCCCTTTTGGCACTATGTGACTTTAGGCAAATTGCTTCCACTTTTTGGGCTTTGGTTTCCTCAATTGCGAAATGAGAAGTTCGAGTTAGGGGCGTTCTCTCTTTTCGGCAGTGCTGAAATTCTGTAAGTGCATGGATCTTTCTGAACAGAGAGGCTCCTAGTCTTGGGGCCTTTGGCAGAGCTGTCCACCATCGAGGTGGGATCCTGTTGGCTCTTCAGGCATCTGCTGGGATGCCATCTGAAATGCTGGGGAGGTCCTTCCAGCACTGGAATTGGAACGTTCTTTGCCCAGTGACCACTCCTCCAGGCAGCGTGATTTCTTGGAACAGAGCAGAGGGCAACAGCTGTCAGGGTTGGGCTGGCCAGAATCTCCCGTCTCTGTCCCAGTGACTCAGGTGGGGATACGCTTGGCAGGATTGGAGCCAATGAAGCAAAGGAGGGGACTGGGGAAGATCTGCTGCCTGCCTTGGCCACCCAAAGGGAACAGAGTGGGAGGAAGTGATGTGCTGGGGATGGGGGTGCAGAGGCAAAGTGAGTAACAGTTGTGAGTAATGGCTCAGTGTCTCCACTGGGTAGGTGGCTCCTAGACTGCACAGAGCTGTCTGGGGCTCCGGAAATTCTCCCCGGAGGCCCAGCCACTGAATCACAGCAGCCTGAGCTCCTCCCTCCCTGTCCTCCTTAGGAGCTGGGGGTCCCGGCCAGCAGGGTGCCACACCTCATCCCCTCTGCCTCTCTGTGCTTCTCTGGATCAGCCCCTCCCATCACCTATGCCTTCACACCCCCTCAGCTCCATCGCTGCTCTGTCTTGTCTTCCAAGCATCCAGGCGACTTGGCTTGCCTCAAGGAGTGTAGAATTTGCAGTCTGGCTGTCCTGGGTTTGAGTCCCAGCTCGACCACTCATCGCTGTGTGACCTTGGCCAACACATTTCTCCGCTGTAAGGTTCAGTAGCCTCATATGTGAAAAGAGGCTACTGCTTGTTGAATCTCTTGTTGGAAGGATTAAATGGGATAATCTGTATGAAGTACATGTTCTTCGTATGTGTTCAAATAATATGGTTGTCCCGAGCCCTAAACTCTGTTTTGCCCTTCCTCACCACCTCTATCCCTAAAATTCCAACTCCCTGTGCTTCCACCCCATAATGTTCAGGCTGCGTATCCTCCTATCTACTCCACCCTGTTGTTTGTGCACCTGCTCTTCCATTTCTGACACCTCCCACCCAGCTTCTGCCCGTGTGCCTTATCCTTTCACCTGCTCTTCCAGAAGGATGTGTGGGGCTCAGATGGGACAGGCAAGTGTGAGGGGAATTTGCTGCTTGCCAAGGCTGCAGTGGGCACTTTGAAAGGAGCTGGGAGGTCTGGGTGTGCTTCAGGGGCCCTGGGCTGCTCTTGTACCCCCCATCTCTGCTGGCTTATGCTCCCCCTGTTCCAGTCTGTACATATGGGCTCCTTTCCGCTTCTAGCTTCCTGGAATTGGCTGTGCTTGGGGCCATGCAGAGTGCCCCTGCCAGTGGATGTGTTGGCGGTGCTGATGTGTTTCTGTTTGTGTGGCTCTGGTTGGGCTGGGGCCCAAGCACCAGGGGGTGACTTTGTATCTGGGTCCGGCAGTGGTCAGGCGTGTGCGCTGTGTGTGCCTTGGGCTGTTTTGAGCTGTGTGTATGCAGGGCTGCAGTGTCTGGGTCACCGGGTCTTTATCTGATGCCAGCTTTGTCTTCTGTCCGTTTAAAATCTCTCAGTGTTTTCCGAGTCAGAGAGCCAGGTCTTCTTCCGCCCCTCCGTTTGCCCTCCTCCTTCCCCTCCAGACCTGGTTTCAGATACGTGCATCTCTGAGGTCTGCCTGGGAGCAAGGAAGCATTACGAAGGGTGGATATGCGTCAAATGGAGCCAAACAATGCTGGTGACAGCCAGGCCTACTCTGGCCTTCAGTGCTGGCTGCGCGTCAAGCCTCTGCTGCCTGATAATTGGAAATGAGAGGGGGCTTCCTGCCACTCGGCCCCAGATGGATTTCAAGGAGCAACAGAGAGCTGGGCTGTCCTGCCCTCGGGACTTTCTGCTTCCGGGGGCTCCTGGTGCAGCCTTGTCCATCAGAGCAGATGGGGTTCCAGAACACCAGTCCCCGATGCGCGCTAATTGTGCAGAATAATTGCACTGCCTCCTGTCACTGCCATCTAGGGGCCAGGAGTTTTCCACATGAGTGAATTTTCAGATAACTGAAGCTTATGCATGGAAGAATTCAGAGCTCAGGAAAAACGGTGGATTTTTTTGATGGAAAGTTCTCACATTGTACAGTGTCCCATGCCTTCTTTGACTTTGACAATAGATGGGATCTTAAAAATCAGCTCCTTTCTCTCCCTCTATTGTTTCTCAGTTTCTTCTTCTGTAAAATGGGGATACGAATAGGACCTGCTTCACAGGGGTGAGGTGAAGATTACGTGCTTTGAGACGCATAAGAAGCTTAGAACTGAGCCCAGTGCATAGAATTTACTGGCCTGTAAATGAGGATGCTGAGGTGCAGAAAATGCCATTAATCACCTCCAGGCTAACACAGAGGGAACTAACATCTCCTAAGCATATTCTATATTCCAGACAATTTTACTGATGGCACCTAAGTCAACTTTATTGAATACTTCCAGCCACTCTGCAAAGATGATCTCACCCCCATTTTACAGAGGGGCAAACTGAGACTCAGGGAAGTTAAATAAGGTATCAATAGCTGGTCTGTAGCAAAACTGGCATTTGAGCCCATGCCTGACTCCCAGTCCAGGTTTTTTTCTATCCCTCCTCTTACCCTGTAGTTAGAAACTCATGGCCTCTTAGTGTGTTCAGGAATCTGGAAATGAGGACCCGCAAACAGGAGTTACGATCTCATGGAGCTGAATCTGCTCCCAGGTACCAGGTTTGGGTTCAGTGCAAAGCTGTCTGGAGTCAGGCGATGAGAAAAAATGACCTCTGGGGACGTCCAGGGAACATAAGGCCATAGATCAGCTTTGAGGATGTGGGATGTTTTTCCTAAGTAATATGTGGCTGGGTTGCTTTCCACCCTGTTCCTCATTTTGGCCAGCCTTGAATTCTTGAAAGGAGACATAGGTAAACATCAGAAAGGATTTCCTGGTTGTCCACCGCATAGGACAGTGATACAGGCAGCATAGGGAACCCGAAGAGTCAAAAATGTAAGGCACTTCTTCAAATCTGAGATGTCTTTTATTAAAAAACATTTTAACATTTCCGAAAATGGAATGCATCTTAGGATCAATGTGTACAATTCAAGTAGCCTTCCCCCCTCCTCAAAAACTGTTATTCAGTTGATGATGCTACATACAATCAACAGCATCCTTGAAATTAGGAAACAGGGAGGTGAACACCTGTGGTTTGCAAGTAATTCTGCAGGTGTTGAAAGTGGAGAGGTCTCTACGCCCTTGTCCTGGCTGGCAAACAGACGATGGCCTAGCTTCAGAAGACAGGGGCTGATGTCTGTGTGGGTCTCTGATGTCTGTGTGGATTTGAGTGTGGCCCCAGCCCCAGAATTCTCTATTTTGGGCCTGGCTTAGCCCCCCGCACCTACCCTCACACGTCCCCATGGTGGTTGGCATGGTCCTCAGCACTGCCTGAGACCTTTGGCTCTTTGGGTTTTCCCACTGCTCTTAGATTTTTTTCCCATGCACCCTTCCTGCCTTACTGTTCTAGCACAGCTAAGGTCAAAGACTTTTGTCCCTTCAAGTTTCCATCTAGAAACAGAAACCCTTGGTGGAAAGTGAGGGGGTGGGGTGGGCAGCCTCCCTCTGGGTGGAAAAACAGATGGACTTGAATCCCAGTGAAATCCTAGCCCTCTTCATACCTCCATTATAGCATTACTGGGGCTGTTTTACAATTCTCTGTTTACATGCCTGTCTCCGCCACCGGGCCACAAGTTTCCCTCCCGGGTGGGGCCATCTTCATTCATCTGTCTCCAGAGCTGGGAACCTGGCATGGAGGGGCACTCAGTGGGCATTGTTGAGTGAACATGTGGTCTCGCTCCCCATGCCTGTCACCTCCTTTCACACGAGTTCCACTAGAACCATGACCACAGACCACAGCCCTTTCCTTGAGCAGCTCTTCTAGGAACTTCCTAGAAGCTCTGTTCTCTGTGCTGCCGGCCCTGTCCCCCAGCCTCCCTGCTTCAGAATAGGTCAGGGAGAAGGGGTGGGGTTTTCCTGCTTTTTGGGTTGCTGGAGAAGGCGACTCTGAAGCCTACATTCCATATTGCCTGTTCACACCTCCTCTTCTAGCATGGCGGCTGGCTTCCCCCTAGTCCTCTGGCCGCGTGCCTCAGCAGCTCTGACTGCCCCACTTTCCTGCCCCTCCATCTTCTTATGTTCCTCGGATCCCCTCTTTAACCTCTCTCCTCTGCTCCCTGCCCAGCTCAGAGCCTCTTCCAGGCTGGACTCTCGGGCTCCAGCCCTACACCTCACCCATGGCTTCTCACTGGCTCTGGGGGCATGAGGCCACTCCAGGGTCCTGGACATTGGCCTCAGCCTGGCCCTCCAGGTCATGTGCAGTGTGGCATGGGTTGCCTCTCTGACCGCCTTTCTCTGTTTGGCCCTGTGTGCCCTGGGCACAGCCAACTGGTCTCTTTGTGTTCTCTGACCCCTGGCATCTCTCCTCCCTACCCATCTCAAAGGCCATGTTCTCCATGAAACTTTCTGTGACCCCCGACTGGGAAAGGTGGTGTGGTCCTGGGCAGAGCTGAGGCTTCAGACACAGCCGCAGCAGAACTTGGTTCAATTTCCATTATTTACTGGTTGTGTGACCTTAGGCTGAGAATGCAACCTCTTAGTGCCTCATTTCCTCATCTGTAAAATGGACTGATAGCCCCTAGCTCAGAGTGCGCCGTATTGAATGAAAGCGGACCTGAACGTAATTTTCTCTGGCCAGAGCAAGGGCTTTGAGGTGGAGAGGTGAGAAATGGGAGTGGAGAGGGAGGCATAGCCAGGTCCCGAAGGGCCTGACGGCCATATTAGGACATTTGGACTTTCTCCCGTGAGCTGGGAGCTATGCAAGAACTTTAGGCAGAGAAGTGACACTGCTGATGTGCATTTTAGAAATAGCTCCCTGGCTGCCAAATGGAGAATGGGGTGGAGGGGACAAGGCAGAGGGCAGGGAGACCAGTGTTGTAGGCTGTTGCAATCATCTCTATGATTAATAGGACCTGAGAAGGGTTATATGTGGCTCAGAGAGGTATTTAGGAGGAGGAATTGCCTAGGCTTGGTGGAAGGGAGGGGAAAGAATGAAGGAAGACAGACACATGGGCCTCTGGCTTGAACAACTTTGGTGGCCGGGGCGGGTGGGGGGTGGAGGGCTGAGGGAGGGGTGGTGGGTGGAGATGGGGGTGGTGGCAGGGGTTGTCAGTGCCATGCAGGAAGGCCAGGAGGTGGCCGAGTGTGGGCAGGATCATGAAACCAGGATGCTGACGGGTCATGCCCTGGGCCCCTCCGTGCCCTCTGACCCCTGCTGGTGCTTCCCTGTGGCCTTGCCTGTCCCGGCCTTTTGTCCTGGCTATTGCGGGGACCCTCTCACCCTGCCCCGGTAGGCTTGCTGTCTTGTGCTCCCTGGGCCTGGCACTCCGTAGGTACTCAGTGCAGCTCTGCTGAACCCCATGTCTCTGACCCCCCTGCTCATCAGCACATGCTCCTAAGAAGTCCGGCCTAGTGTGCAGCCTCACCTCTCCCAGCTTCCCTGATTGGGGGTGTGGGTGAGTGTGGCCCCTGAGCCGGGACCCTTGAGATCCCTGCTTGGGTTGTCTAGAGGCTAATCTCCGGAGAAGACTCCCTGCCTTCACCTGGGGTAGGCCCATCTGGGTGCCATGGTGTCGTGCCTTCTTCCAGGCTGGCTTGGGAGGGCCTGGCTTCAGTGGCTGGGAGGCCCATGGGTCCCACAGCTTGGCCTGCTGGTCCCCCCGAGTTCCCCTTGTTGTTGTCAGCTTCTGACTGAAGCTGCCCAGAACTCCACATTCCGCAGGCTCCTGAAGGGTCAGGCACACCTGCTCTTCCCTGCCTCGTTCAGGTCTGGTTGTTGAGTGGCCCTTATGTGGACCCGGCAGCTGCTCTGTGTGTGGGTGTGGTTAGAGGTGGGGAGGTTCTTGTCTGAAGAGGAACTCCCCTGTCTGGAGAGCCCATCTCGAGTGCCTTGCAGGACAGGGAGCCTAGCAGTGGGCTGGGGGGTCAGTGAGTGGGGCTGGGGAAGAGGATCCTGAGACAAGAAGAGGAAATGGAAGAGGAAGCATTGGGCAGCTGGAGCTTTGGGGATAGGTTGATGGGGCCAGTGATTTAAGAGGAGCTCAGCTCAGGAGGATTTGGGGAGGGGTGGGGCCTGGGGCCTTGGTGAGTCAGCCCTCTGGGACTCCCCTGTGTCCTGTCTGCTCCAGGTTCTGGGTCCCAGCCTGTGCTGGGTTTGGGGAAAGGGCCAGGCCCACTCCCTGTCCCCACTGTCTTTGGAGGGACACTCAGGGCTTGGGTGTGTGTGCCCTGGCTTGGTGTTGCTGGGAACAGGCCCCTTCTTGCCTCCAGGAACTTGATGCACTTCATTTCCTGGTCCAAACAGAACTCTATATAAGGGAAGGAAACAGACTAGCAGGCCAGGGAGCCTGGAGAGGCTGGAGCAAGCCCCGGTGAAGGCCAGCTGCCTGGCGGGGAGGGCACAGGCCTGGGGAGGAAATGGGCCGGGGCAGTGGCCACCTTCTCTCCAGGATCCCTCCTTCTGAGGGTCTGAGGCTCAGCCTGGGAGGCCAGTGTCTTTGAGCTGTGCTGGGACCTTTGAGACCTCTGGCCCTTTCAGGCAAGCCTCGTAATCTTGTCCCCACACCCTCCCTCCATGGCCTTGGCATTCTTGCAGCTCCTTGTCTGTTGAGCATCCTCAGGTCCTGAAGGAGGCCTGCCTCCCTCCTGGTTGGCAGGCTAACAACTGGCCCTCTCCCCTGGGCCTCCCAGCTTGCCTTACCAGGTTAAATGGGGGCTGTCTGGGGCCTTCCTGAGTTCTAGTGGACTCATGGTGTGAGCCCTGAAGTGCTGGACTGTCCACAGATAGGAGGGTCACCTGCCTATTTCTTCATATGGGCATGGAGACTGGGGCCTTCTGGGATTATTGTCTGGATTTTTCTGGACCCCTCTGGTATCATTTCAGAGAACAGGGCTCAGAAGCTGCCTGCCTCCTGGCCACAGGTTCCTGGGGCAGGGCCCAGAGGGTGAACAGCAGGCAGAGCTGTGGGCATGCCAGGTCTGCTCTAAGAGTGGGTAGTGGCACCCTCCCATGCTGTGGGTGAGGAAGAGAAGTCAAGGGTGGGGATGGGGGTCACTGCAAATGTGTGTTTTGTTAGAGTGGAGAGGAGGGCCCCTAGGCTTCAGGGTGCCTGATGGCCTCTTGTCTCTGGGTTATAGGGTCCTCTTCTCCCCCACTTTCTCCTTCCCCTTATTGTTATTAGTAATGTGACTATACATCCTTGCTTGCCTTAAACTTCCCACCCTTCACCTCCCCCAGACCCTACTCCTGGACATCTTTATCTGGAGCATAGTTTCAGCCTGGTCCTTCTCCTACACAAGTGCCTTCACTGGCTCCCCAGTGCCAATGGCTAAAATTTAACTCCTTCACTGGGCATTCAAGTTTGCCTAGGGTCAAGCCTAGAAAGACAGTTGTGCCATCCTTCTTCCCTTCATCCCTTCCAATGCCTGCTTCAATGCTACTCTTCCTTTTCTTCACCCATCCTGTGTCCCAGCCAAAGGGGGCTTCTTGTGGTTCTTTCAACACGCCAAGCATTCCCACCTCCATGCCTTTTTAATGTGTAATTCCTACGCCCAAATGTCCTTTCCCCATCTCTACCTTTCAAAACCTTATCCACTCACCAAGTGGGCATCAGGCTCTGAGCCAGGCATGGGGACTTCTCAATGGAAATGGCCCATGTGCTGCCTGCTCTCGGGGCTTTCAGGGGTAGTGGGTGAGACACACAGTGGATAAACAGAAGCAATGCATCCTCCATGCCAGGCTCAGGTGCCCCTGCTCCATGGAGCCTGTCTGGGGCCCCTGAGTTTTCTCTGTGATCCCATAGCCCTGGCACCTCTGCCACAGCATGGGCTCTGTCCCACTGTAGAGGCAGTGTGACAGGTGGGGCAAGGCAGGTGTTTGAATCCAGCAGACCTAGGTGAGCCCTGATACCATCCTTTGGAAGCTGTGCCTTCTCTGGTCTGGCAGAATTGTTGAGAGGACTGCCTGAGACCCTGGAGGATGGGGATGCTAATGCCTGCCTCGTGGGTGGTTGTGAGGAGTGAAGCAATGTATACACAAAAGCTTAGAACAGTGCTTGGCATGCAGAGAGCTTAGCAACGAACACTTGCTGCCACAATGACTACCACTAGTTATTCCACTTGGGGTAAATTGCTTAACTTCTCCGAGCCCATTTACCTGAAAAACTTGTCAAGAAGATCGCAAAAAATAAGGTATGTAAAGCACCCAGCTCAGAGACACACAGTGGGTGCTCTACAAACCCCAGTTTCCTTCCCTGCCATGTAACTTTTGGGGCAGGGATGTGAGGTGGGTGTCAGCAAAGAACTTCTCTGGAAGCAGCCCAAGTGTACATGGATGGATGAATAGAAAAACACGAAGTGGTATAATATGTACAATGGAACAGTATTCAGCCTTAAAAAGAAGTTCTCATACATGCTACAACATGAATGACTCTTGAAAATATGATGCTAAGGGTATTAGTCTGCTTGGGCTGCCATAACAAAATACCATACGCCGGGTGACTTAAAACAATAGAAATGAATTTTCTTATGGTTCTGGAGGCTGGAATCCAGAGGCTGAGATCAAGGTATGAGCAGTGTTGGTTTCTCCTGAGACCTCTCTTCTTGGCTTGGAGATGCCGCCTTCTCCCTGTGCCTTCACATGGTCTTCCCTGGTATATTTCTGTGCCCTCGTTTCCTCTACTTACAAGGACACCAGTCAGATTGGATTAGGGCCTCATTTTAACTTAGTTACCTCATTAAAGACCCTGTCTCCAAATACAGTCACATTCTGAGGCTACTGAGGGTTAGGACTTTAATATATGAAGGAGGACATAGAATTCAGCCTCTAATACTAAGTAAAATAAGCCAGGTATCAAAGGGCAAATATTATATGATTACTCTTATAGGAGGTACCTAGAATAGGCAAATTCATAAAGAAAGAGAGTAGATTAGAGGTAACCAGGGGTTTGGGGGAGGGGAAATGAGGGCTAGTGAGTGTGAGGATGTTTGGGATGATGAAAAGTTTCTAGAAATGGATAATGGTAATGGTTGTACATTACCGTGAATGTACTTAATGCCACCGAATACATTTAGAAATAGTTAAAATAGTAAGTGTTATGTTATGTGCATTTTACCACAGTAAAGAAAAAGGGACTAGCAGGAGATGGTGGGGGGACCCCTTTTCCACTCAGTCTTATATGAAATGCTGAATGCCCGGATGCACGTGGGTCTCGTTTAAGCTGGGGGCAAAGCTGTCCTCTCCAGTCCCAGGGGCCAGGTGAGTGTGAGTGTGTGTGGTCAGCCCCTTTGGAGGGCTGGGCAAGCTTAGGAGTTTGGGATTTTACATAACCAAGGCTGAGAGGTTGGCTCTTTCTTGGTGGCCTGGGGACAGGAGTGTCACCCAGTTGGGGCCCTGGTCCTGCCACTTGCAGGTTTGGGAGGTGAGAAGGGCAGTGCTAGGCAGACGCCTCGGTTTTCTCTTGACCTGCAAAGAGCAGTGCCTGGAGTCCACAGACCGTAAAAATGCCTGGAGTCCACAGGCCACACACACACACAAAAGATATTTATTTACATTTTTAAAAGGGGTTTGGTTTGAGAAACATGTAAAAACATGACAGAACATTTCATAGGCCATTTTACACAATAAAATAGGCAATAATAGCACTTATATTTTTGCAAGCATAAACACTTAGGTGTTTAATGATAGTCACACTGGTATAACAATTATGAGCAGATGAACCGTATTCATAAAGAAGTAAGCAAAAGGGAAATGTACAAACACATATTGCTGTGGTTGGTAATTGTGTACCCCCAGCTTTATAACTGCAGTCACCTGAAATACCATGATGAGACAACCTAAGTCTTGTGATGAGACTGATCAAAAACCTCAGTGGGCCACCACTGCATAACCACTGCACCAGACACCCAAAGGGCCAAGATCTCAAGAAATTTTGTCTTTCACAAATGCAGGTGTAGTGGGATTATGATCTAAACTCCTTCTCAGCTGATTAACCTGGGCAAACTTCATGATCCTGTGGAGCCTCTGTTTCTCCATATGTGAAATGGGAGCAATATTGCTGACTCTGCGGGCTTGGAGGGTCTCAGAGAGATCGGGTGTATGACAAAATTAGCCCCAGTGCCTGGTGCATAGTAGGTGCTTAACAAATGGCAGCGATTGTTGCCACAAGTGGCCACAGGTGCCTCCTTTCTTTAGGCCTTGAATCACTTTCATTCTTCAACAGACATTTATTGTGTACCTACTGTGTGCTGGCTCTGTGCTGGACTAGTTTGACGGATAAGATGTGCTTCCTGCCCTCATGACACTTGTTTTCTAGAGGAGGAAACAGATTATAGACAAGGAAGCACGCACACCTATAATTACAAATTGTAATAAGGTCTGTGAAGGCAGAGATATGAGTGTGGGAGAGAGAATATCGTGTGGGGCTGTGTGTGTGTGTGTGTGTGAGAGAGAGAGAAACATAAGGGAATTAGGGAGGGTCTCTGGGGTGGTGACATTTAAGCCAAAGCCAGAAGGACAGGAAGGACACAGCTACGCAGACAGCTGGAGGAAGAGCATTCCAGACAGAGGGAACTGCATACTCACAGGCTCCAAGGAAGAACAGAACTAGATGTTGGAGGGATTGAGGGGAACCCACCTCTGTGTGTGGCTTCGGGTCCCGGACAAGGGGGCCGAGCATAGAAAGAAGAGGGAGAGGAGGGCAGAGCCTGGGTCATGCAGGGAGTTCCCTGCCTGGGCTGGCTGCTCTCTAGTGCTTTTTCCCTCAGGTCCTGGGGGAGTCTGCACGGGTGTGCCCTGTTGTTGGCATTGTGCTCAGGGACCTTTGAAGTTGAGAAAATACTAGTGGGTGTGGGGGCTGACGAGTGCCAGGCATCAGCCCTGGTCTGGGAGGCTACCATGCTCACCTCCCAGCTGCACCCACGGGGCTCCACCTCGCAGCCTCCAGAGCCAGACTGCTCTGCTGCAGTGCTGGGCAAATTGTTAACCTTTCTATGCCTTAGTTTCTTCATCTGTGAATTGGGGGTAATAGCATCCAATGAGAGCAAAGGGCTTGGTACAGTAACTAAGCTTTGGTTAGTGTGAGCAAAGGGCTGAGTGTAGACATAGTGCACTCACTCCGTGAGCATTGTTCCTGTGGCTGTGGATGGCTCCGTGGATGTGTGTGTTTCTAGCATAGAGGACAAGAGCATGTCTCCAGACCCGGACCCTGACTTTGCATTGTGCCTCCTGTTGGCCAACTCATTAGCCTCTATGTGCCTCAGTCTTCTCATCCACAAAATGGGGATAATAATGACAATGCTCAGCATTGTTACGCGAATTAAATGAGTTGATTAGTGCAAACTGCTGAGAACAGTGCCTGGCACAGAGCAAGGGTGATGGGAGTTTATTTGCTGCTGTGACTTTTATTGCTATGTTATTGAGAGTGAAAAGATTGAGGAGGACACCCTGTCAGTTCCCAATGTCTAAATGGTTTTGCTTGAGGTCCACTGGGGGAAGGGGGCTTACCTGAGGCTGACTTTCTGGGTCTGAGCCCTGGAATCCTGCACTGACAGCTTTGGGAGGTGAGCCTATGACAGCGCTGGCACCAAGACCCCCCATAGCCACCCCCAGAGTCTGCCCCCTGCAGAGGGAGGCTTCCTTACCTGGGCCCCCTGGGGACTCCAGGACTGTGGGGCCACAGGGCATGGGCCACAGAGTGGCAGGGGGCCCTGGCTCTCCCTGGCACATTCCGGGCTCCTGAGAGGGTGGCCAGGGGCCAGGGTGCCGGAGGGAAGGCGAGAGCCTTTTAAGGAAACATTTCTCTGCTTGAAAAAAAAGAGAGAGACAAGAAACACTGAAACACACAACAAAGTCAGTGGGCTGGCCGGCCAGTGGGCCTGGAATGCACGGCTGTGGGCGGAGGATGGAGGACGCCGTGGGGGGTGGCAGGCCACGAGGGGGCACCCAGGCATCAGGCCATCGGGCTGGGACTTGACAGCTCCCCCGCAGGGCCAGGTTCTTAGGGGGTGCCTCTGCCTCCGGAGGCCAGGGAAGGGACCTGCGGTCAGGATACCTGGGCCCCCTCCTGTCCACTGCCTGAGAGTAGGTCTGGGAGGGAGTCCTTTCTCTTCGTCTCAGAGAACACCTGTCTCTTCTGCTGCTGGTTCAAAATGTAGCCATAACCCCCTCCCTCCCTTTTCCAATCCCCAGCTTCTAAATGGAGAGCAGAAACACACCTCCTGTGAGGGAGGGGACTGGTGGAACCTGGGGCCCTGGCAGTGGCAGGCATCAGCCCGTCTTCTGGCAGCTTGGCCTGGCTCGCGGTCCCTGCCCAGCCCAAGCTCAGAAAAAGAACACAGCAAGGGTGCTGTCCTGGGAATTGTACTCCCTCCCCCAGGACTGAGGGACCCATGGTGACAGAGTGGGTTGGGAGGAGGCACCCTGGGGCCCTGGCCCCTGACCTTGAAACCTCCCAGTCCCCAGAGCAGGGTTTGGTGCTGTGCTTGGCAGGGACAGCAGTGTCCCCTGTAGCTGAGACCTGGTCTCGTGGGCAGGGTAAGCAGAGAGCCCTGCAGGCCACAGCCAGCTCTGGGGACCTCCCCTTCCCTCCCAGTCTATTACCCTGGCACCCTCTCCCCCAGCCCTGGGCTCTGTCTCTCAGAGGCCTCTTCTAAAACAATCACTCATAGCCCCGTGCTGGTGTGGATTAAGGACCCCGGGCTTCTGGGGGCAGTTCTGTTCCCCCTGTGTCTCCTCATTCTTCCGAAATTGGGGCCACGAATGATAAGCTTCCCTTCACATCTCATCTTGGGACTTAGACTGCCTGGGTTCAAATCTCGGCCACTTATCAGCTGTGTGACCTTAGGCAATTTAACCCATCCATGCCCCGCGCACCGCAACTGTGGGAATAACAATAGTAACCCACCTTACTGGGTTATTGAAAGGATTAAAAATGTTAACAGAGGTAAAGCATTTATAATCATGCCTGTCATCTAGTACACACTCAATAGTATTGGGTATTATTGTTGTTGGTTCTGTTCGGCCCCCTGTTCTTCTCCCACCAGTCCTAGAATTCTGTGGAGCAAAGAGGAATAAATGCTAGGACTCCATTTGGGCCTCTTTGCTGGAGAATGAGTTGGGCAGGGAGTCTATAGCCTGACTGTGTCAAGAACCCAGGAATGCCAACTCCCAGCCACCTCTGCCCCTTCCAGAGCTTGGAGCACACTGTCCCACAGGTGCTGGCCTTATCTGGGCTGCTGTGTCAAGCCTGGGGAATCCCTGGGCTGCTGGGATGACAGCATGCGGTCAGCTGGAGGGAGGGCTCAGCTAGGGTGCCCAATGCCCAGTCAGCACCAGCTGGGGCTGGGCTGAGGGCTCTTGCTGCCACCACTCCACCGGGCTGGTGGGTGGGGAGGGGTTGCCCACTGTCTGGGGGAGGCAGCTACCCCCTCTTTGGACATCCATGGCTTGTTCCCAGATAACCTCATGCCCGAGGGAGAGTCTCCCACTCTGTGCCCACTGTGGGCCCCTTGCCTGGTGTTCAGGTTGGGAATCGGAGCCAAGGTTGAGGACTGAGCTCCAAGAAAAACGTGTCCTGGCTAGAAAAAAGGAGCACATTCAGTCTCTGATAAATGCCCCTGCTAATTGTCAGGGTAATGGCTCGCCTGCCAGGCCTCGCCAGGGGAATGTTATCTCAGGGAAGAGAGCGATGGAGCCTTCCCTCCCTCCCCTCTACTCTCCTCCTCCCTCTCGCTCCCTCCCCTCCACTCTCCTCTTCCCTCTCCCTCCCTCCCCTCTACTCTCCCCCTCTCCCTTCTTCCCTCTGTCTGGAGGTTCAAGTTGCCATCTCCTTCTCTGGATCAGAGAGGAAGATGAGGATCGTGAAACTGGTGAAGATCATAGCTCACTCACAGAGAGTGCTTCTGCCTCTCCAAGCCTTCCACATGTGTTAGCCACACTCATGGCTTTCTTTGGAAGGGCTTGTGGGTCCCTTTACCAACCCATTTCATGCATGCTCCGGGAAAGTGCCGGAGCTGGTAGGAGCCTTCTGCAGCTCTGACCTTTGGGTGAGATCCCTTAGCAATGGGGAGAAACAAGGAGGTGACTCTCCCTTTTCTGATGATGGTCCTAATCACAGTTTTTAAAAATGTAAAATGAATTTTACCATATTGTAGAAAATTCAGGACATAGAGCAAAAAAAAAAAAAAAAAAATCCTTCTTCTTATTACCTGAAGCTTCTGTTATTGAAATGCCGGTGCAGTGATCTCCAGTCTCCCAGCATGTGCATATTTGTCACAGAATTTTAATTGTGACGCTCATTTCATTTTTGCCTTCTGTGGCCCCCGCTCCCTTTCCCAGGCATTATTGCTGGAGTAGTTTTTCTGTGTTGCTCCATAGTCTGCTGAAGAACTCTCAACCCAGAAGGTGTCAGCCCGTGTGAGGGAATGAAGCAGGGGGAGGTGTGGGGTGAACTCAGGAGGTGCTGGCTCTCTCTAGAGACAAGATATGCTCACCTGCCTGTTCTCTGTTCCTTCCACAGGTGGCTGCCCCCTGCGTTCCTCCATCCAACCATGAGCTGGTGGTGAGTGACAGCCCTTCCTTGCCCTGCAAGCCCTGCCTCCCCTCCCTCCGCAGCTCCCAGCTGCAGCTTTCTTTAGACCCAAATATGTTGGTAACGGACAATTAGGTGGAGGAGGAGGGTCGACCTCCCTGGGCCGAAGCGGGCCTGGGAGGAAATGAGTCATGAGGTCCCTTCTGATGAGATGCAGTGCCTGCTATTTCCAACCTTGAGACTTGCGTCCTTAGAAAAACCCATAAAAGGGCATCTTGTGTGTCTCCAGTCCTGGCCAGGTGCCTGTTGTCTCGGGACTCAGAGGACCAGGGGCTGCCACGGCATCTCCTTCTGCCTGCCTGGTCCCGGGTCAGGCACCCTGGGGCTGGAGGCAGGGGATGACCCTCAGAGTCCATTCACCTGGGCAGTTTTTCCCTACAGGCGACCTCTGTTCTGCCCCTAAGCCCCTTGGCTTGACTTTGCTTTTCTGCTCCCTTTCCATTTCCCCCACTCCTCTTCCCGTCACCCCCGAATCAGGCTTGCACCATAGCCTGGACTGGGGTGGGATCCCTGTGAGTTGTGGGCTGTAGAGAGGGCCCTGCTCCACCCTGATGCCAGCTGGGCTGATTTGGCACACTGGGCACTCTTCCTTCCTGCCTCTCGCCACCTTCTCACCCTTCAGAGGTCTTCTTCCTCCCCACCATGGCCCTAGAGGCAGACAAGGCTCTGAGGGCTGCTAGGGAAGGCAGGGGGCTGCCTGCATGCACCTGTGTGCCTGTGTACAGGTGTGTGGGTGTGTCCCGGAAGGACACCTTGCGGGCACAATCGGATCAGGTTGTGGAGTTGCCTGTGGCAGTACTAATGTCGGCAGGAGCCTGGGGCGGGGCGCGGCTGTCCTGGGGCCCAGGCAGTTGTAGGTACCTCACACACCTCTGTCGTGACTTGCTCAGCCCAGACACTGGGTGCTCAGTCAGGCCAGAGTCTCCTTCCTTTCATCAATATCCACTTGCTGTATGACAAGGGGCTGGTCCCATACTGTTTCTTTCTGGACCTCAATTTTCCTTGCTGTGGAGATGCTCCAAGGGGCCCCTCCATGTTGATGAGTGTTCCCTCTCCCTCCCTCCCTCCCTATTCAGGGTGGTGATGGAGTGAAATGAAGTGCACAGAAGTGCTTGGGACTCTGAGTGTCACTGCTCTGCATGCTCCGGCTCAGGCCCTGCTGGGGTTGTTTACCTTCTTTGCAGTGGTCCCTCCTTCCCTGGTCTCACTAGGGCCAGGCTCTCCCGGGCCTCTGTGCTGCCCAGCCCTACTGCTGCAGATGTGGAGCGTTATTCACACGGAGCCCAGTGGAGGGTCATCTGGCAACAGCGGGGGCTGGGGGTGGAGTGCAGTCCGTCTTGGAACTGCCAGCAAGAAATCGCGCTTGGATTGCAGAGGGACACCATGGGAGTCCGAGGAGGGCGGGCGGGGAGGGGTGAGTGTACATTTCTCCTTATTCCAGCTGAACTCCCACCTTGTGGCTAAGAACAGAATGTCCTTGGCTGCTTTATGAGGCTGGGGGTTCAGGGTTTAGGGACCACCAGGCAGAAGCTAGATGTCTGGCTGCCAGGAGTCTCATGAGCTTTGTTTACATGAAGAGCAGTCAGAGGTTAGGACAAAAGGGAATAGGTTGGCATTCCAGCTGGGGGGACTGCAGTTAGAATCCAGAAGAGACTCGTGCCTGAGCAAGGCTGCGTGTCTCTGTGATGTGCCCCACCTGTGCAGGGGGCTCTGCCCTTCGAGGAGGCTGGATCAGCCACCTGGTGGTGAAATGGCTGTGTCACCAGACAGTGCTCCCAGAGGTTCCCCTGCCTGAGTCACAACCCGCCTCCCCAGCAGTAAAGAGCGAGGGAGTTAGACCACCTCCTTCTGCATCCCAGCTCCCCGGCTCCCTGGTGTACGACCCTGACATTGCTAACCTCCCTGGACCTCCGTTTCTCTTCTTCATAATGGAAGTTAGTGACGGTACCTATGCTGTAAGGCTGCCAAAAGACCAAAGTGAGCACATTAATCCATTTAATTCATCTGTTTTCCAAGTCCTTCAATGCTGGCCCACCTCACTGGAGCAAAAGCTCAGGTTCTTCCATTGGCCCAAGCAGCCCTACGTGACAGGTTTCCTTTTGCCACAGCTCCTTCTCGTTCACCTGTGTCTTTTCATTTTCCTGTCTCACCTCATCTCCTTCTCAGCACCTCACTCATTCTGTTTCAGCCGCCCGGCCTTCCTGCTGGTTCTTGAACATATATGATACCTCCAGGCCTCTGCACTTACTATTCCCCCTGCCTGGAATGCTCTTCCCACAGATACCCACAAGGCTTTTCCGCCAGTCTCAAGTCTTTTTTTTTTTTTTTTTTTTTTTTTGAGAACAGTCTCGCTCTGTTGCCCAGGCTGGAGTGCAGTGGTGTGATCTTGGCTCACTGCAACCTCCACCTCCTGGGTTCAAGCATTTCTCCCGCCTCAGCCTCCTGAGTAGCTGGGACTACAGGTGCACAGCACCACACCTTGCTAATTTTTGCATTTTTAGTAGAGATGGGGTTTCATTAGGTTGGCTAGGTTGGCTTGAACTCCTGAACTCAAATAATCCTCCCGCCTCGGCCTCTCAAAGTGCTGGAATTACAGGCATGAGCTACTGCGCGCCCGGCCGAACCTCAAATTTTTATTCAAGTGTCAGCATTTCCCTTTCCCCAGCACCCAGTCTCCCTTCCATGCTTCCACTGCCCCTCAGCATGCATCGCCCCGATACACTATGCATTTTACTTATTTATCTTGTTTAAGGGGCTTTGCCCACGCCAGCATGTAAACTCCATTAGGACAAGGAATTTTTATCTATTTTGTTCGGTGCTGTGTCCCCGCTGCCTTGCACACGGTAGGTGCTCTATATATGTTTCTTGAATGGCTGGAAGGAAGGCATTCAGCCCGATGTCTGGCAGATTAGGTACTCAATAAACAGGACTGCTATGACTCCATGTTCCCTAGCTGGTGAATGGGTGGGGCTGTCGAGTCCTAAAGGTGGGGGGCCATGGGGGAGGGTGGCAGCTGCCTTCAGCTGGAAGCTCTGCTACTGTCCCTGGGGAGTGGGAAAGTGGCCCAGGGGAAACCGGGAGAAAGTTTGGCTTCCCCAGGAGCACTCAGCACCTGTTTCCTCACGGGCGGGTGAGGCAAGTGCTTTGAACAGGTTCACAAGAGGGAGGAAAGGGCGGGTTTGTATTTTTCCTTCCTTTTCCATTTGTTGCCTGCCCTTCAGCCTCGGTAGGCTGCTCTCCGGCCTCCCTGCCCATTCCCTGTCCCTCATGGTGTGTCTGTCCTTCTGTGTGTTGTGTTTTCTTCATGTCTCAGTTCAGTTCCAGGTCTCTGTCTGGCCTTCTCACTGATCTTGCTTAAATTCCAACCCCTGGGATTAGGACCTCTCATCCCAGACATAGAATTTCTGCCCAGCTTCAGGCCCTGACAGCCAAATACATTTCCCAACCTGTGCCCGGGCCAGCCAGGGTAAAGTGGCTTAATCTTCAACCATGTTTTCATCTTACTCAACAGATGTTGCCCAAGGCCTTGGGTAGAAGGGACCTAGGGTCACCACCCTCCTATGGGGCACTGGTGGGGCAGGATGGAGAGGCAAGAGGGCTTGTTTGCCACGGACACTCCTGATCCTTGCAAAGAGCTGAAGCAGCTTTTCTCAACCTCTGAAAAATAAGTCAAAGGAATTTTTCAAGGGTGATCGCCAAATGGGTTGGGCACCAAGGTCGGCGGATGTCAGGTCTTCTGTGTGCGGGAGAGCTGCACTGGGGGTGGAATGATGTGCACATTGCTTCTACTTGCCCAGGCAGGCCCAGCACAGGGGCTTGGAACATCCCTGTAGAATGACTTGGAGGTCTGCAGGTCAGGGTGGGGGGTCTGGAGGGGAGGAGGTGAATGGGGGAATAGGAATTGCCCAGTAGGAAATCGTGCTTGGATTGCAGGGGGACACCATGGGAGCCCGAGGAGGCTGGTTTCACTCATAATAGTAATAGCAACAGTGAGAGATTAACCCTTTACTGGAACTTCATATCTGCCGAGCTTCGTTCTAAACACTTTACAAAAATAAACTGATTGAATCCTGATTACAGTGCAATGAGGGAGGTGCTGTGATGGTCCCAATGTCACAGATGAAGAACTGAAGCTGAAGGCCACAGAGCTATTAAAAGGGGGAGCTGGGATTCTGACACGGTGGTCTGGCACCAGAGTTCACCCTCCTAAGCATGAATAATAACTGACGTCACTGTCACTTGCATAGCACTTGCCGTTTTCAAAGCCTTTTCCATGACGTGGGGCCATTGGGACCTCACAGTGACTTGTGTGGAAGCCTGGCAGGCCCAAGCCCATCCTGAGAAGACAGGAACAAACTGTACATGGAGCAAACTGGGTGCCTTGTTCATGGTCACACAGCTCGCAGTGGCAGGGCTGGGTCAGGAGTGGATTCTTGGTCTGTGTTTCTCCCCAGGCTGCCCTCGGTGCTTGCTCCTGATTTAAGTACCCGATGTTGCCGGATGATGGGCTTCTCCTGAGCCCCTCTTTCTAAACAGCTAGCTTCTCTGTTTGCCAGTAGGCTTGGGATTTGAGGGAGGGTCTGTCCATCCATGTAACCATCCAGCCATCTTACCAATACATATCTCTTGAGCACCTACCCCCTGGGCTTAGGACCCCTCAGTGCCAGGCACTGTTCTACGTGCTGGGGCTTCAGGGTTCCTTTCTGCCACAGTTGTCAGTGCTTCTTGAAGACAGATGGGCATGGAGTAGACCTGGAGCCACAGGGTGGAGAGGACTTTAGACGCTATCTAGTCCCATCCTGTTCTTTTGCAGATAAAGAAACAGGCCCTGATCTTCTTAAGTGACTTTCTGAAGGTCTCCCAGTGTCAGATCTGAGGCACCGTGCTGCCTCATGGAAGCAGAGAAGGGTGTGATGTTAACTGGAAGCAGAGAAAGAGAGTGGAGCACTCAGCTTCAGTGTGCGGGCTCGCTCCATCAAGGGTGATGTACAGTCACTTCAGTCAGCCTGAACTCTGACCTGATGCATTTCATCCCAAGGCACTGGGCAGGCCATGGGTGGCCATCCTTGGGAAATCCTGAAAAAATGGCTGATTTTCAAAGGGGAGGGGCAAACTCTGAGCATTGCATTCCCAAGAGGATGCTGAGCATGGGGAGGGAGGTTGAAAACCCCAACTTGTGCAACCCCTAGGGCTGCTTAGCCTAGAGAGAGAAGACGTGGGATGGGCACAGAATGGGAGTGAGAATATGCTGAAAGACAAATGGATTCATTTTCCCTTGTTCTGCAAAGTAGAACTTGGTAGGTAGAGGTCCTCAGAAAGAGGAGGAAACTCAGCTCCTCATTTGCCAAAAGGGGTTCAAAGTGCTCCTTAAAGAATAGCATTTAGGCTGGGCGCGGTGGCTCACGCCTATAATCCCAGCACTTTGGGATGCTGAGGCGGGTGGATCACAAGGTCAAGAGATCGAGACCATCCTGGCTAACATGGTGAAACCCCGTCTCTACTAAAAATACAAAAATTAGCTGGGCGTGGTGGCTTGTGCCTGTAGTCCTAGCTACTTGGGAGGCTGAGGCAGAGGCTGCAGTGGGCTGAGATCGCACCACTGCACTCCAGTCTGGCGACAGAGCGAGACTCCGTCTCAAAACAAAAACAAAAACAAAACAAAAAAACCCAAAACATTCTTATTGATACCTATCAGGTATAAGGCACCATGCTGATGGAAGCACCAGCTCCACAGGGAGCTGCCTGGGTAGAAGTCCTCAGGCTCACTGAGGTCCTGTCATTTGGCTGCGTTACAAAGTGACAAGATCCACAGAGGTCCAGGCATCCCTGAATGTGCTGAATACCTCCCATGTAACCCCCACTTTGAAAGGCCCAAGTAGGGTGAAGGGTCCTGACCTCAGGGAACCCTCTGTTCAGTGGGAGAGAGAGAACCACACTATGGAAATAGTGCCTGATTCTGGGGTTTTGGCCAGAGGTGGTAGCCTTGGTGTTCAGGGGAGGAAGTGATTTGCTTGTGCTGTGGTGGTTGGGGAAACCTGCCTTCTGTTCAAGCCTAGTTTAAGTCTGGAACAAATAGAAGAGAGGAAGGAAGGAGGGAGGGCGTTTTGGAAGGTAGCAGGGCTGAAACAGAAAGGGCGTAGGACCTTGGTACCAATTGCTGAGTCTGAAAGACGGCCAGGCAATCTAGTGTAAATGTTTTGGGCAAGTCTCTCTTGCTGGCGGGAAGAGAGAACCAGGCAATCTTGTATCACCAGGGCCCAAACAACCCTTGGTGGCCCTGCCTGGGGCTTGTGGTGGGAGCAGTGTGAGTGCAGGAATGGGGGCAGGGACGAGCGTGACAGGCCTGGTGGGCCTGAGCAGCTGTGAACAGAGGCTGCACGCTGGAGAAGAGAGAGCAAGCAGTGGAGTGGCTGGAGGGAGAAGGGGCCAGATATTGGAGGAGTCCACAAACCACACTGGGGAACTTGAACTTGATGTGCTAAGCACTAAGGGCTATCCTGGGTCCCTGAGTGGGGAAGTGACCCAAAGCAGGGTGTTAGAGCTGGGAGTCTGCTGCCAGTTTCAGGGTGGCTTGGCAGGGAGGGACTGCCAGGGGAGGGCTGGGCTGGTATAGATGCTCAGTGTGGCTTCAAGGCTGTAGGCAAGGGTGGCTGGAGGGGTGTGGAGGAAGGGCACAGCCTTCCAGTGCCCTGGCCAGGTCGGGGAGGAGAGCCATATCCACTGAAGGACATGGCAAGAGGGAACACAAAATATTCCAAGCTGTGCAAGCCGGCTGCATTGGGGGTGTCCACAGTTGCACAGCCTCAGTCAGGATTTGGGTGTTGGGCCCCTTGGGGTGAATTAGGAGAAGGGGCTGAGGACAGGTGTGATCTGGCCAGATCCTTCCCCTGTGGAGAAATCAGACATAACTTTCCCCTTAATCACATGGAGCCTATTCTTTTCCTCTGGTGGCCTGGGCCTGCTGGGAGAGGATGTGGCCCCTGGAGCAACTGAGCAGATATACTTCAGGGTCCCAGGCTCCACTGCCAGCATCCTCTGCCAGCCCCATCTGCTCAGTGCTCTTTCTCCAGCCCTCACCCATCGGCTCCCACTTCCTCAAGACTGAGCGAGGGGAGAGCACAGGGCTCTGGGAGGTGCAGACCTCAGAGGTCTTAGACTCAGAGGCGCAGATCTGATCTCACATTGAGCGGCCACCCTCCCTGGAAACTCCATCTCCTCATTTGCAGAAAGGTGTTCAAAGTGCTCCTTCTAGAGCCCTTGCTTATGACAGTGAAGGGAGGTGATGCCTTGGGAGGCACAGGGCACGGAGAAAGCGCTCTCTCCCTTTGCTGCCTTCTGCCGCTGCCTTGTTTTCGTGATTAGGCTGTTGATAGAGGGCTCTCATAGGTCTGTATGTGGGGACGATTAAATGGGGCCACGCCTCTAATGTGCCATCTCACAGCCTGCCATGCTCCAAGTGCCCCATAAATGCTGTTTCCCTGCCCTTCCCTTCTGTTTTTAGCCCCCTCCTTGCATTTGCTTATGCTTCTATTTTTGAAACAAGTGAGCCTAGAATAACTTTCTCTGGGTCCTGGGTCTGAGGCCATTCCAGCCCTCGCTAGCCCTCCCTGCCAGCTCCCAGTTCCTTCCCCTCTTGATAGGCAGTGCGATGGTGACCTCGCAGTTCATTGCCATGGCAGTAGATGTGGTCATGGGGTGGTCTTTTTGGCCCCCAAGCCCCCCAGATTCCAGGCCTCCCAGGGGGCAAGAGTCGGGAGAGTTGGAGGGTGGAAAGGGGCAGGGTGTAAGGAATTTCCGGACGGAATGTTCCTCCGGAGGCTGAGCCCGCATTCTGCGCACCCTCCTCCCCAATCCCCTTCCCCTCAGCCCTGGGCTCAGGCTTGGGAACCTCCCCCACCCTGTTGTTTCCTTCCTCTAAAACAGCAGCACAGATAGGTTTTTCCCAGCCCACCCTCCTTGCAGGCCACTGACCTGTCCTCCTGCGTGAGCCTCCAGGCCGTCCTGGCAGCCACCCCCCAACCTTCCAGCAGAAAGGCCCCTCCTGGCCCCACCTTGGGCCCATGCAGTGGGGGAGGGTAAAGGCATGTGTGGAGAGGGCATATGTGTCTTTTTTTGGAAAAAAATTGAGGAAAGGATGTGGAGCTTCCCTTATCCACCCTGTGGTTCCCGACCCTTCAAATTCAGGAAGTTCTCTCTGTTGTCTGATCTCAGTCTTTCCTACTGCAGCCCAGTTCCTATTCTTTCTGTGGAAGTATGGTTAAGAAGTGTCTTCCCACTGAGGACCTGGACAGAAGTCCTGCTATAACTGGCCTTCACTTCTCAGAAAGCTTGTTCCCCACAGGAAGGCAGTTATCAGAGGAACTGCCTGGAGATCATTGCCAGGGAGAGGGGAGATAGCATGATGGGGAGGTGAGGAGCAAGGTTCAAACAGCAGCTCTCCTACCGACTGGCTGTGGAACCTTGGGTGAGTCACTACATCTCCCAGGCCCTCAGTTTCCTAAACTGTACCCTGCGGTAATGCTCGCCTCCCAGGGTGGTTGTGAGGACTGGTGATCAGGAAAGCAAAGAGCCCAGTACTGCGTTCCGGGCATTGCCAGCCCTAAATGAATAGTTGTAGTTCTTGCAACAAGTTTATGAAAAGGCATCTCAGGGCCAGGGCCAGGATGAGGGCCAGAGAGTGAGGCCTCTAGGGTGCAAGATCTGAGGAGTCATCACTCTCAGGATTATGCAAGTGCACTCGCAGGACCTCAGAGTGACAGCGATGCCTTCTTAAATGTTGTGCCCCAACATTCGCCCTAGTCCCCACCTTGCTTTGCTCTAACTGCTGGTTTTGGGACTCTAGAGCAGAGCGGCCCACTAAGAGCAGGGCTTGGTTTTCAGGTAGTGATAGGTTCAAACCCTGCCACCTGCCTCTAAGCTGGATTCTGAGTTGTCCCTCCTGGGAGGTAAGGGAGGACTCTGGAAGACCCCTGGTGGAACAGTGAGTCAGCTGCTCTCACTTTGGAAAGCCTGGGGACCTTAAGCTCCAGGCTTTGTCCTGGGACTGGGCAGTGAGTGGAGACAGACATAGTGGTCTGTCTGTGTTTGGGCTCCACCCACTTCATCCCTTTGCAGCTGACTTGAGGAGGAAGGAAAAGAAGAGCCTGCAGGGAGGCACCAGCTCACCCTGCCAGCAGGATGGCTGGGGGCCAAGGGTGAGGGCAGTGAGATGAGCCTGGCAGTGGGCTTTACAAACCTGGGAACCAGCTCCAGCCATGCCACAAACCTCACCATGAAAGGCTGGGCAGATCAGACCTCCCTGGACCTCAATTTCCCCATGTGTAAAACAGGGGGATGGAGGAGATGATGTCTTAAGTCCCTCTCAGAGCTGATGTCCCCAGGAGTGGCATGCAAGGATGGTGTATGTGTGTGTGTGTGTGTGTGTGTGTGTGTGTGTGTGTATGTGTATGTGGTAGCTGTAGAAACATCCTGGCCAGGAATGGAGTGAAGATGAAGGTCAGGGGCTTTGGTTCCAGAGGGTCCCGGGAGTGCCAGCTGGACTCACTAGGCTGTGTCAATGGTAGGGCTTCCCACTGGCCCCGGCCTCCCTGCAGGGCCTGGGGCAGTGGCAGCCTCAGGGGATCCTGCCCTCCTGTTACCAGTCCCATGCCTTTTTCCTTCCCAGTAGCCCCAAGGCTGGAAGTGTTGGGAAACAGAGAGATAGGACTTGAATCCTGGGAGAGTTGGGTTGGAGGGCAGAGGAGGGGCGGGCAGCGTGCATGCTGGCTGTGTTTGCAAACACTGCAGGACAACTGGGATGTTTAGATGGTGCAGGGGGTGGGGGCTTGGAAATTTTTAGCTCCTCAGAAAGCATCTCAACCAGTAAGCTGAAGGCATCTGAACTCTGGCAAGCATCGCCCTGTGGCCGGCCTCCAGCTGGCATGGGGAAGGGGTGGGGGCAAAGGGGATGGTGCTCAGATGATCACTGGCAGGAGGAGAAAGTTTCTCTTGCACTGCTGAGGCTTGTGGTTTCTAATATTGACTTCAGCTCCCTTATGTGCACCATGCCAGACCCAGGAGGGGTGGGGCAAGAGGGTCACAGTGAGGCAGGGTGGGCTGGAGAGGGCCTGGGCCTCAGGGATATGAGGTGCTGCCCCGAGGCTAGAGACGATAAACAATAGTGATAACTGACAAGTATTGAGAGCTTTCTAGTGTCTTGCACTCTTCTAAGTGCTTTGTGTGCTTTATTGCATTTGATCCCCCCAAAATAACCCTGTGCGGGCCTGTTGAGGAGCAGGAAGGACAAGGTGACCTGCTTAAGGTTGCATAGTTAGGTAGCAGCCAAGAGAATTAGCATGTGGACCCGGGCAGTCTGCTGCCAAGGCCTTTTAGGGAGCAGTCGGTCCAAATCCTGCCACCTGCTCCCAAGCTGATTCCGAGTTGGAGTTGTCCTGCCTGGAGGCAAGGGAGCTGTTAGCTGAGGCTGGTTGTTCTCAGAGAAGCATCTGGGACGTGTGTTGCCTGGAAACCTGGTAGAAATGCACGTCCTTGAGTCCCACCGTAGGTCTAACTGTGTGTGTGTGTGTGGGGGGGGGGGGGGGGTGGGGCGCCCAGGCACCTGTGTGTCAACAGCCCTCTAGATGGTGCTGTGCACGTTCAAGTTTGAGACCCCTGGGCTCATGCTCTGCTGAGGGTCGAGGCCTATTAGGAGGCTTTAACCAGAGGAGGAAGAGAGGCTTTTCTGGGCCCTGAACGGGCCTGGGGCAGGTGTATCATCTCTAGCTTGTCCACCCTACTCCATGTCTGTCCATTCTAGGAGGCTGGGTAGCAGACAGGTCAGGAGTGAGGGCTTTGGAGTTGGGGGATTTGGGTTTGCGTCTCAGTTCCGCTGTGGTCTGCCTTCTGGGAGTTCCCTTCCCACAGGAGACCAGAGCAGCTCTGAGACGAGGCAGCTGGGCTGTTCTGCCCAACCTCAGGTCTCCACGTGGGAATGACAGAGCCCCTGGAAAAGAAGGGAAAGGCTGGAGGGTAGAGAGGGCCTGGGGTGGGCGACACTGCTCTAGCGCGGCGGGGGGGCGGTGTGTGGGGGGTGGTCCCTGGTAGAGGGGTGGGTGGGGCTGGGTTGTTGGCGGCTGAGGGGAGCACCTGGTCCTAATAAGCAGGCAGCTCCAAGAGCTCTGACTTACCCTGAGTGGGTTAGGGGATTAGTGGGTTGGAATTAGGGCTGAGCTGAGAGAGGGCAGAATGTGCCATCTTTATTCCTCCTCCAGAGCCATCCTCAGACTCCAAGTGGAGAGAAGGTGGTGTACCTAGCAGCAGGGAGGATAGTGGAGATGTGTGGGAGGGGTTGGCCCCTGTCCCCCCAACCCCGGTGCCTGGACCCTATTGTCCCTTTACCGTCCCCAGCTGCCTTGGCCCTGAACTGCTCAGGAAGTTTCATCCCCTGGAGAGTAGTTTTGGCCTCAGCCGCCTGTCTTCCAGGCAGTAGGGGTAGATGAGTCTGGGCCATTTCCAGAGAGCGCACTGTTACCTCCGCTCAGTCCAGTCTCTTCCTCCATGCCTATCTGTGCCCACTCCTCCTCCCTGATGCCGGAACCTTTTAGAGGATCATTCTGTCCATTCCCCTGCCTTTGGACATGAGCAGCTCATCCCTCAGCTCTCAGGCATGGGGTTGGAGCAGGCGCCTCTTGTGCCGAGATACATGGTCTTAAACCTGGGTCACACTCGTCCTCGTCAAGGTTTGCTTCAGAACCATTCCAGTTGTGCTCAGGCCTTTCTGCCCAATTTGAGGGCCCCATAACCACTTCACTGAGTTGGAAACAGAGCCCTAGATTCTGATCAGGAGGTGAACCTGGCATAAGAAGTTTCTCTTCTTGGTATGGGGAGAAATCAAACCATCTTTAGTAGGAAGCTCTTCTGTTGCCCTGAGTGAAGAAAGGAGGGTGCCAGAGTGAGGGATGGGATCAGCCAACAGGAATTTATTGATGGCCCACTATGCATACATCCACCCTGGTAGGAGGGAGTTTCCAAATGAATTGGTCCAAATTTTGCTTAGAATCTATTTTGGATGAAGGTGGAACAAGAATCACAAATAAAACAATAGTTGGGGAAACAAGTCATCTATTCCCATGATGAGATTATTCATACACTAAGGACCAGACAGGGAGATGATTGGAGTTTGGAGGTGGGAAAGAGATCCCACTTGCTGGGGTGGCCAGGGAGGGCTAACTGGAGGAAGAGAACCCTCCTTGTAGGAAAAGAAGGGAAGGCATTCCACAAGTAAAGACCTGGATGTGGGAACAGGCAAGAAGAGTTTAGGGGCTGGGGCTGATGGAGCAAAGCCTTTGTGCTTGGAAATGGAGGTGTGTGAGGCCCAATGGTGGGTGGCCTGAGGCCACTGAAGTAATGAGACTGGCTGGCTGCACTATTTCAGGCTGCTGGGATTTCACTTAGAGCCCCAAGATGGGGTTCAAATCCTGCCGTCTCTATTAGAGTTGATGATGTTGGCGCAGTCATTTAACTTTCTTATCTGTAGAGTGGGGATAAAAGGTATTAATGGTACTCACCTCCCTGGATTCTTGGGAATAAATGAGATGCTGTAGGTCATTGACCTCTCCAATTTGTGGGGTCAGCAACTGTATGAACCAGAGGCCTGGCGCTGGGCACTGAGCGTGGGTCTTTGGTGAAGGTTTGTGGAACCAGATGGTTCTAGCACTATTAGGATGGTTTTCCACATGTCAGACTCTCCTCTCTGTGCTTGGGGCCAGCCAGATTATGCCTGAGTCTTGGGTTGGCCTCATCATCCCTGTCTCAGGGGGCATTCTGCCCATCAGGGCCACTAGCCATGGGGAGAGAGCCCATCCCTGGGATGTCTGCCCTAAGGGCTCATGCTGTTTCTCCTTCTGTCCACAGCCTATCACCACTGAGAATGCACCAAAGAATGTAGTGGACAAGGTGAGTGATGGCAGGTGGTGGTGGGGGAGCTGGAACAGCCTGGGCAGGTGTGAGAAGGCCGGAAGTGGAGAGTGGATTTGGGGGAGAGTGGACAGATGTGGTTGGGGAAATGCTTCTGGAGTAGATTTGGGGAACTTGCAGGGAAGTAGTGGGGCGGCTGCTGACTCTGGGAGAAGGGCATCTGACCATCCCTGTGTGTTTGGAAATGGGCTGCTAGGCAACTGGGCAGGCAGAGAGGGAGGGGCAGGGTGGGAGCTGAGAGGGAGCAGCCGGTGGTTAAATGTGGGCTTCCTTATGAAATATGCAGAATGCAAGAAAGTCAGGCAGATCTTTCCAAACAGGTCTTTCTGAGCTAGCTGAGAGATGGACAGTTTCCTCAAGGCTATGCGGAAGATGAAGGGAGGAAAGTAGGTGGGTTCTGCCATGGGGAAACTGAGGTTAGCTACCGAGAGAGATCTCCTGGCGATGGCCAGCAGGAAATCAGGGGCTTGGAGATGAAGGACTTCGGTTCAAATCTTGACTCTGCCAAGGTTCTAATTATGTGACTGTGGACAAGGCATGAGCCTGTCTGTGCCTCAGTTTTCTTATCTGCAAAATGAGAATAATAGTATCTCCCACAAGAGTGGCTGTGAGTTGTAAAGGAGAGGATTTGGTTAGCTCTGAGGGGGCCTTGATATGGGCAAAGAAATGTGAAACAAAGACCAAAGTTCTTTCCCAGGCCCCTCTGCCAACCTCCTCATCTGCCACTCCTGACAAACCCAGCAAGGTGCATTTTGATTATTTTTCTTGCCTCCCCTCTCTGACTGCCTTTTCTCTGTCTGCAGGGAGAAGGAGCCTCCCGGGGTGGAAACACACGGAAAAGCCTCGAGGACAACGTGAGTGTGGATGGGGAGAAGAAGGATGGGGCTGGGCCCTGGTGGCCGGGGGAATGGGGTGGGAGGTGGATAATGCCTTGTTTCGTGGGCTTCCTTTACCTCTCTCTAGAAGGAGAGGCTGGCATTGTGGGCAGGCCCATTTCCTTACAGGCTGGGCCTCAGCCTTTGGTGCTGCCTCCATCTAAGCGGGATCCAGAGCTCATTCATCTGCGACTGTGCCAGGCCTCAGTGCTCAGGGCGGGTGGGAGGAGAGAGGGTGTGTGATGAGCGGCCATGGGGAGCAAGGGGAAATGCGCAAAACCACAGCAAGGGAAACTGAGGGCTGAGGCAGAGAAGGAGCCTTCACTCTTCGGGGGGGTCTTAGTCCTTGGGGAAGTGGTAGGGCCTGCTTCCCTGGAGACAAGAGTCTTAGAAAATAGCAAGCTCCACTGTGTGGCTTAGATGCTGTTGGTTCAGGAGGAGGCTGGGAGATGGGTCCACGGGTCCCTATGGGCTCCTCCTGCCTCCCATTTTGGGGAGAGGGGAAGGGGCGGATGCCTGAAACGGAAGGATCCCACAGAAGGGCTCGGGGTCTCTTCCAGGACATGCTTTGAGCCCCGTTTGGGGTTGATCTTGTCTCCACACCCCAGGGGCAGACTCCCAGCACAGTGGGGCTTTCTCCTTTCTTCCCTGCCCCTCTCTGACAGTACCCACTGTGCTGGCCCCTCCGTCTTCACCCGCCCTGGGCTGCAGAGGAACAGGGAGTGGTTTTGGTGGTTGGCACAGGGGTAGATGTTGATGGCACGAGGCCCTATCATCTGACAGCTGCCTGACCCACGGTGGGGAGGGACCTGGAGGGAGTGCTGCGGGAGCAGGAGGGGCAGTTCCTATAGGCAGCCTGACTCCCGTGGTGAGCCCACTGCCACCACCACATTGCCCTGGGGCAGCCCTGCATGTCCAGCCCTACAAAGCGGCAGCATCCCAAGGACCGCATGGGGCCTCTCCAGGTGGAGCAGGGAGCATGCCTCTTAAATTAGTGGGGAAGGTTCTGCTCAAGGTATGCATGAGTTCCTCTGGGCGTGGGGTACTGATACTGGGGAGGGGCCCTTGTCTCGCTTTGTGATGTTTCTGGGACTGGGGTGCAGGAGGAACCTAATTTTTTGTGTGTACCTACTACCAAGGATGTACAAGTTTAATGTACTCAAAATATATCATATGTGCTCAATAAATGTAAGCCATTCTTATTACTGTTATTTTGACTAAGGGCCGGGAGCTGTGTTGGGTGTTTTGCGATCCTCCTGACACCCCTGTATGGCAGAGGCTATGAATCCACTTTATAGATGAGGAAGCAGAGGCTTGGCGTTGCTGAATGATTTGGTGAATGCCACTCCATCGCTTCCTGGGACTGCTGCTGGGGTCTGGTGTTATCCTGAACTGCTAACCTTTGGCAAGGGGACAGGGTGATGGTGTGTGAACCAAGCCTTCTAGCCAATGGTCTGGGCACACTCAGGAGCCACATCCTAGAGCTGCTGTCCCCACATCCCCAGTCTGGGCCAGATGGATCCCGTCAACTAGAGCTACAGCAAGAGAGAGTGAAGTTAGATGTCACGAAGAACTTTTGATTGCAAGAGTGTGCACGACCTTGGTCCTAGGGAAGAAAGAGGTGGCCGTTTAGTTGTGACTGGGGCTCTTTGGCTTTTTTTAGAAGAAAGTATTGGTGATCTGGGATGGATGTGTCTGTGCCTGTGTGTCGGGGTGGGTAAGTGTGCTGTCTTGTCTGGCTATGGGAGGAGGGACAAAATGAGCTTTGGAAAGGTAAGCAAGTGAGCAGCTACCAGAACGGCCTGTGTACTGTAAAAGAGGAGAGAAAACCTAATTTTTAAGGCTCCTGTCACCTGTCTCAGGTTGGGTTGGCTCCAGGGTCATTGAGCCAGTCCCCTGCCCAGCCACGGGACTCTCCAGCAGTCCACCCCGGGGGAGGAGGACCTGGGCCTGCTGCTGTGATAATGTGGCTGTTTGTCAAGCTGCGTTGCTGTCTCTGGCCCACGGCCCAGGACTCACAGGCAGGAATGGCTGTTTTCCTCCTGCCGAGTTGGTGTGTAGTGGAGTTTGTGGACAGTGTGCTGTGTCGCACTTTGTTTTGGAAAAATCCAGGCTAGTGGGCAGGAAGGAGAGGGGAAGGGGTGTGGCTGAAGGGGGTGCTATGTGGGGGTTGGCCACAGCCCCCAGAGGAGATGTAGGAATGGGGCCGGGCCCCTGACGTAGGTTGGTCACCAATCTCTGGCTGCCTGACAAGGCCCCTGGTGTTCGCTTACAGACCCTCCTCCCAACTGTGCCCCTCTGGGGATCTGGGCTCAGGAAATGGCTTTTCTTTTGGTCCTGAGCTGTTGTGTTTGGTCTGTGGACCTCAAAGGAAAGCAGGGCTCTTCCCACAGAGGCATTGCTTCAAACCAACCCCACCCAAGGCTGGGGATTCGTGCTCCTTGCCTCATGACGGGGAAGAAGGCAGCAGATAACAGAACCTGGGGTCATAGACCTTGAGCCACCCAGTAGTGTCTGAGTGGTGATCCACTGTTGCCTGCAATGAGGACCAAGGCAAAAAGAGTTGGCTGAATCTGTAGCAGGAAGGATGAGGTTTAGATACCAGGAGGAACTTCCTGACAGTGAGAAAAGTAAGACACTCTGTCTGGGAGGCTGTTGAATTTCCTTTCATGGTGCCCTTTCAGCAAAGGAAGGACTGTGTTTTGGAGGTGAGGATGGGGAGAGTTCTGTTTGGTGTTTAGAGAGTTGGATGAAAAGTTCTATAATCAACCTGTGTCTTGAGAGGAGCCAGGAAGAAGTTCAAAGCCATGTGGGTAAGGTGCTTTGTGATCCCCGGAGAGGAAAAGAATAGGATTACAGGCAGGCAGAGAGCTTATTTTTCTTTTTATAAAGTTTGTAAAGTCCTGTAGTCATTTTCCCTAGGGGCTCCACGCGGAATAGGCAGAAGATTATGTGAGCACTGTGCAGTGCCCATTTTACAGATGGATAAATGAGATGGAACCTCTACTCCTCACACTGGGTATAGTGATGAGTATCATGGTCTGTAAAATATAAGCTCTCTGAGGTCAGGGACTTCACTTCCTTTGTCCCCTGGTGTCTAGAACATGGCTGGGCACACAGCTGGTGGCACTCGGTGGATGTTTGCTGAATGAGAGAATGAGCATGAAGATTGGAGGCCCAGGGATGACCGGATGCCTTGTGTTACTCCCACTGTGCTTGTGAAAAGCCTACGTGATGAGGCATGCTTCCAAAGGCACCATCTCTAGCCTCGTGTGAGGTCACCTGTGTTTCTGGAGCAGTAGGGTGTGTTTGCTGACATACCGTGCCCCCGCCCCAGCCCATTTGTTGTTCTCTGAGTTCTGTCTGTCTGTGTGTACCGACACTCAGACGTGTCACCGTGCATGTCTGCTGTCCGCCAGCAAGGGTCACGTGCCCCCAAACTTTGCAGAAAACAGGAAGCCCCGTCAGTGAGAGGGCAGCCCAGTGATTCATCAGGGGATGACCGTCCCAGCTGTTCGTCCCCCATCCTCTGCAGTGGGGTCACTGTCCAGGGTGGCTTCCTCCCCATGCCTCCCCTCTCCTCCCCGCCCGGTGGAGCAGAGCGGGCTTGGACTTTGCCTTATCACCTCTGGAGGCGGCCTGGCCAGACTCTGTTTGGGCCAAGTTTTTATTTATCTTCACTGGCTTTTTTTGGGGTGGGGAGGCTGAGGAATGTGGAGTGTTGTAATGTTTGGAAGAGGGCGGTGGGGAAAGGGGAGCCAGGTCTCCTGCCCTGCTTGTCCTGCTTACCCCTGCACCTTTGCAGGCTCCCAGCCCCCCTTGGTTCCCCAGTTCCCCCTGCCAAGCCCATATCAATATGGCCCATTGTCTTTCTCCAGCTCCCTGGGTCTGATCCCATGCTCCTGGCCACACCTCACGTCTTGGCTACCGTTGTGGCTTCCAGTTGTTCAAAGCAGCTGTGGTGGCTTCCTCCAAAAGTGGCTATGGATCAGCAACAGATGAAACTCAAGGGGCTATTTATAGCAGGGTGGCCCTGGGGCCTGGAGCAGGGCCTAGGGCCTGGGGAGATTCAGGGACTCCTCATTAGGGACCAGTGAAATGGAGATGGATGAACTGTTGGGTTTCTGTGTTCTTCTGAGGGAGCAGTTTTGGAACAGCCTGGTTTGGGTCTTGAAAACCAAATACAGTCACTCGTTGACTCCCAGCTCCACCCCTGTCTAATCCCCCCACCCCCAAGCTTGACTCATGCAAACTGGAGTCCTCAGGGCCAGAAGAGCTGTGAGACTTAGAAACTTCCCCCCAGTAGCCCCACTTGGCTCTTCCCTCCTTCACTGCTGAGGAGCTGCTCATTGGTCCGAGGCAGCTGGGACTCTGGGCAGAGCCTTCTTCCGGACAGCTGGATGGAGGGTCCTCCTCTTAGCAGAGCTGCTCTAACTTGGGGCTCAGCTGAGCTGGGAGCTGGACCTCGGAACCCACCTATCCTGCCTCGTAGGCACTGCGGAGCCAGGAGAGGGGTGCAGGGGCTCCTCTTCTTGGAGACCCCGTGGTCAAGCCCCAGGTTGGAGTGTGAATCCTGCCTGGCCGTCAACTTCCCAGGGACTTGAGGGTAAGTTATCCTGTGCCTCAGTTTCTTCCTTTCTTGGCAGATTGTGGTCCTGTCTCTTTAAAGAAGAGGCTGCAACTTGGTGGTGGGAAAAGACCATTTTCTGAGAGGCACATGGGTGTTTGGAAGGTGTCAATGGGCTCAGGAGGTCTGAGAATCTAGAAACTGGCCGTCCCAATTCTGCATCCTGTGAGGTGGCTGGAAGGATGGGTAGAGGCGATGCAGGGTGTTGATTTTCTATAGAGGTGAATGTTTGGTTGTAACTACCCTTTTCATTTTTCTTGATACAAAAGTAACAACAAAAACAACAACTGTCATCTGGTGAATGCCAGGCATGATGCGAAGTGCCTTATATGCATAACTCCTTTGGATCCTCACTGCCAGCCTGAAGGTTGTCGCATTTTACATGTGACATTACAAGAGGCTCAGAGGGGTTAAGTAACTGGCAGGGCTGCCCAGCAGGATCCTGGAATCCAAACTCTGTGGTCTGTGGGTCTCTGATCCTGTGCTTTCACACCCGCCATGCCATCCTGCTGCCCTGGGATGGATTGGGCCCATTTGCTTAAGTTTGTACCACTTGACAGCTGTGAAAAGGGGAGTGGGTGAGATGGCTACTGTCTGCCACAGACAGTGGGGAGTGGGCTCTCAGGAGCATGGCTCACTGTCTTAGGCCTTGTCTTGGTTCCTGCATGCTCCACCTGCCTGTTCTGGTCTCTAAACTCAATTGAATGACTTGATGTTACAGCTTTCAAGCAGAGAAGTGTGGGGTGATGGTGGCAAGACAGAGGGGCGCCATTACTCTCATCGCTCCTTTTGTGGTGGCAGTCGTATTCTCCTCCTGGGGCTTCTCTTGTGTTGGCAAGTGAATCAAAGTGAAATGTGTTTCCATTGATTCAGTGACTGTTGAGTGTGCCCTCAGTGTGGATGGCACCAGCCCAGTGGGGTGCACTCCTCAGCATTCGGGATTTCTTCCTTTCGTCCCTCCGGGGCTTGCACACAGGCAGGCACACTCACGTGGAATCAGTGTTGATGGCTTTGGCTTCGGGCAGGCTGTGTTTTTGCAGGGGTTAGGGTGGCAGGGCCAGAATGTTGGCAAGGAAAGAAGAGGATCATGTTTGCCCCCTGTGGACAGCTCTCTGGTGTGCTCCTCCCGCCATCCTGCCCACCCCTGCATAATGCTGCTTCTCTTCTCTCCTTCCCAGGGCTCCACCAGGGTCACCCCGAGTGTCCAGCCCCACCTCCAGCCCATCAGGTATGCCTGGCCCGTGGGGGCAGGGGGCGGGAGTGCAAGCAGGGGGGTCACTGTGGGTGTTCCTGTCAAGTCTTGCCTCTGGGTCCCCCAGACTGCAGCCATAAAGCCACGGGTGGGGAGTGTGGGCAAACGTGAAAGGCACAGGAGAGGATGCATGCACATGCCGTTGGCAACAGTTGTGTTTTGAGCTCTTAGCCAGCCCTTGAGCTGAGTCTTTATTTACCTGCATGAGCTCATCTAGTCCTTGCAACAACCCTGCAAGATACGTATTTTATTCCCTTTGGTAGAGCAGCATTTCAGAGAGATGAGGTGACTTGTAAAGGTCACACAGCCACCAAGAGGCAGCACTTGGATTTGCGTTTAGGGCTGCTGGGCATTGAGGCCTGTGCTGGATCTCTTCCTCTCTGCAGACAGGATTCTGACTGGGCAGAGTCATTTATGAAAGGGAAGTTCCCTATCTGGCTGGGCTGGCAGGGGCCGGGGGAAGGGGATGCACAAGGGACTTTGTGTCTTGGCGATCCAGAGAGTTTGTTTTGCCCTCTCTGCCTCACCTTCACCCACTGAGGCTCCTGAGATGATTGGGGATGCCAGCCCTGCGGTAGAGTTGAAGCACCTGGAAGTTTCTGGCCCAGCTGCCAGCTGTCCACAGACTGGAGGTGGCTCCTTAGAGGATCCCCTCCTTCCCTTAGACCTGGGCAGGTGGATGCAGGGTGTGATGCTGAGGCTGTCCGGCTGGTGGCACTGTTCTGCCTTTGCGTCCTTCCTGGGATCCAGCCTGTAGACAGGGGCGGGTCAGTGCCCCAGATGGGCCACGTCTGACTCATGGCCCTCACCAGCACGGCCCCTCTTGCTCCCCTTCCTGTGCTGAGGGAGAGGCTGAAATCACAGGAGCTTGGCTTGTGAGTTTTTCTGACATTCTAGTTTCTTCCTTGGAGCCAGAACAGAGAGGGGTTTTGGAGGGTGGGGAGGAGGGGATGCTGCAAGTTAGCTGAGGCTGCCCGCCCTCACACCCACTTGCTTGCAGGTATGTGTGCATGTGGCTTCTTGTCCCAGACTGGTCACCACCTACAAGAACTGTCCTTGGGTAGGCAGTTGGCTTGAGATAGAAACTTCTCCCCCACAGCTGCAATGAGAAGCTTTCCATAGGGACAAGAAGTAGCCGGGACTCAGAGTCAAACTCAAACCGGGCTCCTTACCTCTGGGTGCTGGTCCCCAGTCCCACTCAGGCCCCTGTCATCCCAACAGAGAGGTCCTGCCATGCCTCATCCTTGGCTGCCCCATCTCCACACCCCACCTGGACTGGGATTGAACCCTGGTGGAGGTCTGGATTCCTCATGGCTTCTCAGCATCTGGGGGCTTGTTCTGTCTAGTGCCAGAGAGCCCTCATCACTTTTAAATACCCCAGCGGTGTTCCTTTCGCTGCCCTCCACTCTACTTTATCCCGCTGTGGTGAAAGGTTAGCAGAATGAAATGTCAGTGCTGCCTGCATTTGATAGAGGGGGAAGCGAGACACTAAGAGGTCGATGATTGGGGAAAAAGCTGGAGGGATGGGGGAGGTGCTTCTAGAAGCAAGAGGTGGGCTTCCCAAGTGGGCATCCTGGACCCTTCCTCTGGAAGAAAAGTTGGGAGAGATGTAAAGATGTGAGCCCCTCCCTTCAGCGCCCAGTGGAGAGGATGGCCAGCCCAGGGGCCTCCCCACCTCTCCGGGAAATGCATGGTGCTGGTGGCTGCCCGCCACTGCAGCAACAAGGGCTCCATGCCCTCTTGTTTTCTGGGCCCTTAGAAATCAGGGAGGCTGCTGCCAAGAAGCAGCTCTGGCAGGCAGTGGGAGCTGCCAGAGGTGGGGAGAAGGCCAAGGAACAAAGGGCAGGAGTTGGCCTGCCTCCGGGAGGGCTGGAATGTGTGCTGTGGTCTGGCTTACCTGGAACCCAGGTGAACGTGTCACCTGAGATGCCCCCTCCCCTGAGAGGTTTCCCGCCCACTCCACAGCTCGAGAGCTAGGGGCGGGCAGTGGGAAGGCTCCGTTCCAGGGCTGGAGAGCGCCCAGGCTCTCCTTCCTCTTCCAGAGCAGTCTGGGGCCTTTCGGGAGACTTCTGCCTGGCCAGGCAGCCAGTGTTGGGAGCCAGAGCTCCTGGGTTCCTGGGCCAGTCTGGCCCTGGCTCTGAGCTCTGGAGTCACAGGTTGAAGGCAGTGGCCAAAGGACTGATGGGAACCAAGAATTGGTGTCATCACAGTTTGGTTCTGAAATGGCCTGAGGTCCTTGCCAGCCCTACCCAGCTTGTTCTCGCCGGCACTCCCAAGCCGGCCACATTGGCCTTGCCAGAGGAAGCCTGTGGCCTTGGCCTTGGGTTGAAGAGCAGCCAAGCACCCTGGGCTGCATATGGGGGTCACACAGGGTGTGTATGGGGTGCAGCTATCTGGGGCCTTCCCTGTGGGCTGGATTCTGATATGGACCCTCCGCTGCCTGCTGTCTCCCTAGAAACATGAATGTGAGCCGGACCATGGAGGACAGCTGTGAGCTGGACCTAGTGTACGTCACAGAGAGGATCATCGCTGTCTCCTTCCCCAGCACAGCCAATGAGGAGAACTTCCGGAGCAACCTCCGTGAGGTGGCGCAGATGCTCAAGTCCAAACATGGAGGCAACTACCTGGTGAGGATGGAGCCTCGTGCCCATCATCCTGTGCCCTCTATGCTTCCATCTGCTCACCACCTCTACATGACTGGTATCCCTGCCACCAGCCCCTGTGCCAGCATGCCCTCTTCTCTTTGTTTATCTGCCTTTCCCCTCAGGCAGCTCTCGTGCCTAAGTCTTCAATCACTCTCCAGCCCAGCTCTCCTCTAAGGAGTGTGCTGCAGCTGGAATGTAGCATCTGGAACTCTGTGTGTGCATGTGTGTGCTGGCCAGGAGAAGAGAGTACCAATAAGAGTTCAGGTTATTGAGCGCTTGCTACTAGCCAGGCCCTGTTCCAACTGCTTTCCACGCACTTAACCTTTGCAGCAGCCCTAGCAAGCAGGCACTTGCCAGAGCACAGAGAGGTGGGGTTATTTGCCTAAGGTTGCAGGGTCAGGAAGTGGCAGAGCTGGCACAGGGTCGGTGCCTCTGAGAAGTCTGAGGGCAGAGTCTTGGCAACATGTGTCTTAAGGGACCCTGGGTTGCTGGCACCTGGCTCGGCCTGGCCCAGAGGAGTCACCTTGGCACACGGGAGAGAGGTGCTGGCGGTGGTCTCCACTAATGCAGAAAGGCTGATCCGTCCTTGGCCCCAGAGGAGGGCTCAGGTCCATTTTAGAGGGAGGTGCCTGTGGACTGGACCCACAGATCTGATCTGTACAACCTCAGGTGGCTGTCCCCAGGGTGTTTGAGGTGGGATGTAGGAGGCTGCATTAGTTTCCCAGGGCCACTGTAGCAAATGAGGTGGCCCTTTCTATCCATGGGTTTCACCTCTTTGGACTCAATCCATCATGAGTTGAAAATATTCAGAAAAAACCCAACAGTAAATAACAATAAAAAACAATACAAATAAAAACAATACAGCAGAACAACTATTTGCAGAGCATTTATATTGTATTAGGTATTACAAGTAACCTAGAGATGATTTAAAGTCTACGGAAGTATATACATAAGTTATATGCAAATAGTACATTTTTTATATGCAAGTTATATGTAAATAGTACATATTTTATGTAAGAGACCTGAGCATCCATGGATTTTGGTATCCACTATCCATGGCGGGGTGGAGGGGTCCTAGATCCAAATCCTCCATAGACACCAAGTGATGACTCTACCTCAAATCTGGTGGCTCAAAATAACAGAAATTTATTCTCTCACAGTTCTGAAGGCTGGAAATCTGAAATCAAGGTGTTGATGGGGCCATGCTCCCTCTGAATCCTATGGCAGAGAATCCCTTCTTGCCTTTTCCTAGCTTTCGGTGGGATTCCTTGGTGTGTAGCGCATCACTCCAATCTCTGCCTCCATCTCCACGTGGCCTTCTTCAGTGTCTCTCTGTGTGTCTTCTCTTCCTACAAGGACATAGTTATTGGACTTAGGGTCCACCCTAGATCCAGGTTGATCTCATATTGAGATCCTTAATTACTTACACTGGCAAAGGCACTATTTCCAAATAAGGTTGTATTCTGAAGTTCTGGGTGGACATGACGTTTTGAGGATACTATTCAACCACTATAGAGACCCACCTGTTAGCTGCATTGGGGCATTGTTAAGAGCTTGGCTTTAAACCTCAGAAAGTCCTGGGTTCAAATTCTGGCTCTGCCTTTACTAACTACATGATCTTAGCTGTTTAGCCTCACTAAGCCCTAGCTTCTGCATCCATAAAGTGGGTCTAAGGTCTACCTCTTATTGTTGTTGAGAGAATTAAGCCAGCTGTTAGATGTAAAGTCCTTAACACAGGCTGGCAGGTGGCAGACATTCATTGAGTGATGGCTATTGTACCATAATAAAGTGTATTCCTTTACAGAGTGCAAGAGTGGATGCAAATCCACCTATTTCTGATTTTAGGAGTCCAGGGTTCTATGGGACTTGGTGCCCTGCCACCCCTCTCTCTATCCTGCCTATTCCAGACTGGGATGTCCCCTTTTCTCCCCAGGAGATGACACAGTGCCTTTGAGTTTCCTAGGCAGTGGGGTGGAGGTGGGAAGTTCTGCATGCCCCCCTCGGAGGTAGAGGCAGGAATTCCAGAGACTGGAGAATTCCTTAGGATTCCAGTGGTCAGGAATGGGACCCCAGTGGTCAGGCGTTGAAAGGCATGTGCTGGGAGAGGTGTGTCAAGGGTCTGATTGGGCCCACCCAGGATGGTTTGCCCCTCTGATGGAGGAAGTCTGGTGACAGAGAGGTTGCAACCTCTTGGGATGAGGTTCTAGGGTCAAGGTATGAAGTGGAAACCAGAGATTGCCGACTACTTATCATCTCACACCGCTGGATTCCCGTTCAGTGTGGTGAGAGGCAAGCGGAACTGGAGACAAGTTCCATCCCCTTCTCGTCTTCCATTCGGGACATCCGCTCATGGAGCAGGGTGGCTGAGTGTCTACATCTCTCTCTCTCTCCCTTTTCATCCTGAGGACCTACAGTTGAGTTCCTCTTCGTGACGGTGTGTCTGCTGGGACTCACCTGCATGTTCACGCATGGATAGAATTCCTATCGGGGAGAGAGAGCGAGAGCAGGCACAGGAGGTCCAGGGAGCTCATGGCTGTTTCGTGGCCAGGCCCCTGGCCGTGAGAGGACATTGACGCTCTGCTGGATGCTGTCGTGGGCTCTTCAGAGGAAGTTGGCAATGATGCCACGGTCCTTTCTGGGACCAGCAGGCCATGGTTCTCTCTCTCCTCGCCGCCCTCCTCACCCTCGTCTCCTCATGCTCTCTTCCTTTTTCTCCTTATAGCTGTTCAACCTCTCTGAGCGGAGACCTGACATCACGAAGCTCCATGCCAAGGTGAGCCAGGGGCTGTTTTGGGGTAGGGGAGGAGAAGGAGAACAGATGGACTCCCTCTCTGGGGTTCCCACATAATAATCTTAGGGAAAATGCTGTGACAGTTTGAAAAGCCTATTCAAAGTCAGAGTGCCAACTTATATCTGGAAAATGGAAAATGATCTACTTATCGTTTCCACAATGCCAATTACAGAAAGCAAAGCTTGGGGCAGTGACTTTCCACCCAGGTCTGCCTGCTGGGGAGTATACAGAATCACTTGGGTGAGGCTGGAGTTGTGAGATGTTTAGTTTTTGGATTTAAAGCAGTTGGCAGTCGCTGCTTTTGACCTTCCAGCTGCTGGTTTTTTGTTTGTTTGTTTGTTTTTTTGAGATGCAGTCGCCCTCTGTCGCCCAGGCTGGAGGGCAGTGGCGTGATCTCAGCTCACTACAACCTCCGCCTCCTGGGTTCAAGTGATTCTCCTGCCTCAGCCTTCCGAGTAGCTGGGACTACAGGCACATGCTACCATGCCTGGCTAATTTTTGTATTTTTAGTAGAGATGGGGTTTCACCGTGTTGGCCAGCCTGGTTTCAAACTCCTGGCCTCAAGTGATCTGCCCACCTTGGCCTCCCAAAGTGCTGGGATTACAGGCATGAGCCAGCGTGCCTGGACCTGTTGCTGCTTTTTATTCTGTTTGCTCGGGGGCTGTGTGTGGGCTTCGCCATGGGCATCTGCTCCTAGCTCTGAGAGTTTGGTACATGCTGTTGTGTGACCCTGGGGGGGTGACGGACTTCTCTGGGCCTCAGTGTGCCCCTCTGAAAGTGGCCTGGCTGGATTAGGTGTGCTCTATGGGTCCTTGCAGAGTTCTCTTTTACTTTAAAGTTGGTGAGTCTAGGAAGGTTTTGAGAGGCCCGAAGCCTGCTATTCAGGTCTGCCCTTTGTGTCCTTAAGGCTGCTCTTGGCTGGCCTGGAAAGTGGATGGTTTGTGTGACCAGGGCCTAGAAAAGAGTCATGAACATCAGACAGCCTTTTGCTTTTTCCTCTCGCAGCCTGAGCCAAGCCTCAGGGCTGTCCGTAGGAGAAGAGCTTGAGGACAGTGCTTGGGGCCCCTCAGCATGTTGGAGGTCAGTCCTATGGTAGGGACCTTGGGGTCATCAGCTCCAAGCCTTTCTTTTTGTTTGTTTGTTTTTTTAACACACATATGGGGAAATTGAGGCTGGAAGAGGACCTGAGGCCTAAGGCCCCACAGTGAGTCAGTGCCAGGGCCAAGACCCGGGACCAGGGTCCCCAGTACTGGGTCATGCATGGCCTTTGCCCTTCACTCCCCTGCCTCCTCGCTGGCCAGTGGGCAGGGAGGAACCAAGTCCTGGCAGGAACCAGCAGCTGTGGGCCACTGCCCAGGTACTGGCACATGGCGTAGGCGGCTCCTGCTGGCTTGTTTGGCTCTGCAGGACTTCTGCCCTCTTCTCACTCATGGCTTGGGCCACAGGTACTGGAATTTGGCTGGCCCGACCTCCACACCCCAGCCCTGGAGAAGATCTGCAGCATCTGTAAGGCCATGGACACATGGCTCAATGCAGACCCTCACAATGTCGTTGTTCTACACAACAAGGTCAGAGCTGTGGGGGTGTGTGTGTGTGTGTGTGTGTGCGCGTGTGTGCATGCACATGTGCACATGTGTGTGTGCCTGAATGTGTCCTTGGATGATTGTGTGTACCTGCCTATATCTTTGGATTTTGCGAGCTTATAAGTCTGTGTGTATTTTTCTTTCTAGGGGATAATAGATTCTGTCTTGGGCGGCACTTCTAAGAAGTGTAGGGGACATCAGCTTATGTCCACGGCAGTGGATGATCAGCTGTGTTTTTTCTGATACTTAGCCCCCACCTGCCTCCCTCCCCTGAGGCCCCCTTCCTCCTTATGTTCTCCCTTAAATCTACACCCCTCTCTCCAGCCCTGACTCTTTTCCACCAAGGCTTCTAGACAAGCTCTGGGGCAGCAAGGCTGGCCTTAGAAATAAATGATTTTGTGTTTGGGGCTCTTTCAGGGAAACCGAGGCAGGATAGGAGTTGTCATCGCCGCTTACATGCACTACAGCAACATTTCTGCCAGGTAAGAGGGGCCTGGAGCCTCCCATCCTCTGAACATCGACAGTGTGACCCCCCTCCTCTCATCCGCCCACAGCCTCTCTGTTCCCTGGAGTGAGGGGATACGCACAGAGGGAATGAGAAGCAATGAGGGCGGGGGAAGGGGCCCCTGGCTCTGAGGCAGGAGCCTGTGGACAGGGGGTGGGAGGGAGGAGAGTCCACTTCTCTATCAGGGGTTCTGGTGGGGCAGCCTTGGGAGGCAGGCGCTGTCCTGAGCACCCCATGCAGCCAGCTCCTCGGAGCCACTTTTCCTTGCCAAACTGCCTTCTTTTTCCCTGGGCCAGCAGGAAGGGAGTCAGAAAGAAATGTCGGATCAGATCTGGGTCTGGCAAAACAATCTAGAAGTTGTCTCATCTATTCCTCTGCCTCTGGACAACAGGGCCCTCTTCCTACCTAGGTATTTGGAACAAGAATAAAGAACATCCAGTCACTGACTCCCTTTCCAATCCCACTCTGCAGGGAGGCAGAGGGATTCACCCATTCGTTTTGTTATTCACTCAACAAGGAATATGGCTGGGTGCAGTGGCTCACGCTTGTAATCCCAGCACTTTGGGAGGTCAAGGCAGGTGGATCACTTGAGGTCAGAAGTTCGAGACCAGCCTGGCCAACATGGTGAAACCCCGTCTCTACTAAAAATACAAAAATTAGCCAGGCACGGTCGGGCAGGTGCCTGTAATCCCAGCTACTCAGGAGGCTGAGGCAGCAGAATCCCTTGAATCTGGGAGGTGGGGAGGTTGCAGTAAGCCAAGATGGTGCCACTGCACTCCAGCCTGGGAGACTGTGTCTCAAAAAGAAAAAAACAATAAATATTGAACAGACAATGTGCCAGGCTCTGTTCTAGGTCCTGGGAATGCAGCAGAGGGCAAAGCCAGGCTACTGCCCTCATGGGCATTAAACACATAAACAAACACATTAGTAATAGCAGGTGATAATTATTGTGAAAGAGTAAAGGGACTCAAGAAGGGCAGTGGCGAGGCAGGTACATGGTTAGAGAAGGCCTCTTGATGAGGTGACACTGGAACAGAGACCTGAGTGACCAGGATGGGAAGGGCTGAGCCTTATCAAGCCTGTGGGATGAGCCCTGCACACTGAGAGAAGAGGAAGGATGGGAATGCGAGGGGCTGAGGTGTTTGAAGCTGAGCAAGTGAGGGAAGAGGAAGAGGAGGGGAAGCTGGGAGGTGGCAGAGCCGTGGGGCCTCGTGGCCTCACTGAGGACTTTGGGGTTTGCTCTAAGAGTGATGGGAAGTCACTGGAGCTTCGTGATCTTTTCATTTCAAAGTGACTTCTCTGAGTGCTCTGTGAGGATGGGTAGAATCTTCTGTGGAGGGCCTGCCAGGAGGCTGTAGTTTTAGGACTTCGAGCAACCCAAGTCAGTCTCACCTTTGCTTAATGATAAGCAAAGATGAGGCTGCACCTTTACTGCACTCCTGTACCCCTACTTTGTGCCATGAGTGCCAAGCTCTTTATGGATATTCCCTCACTTCATCTCCATAGTCACCTTTGAGGAAGGGGCAATTATCACCCTCATTTGATGGGTGAGGAGAATGAAGTTCAGAGAGATCCAGGAACTTGTACCAGGACACGGGGCTCATAAGTGGTAGACCTGAGCTGGGCTCCCAGGCTGCTGAGCTTTAAAGCCTGGGCTGAGTGCGGCCCTGCACAGTTGGAGAGATGCTGAAACACTCTTTTCCTGAAAGCTTCTCAGCACAGGATGGCAGGGGGAAGAGGCTTGTCTTCCCTCCAGGACAAAGGTGCTCTTTGGCCAGAGTGCTCTGCAGGTCTGAGGGAGCAGGGGTGGGGAAAACAAGCGGCTCTTGGATGCAGGAGTTGCCTCTTTTGACCACCTGTCTCTCCCTGCAGTGCGGACCAGGCTCTGGACCGGTTTGCAATGAAGCGGTTCTATGAGGATAAGATTGTGCCCATTGGCCAGCCATCCCAAAGAAGGTGGGTCTCTGGGGCTCACAGCCCCTTGCATGTATGTGTGCACTCACTCTATGTGGGGACTAGACTTGTGTACTCACAGGGATGGGATAGCTGTGCCTAGGTGGGGGTGCACCAGGCGCAAGTTTTCAGATGCCAGCCTGCAGTGGTGTGAGCTCAGGCACACAGGAGAGCCTGGGAGCCAGCCTGTGGTGTGTGCCTGCAGATTGGCACAGCACTTGACTCTGAGGCCTGTGCTAGAGAGCAGTGCAACCTTCATGGGGAAGCATGAGTCTGGGGATAAGAAAGCGCTGGTATAGGAAGGCATGTGCTGTTCTTGGCCCTGGAAGCAGGATTGCTTCAGTGCTTGGATGAGTCTATGGGAGACTGCATCACTGCCCCCTGCTGTGGGAGGTCAGACACTCATGATAAGGGTCACCTTCTGTTGGGAGAGTTTAGACAGTTTTACCGAGAGCTTTCAACCACATGGTCTCATTGGAGTCTCACAATAGCCCAGGCAGGAAACAGGGCAGGGATGGATTTATTCATTCAGCAAAATTTAAATCATCTACTATGGCTCCAAGCACTGAGATATCTGGGTGAACAGGAAAAAGTCCTTTCCCTTGGTGAGCTGATACCTAATGAGAGAGATGGACATGAAACAAATAACCATACAAACAGGACAGTGTCGGACAGCAATGAGGCTAGGAAGGAAAGAGGGCACTGCAGACACGAGAACTGATAGGGGAACGGGGCTCTTTTAATGGGGATGGTCACGGAATACCTCTTAGAGGGGGTGAATTTGAGCCTAAACTGGAATCACGGTGAGCTATCGTGTGATGATCTAGGCATCCCATTTTGCAGATTAGAAGCTGAGCCGAGGGAGGGGGCGTGGCCATGGTCTATAGTGAGTAGTGGCAGAACTGGAAAGTATGTGAAGGCCTAGTAATGCCTGGGCTAGGGCAGTGCCTCCTGGTTGTGTGACCCACTGTCCTGAGGGATCCTGCTCCGTGGGTGACATGTTGCTCAAAGACATCTCATGCACAGGAAGGCACAGGCAGCATCAGGGGCAGGAGGTCTTTGGGGGAGGCTGCAGCCAGGATGGTGGGAAACCCAAGCCCAAACTGGAGACCTGGATGGTGGGACGCAGGCCCAGCTCTGTTTGCTGCTGGGAGTTGTGGGCCTGCCACCTGCTGTGATGTCAGCACCATTCTGCACACTGGTGACATGGTGCTGAATCCGCCAGGCAAGGGCTTATGGAGCTCAGCTTCTAGTGGATGATACACATATAAGGAAACAATTCAGATAGTCATGAGAGCTGCAAAGAAAAAGCAAACTATGATGGCTAGAGAGTGATGGGGCTGGAAAGAGGGCTGATTCAAATGGAAGGGCCTTCTGAGAAGGTGATGTGTAACATGAGATCTGGGTGGGGAGAAGGAAGCCTCCAAGTGAATGCACGGGATAAAGGATCCAGAATGAGGGAATAGCACTGACTACAAGGGCCTGGAGGCCAAAGCATCCCATTTGCCTTTTTAGCCCCTGAGCACACTGACTGGGCCAACAAGGGCCTGGAGCTGTGAGTCCTGGAGCTCTCCAGCCTCATCATGCTGAGGGTCCCAACACATGCCCCATCATTCCACCTTGCTTGGCTGGCTAAAACTGTGCTGTCCCAGCTGGGGGCTATTCCCGCCATTGTAATTGGAAGCCCAAGAAGTGAGTGAGTCCTCAGGTAACCCAGCACCTTATAGTTGGCACAAAACAGTTGATAGCCAGCCTCAGAGTCAGCAACCAGAAATGGGATGTCTTTATGTGCCGAAAATTCTGGTTAGGGCCCCGGAGACAGCAGCTGTGGATCAACGAGAGTCTTCTCAGGGAAGAAAGAGTGATTGGTCAAGCACTGTGTTGTCAGCCTCTGGCTTGCCATGTATGTCTGCTGACTGTAATCACAGTGTGGCCTTTGACCTTGAAGGATAAGGATACTAAGAGAGAAGCATGCTGTTCCAATGGCACAGTGTGGCTTGGAGAGAATGGGTAGAGAGTCACATCTCTGAGTCTGAGTAGTGAAGGCCTGAAGACCAGGGATTAGTGTCACCTCTCAGGAATAGGATTATTTAGGGATTCCCTGGTGTATTAGTCCATTTTCATGCTGCTGATAAAGACATACCCAAGACTGGGCAATTTACAAAAGAAAGAGGTTTAATGGACTCACAGTTCCATGTGGCTGGGGAGGTCTCACAATCATGGCGGAAGGTGAAAGGCAAATCTCACATGGTGACAGACAAGAGAAGAGAGAGGGCCAAGGGAAAGGGGTTTCCCCTTGCAAAACCATCAGATCTTGTGAGAATTATTCACTACCACGAGAATAGAATGGGGGAAACCACTCCCATGATTCAATTATCTCTCACTGGGTCCCTCCCACAACACGAGGGAATTATGGGAGCTACAACTCAAGATGAGATTTGGGTGAGGATGCAGCCAAACCATATCACCTCGTGTTCAACATATGCTTGCATAGCAGGCAGTTGGGGCATGTCTGCCTGGCTCCTGTCTGACACTTCCTCTGCTTGTGGATGGGTCACCTCTCTGAGCCCAGATGTGGAAGTGCAACTGTGGGTTTACTATGCATTTATTGCCACCCTCCTGCCTTCTTGTCAGTGTCACTTGCAGGGAATGGAGCAGATGGAGGAGAGGAGGGCAGGGAAAGAGAGAGGGAGGGGCTTTGCCTGTAGCTCTCTCATTCATTGTCACCCGCCCCCGGACTCATTGTCCCCCGAACACAGACACATCCTGTTGGCGTGATCCAGAGATCTGATAGGAACTGCTATTCCAGGTTTCCAGCTTGAGTAATGGGGCAGGGGCCTGAATAGGAGTGGGTGCTGCCCATCAGATTATCTTACTTGAGTAGTCCAAGGAGGCCCCACCCAAGCCCAGGGACAGAGGCCCACAGGCTTGGAGGTGGGCCAGGGAGCCAAGAGACAGGAGGGGATCTTATCATGGTCATGTGGGCTCTAGTTCCACTCTCTTCAGAGAGCTACTATTGGCTCCTGCAGAGCCTCAGAATACATTCTGATTGGTCTAGCTGACTCAGCTTGTCATTCCATGGCCAATCAGAAAAGGGAAAATGCCGACCAATCGACGCAGAAGGACTGATCTCTATTGGGCAGACGACTGATCTCTAGTTTATTGGGCAGATGCGTTGGAGCCCAGACTTCTTTCCTGCTCTCCCCATCCACTTCCAGCTTTGTGTGTTCTTGCTGTGTGTCTCTGGAGTCCAGTGACCCCTCCTGGACCTTATTTATCCTCTCTGTCTAGAAGGAGAGGGTGTGGGTTAGTCCTTCCATTCTTCCAACAGATCTTTGTTAAAGAACTGGGGGATGTTGGCTGAGTGCGCTGGCTCACACCTGTAATCCCAGCACTTTGGGAGGCCGAGGCGGGCTGATCACCTGAGGTTGGGAGTTCAAGACCAGCCTGACCAACATGGAGAAACCCTGTCTCTACTAAAAATACAAAATTAGCCAGGCATGGTGGCGCATGCCGGTAATCCCAGCTACTCAGGAGGCTGAGGCAGGAGAATCACTTGAACCCGGGAGGCAGAGGTTGCGGTGAGCCGAGATTGCACAATTGCACTCCAGCCTGGGCAACAAGAGTGAAACTCCATCTCAAAAACAAAAACAAAACAAAAAATTTTGGGGATGTTGACCCTAGAGATAGATACTTATTAGAAGCTAGTTACCTCGAATACCAAGTAAACTCAAGGATACAGAGAGAGGGACTTCATGCACTTTAGTATGATGTAGAGAAAGTGAAGAACTACATTCATTAAAGTCTTGCTCACTATTTGCTAGACTATCACTTGTGGCTACTGGATCTGTGGGCAGAACTGGGGCTGTGAGTATGAGCGCAAGCTTGATTTGAGCTTTGTGTGGGGGTGTGAGGGTGTCAGAGCTGTTTGGTGGTTGGGCCTGCCTTGTGCAGCTAAATGATGCCTGTCAGGGATGTGGGGTGGAAATTTTGGTCCAGCAGGAGATTCTCGGGCTGGGAGTGAAGCAGGAAAGAGATATTCATGTTGACCACCAGAGGGCGGTGGCGAACTCCAAGTGGGATGCTTGACTTGACCCAGCTCTAGGTCTGGTATACCTGCTCACTCTTCCTACCTAGGGCTCCCAGCAGCAGGCAGGCATGTCTGGGAGGGAGGCCTGGTTGGGGAGGGGGACCATGTTGGTTGGGGAGAGGGTAGAGTAGGTGAGTGGTCTAAGGCAATGTTCTTGGAAAAGAGAGAACAGGGATTACTGCACCAGTACCCACCTCGCTCCCTGAAGCTGCTTCTCCCACCACTACAGGTACGTGCATTACTTCAGTGGCCTGCTCTCCGGCTCCATCAAAATGAACAACAAGCCCTTGTTTCTGCACCATGTGATCATGCACGGCATCCCCAACTTTGAGTCTAAAGGAGGTACCTGCCTTGAGCCCTCTGACCTCCACCCTTGCCAACTCCTCCCTTTCATCTTCCATCTTCTCTAAGAGGCAACCTTGGGTAGTAACAGACAGCCCGAGAGCTGCAGAGTCATAAGGCCTCCATTGGACTCTCAAGTGTATTGCTTCCTGAACTTTCCTAAGCACCAATCTATTTGCAGTGCCTGCTGGCCAATGATGTTGGATGGGCAATGTTTTTATTAATTTAATTTGCTTTACAAGTGAAAAGTTGGTATTTCTTCCCCTTTCTGCTTCGTCTTTTACTCTTTCCTCTTTTCCTCCTTCCCCTTCCTACCTCATGTTCCCCCATTTCTTCCTTCCTTTCTCTCTTTCTCCCTTACTGTCTCCTCTGCCCCTCCTGCCTGCCAGTTTCTGCTGTCTTAGCTAACACCCACCCCACTTTTACAGGATGTCGGCCGTTTCTCCGCATCTACCAGGCCATGCAACCTGTGTACACATCTGGCATCTAGTAAGTATTACATGGACGTGAGAGGCCAGAGATGCCCAAGGCCCAGGGCTAAGGACCAGGTCAGAAGGTTGGGGAGAGGAGAGAATATTCTCAAGAGGGCTGAAAGGACAGAGTCAGAGAGGTTTCCCACTAACACTGTGGTGTAGGGGCAGCAGGGAGAAAATGCCCCTCCCTCATCTCCCCTCCAGCAGCCCTCTCTTTTTCTGCCCACCTCTCTCCCTTAGCAACATCCCAGGAGACAGCCAGACTAGCGTCTGCATCACCATCGAGCCAGGACTGCTCTTGAAGGGAGACATCTTGGTGAGTGCTGTCCCTCTGTGTCAAGCCCCATCCTTGTTTATTTTCTCCCCCTTCTTTTCTTACTGCTTTCCTGCCTCTTGGGACAAGACAGCTACTCCTCCTGGGCTGCCAGGCTTGGAACCATAGGCTCTCAGGGCTCTTGGAAGACCTTCCAGTCTCACACAGTCCGTGTCTCTCACCCTGGGCTTAGCTGTTGTTCTGGAGCATCTCCAGGGAAATATCACTCAGCGTGAGCTGTTACCTCCTGGCTTCTTATTGGTGACAAGGACTCTCTGAATTCTAGCTTCAGTCCTTCCTGCTGCCATTTAAATCCATCTTACTTTTTGCACTCTGACTTGTACGTAGAAACTTCTTGGGAGGACATTTTTGTCCCCAGAGGCCAAGACTGGCCTCCAATTCTCTGCTGTTCTAGAAGTTTCCCCACAGAACTCTGAGATCCTGTTTGGTGTTGATGAGCTCTCCCTCACCGGGTTTGGGGTTAGCCTTGGGGGCTCAGTCAGCGGAGCTGATAAGGAGGCTCCCTGGGACCTGACCTCCCAGCCTCAGGCCCCTGACTGGTTCTGCCCGTCTTCCCACCCAGCTGAAGTGCTACCACAAGAAGTTCCGAAGCCCAGCCCGAGACGTCATCTTCCGTGTGCAGTTCCACACCTGTGCCATCCATGACCTGGGGGTTGTCTTTGGGAAGGAGGACCTTGATGATGCTTTCAAAGGTGCGCTCCTTGAGTGGAGCTGGGGGTGGGCACCCCTGTGGCAGGGAGAGGAGCTCAGTTTGAGACGATATGGTGGGTATGGGGACCATCTTTTCTGGACCATGTGGTCTATCTAGTCTCAGGGTGATGGTGGGAGAGAGTTGAGAGAGACTTGGGAGAGAGTTGAGATTGGATGGTCTGGGAATTCCAGTTGTTAGTAGAAGTGGAGGTAAACTCCTCCCAGTCCTTGGGCTGTTTTATATCTTGCAGCCTTCTATGACTTTCCCTGTCTCTCCTTCACCTTGTCCTCCCAGTTTGTCACATGTGTCCTACTGACAATCATTTTTTTTTTTCAACATTCACTGGGCATCTGCTTTGGGCTAGGATCTGTACCAAGTGCCGGGGATACAAAGTAAAACATGGCATTGTCTCTGCCGTGGTGGAGCTCAAAAATCTTGTTGAGTTGGGAGGCAGACTAGCAGGGGATAATTACCCTGCAGGGCAGAAGAGCAGTAGTGGAGGGGTGTGGCAGCAGCAAGGGGGAACCATTTTCTGAGAGAAGAAGAGGTGGTTGGGAAAGGTTTGGTGTTTGCTTTTGCTTCTTTCTTTTATCCATTGGAAGTTTTATCTATATCACATTAATGCCTGGGACATATAAATACACATTTATTTACCCATCTCTCTCTCCATCCACCAATCCATCCTTACACACATCCATCCATCCATCCATTCATCCATCCGTCTGTCCATCTGTCCATCCCTCCACCCACCCATCCATCTACGCACCCACCCATTCATCCATCCATTAATCCATCCCTTCATTAATCTATCCATCCATCCACATATTCATTCATCTGCCCACCCATCCATCTATCCATCCATCCATCCATCCATCCGCCCACCCACCCACCCACCAAGCATCACTTGTGTGTCTGTATGTGTTGGGCATGTGCTAGACCCTATAGATATGAACAGAAAGAAGTCAGGCCCTACCCTCAGGGAGTTCACAGTTTCCTCAGTGAGAGACACACAAATATGATGCTATGAAGTGATGCCTGAAGTGATGGAGACATGCACAGGCATGATAGGTGTCCCATGGAGGAGATGCCATCCTTGCTGTAACTTCTTTTCCTACATGCAGTGGGCAGTGATCTGTGTCCAGAGTGGGCTCAGGCGGAGAAAGACTGGACCTGGGGCTTGGAGGAGGGTCCAGATCTCCTTAGTGTGGTCTGGCTCATGTAGAAGGGTGTTTCTTTAATGAGCTCTCCTTGCACTGGAGCCAGAAGATGCCATCATAATTACAGTACAGAATGTAAATGATAACAGTCTTAACAAGGAAAAATAAAGGCATAGCTGATAAAATAAATAAGGGATTGGGCAGAAGTTGAGAGAAGGAAGGGTCACAGATTTCCTCCTCTTACATAGTGGGAGTCAGGAGATACCATCGAAAATTGACATATCAATAAATAGAGGCATGGCCAGGCATGGTGGCTCATGCCTGTAATCCCAGCACTTTGGGAGGCCAAGGCGGGAGGATTGCTTGAGGCCAGGAGCTTAAGACTAGCCTGGTAAATATAGTGAGACCCCATCTCTACAAAAAATAAAAAAAATTAGCTGGGCATGGTGGCATGTGCCTGTTATCACAGTTATTCCAGGGGCTGAGGCAGGAGGATCACTTGAGCCCAGGAGTTCAAGGCTGCAGTGAGCTATGATTGCACCGCTGCACTTTGGCCTGGGCAACAGAGTGAGACCTGGTCTCTAAAAAGAGAAAAAGAAATAGAGGCTTAACTATCTTATTTAAAGTTTCAGAGATAATCACTAGCATAAATAAAAGCAATAATCTAATCAGATTTAAGAAGACAGGAAGTGGGGGTAGTAGTATAAGTGAACCAAATTATTCATATTAATAGTGGTCAATCCATAGAGGTTATTTAAAATTCATGTCTGGCTGGGTATGGTGGCTCACGCCTGTAGACCCAGCACTTTGGGATGCTGAGGCCGGTGGATTGCTTGAGCCCAGGAGTTTGAGACCAGCCTCAGCAACACAGCAAAACTCCGTCTCCCTAAAAAATACAAAAATGAGCCGGGCGTGGTGGCTTGCACCTGTAGTCCCAGTTACTCTGGAGGCAGAGGTAGGAGGACCGCTTTGGCTTGGGAGATTGAGGTTGCAGTGAGCTGTGATCGCACCACTGTACTCCATCTAGGGTGACAGAGCAAGATTCTGTCTCAAAAATATAAATATGCACTCCAGGCTGGGCGACAGAGCAAGACTCCATCTCAAAATAAATAAAATAAAATAAAATAAAATTGGTATCTAGAAATAGTGGCATAAAAATAGTGGCCATTATTTAGAGTCTTAGAGGTAAATTGCTAGTAGAAAAGAAATAGAAATAGTTAGAATCAGTTACCTCATTGCCTCAGGCAAGTAGGACAGGGGCTAGAGTGGGCAGGAGATTTAATTTCATTGTATAGATATAATTTCATGTATATATGTATAAATATACATTGATTATTATTATATTATTAACCATGTACATATATGGTATTTTAATTTTTTCTAGAAGAAAACTTTTTATGGAATCCTTTTTGGGACTTTTTGCCTATTTTTATTTTTCCTTCTCTTTTTCCAGATGATCGATTTCCAGAGTATGGCAAAGTGGAGTTTGTATTTTCTTATGGGCCAGAGAAAATTCAAGGTATAAGCCAAGTTAGAATTCATTCTCTCACTCCTTCGTTTTATCCTGACCCTATCCCCAGCACCCTTCCACCCCTGGTCTGTTCCACAATGATCAAGTTATTTTTGAGAGGCAGGCCATCAGTAAAGGATCTGGGTTTCAGAGTGGACCCCTAGCTAAACATGAACCAGTGACTTAATCTCTGGATAATAAAAATAAAAAAGCAGACAGAGAGGCACTGGGTTGGATAAACTGTTCTGGTCCCATTAGGTCATCAGCCTGTTATATTCAGAGACTGAGGTCCTTGGTAGATGGAGGGAGTGGCTGGCGGGCAGGGGGCACACAAAGGTGCTGGATAGACGATGCGTATTTATGAGAACTGAGGTGATTCAACCTGAAGGCTGGTTTAATAATAACCTTGAAGCCTCTATACTGGTTATAAGTGGAGACCAGTTGTTCACCATCTTATTCGAGAATGGAATGAAAGGAGATGAAGTTAGGTTATGGGCAGAGGGACTCTGGATAGACTAAAGAAAGGACTGCCAAGCCAGGAAGGTAACTCACCCTGACAGACTTGACTAGGAGCTATGCTGTCTTTGAACCAGGTTTTTAAAAATTTATTTATTGATTTTTATTTTACCTTAAGTTCTGGGAGACATGTGCTGAATGTGCAGATTTGTTACATAGGCATATATGTGCCATGGTGGTTTGCTGCACCTGTCAACCCATCATCTACTTTTAAGCTCTGCATGCATTAGGTATTTGTCCCAATGCTGAGCTGGGTTTTCTGTGGATGGCTGGGAGATTCTGCCGTGCCCCCTAGGTTTCTGTCTGGAGTGGAGAGCATTTTAAGAGGGGGCAGGGCCATGCCTGGGATGACCCTTTGGAGGCTTTAAGTCCTTTCAATGTCGGGGCTGTGATTTCCCTGCTGTCCCTGATCCCACGTAGCTCATAAGTAGCCTGCCCCCCACCCCCAGGGTCTGACTCTAGGGGCAGACTTTCTAGTCTCTTGGCACTGCCTCAGGAGCCCCAGGGACACAGAAGAAAAAGAGGCAGGCACCCAGCCAGGGGTCCTCCCCGCTTTCTTCCAGGGGGTCTTCATTCTTCAGTGCCTGTCCTGATTTACCCCTATGACCCGGCATGAGCCTTTTCAAGAATGTGAGAAACTAGACTCCCAGTTCTCAGTCCAGCTTAAGCCACTGGTCCCGCCCACCATGCTCAAGAAAACGAGAAGTCCCTCAGGGAGCCTCTTTTGGGGAGCTTGTGGGCTTTCTCTGTTTTTCCAGCTGCTGATCTCTTTTCCCTCCCTGCACTGTCTCCCCGACTGCCCCTGCCTTTCCCATCCCACTTAGGCATGGAGCACCTGGAGAACGGGCCGAGCGTGTCTGTGGACTATAACACCTCTGACCCCCTCATCCGCTGGGACTCCTACGACAACTTCAGTGGGCATCGAGATGACGGCATGGAGGGTAGGTGGGACCTAGTGGCTCCCAGCCCCTATCCAAACTGCACAGCCTCTGCTCACATGACCTTGCTTCTCTTGGCCTGCTTTCAAGAGATCTGGGTTCGAGAGGAGGCAGAGGGGAAGTGTGAGGTACCTCTGAGAGCTCACAGTTCACTGGGGGAAGATAAGGCACATATATGAATGTATTAAATAAAAGTGAGGACAGAGCCAAAGAAGGCAGCAAAATGGCCACAAGGGGGTTATCGTGGAAGTGTGTTGCTACAGCCAAGTAAGTTCCGTGGACAGTGAGTTCTCTGGGATTGGCAGGGAGGGATTTTGAGAGCTGGAGTGATCTGGGAAGGCTCCTTGGAGGATGTGGCCTTGAGTGGAGCTTGAGATACCCCCCACTGTGCTGCAAAAACAGCATTTGTCACATGTGTATTAAACCCACTGTTGGGTTTCTTCAGGCTTGCTGCCTGAGTTCTCTGGGGTCAGAGTACTAGGAACAGAGACACCGGATCTAGGGCCTACAAGCTTTCATCAACAGCCAACAAAAATGTTTGAGAGCTGGGAACAAACTGATAGGCTCTGAAATTTGAAAAGAAAGCAGCAGAATTGAAATTAATACATGTTTAATTTAGCTACAAACCTAACATTATGTCAAATGGTCCACTGCAACTCAGGTCGTCTCTTGAGAGTTCTACATGCATTCTATTTATTTATGTGGTCTATCTGCATATGTGTAAGGAGACGTGGGGTGGGCTCCGAAAGTGAGCATGCCCAGAGCCCAGGAACTCTTGAGATGCCCTGCCTGGGGTTTGGCCACAAGCTTCTTTTCTTGAGTTGGTCGTAGGACTGCAGAATGTTGGAGCTGGGAGGACCTTCGGGATGGTCCAGCCCATCACCCATCTGTGTTCAGTTGGGGTGACTGAGACCCTTCCCAGAGGCAGAACCTCCTGATTTACCCCCATGACCCAGGATGGCCCTTTCAAGGATGCCAGCACCCAGCGTCTGGCTTCTTCCCCCAGCTGAAGCCAGTCCTGGGTGGGGCTGTGCCATCCTGGGGCCCCTGGGTCCCATGGCAGAGCTAGGTTAGAGATAGGTAGGCCTGGGGGCCTCCCTGTGCCCTCTTTCCACTACACGGCGCTGTCTTCTGTCTCCCTCCCCAAGGTTTTAGATTTGATGACTCCTCTCTGAAAATCTTTGGGCCTTTTCTTGAATAAAGATTTCTCCTCTGACCTTGGGGTCACCAGAATGAGCACAAGGTTTCAGAGAGAAGTGGGATGAGGGAGGGTGGTTGGACTAGAATTTGGGGACTTACTGAGAGCACATTTTTTTACGTGCAATGTTGAAAAGTGGATGGCCTGTCCTCACACCTGCCTCAGTTCCCAACCCCTTTTCCTCCCCCAGGGGCCCAGCACCCTCAGATTGGCCAAGACACCCCACCAGGCCCCTCCGACCCCCCAGGCTGCTTGTGAAAAGCACTCCTCCATCCCCGGGCGCTGAGCGGCCAAGCAGAAAGCAGAGGCTGGAGCGAATTTGTTCTGAGGTTTCAGTGGCTGCCAGCCTAATTGGTCGTTGTGCTGGGGATGTTTGCATTTTTAACAAGAACATTTGGCAATTGGAAAGAATTTTTACTGTCTCTCCATCTCTCCTTGGTGCACAGTCAATGCGATGATAAATGTAAAAACATTTAGTAAACTATAAAGTGCCAGGCAAATAAAAGGTAAAATAATTAACGGCGAGGAGGAGATGTGGGAAAGACGGGGCTTAGGATGTGTTTGGCTGTGGGGGAAGGAAGAAGAGCAGACGGTCAGAGTGGGAGGCAGCCCAGGGACAGCAGAGCCGAGAGCGGCTCCCCCTCTCGGCAGAGGGCCAGCTTCTCAGCCTCCAGACAGGGCCCCTCTGTCCTTGCAGGATGAGCTGACCTTTAACTGACCAAAAGGTCCCGCTGGTTCCATCCCTCTGTCTGAGGGAATGGATTAGAAGGGAAAAAAGGAAGGGCGAGGGGGCAGAAGAAGCGGCCAGGGCCTTCCCTCACCAACCCTCTGTCCCCTCTACCTGCCTATAGCGGCCTTCATGAGAGGCAGTTAGTATGTGGTTAAGAATGCAGCCTCTGCAGCCAAACTACCTGGCTTCAAATCCTTTGACAAGGTACTGTCCTTGGGGCCTCGGTTTGACCTGCTGTAAAATGGGAATTCAGTCAGCAAATCATTTTGAGCCCCTTGTGGGCAGCACGGCCTGAGGAAGGACTGCATGTGGTGTTTTCTTGGGCGTCCGTGACACATTTGTGTCAGCTGTGGCCAGCGTGTCAGGCGCCTGCAAGACATGGCTAAGGGTGAAGGCCTGGATTTACCATGCACCAGCCATGGCACCAAGAACTTGGTAGTTGCCATTTCATTTGATGCTCCCAGCCATTCTATGACTCTTATTATGTCCAAATGGGGAAACTGGAGCACAGAGGGGTTAAGTAACCTGCCCCACCTTGCCAAGCCAGTCAAGAGCAGATCTGGGTTTCAAGCCACCATGTTGCCCCCTGTGCTGTCCTGGGTTGGCTGACGTCCCTAGGGGCCTGCTTTGGGCATCTGGTTTTGTGGCAGTACCTGGGTCCCACTAAACCTAGTACCTCTCTGGCTGCTACCTCTCACCCATGGACAGAGAAAGTCAACCCATCCTGACTGTTAGGAAGAGGGAGGGTTAGGCGAGGGGGGTGTGCTGGAGCATGGCACCCCGGAGGCCACTGGGCTTGCCCTGTGGCAGGCGTTCAGCAAGACTTCAGTGCAGGCAACAGCTGAGCCCCTGGCCCGACCCACAGAGAAGAGTGTGGGGCCGCTCACTCAGGAATGCTTCTGATGAGTGGCAGGCCTCTCGAAATAGGTAGAGGGAAGGGTGTCCAAGGTGACCTGGGGCCATTTCTGAAAGTGGCCCCCTGCCTACCTCTTCTATTTCAGGCCCACTGCGGGAGGGTGATAGTAGAGGCCAGACCATTCCCTCTGGAGCCCACCAGGAGACTTGGAGGAGGGGGGCAGGGAGCACCCAGCCAGGCAGTCAGCAGCAGATGTCATCTCTGGCCTGCATCCTCTCGTGTGGCCTGTGTCCCCACCTTGCCCTCTCCTGGCAGTGAGGCATGGCCAGCACCAGGCTCAGAGCTCCTGGTCCCCCAGGAGGCCCTCCTGCTGCCCCTGACTTAACCATCATCTCAGGAACTGCTCTGCATTTAACCCTTTCCTCACTGCCTGCAGCCCCCCAACCCAGCTCCAAGTTCAAGTTTACAGCTTGCAGCACTGTGACACTTAGAGCCCTCTCCTGAATTCTGTTGAATTTCTGTTCTCTGAAGGCTGACTTCTCAGGCTCAGGTGGCTGGGCTAGTCATAAAACCCAAGAGGGAGGGGGCCTGCCAAAGGGGCAGGAAACCCCGAAGTATGGGCCCTCCTTGGCATTAGCTCAGCTCAGCCTGTGCCAACCCCATTTCCTGGATGAAGACCCCAGAAGTAGGCAGAGGTTAGCAATCTTGTCCAGGGTCATGAGACAAGATGTGGAGTTGATATTGGAATCCAAATCCCTTTCTACCTCCCTTGGAGCTCAGCTTAACAGCACCCCAGAACCCATACCCATAATCCTTCAGGTGGCTCCTTCAGGATGGTTGTCCCATTTCTGAAGCCCTAATGATGACAGGGGCTCACTACCACAAAGGGAAGCCTGTTTATGGTGGGACGGGTCCAGCTGTGTCTCTGTGTAGCAAACTGAGGCTGTGGTGGAGACTTTGGGCTCACCTGCTCCTGGGCCAGGAGGAGGGGGGCGTGATGAGGGTGAAGAATCAAAGGGAAGCTCAATAATAAGGACCCTCGGACTGGACGAAGTTCTCTGTTGTGGGACAGTGGCTGGGAGGAGAGTGCCTGCCATCTTGGGGACCCTTTACTCCCAGAACAGTGCCTTCTGGTGAATTCCATGCCTGAAGTATTATTAATCTGCTCTGGCAGCCACAGCAAAGCACCATAGACCCAGGGGCTTGTTCAACAGAAATGAATTTTCTCATAGTTCTGGAGGCTACAAGTCTGAGATCCAGATTTCAGCAGGGTTGGTTTCTCCTGAGACCTCTCTCCTTGGCTTGGAGATGCTGTCTTCTCCCTGTGTCTTCACATCATCTTCCCTCTGCTTGTATTCTTATCCTCATCTCTTCTTATAAAGACACCAGACGTATTGGAGTAGTGCTCACCCTAATGATCTCTTTTCACCTTAATTGCCTCTTTAAAGGCTGTATCTCCAAATACAGTGGCATACTGAGCTGCTGGGGGTTAGGATTGCAAAACAGGAATCTGAATGGGGGAACAGTTCAGCTCGTCACACCTGAGAAGGAGTTTTCTGGGTCACATGTATTTGGATGCCCCAGGCCTTTGATCCTGAGTGGGAGGAAGGAAAGGTCAAGGACGGGTGGTGGGGAGAGGTCTGGTTCCCTCCTTGCGAGCACCTCTGCCTCTCTCCAGTTAGATCTGGAGCCTGCCAGCTCAGTGCTCTGGCTAACACCAGTTTTGCAGCCTCCAGAAACCCCATTAGCAACTTGGCCTGAGTTCTGACGCCCCGTGCCCAGATTCCAGGTCCCCATGGGTAGGGGTGGCGCTGTGTTTTTGCCTCTGCTGTATAAAGCAGGCTCCAAATTCCTCCATAGTGTTCCGGGGCAAGCCTTCTCGGAAGCAAGCCCTGAACCAAGGGATATGGACTGCCCTCTGCCTCTGAGAAGCCTGCAGGCTCACCAGGCCTGGGTTCCTCCCTACCTTCTCATCCAACCCCCACCTTTCTGTGACTTCCTTGGACATCAGTTGTTTAGAGTTTCCCTTGACTCAACAGAGAGGATGGGAACAGGGGTTGGGCAAGTGCGGGGTGCTCTCAGAAAGTAGATTTCTCAGGGATAAAGGACAGGGTGACTCAGGGGAATGATAAACCTCCCAGCCTGGCTGACAAGGGTGAGGGGCTGGTGTCCACCCCACTTCTGGGTCTCTCCTGGTTGGTGCCCATCGGTCTTTCCCTTGTTTCCATGGACAATCCCACCAGAACCGGGGGCTGGTGACAGGGGGCCTTGGTTTTGTGCCCAAGCTTATCAGCCCTCAGGGGAGATCTTCTAGTTCTAAAGGGTGCCCATCCACTCCCCAAGTGCTTTTGTCTGGGTTGGGGAGGAGCCTCTGCCTGGAGCCAGGAATCCCTGTTCTGTGATGACTTCTTATGAGCTGGGCTTATCCAAGGACTCTGTGATACTTTTTTTTTGAAAGAGGAAAGAGGGAGGGAAAGAGATACAGCAAACAGGCAGAGACCAAGAAGGAGAAAGAAATAAATAGATGAGAGACATGGAGAGATAGACAGGCATGGATAGATATTGGCCTGGGAGGCAGAAGATTTGGGTTCTGGGTGTCTCTGGTAACTCTTTTTCCATAGGTCCTTTTTATTTCTTATGAAATGTGAGGGCTGGAGTAGATAGTATTTCTTTCCATTTCTTTGAGCTCAAGCATTGTGTCTTTTCATGACTTGTGGAGACCTAAAAGGGGCCTGCCAGGCTTCCCTCTCAGACTTTCGCAACCCATGGGCTTAGAGCAGGAAGGAGCATGGCTTAGTGGTTCTATCAGTCAGGAGAGGCTCAATTACGCCATAGTGACAAATGGTCCCACCTTCTCAGTGGCCTGACCCAACAAAAGCATATTTCTGCTCATACTACATGTCCACTGGGGGTCAGAAAGGTCTCTGTTCATCACAGATACTCTAGGCTGAGGGCAGCTTCATCTTGTAGGTGCTTCCTTCACTGCTGCAGCTGTGGGAAGAAGACACCATGGCTTGCACACTGCTCCTGCCTAGAACTCACATGTTTTCCTTCCGCTCATGTTTAGTTGGCCAAAACAAGCCAAACACCCATGCCTAGCTTCAAAGGGGGCAAGGAAGTTGTGCATAGAGGATGAGAAGCTGGAAATAAGGTTGAACAGACCAATCTCTAGGAATTAAGGCTATGGGACCTAGAACCAGAAGATCTGGTTCTAAGCTCTATTGTTTATAGGTGTGTTTCTTGGCCAAGTAACTTTGCCTTTCTGAGATCCAAATGTCTTAATTGTAAAATGGGTTCAATAACAGTACTTTCATTATAGCATTATTGTCTGATATACAATGAGGTAATATACATGAAATGTGAAAAGCAGAGTGGCGCATGCCGTGCTGGCAGTGATTTGTGTCTGTTATTATTATTATTGAAGTGCTGGAGGAGAGAAGATACAGACATGATTTTAGCCCTCTCTTCTTTAGAAAAAGCCCGCGTTCCCCTTGCCCCTCTACTCTCTGGGAACCATCTATAGCTGGCTCTGTTCTGGGAGCCCCACTCTTGGGAGTCAGGAGACATGCCTCTGACATCAACTTGCTATGTGACCTTGGAAAAATTACTTCCCCTCTCTGGTTCTCAGTTTCATTATCAGCGAATTGAGGATAATGGATTTCAAAAAGGGCTTCCAGCTCCAAAACCCTAACAATGTTGAGGATGCTGATGCTGACGATGACCTTGAGATGAGAGCACTGTGTACTTTCTGGGTGCCAGGCACCACTGACTGTATGTTCTCTTGGTTAATCCTCCCCAAACACCTATAGGTGGGTGCTGTTTTGTACTTACTGGGCTGAACAAGCGGAATTTGTAGGATGTGATTAAAAAGCTACTTGTTTTGTATACTACTGCCCTTTAAGTCTACCCTGTTTCCCCTTCCCCCAAATGACACTGGGGCAAGTTCCATCCCTTTTCTAGCCACTCTCAGGTAATACAAGGTCTTTTGGTGGGTAATAAATAAATATGCCCAGAGCTGGTGAACTTGCTCCTCCCCCTTGTCAGCTCCTACCTGGCTGCTAGCTGTGTGTGTGTGTGTGTGTGTGTGTGTTGGTTGGGGGGCGGGGGTGGTGGTGGTGGTGGGGAGGCTCAGTAAGTCTTCTTTCTGTTTTCCTGACTTACATATTTAGGGTTAGGAAGGGAAGAGAGGGGGAACATTCCAGAACATTCTTTCTTGCCTGGTGGGGTTGCACAGGCATGCTCTGTGTGGAGACAGAGACACAAATGATATCTCTTGGGTTCTTTGCCAGTGGAAGATTCTGGAGGCATTGAATGCCCTCTGGCTTCTCTCCTGAAGCACTTCTGTAGGTATTTGGGAGACCCCGTCCAACTGCCCAAAAGTCTTTCATTCGCTCTTCCCTTTGGGTGGCGAACGTGGTTCTGTTCAGATGCTCAGGACCCCCTTCCTCAGCCCAGTCATCCTTCGCTCCCTCCAGCCTCCTCCTGCTGAAATCTCTCACCCCTGCAGGTGGCCCTCGTGGACAGCATTTGAGGCAGCCCAGGGGCTGGCTCTCTCTCACCTTGGTCCAAAGTAAAAAGTCAGCACTCCTGGCCCCCGCAAAGACCCGGGCTGAGGTGGCCAGTGCACCCCCACCCCTGTTCCCACAGCACAGTTAGGCCCCTGTCTTTCACATCCTTCATGCGCCCGCAGGTACCTGCTGAGTCTCTAAGCAGACTCACTGAGATGAGGGAGAAGCCTCTAGAAAGGTGGGACCTGCCGCCAAACACCGTGCTCTCCACAATTCCTCTTACAATCTTCCACTTTCTAATCTTTTTACACCTTTGATATGTATGTGTGTGCATGGTGTGTATGGCGGTATAGTTTGGAGCCACAAAGCAGTTTTCAGCCATCACTCTCTTTTTAAAAACTTAATGGCTGTATAGATATAATTTAATACCACAACTTCACCTCTTTAAAGTATACAATTCAATGGGTTTTAGTATATTTAGGCTTGTACAACCATCACCATAATCTCATTTTAGAACAGTTTTATCACCCCCACCCAAAGAAACCTTATAACCAGCGGCAGCCACTCCCATTTCTGCCCCCAACTCCCAACCCTAATCTACTTTCTGTCTCTGTAGATTTGTCTATTCTGGACACTTTACGTAAATGGAGTGGTACAATATGTGGTCTTTTGTGTCTGGTTTCTTTTACTTGACCCAATGTTTCATTCACATTGTAACATGTATCAGTACTTTATTCATTTTTGTTGCTGAATGATATTCTATTGTAGGCCATACCATATTTTGTTTATCCATACATCACCATCAATTGATGAACATTTGCATTGTTTCAACTTTTTGGCTTGTGTGAAGAATGCTGCTGTCAACATGCATATGCAAGTTTTTGTGTGGACTTAGGTTGTCATTGCTCTTGGGTAGATAGCCAGGAGTGGAACTGCTGGATCACCTGTGTCATCATTTGAGGAACAGCCAGAGTGTTTCCCAAAGTGGCTACACCATTTGGCGTTCCTACCAGCAATGTATGAGACTTCCTCCGCATCCTCACCCACATTTATTTTCTGTCTTTCGGATTCTAGCCATCCTAGTGGGTGTGAAAGGGTATTGCATTGTGGTTTCAATTTGCATTTTCCTAAGAATTGATGATGTTGAACATCTTTTCATGTGTTAATTGGCCATTATGGATCTTCTTTAGAAAACTGCCCGTCCACATCCTCTGTTTACTTTTTAAATTTTTGTTTTGTCTTTTCATTATTGAGTTGTAAGTATTCGTTTTATATTCTGGCAACAGGTCCCTTAGCAGGTATATAATCTGCAGATATATTCTCCCATTCTGTGAGTGGTCTTTTCACTTCTTGATGTCAGTCATCTCTTCTGCAAGGCCTGCATGGTGGTCTTCTGCCTTAGTTTTGAAATGTGTCATTCATTGTCCTCAGGCCTCTTTTACAACTGAGACCCAAGTACTTTCACATTAACATCTGGTCACAAATAGTGTTCCCATTTGATAGATGAGGAAACTGAGGCAAGTAACAGAGAAGTTAAGGACTTTGTCCAACGAAGTCTTCTGGATAAATGGTGAAGGCAGGATTCCAACATGGTGGGTCTGCAACCAGTCAGGGATTTGCACTGCTACTTAACATTTTATGATCTTCATCTGTAGCCCAAAATGCTTTAGGCTGTATGGCCTGATCTCTTTCCAGCTTTAGAAGAGGTGCCTGGATTAGCCTGGAAAGGTTGCCCCATTACACAGAGAAGGAGGCCAAGTTTCAGATCCCTGGATGGCAGAACAGGAAAAAGCCCATGAGTTCTGCCTTCCAGCCAGCCCCGGGCCTGTGTAGCCCTGTCTCCCTTCATCTCCTGGGGCCCAGGCCGGATGGGAGAGTGGTGAGAAGGTGTCCTCCAGGTTTGAGAGTGAGATGTTTCAGCAGTGGGGAGCAGAGTCCCAGTGCTCACTCTGGGTGGGGCTGTGGGAGAGAACTCATGTGCACCACACTGTTTGCCCTTGATGTATTTTCTCAGGTTCTGACATTCTTGCCTTCTGAACTTTTGAGTAAGACGTGGGAGAAACCAGCAAGAGAGGGGAGTACAGGATTGCAGGTGGTCCCAGATAACTCAGGGAAATAGTCCAAGGTTCCTGGGGAGTGATACATGTGCCCCTTGTATCTAAGCAGAGGGCTTCAGGGGTGAGTTTCTACATGTGGGTGCTGAGAGCCTGAGATTCGACCCTGAACTGATTTTTGTTGGGAAATGGTCACCTGGCCTCCAGAGGGGATAGCCCTTCTGGCCTGTGACTTCAAGGTGGTGGGGGCAGTAGCAGGGGAGGGAGGAATTCAAAGCTGCTACTGAAAGCTTCTGACCTTGATCTATCACATCATATAGGACAAAGGGCTGAGATACTAGCAGGAGAGGTTTGGGTTAGCCTCCTGGTAGAACTTCCCAACTGTGAGAGGGTGAATCAGCTGTGGCAGGCAGATTGGTCCTCTTGTCCTCTTGGCCCCCTTGGGCAGAGATGTTGAGGGACAAGAGGGGTGGATCTTAGTGTGTGCTGGTCTGCATAGAGGCCAAGATAGAGGCCTGGATGAGACAGCTCCTTAAGGAGGATTCTCGGTTCTTTTGCCTCCCCCAAGAGGGGAGTCCTCTCCTGACTCACTGGCACAATTAGAGTCTTGAGAATTCAAATACAAGGCAAGCCTGACCTTGCGGGTAAAAAGATGACACCACTGACCCAGTATCTGCCAGCCACCTGCTTGCACTGTTCTCTGTCGAGCAGCGCTGGGTTTGTCTCAATGCCCTCAGACCCTTAGCTGGCCCTGTTCTGCAAGGCAGCTGGCATGCTTGGGCAGCAGCCTCTGCCCATGGAACACACGGTAAACCAATACCCTCCCTAGTGAATGTGCCTTTGGCGCTCTGTAATCTCTGCCATCGGGTGCAGGCTGGAAGGCCGGAGCCACGCTCAGAGCCAGCCGGAGCTCTGGGCACAGTCTGCTCTCTTGTGCTCAAATATCCAGATCGAGGCAGGGGTCAGGGGAGTGTGTACTCTTTCCCCCTCAGCCTCCCTCCCTGTTTCCTCTCCTGCCAGACCTGTAGACAAGTGCAAGCTATCCGGACCTGTCAAGACCCCAAGATATCGACTCTAATTATATCCAATAAAAGGAATTTAAGCTTCTATCAATCAAATACTTTTTCTTACTCACCTAAAGCTGCTTTGCACCCATCATTTCCTCCCTCTCTTTTTCCTTTCCTTCCTTTCTTTCTGTTTCCAGATACTTAACTGATCCCCTGCTAGGTGGTGGGCACTGTGCAAGCCCTGGGGATATAGAAAGCTGTGCCCTGGGGTTGTCTGGAGACGGGGTAGGGGTGTCAGCCCAGTGCTGTATCCACTCTGCCCCGCAGCCCGTGGGTAAGGGGCTTGGGCAAGTGCCCTGTCTTCTGGGGATGATTATGATCAGAGGGGCTGGCTTTGCAGAGGGTCTGCATTTGAAGGGCCCCTGGGAGGATAGATGGCATTGAAGGCAGAATTGTTTTTCAGATTAAAAAGTGGCATAACAACGTTGTTCAAAGTCTGGAAAGTAAAAGGAACGAGAAACAATCAAATCTGACTGGCTTCCTCACACAATTGCCCTGGTCACTGTGGTGGGGTGGGTGGGACCTTAGCGGGATGTTGGAGGTGGTGGAGGTGAGCTGAGGGCCAGGGCACCCTTGCAGGAGGCCAGGGAGGTGAGAACAGTTGCAGTGTGGGGCCAAGGGAGAGGCTGGTGTTCCCCGGGGGCCCCTGCTGCTCCCAGGAGCTGAGCTGAGCTGGCCCAGAAGCCCTCACCAGAGTCCTGGGGCTCCATTCCCCTGTCTGCTATTGAAGGGGTTCAGGGGCCTCTTTTCTCCTTTGTTTTGCTTTCAGTTTTTCAAAGCAACCTTTACAAAATAAAGCACACCAAACCCGCAGTAGATGCGTCCACAGAGCCTGCATTTCTTGCCCTGGTGGACTTGGCTGGCTGAGGGCTGCCTTTCCTCACCTCCTCCCCATGTGGCCACCTGGGGCGACTCCACCAGGCCACTCAGAGTCCCACTCAGGTGGGGGTGGGTTGATGCCACCCCTGGCTCTGATGGGTGTGTGGCTCCTACAGTGGGCCTTCTTGCCTTCAGGCTCCAGCCCTCCAGCTTCCCCATTCAGCTCACAGCAGCATCTAGCCCTCCATGGTGAAGGTCCTCTTTCTGGACTATTCCAGATGATTCCTTGCTGGATCTATTGAGGCCTTGGGCGCTCCTCCCTGCCTTTTCAGAGGCTGATTTGCTTTGGCAAAGTTGAGCTTCTTCACTCATTGTACTCGCCTGGCTTTGGGGCCAATCTCTCCATCAGCCTCGGAGAGGCGGCATCCTCCCTGGAGCCTGACTGCATCTACCGACTCCCTCCCCTGCCTGCTACCTGGCACCCCGTCTTCCTGCAGCAGAGCCCCTCCCTCTTGGTCCACTCTCTGAGTCCCTGCTTTCTGTCTGATGGACAGTTCTGAGGCTGTTTATGGGAAAAGGTTTCAAGGGATCTGGGGTCTGGCAAATGATCAGTCCTTTTTCCTTTGATAACCCTCCCTCTACTTCCTCAGCTGCTCATGGATGATTCATCCCCTATAAATCTCCTTTCTTCTCTATGTCCCTCTCCCTGGCACAAGACCTTCTAAAATCCTACCAAAGTCACTGAGCTCACATAGCTTCAGTAATAGGCTGCCTCCATTAAAATTAAGGACAGTGTCTTAGAGTGGGCTGGGAAGGGGTGGAACCCACGTCCTTGGGAGGTGATAGTCTTTAGGAGGGAAGATCCTTGGGAGGCCCCATGGTGATTGGGAGCATGGCCTTGGGACTCAGGCTGTCCGGGCTTGAGCCCTAGCTCTGCCTCTTGCCTTTTGTTGACCTTGGACAAATCATTTAGCCTTTCTGGGCCTCAGTGTTCTCACCTGTAAAGTGGGGAGAAGGCTAGTACCTGTCTTATAGCATTGAGAATTAAAAGTAATCATCTGTGGGCGCCTAGCTCAGCGACTGTTATACAGGAAGTCATTACTAAGCATTAACTTTTGCTAATACCACTACCTGACCTTGGGTAGCACTTTATAAAATGCTTCCCCGAGTTCACCTTCAACCATCCCAGTTCTTGAGCTGGACTTTGAACCAAGGCCTCTGGCTGCAAGTCCAGTGTTCTTCCCACTATGCAGAACTAGGTGTCTGTGAATCTTTTCCCCATCATCATCTAAATGCCAGGCTCCATCCCCAGGTGTGACCCACTCCCTCTGCTCAGGGGTCCTGCCTCCTTGGCACTGGTCATCAGTAACCACCAGGCTGCAGGCTATGGCCTCCTCCCTTTGAGAAAACACATCAGCATGCAAGAGGGTGGGAATGACACAAGGATAGGCCTAACCTTAAGTCCATGCAATTGAAGAAGATGAAGAGAAGGAAAAACCCCACATCATCTACATTCTTTAGTACATAAGCTGTCCTCAGTCACATTCGCTTCTTCATTCAATAGGTCTTTACTGAGTGCTTACTCTGTACCGGCCACTCACTGTTCTAGATGCTGGGGACAGAATAATGAATGAAACAAAGATCCCTGCCATGCGGCGGTTCCATTCTAGTGGAGGCAGACAATAACACATTTAAAAACAACCATAATAAATAACTGACAGAGCCTGTTAGAACTTGAGAAATACCCTGGGAAAAAATGGAGCAGAGTAAGGGTGATTGGGAATGGGGGCATTGAAGAGTTGACATTTTTAAAAAGGGGAGTTGGTCAGTCCAGGCCCTCTGAGGAGGGACACTTGAGCCAAGACTTGAAAGAGGCACAGAAGCTGGCCAGACAAATATCTGGAGAAGAGCATTCCAGGCAGAGGTAACAGCAGGTGCAAAGGCCCTGAGGCAGGGGCCCACCTGAGATGTTTGGGAAGCCGGGAAGAGGACAGTGTGACTGAATGGAGGTTGTGTTGGGAGATAAGGTAACAGGGAGTAGATCACCTGGGGTCTGGTAGCCATAGTAAGGATTTGGCTTTGGCCTCAGCCTCTTTATAGAATGATACATCGTAAAGATCTTTCCATAATGGCAGGTAAAGAGTCTTCTCATTTTGTTCAGCTGCATACTATTCCACTGTATGTGTGTGCTATGTTTTAATAACTAGGTTTTTAAAAACTGCCTTTAAATCATAGAAACATTTAAGCTGTTTCCAATCTTTTGCTGTTTCCAAAAAAATGCTGCAGTGAATGGCGTTGCACATATACCATTTTCATTTGGGTAAGTCTATCTATAGGACAAATTTCTGGAAGTGGAATTGCTGGGTAGAAGAATATATGAAGAAATAATTTTTATAGACAGGGCCAGACTGGCCTTCATAAGGACTGTATTAATTGATGCTCCCAGACAGTGATTTGGTTAGGGATGAGGAGGAGAATCTACCCGCCCACCTCCTTTAATATGTACCCCCCAATATGTGAGATACTGTTAGGTACCCATAATTTCTTGTACTCCTCATGACTCTCCTGTGACCTGAGTTCTCTTGTTCCTATTTCACAGATGAAGAAACAAGCACAGAGAGGTTAAGTAACTTACTGATGCTTACACAGCCAGGTAGGGATAGAGCTTGGATTCTGACACCCACCATTTCTCAGCATAACATTTCTCACCATTTCTGACAAGGGTAGGAGTCCTGAGGAGCCCTGCCCTGCTGCCCCATGCAGTCGGGGTTTGAGAACCTAGGGAATAGGAACTGAGTTAAAGTGGGAAGCCTGCCTGTCCAGCTCTACCCAATGCTGTGCCTGTGTCCTGGAGACCCTTGCAGGCCAGTGATGGGGGAGGGGAGAGGCCAGCCCAAGGGATCTGGAGCCACAGTGGCTGAAGTGGCCAGCCCCAGCCTTCTCCCTGTCCCCTCCCTCTGCCAGCCCCAGTGGAGAGGCCTGAGAGGCTGTGGACTAGCTAATTCTGCTCCGGGTGAGGAGCTGCCTGCCGCTGTCTGCCGGGTCAGCTTGCTCCAGGGATTAAGTTTCAGCATTTCACGGATGAAAATAAATCAGCTTCTTGATTGCCATGTATGGCCCTGGGAACCTCTGCAGCCTGGTGTGTGTTTACAGACTTCCTGTAAGTCCCCTTTTCTATCCTAGCCTCAGGGACTCCATGGCTGCTGCAGAAATAGCCTCAGACAAGTTTGGAGCCTGAAGCCACCCGGGGAAGGTCCAAGCAGGAGAGGAGATACAGGCCCGCCAAGTCCAGGGGCTCTGGGATCCAAACAGTGCCTGGTAGAGCATCTTCTCTGAGTTGTATCCTTGAGGATCCAGATCCAAACAGGACTTTAGGGATCACCTATACTTGCCCTCTGCCATTGCACAGTGGAGTAAACTGAGGCCTGTCCAAAATCACCCCTTAGAATTCTGGCTCTTTGGCTCCTAGTCTGCTGTTGCTGCAGCCAGACAGCATTTTCTTTAGGTCTGTTTGTTGCACCGTGGCTGGTTAGAGATCTAGGGGCAGAGTTAGAGAGGTGAGTTTTAGCTGCTGCTGGAAGTATGGAGGTCTGACATTCAGGAGAACCCTCTTGCCTTTGGGGGATCTGAGTAACAGGAACAGGTGCCAGGACTAGATTTTCTAGATTTTCTGAAAGTTGAGGAGAAGAACCTTTCCACTCCACACGTCTGTCTAGGTAGGATGAGTGACCATGGCTTGTGGACATGGGAAAACAAGGCAACTTCTAGAGGGTTCTGACAAGGTCCTAGCTCATTCTTGTGCAAAGGGGACTCAGGAGTCTCACCCCAAAGTCCCTTTTCTCCTGCCCCTCTTTCTTTGCTCAAGCATTATTTACACTCACAAGACTATCCCTCAGGGACCTGGGGTGTCCTGCCTCAGACACTCCCGGCTCCGGAATACTGGACCTCGGTTGTTCAATCCCTGGGCCATTTATCTCCCTGTGCCCTGGGAAGCAGCAACAGAGCTGTTGATGGGTGTGGGGAGCTTCAGACTGCCCAATCTTTACATCTTTACAGCCAGTCGATGCCCTGGCTGCTTATCTGGGACTTATGCCTTTGATTGCTTAAAAAAATGTTAGCAGCAAAGTGTTCTTTGATGTGTGTTCTTCTCCTTCTCCAGGGGCAGTGAGATCAGATTTTGATATGAAAGCTCAAAGCTTCTCAGCTATCTCCTTCTTCCCTGCCTTCCTCTCTCTGTCTGTACATTGCTTGAGAACCTTCGAGAAGCAGATGGGCGCTTCTCATGTGACGCAAAGGCAGAAAGGCCCAAGGGTGGTGCCCTGGCTTCTGTCTCCCATGCAGGCCTGTGCTCCATGGTTTGGTGGCCTCTGCATAAGTGAGTCACTTTCAGCCTAGCCCTAGATGGGCTTATTTGGGGAAGGAAGCAGATACCCACCCAGATCCTCCACCCACCTCTGCACCTACTCATGCATGTAACCACATGGACTCCTGTACTCATAGCCACCTGTCATGCATGGAGCCACAGGGACCCCTTTACTCATAGTCGCCTCTCACAGATGGAACCACATGGACCCCTCTGCTCACAACCACCTCTCATGCATGGAACCACATGGACCCCTCGAGTCATAGCCACCTCTCATGCGTGGAACCACATGGACCCCTCTAGTCATAGCCACCTCTCATGCATGGAACCACATGGGCTCCTCTGCACACACCCACCTCTCTGCATGGAACCACATGAATCTCTGCCCCACTGCGTACCCCAACTCTGCCCCACTGCATACAGTATTGGGAGCTGTAATTATAAAACTGCCCAGCCAGTTTGGTAACCCAACTTATATGTGGATGCTGAGAGAATGGGCCTGTTTGGGGTCAGGAATAGTGATTGACCTCACTTGCAGAGATGGTTTCATTCGTGTGAATTATAAACCAGCCCTGAGGCAGTGTTCTACTTGTTTCCAGAAATGCTTTGAGCTTTGGTAGCATTGTGAGGATAAATGCATAAAATTCCCAGGGAACCAGTTTGATGGGGACAGTGCTCACTTGCCTGCTGGAGTTTGTTATAAACCAGCATTGTGACTTTATTGTCACTCTCCACTCCTTTTTTCTTGTTGGATCTTCTAAGATCTAACCCTTTGCCTCCTCCATCTCCTTTCTTGTTTCTCCTTCCTTTCTGGGAAGCAGAAAGAGCATGAATGTCAGAGTCAGACTGGCAATGTAATCCTGAGCAAGCCCCAACCCCTGAGCCTTAGTTTCTTTATCAGGAAGATGGCATAACAATATCCACTTTGAAAGGCAGTTGTGGAACCAAGCAAGGGAACTTCCATTAACGTGCAGGCACATACTCAATAACATGCCTGCCTCATTCCATTCTACCCTCTCCTTCGCCCTTGCTCCCAAAGCCCCATATACCCTCTCCCCATTCAGTGAGGACTGCCACTGACATGGTGTCCACGTCCTGGGAGCAGTAAGGGTGGGGAGAAGCAGAAGGGCGGTGAGTGGATATGTCCCGACCCTCATCCAACACAAACATCTGCCTGGGAGTTGACAATTCCCTTCCTGAGTAATCTTCTGGCACTAGGGCTCCTGTCCTGTTCTTAGGGAACGTGCTCCTGGGCCTGGCCCTGCCCACTGCCTTCCTGGGATGGGAAGTGTGAAGACCCTGGAAGGCTGAGGCCCTGCCAGGGGTGCCTGAAGCTTGTCCTGCTCCGATGGCCCTGTCTTCCCTGTCCACTGGGCTGGGAGGCAGGGGGGAGGTCCTGGGGAGGTCTAAGGACATGTTTTCATCACATATGCAGCTGCTGTGCCCACCCCAGGCAGCGGGCCCTTCCTCCCTCTATCCCCAGACGTTTGAACCTTGACACCATGCTTATCTTGGGAGACCCCTTCCTTCTCCTGTCCTGACTGCTCCCTCCAGCCATGCCTTTCTCTTCCTTGATGGCTGTCCATAGAACCGGAAGTTTTAGAGTTCAAAGCTTATCTCCTCCCACTCATTTTACCACGTTGGAAACTGAGTCCCAGGAAAAGGAAATCACTTGCCCAAGTTTAAGCAGTGAAGTAGTGGCCCAGATGGGGTTGAAACCCAAGACTCTTGAGTCTTAGTTCAGAGATAGGTCTATTACACCCCAGGCTCCTTCATCCCTCAGTCTAGCTCAGGGCCTCTCACCTGTGGTACTATTGGCATTTGGGACCAATACAATTGCTTGTTGTGGGGGTCTGTCCTGTGTATTGTAGGATGTTTAGCAGCATCTTTGGCCTGTACCCACTAGACACCAGTAGTATTTCCTCCAGGTGTGATAACCCCAAATACCTGCAGTATTGTCACACATTCCCTGGGGGGCCCTGGCTACCTGGGGGTGCTTCTCTTTCCTCTAACCTCTCATCTTTGTGATCTCGCCTGTCCCACCTGCAGGGTGTGAAGTGGTCTTTCACTGGAGACACTCTGTTCTGTTTCCTCCTTCTGTTCTGGGACCCGGCTGCTTGGAAACCAAAGCACTCAGCCATTCTGTTCTTTAAGAGGAAGAACAAAGAGCCAGGCCAGGAATGTTGCTTTATACCTACGAATGAAAAGAAAGAACTTGACAGGAAGGGGCTAAGACTCGGAGGGGGTGACCAGGGAGGCTGGGCCCCCCTCCTCCCTGGAGAGACCCCTCAGTGTGGGTGAGGGGCCCTGGCCACCTGGCTCCAGCTGTAGGTCTGCTGGCTGGAAGGATGGTCTGGAGGGAATGGGGGCATTTACTTGACCTACAGTTGGGAAGTGTGTCTTCACTGTAGAATTGTCCACCAATATCCTACTTTCCTCACACAGCTAGACCTGCAGACATTTGTGGTTGTTCTGTAATGAGAGTTCACAGTCTCTGAGCACCCATCTCATGGCATCTGACTGAGATCTGGCAGTGGGGAGGACTCCCTCTGAGAGCCAGGGGCCCTGGTGGCAATCTCACTCCAGCACTGACCATGTGTGACAGTGGGAAACTCTTCCCTTTGCTGACTTGGACAGACGAAATCGGGTGGGTGGGTTGGGCCCGATGAACTCACAACATCCTCTGGCTTGACCATGCGGGGATTCTAGGAAATTGCCTGGACTGGCTGCCCACAGTGTGGTGCCATGTGGCAAATCTGGGGTCTTGAAGAATCCTTGGCACCTGAGAAGTTTCCAGAAGGTATCCAGACCCACCCTCCTGCCTCTAGAACTTGTGTTTTATGAAACTGCCCTGCTCAGGGCCACCTCAGGGGGTACAGGGGATACCGGGCTGCCTCTGAAGACAGAGTAATACCATCATCTTTCAAGCTTAGTTTAACCCACCCACTATTGGGAAAGACTTTTGTCCTGCTATTTCCTGTAGTCTGTTTTAGGAAAAAAAATTGTCTTTTTTTTTTCCCCAAATAGAAACATGGTAAGACGAAGTGTATTCTTTTTTGAAGCAGATTTGCCATGCCCTGCCCTCTGCCCAAGCCCTCAGGAAGTCCTTTCCTATTTATGCATGCAGCTGAGGTTGTGCCCGTCCTTCTCTCCTTGTGGTCCTTGATGCTGAATTCATCTCTGCAGGTGGAAGTGGCAATGCATTTTCAGGCACACCATTGGCAGTAATCAGTGTTGGGATAGGCTCAGTATTTGTTAATGGAATGGCATCACATCCTTGGAGTCTGCACCATTTTGGAAGCCTCTTCTCTGTGCTGGCCATTCCAGGCCATGATTTTTGAGCAGAGATAGGGTGGGCCAAATTGTATGTCCTGAAGCTTAAGCACTGGGTGTGATACATATGAGCTGGTGAGATAGGGTCACAGAGGTACTGCTCAGGGGGCACAGGGCTAGGGAAGGGAGACGGGGAAGCCCACGCTGCACTGCTCGTGGTCTGTCCTTTGGAGCACTTCTGTGTTCTTGTACACTGTGCTGAGAGCTTTTCATGTGTTGTGTCAGTCTTTGCACTACTTACTGAGATACAATGACTAGTATACCCATTTTACAGATAAGGAAACTGAAGCTCAGCCAAGTCAGGGATGCCTTAAGCTAGTAGTTGGTAGTATCTGTATTCAAACCAATGTCTGACTTCCAAGTCTATGTTCTTAACCTGGCAGATGCTGAAGTGATGAGAATGAGAAGGGCCAGGCATAATCTTAGGCTGCATTAACAAAAGCATGGTTTCCAGAAAATGGGAGGTGACAGGCCTGTTGTGCCTCTTTTAGGTCAGAGCGCCCACATGGGCTCTTTGTGGGTCCCTTGCTTCAAAGTGATAAAGAACGACTGGAAGCAAGTGCAGAGAAGCAACCAGAAAGTATGTCAGGCTCAGGGACTTGCAGGGAGAGGGGTTGCCTGTCAAAGGGGAGATTCAGGAGGGCAGGCGCGTCTCATTCAGTATCTGAAGGGCTCTCGCGAGGGGGCGATTGGCTTGTTCTGACCCACTCCATCGGGCACTGTAAGGCCAGTTAGTGGAAAAGAGGGCTCCAGGGTGTTTTTTCCTATGTTGAGCTAAAATCCACTGTTACGGCCCCCTAAAGATGAGCTGGGCTTTTGGAGGAAGACAGTAAAACCCCTGTACCTGGAAGAATTTGAGTACAGCTAGGAACAGTTTTTGCCAAACCTGACTCTCTATTATTTGCAGTTGGGGAGCATTTTCAAATTCAAAGTCCCAGGCCCCATTCCAGACAGTTTTGCCTCTGGGTGGAGCCAGGGGATCAGCGTTCTTATAGAACTTCCTGGGGGCTTTCTAGTATAGCTAGTCCCCCTGGATGATAGTGGAGAACCATCAGATGGGGTTGCCACTGGCAGGAACTATTGCGTGGTAGTGTTTTCCAAAGTATGGTTCAGGGGTCAGACTGCTAATTATATATGAACTGATATTAGGTATATTTATTTTGATGCGTATTGGAAAAAAAGGTACGTATTTTGCACATTCAATCTGGGGCATCATGGATATTGTGCTTAGAACTAGTTTAAGTTAAATGAAGTTTATTTTTATAACTTACAAAATAATAATGCGGATGATATTCAGATGGACAAATAAACATGAAGGTTGTGTGCAAACAAAATCTCTGCTAATACTGTTGTGGGTTGGTTGGGGTGGGGACAAGTGGGTGAACTGGGGTGCCTTAAACCTTTCAAGAGCCCGAGGTTTGTTGGTTAGTTCTAGAAGGCTCTATGGAGGTAGGAGGATAATTGCAATAGTTTGTCCAAACTGTGGTCTTCCCCAGGTGAAGCCTGAGGCATAGAACCCCTCTGCTTGCCCTCCCCTGGTCTCCTTATTTTTAATGGTCTCTTTGAAGTCTGTGACACCGAGCTGTCCCATTTTATCTCATCAGTGAAGATAGGTCAGTGGCCAGGGTACAGGGCACTGGGTGCCATTTTTGTTCTTCTCCTTATTTTCTTTCTTTACCCTCAAAGAACAGCAGCCAGAGAGGGGTGCTGAAAATGGGGAGGGGCTGAGGGCTCAGGTGTCTGAGGGGAAACACAGGGAGTAGTTGGGCTGTGCCTGGCAGGGCTTTCCCTCCCAATCTCGCTGTACCAAACTTAGCTGGGAAGGTCTGGGCACGAGGTTGGGGTAGCCATAGCTCAGGGCAAGCCTGTGTCTGTGGAAGCATTTTGGGGTTGCAAACTAACTGGGGCCCTCTGCTTGGAGACACCAGTCGCTGAAGCTCCCACTGGCCTGGCTGCAAAGCCCAGGTCACCTCCTGTCCACTCTGAGAATTGGGTTAGGAGATTCAATTGATATGCAAATAAGTCACAAACAACATGCTAATAAGAGTGGGGATTTGGTGTCTTATTATCAGTTAGGGACTCCTGGCACTTTTCAGGGCACACCAGGATAATGGTGGGAACTTGAGGGCCGTTCACCTGCCTTTCGGCTGCATGGCTCTCGGATCTGGGTGGTTGGGAATGAGGCTGAGGCATTGTGAACTCTGAAAAGTGATACTCTGCTATTCATGATTTCCACAGACGGGAACAAGCAGAATACCAATAGCCAGTCAATTGGAAGCATCTCAGGTGGCCTGGAGGATCAATATACCTGGCCAGACACACACTGGCCTTCCCAAAGTTAGGCCCTCCAAAATGTCAAGTTGCCAAGCCAGAATCCAAAGCTTTGCACTGAGAACTTCATGTTGGGGCTCCTGTCCCCTCCTGGAGCCCTGCCTGGGTGACACCCCAGTCCTTCTATTCAGGTCCTGTGTTCACCTCTGGGAAGTGCAGGACCCTGTGGGGTTTTTTTCTTTTTCCTTTTCCAAGCCAAGGAAGTGTTCTGGCTCCTGGACTCTGCCCTGTGGAGGGGAAAGGGGGAGAGAGAGGGAAAAAAAGATTTCCACCTTATTGTTCAGCAGCTGGAAAATTGTTGTCATCTGTTCTGCCTTCCATTTGCTGAGAATGGAAAAAAAATGTGGAAAATTTGGGGAAATAAATCTCAATACCCTCATAGGACCTCTCTCCCCTCCCTCTCTGGCCCTTGCATCCCTGCCTTTCCGCTTGGGGCTCAGTTTCACTTTGCTCCCAGATTCTCTCCCTGCTTCTCTTCAGGGCACTGGGGCTGCCGTGGGTTTGGGACTGGGGCTGGGCTGGGCTACACGGGGACTGGGCTGGGCTGGACTGGGACCCAGCGGGGCTGGGCTGGGCTGTGCTGGGACCAGGCTGGGCTAGACTGTACTGGGTGAGAGTTGAGCAGAGGCTGGGGCTGGGGCTGGGCTGGGGTTGGGGCTGGAGCTGGACTGGGCTGGCCACTTTTCCTGACTCCCGGCCGGTGGGAGTGAAGGGCTTGGGAAGCCACCGTGATGTCATTCAAGAACTGCATAGCTGCAGGATGATAAGTGAAGCCCTGGGGACCCAGCTGGCTGAAATTACAGACAGTTTTATCCCACTGGCTTCCTATAAGCCAGAGTGAGGCAGAGCAAGCCGAGCTGGGGAGAGAGCGCGCAGGAGAGTGGAGGGAGGGAGGGAGTGGGGTGTGTGTGTGTGTGTGTGTACATGGGCAGGCAGGCGGCACTGGCTCCTCCCACCCCTGACAGTTGGAGGGAGCTTGAGTAGGACACAGACAGCACTTGGAGCTGCAGCCATGTAAGAATTATTGGGAACTTGGGGCACCAGGATCAAATCAGAGCGGGCTTCCCTCCGCTTCCTCCCTCTCCCTCCCTCCCTCCAGAGGGTAAGTGTCTGCTGGGCAGTTGTTTTGCCTGTGAGTGTTCTTGTGTGGCTTTCTGTTGGATCTGGGCTGGGGTGCTCGTGCTTCTGTGCTGGGAGGGTGTGGAGGGGCAGGCTCTGTCACGACCCTACCTGGGAAGGGCTTGTGGCTGAGCGGGGCTGTGGCCCGCTGTGCTGCTGTCTGATGTGGATGTGACAGGCCTGGTGGTCCCCTTCCTGGACTTGCTTCTAGGACACGTAAGAGCCATAGCTTTCAGGGCGAGGGTATCTGGGTTGGTCGGGGGGCCGTGTGTCTGAGTTGTCCTAAGTCTTGCGGGGGTAATGGTTCGTCTTGTGCGCGAATGGGGTGGGCAGAGGGAATGAGGTGGATGCGTGGGTAGCTCTGGTGAGATGTTATTCAGGACGCCCCCTCCCTGCATCTTTGGCCTGAGCTTTGGGGCACCTCCAGTGCTCACCGTTCCCCACCGGCCTCCTGTGGGCTCCCATTCACGGCTTTCTCCTGACTTTGGCAGAGATTTTGGCAGCTTGACTCTCCTCTAGCCAGGGATCTCTGAGTGCCCAGGCTGGCACCCTGGCCTGGCAGAGAAGGACTTCAGCTTGTTGTAGGCTCTGGAGCTATTTTTACCATCCTGAGTGTGCCTGTGATATCTGCTGCCCATATAGGCTGAGGGTAGGGGTGGGAGTGCCAGGCTCGGGTTATAGCTTCAGGCTGGGGGGGACACAGGCCAGGCCAGAGTCAGGAGGCTGGGTCTGAGAATTCACATTTGCCCTGCAGGCGTGGGCCATCCAGGGCAGGGCAGATCACTTGCCCTCCAGGCCCCTGCTCTCTTGGGACTGAAGTCAAGGTCACGATCAGGTTTTCTGCTCCTACTCCCTTTTTATGGAGGGCATGGTATGAATTCAAGTAAGAAGATATCTGGGACAATTGCCACGGGTCCTTCCTAAGGAGGATCCGGGGACACATTTGTCATCATCGCTTGACAGAAGCACCATATATTATGTTGTCCTGTGGTTCTGGGTCCACAGACATAGTTGGAGAGTCCGTCTTCCAATGCCCCCAGCCCCAGCCATCTTCACCTTGAAGCAGCATTAGGGACAAGAGCACTGAATAGGGAGCCAGGAGTCGGTTTTGTACTTCCTTGCCGGGTGACCTTGGGTGGTCCTGAGCCTGCTGAGCTTCATTGTCAGCCTATAAAGTGAGGGGTGGGCAGGGGGATTAACTACTCCCCTAAGGCCCTTCAGCTCTAAAAGCCCCAGGGCTTTTAAAAAGCTCTCTTGGCTGAGCCAACCTCCCCGGCCCTGGAGATCCCAGTTCTGCTGTCCCCCAGAGGGCCTGGAGCAGCAGAGGCAGCCGTGGGTGGGAGGGGCTCTATTTTTTATTTCAGTCTGAAGCTGACTTTCTCCATCTTCAAGGCCACAGGCTGACATTGAGATTTGGGCTCTGTGTGGGTCTTGGACCTTGAGCCTCCCTCTTTTTTTCTTGGACTCAGCAGAATGGGAAGGTGGCCAGGAGAAGCCCAGCTGGTCCACCCTCCCTGGGTCCAGAGGCAAGCTTGTAGGTGACACTGGTGAGGTCACTTGCTTAGAGGACAAAGCCACCTGCGACAAGACTGACAGCACAGCCCTGAGAAAAATCTTGTTCTCTCCTGTTCACTTTCTGAAGGTGTGTGCTATTAAATGGAAAGAAAAACAGGTGTCTGTTTGTCACTCATGGACTGGTCTGTCCCTGCCCACAGGGTTCCAAGGCCCTGTGCTTGTTGTGGGCTCTGGAGCTATTTTTACCAAAAAATCTTTGGTAATTTTTTTTACCAAAAAATCTTTTTACGTGTTCCCAACGTGCACCTAAGTCTCCTGGGCTGCACTTGGCACCTGCCCTCTTTGCTGTTTCAGAGGCCGTGTCTCCTCTGTGTGGCTCTCCTTCAGAGGTTCCGGGATTTCTCTTCAACCTCTAATTCTGCAGATCTTCAGAGCCCCTGCAGAAGCCCATTCCCCTTGAGAAAGTTCCAGAGCTCGCTGCAGGCTGTGGGGAACAAAGGGCTGCCTCAATCCCCAGCTGTCTGTGGGAAGGGAAGCTGGCATGGGTGGAGGCCAAGACTGTCACAGACTGAGCCCCAGGAAGTCCCTGCCACCAGTGCCAGGATGTTTCAGGAGGTCGGGGTCTTCCTGGAGCCACATGCTGGGGTTCTCCACGGGGCCCTCTCTACCCTCATGCCTTCCTCACATCACTTCCCCTGGCAGGTTAAAACCCAGTGGAGCACTCTGAGCCACTTCTCAGGCTCCCGCAGCCTCAAAGCTTCCACTCAGTGTGCTACCCCATTTCCCCTGGATGGAGCCTGGCATTCTCCACGCAAGTCATGGGTGACAGAGAGGATCCCCAGAGACAGCACCCTAACTTTTCGATGCATATGCTGTATCTTGGGATCCACAGATGGGCTTTGGGGTGTTCATCAACTCCCTTATTTCACCAGATCTCCCAGGGGTCCTGGGTCTAGGGAAGTTAATGTCCACTGGGCTGGAGTGTAGCTGGAGAGGTCTGTAGGGGATGCCATGGGGTAGGCTCTGGCTCAGGGACCTCCACCATGCTCAGCCTTTGCTGCAGAATATGAGGAATACATGTCTTCATGTTTCGGCTGCACTGACTCTCTTCCCTCACCTTTGGGGAGAAACTTGGGGTCCACCTAGAACCCCTGATTTTTCACTGGGTGGTGGTGAAAGAAGAGTGTCTCAATGGCTGACAGAACTACATAAAGCTTTCTCGGCTACTCGGTGTAATGCAAGAAGCATTTATGGAACAAGCACTCTTCTCTAGGGCCATTCTGTACAGCCATGCAGGTTACATATTGAACTTCAAGAGGCATCATTCACACAGACCACATTGTGGATGGCACCGTCTGGGAACCGGCCCTAGGGAGAGGGAGAGAGAGAGAGAGAGATAAAGGCTCTTCCTCAACAAGCTCTCAGCAAAGTGGGAAGACAGACGTGGACATCAGTAATGACCATTCTGTGGGTGACTGTTGTCACAGTAGAGATGTCTACAAGGGACAACAGGAGCACCATAGAGGTTTACCTGAGTCTGGAGGACAGTAGGGAAGAAGTTAGATTAAGGGAAATTTCCCAGGGAAGTTCGAACTGAGTCTGAAAGCATTTGCCCAGGAGGTTGGGAGTTTCACAGGCAGGATGAGGAAGGGCAGCATGCACAGAGGGGAAAGAGCATGTGAAGAGTTGAGTAGGAGTAGAGTGGAGGGTGTTCTGGGTATGGAGGACAAGGAAGTGAGGCTTCAGAAGGTAGGCAGAGGCCTGTTGGGAAAAGGTCTGACATTTCCAGCGTGGGGGTTGGGCTTTACCCTGTGGGTGATGAGAGCTGTTGAAATGTAAAGCAGGGGATGGAGAGAGGAAAAGTAGAGAGTGCTTGGATATGCCAGGTCTAGCTTAAGAGCCTTAGCTCCTGAGTGCTATCACTCAGCAAAGCTGCACACACACACTCGAATCCTCACCTGACAGGTCTGCAGGCCGGGCTCTGAGTGGGTAAGTGGTCAATGCAAGCTGATATGGCCATTAAGATGGCAGCTATGTTTCTGAGTGCTGGTGTGTCTGGCTGCTGAGGTGGGGTGGGAGGGCGCACTTCCCTGTCTCCTCTCCAGAGCCATCCCCTGTGGCCTTCCTGGACCCAGCCCTCCCTCCTGTCCTGGTGCCTGCCCCAGCCATAGCCTCTCCTGCCTCTTCCCATGGCTGGGGCAGAGTGTGTGGTTAAGGGAAAATGCAACCAGAACTTGCTCTCTGGGCAGGCTCTTGGCCAAGCTTCACTTCTCATCAAAGCTCACCTACCTCTCAGGTGCACGTGGCCTTGGATTCCCCACTCCTCCTTTTAAGGAGTTTTGCCCAGTCTGCCTCCAAACTGCCTATGTCTGGGGTAGGCACGGTGCTTCTTTCTATTGGCATGGCACTGATTTTCCCCCACGTTGGGTGGTCATCACGGCTCTGGGTAATGCATTTTAATGAATTGTTATTTGCTGGACTTGGACCCAAAGGACTTTTTATCATGAAGGGACTCATCCTGAAAACCTTAGTAACTCATTCACTATTCAAAACCTACCTGCTGGTCCGACAGGGAAGGGTCTGTCTTCACTGAGTCATTGCCAATGAAGGTGACTCCTTTCTTGCAGTCAATATGGCTGGCACCTTTTATTCTTCATGGTTGGGCCGTCTGTCCTAACATCTAAATAAGCAAAACCTCCCTACTTCTCATGAGGAAGAGAAGTGGGGTTTCTTGATCTCAGAGCCCAAAGTGCTGATCAGCTGGGGCGGGTCTCTCTAGATGTCCTTCAGCCATGTGTGTGCCAGGACCCCTGGAGAGCTGGCAAAAATGCAGATTCCTGGCCCCACCCGAGGCCTCTGAGTGGAAGTCTTTGGGGATAGGGTCCTGAAATCTAGATTTTTAACAATCTCCAGAGGAGGTTCTTGTGAACATCAAAATTAGAAAACAGCTGCCCTGAAACCGTGTGACTTTAACATCCCCTATTTGTTTCTTTCATTCTTTTTTAAGTGTGTGAGATGGCTGCATCCTTACTTTCCTGCATCCCAGCCTCAGCTGCACGGCTAATGCCGCACACACCTCTGCACCCTTTTCTGGGAGGGAGCCCTGGGGAGTGGGTGCACACCCTAGTCAGCTGGGGATTTTCCTCAGAGCTTTCCAAAAGCATGACTCGTGCATCTGGATTATGGCTGCCCTGGAATAAAGGCCCTGTGGTGCAATCAAGCTCAGCATCGAGGGTGGAGTCTGGAACTCTCTGCAGCTGCTGAGAAGAGCAGGGAGACATCCTCAGACAAAGACAGTGGGGCCATGGAGAGATTTTGGGTTTTGCAACCACCAAGAGGAATGGGCAGGACACTGGACCTTTTAGCCCACAAGAGCAGATGTCCAGGCTGGCTGGGCTTGGGGCCTGGAGCTCTCCACTTGGGGCCGCCTGCAGCTTGTGTTTCTGCTTCAGTTTATCCCACTCCATTGTCACCCGTGACAATGCCCACAGCCCCCAAACATGCAGACCCCTCCCTATAGCCCATGCCCCATTGTTCTGGATGTCCAGCCTCCTCTCATCTGAGATGCATTCCCCCGAACTGATCACTCCCTTTGTGGCTGCTGGGACTTCAAGAGGATGGCTCTGGAGACCCCTCAGATTAACAGCCGTAAAGCCACCTCCCCAGCCTCCCTTAAGTCCCTCTCTTATCCTCCTCTACCTTATTTCACTCCTGTCCTCTCTGCCCCCGTCTCTCTTTTGCCCTTCCTGCCTTGATGGATTGAAACCAACATTGTGTTCCGGCTTCTTGTGGTCCCGGTAAAAAGCTCTAATGTGGCCGTGGTGGATGGCGAGAAGGGAATGATGAGAGTGTGTGTGCCGGAGTGGGGGCTGGGGGACTTTTGTCTTGTCTCTGGTGGGAGGAGGAGGGGCACGTGCTCCACAGATCCTGCTGCTATGCTGGGGTTTCAGCAGAGTCCTCATCAGGGCTGGACAGGCCTGGGATCAGCCTGGGTATTCTCAAAACCTCCCTTGGATAGGAAGAGGAGGACAGCTCAGCAAAGGTGCTGAGTGGCCTGGAGGGTGCAATCTGGGGCCAAGAGACATTTCCATTTGTAGTTAGCAAACAGGAGTTAATTAAACAATTTGCATCTGTTCGATTTTCTTACTATGCCTTAGTGGCTTGGCTATGATTGTTCCTGATATTGTTGCTGCAAACAGGAGCCCACTTGGGGATAGATTACATGACAGAACAAGTTTATCATTGACATTTTCAAAATCAATGCAGAGTGGGGCTTGGCCACAGGGGCAAGGAAGGGCTGAGATACCAGGTAGTCAATTCTCTCTCCTGCCTGGGGGATGCCTTCATAGTTTTTCTGTTAGTCATGACTGAGATGCTGCAGGGGCCTATGTGCTTTCTGATTTGAATTTGCCCCCATGGCTCTCACTATGGAACATGTCTAAGTGGGGAAGCCACTGGACACACCAGCCTTTGCTTTGCAGCTCCCCACTTCTCAGACCACATGAGCATGAACGTGGGGGATGAGGAGGCACAAAGGATGGAGGGGATCACTGGCCCAGGAGGGAAATTCTGGCACCTCACAGTGTAGGTGGCAGAGGGGGTGCCCTGGCCCAGGAGGGGGCCTGCAGCTTTCTAGGGACAGTGAGAAGGAAAGCCAGCTCTTCAGATTTCGGCCAACTTGTCCAAGGGGCCCCATCCTCAAGAGAACCACCCCAGAGATATGAGTGCATCAGAGGCTCCTGTCTTCAGTGCTTTGCCCCCTAGAAACAGGCGGCTGGGGTCTCTTTTTTTTTGAGACGGAGTCTTGCTCTGTCACCCAGGCTGGAGTGCAATGGTGCGATCTTGGCTCACTGCAACCTCTGCCTCCCAGGTTCAAGCGATTCTCCTGCCTCAGCCTCCTGAGTAGCTGGGATTACAGGCATGTGCTACCACGCCTGGCTAATTTTTTGTATTTTTTAGTAGAGGTGGGGTTTCACCATTTTGGCCAGGCTGGTCTTCAACTCCTGACCTCAGGTGATCCACCTGCCTCAGCCTCCCAGAGTGCTGGGATTACAGGCATGAGTCACCATGCCAGGCTGAGGTCTCTTCTTTTTTGTGTAGCAAGGAGCTCAGTTCTTTGGAGAGAGTGGGCATGAAGGTCAGCCTCCCTCATCCTACAGGGAGAGGACCCCTTTACGATGATAATAGGGGGTTGGAAGAGGCAGCTGTGCCTGGTCCTGCATCTTAGCAGCCTTTAGGGGTCTAGGCACAGGGCCAGGTTGGTGGAGATTCAGAATGTATTTTAGCCAAAATCCCTTTTCAGTTCAGACCAGCCCCCAGCCCTGGGCCCTGAGCCGCTGCAATACTCTGGTCCTGTGTTGTCTGGGGCTGGTGTTGGCTGAGGTCCCAAAGCCTTGGGGAAAACTGGGGGCAGAGGGGTGGATCTGGAGAGGTCAGTAAATGAGGAGGGCATCCAGTCCCTGGGGTGTGTGTGTGTGTGTGTGTCTGTGTGTGTGTGTGTGTGTGTGTGTGTGTGTAGAGGGATGCGAGTGCCTGGTGGAGCATCTTTGTGCCAGTTCTCTGTGTTGTAACATGGCTGGCCTGTGGTCTGTGTGTGTGTATGTTGATTGGGATGTTCCTGTTTTGTGGTCGTCTGATCACTTGTTTTTGGCCATGGGCTTCTGTCAGAGTGTTTATTTTTAGAGGCTGCCACTTCTGGCCTAAGGGCTGATCCTTGGGCTTGGTAGGAACATTTGTATTTTCTGAAATATTTGTGGCTTTAAGTATTTATTTGGGGGTATTCCTGCCTGTTATGTGTTTATTCTAATTTGTGTGTATGTGTGTGTGTGTGTTTGTGATATGAAGGAGGTGTAGCATAATAAAAATTACATACAGTTTGAAGGAAATTAGCTCTGATTTTAAATCTTGGCTTTATCAGGTAGCATTGTTGGCACATAAATGGTTTCCCCTCTCAGAGGCTCAGTTTCTCCCTTGCTGTGATGGGTGTAATACTGTCTAGCTCAGAGACGATGGCTAGAGAGGATGCGCATGTAGAGTGCCCGGCGAAGTGTTGGCGTTTGCGCTGTGCTCACTGCACGGTGGTCACTGTTGTTGGTATTTGTGTGTACATGTTCATGCCGGTGCTGTCTGACTGTGGTTCTTGGCATTGTGTGGCACCTAGTGTATGCTCATGCCTGGGTGTTTCTGATTTGGGTGATCTCTTACTGTCTTTTTGTCTGGCTTGGTGTGTGACTGCTGGTGTCTGGCTGGAGCTGGTGCAGTCTTTGGGAGGGGGCTTTTTTCCTTGCTAACGGAGAGCCTGGATTAGAGTAAGGGGAGGTGCGTGTGTATGTGTGTGTGTGTGTGTGTGTGTCTGTTGGGGCTGGCGGCTGGGCTGCTGACTGTACAGGGTGTGAAATCACTGAGTTCCTCTGGGCGGGGAAGTTCTTCATTCCTGAGTCAGCCCTTTGGCCCCGAGCCACCCAGCGCTCACTTTTTCCTTCCAGAGAAAGTGTTGCTCAGGGGGGTCCTCAGAGCTGTCTGCAGACAAGAGGACCCTCTCCCCCATGAAGACATCTTGTTTTTGTGTTCACGATCCCTAAGATGCTTCCCCTCCTGCCCTAGTCCCTGAACCCCCTGCATCAGCATCCTGTATGCCCCCCATCCTCCAGCACAGGAAAAGCATGTCCCCTCTGGCACAGGGACTGTTGGCTTGGCTGAGCCCCACCTTGGCCCGTTCTTCAGGGGCCCCTGGGCTGGCTCAGAGCAGTGGGATCAGGACGCTTGTCTTTGCAGACCTGCTGTGATCCTGCCCGGCATACCTTCCCTGGACCCGCGTCCCTTTCCTGGAGTCTTGAGTGGTATGGGCTGAGCTTGCTGGTGGAGGGGTAGGGGTCCATCAGGAGTGGGCAGTGCTGGGGAGGAGCTGGGAGGAGCCTCTGGAAATGTGGCAGTGGGCAGCATGAATGACATTGTATCTCTGAATGGTTCTAGCACATCCTTTGCATTGAGCTGGAGACAAATCTAGCTGAGGGCAAGCTTGTCTTAGAGAGTCCCAGCTCTGCCTTCAGCCTCCCTGCCACCACCACCTTGGGCATGGTGGGGCCCTTTGCTGCACCCTACTGCCCTCCTGGGTTCTCCCCCTGCTTCCCTGGGCAAAGGCTATCCTTGGGGCGACTGGCCGTCCATGCTGATACCTCTATGGGCATTCAAGGCAATGGCTACTCTGCTGGCATTCTGCCTCTAATCCAGAGTGGGAACTCCAGACATCGAAGCAGGGGTGAGACTTTCTGAGATTGGGTGGCGGAGGGGACTGAGGATGCTTTGGAAATGGTCATTCAGGAATTAATGATACTCATAATGGTGATGGTTAGGGCTCCCAGCTGTTGAACTCCCATCACGTGCCAGGAACTGGTCTCAGCATGTCATGTGTCAACTCATTCAAACTCAAAGCACAGTGTGTTTAATGAATATTGGCAATTTCAGATGGTTCAACCAGATTCTATTATTATTCCCATTTTATGGACCAGGAGGCTGGCTCAGAGAGTTATTCATGCTCTGGTCAGGAAGCTGGTGAAATGCCAGAGCTAGGCTTGGGACTGGAGCGATTTGCCCCCAGCACTTCCTGCTCAGTGTTGGGCTCCACTGCCCGGCCCTGAAGCTGAGTGTTGGTGAGGCTCTGCCCCAGAGCCTGGGGTAGAGGTCTTTCTGTCATCTCCCCTTTTCCCCACCTCAGGGTGGTGAGAGGAGGTTTTAGGATGCAGGGCATGGGAGCTCTTAGCTTCTTTCTCTGGCAGAGTGGATTATACCCCTGCCTCCCGCTAATGTCTGTTGTCTGTTGTCTCCCCTCCGGCTCTGTCCCTTGCAGAGGTGGTGGGACACACGCAGGGGCCACTAGATGGGAGCCTGTATGCTAAGGTGAAGAAGAAAGACTCCCTGCACGGCAGCACCGGGGCTGTTAATGCCACACGTCCTACACTGTCGGCCACCCCCAACCACGTGGAACACACGCTTTCTGTGAGCAGCGACTCGGGCAACTCCACAGCCTCCACCAAGACCGACAAGACCGACGAGCCTGTCCCCGGGGCCTCCAGTGCCACTGCTGCCTTGAGTCCCCAGGAGAAGCGGGAGCTGGACCGCCTGCTGAGTGGCTTTGGCTTAGAGCGAGAGAAGCAAGGCGCCATGTACCACACCCAGCACCTCAGGTCCCGCCCCGCAGGGGGCTCGGCTGTGCCCTCCTCTGGACGCCACGTTGTCCCAGCCCAGGTTCATGTCAATGGTGGGGCGTTAGCGTCTGAGCGGGAGACAGACATCCTGGACGATGAATTGCCAAACCAGGATGGTCACAGTGCGGGCAGCATGGGCACACTCTCTTCTCTGGACGGGGTCACCAACACCAGTGAGGGGGGCTACCCAGAGGCCCTGTCCCCACTGACCAATGGTCTGGACAAGTCCTACCCCATGGAGCCTATGGTCAATGGAGGAGGCTACCCCTACGAGTCTGCCAGCCGGGCGGGGCCTGCCCATGCTGGCCACACGGCCCCCATGCGGCCCTCCTACTCTGCACAGGAGGGTTTAGCTGGCTACCAGAGGGAGGGGCCCCACCCAGCCTGGCCACAGCCAGTGACCACCTCCCACTATGCCCATGACCCCAGCGGTATGTTCCGCTCTCAATCCTTTTCGGAAGCTGAACCCCAGCTGCCCCCAGCTCCAGTCCGAGGAGGAAGCAGCCGGGAGGCTGTGCAAAGGGGACTGAATTCATGGCAGCAGCAGCAGCAGCAGCAGCAGCCTCGCCCACCTCCACGCCAGCAGGAAAGAGCCCACTTGGAGAGTCTTGTAGCCAGCAGGCCCAGCCCTCAGCCATTGGCAGAGACCCCCATCCCCAGTCTCCCTGAGTTCCCGCGAGCAGCCTCCCAGCAGGAGATTGAACAGTCCATCGAAACACTCAACATGCTGATGCTGGACCTGGAGCCAGCCTCCGCTGCTGCCCCACTACACAAGTCCCAGAGTGTCCCCGGGGCCTGGCCAGGGGCTTCTCCACTCTCCTCCCAGCCCCTCTCTGGATCCTCCCGTCAGTCCCATCCACTGACCCAGTCCAGATCTGGCTATATCCCCAGTGGGCATTCGTTGGGAACCCCTGAGCCAGCCCCACGGGCGTCTCTGGAGTCTGTCCCTCCTGGCAGGTCTTACTCACCTTATGACTATCAGCCATGTTTGGCTGGGCCTAACCAGGATTTCCATTCAAAGAGCCCAGCCTCTTCCTCCTTGCCTGCCTTCCTTCCGACCACCCGCAGCCCTCCAGGGCCTCAGCAACCCCCATCCTCTCTCCCTGGCCTCACTGCTCAGCCTCTGCTCTCACCAAAGGAAGCGACTTCAGACCCCTCCCGGACTCCAGAGGAGGAGCCATTGAATTTAGAAGGGCTGGTGGCCCACAGGGTAGCAGGTAAGAGGTATTCTGTCCTGATTCCTTCTACCCCTTCCTTATTTGGTCTTGCTGGGGGGAGGTGCAGGTCCAGCCATGACCCCTAAGCAGATGTTGCTTTCACTGGTGGGAGGAGGCTCTCAGGAGCCTACATGCTAGCCAGTTATCCCTTCCTGCATTCATTGTCTGATAGGCACCAAGCCAGACACCAAGTTTCAAAGTTCAATGTCAAGCAATTCCTGCCCTCAAGGAATTTACAGTCTAGTGAGCGGACAGACACACAGACAGATGATTTCATTAGAGAGTAATGTGTACTGTGACAGAGGTGGGACCAAGATCCCAGAGCCTGGGAAAGCAAAGCTTACCACCTAGGGCAGTCAGGGAAAGCTTCCAGGAGGTGGTGACTTTGAGGTTGGAGTACAGACTTTCTAGACAGAGAGGAGACTCTGCAATTGCCTGTCGTGCTGTCTGTCCTCAGACTTTAGTTCCTTGGGGGAGACGTGGAGAAGGCTGGAGGGAGGCCTTTGTAGACTCAAATTCCCTCTTAGGTCCTGCTCCTAGAGGCCATGAAAGAGTCCGAGAGGGTATCTTCAAGCCCTTAGGCTCTATCTGCTGGGGCGGGGAGGCCAAGGTTCCCCTTCCGAGTCAGTTTTCCTGTTAGTCTTTGCTGAGAACCAGCCCTGTATGGGAAGTAGGAGCTGAGAGACAAAGCTCCTTTTCCTATCAGAGAGTGGGCTTCTCTTTTGGGAGAGAGGAAAGTGGGACACTCAGAAGAGCTTTTGGGGAGACAAAGGCAAGAAATGACAGCATGTCCGGGGCCATGTTGGGAGAGACAGCTGTGACGTTCCCTTCCCACTGGTCTAAGCCTATGCCCATCCCACAAGGGTGGCAGAACTTGGCAGGAAAACCTGTTGGGTGACTTTATTCTGGAGGTGAAGCCCAGACAGGGGTGGACCAGAGACTGTGGATTTGGGTGGACCTTGTGCCAGCCCCTCAGCTGACAGGGTGGTGGGAGCTCAGCGAGGAGGAGAGGAGCCTGGGCAGCTGTCTCTGTCCTCCACCCCTTTTCCTAAATTTAGGGGAAGCTGAGTCACCATGCCAGCTGCAGGGAGGGAAGGAAACACCCTCCCTGGAGATGGACCGTGGGTTTAGGGAAGCAGCTTGGGGCAGGCCAGCTGGCTCAGGACCTGGTGTGGGGACACAGGCTCCCTGCTCCTATACTTCAGAGCAGAGCAGAGTCCCCAGCTCCACTATTGGTATAATAGCTTGAAATTGGCCATTGCAGGAGTATTTACGCCATGGAAATTGGCAATCAACCTCACCTCCCATAGAGAGCTGGCCTAGCAGTAACAATTCCTTTTACCTGAGCATCGGAACAAAGGATGGGCAGTTCTTAACCTCGGATGAAACGTTCCATGGGTGGTCCATATGGGCTTTGACTTCTGCCTTCTCCCACATCTGGTCCCCTGAGATAAAGATACCCCCCTGGCTTTGTCAGCAGAGATCCTTTTCTTCTTGGTTTTACTGAGGGGAGAAGGATGGGGCTTTCTGAATTCCCTGGGAATTTAATTCCTCTCCCAATATTTTGCAAGGTTGGAGTGGTGGCCTAAAGATTAGTGACATGCTAGTCTAATGAGGGGCAGGATCCAGGAGCCTTCTCTCTGGGGGAGCAGAATACATTTCCTCCCCTACAAGAACCCTTCCATGCAGCTCTCCTGGAGCTTGCTCAAGAGGAGCCCATAACCCTAATGGCCCTGGGAGGATGCCCATCTTGTAGTGGACTGCCTTTTAGCCCTTTCTCTCCTACCAGCTTTCGAGGGCTTGACTGTCAACTTCCATATTCTGTAGCCTCTCAGGCTTTGGCTGCCATGAAATCATAGATAGGGAAGGATACTGTTGGCACAATGTTCCCATTCCCTAACCCTGTTGCCATTTCCTCCATCAACTGGGAGTGACTCAAGAGAAGGGATGAAATGTATAGAGGGGACAGTTATATTTGGCTCCCAGGCCATGAACTTGATCTGGTTTCTCCTGGCTTTCCTCCCCCAGGTCTGCCTTTTCCCCATTGGCTGTCCTCCATACCTCAGTCTCAAGTCCCTGGTTTATTCCACTTTGATCCAATCACCCTTGTGCCTTATTCCAGCTTAAGTTGTAGAGGAGAATGTAGGGGCAGTTTTCTAATTTGATAAAGGGTAGGGACCAGAAATTTATAGCATACATCACACTTTCCTGTGGAGCATTGGAAGCATTCCTATTAGAGCCAGGGACAAAATAAGGATGTCTGTTATCACCACTTGCATCTAACATTGTATTGGATGTCCTAGCCAGTGCAATAAGACAAGAAAAAGAAATAAGAGTCAGAGTCGGAGAGTCCAACTGAGTTATCTTATGTCCCTGATTCTGTGACTGGACTGATCTCAGATGTCTCTAGAGGTGGAGATTTCAATACATGTTGGAAATCAGATATGGATCTTATCCTTAAGGAGTCTAGAGTTTAATAGGGGGAAAAAAGAACTGGAACTTTAAAATAGTCTTTTGTAATAAGAGAGATAAGGAGAAAGCTCTGCAGGAGAGAGATGAAGCGATCGCTATCAGCTAGAGATGGGGAAGGCAGTGTTTTAAGTGTGGTTTTAAACTGAGCCTTGGAAGATGGATAGGATTTTGAAAGTAAACGGGATCACTGGGCAGAGAGGGTTCACAGTGAAGACAGGAGAGCATAGAAAATGTTTGGAGAATGGCAAGTAGGTTGAGAGCATATGGTCTGTGTGAGTGACAGTCGGGATAGGTAGCCTGGGGTCTGTCTCTGGATGATCTTAAATACCACACTAAGGAGCTTGCATCTTAGCTGGCAGCAATGTAGGAAGCCATTCCTGTGGTTTCATGGGGGGAACATGCCATGACCAGAGCTGAGGTTCAGGATGATGTGTCTGGTGGGTCTGGGCAGGAAGGACAATAAATGGGAGAGACTTTGAGCCAGGAGATGATAGGAGCTTATTAGATAGCCTAAGTGATGCGGGGCTGGATTAGGGTGCTGACCATAGGAATGCAAATGAAGAGATGATGCAGTGGATACTGTGGGGGTAGAACCAATGCACTTATGTGTTGATTGGCTGGAGCAGATGAGGGAGAAGAATCATCAAAAATGATTCTGAGCTCCATGAATAGAAATAGAATGATGGTTCTGTTAACAAGCAGGAAGGCAGGAGGAGGACATTGGGTGGAAGATGAAGCCTTGGTGTTAGACATGTTGAGTTTGAGGGGACAGTGGAGCCTCCAGGGAGAGACATATGGAAGGCAGCTGAACTTCGGAATTGAGTGTGAAAGAAAAGGAAGAGCTACAGGTTTTGGAATCATTCTCACAAAGGTGACGGTTAAAGCTTTGGGTGTATGTGAGATCTCAATGTCAGAGGGCTTGGAGAGAAAAGAACTTAGGATGGAATGGCCATGAAGGGAGGTAGAGGCTGCAAAGGGGCTGAGAGTGAGTGTTCGGGTGGTGGCAGGAGACCAGGACAGCATGTCATCATAGAAGTCAAGACGGTAAAGGGTTTCAAGGAGGAAGGGCAGGAGATTAGCAGTGTCAGCCTGAAGAGATCATGAGGAGGACTGAGAAAAATCCACTGGGCTTGCAAATTAGGCAGCCCTGTGTAAAACATCAAAGGCATATTTTTAGTGCGTGTTGGTGACAGAAACCAGACTGTGGGGGATTGAGGATGAGTGGAGAAGGAGTGAAGACAGCAAGCCAAGTACTCTTTTGAGTGGTTTTGTGATAAGAGAGGAGAGAGTGGTAGCTAAAGAGGATAGTGAGAGATTGGGAACTTTTTTGTAAATATAAGAGTCATGAGAATGTTTGTATGTAGAAGAGGAGGGGAGTAGGTTGGACATGGGGGGAGGAAGGATGAGAAAAAAAAGAGAAAGAAAGAAGTTGATAGAATAAGGTCTCTAAGGAGGTAAGAGGGGACAGGCCTAGGAGCCCACGTAGGTAAATTAGGCTCAACCAGGAGGTGAGATACCTCTTCATGAAATTAGAATAAAGGATAGATAAAGATAGAGGGAAATATTGATGTCAAGCTTTGGGATCTTGAAGTGAAAACTCTTGTTTTTTTTTTTTTACATTTTGTTCTGAAAATAGGAGATGAGTTCAAGGCTCATTCAATCATTCGATTTGACATGAACTTCTAATGGATGCTGCTTGCCAGTCTAGGCTTTGTGAAAATGGTGGCAAATAAAGATCCTTCCCCTTACAGCAGAGATGGATACTGAGAAAATAAGCACATATACATAGGATATGTCAGATAGGTGATACGTGCCATTGAGATAAAGCAGTGAGAGGTAGGGGGTGGCTGGCTGCACTTTACATGGGATGATCAGGGCTGGGCAGCGAGAGATGAGCCCCATGGAGCAACAAGTGCAGAGGCCCCGAGGCAGGAGTCTGCCTGGCATGGCTGGAGTAGGGTGATCAAGGGAGGCATAGCAGGACACAAGTTCAGAGAGGAAATGGGAACAGGGACAGCTTACAGAGGGTCTTTGAGGTGATTGTAAGTGTGGTGGCTTTTACTCCGTGTGGCATGAGAAGCCTTAGGAAGGATTTGGGCCCAAGGGTGACATCATCCGACTTGTTCTGAATTGACCAGGGTGGGCAGGATGGAAAGAGGGAGAGCAGTTAGGTGGCTGCTGCTATTGATCTGGGCAGTGGCCATGGAAAGGGGAGAAGTGCTCGGATTTTAGACATATTTTGGAGGTAGAGCCAACAAGATTACTGATAGATTACACATGGAATGAGAGAGAAAGAGAAAAGTCAGAGACAACGCTTAGGTCCGGGGCCTGAGCAACTAAAGAATGGAGTTGCTCTTTATTGAGATGGGTAACAATTTATGAAGAGCAGGTTTCAGGGGAACACTAGAAACATGACTTTTGGACACATTAAGTTTGAGATGACCATGAAACATCTGCAGTGGTTGGATAAATGAGTCAGGAGTTTAAGGAGAAGAGGCTGGAACTTAGAGATATGGGAATTGTTGACGTGTACATACCAGATTAAGCATAGCACTGGGCAATGTCACTGAGGGGTTGAGGACAGGTAAGGAGAGGTCCCAAGGATGGAGTCCTGGAGCCTCCCACATTCCGAGGCTACAGACAGGAGGAGGGAACCAGCATAGGAAATGGCATGGAGCAGCTTGTGAAGGAGAGGAAAGGTAACATAGCTTGAACTCTGGGGGCCAGGGCAGGGGCAATGTTGGCCACTCATGTGGCCCCTGTGGTGTGAAGGTGGGTTAGAAGTCAACAAGGGGCAAGGAAAGGATAACATAGCAGGTCCTTCTAGTGCATCTGAGAAGGTTCATCTTAAGGACTTTTCTGGTGATGACCAGAAGCTGGGGGCCAGAGCAGAAAAGCACAAGGGGTTCCCCAGGAAAGAGGATCACTCAGATGGCTGTGGTAAAGAGCCAGGGTGTGAGAGAGGGTGACCCTTGGGCTCAGGCTGGGTGTGTTACCTGGGTCCAGGGAGAGGCAGGTGCCCAGGAAAAGATGGGTGGTCCAGGGACAGGCCTGCTGCCTATGGGAGCAGGTGAGGGATGCGTGAATTCTCCTGGTCCCACGATGGCACCTCTGCTTCCACCCTGGGGTTAGAAGAGAGGGAAACACTGTGGTGCTGGCCAGCAGGAGGTCCATCTGCCTCTTGGAGAAGCAGGATCTTAGATCCCCCTCTCTTCCTGTCTGACACCTTCCCCACCTCCCTCCAGTGTGTGCCCAGATACCAGAGTCAGAACACCAACTAATCTTGATTTTCTCTTTGTTTTTGTTTTGTTTTGTCCTGTTTAATGCCCCGTCCCCTGCACTCTCTGTGTTTCCCATGTCCATCTGTTCCCTGTGCTGTTGGTGGGGTGCCTGCCTTGCCCCATATCCTCCCTTCCTGCCTGCCTCCCACTCCCTGCTGGCTCCCCTGGGGTGGGGGGTGGGCAGCGTACAATGCCAGGCTGCAGGGCATCGGACACAGTGGCAGCTTCCCGCCCCCTCCTCTCCACCGGCTCCGATCTTCCTCCCTCTCTGGTGGGTGGCTCTCTTTCCCCCTTCTCCCTTTCCAGCTCTTTGGCCCACTTTCGAGCATCAGTTTCTTTTTCACTCCTTCTTCATGTGCTATTCCTTCCAAATCTTTCCCACCTTCTTCCTTCTCTCCTCTGTCTTTTCCTCTCCCTCTTCTGTTGTTCTCTGGTTTCCATCTGTTTCTCCTTCTCCTTCCCCATTTCTCACTATCCTCTCTTCTGTCTCCTCACTTACTTCTCCATCCCTCCTCTCTCCAGCCCTCTCTCCCTCCTGTCTGTATGAGCCAGAGCTCACTTCTGCATGAACATGGGCCTCATGCTAGCCTTGGCCTTGCCTGCTGGGAACAATGCCTGGAATAACTAGACTAACATTCAGGGTCCCCTGAGGAGATGCAGGCCTTTGCAATAAGGGTGCTCAGGAGGGCTCTGGACAGTCCAGCACTCCGGCCACCCTGGCCAGACTGCCTGGGCTGCAGGGCTAGGTCTCGGCAGGAGCCAGGCTGAGCTTTGCATGGGGCCACCAGACACAACACAGAGTGGTGCCCCAGCCCCTGCTGCTCTGTCCACTCTACAGCATGGCACACCCTGGGGACAGCGTACCCCCTCTGGTCCCACTCCTAATCTCTGATCCCATGGCCAAGAGTCAGAAGCCCTGGGTTGGGGTCCTGGCCCTGCCTAAAACCACCTCTGTGACCTTGGGCAAGTTTCTTAACTATTTAGAGCTCAATTTCCCAATCTGAGAAGTGGACAGATGATAGTCCTGTCCTGTTGTGTATTTTGCACGGTGGTTTGACATGCCCTGGACCTTGTGGATGCTTCATTGGGGTCACGGTAGTTCATCTGAGAATGATGCCGTCCACTAACATCTACCCCTGGCCTCTGGGACACGCAGGCCCTTAGGCGTTGAGCCCTGGCCAGGGAATCACCTCTTCCTTCCCCTGCTCTTCTGACCCTGGAGGCTGGGTCAGGGAAGATGCCATGCTCAGGCCTGCCCTACACCATGCCCCTGAGCAGCTCCAGGAAAAGGCCTAGGGGCAATGGGAACTGTTGATTCCCAATGTCAGTATCTGGTGCCTCCATGGTCCCTTCTTCTCCCAGTCCAGGGATGATCAGGAGATGGCTCTAGCAGACTGCTCCCTTCAACCGCCCCTCCCTCCTTTCTTCTTCCTCTGCCCTTCTCTCAGCCCAGTTGTGGGGAGTGTAGTGTTCAGCTGGGCCTGGGTAGGGGCAGGTTCTGGGATGGTGGGCCTGCCTTAAGGGGAGCTGGCATGGCTTGCCCTAGGGCTGCTAGTGTGATCGCCGTGTGGCTTTCTGGCACCCTGGCCCAGCAGGTGGCCTCCCGGATCCCCTCCCTTCCAGAGCCCCAGGCATGCTGTCGGACACCCAGCCCTGCCACCTGGACCTGAGGAATCCAGTCTTTTGGAAATCGGAAGACTGGAAAGAAGAGCTGGGTCTGTGAGGGTGGCAGTGGCCAGTCTGGGGGGTGCAGAGGAGGCACATCATGAAGCCTGACACCAGGGTACTCGTTCGCATGATCCAGGGGCGGTGGGCAGCAGTGCTTTGCCAAAGTACATGTATCGGTCTGTGTCAGGGCTACAGCTCCCAGAATTGCAGGGTGTGCGAGTGTGCATGTGAGTGTGTGTGCGTGTGTGTGTCAGATGAAGGGGATTAGTTGCCTCCAGTTTGGCTCACGCTAGGGGAGCCTTGGAGTGAGCTGTTGTCCAGCACAGCACTGTCCTGGCAGAAGAGTGACGCCTCCCTGGGAAGGGGGCTGCTCTGGTGCCCTGCTCCTCAGGTCTGGGGGCCTGTGTGGAACCCTGGGGCTGGGGTAACTGCTCATCCTGGCAGGGCTGTGGGGAAGGCCTGATGCCCGTGTATGAAGCAGCCCTTAGAGAACGCCCAGGGCTCCTTGAACATAGGGTATTAGGGTCCTAAAGATACTTTGTTGTCATAAGGGCACCCTGGCCTTCTCAGCCTCCTGGGAGCTTCTCTTCCTTTCATCCTCTGGCCACACGGCCTCCTGCTGGGGTAGGGGCTGGCCCTAGAGGTTCTGAGGGTGACCCAGTGGCCCCACTATGTACCCCCATCATCCCAGTGTCCTGCTGCCATTTCTGTTAGGCTGTGTGTGTGTGTGTGTGTGTGTGTGTGTGTGTACATGCAAGCATGCACATGTGTGTCTGTGCAAGGCACCTGCCTCTGCCTGGGTGGGTGTAGGAGACAGAGGCCCTGAGAGAGAGAATGGGGCCAAAGACTGAGAAAGTCCTGGGGTGGAGGGTGGTGGGGGGAGGGAGGGAGGTGGGGAGAGCAGGCCTATTTTTATTATTGGTCAGCCTCTGGGACGTGAGAGAGGGTGTTCTCTCCGTGACACTGGTTGTCAGCTTGTGTCCAGACATCCCAGCTTGGCTAAGGAACAATGGGGCTCTCTTCTCTCCCCTCTGCCACGCCAGTCTCCCCTCCCATAGAGCAAGACAAGAGAGAGGGAACATGTCTCTCCAGGCACTCCAGGCGGATCTGGGCTTGCCAAGGGGGACAACAGTGGGACACTGTGTTCAAAGAATGTGAGTGGCCCTGACTGGCCATTGGTGCCATGGGGCCATTGGTGCTCTGCAGGGGGAGGGGCTGGCCCCGTGGGAGTGGAATGCAGGGTCTTACCCTTCCGCAGAGGGAGGCACTGCCCTGCAGCTCCTTAGCTCTTTGGAGGTCATTCCCTCCATTTCCCTGCCTCTGGTCAGAACATGCTCCCACGTGCCATTCTGGTGGTGATGGAGAGAGGATTGGGAAGGTGCAGCTCACCCTCAGATGGCTGACTGCCTCATGCCAGGATCTCACATTGTCTACGGATGTCAGGTGCCCCCTGCACCCCAGGCTGCTGCAGGCATCTGTGGTCCCTGAACATGGAGAAAGCTTTGGGAAGGTTGGGCAGAATGTTCTTTGTTTGTTCAGGAGATTCGGTGCCTCAAATGCAAACAGATCTATTTTTTAATGGCAAACGTCAGATCCCCAAGCAGGGAAACTGGCCACCCGTTGAAAAGGCAGAGGGATCTGCCAGAAAGAGCTGCTGGGGGCAGAGGAGCCCGGAACTGAGACCAGCCCTAATGCATTTCTTTTAACCTTGGGGCTGAACTGAGTTCCAAACCCCAAGAGCGTCTCCCAAATGGGCTTCTTCTGTCACAATTATTGTTAGAAAATCAATGGCTATGTCTGTTTCTCTCTAATGTTTTTGCCAGGAATGAAACCAGTGGCAGTGTTGGTCCAAGCTGCCCAGGAGACCTGAGTGGGATGGGGGCTCCGGGGAGCTAAGGCCTGGGAGCCTGGGGTTGCTGCAGGGTTGCAGCAAGCTACCCACCCTTCCCAAAACCACACCCTTCTTTCCTTCAGGTAGATGCTCCTGGCAGCCCCTGGCTGGGTCTAATGGGACTCCTATTTTTCTATTCTGCGAATAAGGGCTCTTCAAGGTGTGGGGCTTGTTTGCTTTAAGTGGAACAGTTTGTAAGTGGCAGAGTGAGGTCAGAGTCTAGTTTACTGTCCCCATCCTGGGCGCTATTTTCTTAGCTGAGATGGCAGCAGGGCTGCCCCTGATTAATAAAGAGCCCAAAGCGGAGACTCAGGGCACCACTCGGTACCTTCGGCATTTAATGTGCAAATGCCAGTCCTGCTGCTCTCCCGATGCGCCCCCCACCCCCGATTATGGGAGCTCCTGATTATGGGAGAGTATGAGGGCGTGTCTCAGAGTGGCTGTGCCTATGTGAGTGTAAGTGTGTGTCTGCCCGTAGGCTTGGCAGCCGGCAGCCTGCTGTTCATGACAAGTAGGAAGGCTTCCCAGGCGGCGCTGTTTATGGCAGCCTTTGTGGCTGTGCCAGACTGGGGGTGCTGGGGGGCGTGCCTGGGGACATGCAGTCCTCATTGTGGATGGCAGAAGATGTTTCTGTCTGAATGAGGGTGATTTCTGCTTGGCTGTACTGGCACATTCCTAGGGGCTGGCAGTGTGTGTGCAGTGTGTGTGCACACACGCTGACCCATGTGACCTGAGGCCTTTGTTAAGTCCTAGCGGTGGTGAAAGCAGGGCTGGGAATCTCTTCCCAGAAGATATTCAAGACCCGAAGCCCACGCTTCAGGCTGGGTCTTGGCCTCTGGGACCCAGGAAGTGAGTTTTCTAGGATTCTGGGAGCCAGCTCAATGAGGCAATGGATTCCGTGCCTCAGCCCAGCTGTGGGAAGAGGGAGTGGGAAGGAAGGAGGGTGAGATTAACAGCATCCCCAGGCCTGTGGAATGGGATTGGGATGGGAAGTACAGAAAAGCAGATGGAGCACACGACTTCTCTGTGTCTGCTCTTCAGCTGGGAGGGACATGGTGGGATCCGCCGCCATCTTTGCGGCAGGGGAAAGGGGGCGGGGAGCTAAGGGGCCAGTATAAGGGGAGTTGGTAAGAGGTTCAGCGGTACACCGGATGAAGTTGGGGAACCCCAGAGAAAGCCAAAAATATCCCAGAGGCCAACTGGGGCTGGGGACTTCGTAACAAGGCTTAGTCATGTCTTTGTTTCTCCTTGGGAGCACCATTTGCAAGATGATGCAATTTAGCCCTTTCCAAGAGTTCTTCCCCACAGGCTTGATGTTGCTGGTTGGTTGATGCAGTTGCCTTGGAGACTGTCTTTTCCCTCCACCTCCCCTCCCTTGTCTGGAAGCTCTGGCCCTCCGCCTCCAGGGGTTGGAAGTAGTTGACATCTGTTTCTTGTATCAGTCCTTTGTGTTCTTGGTCTCAGCTCTGTGTGGAGAGATTCCTGGTGAAGTCTGAGCCAATCTAAGCAGATCCCCTCTCCTGCAGAGAAAACCTGGGGTGTGAACAGAGTTGGACCCAGGAGGGCTGAGGGGAAGACAATGGGGGATGACAGGCGAGCCCCAGCATGGCCTCTGAGCTAGGAGGCACTGCCTTCTCTGATGGGATTAGGCCGATTGATCATTTCTTACACAAAAATGCTCATTGTCCTCTACACCCTGCTTTCCTCCCAGGGGTACAGGCTCGGGAGAAGCAGCCTGCAGAGCCCCCAGCCCCTCTGCGGAGGCGGGCGGCCAGTGATGGACAGTATGAGAACCAGTCTCCAGAAGCCACATCCCCTCGTAGCCCTGGGGTTCGCTCCCCTGTCCAGTGTGTCTCCCCGGAGCTGGCTCTTACCATCGCTCTCAATCCTGGAGGGCGGCCCAAAGAGGTGAGTCCTTAAGCTGTATCTTGGGGTTATGGAGGGTAGTGGTGCCCACTTTAAATCTCCAGAAACCTGATGGTCAACTTGGCACTGATATCAGTATACTCAGTGATTTGTCTCCCCCTACATCCTCACCCAAACTCTCTTCTCTGACATGTGGAGTCTGGGGCCCATTAAATAGCTCTATGTTCCCACTTCTTGCATTAATATTGAGATTGAAGTTTTCTTTTTGATTCCTAGAGAGAGTGCCTTAATAAGGTGGTAAGAATCCTGGAGATGATATAGGTGAACACAATTTCAAAACTCCAAACTAGATCCTGGAGAGTGGCAAAATTATTTTTGAACCCTTTGCAGATATAAGGTTTTTCTCAGGAGATTTAATTTTCATTCCAAAAGATTTGCATTTCTAAGACATTTCAGTAGTTGGAGGCAGTGAGTCTCAAACTTCATCATGAGTAACAACCAATGGGGAGCTTGTTAAAACTGTAGCTTCCCAAATCCACCTCCAGAGATTTCAGGGTAGTAGATCTGGATGGGACCCAGGAATCTGCATTTTAAATGTGTGCCCTGGAAGATTCAGATGTAGGTGGTCCGTGGGCCACATTGAGGGAGCGAGTGTACTGGCCTATAAAAGCCAGGCTAATGAGTCATTCTGGGTAGAAGTGGCTTGTGGATATCTTTTCTCTCCCGCCTGTGGCAGGACCTGTCTCCCGCCCTGAGCACCAGTGAGAAGCCAGGCTGACGAGGGCATATGGGGGCTGGTTAACTCACTGCCCTCATACCTCAGGTCATCTGAAGGGGAAATCTCTCCTTCTCATACCTCAGGTGATCTGAAGGGGAAATCTCTCCTTCTCATGGTTTCTCTCTTTTTCTCCCCTGTGTTCTCCCACAGCCCCATTTGCACAGCTACAAGGAGGCCTTCGAGGAGATGGAGGGAACCTCCCCGAGCAGCCCACTGCCCAGTGGGGGTAAGAATTCCCTGTGAAGCTCGTCTTCCCTGTGTCCCCTCCAGCCCCTCAGCTCAACCCTGCCTGTGGGAGTGCCCCAGGCCTGAGGGTTGGGGGTGACAGTGCCCCAGGTGGGGCCAGAACGTGCTGCTCCTCACCCCCATGGCCCCTTCTCTTCCATTGCTTGTGGCCATTGTCTTCTCCGTCGTCCACACTCACACATCTAAGGGTGCAGCCGCCCCAGTTTTAGGGTCCAGACTGAATGACCATGGGACTCTGGGCTCCCACATTATGGAGTTTTCTTACTTGTTTTGAGTCTTTTTACCGTCCACGCTCAAAAGACCCTACCATCTTAGCGTGACTCTTTGTGACTTGACTTTGACTTTGTTTCTGACCTCCATTTCTGCCTGCATCCAGACACCTCTTCCATTCCAGGCAACCTATTTAGCTTCTACCAAGGAGAGAGGGACCCAGGACCCTCAGGCTGACAGAGCCCCCAGCTCATCCATCCTTGGCCTCCAGGCAGAGGCATTTAGCCCCCAGCCCCTATACACTTACTGGGGAGGCAGATCCCCAAAGGACAGAGACACATCCACCTAAAGCCAAGACCCAAATGAGCCAAGGCATGGGGCAGTGTTCCTTTTTATAGAAGAAGAGACATGAAGAGGAACTGGAGGAGGTGGTTGTGGGGAAGGAAGTGATGGATTAATACCAGGCCTCAAGGGACTCAGTGTACTCAGGAGAGGCCTGGGTCAGCACAAGAAGGAGACACTGGTGCTCTTCAGGGATCAGGTTGGCTGGGCCTGGCTCAAGCTATCCACTGGCCCTGGCGAGAGGAGGGAGAACTGGAGCTGGCTGTGCATTCCCCTAGGGGCTGGCTGTCCTGTACTGGAGAGGAATGTGGCAATGTACATGGCCCCTGTGCCAGCAGAACTTGTGTTGGCTGCCATCTTGGGCATGAGGAGGCTGAAGCTGTGACTGATTGGCGGCCCCAGGAAGCTGTGGCTCTCCCTTGAGCAGTACTGTCCAATGGAAATATACTATGAGCACATTTATAATTTAAAATTCTCTAGTAGTCACATTAAAAAACATAACAGGAAACTGGTTAAATTAATTTTAATAACATTTTTGTTAAATCCAAAATATCCTTTCAATAGGCAAATAAGTCAATAAAAATATTGAGCTATTTTACAATCTCTTATAAAATGTAAGAAGAAACTGGTGAAATTCATTTTAATATGTTTTATTTAACCCCAGTCTAAAATATTAGCATTTCAACATATAATCAATGTAAAAAAGAATGGGATGTTTTGTGTTCTTTTTCATACTTTAAAACCCTGTGTGTGTTTCACACTTATGGCATGTCTCTGTTCACACTAGTCACCCTGCAACGGCTCTGCGGCCATGTGTGGCTCATGACTACTGTGCTGGACAGGGTGAGCCTAGAGCAGGTTACGCGAGAGCCAGCTCTGCAGCCTCTTGTGACTGTGGGGAACCTCTCTCACTTTCCATGGTGACATCTGCTTCCATTCACTGTTAGCTGTAAATGGCCAGGGAAAGGACATCACCTTGCCTTGGGTGGAAGCCACCCGGGCTGTGCTAGAACTGGGTTTTGCCTTCTTCTCTCCCTCCTCTTGGCCAGCCACGGGTACCTCGGTGAGAAGTCAGAGGTTCCATAGACACACAAGGTTAGGGAGAGAAGGCAGAAGGTGGAGAAACGTGTGGAATTTTTCTCTCAGGAAGCAAAAGACTTGCTTGGCTTTAGCGTCGCCCACTCATCTGCCTCAGCAGAAGGGCCCAATTGCCCAGGAACTGGGGGAACGAGGAATTCAGGAGCTGGAGGTGAACAAGGGAGGAACCAAGAGAGAGAGCTCCTGCCCTGTCTGGTCCTCTCGTCCCCTTCACCTCCTCACGGGCCCACCTGCGCCTCCACTGCACCAGTTGGTTAAACATGCGCATACCTGTGGGCTGGGGCTGCTTCGTGGTTATTCCATGAATGACCGTCTCTGAGGCCAGGCATATTATTTCATAATTAATTTCATTCAACCGCCATTGGTTTGACAAACATTAATAAGTGTTTGATAAGTGTCTATGAGCAAGACACCATGACAGGGAAGAGGGGGCGTGGCGGTGGTAGAAACAGGATCTGTGTGTGTCTATGTGTGTGTGTGTGTGTGTTTGTGTGTGTGTCTATGTAAAGACAGAGGGAGGATAGACAGAGACATGAGGCCTAGAGCTATCCCATACCTGGAGGTGTATGTTTGTACCCATTTGTCCCCTATGCTGTGTTTGTTCTTTGGACATCCAAGGACAGAGTGAGGGTGAAGGGCAGGGGTGTGCCACTCATCCGGACCCCTGTGATATCTTCCTGTTCCCACGTGCATGTGGGTGTTCACCTGCGAAAATGAGTTATGTACGTTGCTTGCATGGAGAAAGAGTGTATTTTTTCATTGTTGTAAGACTCCTGTAGGTCTGACTGTCTTTTTGGGGAAAGCAGCTGGGGCAGGGAGGGTCGTGGAGCATTTGCTGCTGGTGGTTCCTGGGCATCTGAGGGCCACAGCTAATCTGTTGAGGCCATTCGGCAGGCAGAGTATCCTTGGGGCTGTGGTCTCTGCAGGCTCCCAATGTCGTTGATAGGAGACACAGAGTTCATTTTTTAACTTCTTCTCAGAGCTGTGTCAGGAGACATGGCAGCTGCCACCCAGGTATCTCGTGACTGGGCATAACAGCCACCCTGCAGATCAGCTCTGAATCTGGCCAGGTTCTTGGCTAATGGGAAAAAGCCAGCAGCCCTTTCTGACCTTGTGTGTTACATGACACTTGTAACCCAGATGGGCGGCCTGGGAGGAGCCCAGGCTTCGCATAGGGAGTGGGTGCTCTTGGCCACAGACTATAGGCTTCTCCTCCTTCCAGGACACTGAGGTTTGGGGGGACAGAGCCCCACATTCAGAAGTTCTCTCCTCCTGGGCTTTTCAAGGGACATGCTTGGCGGAGGGCTGGCCTGAGGTCTCAGGGTTGGCGTGGCTCTGGCCCATTATCTCCTTCTGTCTCTGTCCTTTACAGGGTGTGCCATCCTGAGGCCCAGTTTTCTTCTGTTCTCTTCTGAATCCATCCAAGTACATGTTTTAAATGGACTGTGTGTGTCTGTGTGTGTTGGGTGAGGGTAGGAAGAGGGATGAGAGAGTATTATAGAGAAGGTCAGAGACAGCTGCAAAAGCCTGCGTGTGTGGTATAAGCCACTGCAAAGTAAAGGGACTGCAGCGAGAAGCTAAGGGCCTAGGGGTGGAAATGATACTCTCAAGGTTGGGGCCAGAGCCAGGGCAAGGTTGCTATTTCCTGACTCTTTCCCTTTATCCTTTAAACTGTTCAAATGTAGAGAAACACAGAGGCAGGAAAGGGCAGTGGAGCCAAAGCGCTGGGCCTCAGGGTGGTTCCTCGGCACCGTCTCCAGCCCCCCAGCCCTCACTAAGCGTGCCCTCACGTGCCTGGCGTGTCTGCCCTCCTGCCCACCTCTCACTCCCCGTGTCTCCCCTCTTCTTCCTGGCACAGTGCGGTCCCCCCCGGGTCTGGCCAAGACACCCCTGTCTGCTCTGGGCCTGAAACCCCACAACCCAGCGGACATCCTGTTGCACCCCACAGGAGGTGAGTTGGGAAGAGGGAAGATGGGGAGGGGGGCCAGGTGGAGGAGGACTCCTGTGGTTCTGGACAGAAACCCGGGTCTCAGAATCTGGTCAGCAGCCAGCTTTGTGCCCACACTGAGGTCAGGCCTGGGTTGGGGCTCTCTGTGTAGGGGTTGGGGGGTGACAGATTTCCTTGCAGCCTTCCTGTCTGTTGACTTGTGGAGTCTGCACAACTCCCAGCCTCCTCTAGCTTGGGGCTTTGGAGGCCTGGTCTCAGTTTCCTTGGTGGTGTTGAGATCTCTGCTGGAAGCCACACATTCTAGGTGTTCAGGCCCTCAGGTACACGTACATGGGCGCACATACATGCACACATGGGTACACACACATGTACACACACACACAGAGTCAGAGAAGCATGCCCCTGCTGCTGTGTGCCAGAGCCTCTGCTGGCAGCCCAGCTGGCTCTGCTCTGAGCATCCACGAGGCATCACAGGCATTCACCTGGCATTCAGGTGAATTCACCTGGCATCCACGAGGCATCACTTGGTATTCAGAGTGGTCTCTAGGTCTGCCTCTTCAGGCCCACAGAACCCTACCAGAGAAACCCATGACTAGCAGTGGCCATCATTGCCTGCCATTTCGTCGATCCCCTTGCCCTCAGCCCAGGTCTTCTCCTGACTGTCAAAGGACCTGCCACCTCCGGGCTTCTGACTGTCCCTGGCCTGTGCTCATCCCCCATCCCTACTCCCGATGCTGGCTGCATCTTTGCTGCTGAGGCGAGCAGCCCAAGTTCTGAGGAAGGAAGGAGGATGGCTGCTCGGCCTCCCTGGGGTCAAACAGCCTGTCCTGTTGGCACGGTAGAGGGCAGGGCCCTGGGCCTGTCTGGGAGAAGGTGCTCCTCTGAGCAGACACCACCCCAGGTTCACACCTCCTACCTCCTCCTCCCATTTCCCAGCTCCTCTCCTTCTTATGGTGGAGGGAGACAGGGCTCCCTGGGCCCTTGGTGGCCATGTGGGGCCACTGAACTCAGAAAGCTGCTCCCTGGACTCTGGTTTTAGGGCTGGGTGGGGGCTATTGGGGTCAACTTTACTTTTTTCCTTAGTTACCAGAAGACGGATCCAGCCAGGTAGGTGGGCAGTGGCATGCATTTGTGACCCATGAAGCCACGCAGCTGGGCATAGCCTCCCACTCAGAGTGTCGGCATGGCCAGGGACACTGAGCCACGGGGGATCAGTAGAAGGGGGTTGGGGGCTGCTCTCACCAGCCAGCACACTCCTGCTTGACACTTGGCCCACAGAGCCCTGGGCACAGGGGCTGCGAGGGGCTCAGGCTCCTGAGAGCCGGGGACTCAACTATGCCCCGGAGCCTTGGGGTCCTTTGCAGGGTGGGCCTCGGCCTTCCCCTTGGAGCCCTTCTGTGGACAGCGCAAATCGGCCCTGGCCTCACCCCAGCTTTCCCATCTCCGTTTTCTCCACAGATTCTCTTTCTCAAGAAATAATCCCTGTTAATCTCTTTCTCTCTTTTTCCTTTTTTGTTCTTCCTCATCTTCACCACCTGCCCTTCTTTCCTGCCTCTCCTTCCTCCCACCTCTCTTCTCGTCTTCCCTCAGAGGAAGATGAGGGGAAGGTGGTGGTCAGGCTGTCAGAAGGTAAGTGGCATTTGCTGTGGCTTCCTGCTCTCTGGGTCTGGAAATGGCTTTTCACGCAGGGCTTGAAGAGGCTGGCTGGAGGCAGCTCTCTTTCCTCACTGGGACTCAGGCGACCAGGCACATGGCCTTCCTGTCCCCCAATGCTTGGTGATGAAATACCACCCTGGAGACCTCCTGAGTCCTGATGGGGGAGTTTGTAGCTGCCAGGCGCTGGCTCAGGCACAGCCAGTGTCTGGGGGCTCCTGCAGTGCCACCTTATTGACCAAAACGCTCCTCTTGCACCTTCCTCTCCCAGCGCCATTTGCACCAGCCTGCCTGGTGTGCAGCAGCTCACAGAGGTAGACAGGGAGGGACTCAGATCCCCTTTCCCGGGGCGTACTCCACAGGCATTTCTCAGACAAGAGATTCTCCACGTTGGCACCACTGACGTTTTGGCCTGAATGACGCCTTTTTTTTTGAGATGGAGTTTTGCTCTTGTTGTCCAGGCTGGAGTGCAGTGGCACGATCTCGGCTCACTGCAACCTCTGCCTCCCAGGTTCAAGCAATTCTCCTGCCTCAGCCCCCCGAGTAGCTGGGATTACAGGCGTGCACTACCACGCCCAGCAATTTTTTTTTTTTTTTGTATTTTTAGTAGAGATGGGGTTTCACCATGTTGGCCAGGCTGGTCTTGAGCTCCTGACCTTAGGCGATCCACCCACCTTGGCCTCCCAAAGTGCTGGGATTACAGGTGTAAGCCACTGTGCCTGGCCCTGAATGACTCTTTGTTGTGGGTGCTGCCCTGTGCACTGTAGGAGGATTAGCAGTGTCCCTGGATTCTACCTGCTAGATGCCAGTAGCTCTCACTCAGTCATGACAATCGAAAATGTCTCCAACATTGCCAGTGTCTCCTGGGGGGATAATTCTCCTGGCACAGAGCCCCCATCTTAGAGCCACGATTTGCCCTCTGGAAGCCCTGCCTGGTTTCCTATCAACACAGAAAGTACCAAGTCTGTCTTTCGGGGATCTCAGACAACTTTGCGGGTTTCAGGAAATCTATGGACTCACCGTGTATACAATAATGCATTGGGATTCCCATGCACGTAATTCTGAAAAGCAGTTTCAAGGAGTTGGCATGTCTATGGGTCCCAGAGGAACCCCTGATTTAGATGAGCCCTGCACTGGGCACCAGGGAAGCAGAGAGGGGGCATAATCAGGTGGGAGGCCTTGGACACACTAGGAGCAGAACTCGAGTGAGGACTCAAACCAGCAGGTGAAACAAAGTGGGTGCCAGCCTGGGCGGGAGGCCAGGGTGTGGTTCTGGGCACTGGCATCCCCCCCTCAGGAAGATGGGGCAAGGTGGGTGCTGTGATCACTTCCAGTTCTGATGGGTTAGGTGTTCTGACTTCCCACCTGGGCCCTGGGCCGATTGGCTGGTTTTCTCAGGCCTATTTCCCATTTTCCTTTGACCACACCACCTTGATTTTCCACCCCCTAAGCGGGGATGGCCTGTGCTCCTCTAAATCTGCTGTCACCCAGGTAGGATGATTGGAGTTTCCCAGAAGACTTTGCCCTCTCCTGACCCGCTGGGGTTTGGGCAACAACATCAGGCTGCTCAGGGGCTGCAGAACAGGGCAGCTTCCAGAGACAGAACAGGTGGGCCACAGCATGCTTCCCTCTGCTGGGAACGGCCCCTCCTTGCTCCCCTGCAGCCTCATGCTTGGGGAAAGGGCTTTCTCCCAAGCTGGAGGCTGACTGCTGGTCCTGGCAAGGCGGGAGCTGGGAGAGAGAGTCTAGAATTAGCTGGAGCTCAGAGCCAACATTTCTGTGCTTCAGATGCCGGACCACGCAATAGGCTCTCAGCTCTCCTCACAGCTGGTTGACTTTAACAGACCTGTGGTATCTCAAACACTCTCCAGTGGGAAGGGCCATGGGGTGGATTATCCAGCAAGCTGGCAGAGCCTGGTGATTGCGTCTCTCACTTTGGGGTGACTTCAGGGGCGTGGGCCTCGACAGGACTGAACTATCTGCCAATTGCACCTGCTGAGTTACTCTCATCTTACAGGGCCCCAAGTGCTCTGGCCAGAGCCACAGAGTTTGGAGGGGAAGGTTCTTAGGGGTTAACTCAGCCACACCCATCGTTGTCACAGATAAGCAGCTGACATCAGCACTGTGGGTGGTGTTGGGGGATCTGCCCAAGGTCACAGTTAGGAGGCAATGGAGCCAGACTGGAGTTATTGGTCTCCTGTCTCTTCCTCAAGTGGCCATTTCAAAGTCCTTCTCCTGCCTGCAGGCACCATGCCCTGGGATTCCAGCGTGGGAGTTGGAATTGCTGCCCGTGGCCTGGGGAGTGGAGCGGGGAAGGGGCAGGGAGCAAAGCTGTGGGCAGCCAGTTCCTTATTTCCTGACTCATGTGCCACTGCCTGGGTCAGACTAAAGCTCATTCTTTGCTGACCCTCTGAGGCTCTGCTTGATTTCCTTGCTGATACTTTGATGGGAAATTCAGAAAAAAATGCCAGTGAGGCAAAAATGGCCAGAGGCAGGATTATTCGGCTTGGGGAAAAGAATAATTTGAGGGATGTCTGCTATGTCCCGGGCGCTGTGCGAAACACTTTACATTCATTCATTCTTTCATGCATTGATTCATTTATTCATAATACTTTGTGCGCTGACTGTTTGCCAGGCTTTGGGAATATAAGGATGTGTTAAGGCAGCTGGTGAGGAGAGTGATGCCAACAGACATTTCAATATTAGGCAAAAGTGCTGAGCTGAGGTAGGAATAGGATGTCATGGGGGCTGGGAGGAGGGGGCATGTGGCTCAATCTAAAATGTTTGGAATTCTAACTTTTGAGCTTCTAGATCTGGGACCTGGGGGTTTCCATATTCCCTTCTTTCTTTCCCACCCACATGTCTTGATTTTAGTTAGGGTGGGTGTGCCCCTTCTCTCCAAGCAAAGAGCCTCTTTGGGGAGACAGAAAATGCACTTCAGGGTGTGGACAAGGAGCTGACAGTGCCAGACCGGAGGAGCCCAAGTCACCCTGTGCTGCAGCTGCTCTTCACCGCCAGCAGCCACTTGGCAGGGTTTGGGCTCCTGGAATGTTCTACATGAGGCACCCTCCCTGTCCCCACCTCTCCCGCCCTGCCCAACTCCCTGTAGCCTCTGATGCAGCTGCTCCAGGATTGGAGGGAAGGAGGAAAACAGCAGGAGAGGTGGTGCGAGTGAGGAGTGGAGGAAGGCAGGGATGGGCGGCTAGGAGCAGCAGGGGCAGCAGCAGGGCTGGTTCTGAACACTGGGCCTGGAATTGGCAGGAAAGAATTAGGAAGAACTTTCTTTCCTGCCTCTTCTCACCTGATCCTAGCTGGGCAGGTGGGTATCCTCATTCCCACTTTGCAGATGAGGAAACGGAGTCCCAGAAAGTCTCTAGTAAGTGCACGGGTGGTGGGTGAGGGGAGAACTTGCAAGTAGAAGTATATTGTCCTGGGGTGGGAGAGAGAGAAAGAGCCAGGGAATAAACAGAAAAAGGAAGCATTTTCACTATGGAAATCTGCATCTGAAAACTTGGGAAAACTAATGTTTAGCCCTGAAGATGGGTTTTAAACAGTTCTGGAGATGAACTCGGGAAATCAAATAACTTCTCAAAGGTCCTTCCTGCTCTGGGTTCATGAGGTGTAGAGATTGTATGGAAGGGCTTCGTTCATCTCCACCCCATGATCTGGGACTGGAAGGGCAGGTAGGGGTGGCAGTGGGAGGGCAGACCAGCTGACCAAGGAAGAGGATGCACTGGGAAGGAGAAACGAGGTGGGGGCCCGATGAGGGCAGGGCCAGGTGGGGCTGGGTCTGAGTGGCCTTGGCTAGGTTGGCCACCCAATGCACAAGGGCTGTTTCCAACATTGTGGTCAGAATGGATGCTGCTGCTTCTCCCTGGGCGAGCCATCCTGTTCCCCAAGTTCAGACTCCCAGTGTCTTGAGAACTCCTCTGGTGTTCTGCAGTTTAGGAGCTGAAGGGGCCAATGGGACTGTTGCCTTAAGAACTTGGCCATCCTATCGAGCCATCTCAGGGTTTCTAATACACTGTCCCATGGGCCCTCCATGCAATCTTACCCTCAGACTCCCAGGCTGCAGCTCAGGTGCCTGTGTTTAGGCCAGAAGCAGTTAGTAGACCCAGCCTTGTCTAATGGCAAGTAAGCACCCGCAAGCCACAGGCTTGGCTGTGTCCTGACTACAGGACGGGGTGGTGCGGCCCACTTTATCTCAGTTTTACTGTTGCTAGAAGGGGTACCTGTACTTCTTTAAAGGGGTGGGGGGTAGGACAATGTGAATTGCTTACCTAATGTGTGGGTCAGGGGCCTGGTGGGAAACTGATGGTTCATTCCAATGGAGCAACCTAGGACAGTTGATGGACTCTTAAAAGGTCTGGGCAGAGCGGTGAGGGATGGTAAAGCACCCCGAGTGCTCCCTATCAGGAGCAGGGAGCCATCCTCCCAGGCCTTAAGGAACCAGGAGGGAGCTGGAGGGCAGGGCTGCTGACTGGAGTGTGGCTAGAGGGAGGTGGGTAGGGGATGTAGCCACTGGCACCTTGCCCTTCTCTCTCCCTCCCTCTCATACCCTGCCAGTCCCTCCATACTAGCCAAAGGCCAAAGCTATCCTGAGCCAGAGACTAAGGGGGTCTGGATGACATAGTAAATAAAAGTCTGCCTTCAGGGATGCAGATCAGGGTAGAGAGTAGATCAGGAGCGATGTCAGTGAATTGGAGAAGAGCACAGACCTTCACAGTGTCATTCACATAGGTTTCAACTTGAACTTCAGGGAATGAGAAAAATGGATGTGTGCCTCTGAGGTCTTACTATGTGTCTCTGGATGGGGCTGGAGGGTAAGGATCATGCTTCTGTGACTTTGTGGAGCACATGCAGATTGAGGGCCTGCTGTGTGCCAGGTGCTGTGTGAGGGCTCGGCACACAGATCAGCTAGGCAGGCTCTGGGAGCCCACGGGCAGCCAAAGAGTGGCTTTCTCTCCCTGGCTGGGAGAGAGGTGGTGCCGAGAGCCGTGGGGACCTGGGTGTAGCCATGATGAGTGCCTGGAAGGGTCTGGGAAGAGTTTTCAGAGAGTGACCTAGGGTGGCAAGAGACGGGAGGGGAGAGTGGACTCTGATCTTGGGTGTCATTTGCATGGCTGTGGGTGAGACTCCCTCTGATGTTCTCTTCTCCCAAGCTGGGTTACCAGTTGCCCAATACTAAAGACACTCACTGAAACTATTGGCTTCCCGACTTGCAGAGGGTTGTATGTGCAGTGGGTAAGGGCAGGTTGGGGCCAGACTGCCTGGGTTCCTTGGCTGACTGTGCCCCTTGCCAGCTGTGACCTGGGCAAGGTACTTACATCCCCCGAATCCTACTTTTCCTGTATAATTGTTTGCTCTTTTTATCACTAGGAATAGCCCTATGGAGTTGGCTTTTCTCTGCCTGATGGGCTGAAGTGCTGGATAGAGCCAGCTCTGGGTGTCCTGTGAGCCTATGGGCCCTGTCTAGGTCACCCAGAGCCAGCTTGTGAGTCTGGAGACTTTGGTGATAGTGTTCACTGCCACTAATTATCCATGTGTCCTGGGCGCACGGCTCCACCTCTCTGGGCTGAGGAGATAGGTTAGATCAGGGGTCAGCACACTGTGGCAGCTGGTCAGATCCTGTCCACTGACTATTTTGGTAAAGAAAGTTTGATTGCAACCCAGCCATGCCCATTCACTGTCCTGTTGTCTATGTAAGCTGTCACACCACAACAGCAGAGTTGTGTAGTTGCAACAGTGACAGCCTTACCCACCAGCCTAAGATATTTACTATTAAGTCTTTACAAAGAAGTGTACTGGGCCTGGTCAGGGGATATCTGCATTGTCTTCTAGTTCTAGCAGAGCCTCGTGCTTGGGTGGCACAGAATCCATGCCTTTGGTATGAATTTGGCCTGGGCCTTCTGCGAGGGGGTGGGTGGCCTGGGCTGGTTGAGGGAGGCTTTCGAGGAGGCCTTGCTGGCACTGCCTACATGGATTCCAGCTTTGGGTGCCGAGGTGCCTGGTTCTACATCACCTTGTGCCTGCTACCTAGAATAGACCTCCCGTGCCTGCCTCTTTGCAGACAAACTGCCCCAGCCTTGTCCACTGTCTTGCTGTTGGGTGGAGGGGGTTCTGTATGGGGACAAAAGACAGACGGGCAGGCTGTGGCTGGAGCTGTGTGCAGACTCCATTGCAGCCTCTGGGTCCTGCTCTGTAAAGGGTCCTGTGCTGAGGGACCATCCTCTTCCGGTGTCCAGAGAGGCCTCTGGCCTGGGTGTAGGATGTCAGACCTGAGGGCCACCCCGGAAGCCACTCCACGGAGGCCATGCCCCTATGCAGCAAAGGCTGGAAGCACCCTGCTAGCACCCTGGTGACTAGGCTCCTTCCAAATTAAGGTTTTCTTTGGACTAAGGGGAGGAAGGTTGCATTTCAGCTAGCTGGACCCCAGGCCTGTCACCCATGAGAGACCTGGAGGAGGGACCTGGAGGACCTGACTATTTTGGTAAAGAAAGTTTGATGGCAACCCAGCCATGCCCATACACTGTCCTATTGTCTATGTAAGCTCTCACACCACAACAGCAGAGTTGTATAGTTGCAACAGTGACTGCCTGACCCAACAGCCTAAGATATTTACTATTAAGTCTTTACAAAAAAGTGTACTGGCCCTGGTTAGGGGATCTCTGCATTGTCTTCTGGAGGAGACCTGGAGGAGGGGGCTCTTCTCCAACTCTGACCATTGCAGTCTTGGCCAGCAGGGGCTGCAGGGACCTGGCCTCCTGAGGGATGCACAGACTCTGGTTCTTCAGTTTCTCAGGCCGATTTCAGTGGATGCCTTAGTTGTGGGCAGTATGGCTCTGTACTCAGGCCAGGTTCCTCCTGGGTAAGACAGGGACAGGGTGCGATTTGGAGGTGGTAGGAATGACATTCCTCCCGGATCATGGCCCGGGGTAAACAAGAGCGTTCTGTTGCTTCTTCCTCTTTCAAGCGGAGTTCGTTTGGGAGCTGGCCTCAGAGGCCGTAGAGGAGTTGGGCAGGTGCTGGTCTGGGAGTTGGGCCATCTGGACACCTAGTCATTTCCCTTGTCGGGCCTCAGCATCCATCCTTATCTGTAAAATGGCCTTTTCTAGCGTGTGTCCCCCACCCCCTCTTAGGCTGTTTTGAACACCAGGTAGTGCCGTGTATAATGAGGTCCTCTGTAAACTGCTCAGTGCTACAGGAATGCCAGAGGTGGGCGATGGAATGTTGAGTTCCGCCTGGGAATGGGGTTCCCTGATGCCAGTCTCTAGAGGAATGCTGAGTGTGTCAGGCAGAGAGGGGTGGGTGTGTCTTGGCATCAAAGGGGCTGGTGAGTCTACAGCAGCCCCACAGGGCAAGACTCACCAGTGCAGGCCTGTTGCTAGGTGGCCAAGGCTGTTTCTGGATTCTGGGCAGGGGGTGGAGCTCACATGAACTCTGACACTGTCCTGGGATACAGGCAAGGCAGGGATGGACCTCTGGGCCCACTGTAGGGCCCCAGACTCTAGTGGCACCAGGAGAACCTGGAAGGGCCTGGGTGCTGAGCAAGATCATTGAAGAAAGAGAGCAGCCAAAGGGGGTGCCAGCTATGGACAGCCTCCTAGTCCTTGGAGGGAAGAGTCTCTGATGGCCATGTTCTGAGGCGGGGCCTGGGATCCATTTCAGGGCCCCCTCCTCTGAGCAAGGCCCTGGTGAAAGGTCACTGCAGGGCAGGGTGGGTCTGGGCAGGCAGGAGCCCTGCCTGTCCTTTGGGGGCTATTCCTGTGTTCCCAGGCAGGAGTCCAGGAGGCTGTGTTCCAGGGGAGGTTGGGTGGGACCTGCACTGCACCCCTGTGGATCTGTGCTCAGTGTCTCTGTCCTCTTGCCCCTTCCAGAGCCCCGGAGCTATGTGGAGTCTGTGGCACGGACAGCGGTGGCTGGACCCCGAGCTCAGGACTCTGAGCCCAAGAGCTTTAGTGCTCCAGCCACCCAGGCCTATGGCCACGAGATACCCCTGAGGAACGGGACCCTGGGTGGCTCCTTTGTCTCCCCCAGCCCCCTCTCCACCAGCAGCCCCATCCTCAGTGCTGACAGGTAAGCCGGGAAGGGGCAGTGGGTGGGGGATGAGAATCTGGGCCTGGGACTGGGACGGGATGGGTGAGGCCTCCTGGATCTGTTGCCTATGGCGTGGACAGGCAGAAAGCATACCCAGATGGCGGTACCTTGCAAACCAGTTCATCAAGGTGCATTGAGGGCACATGTCCTGCACGCTGAATCCTGTGGGGAGCCCAGTGACCTATAATTCCCAGGCCGCATTCAATTCCGCCCATCCAAAACTGTGCTGGAAGGAGTGAAGGGTACCACGGTGAATGTGGCAAAGTCCTTCCCCAAGTTGAAAATCTACCAACAGTAATGACTTATGTAGTGGGCTCATCCTAGGTACCTGGCACTTTGCTAAGTGCTTTATGCAGTTATTTAATCCTCGCAGCAATCCTAGGAGGTGAGCACTATTATTGTTCCCACTTTTCAGAAGAGGAAACTGAGGCATAAAGGTGCCACAGCTAAGCAGTGGCAGAAATCAGATTCAGGTGGAAGCGTGTGGTTCCAGAGCCCGCATCTCTATCCTCTGCCCCAGACCTGCATCATGGCGCCCTCCCTGCACAGGATGAGAGTCAGATGGGCCCAAAGCCCATACATGAGTGAAGAAGGGCTTGGAGCTCAGAACAAGGGGCCATTATTTCTGGCTAGGGATGCAGCGAGGATTTCTGAGGGCTGGAGGCATTTGTGAAGGGTGTAGAGGAAGTAGCAGGATGTTGAAAGATGAAGAAAGAGAGACAGGGCATTCCAGAAGGACAGCCCAGCAGGGACAGAGGACTGGGCTGTGGCCATGTTGGGAGTGTGAGGCTGAGGGCACGTGGCCTGCCATTAGGGGGTGCCTGCGTGGATGGATGGCTGGCATCCATATTTCTGAGTGCATCACACAGAGATGAAAGCCCAGAGGTGGGTGACAGTCCCTGCTGACAGGCTTAGTGGAGGGGTGCAGCAAGGAGCTGCTTGACTGGGGTAGTGGGGGTGAAGGTGGAGGGGACAAAGAGATGGGATGACGGCATAGGAAAGGAGGGTTGCAATCAGCTCAGGCAAGGCATCGAGTGCCAGGCAAAGGAGGAGGACCTAGGAGGTGTCGCCCCCAGGAGGGGAGACTCTGCCCTGACCATCCCTTCTTCACCGTGCCCACTGCCCTCCCTAGCCTGGGATGTCACAGAGCCTGCAAATTCCCCTGCCAGGCCCAGTGGGTCCAGTTTGCTGCACAGTCTACATTGGCTCAATGCTGAGCCTCCCCTGCAAGTGGGGGCATCATGGGAGGACTAGGGGAGCAGACAAGCAGAGGCAACTGTCTTCTGGATTCTAAGCCAAGCATTCCCCTTCCCCAGCCTCTTAACAGGCAGCAGCCTGCGTTGCTCAGGAGGCCTGACTCTGGCCGAGGGTTGCATTTCCTATTTTAAAGGAAAGGGGATTTTCCCAAGTTGTCCCAGCCACCCATTGTTGATATTCAGTGAGCCCTGGCATTAGGAAGTTGTTCATTGTTTCTCACTCAAATCCCTCCTGCTGAAGTGTTGGCCCTTTCCAGGAAGCTAGCCTTTCTCCCCTGGGATTAGCCTTCCAGAACTCCATTTTAGTGTCTCTTTCTCTCACCCTGCTCAGCCTGGCTCTGTCTCCCACTCCTCAGAATCCAGTTTATTCTGGATTATACCAGGAGGTGGCCTTCTGCTTTGGCCCCTTCTGGGATGCAAGGTAGACTTTGCCCTAGCCTGGCCCCTGACCTTCTCCTTGCCCTTGGCTCTTGCCTGGCCCAAGAGCACACCCCCAACCAAAATCTCATATCACCCCGTGAACCTGAGCTTATCCAGCCTGGCCCAGGGAGGGCCAGCCCACAACAAGATCCTTCCAGCCTGCAGCTCCAGGTTTTGGCCCATTGGCTAAGTAAGGACCTCTCCCCATGGGGGGTTTCTGGTGCACAGCCTGCCTGCTCCCTCCCTACAGCTACTAGTTTATGTAAGGCCCCTGTCAACCTTTGTTTCTCTCACCATAGTTGGATAGAAATTTGGGTCTAGAAGGAGTCAGGGTCACCTAATCCAGTCCTGTCATTTTCCACATGGAAAAACTTTAATAAGCAAAAAAACTCACTGGCCATCACATTGTACTGCTCTGCTTTCATATGTCACTCCATGCAGACCTAGACTTAACTTTACAAGGGAACCTTTGATTGTGGCAATTACCCCAGGTATAGTCTCCTCTGAATTGAGTTGTTTCAGAGTCAGAATTGGTAGTGACCTCTGAGCTCATCTCATCTAACCTCCCAATGCAGGAAATTCCCTCTACAGCATTCAGGCCAATAGGTCTGTCAGCCTCTGCTTAAATGCTCCTAATGACAGGAGCCTCATTACCATGCAAGACAGCTTTCTCCATTGGTGGCCACATCCCCAGTGGCTGGAGAGCAGACCTTACAATGACCTCAAATCCCCTGATGTGAAACCTTCCCCTGTGATTCCTTGTCTTTGCTTTTTTGGAGCCATCTAGGAGTGAAAGCCCAATTCTAGCACTCTCTGTCAATGTTTAAGGATGATGATATCACACTTGAGGAAACTGAGTCAAGGCATGGCTACACCCAGTAGGAACAGGAGCCAGGAAACTCCATTAGGAATTTCTGTGATGCTGGAGGCTATAACATAACAGCCACCTCCAGTTTCGATAGGAGAGGGCTCTTCACTTTGACATGGCTCAGGAGTGAGCATGGTGCAGTGGGGAAGACGTGGGCTTTGGAATCAGACACAGCTAAGTTGAAACCCTGGTCTTTTATAAGCAGTGTGGTACTAAGCCTACTGCTTAACCTCCCTGAGCCTCAGTTTCTTCTTCTGATGGTTCTGTAAGGTAACGTATAAAACCCTGATGTCCTTCCACACGGCCAGTGGGCCCATTCTTACTGTTGTTCATGGTTGGAGGGAGGGCAGACAGCCTGCTGTAAATCCACCCTTCATTCAATTCTGTCCACTGACATCGCAACCTGCCATCTCTCTGCAGCACTTCAGTGGGGAGTTTCCCATCAGGAGAGAGCAGTGACCAGGGTCCCCGGACGCCCACCCAGCCTCTGTTGGAGTCTGGCTTCCGCTCAGGCAGCCTGGGACAGCCCAGCCCGTCTGCCCAGAGAAACTACCAGAGCTCTTCTCCTCTCCCGACTGTGGGCAGTAGCTACAGCAGCCCCGACTACTCACTTCAGCATTTCAGCTCCTCTCCGGAAAGCCAGGCCCGAGCTCAGTTCAGTGTGGCTGGCGTCCACACGGTGCCTGGGAGCCCTCAGGCGCGCCACAGAACAGTGGGCACCAACACTCCCCCTAGTCCTGGCTTCGGCCGGCGGGCCATCAATCCCAGCATGGCTGCCCCCAGCAGTCCCAGTTTGAGCCATCGCCAGATGATGGGTCCACCAGGCACTGGCTTCCATGGTAGCACTGTCTCCAGCCCCCAGAGCAGTGCAGCAACCACCCCGGGGAGCCCCAGCCTGGGTCGGCACCCAGCAGGGGTCTACCAGGTTTCTGGCCTCCACAACAATGTGGCCACCACCCCGGGGAGTCCCAGCCTGGGCCGGCACCCTGGGGCTCACCAAGGCAACCTGGCCTCCGGTCTTCACAGCAATGCAATAGCCAGCCCTGGAAGCCCCAGCCTGGGCCGTCACCTCGGAGGGTCTGGATCTGTGGTTCCCGGCAGCCCCTGCTTGGACCGGCATGTGGCCTATGGTGGCTATTCTACCCCCGAGGATCGGAGACCCACACTGTCCCGGCAGAGCAGTGCCTCTGGCTACCAGGCTCCTTCCACGCCCTCCTTCCCTGTCTCCCCTGCCTACTACCCTGGCCTGAGCAGCCCTGCCACCTCCCCGTCACCAGACTCCGCAGGCTTCCGGCAAGGGAGCCCAACACCAGCCTTGCCAGAGAAGCGAAGGATGTCAGTGGGAGACCGGGCAGGCAGCCTCCCCAACTATGCCACCATCAATGGGAAGGTGTCTTCGCCTGTCGCCAGCGGCATGTCCAGTCCCAGCGGGGGCAGCACCGTCTCCTTCTCCCACACTCTGCCCGACTTCTCCAAGTACTCCATGCCAGGTGGGCCTCTCCCCCTTCCATTTTCACCTCTCCTGCTGATGAAGTAAGTAGAAGAGTGAAATATCTATCCCAGTGTCTATTCTGACATTCTCTTGGCAGACGACCCTGGGTGAATCACTGACTTCTGGGACTTAGTTTCTTTATCCGTATAAGGAGAGTTGGAGGTATCCTTACGATACGTGTGCTGTGGTTGTGGATGCTGAGATGAGGATGTGGATACAGATGAGGATGATAAAAATCATAATGAATAGTATTACTGTTATGATTATCATCGTCCTCTTAGCCATTACCACTCATTGAGCACACGCTGTGTGCCAGGCTCTGAGCTGAGTACTGTCTCATTTAAGCTTCTTGGCCACTTGGTAAAGTAGGTATTAATATTATTAACCCCAGTTTACAAACTGAGGCTTAGAGGCTCTGTCACTTGTCTAGTATCATACAGTCAAGAAATGGCAGAGCCAAGGCTTCCAATCCAGGCCACGCCACCCCAAAACTAATGGTCTTCAAGCATCACTGGAGTTGTCTTTATCATGTGTCCATATCTTGGGGGTCATATTTAGCATGACCTTGAAAACCTGTCTTCCAAACCTGGATCTCCATACCTTTGCCAGCCCCACAGTGCCACATCACTCCTCATAGACCCAACTTCATCGAAACTCATGCAGGTTTGTGCAGTGAATTCTTCACTTATCGCCAGAACTTGCCACCTTTGCCTCTACTTAGAAAGCTCATTGTCTAAACACAAAGGCCAACTTTGAACTTGACTGTGTGCACAGTGGCCCTGGATGTTTGAGGCAGATTTAGAATGTTTTGGGCAGCCTCAGATGGGCCCCAGCTGCCTAGATTCTCCCGGCGTCACTCTCAGGTCCTGCCCTGAGCCTGCCAAGCCAGGACACCTAGAATGACCCTGCACCGCCTGTTTCCTGCCGCCCACCAGGGACATCTGGTTCCCAGCCCCTCTCCTTGAAGGATGCAAAACTTCTAGTAGCTGGGACACTTCCTGTTTCCCACCATCTTCCCTGCTTAAAATAGCCTTTGGAGTCAACACAGGAAGGCACGTGGGACTGCAGCCGCCTCTGACAGCTCGTTAAACAGGCCACGGCAGCAGTGGGGCCTGGGGCTTCAGACAGAGAAAGGCAGCCTGCAGCAGTTGCATGGCCCAGCTGCCTAACCCAGAGACCTTCCTTAGCACACGGCTGCCAGGAAAGGGAGCTGACCTCTCCCCTCACACTCGCCCGGAGACAGATCCCAGAAGCATAAGGGAGTGTAAATCATAGGTTGAAATTGACTAAGCACTGGAGACACAACTTGTGTCTCCTGATCTGCTCTCTTAACTTTGCAGTGTCTTTCATGCCAACTTCTGTCTCTGAAGACAGGAGAGAAAAAATGTGGAATCCTCATCTTTTTCTATTCTCCCTCCCTTTTTGTGTTTTCTTTGGTGCCAAAAGCTGAAGGAAGAGGTTGAGAGTGAGGGCCGCACATCCTGATGCTTAGACAGGAAGATACAGTTTAGCTGGTCCTAAACTGACTGCTAGGGCCTCTTACCAAGGTCACCATCTGTGTGACTTGGGCAAGTCACTTCTCATCTCTGAATTCCTCCTTTTATGTAAAATTAGGCAGCTGGACTGTGTCCTGTCTGAGCTCCCTCCAGAATCTAATGTTCTATGACAAATTCCCAAGGTCTGCAGAGTCTGGGCATGGGTGTGTGTGGGGGTGTTGTCTGCCTGAGAAGTGGGGTGCCTGACATGCAGTAGATGGCCTCTAGATTCTAGGCCAGCCATCACCTGTTTGATCCAAAGAGAAGTGATTTTTTTTTGTTCTATGTGATGCAGAACATAGGCTTTCCCTGTGGAAAGCGAGGAGAGGCCTGGGGAAAAGGGGGCAGAAATGGATCTTTCTGCCCTCATCTTCATGGCGGGTATGCTGAAGTTGAGAAACTGAACCTGTGGAGAAAGGTTCTAGAAGCAAGTGTTTTAGGCCATGGGAGAAAAGCTGTAGGAAGGCTTTAGTCACAGTCTTCTAGGGAAAGGGGGACACGGGGTGGAGGAAGGCTTTCAGTGGGCTCTGTGGGAATGCAGTGCCAGGCCCTCCACCAGGAGGTGGCTCAGCCACCCAGATGGCAGGCAGGGGATAGGGGATGGATGAGGAGGCCGAAGGTCCCTTCCACTGTGTTCGCATGGTGTTCGAGGACATCAGCTTTTGATGTCAGTTTCCTGGGGCTGCCATAACAAAGGACCATGTGCTTAGTGGCTTATAAATGACAGAAATATGTTCTCTCACAGTTCTGGAGGCTAGAAGTCCAAAATCAAGGTGTTGGCAAGGTTGGCTCCTTCCTGATGTTCTAGGGGAGAATCTGTCCCAGGCCTCTCTCCCAGTTTCTTGTGGCTGCCAGCATCCTTGGTGTCCCTTGGCATGTAGACGCATCACCCCAGTCTCTGCCTGCACCTTCCATGGTGCTGTCCCCTGTGTGTATCTCTGTCTCCTCTCCTTGTAAGGACACCAGGCATACAGGCATACTGGATTAAGGCTCACCCTAATCCTGTGTGACCTCATCTTAATTTGTCTACATCTGCAAAGACCCTATTTCCAAATAAGGTCAAATTCACAAGCACTGGGGGTCAGGACTTTGATGTATGTTTTGGGTGAACACAATTTAACCCATAACACTTTCTTCCCTTCTCCTGCTTTAGACAACAGCCCGGAGACACGGGCTAAAGTGAAGTTTGTCCAGGACACTTCTAAGTATTGGTACAAGCCTGAGATCTCCAGGGAGCAGGGTGAGTGCTGGGCTCTGTGGTGCATCAGAGGTCATAGCTGGCTGAGGCCTGCTGTGTCTTCCCTGGGCAAGGAACAGAGGCAAATTCAGTCCTCTTTGTAGCAGGGGGTCATCACAGAGGGGGCTGGGGTTGAAGTTGGACAGTAGGAAGCACTTCCTGCAGTGAAGTGTGGGAACACAGAAGCAGTGGTTGTAGACACCTCTTGGAAGAGTTCTTAAAAACAGCAAAGCCTTGGTTTTCCTGGGCAAAGTAAAAGGTCTGCTAAGATAATATGAAACCTTAGCTCTCTGTCTGCCTGATGTGGGAGGTTTTTGCATTTTACAGGGAGAGAGAACAACGTTGGGAATAGGGGAATGATTCTCAGGGGAAGGCTGGGTGTGGGACAGGGGTCAGCAACGGCAGCCCATGGGTCAAATCTGGATGCTGCCTGCTTTTGTAAATGAAGTTTTACTGGGGCGCCCCCACACCTGCTGGCTTGCATCCTCCCTGTGCTGCTGTCCTGCTGCAGTGGCAGAGTGGAGTAGTTGTAGCAGAGGCTGCATGGCCTGCGAAGCCTGAAATATTTACTCTCCGGCCATTTACAGAGTAAGTTTGCCAGCCAGGTGTGGTGGTGCACACCTATAATCCCAGCACTTCAGGAGGCCAAGGCAGGGGGATCACTTGGGGCCAGGAGTTCAAGACCAGCCAGGGCAACATAGTGAGATCCTGAATCTACAAAAAACAAAAAGAAAATGAGCCAGGCAAAATGGCACACACTGAATAGTGGCCTGTGGTCCCAGCTACTGGAGAAGCTGAGGTGGGAGGATCACTTGAGCCCAGGAGGTCGAGGCTGCAGTGAGCCACGATTGTGCCACTGCATGCCAGCCTGAGTGACAGAGTGAGGCCCGGTCTCACAAAAACAAACACAAAAACCCAACAGAATAAGTTTGCCAACCTGAGTACAGGAAGACCCGTAGGAGTAGTTAAATTTTAACTTTAAAGAAAATTTGTCTCACCTAAGAAAGAACGAAGGTCGGTAGGCTCAATGAGACTTAAGTAAAACTAGCGCCACCAAGGTCTTGCTTCCTCCTCTCTCCTTGTCCCTTCCCCATGCAGCCATCGCGCTCCTCAAGGACCAGGAGCCGGGGGCCTTCATCATCCGCGACAGTCACTCCTTCCGAGGCGCGTATGGGCTGGCCATGAAGGTGTCTTCGCCACCTCCAACCATCATGCAGCAGAATAAAAAAGGTAAGCTCATCTCCCAGAATGGGGCTCAGGACCAGGTGAGCTTTACAGTCGCTAAACCTGGAGGTGCTGGAGGGACCTAGGGTGCTGGGCAGGACCTTAACTCCCATCAGGCTCTTCGGAAGAGGGTGTCTTGGGCTTGGTGATGGTTGAGGTCAGAGATTGGGAAAGCAGGACAATTGGGTGCCTGCCATGTGTTTCCTGAGGGGTGGGAGAGCAGCAGTGGGCTCTGCAGTCCATGGGGCTCCAGCCACGTTCTCTCTTCAGTCATTTCTCCCATCTTGGCCCCGCACACTGCGGAAGTTTTGAAGCAGTCTTGGGAGGTGGTGGGAGGAAGCCATGGGAAGGGACTGAGCCTTATTTCTTTCTCTTTGTCCCAGGAGACATGACCCATGAGCTGGTCAGGCATTTTCTGATAGAGACCAGCCCCAGAGGAGTCAAGCTCAAGGGCTGCCCCAATGAGCCAAACTTCGGTGAGCTGTCCCCCTGCTCCCATCTCCACAGTCTGGCCTAAGTCTTGGTCCTGTCCTGGGTTCCTCCAGGGGTCTGACCCCAAGTTCTTTCTGACAGGCTCTGCCAGTCACCCTTGCCATAAATTCAGCAGAGAAAATGAATGGAGGCTTCTCTCCCTCTGCAGTGCGGCTCCTAACTCTGCCAAACTGCAGTCTGTGTTTGTCCTACCCAGCTGAGACTTGTTATCATTATAACTGGAGTAACAATGGTAAAATCAGCTGCCTTAATTGACCACCTACCATGTGAATGTCACAGTCTCAGCACCTTCTATCACATCTGGCCTCACAACCATCCTGTTTGGTAGGGGTCATCCTCCCTAATAGGGAGGAATTGACACATGAAAAAATGAGAGTCATCAAAGTTACATTTACCTGAGAACCAACAGGTGAGAAGTGACTGAGCTGGGATTGGATCCCACAATTCTCTGATCCTTCTGCCCTGTTCTCAGAGGAGCCCCAGTAACTGGGGTGCATTAGGAGAGATGTTAGGAGGAACTTTCTGCAAAGGAAAGTTGTTAGGTAACTTTATGACTGCGAGAGTGAACCTTGGGAATCTTCTCTGTTGGATCTTGTTAAACAAGAGGGTGTGAATTTTCAGCTTTGGTGGTGGGTTGAGGTAGAGGTAATAAAGAAGTGGAAGATTGTGTGTATCGGTGTAAGGGTAGAGGTGGAGGTTTCCCTTCTGGCTTCCAGTATCACTGCCCATGACATGCCGTCTGCCTCCCTACAGGATCGCTGTCTGCCCTGGTCTACCAGCACTCCATCATCCCATTGGCCCTGCCTTGCAAGCTGGTCATTCCAAACCGAGGTAGGAACGTGAGACTCCTGGCTCACCACCCACACCCTTGAGCTGGCCCTTGTCATGTCTTGATCCTGCCAGCCACTCCGGACATGGGCCAGGGCTGGAGGACACATGTCATTTTGCCAGTCTGGAGAAACTCAAAACTACTCTCCTTTTCTTCCTATTAAAAAAGAAGAAAAAATTTATGAAAAAGCTTGACTCCAGGAACATACATAAATGGACTTGCCAGATTGTTCAGGAAAACTCTCCATATGAAGAAATTCATATGGAATCCTCAGACCACGTCATCCCAGGGATGGCAGGAGACAGAAGTAGGGGACAGGAGACATGTCCTGGAGGATGAGATGGGCATCTGGGGAAGAGAGTGGGGAGGCAGACTGAGGTGTTGAGGGGTTGGTCTGGATGGAGAGGAGAGAGCAGCCTCAGGAAAGGGAAGGCGGTGCCTAAATGTCGCCAGACTTTCTAATCTGTGTGCTGGGAGGGTGTTCCCTGACTAAGGGGATGCTGAGCTGTTAGGGAAGAGCAAGTCCTGTTTTGATTGTGGGAAGTTGGAATGGACTCCAAGAGCGTGAGGACATGCAGGATGAGAATTTGAGTGAGACGGCAGGGCTAGGGAAGGAGTGTTTAGCTTCTCTCATGGAGGCGCATCAGCCCTGGAGCATGGCAGGTGGGCACCTAGAACTCCTCCCAGCATAGGCCTCTACTGCCCAGCCCTCAGCAACACGGGGCCCACCTGAGGGTCACTGGCCTCACCCGCAGTGCAAGGTCTTGGAACAGTCTGGGCTGCCTTCTCCCCACTCTGTCTGTTCAACAATAGGACCTTCAGAAGCGCTCCTAGGCTGTGGCCCTAGGATTTTTTTCTAGTCTTTCTTGGAGCTCCTGGGGCTATGCCCACACATAACACCGCCAGTATTTTTGGACAGTTTCTACTTATCCAATTCAGTTCATTGAATTATTAATGGTAATGGACCAATATTATTAGCTTATAAGTTCAAATACAATTTAAATAGCACTATTAACCAATGACACAATTCAGACACGAATTGAATTATATTCCTATGGAATTTACCATTGTAGTTCAGCAATTAAAAAACTGTTTAATATTTAGATTGTATAAACCTGTTGTTTTCAAAGTGTGGGCCTAGACCGGCAGTGTCAGCATATCCCGGGGACTTGTTAAAAAATGCAAATATTGGCTGGGCATGGTGGTTCATGCCTATAATTTCAGAATTTTGGGAGGCTGAGGTGGAAGGATTGCTCGAAGTGAGGCGTTCAAGACCAGCCTGAAGAAGATCAGAAGACCCTGTTTTTACAAAACAGTAAAAAAATTATCCAGGCATGGTGGCTCATGCCTGTAGTCCCAGCTACTCTGGAGGCTAATGTGGGATAATCTGCTAGAGCATGGGAGTTTGAGGCTGCAGTGAGCTGTGATCATGCCACTGCACTCCAGCCTGGGTGACAGAGTAGGATTCTGTTTCAAAAAAAAAAAAAAAATGATGTACCATGTACAATGTGATGTTTTGATAAATGCATACATTGTGGGTTACATCAAGCTAATATGTCCATCACTCAATTCTTATTAATATTGAAATTAGAGTTATGCTGGATCAATGGTTTAATGAATTAGGGGAATTAGGGGATTTATTGACCTACACAAAGATATATCAATGCAAAACAATAACAGCAATGCCAATTGTCACTTGAAGGCTTGCTTTATGTTAAGCACTGGCTAAGCTGTACATGGAGTCGCTCAAAAACCCAGTGACGTGGGTACCATGATCATCGTCTTTGTTTTATAGACACTTAGTAAGTGCTGGGGTGAGGGTTTGAGCCCAGTTCTGCTGGACTCCAGAGCTCACAACCAGTGTGCTGGCTGCTTAGAGCAATCATCAAACATTCGGACTGAGCCTAACTCAGGGCTGACTGCCAGGGTCTGGTATGAAAAGCAGCGTTCCTTCTGCCAAAGGGTTGCAGAGCTCACCTTCAGCCCAGCCAAACTTGTGCTTCTTGCCAGCTCTAGGGTTTTAATTCCTACTGAATTTTTGTCTTAGACCCCACAGATGAATCGAAAGATAGCTCCGGCCCTGCCAACTCAACTGCAGACCTGCTGAAACAAGGAGCAGGTGAGTGGTCACCTGAAACTGTACCCATGCCCAGGCCTCTCTTTCTGCCTTCCTGCCCTGACCCCTCCTGCACGTGCGGGCTGGAGGTCTCTCCAGGCCCAAATGTCTCTGGGAAGATCACATTTCTATGTGCAGATGCCTTGGCTCAAGGCTAGCCTGAAATTTATCTGCTACCTTCTCCCTGAAGAATGGGTCTGGGTTAATGTCCTCACCCACCCCAGCTCCCATGACTCCCCCTTGGGTTGGTTTCTTCCAGCCTGCAATGTGCTCTTCGTCAACTCTGTGGACATGGAGTCACTCACTGGGCCACAGGCCATCTCTAAAGCCACATCTGAGACGTTGGCTGCAGACCCCACGCCAGCTGCCACCATCGTTCACTTCAAAGTCTCTGCCCAGGGAATCACTCTGACTGACAACCAGAGAAAGTAAGACTCCCCTGCCTGCTCCTGGGTGGGGTTCTCCTTCCTGTGACTCATCTATTCATCCGTGTACCCACACATTTACCAATTGATTGATTCCTTGCACCCAACTGCTCATCTACCTTCTCATCCATCTATCTTGCATCTACCTCCCATCTACCCAGCTACTTATCCATCCATCCATCCATCCATGCACCCATCCATGCACCCATCCATGCACCCATCCATCCATCCATCCATCCATCCATCCATCCATCCATCCATCCATCCGTGCACCTATCCATCCATCCATCCATCCATCCATCCATCCATCCATCCATCCATCCATCCATGCATCCATCCCTGCATTTATTCATCCCTCATCTATCCCTGACCACCCATTTTTCCCTTCATCCATCTGTATCTCCATTCATCTATCCATCCACCCATTCATCCATCCTTCTATGAGAATTTGCCAACATTGGGTATAGGGCTGTAAATACAACTGATAAAAAGGACCTGCTTTCTAGGAGCAGAGCCCATCCACTTGGACTCTCTCCTAACAGTGTCCCCGGCCTCTTTGCTTCTTCTTCCAGCCCCTCCCCACATTTCCTATTCCTCAGTGCCAGTTTCTTCCTTCCCCAGCCCCTAGCATTTGGGATGATTCTATGGCACATCTGTCTCTGTACATTGCTTGGGTCATCAGTGTCAACAGCTCAGGCCATCTTGCTCATAAGAGAGAAGTTATGTGGATCTGCGATAGCCACAGATGGTGGAAAGGTGGCCTGACCTGCTGGTGGAAGGAGGGGAAAAGCAGCCCCTTCAGCACTCATTCTCTGTTTATCTGATGTCTGTGCTGCAGGCTCTTTTTCAGACGCCACTACCCTCTCAACACTGTCACCTTCTGTGACCTGGATCCACAGGAAAGAAAGTAAGTCTCTTGTACACAGCTTCCCTCCCACACAGCTTTCTAACACTGACGTCTGTGTAGGTGCATGCATGTGCGTGTGTGTGTGTGTGTGCATGTGCATACATTCTCCGTTCAGCTGGAAGGTCTGCCCATGTGTAAGTAATCGTGTTGGGCATCTTTTGAGTCTTTCCCACCATAGATATGGAGACCCTCCCAGGGACTCAGTGCCCACTGCTACCCCCTCTGCCATGCCCTGACCTTGAATCTGCTTCTCCTCTCCATGATGGGGAGAGCCCCTCAGGAGGCAGGCTGCAGTGTTCTCTCGACCTTGAATGCATCTGTGTGATCTTGGGCAGCTCCTGTCCCCGGGGAATGGGGGGGTCCCCTGCCTTCCTGCAGAGGGTCTGGGCATGGGTGGGGCTGGGCTCTAGGGAGAAAGTATGATGATTTACCCTGAGCCCACTTTCTCTCCACAGGTGGATGAAAACAGAGGGTGGTGCCCCTGCTAAGTAAGTGTGACTTCTTACCCCTGCCCAGCAGGCTGGCCTTTGTACTTCACAGTGAGGGAAGCACGGGGCACATTTAGAAACCAGGGCTGGGGGTAGGGAAAGAGCAGCAAAAACCTTTGTGCCAAGGTCACTCAGCTTCCGAGTGAAGCTTGACCAGGCTTCCAGGCCTTTTGCCTTGTCCTGCCTCAAAGCCAGAGGCCCAGCGTCTGGTCCAGCTGCCTTCACTCTCCCAGGGTTAGAAGCAGCAGGGATGGCAGGAGATGCACAGAAAACAGTCTTATTAGAAGCAATGGAAATGGGTCAGAGATTGCTTGCATGATCTTTTCTGCCCCAATTCTAGCTGCCTTTATTTCTGTTCTTGCTTTTTTGGTGGGCTTTCCTGTGAGTCTTGTGGCCGAGGAAATCAGCCTTATCAGAATGTGGGAGCCCAGAAAGTCTGAATTCTGGGGATGGCCCTGGGACCTTCGGGTGGATTCCTCCATCCAGCAGACATGTCCTAGGGGCCTCCAAGGGACTCAGATCCTGCCTGGGTCTCTGACCCTGCCCTCAGGAGGCCCATTGGCACAGCAGATAAGACAGATGTCTAAACAGCACTAAGATGCTTCTGTGATTTTCAAACTGTATTCCAAGGATCCTAGCATCCTTCGATTGCACCTGATGTTCAGAAGGGAGGGAAAGCTCTGCTGCTCCTTGCAGTTGTCTATCAGCAGTAACTAGGGTTTTTTCACAATCACAAAACCAAAACAAAATATAGGCATAACCTGGGGTCTGAAGCTGACATGAGACTATCACCATGATCTGTCATCTACTTTTCACTTTGTCAGGATTATTCCAACAGCCCTATTATCCTCACTGACTGACTTTATAATAGGTAAATGTTGTGCTTTCGGATTGCTGTTTATAGCTGTAAAATACTGCTTTCACCTTTATATATGCAGACTTCATATAAGGTTGCTTTAGAAAAACAAAACGTTCACTGTTAAAAAAATGACAGTTGCAAGGGAGGGAGAGGCAGCAAGAGAGTTCAGCTTACGTCTGGGGAGCTCATGCAGGAGAACACATCAGCACCTCAGAGAGGTGGAAAGAGCAGATATTTAAGGACGGGTCTTCAAAGACAGGTTCAATTTGGACAGGTCAAAATGAGAATGGGAGTAGGAGGGGCTATTTCAGGGGAGGGGCCTCATGGCCACCAGCCTGCAGGCTCCCCAAGGGAAGGGCCATGTCTGACACATGGGGAGGTGGTATATATTTGTTGAGTGAAGAAATGAGAGAATGGAAGAGCAGAGGCAGGAGGAGGCTAGTGAGAATGCCTCAGTCCGAATGAATGGACTGACTAGTCTATCACATGGTCAGTGATGGTAGCTTAGGAGAGGCCATGTGGGATGGTGGGGTTCAGCCTTGTCCAGGCTTCATAGGGTCATCAGTGCTTTGAGTTCCTGCATCTCCCATGTCTCTGCTGGCCACGGCGGCAGGCGGGAACTTCATGTTTGAAGGGGCTTGTGCTCACTCACCACAGGGCCCTGCGAGGGGAGAAGGTCAGGGACAGAAGGGAACTGGGCCCCCAAGCCTGGAAATCCCTCTTTTCCTCCTTCAGGAGCTGGTTTTGAGTTGAGCCTCCTGCTGAAGAAGCTTTGATGGGTGGGGCAGAGGCCACAGGGAGAGGCCAAGCAGGGCAATGGGCTAACAGGGAATCATGACAGGGACGAGGTGAGGCCAGCCAGGGATCTCATGTGCAAAATTCAAGGAGATGTTAGATCTTGAGATCTTGCAAGTGCTTCCTCCTGCCCTTGCGGGCTGAGGCTTCTTGCCTGGATCTATTCCTTGTGGCAGATGACAGGACTGGGCTATTGCGGGAGCCTGGAAGCCACAGCTGAAAGAAATATCAGGGGAGGGCAGGCTCGGTGCTCCAGTCAGGTGCAGTTGCCGGGTCTCCATCCTGGTAGACACCCGCAGCCAGGGCTGGCATGCTTCCTCCCTCTGCCAGGATCACCCCCACCCCTGCTCAGGGTCTAAGCCAGATGGGAAAGGGAGGTGCTGGGGGATGCCCTGTGGACCCCAGCTCCCCCACCACCTGGGCATTACCCCAGGCCTTTGGCCCTGTTGCTCCCGGCCCCTGAAACAAGACTGGGGGAGCAGAGCTGTAGGAAATGCTGGATTGTGTGTGTGGTGTGTATATGTTGTGTTTGTGTGTGTGTGTGTGGTGTGTATATGTTGTGGTTGTGTATGTGTGTGGTCTGTATATGTATGTATGCATGGTTTGTGTGTGTGTGTGGTGTATGTGTGTGTGGTGGTGTGTGGTGTGTGCAGTGGTGTGTGTGTGGTGTATGCATGTGGTGATGTGTGTGATGGTGTGTATGTGTGTGGTGATATGTGTTGTGTGTGTGTGATGGTGTGTATGGGTGTGATGGTGTGTATGTGTGTGGTGTGTGGTGTGTGTGCGTAGTGGTGTGTGATGGTGTGTATGTGTGTGGTGGTATGTGTGTGGTGTGTGTATGTGGTGGTGTGTGTGATGGTGTGTGTGTGGTGGTATGTGTGTGTTGTGTATGTATGTGGTGTGTGTGTGTAGTGTGTGTGTGGTGGTATGTGTGTGGTATGTGTGTGTGGTGGTGTGTGGTGTGTGCAGTAGTGTGTGTGTGGTGTATGCATGTGGTGATGTGTGTGATGGTGCGTGTGTGGTGATATGTGTTTGTGTGTGATGGTGTGTATGGGTGTGATGGTGTGTATGTGTGTGGTGTGTGGTGTGTGTGCATAGTGGTGTGTGATGGTGTGTGTGTGGTGGTATGTGTGTGGTGTGTGTATGTGGTGGTGTGTGTGATGGTGTGTGTGTGGTGTGTGTGGTGTGTATGTATGTGGTGGTGTGTGTGTGGTGGTATGTGTGTGATGGTGTGTATGTGGTGGTGTGTGTGTGGTGTGTGGGTGGTGTGTATGTGTGTGGTGGTGTGTATGTGGTGGCATGTGTGGTGTGTATGTATGTGGTAGTGTGTGTGGTGTGTGTGTGGTGTGTGTGGTGTGTATGTATGTGGTGGTGGTGTGTGTGGTGTGTATGTGTGTGGTGGTGTGTGAGGTGGTGTGTGTGATGGTGTGTATGTGTGTGGTGGTGTGTGGGTGGTGTGTATGTGTGTGGTGGTGTGTATGTGGTGGCGTGTGTGGTGTGTATGCATGTGGTGGTAGTGTGTGTGGTGTGTATGTGTGCGGTGGTGTGTGTGGTGGTATGTGTGTGATGGTATGTGTGTGGTGGCATGTGTGTGGTGGTGTGTGGGTGGTGTGTATGTATGTGGTGGTGTGTATGTGTGTGGCGGTGTGTGTGTGGTGTGTGTGGTGGTATGTGTGTGGTGTGTGTGTGGTGTGTATGTATGTGGTGGTGTGTATGTGTGTGGCAGTGTGTGTGTGGTGTGTGTGGTGGCATGTGTGTGGTGGTGTGTGGTGTGTGTGGTGTGTGGTGGTGTGTGTGTGGTGTGTGGTGGTGTGTGTGTGGTGTGTGTGTGGTGGTGTGTGTGGTGGTATGTGTGTGGTGGTGTGTGTGTGGTGTGTGTGTGTGGTGTGTGGTGGTGTGTGTGTGGTGTGTGGTAGTGTGTGTGTGGTGTGTGGTGTGTGTGTTTGGTGGTGTGTGTGTGGTGGTGTGTGTGGTGGTATGTGTGGTGTGTGTGTGGTGTGTGGTGGTGTGTGTGTGGTGTGTGGTGTGTGTGTGGTGCTGTGTGGTGTGTGTGTGGTGGTGTGTGTGGTGGTATGTGTGTGGTGGTGTGTGTGTGGTGGTGTGTGTGGTGGTATGTGTGTGGTGGTGTGTGTGTGGTGTGTGTGGTGGTGTGTGTGGTGGTATGTGTGTGGTGGTGTGTGTGGTGTGTGTGGTGTGTGGTGGTGTGTGGTGGTGTGTGTGTGTGGTGTGTGGTGGTGTGTGTGTGGTGTGTGGTGGTGTGTGTGTGGTGTGTGGTGTGTGTGTGGTGGTGTGTGTGTGGTGTGTGTGTGGTGGTGTGTGTGGTGGTGTGTGTGGTGTGTGTGTGGTGTGTGTGTGGTGCTGTGTGTGTGTGGTGGTGTGTGGTGGTGTGTGTGGTGGTGTGTGTGGTGGTGTGTGTGGTGGTGTGTGGTGGTGTGTGTGTGGTGGTATGTGTGTGGTGGTATGTGTGTGGTGTGTGTGTGGTGTGTGGTGTGTGTGGTGGTGTGTGTGGTGTGTGGTGGTGGTGTGTGGTGTGTGTGTGGTGGTGTGTGTGGTGGTGTGTGTGGTGTGTGGTGTGTGTGGTGGTGTGTGTGTGGTGTGTGTGGTGGTGTGTGGTGTGTGGTGGTTGTGTGTGGTGTGTGGTGGTGTGTGTGTGGTGTGTGGTGTGTGTGTGGTGGTGTGTGTGGTGGCGTGTGTGGTGGTGTGTGTGGTGTGTGGTGGTGTGGTGTGTGTGTGGTGGTGTGTGGTGGTGTGTGTGGTGTGTGGTGGTGTGTGTGGTGTGTGTGTTGTGGTGTGTGGTGTGTGTGTGGTGTGTGGTGGTGTGTGTGGTGGTGTGTGGTGTTGTGTGTGTGGTGTGTGTGGTGGTGTGTGGTGTTGTGTGTGTGGTGTGTGGTGGTGTGTGTGGTGTGTGTGTGGTGGTGTGTGTGGTGGTGTGTGTGGTGGTGTGTGGTGGTGTGTGTGATGGTGTGTATGTGTGTGGTGCATGTGTGTGGTGCATGTGTGTGGTGGTTTGTACACACAGGCACACAGGGACCAGCAGAATCCCCCTTTGCTAATTTCAGCTGCCGTGGTCCTGCGGTAGGGAGAGGGGTTTTCATAGGAATCTCCAGCTGTCCTCATTTCCCCATCTCGCTCTAATTAGCAACATGCTGGCTGGGAGGGGACCTGAGCTCACATTCTGTTCTCTGCCCTCATATTTTTAACTCTGTTTTGCAAAGAGAACGCTGGGTCACTCCAGTCCTGCGGGTGGGGGTGGGGAACGGGTGTGGGGTCCACCTTCCCTTTTATTTTCTGGCTTCCAAGGTTCTTGAGCCCAGGAAGAATAAGTGTGTGTGTGTGGAGGGGTGTGAGCTACTTGACCTTTGTCTCCCTGACCTTGTGGTGTCTGAGGAGGCTGAGCCATTTGCAGGCAGACAGCACTTTCCTGATTGGCATATGTGTTGTGTGCAAGAACAGTCAGTAGGGGTAGGGCTGGGATGGGCGGGGAGAGGCCTGTCTAGGAATGTTCCCATTTTATTTTGGTCTCCTCCCCACCCCTCACTATCCAGCCTTGTCGATCCTCTGCAGCTCCCCTCACACCCCTTCAAGGGGGATTTCTGCCCACCCTTAAACAAGGTGGGACACTGTCTCTAGGCCTTGGCTTGTGGTCAGGGGAGTGCACAGAGGATTCTCTTCTGCACCTCTCCGAGTCCCTGATGCTGAGGCCTACTGGAGGGATGGGGAAGAGAGGTTGGCCTGAGACCAGCTTGCTCACCTGGGCTGCTGTCCACCTCCTGGGGTTCCACTTGCCCTCCCCTCATGCCCGTTGCCCTCTCCCGCCTGCAGGCTCTTCGGCTTCGTGGCCCGGAAGCAGGGCAGCACCACGGACAACGCCTGCCACCTCTTTGCTGAGCTTGACCCCAACCAGCCGGCCTCTGCCATCGTCAACTTCGTCTCCAAGGTCATGCTGAATGCCGGCCAAAAGAGATGAACCCTGCCCCTTGCCCAGGGCCAGTGCCATGGGGAAGGGGCTTGTGGGGAGGGGACCCATGAATCCTGACCACTCTTGAACCCAGAAGGAGGACTTTGGGCCAATTTCGGAGGAGAGAAGAAAGTGCAACGTGGGGAGAGGGAAGTGAATTGTAGAGGGGAGGGGGAAGAGAGAGAGAGAGAGAGAGAAAGAAAAAGATGGAGGAGAAGAACTTGGATTCCCCTGGGTAAATGGAAACTGCAAAAACCCAAAGCCTCCAAAACTAACCAGGTCCACCTAACACCCCCTCCCTCCCCCAAGAAGATGGATGTCCTCAAAAGAGAAGGAACAAACCTCCTTGGGAATCCACATTTTTGGGGGGAATGGAAAAGCTCTGTCTCCCTAACTCAACTGCTTTGCAAGGGTAAATCAAGCTGGGAGAATCTTTTTCTGGCCACCTGTAGGGTAGGTTGTCAAACCAAACAGAGCCACCGTGGGACATCAAGTGGCAGAACTTGTTCGCTTGAAAGTATCTCAGACCCAAGGCACCTCAGGTCTCTTTGCTGTGCCTCCACTATATTGTCGTGTGGGTGTGTGTCTGCACCCACATCCTCACACATTGATCTAGATCTGCCTTTATCCACTCAAATTATAAACAGCTCGGCTTGTCCTTGTCCCATGTGTTTGTAGACACACATGCATACTGTCCAAAGATTAGGGTTGGTGGTGGCAGCGCAGTAGGGGAGGGACAAACAACCAAGCTATGGGTGACAGAGGCTCTCTCCTGGTGCCTGCACCTGCACTCTAGTGACCCTGGGTGCCGCCAGACCCTTCTCCTCTACAAAGACCCCAGCAGGAGTGGGAGGGTCTGCAATGGCATCGCCCTGTCCTGCCTTGGCCAGAAGCCTGGAGCTTTGGTTTGAGGAGGTAGAGATATGTGTATCCATAGGAAGAGATCTGTCAGAACAGGCAGCTGTTGAGCTCGGGGTGTCTTCCCCAAGGCATGTGGCTCAGCAGCAAGAAAGGCAAGTTGCTCCTGCTGGGGCCCTGGACTCTGCCTTAGCTCCCACCTCTCAGCCTTGTTATTGGGTTTCATGCCCCTGGACCAGCCTTATCTCAGACCTGCTTACCTGCATGATGCCTTTTTGGGGGCTGGGGATTGAGTCTTGCTGCTCTGCCCAGCCCTGTTCTATTCTGCAGGGTCCCTGTGTTGGAATTCACCCTGGGGAACCTGCTTTCTGCTCAGTGAGGCTCCGGCCAGAAACCTGGAGTCCTTATCCTCCCCTCTGTAAGTGTTTTAGGGTCTGGCTTTTGCAGGCACCCTCTGACCTCAGCAGAGCTCCTGGGCCTGCTGCCTGTACACCACATCGCCTACCTACAATGCCAAAGCCTCACTGTCACCCTTTCTGCCTTGGTTTCCCTAGCTGAGCCACGCTGCCCATGCAGCAGAGGGCAGAAGGCTTGCACTTGGGCCAAAGGGCCTAAGGTCCGCTGGACAGTTGGGAAAACACCTGACCACCATTTAAGGACTCTAAGCCAGAATGGAAAATTCACCAGGGCTCCATTCTTAAGCCTATGGGAGTCCCCTAGAGAGAGGCATTGTACTGATATATAAATATTATATAATATATACATGAGACATACTGACAGAATCTGTAAGCTAATAAAATGTAAGAAAAGGTTAAAAAAAGAATAGGTAAATTGACAAGAAGTATTTATTGTTTTTCCATATTGCTTTATTGCCTTCCCTGGGGATAAACCAATTCCTATCCTTTTTAATATGTGTAAGTAAAGCCTGAAGTGTAGGGGGCCTTTGCTCTTGGAGCAGCCAGGGTCTCCTTGCCCTGGCCTTGGCCTTCCCTAGACTGTGTGGGGCTCAGCGTTGGGAGGGGTTGCACATGTCCCACCCTTTGGCCCCCTTACTTTTCAGCAAGCCAGGGGCCCAGCAGTCAGCTCCCAGGATGTGTGGGGAGCTGTCCCTGACTCTGCAGGCCTGAGCGAGTGTGTGAGCATGAGGGGACATGGGTGTGTATGGCACACAGGTGCGTGTGTGCCTTTTGTATTTTTTCTCCTCCAAGGAGCTGTGTCAGTGTGGACGTTCTGTTTCAGGGAGTTGGAAAGGAGGGTGTCTGCAGAAGGTGGAGAGCAGGGGCAGAGGCCCCACTGGCCACCCCCTGCTTCCCAGAGTGAAACCTTGTGCCTGGTGACCAAAGTCCCTCCAAAGTGCTCTTCCTTCTGAGTTATTCAAGCCAAATATCTGGGTTTCCCCCTCCCTCATTCCCTAGCAAACCCCAATTATCTTCCAAGATAGGAGATATTTCCCATCCCCTTCGTTTGTAAATATCTCATCTCCCACCGGAGAGCCCAGGAGCCTATTCCTGACATGGATGTTCTGTCCACACTTGAGGCTGGGCGGTGTATCAGACCCTTCAAGCAGCCTGGCTGGGGCCCAGGACTGAGTCTGGGGTCAGCTTTCACAGTCGCTTTTCCCTTCCTCACCACCCACCACAGCCCACCTTGCATGCATGGCCAGCCCCTCCACTCCAGCCTGAGCCATGTGTGCCCCTGCGGGAGGACCCATTCATGCCAGAAAGCTGGTAACTCCCTCCCAGCATCCCTGCGGAAGGAGTCAGTTTCTGAGAGTGTGGCTTTTCAAGGCAAATGATGGGGAAGGGTTCCCCAGTCCCCACAGTGGCCCCACCTCTGGGCCCTGCACCAGAGCCCTCCTGTGTCACGGGGGGCTGTGCACCCATGCACACACCTACGCACACACACCACTCCGCACTGCAGTATATTCTTGCCAAAGATTTCCTTTAAAAGCAAGCACTTTTACTAATTATTATTTTGTAAATGTTTATCTTCTTCTGTCTTCTCCTTCCCTGAATCTATTTTCCTGTTGTTTATTGTTGAATCTGTGTGTCAGCCAGGAGAGCGCTGTCTGGCCTTGAACATGGGCTGGGGTGGGAAAGGGTCTGGGAGAAGATGGGCAACAAAAAGCCGGGGAGTCATGGACATCGCAGCGATGCAGACCCCAGCAGGTTCAGTCCCGTGCTGCCACCAGCTGTCCAGCTGGGTGTCTGGAGGGAAGAGGGCAAAGGAGGGTCATGTCCCTTCAGCTGGGGGAGGGGCCCAGTGAGCTCCACGTGGCTTTTTCCCAAAGGGAGCAAGAGGGAAGGATTGGGTGAGAAAACAATGGAGAGGGGACCTGAGAAGGAAAACAGGGAGGAAGTGAGCAGTTTGATCAGCCTGCTATCACGGTGTTCTGGCTCTCTTATTTAGCCAGGCGCTGGAGGGACAGATACATCACATCCTAAGTTTGGGAAAGGCCTTTGACCCATCTCATCTGAGCCTCTCCTCCAGTAGCTCTGAAAGCTGTGGACACCAATGGCCAGGATTCCTTCTCCCCTGGTTTTTGAGGATCCCTGGTTCTTCTGAGACTGGCCAGGAGAGGGATGGTGGGGCCAGTGGTTGTGTGAGAGCAGGAGGGGCAGCCCTCCTGGAGAAGTGTGATCCCCCTATAAAGGGCTCTCAGGAGGTTGGTGAGTAGGAGATTCTGCCTTGTTCTGATGAGCCTGTGCAGGGCCTCCAGGGGAGCATGCTGTCCAGGGCACACAGAAGGGTGGTGAGTGTGATCAAATCTAGTCTCACTCCCACTTTTTAGTCTCACTCCTACTTTTGTCCATCACCCCTGCCTCCTGGATCTTCTCCCACTTATTTTTTTCCAGCTTTAGGACCTGGGGAGATCATGTGAGTCAAGGGAGACACCCAATCCTGCCCCCACACTCGGGGTCCTCCAAGAGGTTGGGGGGCAGAGTTCCAGAGCAGCCCTTTACCCCAGGTCCAGGCCCTGGAATCCTGAGACTCGCGTTTCCTTGGCCAGTGGTAACACAGGACGTGTGTGCGCATGTGCAAGTGTGGATGTATGTGTGTGCGTGTGTTTTGCTCATCTCTTTAGGGAACTTGGGAGCCAGGGTTGGAGGTGCTGGGCAATGGAACTTCAAATTCAATGTCGCCCAGCAGTGAGGGGAGTCGGGAGGTGAGGCCTGTAGGGCAACCAATTGGTGGAGTCTCAGCGATAGCCCAGGTGAGAAGTGGGCCACCCAGAGGGGCAGGGTGGGGGCCTTGGGCAGATCTGTCCCTCTTGGCCCCTCTGTCCTCAAATGTCCAAAATGTTGGAGGACCTCTGTTCATATCCCACGCCTGGGCTCTTGCCAGCAGTGGAGTTACTGTAGAGGGATGTCCCAAGCTTGTTTTCCAATCAGTGTTAAGCTGTTTGAAACTCTCCTGTGTCTGTGTTTTGTTTGTGCGTGTGTGTGAGAGCACATCAGTGTGTGCAGGCTGTGTTTCCCCATTTCTCTCCTCCCTTCAGACCCATCATTGAGAACAAATGAAAGAAATCCCTTCCCACCACCCTCCCTGCCTCCCAGGCCCTCTGCGGGAGAAACAAGATCACCCAGCATCCTCCCCCACCCCAGCTGTGTATTTATATAGATGGAAATATACTTTATATTTTGTATCATCGTGCCTATAGCCGCTGCCACCGTGTATAAATCCTGGTGTATGCTCCTTATCCTGGACATGAATGTATTGTACACTGACGCGTCCCCACTCCTGTACAGCTGCTTTGTTTCTTTGCAATGCATTGTATGGCTTTATAAATGATAAAGTTAAAGAAAACTCTGTGCCGTTATCTATCTGTGTTGTTCGGACAGGGGTCTGCCATGTCTCTGATGGGCAAAAAGGGGCCTCTCCAGAGATCCAGGTGGGCTTCAGCGATGCCTCTAGTGGACAGCTAAAATCCTCCCAGAGGCTTCCCCACCATCCGCATGGTGGTTCTGGTTCCCTGTGTTTATTCATTTGGACTCTTCCAGCTGCAAGAGAAACTCAACTCAAACTTGTTTAAGAAAAAGATAAGTTTCTTGGCCCGAGTGACTGAGAAGGCCAGGCCTAGCTGCATTTAAGGGCTCAAATGGTAGAATCTGGAATTCGTCCCCATCACTTGGTTCTGAGTTGGCTGAACTTTCAGGTAAGCTGTATCTGAGGGGCAGTGCCCCCAGATGCTCTGGGCTTCCATCCCACCAGCTCAGTAGCCCTAGGAGAAGGGGGGGCTCTTTTCTCCCAATGTTCTCAGCAAGAAACTGGGACATGCGCTCATTGGCTCTGATCTGAATCCTGCCTGGCTCATATGATTAACTCGAAACCAATCACTCTATCCGGATCTGGGTCAAGCAACTGCCTCTGGAGCCTTCTGAAACTACGGGGACTGAGAATGGGGAAGTGGTTGATCCCGGAAGGAGTGACGTCTGTCAGAAAGAGGGGGAACACGGGTTGTCAGGCAACATCTATTGGGGCCTGTGCCCATCAAGTGGCAAATGTGTGGTTCACTCGTGCACTAGGCCCAGGGCTCCTGGGAAAATTCTTTGGAATTCAGAAAGTTTGGGGGTGGGACCTATTGAGACATGCCTAGCACAGCACAGGGGTCTCTGGGAGATCCGAAATACTCAATGACGTGGTGCTAGCTCTCCACTGAGCTCACCATGTGGCTGGAGGGAGGCTCGGATCAGCTTATTTGAGCAGGTTTGTGCTGAGCCCCCTCAGTGACCCTCACGGTCCTCCTGTGGGCAGCCTTCTCAAGCTTTTGGGTCTTGAGATTCCTTTACATTCTTAAAATTATTCAGGACCCCAAAGGGCTTTTGTTTAGAGGGATTATATCTTTTGATCTTTTACCATAGTATAAATTAAAACTGAGAACATTAAAAATACTTAATTCACTTCCATAGCGATAAATTCATCACATGTTAATATAGAGAGCATTTTTGTGAGAAATAATATTTTCTAAAACAAAAAGCACTGGGTGAGAAGGTGACTTTGCTTTGCATTATTATTATTATTATTTTTGAGACGGGGTCTTGCTCTGTCGCCCAGGCTGGAGTGTAGTGGCACAATCATAGCTGGCTATGACTAGCCTCCACCTCCTGGGTTCAAGTGATCCTCCCACCTCAGCCCCCAAGGAGCTGGGACCACAGGTGTGCGCCACCACACCTGGCTAATTTTTTAATTTTTTTTTTTTTGTACAAAAGAGGTTTCACTATGCTGCTCAGGCTGGTCTCGAACTCCTGGGCTCAAGCAATCCTCTCTCCTTGGCCTCCCAAAGTGCTGGGATAACAGGCGTGAGCCACCATGTGCTTTGCAGTTTTTAAAGGCCTATTCATGTCTGGCTTAGCAGGAGATAGCTGGATTCTTATATAAGCTTCTGCATACAATCTGTTGCAATATCACCCATCATGGGCCTCTGGAAAACACTGTATACTTGTGGGAAAATGAGCAAAAAAAGTCAAATAATGGCTTAATAGCATTATGAAAATGGTTTTGACCTCAACACTCCTGAAAGGGTCTCAGGGACCCCTGGGGTCCCCGGATCATACTTTGAAATCTGTTGCTATGAGGGATACAAGACACAGGAAACTCAGACCCTGTCCAAGGTGGAGACTGAACATGTCTTGCACCCTGCTCTCTGTTAGGTATCGTCATGCTGAGTCATCCCAACAAACCCGTGAGGTAGGCGCTGTTATACACAGGGACAAATAAGGAAACTGAGGCTCTGAGAGGTCACACAGTTTCTAGCTGGCAGAGCTCGTACTCAGCATCACCACCACCGGTGAAGGCTGGCACTCAGCCAACACCTGCTATGTGCCAGAGCCTGCGCTAAGCACTTGGGTATCATTTCTCACGCACGTGCACCTGAGAGGTAAGGGCTATCCTTGTCCTCATTTCACAGATGAAGAAACTGGAGTTCAAAGAGGTGAAGACACTTGCTCAAAATCACAGAGTTGGGGTAAGTGGCCCAGCCAGGCTACGAACCCAGGTGAGCTGACTTTTCAGCCAGGCTCTTCCTAGCTCTTGCCTCTTTCTCTGCTCTCAGGGCTAGCTTCTGAGGGGAGAGACAGACTCTGATGAGCCATGGGCAAGTGGGAAGCCAAACTGATGTCACTGGTCAGATAGGGGGTTACGGGCTAGACTGTAGGCTGGCTTCCCAGGGAGTGGACCAGGGCTTCTGGGTGTGTGATGGGGGAGGTCGGGAGGTCATCCCCTGACACTGGCCAGCTGCAGAGGGATGTAGGTACCTCAGGGGTGGGCCTGGTACAGGGGAGGAGTGTCTGATGAGAGAGACAAGCTACGGCCTGTGAGCCGAGCTGATGCAGCTGGCCTTTGAGGGGACTCAGCAGTGAGGTGGCTGTGCTCCTGGTGCCTCAAGGAGGAGGAAGTGGATGGGGCAGCAGCGGAGGGCTCTGGGTGAGGAAGGGCAGCTCTCCTGACACACATTATGACCCAGAATACCCAAAGGACCTTTGCATTTTCTTTCTTTTTTTCTTTTTTCTTTCTTTCTTTTCTTTTTTTCTTTCTTTCTTTCTTTTTTTTTTTTTTTGAGACAGAATCTCACTCCGTCACCCAGGAGGCTGGAGTGCAGTGGTGCGATCTCGGTTCACTGCAACCTCCGCCTCCCGGGTTCAAGTGATTCTTTTGCCTCAGCCTCCTGAGTAGCTGGTATTACAGGCACACGCCACCACTCCTGGCTAATTTTTGTATTTTTAGTAGAGATGGGGTTTCACCATGTTGGCCAGGCTGGTCTCGAACTCCAGACCTCAGGTGATCCACCCGTCTCAGTCTCCTAAAGTCCTGGGGTTACAGGCATGAGCCACTGCTCCCAGTCGCCTTTGCATTTTCTATGCAGAGTGTGGCCCCTGTACCATCGGCATCGACATCACTTGGTGCTTACAGGAAAGACAGGACCTTTGGCCTCACCCTAGGCCTGCATATCAGAATCTTCATGTTAGCCAGATCCCCAGGAAATCTGCGTAAGTGCTGAAGTTCGAGCTGCTTGCGTGTGTATCTCATGCTGGGACTAGGCCAGGCTGACATGCTCAGCCCCGGGCTCTGCCTCAACACCACCTGAAACGTGAGGACCCAGTTTGGGTCTCCATGGGAGAGAAGCAGTCCTAGACCTCACCTTGGGGGCCTGCCTTATTGATGAGATTCTGGAATCTCTGCTGCCTGGGGCTGGCCGAGGGCAGGTAGGGACCAGTGCTGGTCCTGATGAGCAGGATAACTCTGGTTGCACCAGGCGTGCAGGGTGTGAAGAGAGTCCAGCCTTGGAAGAGGCAGGAACATCAACGGGGGCACAGGAGGGGCAGAGGGATGGCGGCTATCAGGCTCTCTCTTGTCCTCAAGCTCTGCTGGAAAGTGCTGAAGCCTGGGTCCCACCCCAGAGATTCTGAGTGGGTCAGTCTGAGGTCCAGCCTAGGCAGTGGGAATTTTAATCACTCCTGGGTAACTCTATGTGCAGCCCAGGCTGAAAGCCACTAGGAGCCCTCTCCTCAGATTGGCTTCTTCTAGATCAGGGGTGTGTGTGTAGGCCCATGGGCACCTGTGCTTGGACTGGTGGGGTGCTGAGGAGCGGAGGAAGTCACAGTGGGAAGAAGTCCCCTCTGGACTGGCTTAGACCCCGCCTCGCTTTTTGGGGGTGGGAGGATGCCATCCCCTCCCATCTGGAGTGGAGGCCACTGGTATTTTAAAAATTCCAGGCCTCAAATGTCCCTCCTCCTGCATCCCGTGGGCTAAGAGGGGAGGAGCCGTGGCCATATCTTCATGGGACTCACCTCCAGGGCCTGCGGAGCTGGGTGGGAGGGGACGCCTGGAAGAGGCTTTGCAGGCTGCTTCATTTCAGCTCCACGGGCTTCACAATACCTCCTGGGGGGTGGGGGTGGTGAAATGAAAATCTGCCTTCCTCTTTTAAGAAACTGGTTTTACTGGGATTTTCCCTGTTAGTTGGTGAAAATGCCTATTTATTAGTGCTTAGTAATTTACAAGCAGTCAGAACATGGGAAGGATATGGCTCATTCTAAAAACACTGACAGTAGGTATAGGACTAAAGACACACCCCCCACACACACAGATGCACACGCAAGACATGCAGACACACATACGTGCACAGAGACACACAGACACACGTGCATACACATGCCCACACAGATGCACACAGACACACAGATGCACACACAAAAGACATGCAGACACACATATGCACACACAGAGACACAGACACACATGCGCACACAGAGACACAAAGACACGTGCATATGCATGCCCACAGACACAGATGCACACACATAGACACACAGATGCACACACACAAGCACACATGCAGACACACAGATGCACACACATACAACATGCAGACTCACACATGGACACACACAGACACGCAAACACACATATACCCAGGCACACACATAGACACACAGATGTACACACACATGAACACATGCACACAGACACACAGATGCACACACATACAAGACATGCAGACACACACGGACACACAGAGACACCAGACACACATATACACATGCACACACAGATGCACACACATGAACACACATGCACAGAGACACACAGATGCACACACACATGATATGCAGACATACAGGCCCATACGTACACACACAGACACACGTACACAAGAGACCTAGTCCCTCGGAATATGCTGCGTCTCCATGCGGGCATCTGCTTTCCTACCTCCTTCTCTCCAAGCATTCTGGTGTTCAGCTAACTGATGAGTCAGTCCCAGGGGTCATGGGGTCATCAGTGGGGCAGGGAGCTTCTCCCACAGTGAGCTGACCCCTGCCACACTAGTTAGCAGAAGGGCGTGATCAAAGGAGGGGAGTGTCTCCATGAACTCTGCAGATCAGATCAGCTGCGGGGCCTGGTGCACACTGGATGTGGATGTGGGCAAGATGGGGTGTGGTAGAAAAGGGTCAGGGCCTCAAGGAGCACCTGAAGGAGCTGAGAGCTCGGCCTGGAGAAGAAGAGCTTCAGGGAGGTTGAGATGGGATGCTGGCCTCCGATGTTTGATGGCCTCCTCTCTGGAACAGTCAGCATTCTCTGGGCTCCCCATGTAATAGACGAGGGCCACAGGGAGGCCACAGGCGGGAGGAGATGCTTGAAATGGAAAGGGGTGCTTTGGGAGAGGTGAGCTCCTGTACCTGGAAATGTTGGGCCCAGAGACTGCAAAAGGCCCTTTCGAGGCTCTGTCCTGGGTATGGCTGCTGGCACATGCCAGGAGACCACCTCATCCAGATCGAGCCAAGAGGATAGGTATGGCTGGGCCCAAGTTTCCTTATTGGTCAAATGGGGTCACACCTATCCAGGAGGGCTGCATGACCACACAGCACCTAGCATGGTGCTCAGCTTACTGCTGGCCCTGCAGGGCATCGAGAAACATGAGCTTCCTTTCCTTTTCTGGTGGCTCTTGCCTTCTCCGCCATTTCCTTAGGCCTCTGGGGACACTTGGCAGCAGAAAAGGCTGGAGCAGAAAGCCTCTCACACGATATTGATCTGGCCGGCTCTGGACTCCAGACCACAGCGTGTGGGATGGTGGTACAACCGCCTCCATGGCTCCAGCTTTTATGGGGTTTGAAAGATCATTTCTGGCCATCGAGACAGGATGTCCATCTTCTGGGCCCCTCCTCTTAACCTCTGCTCCATTTCCTGACTCCCAGATCAGTTCTGGGAAACCCCCTTCCCAGGTCTGGCCCTGGGAAACCAAGGGGTGCCTGTAAGGTTGTCATTTCCCCACCCTGGCCCTCCCTCAGCCCCTCTTGCATTTGCAGAATCTGACCTGGCTGAACCATCACCCCTCCCTCCCTCAGGGGATTCTGGCTGGTTTAGGGTATCAGGAGCCAAGGCCACTGGGGCATGGGTAGGAGTCCTCGAGGAGAGCAAGAGACCACCAGGAGAGATGGAGCTTTAGTGCTCTGGACACAGCAGGCCCAGCTTGGGGTAAGTCAATCAACTAATTAATTAACTGATTTGAAAGACACATACTGAGCACCTACTATGTACAGGCACTGTACTTGGCCCTGAGCACTAACAATGTGTTTGTTTGTCTCATGGCACTCCGGGTCTCATGGGATCAGGAAAAACATATAAAGAATCAGCAAATATATAATCACAGTGTGATCGTGCACTGGAGCAAGGGTGCTTTATAGAGCAAGAGTTTCTAAATGGATCTGGATGGTCTGGGGAGAGCAGAGAAGGTGTCCCTTAGGAAGTGACATGTGCTGAATGTCAGAATCCAAAGGGTGAACAGGAGTTGGTCGGGCAAAGAGGGAAGAAAGGGTGTTTCAGGCAGAGGGAACAGCACATGCCGAGGCCCAGGGGCAGGAGAGTCTTCATGCCTCTGAACCCCACGTACACTCCCTTGATAGCACATTTCACAGTTGTAATTTGACATGAATTTGAAGGCAGAACAGACTCATGGTTGAATGCACAGGCTATGATGTCAGACTACACGAGTTCAAATTCTGGCTCCATGCCTACTAGCTGTGTGACCTTGGGCAAGTTGCTTGACCTTGCTGTGCTTCTGTTTCCACATCTGTAAAATGTGGGGTGATAATAGTAACACCTAACTCAGAGGGTTGTAGGAGTTGATAATTTATGTATGCAAAAACAGCTCAGACAGCACCTGGCAGGTAGTAAGTGCTCAGTAAATGTTAGCTATGCTTATTTATTTATGTGAACTTCTTTTTTTCTTTCTCCCTCACTAGACTGTAAAGTCTGCAAGAGCAAGGCTCCGGGTCTGTATGTGTGAAGTCCCAGCACAGTGTCTGGCCTGTGGAAGACCCTTGATCAATGTTTGTAGAGGGAGCGAGGTGACTGCAAGGTCAGTGTGGGCAAAGGGAGCCAGGGGGAGGTGGGGAGGGTTGGGGGAGGTGGGGAGGGTTGGGCTAGAGAGGCTGGGTAAGCTAGGCAGGGCTTTGTAGGCCACAGGAAGGGTTTGGTGTTTGTAGTTAGAACAGTGGGAGTGTTTGAAGATTCTGAATCAAGGGGGCAGGGGATCTGGTTGGTATTTTGTAAAGATGACTGGGCTGTCAGTTTCAACATCAATTGAACCCCAAGTATATGTCAATGTTATATTAGGTGCTTTATTAAATGCTATTTCATTCATTTTATAAAATGATCGTGGGAAATAGGCAGACAGCGAAGAAAATGAAAGCTCAGAAGGATTAAGTAGTTTGCTCCAAATCTCATAGCTGGAAAGTGCTATAGAAATGGACTGAAGATCTCTTGTTTTTGTTTTTTATAGAGACAGGGTCTTGCTCCATTGCCCAGGCTGGAGTGCAGTGGTACAATCAGAGCTCACTGCAGCTTTGTCCTCCTGGGCTCAAGAAATTGTCCCACCTCAGCCCCCTGAATAGCTGGGACTTACAGGTGTGTGTCACGATGCCCAGCTAATTTTTTCAATTTTTTTTTCAATTTTTTTTTTGTAGCAGAGACGAGGTCTTGCTAGGTTGCCCAGGCTGGTCTTGAACTCCCAAGCTCAAGTGATCCTCCTGCCTCAGCCTCCCAAAGTGTTGAGATTACAGGCGTGAGCCACTGCACCTGGCTTGAAGATCTCTTTAGCTCTGTGTCAGTTAGAATATTAGTGCAGCTTCTATAACAAAGGCTTTGAATTACCAAACACTTAAATGTGGCCATTTATTTTTGTCTTACTTGTATTATAGCTCTCCCCTATGAAATTAGTCAGGACCCCAGGGTCCTTCAATTTGATCGCCCTGCCATCCTCAATATGTGGTCCATTATGGTTGCTCCAGCTCCTGCCATTACAACTGCATTCTAGTCAGTGAAAAGCAGGAAAAGAGGAAGGGGAGAGCGTGCCCTTCTCTTTAAGGATGTGGTACATTTACATTATATACATTGTTTCTGCTCAGATCACAATAGCCAGAACTGTCACATGGCCTCAACTAGCTGCTGGGAAATGCCATTTTTATACCTTGCAGCCATGAGTACAGCCATACTTCTGGGGAGTTATTAGTAAAGGAGGAGAGGAGAGTGGGTATTGGGAACAACTGGAAATTTCTGATTCATATTCCAACATGTGCTGGAGGGAAAGATTTAAGAGTTATATTAGATACCATGTGGGGAGGGGGTAGCTGCACAGCTTGAGTCCCCCTCTTTCATGGGAAGGGGGGGGATGTGTAGGGATGGGTACCAGGGGCCATGTCAGTGTATTGAGATATCTTGACCACTATACCTTGTCCAGTCATACTGCAGACTGGTCCAGGGATGAGTTCGTGACTCAAGTTGGGTCAGTTCAAATGCCCCCCCTGGACTGGAGAAAGAGAATGAGAAAGGGTCTGGGGTTGGGGTGGGTGGCTGCATGGAGTTCTCAACATTATCTCCAGGGAGGCGACTGCCTCTCTGCATGGCCTCTGTCCTCGTGCTTACTCCTCTGCAAGGTCAATCTGTCCATTCCCCTGTATCTCAGGCACAGAGGACAAGGCCTGGGGCTGCAGGGCAGAGCTTTCTATGCTCCGTGTGTGGAGTCTAGAGACTGCAGAAAGAGCAGCTTAACTCACAGGGCCACCCAGACTAGATGGTGGACATCTCTGAGGACAACAGACTGGATGACCAGGTGGGCCTGTCTCCAGGCCTTGGCGCTATCTAAGCTCCAAGTGTTAGATACAACCTAAAGTTTCTTGCTAGTGCTGCAGAGAGGGTTGTGTGATGTAGAAAATAGAGACATAGGAATATTGCTGTGCATTTGCAGGCTGTGAGTCATCCTGACACAGAGGTATTGTAGACAGAGGAGAGTCATGGGTGGAAGCAGGGGAACATTGCTGTGTAAGGAGAAGGGAAGGAGAGGAGGAGAAGGTCCTGTGAAGAAGACAGAGGTCTCAGAGAGGAAGGAGGAGGACCTACAAGGGGTGGTGTTTTGATGGGGAAAGGAGCTTTCCTTCTTTTGTAGAAGGAAAGAATGGCTGGTCAACAGTCCAGCCACCACCTTAAGATCAAAGTTAGTGAGCCCCAGAAGAAGGACACTGAATTTGGCCACAAAGAAATCATCCTTGTCCTTTTCTTTGGGAAAAGAGCGACAGCATCAGTAGGGGGCAGGAGGCTGAGGAAGTGGCTTAGCACAGCGTCAGGCTCATGAAAGTCTCACGAGATTTGTAGAGTCGGTGAACTGATGAGTGAATAGGAAGTAGAGACACAGCAAGTATAGACAGCTCTGAAGACCTTGACCCCCACCCACCCCAATCAACGTGTTTTCCTGGGCTTTACTCTTTGCTTCCGTTAGTCACTTTGGCCAAGGTTTCTCCTGCGTAGATGACAGGATGGTGAGGACAGAGGCCAGGAAGGAAGGAGATGTGTCCCAGAAAGCTGAAGCCCCCTCCTGGGGCAGCCTTTTGGAAGGAGCTTCTGATACCTAACCTGGATCATTCCTGCTGCAGTATCAGCAGGTGTCAGCCGGGAAAGGAGAAGCCTTCTGTGAATGACAGTCCTTCAGATGACTAAAAACAGCTGAACTCTATCCCAAGCAGATATAAGAGAGGTGGAGATCAGGTGAGAGCCGCAGCTGGGTGGAATTCAGGGCAGCGTCAGCGTTCTGTGTGTGCCTGGTGCTGGGTTACAGCCGTCTCACTGCGCTTCCTCTTCTCCGATTCCTGCTCCAGGATCTCACCCTCCCCAGCCTCTAATAACCCCAAATCCTGGATTGGTGTTTGGCAGACTGTGGCTGGCCAGGTAAACAGGGCAGGCCGGGAGCCACAGCAGACACTGGAGGGAGGGAGTCGGGCCCTCCTCTGGATGAGTATTTGGGACCGGCAGGAAGGGCGGGTGGGGGAGGCTGAGTTCGAGGTTTCCCCCTTGGGGTCTCCTCTCTCCTGTTTCCACTCTCCCCCGTCTCCCTTTTCAGCGCCTCCTCCCTTCCAGCCCATCCTGTCTGCATTTGCCCTCTTCTTTCCCTCCTCTCTGTCCCTCCGTTTCCCATCTCATCTGCCTTCTGTCTCCCAGGCAGCCTCCCCCCAGGCCCCACCCCGCTGAGGCACCTGTAGGCAGGGTTTCGGCAGGAGCTGCTGCCAGTGGTCCTCAGGGGAGGATGGACCTCCCTTTTCAAGAACTTCTGAAAACAGGAGGGGCCTAAACTTGGGCTGGGGAGAGCTAAGGGAGGACTTTGGGATGTCCATACAGGCAGGGATTCTGTGACCCTTTGGTTTTCTTCCCCCCACCAGTTAAGGCAGAGCTGCCACGGGCTAAGGCTCCCTCTAGTGGCCAACTTGGGAACTGCAGCCACTCATTGCCCTTCCTGGAAGCGGTCACAGTGGGCAGTAGGCTGAATCAACTGTCCAAGGGCCTGAGAGGCACAATTAATAGACAGCTGGAAGCCGAGAGTCTTCAGGCACTTAGAGACAGGCTGATTATTAAAAGCTTCAGTAGAGCGGTGAGGACGGAGACCCACAGTCTCTGTTCCCATTATCAATCATCCCTCGTGGTGGATTGGACCTGGCCCAGATTTTCTCAATCATTTCTCAATGACCACCACTCAGGCAGTCAGCAGTGGCAGGAGCCAGAGAGCTCCAGGGCTCCAGGGTGTGGCTCAGCAGAAGGGGCACTGGACACAACGGGGCCTAGGCAAGATCCTTCCCCTCTTAAAACCCCCATGTCCCGTTCTTTGGGCCTTTGGGACCTGGGTGTCTCTGGGCTGCCCTCTCACAGCCCTGCATAGCCCATGCCCTAGTGCTTGCTCGCTGAGTCTGCAAGGCCAACCTGTCCATTCCCCTGCAGCCGGCCTGCTGCTTGGCAGGGCAGGTGAGCGCCTCCCCTGTGGCAGACAGTGCAGTGTTCAGCTCCACTGGACCTTTCGGGTGATTTGACCTCTGGAAGTTCTATTCCACTCACTCTTGCTCCTCCCCTTCCAAGTGACTACATTCCTGGAGGTTCTAGCACCTGCGGAGATGGAAACAGCTGCTCCCCATCCTCCGGGATCTGGGTCAGAGAACCTAAAATGCAGGCATCTTTATTTCCCAGACTCAGTTATTAGACTTCCCTCTTTTTCAGAGTCAATGACCCCCACAAAAAGAGTGAGCATGAACATCAACCTTTCTCCAAGGACAGCCAGGTTCTGATTTCACTGAACTACCCCAAGTCTCTATGAACGTGGAACTGAATCTGACTGATTGAAAGTAAAATTAAAAAGCAAATAGTCCTCTTTTCCCTAAAAGGAGTGGTAGTGGGTGCTTCTGCAGAGGTAGGATCAAAGCACTGAGAAGCCTATTAGAAAACAAGGACAGTAAAACACTCTCTTTTACCTGCAGGCAGAACATGGGGGCAGAGTGCCCAGGCAGAGCAGGATTTGCCTTCACATCCATCCAATATGGGCCCAAGTGTTAGCTTTGCTAGTTTCTCACTTATGTGATCCCGGACAAATTATTTGACCTCTTGTTGCCTCAGTTTCTTCGTCTATAAAATGGGCCAGTAATAACTAGCTGACAAAGTTATGTGGATATTCATGATTCTGTGTATAGAATGCCGAGCCCAGTGCTCATGTGAAATGGTGGGAGGCAAGTAACATTTACTGGCTGTCTATGATACTGTTGGGCCCTGCATGAGATGCACAGGATGTCACTTACAAAAAACTCAAAATGGTGGCCGTGATCACTCCCATTTCACAGATTAGAAAACCAAGGCTCGGAGAAGGTAAGTAACAACTCTGTTAGTAAGTGCTGCATAAGGATTCAAATCCATCTCTATCTGCTTCCAAAGACTTTGGGCTTATCCAGAATGGTGTAGATGGTGTGGGGGCAGGAGCATGCTGGGGTCCAGGTCTTGAGCTGGTGAGAGGTGACAATGTGCTAGCAGCCCTCGCTCCCTCTCAGCACCTCCTTGGCCTTGGCGCCCACTCTGGCCGTGCTTGAGGAGCCCTTCAGCCTGCCCCTGCATTGTGGGAGACCCCCTTTGGGCTGGCCGAGGCCGCAGCCGGCTCCCTCTGCTTGTGGGGAGGTGTGGAAAGAGAGGCGCGGGCAGGAACCAGGGCTGCGCGCTGTGCTTGCGAGCCAGCGTGAGTTCCGGGTGGGCGGGGGCCCGCACTCGGAGCGGCCAGCCAGTGCCGCTGGCCCTGGGCAGTGAGGGGCTTAGCACTTGGGCCAGCAGCTGCGGAGGGTGCGCTGGGTCCCCCAGCACTGCTGGCCTGCCCGTGTTGCGCTCCAATTCTCGCGGGGTCTCAGCTGCCTCCCCGAGGGGCAGGGCTCGGGACCTGCAGCCCGCCATGCCCGAGCCTCCCCCGTCCTCCCTGAGCTCCCACCGGGCCCAAGCCTCCCCGACGGGCGCCGCCACCTGCTCCGTGGTGCCCGGTCCCATCGACCACCCAAGGACTGAGGCGTGCAGGTGTGGGGCACAGGACTGGCGGGCAGCTTTGCCCACAGGCACGGCATCCACTAGGGGAAGCCAGCTGGGCTTCTGAGTCGGGTGAGGACTTGGAGAACTTTTATGTCTAGCTGGAGGATTGTATATGCACCAATCAGCACTCTGTGCCTTGCTCAGGGTTTGTGGATGCACCAATCAGCCCTCTGTATCTAGCTTATCTGGTGGGGACTTGGAGAACTTTTATGTCTAGCTAAAGGATTATAAATACACCAATCAGCACTCTGTGTCTAGCTCAAGGTTTGTAAACGCACCAATCAGCACTCTGTGTCTAGCTCAAGGTTTGTAAAGGCACTAATCGGTGCTGTGTCTAGCTAATCTAGTGGGGACTTGGAGAACTTTTACTTCTAGCTAGAGGATTGTAAATACACCAATCAGCACTCTGTGTCTAGCTCAGGGATTGTAAATGCACCAATTAGCACCCTGTCAAAATGGACCAATCAGCTCTCTGTAAAATGGGCCAATCAGCAGGATGTAGGTGAGGGGTGGTCAGATAAGGGAATAAAAGCAGGCTGCCCTAGCCATCAGCAGCAACCCGGTCTCTGCTTCCACACTGTGGAAGCTTTGTTCTTTCGCTCTTTGCACTAAATCTTGCTGCTGCTCACTCTTTGAGTCCACACCGCGTTTATGAGCTGTAACACCCACTGTGAAGGTCTGCAGCTTCACTCCTGAAGCCAGCGAGACCATGAACCCATCGGGAGGGAGGAACAACTGCGGAAGGGAGGAATGAACAATTCCAGACGCGCCGCCTTTAAGAACTGTAACACTCACTGCAAAAGTCTGCAGCTTCACTCCTGAAGCCAGTGAGACCACGAACCCACCGGTTGGAAGAAACTCCGGACACATCTGAACATCAGAAGGAACAAACTCCGGACACACCATGTTTAAGAAGTGTAACACTCACCGCTAGGGTCTGCGGCTTCAAGTGTACCAAGAACCCACCAATTTTGTACACAATGGCAGAAGTCATTGAGATCAGAGAAGAGTGGGACAAGAGGAGGGGTAGCAAGGACAGGCCTTAGAGAGAAGAGGCTCAGGGCCCGTGACATCCTGGTGACCAGCTGTCTCACTGTGCCCTTAGCAGGTGAGGCAACTGATAGTATTGGCTGATCCAAAGATCCAGTGACAGAGAATCTAGGACAGTCCCCCAAGAGGCAGACGAGGCTGGACAAGGGCTGCATTGGGAGGAATCCAGGCTGCACAGGGAAGCAGGACCCGAGAGGTAGCAGCACCACTTAGAAGTGGGGATGGTGGGAAGCTGAGGGCCAGCATGGGGCCTTCCTGACCAGCCCAGGGCTGGTGGAGCCCCCAGGATAGCACCAGGGAGTGGTCACCTCACTGGCTCTGGAGAGGCTGGGGATGCCCCTAGCTCAATAGGAGAGAACCTCGAGGGGACGGGTTGGGGGAAGGAGAAGCCTAGAACCTGAGTCAGCCAGATGCCCAGCTGTGGCCCATGAGGCCAATCGCCTAGTGCAGGACCCCCTCCTTCCTTTAGAAAGGGGGGTGGGGAGTCCACCTCCTTCGTATGTCCGCTCTGGTCCTGGGGCAAGGAGTTGGTTTTAGGGATGGCGGCTGTAGAGGCATTGGAAGGGGGATGTCGCCCTCTTGTGGTCGGATGGTTGTGGTGCAGAGGAAGTGCCCATTGCTGCCGCAGGCCTTCCCAGCTGATAGAACATTTGAACTTCTTTCACGTATCAGGCTCCCTTGGTGAGCGATGTCCCTGAGCCGGGGACACATGAGGCAGAGGGGTGGCTTCAGGATTCACTGCAGGGAGCGTGGCTTTCTCCGGAGATACTGTGGGGCTCTAAGGGTCCCAGGCACACTGCAATAGCAGCAATGGTGGGGACTAGAAGAATGAAAGGACATGTAGTGAACTCCCAGCTCAAGCCAGGCCCTGGACCAGCCCTGGGGATGCAGGGATGAACAGGACACAGTCCATACCCTCCATGTCCATGCAGGAGACAGACAAGAGGCCAGGAACAATGATGTCCCCAATGCTGTGACGGAGGCACGGTGTTAGGGCCATCGTCATTTTTCCCTCTGGAAGGATTCTTGAGTAATCCCCCGGCCTCTCTCCTCACCCGGCACCATCTTTTTCATGTCGGGCTGGGGAGTTGGAAGGAAAAATCCAGCAAATCGGCTAGCTCCTTCCATCTGCCCCTTCCTTCAGCCAGCCCCTACCCAGGACGTTGGCATCCCAGTCTCCTCTCTGCCACCCCCGAGGGGTCTGCCTGTGTGGGGGCCCTTGGTCCTCCTGCACCGTTTGTCTCCGGGATGGGAGGGTAGAGCCACATTCTCCACTCAGCTCTATCACTAACGTTTTGATTTTCATCTCCCTGACTTTTGGCTGATATCTCAATTGTTTCTGTACTCAGGCACAGGAAGCCTCCTCCAAAGCCCCAGAACAGTGCTTCTCAACCAGAGGTGGTTTTGCTGCTCAGAGAACATTTGTCTCAGTGTGGGGTGGGGAGGGGACATAATATGGGCATCTACTGAGTAGAAGGTGAGAATGCTAAAAAAAATTCCTAAAAATGCACAAGACAGCCCCTCACATCAAGAATTATCCGACCCCAAAATGTCAAAACTGATGAGGTTGATAAACTCTGACCTAAAGCGTAGGGTGTTATGAGGAATTAAGTTAGAAGTACCTAATGCAGCCTTGTTGGGGGAAGGTTGTATGGAGTGGGAGTTCAACGAAGGCTTCCGGAAAGAGATAATATCTGATTTAGGCTTTGAAGTGAAGTTGAAGATTGCCACGTAGAGGAAGACGATTTTCAAAGTTGGACACATGGCAGACTATCCAGATAGTGGGAACAGAATGTGCCAAGGCGTGGAGAATGAGGGGCTGTGGTCTGTCTGAATGAGACTGGATAGGACAGGAAATTAGGCTGTGGAGGTGGGCAGGGGCCAAGCATGAAAGGCGTGGCATACTTAACTATGGAATACGTTTTTATGAAGTATAAAACAAGCACAAAATGTGTTTAGAAAAGTGCATACGACACTAGTATATAGAAATGTAGAGTGCATTGAATTATCAATTATATGCGACTGTTTCCAGTTTTTGGCTATGATGAAAAAGGACTTATAAACAGTTTTGTACTTGTCTCTTGGCATTCATTTTTGTGAATTTTTCTTTGGGTATAATCCTAGTAAGGGAATGGCGGGGTCATGGGGTGTGCATATGTTCAATTTTAGTTGATATTGTCAAATAATTTCCCAAAGTTCTCATAGGAATCTACAGTCCTCCAATAGTGTAAGAGAATTCTCATTGTTCTATATCTTTACAACACTTAGTGTGGCCAGTTTAAAAAATTTATCTCTTCTGGAGTATGTGTAATGGCAGGGCTTTATTTTATTTTATTTTTATCATTTTATTTTTTTCAAAATAAGGTTTGTCGACATGTAATTTGCATACAGTAAAATTTCATGATTTTAAGTGTACCGTCTATAAATTTTTATTAATATATACATTTGTTTAATAAAAGTATATATTTTACCACCCCAAAGTTCCCTTATTCCTGTTTGTAGCCAATCCACTCCCGCCCCCTTTAGTAACTAGTAACTAGTGATATGTTTTCTGTCTTTATAGTTTTGCCTTTTCCAGAATGTCATGTGAATGAAATCATTAAGTATGTAGTATTTCCAGTTTGGTTTACTTTCACTTAGCAATATGTTTTTGAAATTAATCCACTTTGTTTCATGGATAATCAGATGGGTAATTTCAAAAGAGAGATGGACACTACTAGAAAAATCAAATAAAAATGCTAGAAATAGAAAACACAGTAACAGAAATGAAGAATGCCTTTGATGGGCTTGTCAGTAGACTCAACATAGCTGAGAGAAGAATCAGTAAACTTGATGACAGTGTAGTAGAAATTATTCAAACTGAAACACAAAGGGCAATAAAGAGTGAAAAAACAGAACAAAGCATCTAAGAACTGTAGGATAATATCAGTGGGCTAACATATGTGTAATTGGAATCCCAGAAGATGAGAGAGAGGGAAAGGGGAGGGGAGAGAAGAGAAAAGGAGGGAGAACTTGGACAAATTATAGTCAAGAATTTCCCCAAATAGCACACAGATAGCACACCACAGGTTCCAGAAGCTCAGAGAACACCAAGTAGTAAAAAACCCAACCCCCTCCCCTAAAAGAAAACATATGCTCAGCTTCTCAGTCCATCACTTCTGTCTCCCAGAATGGGCTGATGCATCTGGAGAAAATCAGATCCAAATGCCAGGCTCACCTCTTTGGTCCCCTCCTGGATCTTGGTGTCCTCATTTTTCACTGTTTTGATAGCAACCTAAATATCTTCAAGTTGATGAAAAATGTTATATAGCTTTTCTTATTCTATTAAGCAGGAGAGCCAATTCAAATACTTAGTCTGCTGAAAGTACTGAAAATAAAAATCAAGGCAATCTTTTTTAGTTTTTTTTTCTGGTTTTAGTTCATTGGGAATTACTGGTCTAATCTAACTAATAGGCTAAGACACATACATGATATGTCTTAGCTAAGATATATGTAATTTATATATAAAATTAGCTTTTGAACCCTTGTAGTAAAAGAAAATAATTTAGCTTCCTTATATTACTTTTACTCTTCCTCCTAATTTAAAGAATAAAAATATGAAAGTCTTTTTTTTTTTTTTGAGACAGGGTCTTGCTCTATCATCAAGACTGGAGTGCAGTAGTGTGATCATAGTTCACTGCAGCCTCAAACTCCTGGGCTCAAGCGATCCTCCCGACTCACAACCTCCTGGAATTTTTTGATGGTAAGAATAGTTGGCTATTTTTTTCATTTGAAATTTTGCATGTGGACCTCTATTTCTTGTTCATTCAACTCTGTATACTCTTTCTTGATTTCTTTTGAAATTATGTATCAAAAACCAGGCATTGATTTTTCCTTTTACCTCTTTTTATCCCCTCCACCTGCATTCTTGAGTTGGCTTTATTTTATTTTGTTTATTTATTTTGAGATAGACTCTTGCTCTGTCACCCAGGCTGAAGTGCAGTGGTACAATCTCGGCTCACTGCAATCTCTGCCTCCCAGGTTCAAGCGATTCTCCTGCCTCAGCCTCCCAAGCAGCTGGGACTACAGGCACGTGCCACCATGCCTGGCTAATTTTTGTATTTTTAGTAGAGATGAGGTTTCATCATGTTGGCCAGGCTGGTCTCGAACTGCTGACCTCAAGTGATCCGGCTATCTTGGCCTCGCAAAGTGGTAGGATTACAGGCATGAGCACTGTGCCTGGCCTATTTATTTTTAAGTTAAACTTTTTATTTTGAGATATCGTAGATTCACATGTAGCTGCAATAAATAATACAGAGAAATCTCATGTATCCTTTACTCAGTTTTCCCCAGTGGTAGCATCTTGCAAAACTGTAGTACAATAACACAACCAGGATAATTACATTGATACAGCTGAGGTATAGAATAGTTCCATCACCACAAGTATCCTTTTTGTTGCTCTTTTATAGCTTTGCCCACTTTTCTCCTACTTCTACACCCTCCTTAATCTATGGCCACTACTAATTTGTTCTCCATTTCTACAATTTTGTCATTTCAAGAACATTATATAACTGGAATCATACGGTAATCTTTCAGGATTGGTTGAATTGTGGTAGTTTGTGTTTTTCAAGGAATTGGCCCATTTGATGTAAGTTGTCAAATTTATATGTGTAGAGTTCATAGTATTTCCTTATTATCTTTTTGATGTCTGCAGAGTCTCTGATGATATTCCCTGTTTAATTTCTGATATTGATAATTCATGTCTTCTCTCTCTTTTTGTCAGTCCTGCTAGAATTTTGTCAATCGTATTGATCTTTTCAAATAATTTAATATTTATTTCATTGATTTTCTGTTTTTTGTTTCATTGATTTCTGCTGACATCTTTTATTTTTTTTAATTTTGATTATTTTGGGTTTATTTTGCTCTTTTTCTTCCTGGATTCTCAAGGTAGGTGCTTAGATTATTATCTGAGACTTTTCCTGTTTTCTAATGTATGTGTTTAGTGCTGTAAATTTTCCTCTCAGCAGTTTTTTAGTTGTTTCCACAAAATTTGACATTATATTTTCATTTTAATTTAGTTAAATATATATTTTAATTTCCCTTGATACTTTTTGTTTGACTCCTGGGTTGTTTAGAAGAATGTTGTTTAGTTTTCAAGTGTTTGGACATTTTCCTGTTGTCTTTATGTTATTGATTTCTGGTTTGATTCCATCGTGGCTGGAAAATACACTCTGTATAATTTCAAGTCTTAAAAATCTATTGAAGTTTTTTTTTTTTTTAATGGTCCAGGATGTGGTCTACCTTGTTTTGTGAACATGTGAAAACAAAAGAGTATTTTGCTGTTGTTGTGTGCAGTGTTCCATAAATGTTGATTAGATCTTCTTGGTGAATATGCAGTTGCATTATTCTATATTCTTGCTTATTTGCTGTCTAGTTTTTCTATTAATTGTTGAGAGAGGAGCATTAAAGTTTCCAACTATAATTGTGGACTTTTCTATTTATTTTTAATTCTATGAGTTTTTGCTTTACATATTTTGCAAGTCTGTTGTTTGGTGCTTGTACACTTAGTATTGCTAGGTCTTTTTGGTAGATTGACTTTTTTATCACTACATAATGTCTCTTTCAGTTTCCGGTAATTTTCTTTGTTCTGGAGTCTATTTTATATTATATAGCCACTACTTTTTCTGATTAATATTTATATGTATGATATATATGTTTTCATCCATTTACTTTCAATCTGACTATATAATTATATTTGAAGTGAGTTTCTGGCAGCGTATAGTTGGGTCGGCATTTTTATTTCTCTTTACCAATCTTCCTGTCTTAATTGGTGTATTTAGACCATTTACATTTTATTTATTTATTTTTTTGAGGTGGAGTCTCACTCTGTCACCAAGGCTGGGGTGCAATGGTGCAATCTCGGCTCACTGCAACCTCCGCCTCCTGGGTTGAAGTGATTCTCCTGCCTCAGCCTCCCAAGTAGTTGGGACTACAGGCACGTGCCACCACACCCGACTAATTTTTCGTATTTTTAGTAGAGACGGGGTTTCACCATGTTAGCCAGGATGGTCTCGATCTCCTGACCTCATAATCTGCCTGCCTCAGCCTCCCAAAGTGCTGGGATTACAGGCGTGAGCCTTCGTGCTCAGCCGACGGTTTACATTTACGTAATTATTGATATGTTAGGGTTTAAGTCTGTCATTTTAATTTTTGTTTTCTCTTTGTTTCTCTTCCTCTGTTTTTTTTTTCTGCCTTCCTGTGGGTTACTTAACATTTTTTAGAATTACATTTTTATTTCTCTACAGTGTTTTCGAGTAACCTATTTGTATAGCTTTTTAAGTGATTGCCGTAGATATTATATTATTGATGTGTGCCTTATAAAAGTATACTGGTGTCAACATTTTACCAGTCTGAGTGAAATGTAGAAACTTTTCCTCTCTTTATGTCCCTTTACCTTCCCACCTTTAGAAGATAATTGTTTTAAATATTTCCTCCAGATACACTGAGAATTAAATTGGACAGCGGTATAATTTTTGCTTCAACTATGGAAAACTCAAGAGGAGAAGGAAGGTCTATTGTATTTAAGTATAATTTTTACTCCTGTTGTTTTTTCTTCCTTCTTGATGCTCCAAGAATTCTTTTATGATATCCGGTCTAGACAAGTTTCTTTAGCTATCCTTTCGGAGTAGATCTCCTGAGGCAAATTAGCTTTCCCCCAAGCACCTTCATTCGGGAATGTCTTGGTTTCTTCTTCATTTCTGAATGATATTGTCATCAGATACACGGTTTAGGGCTGTTCTTTTCTTTCAGCACTTGAAAAATATTGTGGCACTTCCTTCTGGTCTGTGTGGTTTCTAATGAGAAATCTGCTGTCACTCAAATAGTTTTACCCATGTAATATTTTTTGTTTGTTTTTAGCTTTCAGAAATTTGATTATGATGTGTCTTGGTGTAGAGTTTTTGGAGTTTATTACGTTTGAAGTTTTCACAGCTTCTTGAATCTGTAGGTTTATGTTTTTGCTAAAAATTAGGAAGTTGTCAGCCATTATTTCTTTAAGTACTTTTTTGGCCTCACCCTCTTTCACCTCTTCTTTTGAACCTCTGATGACATAAATGTCGTGAATGTCAGATAGTTTATTATAGTCTCACAGGTCCCTGGAAGCTCTGTTAATTTTTTGTTTCTTTGAGACAGAGTCTCACTCTGTTGCCCAGGCTAGAGTGCAGTCGTGCAATTTCAGTTCACAGCAACCTCCGCCTCCCGGGTTCAAGTGACTCTGGTGCCTCAACCTCCCCAGTAGCTGGGATTACAGGTGCTCACCACCACACCCGACTAATTTTTGTATTTTTAGTAGAGACAATGTTTTACCATGTTGACGAGGCTGGTCTCGAACCCCTGACCTCAAGTGATCTGCCTGCCTTGGCCTCCCAAAGTGCTGGGATTACAGGTGTGAGCCACTGTGCCCGGCCTTCATTTTTGTTTGCCGGGGGTGGGGTGGGGTGGGGAGGTGTATTTTCCCTCTATTATTCACACTGGGTAATTTTTATTATTCTATCTTCCAGTTCACTGATTTTTTTCCCCTCTGTCCCCTCTGTTCTGCCGTTGAGCCCATCTACTGAGTTTTAAAATGTTTGTTTTTATATTTTTCAGTTCTAAAATTTCAATTTGTCTATTTCTCACATCTTCTATTTATTTACTGAGATGTTCTATTTTTTATATGTTCATAATTGCTCATTGAAGCATTTTTATAAAGGCTACTCTAAAACCTTTATCAGATAATTCTAACATCTTTTGGTGTTGGCATCTATGGATTATGTTTTTCATTCAGTTTGAGATTTTCCTGGTTTTTGGTATGATGAGTGATTTTTTAAATTGAAATCAAGACATTTTGGGTATTATGAGACTCTGGATCTTATTTAAATTGTATGTTTTAGCTGGCTTTTCCTGACATTGTCCCAGCAGAAGAAAGAGGGGTTGTCATTCAGTTATTGCCAGATAGGGCTAGAAATGCAGGGTTCCCATGCAGCTTCTGTTGACACCTAAGGGAGTGACTCCTCATTACCACTGGGTGGCATTGGGAATTCTTCCTCCCCACTGGGCCTCTGCACACACCTCCTGGGAGAGGCAGGGGTGCTTTATTACTGCTTCTCACAAGGCCTCCTCTGATACTGTGGGGGTGGAGCTTGTTAAGGTGGGGATGAAAGTTCCATCTCCCTATTTGTCCTTCTCTGACTAAACCCTAGGGGGAGTAGTTTGGGATGGTGAGGCTCCCCATTCAGTCCTTGCTGGTGTGTGGGAGAGTGGAGCCATAGATTTTTCTGTGGTGTGTGGCTACAGTAAAGCAGTTATCATCAAGGATTTTTTTTGTCTTTCTAGACTGCCCATTTATTAATCATTTGGCTAAAGAAAGCAGAGGTTTGTTGGGGCTTTTATTTGTGTCGACACCAGTTGGCGTTTCTGGTTGCTGGCTTCTTAAGCTCCAAGTCTGGGAATATGAGGCAAAAAGAAAATCCAAGGACGTCACCACTGTGTCATTCCTAGGGTCTAAAGTCCCTACCAGGTCTGCCCTCTTCTCACCTTTTGGAGTTTCTTATTTGGTGTGTGTATATATTCATTCCAGAGTTTTAGTCATAATTAATAGGGGAAATAGGGAAAAGTGCATCTGCTCTATTTTCTCAGAAGCAGAAAAGTCTAGCTTTATTTTTATTTTTTAAAACTTGCACATATATTTTGAAAAATAATTAAAGTGATACGAGCACATGCTGAATAAAAGTGCTGTAATGAAAGTCAAAAAGCTCTGAAGAACAGGTTACCTAATTTGCGGGTCCCAGTGCAGAATGAATAGGCAGGGCCCCTTGTGTAAAATGCCAGGAGAAAAAGTGCCATTAAAGGTACTAAAATATAAAGCATTTTCCTTTCTTTCCTAGTTGTCATGGCATTTTAAAATTGGTATTCAATTTCATTCTAAATACAAATAAAAAAATTATTAGTATGATAACATTCATCTTTACATTGTGCAGTGCGAGTTTTAAATGTAAATATAAGAATATTTAACTCACAAGTAAAATCACTTAAATTACACAATTATTTATAGCTCATACATTCAGTGGAAATGCTAACCCAAACAAATTCAACTGTTTTATTTTATTTTATTTTATTTTTTATTTTTAACTGGTACAAAGTAATTGTACATATGAGGGGACTTCAAAAACTTCATGGAAAATGTGTATTATGAAAAAATGATGCATGAATTTCCAACTTTTTTGTACCAAAATAAACTCATACTAATTAGTTATAGCATGTCTAAACAGGATCTAGCTTGAGGCACTAAGAAGGATAAGGCCTCAGATTGACAAGAGCCCCTATCAGGGCAACATGAATTCTGCTACAATTAAAGCAAGAACAAACATATGTTTCTGGTGAAGCTTTGGTGAAAGAATGGTGAAGTCACTGATGCTTTACAAAAAGTTTATGGGGAAAATGCCCCAAAGAAATTGGCACTTTATAAATGGATAACTTGTTTTAAGAAGGGATAAGAAAATGTTGAAGATGAAGCCTGCAGAGGCAGACCATTCACATCAATTTGTGAGGAAAAAATTCATCTTGTTTGTGCCCTAATTGAAGAGGACTGATGATTAACAGCACAAACAATAGCCAACACCATTGCCATCTCAACTTGTTCAGCTTATGTAATTCTGACTAAAAAATTAAAGTTGAGCAAACTTTCCACTTCATGGGTGCCAAAACTTTTGTGCCCGGATCATCTGCAGATAAGAACACAACATTCAATGGAAATTTTAAACAAGTGGGATCATGATCCTGAAGCATTTCTTTGAAGACTTGTAACATGAGATGAAACATGGCTTTACTAGTATGATCCTTGTAGATGGCTTTACCAGTATGATCCTGAAGACAAAGCACAATCAAAGCAATGGCTATCAAGAGGTGGAAGTGGTCCAGTCAAAGCGAAAGCAGACTGGTGGAGAGCAAAGGTAACGACAACAGGTTTTGGGAATGCTCAAGACATTTTGCTTGTTGACATTCTAGAGGGCCAAAGAGTGATAACATCTGCTTATTATGAGAATGTTTTGAGAAAGTTAGCCAAAGTTTTAGCAGAAAACCCCTGGGAAGGCTTCACTAGAGAGTTCTTCTCCACCATGACATTTTTCTTATTACACAAGCGCAATTTTGCAAGTGTTTTGATGAGAAATCATTAGGCATCCACATTATAGTCCTGATTTGGCCCCTTCTGACTTCTTTTTGTTTCCTAATCTTAAAAATCTGTACAGGGCATCCATTTTTCTCTGTTTAATAATGTAAAAAGACTGCATTGACATGGTTAAATTTCCAGGACCCTCAGTTCTTTAGAAATGTATTAAATGGCTGGTGTCATAGCTTACAAAAGTGTCTTGACTTTGGTAAAGTTTATGTTGAGAAATAAAATGTATATTTTTATTTTTATCTTTTAATTCCATTTTTTCTCTTAAGCTTTTTGGAGTCCCATTGTATTTATGGGGTAGATGTGATATTTTGATACCTGCATACAGTGTGCAATGATTAAGTCAGGGTATTTAGGATATCCAACACCCCAAACATTTATTTCTTTTGTTGGGAACATTTCAAATCTTCTCTTCTAGCTGTTTTGAAATATGCAATAAATTATTATTAACTATAGTTAGCTGTCTGTGCCATCAAATTATAACCTATTTCTTCCATGTAATGATATGTTTGTACCCATTAAATAACATCTTTTCTTCTTCTACTCCCACCTTTCCCAGCCTCTGGTAACTATCATTCTACTCCCTACTTCCATGAGATCAATGTTTTAGCTTCTACATATGAGTAAGAACATGCAATATTTGTCTTTCTGTGTCTGGCTTTTTTCACTTAACATAATGACCTCCATTCTATCCACGTTGCTGAAAATGACATTATTTCATCCTTTTTAATGGCTGAATAGTATTCCGTTGTGTATACAGACACCACATTTTCTTTATCCATGCATCCTTTGAAGAATACTTAGGATGATTCCATATCTTGGCTCTTTGAATAGTGCTGCAATAAACATGGGGGTCCATGTATCCCTTTGATATACTGATTTCCTGTCTTTTGGTTAAATACCCAGTAGTGGGATTGCTGTTTTGTGTCATTGTTCTATTTTCAGTTTTTTGAAAAACCTTCAAACTGTTTTCCATAATGGCTGTACTAATTTACATCCCCACCCACCAAAATGGATGAGTTCCATTTTCCCTGCATTCTTGCCAGCATTTGTTATTTCTTGTCTTTTTTGTAATAGCCATTCTAACTGGAGTGGGATGATACCTTATTGTGGTTTTGGTTTGCATTTTCCTAATGATAGTGGTGTTATTTTAGTTCTTGATATGCACACATTCTACCAACGTTGTCTGTCTTAAGCTTACTAATGAGTAAGGAAGGACTAAAAGGAAAAAGAACAATGGATTTTCCTATTTCTCCCTTTCCTTCTATGCCATCATTTTTAGCCCAAATCGTTGGCTCACACAGGAAAATAACATGAGTAAAAAAGAATATGATAGGATTCCTTGGTTGTTTGTGTCATTTGGAACACCATTTCCCTTTTTCTGAGTTCACAGCAGGTTCTGGTTCAAATAGAAAGCCTGGCCTACAAGGGCTATCAGTGCCCTGTTTGCCTAGTCACAGATGTTATACACTTACCTGCACTCCCTTTGATTCTCAAGTATTGTGCATCCACTGGATTATGTGCTCATGTGGCATAGCCAACAGCTCCATGTGCATAAAGCAGCAAGGATTAGCCAACACGCTTATTTAGCATATCTGCTCACAAGCAGGCTCTATTGGTCCACTGGATTTCATTTAGACAACACAAGTTCAAAGGCAAAGTCATTAAGAATTTCACAACGTCGATAGCAGAACATTAAACTAGACATGGAGCCCTTTAAGTTCAGGGCCCTATGCAGCAGCACAGATCTCATGCCCACTAAGCTGATCTGGAGCTTCCTCATCCCAGGCGCATTATTCAGATGGAATTTTAACTTTCTATTTTAAAGTCTTGTTTGCTTGTGATTCTCTTTTCTATGATACATTTCTGTTTCTTAATGATCAGTTTTAGAGATTATCCAGCCATTTCCTGCTGTGACAGATGAGAATTAACTCACTTAAGCTCTTCCTTTCACCTACTGCTTTTGGAACTTTATATAAACATATTTTTATTTCTTGCTACACAAATTATAAAAATATATCTTGAGTCCCCATTTTGTACATTGAGGCTATTCAGGTTCCTTTCCTTTACCTATTCTCTCCCTGTTCATATTCATGTTTTTTAATGTGTGCTTTTACTTAAACTGTATTCATTAGGCTATTAATAGGTGCTGAAACAAGTTTCAAACACAATAAAACTTTACTGATTGCTCACCAAACAGCAGTGGCAAGCCATTCATTGATTTAGTCTGATGGAAGCTTTATGAATACAACTAAAAATCAATGCAGTTTCCATGGTAAGCATCTGCCTTTTGCCAAGCTGGAAAGGGCAAAGAGCATGGACCAGGGTACATGGGAGAGGTTTATGGACCGGGCCTGGAAGTGGCACTTGTCACTTCTCTCTCATTTCATTGGCTAGAACTGAGTTACATGGATACATTTTACTGCAAGGGAGTTTGGGAAATATAGTCCACTCAAGTGCCCAGGAAAAAGAGGAAAATAATTTTGGTTAAAAACTAGCAGTCTTTATCACTCTTATACTGTCAAATTAATAGCCTTTATATTCTCTTTGGTGATTTATTTATAGGTTGATTCTAAAAGCTGAAAATCAATATCCAGGTTCACATGAACAAAACTGCATGGTCCAGATTTTGGTACAGAGCAAAACCCACTCTAGCTAGTTTGAGAAGAAAGATGTTATGGTCCGAATGTGTCTTCCCAATATACCTAGGTTGCAATCTAATCCCCAGTGGGATGAAACTAGGAGGAGAGGGCTTTGGGTGGTGTATTAGTCAGTTCTTGCACTGCTATGAAGAAATACCTGAAACTAGATAATTTATAATGAAAAGAGGCTTAACTGATTCAGTTCCACAGGCTGTACAGAAAGCATGGCTGGGGAGGCCTCAGGAAACTTACAATCATGGTGGAAGGTGAAGGGGAGCAGGCATGTCTTATGTGGCTGGAGCAGGAGGAAGACAGCAAAGAGGGAGGTGCTACACACTTTTAAAAAAACAGATCTCATGAGAACTCACTCACTATCAAAGAGAATAGCAAGGGGGAAATCTGCCCCCATGATCCAATCAACTCCCACGAGGTGCCTCCTTCAACCCTGGGGATTATAATTTGACATGAGATTTGGGTGGGAATACAACCCAAACCATATCAGGTGGTGACTAGGTCATGAGGGTGGAGCCCTCATTAATGGGTTTAGCACCCTTATAAAAAGAGGCCCCAGAGAGCTACCTTGCCCCTTTCACCATGTGAGGACACAGGAAGAAGGCACTGTCTGTGAACCAAGAAGTGGGCCCTCCCCATACACTGAATCTACTGGTGCCTTGATCTTGAACTTCCTAGCCTCCAGAGCTGTGAGAAATAAATTTCTGTTGTTATAAGCTACCCAGTCTATGGTATTTCATTATAGCATACCCAAATGACCAAGACAGAGGAATTTATTAAGTAGATTTCAACATTATCGGGAGGACTGAAAAAAGAGACTCTAGGTTGAGATTTTAGAAACCATTTCAGAAATAGTCCCTGTGACTCTTCCGCAGTCAGGGAGCTGCTCTCTCAAAAATCACAATGCCAATCTGTGAACAGGGAGTTGTTTTGACAAGGAAGTCATCATGGCTACTGTCTCTGGAATCATGCAGAGCTGCTCTGAACTGACCAGCAGGATGGGTGCTCCAATCCCTGCCTCAGCAGTCCTGAAGCTTGTGGCTAGATACTTGGACCTCTGTTAATGTTGCCACAGAAAAGCCAGCAATTCCACAGGATGCCAGCAGGAAACAGCACAAGCAGTAGAAACCTCACCTCCACCTTTGCCTCACGTTAGACTTCACAAACCTTGAATGAATCTAGTTGGCAGCATATAAATTACATCTAAAACTCTAGCTACAATGGAATCTGGAAAATGTAGTTCTTAGTTTTCTAGGTTCTTCCATTCAGAAAAGCATGCTAGAGAGAAGATGGGATGGAGACTGAGTGTCAACCCACCATAATGATTAAACTCCATTCCTTGGACTAACCATATTCTTTTATCCATGCTTAAACTGACAAACAACATTGATAGCAACAAAAACATTTTCCCTTTTAATATAATACAATAATCTCTTATAGAAAAAAAACAAACTCACTATCTTCCCCAAAACAGATGAGACACCTGAAGTCCCATCAGTAATTACAACTATCACTTGGTGATGAGCCTTCCCTCTCTAGTTTCTATATAATTCCAACTGATATTTTGTAGCTCATGGATTACATTATAAAGTTATCCACCGAAACACATTCTATGAAAATGGTGGGGAAATGGAAAAAAACAAACAAACAGAAAGGTAATTTTGTTTTGTTTTTTAAAAATAATGCAAGTAAGAGTATAGGTGGCTGTTACAGTCCTCATTTCTCTAACTGGTCACGAGATTGTAGTAATCATTTTGGTATTTATCTGGTGAAGCGACCAAAAACTTTATTCCTGAGGGTTTTGAATACTGTCTCTATTGGGTCACTGTATGTTCTATTCATTTTGCTAATAACTGAAGATGCTCCAAAGGATCCCTTTGGGTTCTTGACACACTTTCCCCTGCTGCCACACAAGGTATAGCAACCTTAGCCCCCTTTTGCCTTTATCTGTTGATTAGTGGCATAAAAAGAAACAGGTTCCTAGTTCTTTGATTAGTGGAACCAATTTTAGTTACCTAGTTACCTAGGGGAAGAATTTCTCTTTTGGGCACTTATGTCTTGATGTCAGCTGAGCCCAATGAATGGGAAAAAAAGTTTGTAAGGGACCATTAGGTTTAATAGTGAGGGGCACCTCTCCTATTTCTCTCCCTTAGTTACTGAATACACACATTTTTGGCTATGAGAGCAAAAGAACCATATTATTAGTCTCCAGTTCTGAGTATATACTGCATGCTGCAAATGACGCCCAACTCTCATAAGGTGTTGAGTGAGTCCAAATTGGAGCTGTGATTAAGCCTTCAACAGGTTTGTTCACTGTTCTATTACTCCACCTGCTTTGGGATGATGAGGTTCCATGATAAGACAAGTGTATGCTGTAGAAATAAGCCTATCATCCATTGCTTTAAAATTATTTTTCCTGGACAGAAACAATGTTGCAAGGGATTGGGAGGGTGATTCAAGTATTTGGAAAGTGCATAGATGCTGCTCTTAGTCAAACTACAACAGGCAGAGAAGACAAATGCATATTCCAGGAAATGTCTATTCCAGCAAGGGTAAATTGCTTCCTCCTCCATGATGGAAGGTGTCTAATAGGGTGGCTACATACTGTACTGGGCACTCAGTATTGGTCTCTGCAGCTGAGTACTCAGCAATAGTGGAAGCTGGATCAAGCTTAAAGGGAAATCCAAGCCCTTGTGTAACCTCCATCCCTGCTATTGTGGCCACGTTGTTAGTGAGCCCATTGAGCAAATACTGGGGTGTCTGGGTAAAGAGGTCAATGGAGATCCATTGAACAGGCCATCTTGTCTACCTGATTATTGGCCACATTTGCACTTGGTAAGTGTGGTAGGCAGAATAATGGCCATCCCAAAGACGTCCATGTCCTAATCTTTGGAACCTGTGAATGTGTTAACTTACATGGCAAAGGAACTTTGCAGATGTGATTGAGTTAAGGACCCTGAGATGGGAAGATTATCACAAGAGTCCTTGTAAGAGGCAGGTAGGAGAGTAAGGGTCAGAGAAGCAGATGCAATGTTAGAAGCCAAGGTCAGAATGATGCAAATGCTGTCTTTGGAGATGGAAGAGAGCCATGAACCAAGGAATGCAGATAGCCTCTAGTAAGCTGAAAAAGCTAAGTGTATAAATATTCTCCTAGAGCCTCCAGAAAGAAATGCAGCCCTGCGGGCACCTTGATTTTAACTCAGTGTGACCATTTAGACTCTGACTTCCAGAACTGTAAGAGAATACATTTGTGTTGTTTTAGGCTATTAAATTTGTGATGGCAGCAATAGGAAGTGAATATAGTAATCATTGTCTTATTTCTGACTTTAACATCAATAGCTTCTGTAGTTCTCTATTCAAAACATTTTATCATGTCAAGGAAATATCCACACATTTCTATTTTATTTGCTTTTAAATTTAAATATCAAGAATGAGTGCAGAATCTGATCAAATGCTCCCCCAGAATGTATGGAGATAATCACATGTTTTATTGTCTCTTAACATAATAAACTGTATTAATGGATTTTAAGGAGTTATCCTGGTATTCCTAGAATAATCCCACTTGATCCCATTTTTAATTTTTTGTGCTGAAATTTAAAAATATCATCTTTGAGGTGTAAATAACACCCAGTAAGTTGAATTCACTTAAAGGGCACACTATTTTGTCAGTTGTATATAGCCATGAAACTACGACCATAATCAAGAGGCAAAACTTTTCCATCCGCCCCAAAAGATTCCTTATGTCCCATTACAGTACACCCTTCCCTCTACTCCGAGTCCCAGGTAACCACTGATTCTATTCCTTTACATGCTTCATTTTTTAAAGATTTTATATAAATGGAGTAATACTAGATATATGTCTGTGTGTATGTCTATCTATCCATCCATCCATCCATCCATATATACATTTCTGCCTTCTTTTCCTCTGCCTGATTTTGAGATTCTTCCATGCTTTTGTGTTTATCAGTAGTTTGTTCTGTTTTCTTGCTAAGTAGTATTCCTTTGTATAAATATACTATATTTTTTGCTTATTCATTCAGTTAAATGATGGATATTTAAGTTGGTTCCAGTGTTTCAGCTATTAAGAATAAAGCTTCTGTGAACATTTACATACAGAGCTTATTGTGGACAAATGCGTGGATTTCTCATGGGTAAATACCTAGAAATAGGCTGGTGGGGTCATATGGTAGGTGTATGTTAAAATTTTAGTGAAAGGTAAAAGATTTATGCAATCTGAAGAAAAACCAGAGTATGCTGTTTAACTTAAAAAAAAATCCTGTCACTTCTTGGAAGTGGTTGTATCATTTCTCATTTCCACCAACAATGCATGAAGGTTCCAGTTGCTCCATATCCTCACCAACATTTGGTATTGTCAGTCTTTTTAATTTTAAACATTCTACTGAGTGTGTTAAGAATCTTATCACAAGCTTTGGGTTTTTCTGCCTATCTTACTTTTATTTGTTTCTAATTTAATTTGGTTGTGGTTAGAGAAATATTCTGTAAGATTTTAATTCTTTTAAATTTATTGAGACTTGTTTTGTGCCCAGACTATGGGAAATCTCAGCAAACACATAGTGCACACTTGAAATAAATGTGTATTCTGCAGTTGTTGGGTAGTGTTTTGTAACTATTAGTTAGGTCAACATGGCGAATATTATTATTCAGATTCTTGAATAATACCATTATTTTTATAGATCTTTACTGATGTTTCTGTCTAGTTGCTCTATCGCTTGCTGAGAGAGAGGTGTTAAAAACCTATTGTGATTATGGAATTTTCTATTTCTCCTTTTAATCCTGTCAATTTTCGTTTCATGTATTTTGAGGCTCTGTTGATAGATCTATACTCATTTATGGTTATTAAGTCTCATTGATAAATTGATCCTTTTGTCACTATAAAATTTCCCTCTTCATTTTTTGGTACTATTCTATCTTGAATTCTATTTTATCAGATATTTATATACCTAATCTAGCTCTCTTATGGTTTGCATAATATATCTTTTTGCATTCATTTAATTTGAACTTATTCCTATCTTTATATTTAAAGTGTGTTGGGTTATGTTTTTTATTGTTTATTTTTAAATGCATTTCTCTAACCTCTGTGTTTCTATTTGGATGTTGAGACCATTAATAATTAATATAATTATTGATATGTTTGAACTTAGGTCTGCCATTTTGTTATTTGTTTTATGTTTGTGTCACTTATTTTTTGTTTCTCTTTTCCTGTTTTTCTACTTTCTTCTGGATTGCTCAAGCATTTTTTAATTCATTTTATGTATTTATTAGTTTTTAATCTATACCTCTTTGTTTTTTTAAATTTTATTTTTGTCATTGTTCTAAGCATTACAACATATCCTTAACTTTTCTCAGTCTATTTAAGATTGCTATTGTACCACTTTACATAAAATATAGGCACCTTGTGACCATATAGATTAATTTATAACCTCACCTGCATTTATGTTACAGTTGTATTATATACATTATAAACTGGACAATAGAATTTCACAATTTTTCCTTATTCATATTTATTTGAAAGAAATTATTAGAAAAATGGACTTTTATATTTACTCAGATTTATTCAGATATTCACTATTTCTGTTGGTCTCCATTCATTCCTAAAGATCTGGGTTTGCCTCTGGTATCATCTCTCATAAGCCAGAATTAATGGCTAGAACAAATTCATTTGCTTTTCTTTTATCTGCAAATGTATTTTGCTTTTACTTTTCAAGTTTAACTAGATATAAAATTCCACGTTGATAGTTTTCTTATTTCAGCACTTTAATGATGTTGTTCTCCAGTCTTCTGACCTCTGTGACATCTGAGGAGAAGTCTATGGTCATTTAAACTGTTGTTGTCCAAATAAAAATGTAACTTTTCATTTTTGTCTGGCTGCTTTCAAGATTCTCTCTTTTTCCTTGGGTCCAGTGGGTTGACCATGATGTAACCAATGAAGTTTTTATTTAAATATTTCCTGTTTGATGTTTGCTGAGCTTCTTGATTTTTCACATTCCCATCTTTTATCAAATGTAGAGAGTTTTCAGACCTTTCCCTTTAAATGTTTTTTCTGCTCCATTCTCTTCCTCCTCTACTTTTGAAGTTATTCCACATGTCCTTGAGGTGCTGTTTTCCCCTTTTCTTCAGATTGGTTGATTTCCTTAAGTTCATTGATTCTTTCCTCTGTCACCTCCATTTTGCAAATAGGCCCATCCAGTGAATTTTATTTTAGATATTGACTTTTTCAGATAAAATCTCTTTTTGGTTATTTTATTTTTTTATTTCTCTGCTGAGATTTCTGATCTTTTCATTTATTTTGAGAAGGTTCCATTTACCTCATTGAGCATAGGTGGCTGCTTTTAAAGTCTTTATCTGATCATTCCAACACCTGGTTCTTCTCAGGACTGAATCCCAGTTGGTTGCTTTTTCCCTTGAGAATGGTTCACACTTTTCTGGTTCTTTGTATGTCAATTATTTTGAATTGTATTCCAGACATTTTGAGTGTTATGTTGTGGAGGCTCTGGAGTTTGTTATATTGTTCCAAATAGTGTTGATGTGTTGTTTTATGAAGCAATTAACTTGGGAGAGTCATACTTCAAAGTCTCTCTTGCCTGTAGTGTGTGGCAATTCAGACCTCAATTCAGACTGCCTCCAGTCTGCCCTGTACATACGTGTTTCAGGGGAGCCAGACTGGGCAGAGTTTATACACAGATTTTGGGATTCTTCCTCTTTGGTTTTCTCTTTTCTAGGGTATCCTCTTTCTTTGGCAGCTCTGGTTTCCCCAGTATCCTTTCTTTAGTTCCTTCAGGAAGAATGATGATATGCTTTTCTATTGGAGTTTCTGTTGCCAAGTATGACCACGACAGCTGCTGCTACTCACAGAGTCAAGTCACAAAACATGAAATTCACCCCACATCTGCCACTGCCTCCTCTCATTGATCGCTTTTCAATGACAGGGTAGTTGGCTTATTTTTTACTTTTAAATTTTTTCCCCAGAGATTGTAGTTGTCATTTATGGAAAGGTTGATTTGTTAGGTGTTTTACTCCTTCATATCAGAGGTAGAAATAGTGATGTTTTATTCTTAATGTGCTCATGATTTTTGCTAATTTTTCATTTCATATTTTGACATATATCTCCCTAAATGAGATTGATACAGATTATTTTATTTTGTGTGTGTTTGTGTGTGTGTTCATGTGCAGTCCTTCTCAAGTTATTTTTTTCTTTCTTTTTTTTTTTCTTTTGCGACAGTTTTACTCTGTTGCCCAGGCTGGAGTGCAGTGGTATGATCACAGCTCACTGCAGCCTCAATCTCCCTGGGCTCAGTTAATCCTCCCATCTCAGCCTCCTGAGTAGCTGGGACTACAGGCGTGCATCACCATGCATGGCTAATTTTTCTATTTTTTGTAGAGATGGGGTTTCGCCATGTTGCCCAGGCTGGTCTAGAACTCCTAGGCTCAAGCGATCTGCCTGCCCTGGCCTCCCAAAGTGTTGGGATGACAGGCATGAGCCACCACGCCTGGCCTCTTTCTCAAGTTTTGTTATCAATATTATACAAACATCATAAAAAGAATTTGAAGGTTTTGCTTCTCTTTCCAATGCTCTGGAATAGTTTAAATAAACAGTATCAGAATCATCTGCTCTTTAAAACTTGGATATAACGTCTCTGTAACACTATGTAGGCTGTGAATTTTTACGGGGGAACTATTTTACTACTTCATTTCCTTTCTGAAAATTTGTTTATTTTGACTTTCACTTCTGAGGTTAATTGTAGTAACTTATGAATTTTTTAAAAAATATTCATTTCTTCTAGGTTTGAAATCTGCTTGAGTTTTCAAATAACTCCTTATATTAATAGTTGTTTATGAGTTTTTTTCTTGTTGATTTGTTTGAGTTCTCTGCAGAATCTGGACATTAATCCTTTATCAGAGGTATAGTTTGCAAATATTTTCTCCCATTCTTTAGGTTGTCTGTTTATTCTATTGATTATTTCTTTTGCTGTGCAAAAGCTTTTTAGTTTAATTAGGTTCCATTTATTTATTTTTGTTTTTGTTGCATTTGCTGTTGGGATCTTTGTCATAAATTCTTTACCTAGGCCAATGTCCATAAGAGTTTTTCGTAGGGTTTCTGCTATAATTTTTATGTTTTCAAGTCTTAGATTTAAGTCTTTATTCCATCTTGAGATAATTTTTGTATATGATGAGAGATGGGGATCCAGTTCCATGCTTCTATATGTGGCTATACAATTTTCCCAGGACTATTGAATAGAGTGTCCTTTCCTTAGTGTATGTTTTTGTCTTTGTTGAAGATCAAATAATTCCATTAAAAATGTGCAAATGACATGAACATACTTTTCTCAAAAGAAGGTATACAAATGGCCAAGAAACATGTGAAAAAATGCTCAACATCACTAATCATTGGCGAAATGCAAATTAAAACCGCAATGAGATACCATCTTACCCCGGCCATAATGTTTATTTTTAAAAAGTTAAAACTCGATAGATTTTGGTGTGGATGTGGTGAAAAGGGAACACTTCTACACTGCTGGTGGGAATGTAAATTACTACAACCATTATGGAAAACAGTATGGCGATTTCTCAAAGAACTAAAACTAGATCTACCATTCAATCCATTCCCGCTGGTGTAATGCCTACATAACATAGCTGAATTTCTACCTGTCCTAACTCTGCTTATCTTTAAGAAACAGGACACCCATGATAAAAAAGTTCCCTTTGTAACCACACCAGCTGAGATGGTTAGAACCAAGATAGATGACCAGTATCTTCAAAAATACCTCAGGCTTTGTTATAATCATATTTCCATGCTAAACAATACTCCTACCAGGGCCATGACAATAAACAGAAGAAGCCATAAAAGGGCAAAAACAAAGGCAGCATTCCACCTTTATGCTTTTTTTTTTTTTTTGACATGGAGTCTCCCTCCGTCGCCCAGGCTGGACTGCAGTGGCATGATCTGTATATATATCTGAAGTGTATATATATACATACACACACATACACCTCCACACCCCACCACACACACACCATGGAATACTATTCAGCCATAAAGAATGAAATAATGTCTTTTGCAGCAACTTGGATGGAATTGAAGGCCGTCATCCTAAGTGAAATAACTCAGGAACTGAAAAGCAAATACTGCATATTCTCACTTATAAGTGGGAGCTAAGCTATGGGTACCCAGTGGCATACAGAGTGGTATAATGGACATTGGAGACTCAGAAGTGGGGAGGTTGGGAGGGGATAAGGGATGAAAAATTACCTATTGAGTACAATGTACACTATTTGAGTGACGAGTACACCAGAAGCTCAGACTTTACCACTATATGATTCATCCATGTGACCAAAACCCACTTGTACCCCTAAAGCTATTGAAATTTAAAAAAAATTGTTTATGAAGTTCTTTCACGTTTGTCATTTTCTGGACCTGCACATGGTTTGTGTGAGTTTGAGTGTGTGTGTGTGTGTGTGTGTGTGTGTGTGTGTGTATGAGAAGAATTTTAACTCAAATTCAATTAGCTTAATAAGTATAGGGTTATCAGTATAAATATTATTTATTTCTTCATGAGTGAGACTTGGTAGCTCATGTCTTTCAAATAATTTGTCCATTCTATCTATGTTGTTCAATTTATTGGTCTAAAATTGTCCACAGTATCCCCTTTTTTCCTCATAGTATCTTTAGAAGCCATAGTCATGCCACTTTTCTCATTCCTGATATTGGTAATTTGTGTCCTCTGTTTCTTTTTTCTCTATTAGTCTGGCTAGAAATTTGTCAATTTTACTGATATTATCAAAGAGCCAGCTTTTGGTTTCATAATTTTCTCTATTATTTTTCTGATTTCTATTTCATTGAATTCCACTTGATTCTTTGTTATTTTCTTTATTCCTGTTACATTGGGTTGAATTTAATCTTCTTTTCTAGTTTCTTAAGGTGGAAGATGAGGCCATTGACTTGAGACTTGTCCTCTTTACTAATATAGGCATTTAGTGCCATATATTTCTCCTTAATTTATGCTTCAGTAACATTCTACAGATTTTGCTCTGTTGTGTTTTCATTTTCATTCAGTGAAAAATGCTTTACAATTTCTTTTGATTTATTCTTTGACATATGGATTATTTAAACTTACAGTATTCAGTTTCTAAATAGAGATTTTCTAGTTATTTTTCTATTTTTGATTCGAATCTGATTCTATTGTGGTCAGATAAAAAACTTGGTATTTCTCGAATACTATTATATTTATTGAGATTTTATAAGGTCTCATAAAAATAAAGCCTCATAAAAAATATGGTCTATCTTGGTAAATTTTCTGTGCATAACTCGTTCCATTAGTGAGATAAATAAAAATGATGTCCCACCTCAAGTGGTATAGCTCACTTTTGTGATATTTCTGCCAGTGATGCAAAAACTAAAATACACCATGGAGAAACTTAAGACAAATCTATATTGAGGGATGTATTATGAAATAACTGTCCTATAATCTTCAAAAAAGTCATGATCATGAAATGCAAAGAAAGAAATTGTTATGGACTAAAGGAGACTAAAGAGACATGACATCTAAATCCATCATGAGTTTCTGGACTATAATATTTTACAGTAAAGAACATTATTAAGACAACTAAACATGAATGAGATCTGAAGATGAGATGATAGTAATATAGTAGCATTAATTTCCTGACCTTGATGATCTCATTAGGTTATATTGGAGAATATCCTTGTTGTAGGCAATACATACATACAAAAGTATTCAGTGGGCAAGGGTGTCTTGTTGGAAATTGCCTCTCAAATAATTTAGAGAAAAAAAGATTTTGCTTCATTTGGGCAACTTTCTTGAAAATTTGAGATTTTTTTCCAAAATAAAAAAAATGCAGATGAAGAAACAGGAAAACCTCAATTAGAAACAAGTCCGTAGACAACCTAGGGCAGGGGTCCTCAACCCCAGGACTGCAGACTGGTACCAGCCCATGGCCTGTTAGGAACTGAGCTGCACAGCAGGAGATGAGCAGCAGGTGAGTGTACTGCCTGAGCTCCGCCTCCTGTCAGATCAGTGGCAGCATTAGATTCTCACAGGAGTGTAAACCCTATTGTGAACTGCACGTGCAAGGGGTGTAGGTTGCATGCTCCTTATGAGAATCTAACTAATACCTGATGATCTAAACTGAAACAGTTTCATCCTGAAACCATCCCCCACCCTTGTCCATGGAAAAATTATCTTCCATGAAACCAGTCCCTGCTGCCAAAAAGGTTGAGGACTGCTGACCTAGGGATTAAGATTTGCAAATAAGGATTTTAAAAACTTTAATAATGGCTCTTCCCACCAATTTTCCAAAATTGGTCAAAATCAGCAAGTCACACATATAGAAAGCTCAGTGAATCTCAATCAAGATAAATACAGGGAACATCACACCCAGGCATTTTGATAGTCCAGCTTCTGAAAGTTAAAACTGGGAAAAAAAGTTCTTAAACGTAACCAAATAAAAATGCACATTATATACAGGAAAACAATGATAAGAATTACAGCTGACTTCTCATCATAAATATTGAAAGCTAGAAGACAATGGAATAACATCTTTAAATTGCAGAAAGAAATATATTATCAATGTTGGATTAAATATTCAGTGAAGATAGCTTTCAGAAATGAAGACAAATAAAGGCATATTAAGGTAAACATAAAAGCAGAGAGAATTTTCCAACAGCATACTTGCACTACATTAAATGCTAAAGGAAGTTCTTTAAGCTGAAGAGAGATGCTACTAGAGAGAATCTGGATCTACAGGAAGGATTGAAGAATATGGCACATGGGAAACGTGAATAAATATAACACTATATTTTTATTTTCTTAAATTATTCAAAAGTTAACATTTTCATTTAAAAATAATATCGTATTGTGGAGTTCATAATTCATGCAGAAATATGTATATGGCAATAATAACACAAAAGATGGATTGCAGGTAAATGAGATTATACTATTTTAAGAATCTCAAATTGTGTGTATGGTATATTATTTCAAGATCAAGTCTGATAAGAACACCTATTGTAACCTCTAAAGCAATTACTAAAATAAAAAGTGCAGGTAGTTGCGACACTAGAAAGATGGTGGAGCAAGAGGAAAGACAAATCCCTTTGGTTCCAGAAAATCTCCTGAAAAAGAGGAAGGCTTATCAAGCCCTCAAAGCCACCCAGGCAAAGCAGGCACTTTTGGCAAAGAAGGAGCAGAGGAAAGGAAAAGGGCTCAGGTTTAAGTGACTGGAATCATTTCTACATGATTCCTGGAGGCAGAAACGTGACAAGGTGCGTCTCAGATGACTAGAAGTAATCCTCGTGCCTTGGAATCACCAGATAAACATTCCTTGGCCTTTGTTGAATGCATTGAAAGGATTGATGGCATGTTTACTGGTGCAGAGAACCATTGCAAGACTTCGCCTAAAGAAAATTTTTAGTGGTGTCTTTGTAAAAGTCACCCCCCAGAACCTAAAAATGCTGCATATAGTGGAACCTTATGTGACTTGGGGATTTCCAAGTCTGAAGTCTGTCTGGGAACTCATTTTGAAACGTGGACAAGCCAAGGTCAAGAATAAGACCATCCCTCTGACAGACAACACACTAATTGAGGAGCACCTAGGGAAGTTTGAAGTTTGGTGTCATTTGCTTGGAAGACCTCATTCATGAAATTGGCTTCCCAGGGTAGCATTTCCAGGAGATCTCATGGTTCTTGGACCCTTTCCACTTCTCAGTGGCCTGTCATGCTACCAAAAATAGAGTGGGCTTCCTCAAGGAGATAGGCACATCTGGCTGTCGGGGTGAACGCATCAATCAGCTCATCCGCCAGCTGAACTAGACCTAGGTGCCAAACTGCAGTAAATTTTTATCAGTGAAGTGGAAGCATGTGTTTTTGTTTTTTGGGGGGGAATTTTTATCAAGTATCTTCAGAGAAGATTATTTCCGGCTTTATCTTCAAAAACTGGAAAGGAGGGGTCAAGGAAAAGACAGTAGCTTATGTTCATGGCAAGCACCTCTCATCACAGTCCAGTTCCAAGGAAAAATTCCAGCATTTTCTACATTGGCTGCTGCCTTGTCTGAAATCAGCACATTCCATGGAGGAAGGAAACCTGCTTTGTTGCATCTTATATTCTCAGGTTTAATGTTGGTAAATGAGTAACTCTAGCATTTGTACAAGGCTCCCTAAGACTCCTGCAGCTGTCAACAAAGCCCAGGGACATAATTGAATCTGGAGATTCTTCAGGTCTTGTTTTGAAAAAGACTTGAAATACACATAGGAAGAAAGGTACAAAAATAAATGTTCACTTGTCTCTGCAAAATAAATAAATAAATAAATAAGTACAAAGAGGTATGATTAAAAAGCCAATAGAGAAAATAGAATACTAAAAATTACTCAATTAAGACAGGAAAGGGGAAACAAAAGAATGAAAAATAGAGGGAACAGATAAGAAAACAAGTAGCAAGATGGTAGAATTAAAGCAAACCATGTCAATAATTTAATTAATAAAAGACTAAGCACTCAAAATGCAGAGTTTGTCAGACAATTAAAAAGCAAGACACAGTAAAACACTGGTTAGAAGAGATGCGTGTTAAGTATTAACACACTGACAGAGGTAAGAGAATGAAAAAAGCTATTTATGCAAACATCAAACACAAAAAAGCCGGTATAGCTGTATTAATATCTGACAAAATAGACAAGAAGATAAAGATGATCATGGGTCACAATGGTACAGATTATTTTTTGAACTGAATTGTGTTTTCTCAAAATTAATATGTTGATGTCCTAACCATCAAAGTGTCTGTATTTGGAGATGGAGCCTTTACAAAAGTAATTAAAGTTAAAGGAGGCCATAAGGGTGGGGCCATTAAGACTGGTGTCCATATAAGAAGAGGAAGAGACACCAGAGATCTCTCTCTGCATACATGGAAGAAATGCCATGTTAAGTGATATGGTCTGGCTGTGTCCCCACCCAAATCTCACCTTGAATTGTTATAATCCCCACATGTCAAAGGTGGGGCTAGGTGGAGATAATTGAATCATGGGGGCGGTTTCCCCATATTTTTCTCATGATAGTGAATACGTCTTATGAGATCTGATGGTTTTATTAATTGGAGATTCCCCACACAAGCTCTCTTGCCTGCCACCACGTAAGATGTGACTCTGCTCCTCATTCGTCTTCCACCATGATTGTGTGATTGTGAGGCCTCCCCAGCCATGTGAAACTGTGAGTCCATTAAATCTCTTTCCTTTATAAATTACCCAGTCTCAGGTATGTCTTTATTAGCAATGTGAGAACAGACTAATACTTGAAGACACAACAAGGTGGCCATCTATAAGCCAAGGAGAGAAGAGAGGCTTCACCAGAACCAACCCTGTTGCCACATTGATCATGGACTTTCCAGGCTTCAAAACAGTAATGAAGTAAACTTCTGTTGTTTAAGCCACTTGTTCTGTGGCATTTTGTTAGGCAGGCCAAGGTGACTAACCCAGATGATAAAGGGGTCAATTCCTTGAGAAGAGATATCAATTCTAAATGTGTATGTATTTAATAATAGCACTTCAAGATACATGAAACAAAAAAATGATACAACTACAGGGAGAACTAGACAATCATAGTTAGATGTTGTAATAACTGTCACTGTCACTTGGTAATTGACAGTACTTCTTCAGCTCTGGTCTTAGAAGTGGCTATTTCTGGAAGGAGCTCTGGTTTCTTTTAGCACAGAATGGTATTTAGAAACCAAGGAATGTGGTCATTGTTATTAGGGTGTTGCCATCCCTACATCTTCTCAGTAGAGATAGAGAATATATGCCTGTTCTCACTCATAGGCAGGAATTGAACAATGAGAACACATGGACACAGGAAGGGGAACATCACACTCTGGGGACTGTTGTGGGGTGGGGGGAGGGGGGGAGGGCTAGCATTAGGAGATATACCTAATGCTAAATGACGAGTTAATGGGTGCAGCACACCAGCATGGCACATGTATACATATGTAAGTAACCCGCACATTGTGCACATGTACCCTAAAACTTAAAGTATAATAATAATAAAAAAAGAGAATATATGTATCTCTACATATATCCTCATATATCTACATATGTAGATATAGATATACATACATACAAGCAAACTATACACACACACATTCCAACTTTATATCTAGAGTCATTTTCTTAGTCAGTCTGGGCTTCTATAACAAGATACCATAGACTAGGTGGCTTAAACAACAGAAATGCATTTCTTACAATTCTGGAGTCTGGGAAGTCTAAGATCAGGATGCAGAGTCCATGTCTGGTGAAGGCCCACTTCCTGGTTTGCAAATGACCATCTTCTCACTGTATCCCCACATAGTAGAGACAACAAGCTCTAGTCTCTCTGTCTTATTAAAAGACACAGTCCAATCATGGGGATCTCTACCCTCATAACCTCATCTAAATCTAACTGCCTTCCAAATGCTCAACTTCCTAATATTATGCCTTTGGGGGTTAGGGTTTAAATATACGAATTTGGGAGAGGGATATAAATATGCAGTCCACAATAGTTCTACATACAAACATACAGTCCATATAGTCCTTCATAGTCCTTCATGCATTTATATCTGTATTTTTATACCTCTACATATTGCAAACTGAGCTTACACCAATATCTCTAATTCCACTGGGTTTATTCTTTTCTTTTTTCCATATTTCCTACTCTCATTTCCAGTAATGAGAAACGTGGCTCCTATTATCCCTAGTACAGTTGTCCCTCAGTATCCATGGGGGATTTGTTCCAGAACTCCGTCAGATACCAAAATCCATGGATGCTCAAATACCTTATGTAAAACGGTATAGTATTTGCATGTAACTTACACACATCCTCCTGTAACCTACACACATCCTCCTGTAACCTCTAGGTTACTTGTAATACAAAACACAATGTAAATGCTACATAAATAATTGTCATACTATATTGTTTAGGAAATAATGACAAGAAAAAAAGCCTGTACATATTTGGTACAGTTGTAACCAGCCATTTTTTCCCCCAATATTTTCAATCCACAGTTGGTTTAATCCACAGAAACCACGAATGTGGTGGGTGACTGTTTTACCTGTTTGTTCCATGTCTCTATATGTAAGCAGTCTCCATCACCACAACCCCCCAACTCCCACCCTTTTGCACAGACACTCTCCTCTCCTTGCACGGAACATATTTATACAAAAAACTTTCACATGTATCTGAAATTCAAATTTAACTGGGCATCCTGTATTTTTATTTGCTAAACCTGTTAGTCCCAGAGGGCCAACCTAACTTCCGTGCTCCCGGCCTTCAGGTGACTGTGCTGCAGCCCACGTTCTCTGCCCAGCCCTGGTTGTGTCCCTTCCTTGGAAGAGGTGTTGATCTCTAGAACCCCCCCCCCCCCGCCAAAAAAACTTTCCTGTTGCTCATCTCCATTTCAATCAGCTTCCAGGAACTAAACTTGCAACATCAAGCCTCTGCTTTATTATTTTCCTGGTTCTAAGATCCCAGAGGTCCCCAACCACACCCGTGTAAGCCCAGTTCCCAGAGCAGCCTCCATCCTGGCCCCAGGGCCTGGGGGTGATTCCAGAGAAGCCCCTTTCAGGGATTACGGGCGCAGGACGCTGGGCCTGCGGGCCTCCAGAGGGCTCCCGCCCACCAGGGGGCAGTCTTCACCTGCGTGTGAGCAGCTCCGGAGGCCCGGGCAGGGGAAGGGGTGGGCGCAGGGATAGCTCGCTGGGGGAACCCATGCGGGGCATACGTGCGTGAGGGCACGTGAGGGCCGTGCCGGCCAGAGCCCAGCGTGCGCGGCCCTGCGTGCGTGCACACGCATATGTGTCCAGGTGCCTACGCAGGTGCCTGACCCTGGGCAAGTCGCTCCGTCATGCGGACCTCAGTTTTCTCCTCTGTCCGACGAAGGTATCTTTCCATCTCTGACTGTCGGTGTTCTTTATCCAAGACTGCTCAGCACATTGGGTCCTCTCTTTAGAGCCATCTCTGTTTATTGAACAGAGGCAGGGATTCCAGGCCATTGAATTGATGCGGGGGGTGAGTGGGAGGAGACAGTGAGGCACGGGGGGTTTTTGTCTTTTGCTCCCCAAAGCAATACTCTTTAATTGGTTTCTAAATATTTGCATTTTTATTTTTTACAAAACTGTATTTCAAAATAATGTGAGTCTTTAAGTCCTATGCAAAGCTACCAGAATCCTTGGTCGTGCTTCCCTACTCATTTGCAGGAATCCGGGCAGAACATGAATTCTCAGAACTGGTGGGACTTTCCAACCAGTTGCTTCTCATGCAGAGGCAGAAAAATGAGGGGATCAACAGCCCAGGCCTCAGGGGCACCCTTCTTGGCCCTTACAGGTAATTTAATTGCTGTGCCTCAGAGTCTCTTCTGTAAAATGGGAATGATAATAGTACCCTAAGTGATAGTATTATTATTAAATATTGGCTGAGTGTTCCCAGCGTTGTCATAATACAGCTCTGTGACCTTGGCCTTTCTCTCAGGACCTTTGTTTCCTCATCAATAACGGGGAATGAAGCACTCATTTTGCGTGGTTGTGATGAACAGGTAGGTTGTTTGTGAAATCACCTGGTGGTACCTAGTAGGTATTAAATACCCATTTCTTTCTTGGATAAGTATTGCTTCCCCGTCAACACTTATCTTCCCTGTTGCCCTGGCCTCAGCAAGGTGACAGTGATAAGTCAACTGATCCCTTTCAGCAGAGACCTCTTCAGGGCATCTGCCTTAGATGAAGGAGAGTGTAGGTGTTCAGGAAGCTTGGAGGAGATTGATTTACTTCCTGGAGGGCTTTTTGTTAATCCTGAAATGTCACCATGTGGTTTGCTGCTTCCTCTGCCTGCGGGTGATGGGGTAGGGGTAGAAGGTGGAGGGGGTGCGGGTGTCTTGTTGGGAGCCCCTGGAAGTCATCTCTTTAGAGGGGCCGTCTCTGAGATACGACGATTCATTTTCTGTTATCCTTATATTTTTGTCTCTACTGCCCCCAACTCCCCCCATGTAAACAGTCTGCTCCTTTGGGATCCCTGCTTTGGGAGACTTGCCGCTGCAGGCCAGGGAGTAGGAATTGCTTTCTTTTCTTTTTTCTTCCTTTCTGGGAGCCTGAGTTCTTTGAGATGTGAGTGCCTTTGAGGGAAGAGTCCCGGAGGCAGAGCACCCTTTTCCCTGGCAATGCCCAGGGTGGGCAGGACCTCAGAGTGGGCTGACAGTGTGATGTGTCTGTGACTAGCTTTCTCTGGCACTGGTTGGCACAGAAGCAGCAGAGCCCCTGGGCTCCTGGGTACTGTGTGGCCTTGCAACAGGTATCTCAGCGTAACCAGTGGGGACAAATGGCCAGTGACCACGCATGCACCGCTTCCAGTGATGCTGGTGAGAGAGAGGATGGGTGGGTTCCATTAATGACCAGGACAATACTTGCTGTCTCAGGTGTGATGGGGACTCAGAGATGGATTTAACTTGACTTAAATAATTTTTTTGAAAATTATATTTCTCATATACCTGAAATCATGGAGTTTGATTTATGGTTGCTATTTCTGAATTTTCCGTAGCACCTGCACAGCGTCTTGTACGCAGCAAGCACTCACTAAGCCCTTCTCCTTACCCTGCCAGTCTACCTATTAGACTAGCCGTGGTGTTCAGGACTTAAAGTAATGGGCCAGCTAGGAGCCTCCAGGGCTGGGTCTCTAGACTGCAGGTGCCATGAGATGGGTACTCCCAACAGTCCAGCTTCAGACACATTGCTCTGCTTGACAAAGCTTTGCCATTCCCATGAGTGACAGCACCAAGAGCTACCATGTCTTGAGAGCTTCTGATCTGCTGGCATGGTGTGAAGCCCTTAGCATGGTATCTTATTAGTTTTCACAGCAGCTCTATAAAGTCCAGACTACATTGTCTCTATTTTGCAGATGAGAAAACTGAGGCTTGGAAAGATGGCAGAGCCAGAATACTATCCCAGGTGTTTGGACACCAGAGTCACTCGTTTTAAGCACTTAGGACAAGTGACTGATGGACTGACTGAATAAAGAAGGACAGGAATAATAAAGCTGTCAAATTGGGGAATGGCAAGACAGGATGTATTTATTTCCTGCCTTTGGCACCTGTCTTCAGTGACCCTTTCCCTCACTTTTCCCCTTAGGCCCCACCCAGAGAGGCTGATTTCCAGTCTGTGGGGTCCAAGGGGGAGTGAGGGTCCCCTGTCTGTGCCTTCTGGACCCTCTGGGAGCTCTTGGCTCTTGACTCTGGGCTGGGAGGCTGGAGCCCTATTGCCTTTTCTATCAGGGATGGACAGAGACATTCTTTTTCATTTTCTTTCCCCAATGCCATTTTGTTAAATCAGAAATCCTTGAGGAGTGAAGTCATATTTTCCATGCCCCTGAAAGCTCTGGAGAGCTGATGAGTGTTATTGTAACCAGAGGAGACTGGGGACAAAGGAAGCTTATAATTTTGTAAACGAGGCTTGGGAGTGCCCTGCCTGCAATGGCTTTCCAGAGGGAGAGGCAGAATTCGGAAAAACCAAAGGCAAGAAGAATGGCAGGACTGGCCAGCCTTGAGCCTTGCACCCAGGCAGAGACCCTCCTGCTCCCTTCTCCAGTTACTGTTTCCCAGCCTTCCCTGGGGAAGGAAGTTGGCTTGCTGAAGCGGCAAGATCTCTGTGCTTGGAATGAAGCACGTGGGGTCCCAGTGCCGGCTCATTCACCTCAGTTTCCTCATCTGCAAAATGGGCTGGTGAAGGATCTGCCCCAAAGAGTCTGCCCTCAGCCTGGCGATGGGGCTGTGTTTCATAGAGAAGGAAACTGAGGCATGTGTTTTTCAGATAGGAAGTGGCAGAACTGGGATTTAGATCCCGGCAGTCTTACTCCTGAGTGGGAACTCCCACCCCTTGCTCCACAGCGCTTAGGCTCACCAGAGGCCAAATCATGTGAATCAAATGTGACCCGCGTGCTGTCACCTGGGGTCAGCCCTCTTTGCCCCAGCCTGGAGGGACAGAGGCTTCCGCTGGAAGGTTAGGCTCTTAGGTCTCTTCAAACCTTAACATTCTTGGACCTTCTCCTAGTGGCCAGACTCTGTGACCTAGTGCGTGGGAGGGAAGCCTGGGGACAGGTGGCCTATTTCAGCCCCTCTCAAATGAGGTCCAAGCAGGTGGCTGTTGCTTCCTCTTGCTGGCCATGGCTTCTCACTAGGCTTGCACAAAAATGGAAAGAAGACCAAATAAAGCTCCTTTGAGGACAAATGTCTTGGACAGGGCTGGGGGTGGGGATCCAAAGATGGACAGAGCCAACCCCCAACCCTTGCAGGGCTCCGAGCCTGCCTACTTCCAGGCTGCAGGTCTTCTGTGCAGGCTGGGGTTGGGTGTTCAGGGCTGAGGGGGGCAGGCGTGTGAGTGATTTGGGGGAAAGGGCTGGGTGGATGGGATTGGGTCGTTCACACTCAGCCTGGGTCTGTCACTGAGCATGCGCTCCCTTTTCCCTACAATCCTGGCCCTAGTTATCCTACTTCTTTAGCCCCGAAGCCCTAAAGCTGCCCCCTCCAGCAGGTGGCCGAGATTTCCCAGGTGGACTCGGGGGTCCTCCTCACTCAGGCCAAGCTGCCCATGAGGAGCTGAAGGGTGATGAGGATCTGCCTGTTTCCTCCGTGAGAGTTCCTCTTTCACTGGCACAGGCATTGCCCTCCTCAACTTGTGAATGGAAACCCATTCCAAGGGGGTCTGGCTTTGCCCAGGTGGGTTTGAGATCCCCTACTCAAGCCGCCTTCATCTCCCCTCCAAAAGCACAGGCTCACTCACAAAGCTCATCTCAGCAGGTTCTCCTCACAACCATGGCTACACTCTCCTCTCCCTGCTGCCTTCTCTCTGTGTGTATGTCTCAGTGTCTCTGTCTCTCAGTGTCTCTGTGTCTCAGAGTCTCTGTCTCTCAGTGTCACTGTATCTCAGTGTCCCTGGCTCTCAGTGTCTCTGTCTCTCCATGTCTCTGTGTCTCAGTGTCCCTGGGTCTCAGTGTCTCTCTCATGTTGTCTCTGTCTCTCAGTGTCTCTGTGTCTCAGTGTTTCTGTCTCTCAGTGTTTCTGTCTCTCAGTGTCTCTCTCATGTCTGTCTCTCAGTGTCTCTCTCTGTCTCAGTCTCTGTTCCTCTCAGTCTCCCTCTCAGCATGTCTCTGTATGTGTCTCTCAGTGTCTCTCTGCGTCACTCTCTGTGTCTCTCTGTGTCTGTGTGTCTCTCTTGATGTGTGTCTCTCTTGCTCTGTTTCTCTCTCGGTCTCTCTCTCTCTCTCTTCCCCTCCCCTCCCTCTCTAATTTCATGGGACTTGTTTCAGTGTGAGGAAAGCATCTAATTAGTCTTAGAGGTCCTCCTGTCCAGAATTTCTAAAGCCGTGCTCATGACAAATGTCCCAGGCTTGAACAGGACATTTGAGAAACTCTGGGCCAAGAGGAGCAGCACAGAGCCACCCAGAGGATGGCTCTATAAAATGGGGTTACAATAGTGCCTTACCCAGAGGATTTGAGATAAACCACTTAGAACAGAATTCATGTGTGGAGGCCAATACAAAACATCACCAAAGTTAAGCTGCTTTCCCTCTCCTTTTCACTGTAGGTTGCTCAAAGCCTCTACTATGCTAAGGAGAACAGAGAGCTCCAAGAGGGTTGGTAGAGTTGCAGCATTTCTCAGGATTATTTGTCCAGTGAAACCTCTTGCCATGGAGCATCTAGTGGGGTCAGAGTTCCTCAAATCATAGTTGGGAAATATTGCTAATCCAAGCCCCTTATTACGAAGGGAAGTGGAAGCCTCCCTCCCCAAGTCCCTAGAGCCAGCTGGGGTGCACGGTCAGGAGGCTGGGCTCCTGCTGGGGGAGCAGCTGAACTTGGCTCCAGGATGGCACCCACGGGCCTCCTGTGGTGCTCCCAGGAGCCTTGGCAGTGTCCCTCTAGGGAGTGTCAAAAGCCCTGGGAGGCATGGGGTGTGCGCACCTTGTAAAAATGACCCTGCTGTGGATGCCGGGGCTTGCGCCCACAAAGATGGGTTGCCAGAAGCCCGTGAGAGTGGATGTTGGGGGAAGGGGTGGCTAGACCCTCCCTTCCTTGTGTTTCTGTAGGTGAATCCTCTCGGCTTCAGGGAAGGACTGATAGGGCTCTCAGAATTATGTACCCTCCTGACCCCCAGTCTGGAATCTGGAAGCTGGACTCTCTCCCTCCTAGGTCTGTATCGTAATCTTTTTGGTGTTGATCTGTAGGAAAGATGATGCCTGCTCCCCACCCCCTCTTAAATTCCTCTTCAGCCTTCTTTGGAAGGTCCTGGTAATACTCTAGCTGCCATCACCTCAGTTGTAACTTCTGAATACCATTAACCCCCTCTCCTGGCAGCTACGACCTGGTTAGAGTCTTATTAGGTTCCCGAGGGTAATGAGGTTATCACCATTTTTTTGCCCCTTTTCTTCTCCCGGAATAGCGGGTCTTCTAAAGATGCTGTTCTCGGCCGGGCGCGGTGGCTCCCGCCGGTAATCCCAGCACTTTGGGAGGCCGAGATGGGCGGATCATGAGGTCAGGAGATCGAGACCATCCTGGCTAACACAGTGAAACCCTGTCTCTACTAAAAATACAAAAAATTGGCCGGGCGTGATGGCGGGCGCCTGTAGTCCCAGCTACTCGGGAGGCTGAGGCAGGAGAATGGTGTGAACCCGGGAGGCGGAGCTTACAGTGAGCCGAGATCGCACCACTGCACTCCAGCCTGGGACAGAGCGAGACTCCGTCTCAGGAAAAAGAAAAAAAAAAAGTTGCTGTTCTCTTCTTTGCTGCTGCTTCTTTTTCTTCTACTACTACTACTACTTTTCTTCTTCTTCCTCTTCTTCTTCTTTTCTCCTTCTCCTTCTCCTCCTTCTTCTTCTTCTTCCTCCTCCTCCTCTTCTTCTTTCTCCTCTTCCTCCTCCTTCTCCTCCTTCTCTTCTTCTTTCTTCTCTCTTCTTGACAGAGTCTTGTTCTGTCGCTTAGGCTGGAGTACAATGGCATGATCATAGCTCACTGCAGCCTCAAACTCCTGGCCTCTAATGATCCTCCTGCCTTGACCTCCCAAATTGCTGGGATTACAGGTGTGAGCTACTGCCTTCTTAGCTTCTGTTTCTGGGTCACTATAGCTTAGAGCTGGTTTGCTTCAGAACTAGCCCCTGTTGTTGACTTCAAAACTCTTCTAACCAGGGAAGAAGAAACCTGGTGAGGGAGGATATAATTCTCCTATAGTCCATCTTCCAAAGGGGTGGAGTTCCACTGCCCCAGTGTCAGATATCCACTTAGATTTCTGTAGCAGCCCTTCTTTGTCTTGACCAAATGTGCTGACTTGCAGGGTGCTCTCTGTGCCTGACTGGGAGAGCCACTCCCTTCTCATCGCAGCCTGTCCTCTTCACTCACATGGGGTCTCAGCCCACTGGAGAGGGTGGCTGGGTGCTAGTGATAGCCCAAAATTAGGTCTGGAGGGCCCCCAGCATAATGAAGGGGCCTAAGAATGCCCAGACTCTGGTGAAGCTGGCAGGTAGGGCAGGCTGGTACGAGCCTCCACTCCTATGAGCTGGTATCTGCCTAGTTGCTTGGTCTAGGAGAATGGATGACTCTCATTTTGAGTGCTTTTTGGGGGCAAAAGAAGGGAGGTAGGCTATTTCTTATTGTCTATGCCAGGGCCATAGGAACCTGAGGGGCCAGGCCATACAGAATAGTTCCTTGTATGGGAGGGAAGAGGCAATGGTACCATGGCATTGCAGGTCCCTGTCCCTGTCCCACCTTCAGAGCCCTTGGGAGTTCTTTGGCTGCTCTGTGACTCAGGGGTCCCGAAGGCCCAGGATGGCTCTGCACCATGTTCTGGGTGGTTATGCACCAGAACCACCGCACATATGTCAGATCTGCTCCTATGGCAAGGGCCAGGCCTTTGCCCTGTGGAGGCTGCAGGGCACACACAGTCCTGTTTACCACCCATATGTCCTTTCCGGAGTGGATGCCAGCAGCCTGCGGAGGCTGTGGGATCTCACTGGAAAGCCAGGGCTGGGTCCAGGAAAGTTGATTTTCCTCTCCTGAGATGCTTGCATGGGCCTCAGGCCAAGCTCTGCTGAGGGCTGGCGACTGACTGGGAAATGTTCAGCTCCCCTGTCATTGTGGACTCCAGTGGCAGCCTCTGGGGAGGAGAAAATCTGCATGGAGGGCAGTGCAGGCTCGCCTTGCTGATGAGACAGAACAAAAGGGAGGGGGGTGGGTTACTGGAGAGGGGACAGAAGGATGTTCCTCAGGGGTAAAAGCGCTGACTAGTGAATCTGACCCAGGAAGAGGAGGAGGCAGCAGAAAGGGGGAAGGAAAAGCAGTGGAGATATTGGAGGAGCCAAAGGGGGCACAATTGTTCCTCCCCCGAAGGGGAAACCATGGGGAGCAACAGCTGGAACAGGAGTGGAGCTTGGAGGGAGACAATAATGGAGCTCGATGCTTTGAGATTCAAGATGGCAGTACCAGAAAGGTTGACTCCACTTGGTAAGTGGAGAGGCCTCAGGACAGGCAGAGGAAATTCTCTTTTTGGAGTTTGACTCCATGTCTTGTGGGCTTTCACTGAAGTGCAAACCCATGAGGGCAGAGATTCCTCTCTGTTTTGTTCATTGCTTCAACCCCAGTGCATAAAATAGAAGCCAGCACAGATTAGATTCTTAAAAAAAAGTTTGTTGAATGATAAATAGTTTGAACACAGGGATATAAGAAAAGGAACATTATATCTTAGGGCAAGAGCTAAAAGTCTCTTTCAGATCTACGCTGGGGCTCTAGAAATGCTTGACAAGGAGTAGTTTGGGGAATATTTAGGGTCATCCCACTGCAGGGAGCAAACTGAGGGAGACTTTTAACTAGGGGAGAGGCAGGCAAGGTAGACTGTGCTGGGGGTGATCCAGGCCAGAAGACAAGGGATAGGAGGTCTTGGCCAAGGTGAGTGGATAGAGGAACAGGGTATGGAGTCAGGTGTCACACCGGGTGGGCTTAGCCTACCTTCTGAGGCTCTGGAGAAGGTGATCTTCAGGAGTTTAGGTGGCCCAGGGATGTCTGTACCCCAGCAGCAGGGCCTCAGAGCAAATCAGGAACAAGAGCAAGACAAGGGGGCTGGGCATTTGGAGTTGGGTCTCAAAGCAGGTTACCAAGGCAGGGCCTCAGGGTGGGCCCAAGGCAGGAAGAGGCCAGTGACCATGCACGTAGGCCTCGGGGCCTCAGGGCTGCAAGGCCAAAGGGAGCTGTGTCCCAAGGTGGGGGATGAAACTCCTTTCTTTGGCTTCCTGTAAGGATTCACGCTGGGATTTGTGACCTGGTGAGCTGCAGGTGGAGGTCTGGGGGACCTGTGACTCTATGGTAGGAACAGGAGAGCCTCAGACATTGGGAAGCAGAGAGGGTCCTCACATTGGGCACATCAGCAGCAGGCATGGCGTGGACAGACACAAAATAAAGAAGTTAGCTGAGTGGACAAGAAAGGCCAAGGAGGGTGACCGTAGAGGTCACAGGCAAAACGGAGGCCTTTGTGTGATGTGAGAAGCAGGCTCTCTTTTCTCTGTGGGACTGACTTGGATTTCTGTGCTCAGTGCAGAACCAGTGCACAATCTTTCCAGGGATGAATAGTCCTTTCTGTGTGACAGAGAGTGCCACCAGCATCAGAGAGTGGCTGGGGAAAGAGATGAAAGAAAGAGGTGACTTGGAGATAATTGCAGACATGGAGTATTGAACACTTGCAGGAGGAAGCAGGCAGATGTCGTGTTATACTAGGAAAAGAAAGTAAATTTCCTAAGGCCACAAGCATGTTGGTGGCACAGCTGGTCAAGACTTAGGTGGGATGTGTTCTCTGCCACCCCACACTGCCCCCCAGGGGCCCACGCAGAAGTTTGGAGAAAAAGAGTCCCTGAAAGGTGGCTGAAGTCAGTGAATAAATAAATTAATGGAAAGGGAATGTGTTTCCTGACCCCGATTTCAGGGAGGGCAGCTGGGGAGAAGGCCAGGGGTTTGTACTCAGGAAATGCAGCCTCCAGAAGCCGGGCAAATCTGAGCCTTTCCCCGGCATCTGAGGAAGCCATGGATAAAGTCATCCATCATTTTCTCAGTGGTGTGGAGAGCTCTGGCAGCCCCAGAGTGAGGCAGGAAGCCCCACTTCATGGCACTTCCAGAGGGGTCTGATATTTGTTTATGTGAGACATGGTCCAGCTAAGAGTGACTTGATGATACAGCATCTCCAGGGTGGGTGAGGTGGGAGGAGGCCAGCCTGGAGGGTGGGTCCTTTTCTGTTGGCCAGTCCCTGACTCTTGGAACTCTCCCTGCAATATCTGAGAGAGCAAGAGCACTTAATTATTCATTCCACAAACACTTCCTGGAAACTGACCTTGTGCCACGCATGGGCTAGGAGCTGAGCAAAGAATGGTGAGCATTGGCAGGTGTGGTCTCTGCTCATGTGGAGCTTTGTGTCCAGTGGGAGAGAGAGGGTTACTCAAATAATCACAGACTGGGATGTGCGTTCTAAGGAGATTTTGAAGTCAGGGAGGATTTCTTTGCACAATAACACCTGTGTTGAGATAGGAAAGGCGATTAGACTTTTTCTAGGTGAGGTAAGGTGGTGGGAGGGAAGACATGAGTTTTCCTCTGGGGGAGCAGCATGGGCTAAGGCCCTGTGGCAGATAGAAGCATGGTGTGTTTGACAAAAATCTGAAGAGCAAGGAGACTTATCAGGAGGTGGCTGGATACTTGGGCAAGGGCCCAGGTTGTGCGGAGTGAGAGGAAGGCTTTATCTTCATCCTAAGGAGCAATGGGAAACCTTTGAGGGCTTTTAAACGATGGTAATGGAGGGTGGATGTTTAACATAATTAAATATGCACTTTGCAAAGCTCCCTTTGGCTGCTCTATGGAGAACATATTTGAGAACAGAGTGGATTTAAGGAGACCAAATAGGAGGCTGTGTAAGTCATCTAGGTGAAGGATGACAATTGCTGAGACCTGTGCAGATGGACAGAGGTGCAAATTTGAGAAATACGATAGCAAGTATTTATTTAGTATTTACTATGTGCCAGGCACTGTCCTGTGGGTTTTACATGGTGTATTTAATCCTCACAATATGGTAGATACTATTCTCCTCATTTAAAGATGAGGAAACAGGCATGTGGAGGTTTAGTAATTGGTTGAGCCAGGGTTCAGTCTGGGAGCCCATATTCTTTTTAAAATTTATTTATAAATTTCTTTTAGTAGAGACGGAGTCTCACTATGTTGTCCAGGCTGGTCTTGAACTCCTGGTCTCAAGCAGTCCTCCTGCCTTGACCTCTCAAAGTGCTGAGATTACAGGTGTGAGTCACTGCACCCGGCCAGGAAGCCCATACTCTTAACCATCATCTTTGCTACCTAGTGGCTAGGATGTTAGGAGATGAGAATGAGAGGACTTGGTGTTTGATTAGACTTGAGGGGTGTGAGCATGAGAAAAGAGATGGCCTAGGCTCCTGGCTACCTTAAGTGGGTATTGTTTACTGTAATGGGCACCAGCTGAATGAGACTGTGTTTGGGGGAGGAGTTCATAAGTCTGCCCTTGGACAGTGTAGTGGTTTTAAAATAGTCCACAAATTCTTTGATACTCCTCCATTTAAGAGGTAGAGCTTGATTCCTCTCCCCTTCATTGTGGGCTGGATTCAGTAACTTGCTTCTAATAAATGAATTATGGTGATAGTGATCACGTCTGGTTTTCAAGGCAGGTCATAAAAAGCACTGTGGCTTCCATGTTGGTTACTCTCCCTTGGAACACTCACTATAGGGGAAATCAGTTGCCACATTGTGAGAGGGCCATGTGGCAAGGACCTGAGGCCTCCTGCCACCAGCCAGCACCAACTTGCCAGTATGAGAGTGGGGTGAGCCCTCTTGGAAGCAGATCCTCAAGCCCCAGTCAAGCCTTCAGATGATACAGCCCCAGCTAACATCTTGACTGTGCCCTGTGAGAGAACTTGGGCCAGAACCACTGGCTAAGCTGCTCCTAGATTACTGATCCTAAGAAATTGTGTGAGATGATAAGTGTTTGCTGCTAAATTTGGTTATAAGTTGTTATACAGCAGTAGATAACTAATACAGACAACCAAGGGTAGGTGTTGGGTAGGCATTTGTTGTGACTTGGAATTATAATTTGGAAGTTGACAGCATTTCAGTGGTGGCTGAGCATGTAGGAGAAGAGAGTGCAGGCCCACATCGGGATTTGAGAAGTTTTGTCCTTAAGTGGCTCTGTAAAGAAGGATGAAGGCCCTGAAGGGGACTGGGAAATTGGATGGTTTGCAAGTTGGGCTCTGCGTTGACTTTGGTCCTGTGGAGGGGCCTCAGGGGGTGGATGGAAATTTGATGAGAATCTAGCCCTGCCAAGTTTCTACTCTGATTCATCTGGAGTGGCCCTCCTTTTTCTCTTTTTAGCAAGGGGTCTAGTAAGATTCACTGGGCAAAAGCAAGGATCTGATGCTGAAATATTGGAAACTACTAATCTAGTGCAACCACTACTTTTACAAATGTGGAAACCGACTTGCCCAAGGGCAGGCAGCTTTGGACACAGGTCTCCTGGGTCTAGTGTTCTTCCCACTGGGCCTCCTTGCCTCCAGCACCTTCCAGTGGGTCTGGGGGAAGAGAATTAGGGACTGTGCAGAGGACAAGATGGGGTTCCTGCCTTTGACATTCTGTCCCCCCAACCAGGCACACACTGGGGAACAATGACACCCCTCCATGCTCCGCGTGGTGCCTTCTTCTCGAACAAGGCAGGACACGAGCTCATTCCTGGCTCTGCTAGGCATGTGGCTTACCAAGACCGGTCTTCTCTAGACCTCAGTTTCCTTATCTGTAAAATGGGAATGAGGGTTCATCCTTCTTCACCAGGCTGCTGTGAGGGCCAAATGAGGTCCTAGTAGGCCAGAGGACTTTTCACCAGTGAAGTGCAGTGTAGTTGGAACAGGTAGGTCACTGCTGGCCAGGGAATCTCAACCTCTTCAGGCTGCCTCAGGCAGAGTGGGGCCCTTGGGGCCCTGGAGACCTGGCAGTCCCCACATGGTGTGAATCTTTTGCTAGAGCAAATCCAGGCCAGCTGCTCTGAATGTTGGTGCTGCCAAACTTTCAATAACCTGGGACCCTTGCCAGTCAGGATGTTCTCCCTGGGTCTGATTTGCAGTGCAAATTGACTCTTAGCTGTTCCAAATTCTCTTGGCTCTCGAGTACCCATCCTCAGGCCCCAGTACTCATCCTCCAGTCCCATCCCCCATTCTGTAACTCTGTCCCCCCAGTTATCTCCTCATCTAATTTGGAATTATCAATGGTAGAAATCAAATAGTGTACCCCCATTGTTCATACGGGAGACTCAGCGGGGTCCAGGAAAGTGACGTGATTTGTTCACAATTACACTGTCCTTTACCATTTTCTCTTTGATGAGTTCCTTTGAATGATGCCTGTGATCTGCAGCTTTCCACTTAATTTTCCTGTTTTTGGGCCCTGGCCCCTAATCCACCTACTCTTCCCTGACTACCCAGCTGATGACAATGGGACCATTGCTTTCATCTTTACCTACCTGCACCACCTCTGGTGGCTGACTTATACAATCCCTTGGCTGTCGAACCCAGTCTGGTCTTATGGCTGTGCTTCCAGAGTTTCTCCTCCTCTGGTCCTGTGAGGGTGGGCAAGCAGCTCTTAGAAGAGGAGACAGGAAGCCCCTGACTCTGGGCACCTCACTCCCCAGCCCTCCCCGTCTCTCCCACTCTCTCAAGCCTCCAGGCTGTTTCTGAGGTTTGGAATCAGTAGAGAGTTTTCCCCTGACCCTATATTTTATTCTCCCACTTCTCTTTACTTGAACCCATTTGTAAGCAAAAAACCATTTGGGGTGTTGTGTTTATTTTTTCCTTGTTCCACGGGAAATTACTCAGAATGTATAAGTATGTGTTTTCCTTAGAAAATAGATTCCTTTACATTTTGGCTTTGTGGTTCCCAAAGCAAGTGGACCCGCAGAGACCTAGGCTGCCAAGAGGGCTTCCCATCCAGGAGCCCTCTTGGCTTCAGAATTACACCCTTTCTCCTCTCAGGACCAATCACCCCCTCCAGCCCCTTTTGGGGCCCACAGCTTCTTAAACCCCACAAGACTTCAGCCAGAGTGGGCCTGACATCTCTCAGGAAGACCAATTCTTCCTGAATCTTTACTTTCAATTCCTCTTTCTCTCTGCTGGTGGAAGACACTGTGATGGATCAGGGCATGAGAACATTTCCCCTCCTCCACCCTCCGGGGCTGGATTTAAACATAGACTTGAAGTTCTAAGTTCGAATCCTGGCTCTGCCTCTTGCTGGCTGGTGACGTGAGCAGTCGACTTCATCTCTTTGTGCCCTGTTTTCCTCTCCTGTAAAACATGGCCATTGACAGTATTTGTACAGAAGGCCATTGGGAGGGTTAAGAGAATTAAGGGGTGTAAGGTGGTTGGGACATTGCCTGGCATGGAATAAGTCTCATCTTATGTTTGCTTTTGTTCCTATGCATGTGCTTCTCCCCGATATGTACTCATTTTAGTTTTAGCCTTAGTTACAGCCCATTCCCAGTAAGGTGCAAAGGCAGGTGGAGACAGGATGGGGTCAGTGTGGCTTCTTCTCATCACCTTCCCCCAGGTTGAGGGATCTCAGTGCTCTTTTCCTTGGCTTGGCCCCTAACCCAGAGCTCCTTTCCCTCCCTTCCAAAAATCGCCTTTCCGTTTGCTCACCCGTGTTCGTAGCAGCATAATTCACCAGAGCCAAAAGGTGGAAGCAGCCCAACTGTCAATCAATGGATGAATGACTCAACAAAACGTGGCATTTCCATGCAAATAGAATATTATCCAGCCTCAAAAAGGAAGGAAATTCTGACATCTGCTCCAACATGGATGGACCTTGAAGACATTATGCTAAATGAAGTAAGCCGAACACAAAAGGACAAATATTATATGATTCCACATGTAGGAGGTATCCAGAGTTGTCAAATTCAGAGACAGAAAATAGAACAGTGACTATTGGGGCCTAGGAGGAGGGGGAGGATGGGAGGCTGTTATCTAATGGGTAGAAAGTTTCATTTTGAGATAATTAGAACATTTCTGGAAAAGGAGGATGGTGATGGTTGTACAACAGTGTAAATGTCCTTAATGCCACTGAACTGTACACTTAAAAATGGCTAACATGGGAAATGTAATGTTATATATATTTACCAGAATATAAAGGACAGAAGTAAATAAAAATATATCAATAATAAAAAAAAATCCAATTTGCCTCTTGAGACTCTGAGAGGGGCACTCATAGTAAAGTATTCATGCCCTGTGGGGGGTATGAGGGTGAATCAGTCTCCCAGGGATTGGGCTTGCTGGTGACCTCCTAATTGGCCCACCTTATTGCTTTCAACCCTTGAGGGAAGCTCTTTCCTGGGCATCCTCCCTGGGGGATCCTCAAGTTCACGGGGTCACAGCCTCGACAGGGAGCAGCCTCCATGTTACAGAGATATCTCCTATACTGTCCTGGAGCCGGGGACTGGCTACTGGTGGTGGGTGTGTGGCTGGGTCCCCCAGCACTTCACTTGCTGTCAATGCATGCGTGTGCATTCATCTAGGATTAATTAGGCACCACTGTGTGCCAGGTAGAGTGCCAGGCTCTGGGATACAGAGCCAGCTGGTGCCCTGCTTCAATGGGCTTTTGTTCTAGTGGTCAGTGGTCCATTTTGAGCACCAGGCTCTGAGCCATTATTTCATTTCACTCTGACAGCTGCCTAGCAGGTGCTGTTGGACTCTCAGCCTTCTTTGGAGCAGCATTCTTTCTATGGTGAAATGCCTAGGTCCATTTGGAGATGCGAATGGGAGGTTTGGTGGTCCCAGTAAGAAGAGATTTCTCTCCAGTCTCTATCTGTCCCACTTGCTTGAAAGACTGAGTCATTCGAGGGCCTCCTCTGGGGCTAGCAAGGGACCCCGTAGGTGCCTTGGTACCTCTTCCTGCAGCTCCCAGTGGCCCCCATAGCAGGCCAGGCATAGTCAAACCCCTGGGAAAGCCCAGCTCAGAGCCATCAGTGATATCTCTGAAAGAAGTGATGAGTGTCTAGTCACAGAGCGAAAAGGGCAGAGACTACATTACCAAGGCCCTAGGTATAGAAGACAAGTGCCCTCCTGCCAGGGCTGTGCATATGCCCGGAGCTGCAGCAGCCTTTGGGGGGAAATTGCAGGTTAGACCAGGCATGGTGCTGGGCCTCCACGAGACAGCTGTGCGGAAGCTGTGATGCCCTTCTCTTGCCTAATTCCACCCTTCTGTTTTCACTTGCTGTGCGTCCTGCTAAATTCCCTTCCCAGGCTAAAAGTTTCCATCTCTGGGCTTGGCCCCAAAGTGAAATTCTTTGGAAACTTTCAGCTGAGTTCACTTAGCTATTGTTGAGTGAAAGGTGGGTGGGGGAGGAGACGATTCGGGTTCAGCTTCGTTTTGATACTGCAAATGCAAGTGTGGTGAGACCTAGAACTTTCCCCTTGGCTTCTGGGGTTTCAGTTGGGGTCAGGGAGGCAAATGGGGTCATGAAGACAGCTTTGGGCTGGGATTGGGACCCCTTGGATCCTAGTCCTGACAAGGTAGGTCCTGCCTCAAAGCCCTGCTGGTCAAGTTGCTTTATCTCTGCAGGACCTATTTGCTAATTTTCAAAGCCAAATCTTTTGAAGAAATTATCTCTAAGGTTCTTTGCGCATAGCCCTGATGTTTGCTGATTGATGCCTTAATCTCATGATATGATTTTTGTTTGAAACAAACCCTGCTTTTCTCTCTGTGTGGGCAGCCATCAGAAGGTTCTAGCTTCTGTAGATGCCTGTGCGGCGCTGTCAGCCTCCAAATCATAATCGACCATGTGGTTGGGCCACAAAAGTCTCAGACTTGGCCTGATGGAAATCAGGCAGCTGTCCCGGAAGGAATGAGCTTTGCTCTGCCCGCTCTTCCTCTCCTGTTTGTTTGGTTTTACTCTTGTTCTGCGTCAGGGATGAGTTGGTTGGGAGAAGGGTACAAAACTTAGAGCCTAGATCTGCACATGTTGTTTGGTTTGGGAAATTAAAATATTTGGTTGATTTTAGTCCAATAATGTAATGTTTTTAGAAAGACAGGTTATTGGTCTGGATTCAGTTGATTTTTTTTTCTATCCTAGCATAAAAAGATTTTTAAAAATCCAGCAATTACAAAAAAAATGTGCAAAATGCCCTCTGTGAATTGGTTCCTCCTAAGTGCGTCTTCTGTAGCTGGGAGCTCTGAGGTGCAACTAAGATGAGCAGAAAGGGCAGGAGAAGAAGGGGAGACAGAGGCTGATGTAGGATTTTTATATCACTAGAAAGTTTTGTGGCTTCCATGCCATTTGTGGGACATAATTAGAAACTGCCTAAAATGTGCAGGGAAAGAGGAGGAAGGGGCTGTGAAGCTCCCCTTCCCTAGAGACCCTAAAAGCAAGTAGGTCCACCGGTATCCCTTGGGTTTCTTAGTCGTCCTGTCTGGAGGCAGAGGGAAGGATGAAATGACCTCTGGAGGGCATATTAATGCAAATGGGAAGATGAACCAACCCATCTGGCTGAGTAGTAAGATCACCTGTGAGAGTGGAAACGTTTGCAAGTTGCCTCTCCCTGGCTGGTAGCCCATCTCTTTCCTTCAATCTCTCTCTCTCTTTTTTTTTCCCTAGTCCTGGATCAAGAATCTGTCATTCAGATTATTCCAGAGCCCCTGCCCCAGTGCTACTTATGCCTCCTGGATGCTGAGCTGACAGGCGTGGTGAGGCTCTGGCAAGCTTCTGCCTTCACACCCATTCCCCCAAGCTCACTGTCTTACTTTGCTCTTGGGAATCTTGTCTACATTTTAACAAACATCAGTTCACATAGCAGATTTGAAGCAATGAGGGACAGGCTGGGGAGGGGAGATGTTCTGGGATGGGAGATGCTTCTCATTTACCCTGTGGGTACCTGCCTTTTGGCTGGTCCTGGAACTGTCAGTATTCATCATTACCATTCATTGAGCAGCTATTATGTGTGGGGCTCTGTACTGTCCTCTGAGGGTATTATCCACATTTTCCAGCTGGAGAAACTGAGATCCTTGCCTAAAGTCACAGCTTTGGTGAGATGCAAAGCAGGGATGGAAATCTAGTTTTGTCTGGCTTCAAAGCCTGTGCTCTTACCCAGCATACTCAACCATTTATTGGTGGCCAATGGTCATGAGCAGTTACCAGGATACCCTGTACTTATTGCTGTGTTCCTGGACTGGTGCTAAGTGCTTTAACTGGATTCCTACATTCAATTGGCCGCTGTTACACTCACTGCTTTGGTGGAGTTGGTCCTCAGATCTGAGCTGCGTCTTCCCCATGGGGCTGCAGCCCTCAGAAGGCCTCTTGCTGCCCAGGGCCACAGCGTGACTTCTGTGGGCACTTCGCCCTCATGAGTCCTCCCCCTGGAGAGAAATATTAAAATTTATACTTTATGACTACATTGGCATAAAAACAAACGTAATTCCGGCTGGATTCATGATTGTATATTCATTTGTATTCTATTCATTTTTTCTTCTGATTTTCGAAAGACAACTAAAATAAAAACATTTTTGAGGGCCCCTAGAAATATTGTGGCTTCTAGGCACTGCACTGTGCCTCATGGAGAAGTACGCCCTGCGTGCTGGAAGTGATGGGCAGTCCTAAGAGTCTTGTCCTGGGAACTCCTTTGGACCCAGCGACCTCTGCTGCCACCTGACCTAGAGCCCAACCCCACTCCTTCAGCCGAGCAGCCCTAAGGTAAGGGAAAACCAGGATTGCCTCTGCCCTCTTACTCCACCCCTTCCACCTTCTCTCAAAGTCCTTCCAAGCCTCGTAGACAATCAGCAAAAGAAAGTCACACCTCTAGGCCCTTTTAAAGTCCATTTAGGCCCCCTCTGCCTCCCCAGCACAAGCTCTTTGATTTCATCTCCTTCTCTTCCCTGTTTGGAAACAGCTGACTTTTAGGAACTGCAATGACCAGGGCAACTCACCCCACTTCCCAGGAAAGTCCCTCTTTCCTTCTCTCAGAGAAAGATTGGAGGCTGCTCTGGGATTAGTGCTGCCGGCTCCCTCCCCGAAGGCTTTGTACCCTGCAGCAGTGGGCTCCCAGGGCCTCCATAGGGAGAAGTGCCTTCTCCGCTCAGCCTTGACTTCAGAGGGGCCCAGGGTGGGAGTGGGAATGGAGGGCTCCATTTCTTACTTCATTCCTCCATAGTATATGGCTAAGTATTCAAGAGTTATAAGCAAAGCTGCAAACTTGTATGTTCTTTCTTTCATCCTTGACAAAATACTGTTAACCAAACTGAAATGAAGCCAGGTAAGAGGTAAGATATTGGCATTTATTTGGGGGGGTCTTAGGAATTGTAATTTGGGAGACATAATACCTTTTATGACAACCTAGAAAATCAGCTTCTAAATTTAGAACTTCAGACTCTGCAGATACCTGAGCTGGAATACACTGGAGCAGGGAGGACTGTCCCTCGCCCCCGCCCACCCCTCTGCTCCTCCTACCCAAGCCCCCAATTTGAATCTAGAGTGTCTGTGTGCACACAAGGGTAGGAGTGGTGGTGGTGCCAGCTCTTGCAGCCCAGCCTTGCTGCCCCTTCAGTCTAGGTGTGTGTGTGTGTGTGTGTGTGTGTGCGTGCGCTAGAGGGGTGGTTGGCTCCAATCTTGCGGGGGGAAACCCTGGGCAGAGGCCCAGACAGGAACCCAGAGTGTGTGGTTCAGAAGGAAGCCCTGAGCTTTGGTCTGGTATCTTCTCTTGGGCCTGCGAAATCCTTGCCCTGTGAAGAGCCCCAAGGCCAGAGGAAGGCCGGAGTGGGGCCTCTAAAGAATGGCCCAGTCCAGGAACCCCTGTTGTCTGGCTTTGAGGGAGGTGCTGTCCTCAGCCTCTGCTGTCTGGCTATCAATTTAGATCTGCTGACTCAGCTTATGAGGGGTTTGTTCATGTCTTAGGGCATGTGGCAGTGGTGGCCTTTTGTTACACATGATTGACTCCCACATCCTGGAATGGAATAGAACACATTGTTAAAACCATTGATGAGTGAAGTTGTAAAAAGCAAGTTGAAAAAGAGGCAAACTCCTAAGTACAATAAAGTAGCCTTTTCCCTAATATTGTTGGCAGATGGAAAATTGGTAATTTCATAATCAAAGCTTTATTAGGACATTTCTTGTGACATGTCCACTTAAGTTAAACCCTACAAGGATATGAATAACTCTCAAGTTTCATGCCAACTCTTATTACTTTGTAAATTGAGGAAAACACCATGAGTGCTGAGTGACGAAAGTTGTTGCTTTTTAATCCATACCAAGTTACTGGAACCAGAAAAATCCCTTAGTTTGTCATTCTAACACTCCCATCATCATTCTAAAATCTAAGCCTCCCTGCATCTTCCCCCCATATGGATGCAAAATGGAGAGAACACCAAGTTTCATGCTCAACTTTTTTCTTCTGGAAGAATTACTTTCTAGTTTCCTTAACCAGTTAATTCAACCATAATGACTGGGTACCTACCATGTGTCCAGCACCTGGCCGGTACTTAGAATGCAGTGGTGAATAAGACAGGTGTCCTTGCCCTCATGATGTTTGCAGAACCATTTTTTAAATAACAGCAGTAAAATCCTTACTTTTCTGACAAACCACACATTTGAATTTAAACACAGAGAGGCTTTCTCTAGTAGCCAGGTTTCACTTTAGCAATATACTGGCATAAAAGGTTCTCAGAGGCTGCTGTCTGAAAGGATAAGTATCCCTGGGACCAAATCCTCTAGGCACTCGAGAAGCCAAGAGTGTCTATGCATCCCAGACAGGGGAGCAGACTTGACCACCAACTCACCCTGTCACTTGGAAAAAGTCATTTTCTGTCTCTGAGATGCAGTTTTCTGACCCGTGCAGCAGGATAGCTGGCCTAGACGATTCCCAAACTCCCCTTCCACCATGACATTTCAATGACAAACATTTTTAAAAATAGAAAATAAACAGTATTTTAAGCACAGGCCCTAGGTGACTTCATTGAGCTCACCTTGAACTGCCCCGCACCAGAAGCAGTTTGGCTCTTCCCTATCAGCCAACTCTGTCTGATCAGAATCTCCTGTTGTTTTTGAACTGGTTTGGAAACTGCAAGCAGGATGAATCCCAGCTGCTCATGCCCTTTGGGACTTCCCAGACCCCTCTGGCTGGAGAATGTAACCCAAGACTCTTGTTCTTGTATCTATGCCAGCCCTTGTCATACCGTAGTGGCCAATCTGTCTCCCACCAGATTAATCCATTTATTGCACCAATATTTATTGAGAGCTGGGTGGTGTCAGGCATTATTCTAGCTACAGTAGGGAATATAACAAAGCCCCTTTCTGCATGCAGCTTACATTCTAAAAGGAAGGGAGAAGAGGGAGAAATAAACCTGCACCCCCCCCCGCCCATAATTTGATGTCATGAATGGTAAGTGGTATTATAAGGACTAGAGAAACAGAGTAAGGGGAACAGCATGAAGCAGAGTGCTGTTTTAGCTTGGATGATCAGGGAGGCCTTTTTGAGGAGCTGACTTTGGACATAGCCCTGAAAGAAACAAGGGCATGAGCCACGCTGCTCTCTGGAGGAAGAGTGGTTTAAGGAGGGAAAACAGCAGGAGCAAAGGCCCTGAGGTGGGAGCATGCTGCCTGGGCTCTAGAACAGCAAGATGGCCAGTGCAGTTGAAACTGGGAGCAGTGAAGGGGAGAATGGCAGGCAGGAGGCTGGAGGTCAGATCATGCAGGGGGAACAATGAACATGGATTTTGTTTGAGGTGTGATGGGAAGTCTTTGGAGGGTTTGAGGAAGGGAATAAATATGATCTGATTTGGGTTTTAAAAGGATCACCTGGTTGCTGTGTATAGAAGACACTGAAGTGAAACAAAGATGGGAAAGCAGGGGACCAGTTAGGACAGGGGTCCCCAGTTCCCAAGCCATAGAGGTATCAGTCCATGGCCTATTAGGAACCAGGCCACAGAGCAGGAGGTGAGTGGGGGGGTGAGCAAACATTACCACCTGAGCACCGCGTCCTGTCAGATCAGTGGTGTCATTAGATTCTCATATGAGCACAAACCCTACTGTGAACTGTGCATGTAAGGGACCTAGGTTTGTGCTCCTTATGAGAACCTAATGCCTGATGATGTGAGATGGAACAGTTTCTTCCCCTACCCCCACACCTGGTCCACCATGAAACTGGTCCCTGGTGCCACAAAGATTGGTGATATGGTTTGGCTGTGTCCCCACCCAAATATCATCTTGAATTGTAGTTCCCATAATCCCCATGTGTCACAAGAGGGACCCAATAGGAGGTAATTGAATCACGGGGGAGGTTTCCCCCATGCTATTTTTGTGATAGTAAGTTCTCTTGAGATCTGATGGTTTTATAAGGGGCTTCCCCCTTTGCTCGGCTCTCATTCTTCTCTCTCCTGCTGCGTTATGAAGAAAGATGTGTTTGCTTTCTCTTCTGCCATGATTGTAAGTTTCCTGCGGCCTCCTCAGCCCTGCAGAACTGTGAGTCAGTTAAACCTCTTTTCTTTATAAATTACCCAGTCTTGGGTATGTCCTTGTAGCAGCATGAAAAAGGATTAATACAGTTGGGGACCACTGAGTTAGGAGAGGATAATGGAGACTGGTGGGAGATGATGGCTTGGTTGAGGAGAAGGTGAGACGTACTTGGAATCAGGTATACGAATGCAGGCACAGACCATGCATTATTTGCCTGAGATGGGCTCTGGCCCAGAACAGGTGCTCAGAAGAAAGGAAGATGAAAGTGGAGAGCTGTGGTCAGGGTTGAGAGAGGGAGAAAAGTGGAGAACACTCATACAGCTCTGGCAAGCCCACCTCTGAGGCTCTGTCTGCATTGCCTATACCTGTTTGTTCGCCCTTGATGTGTACATTCTACAAATACCGTGTTTTGGTTGAATCTTCTGTTGTTCAACCTGGCAGGCTTCTATTCCTGAACCTATTGTTTTGTCCCTATATGACCCCTTCCTGCTAAGAACAGCACTGTCCTTCTTTTGGGGCCTGCCCCTCCCACCCCATTGCTTTAATGTCTGCATCACCTCGGATTTGCTGGACCTTTCTTCTCTCTTAGGACCTCACTGCTTGCTCATGGAGACTGATCCTCCATGTCTGCTGCCACAGTCACGCTGCTGCCCATGGGTTCCCTCTTGTGGGATGAGTTTTGAGCTCCAACATCACCTCTACTGCTTCTGCTGTGGCCAACCTGATCCAACCTGATCCTCAGATGCCTCCCCATTCTAGTCTCTGCTGAAGTGCCACACTGCTTTCCTTGCTTCTTTGATGCCTTTGGTAGGGACTGCCCCAAGATGCCAAGCAAGGCTACAGCCCAGCAACATGGGGAGATAGTGCCTCATGTAGAAAACTTTGACCTATGAAAGACAGGAGATGGGAGGGATCCAGCAGACAATTTTTTCTCTTTTCTTCTATGGGATGGAAGATTCTCATGGGCAGTGATTATGCCTCGGATGTGTGAAGACATCCTCTGTGAATCAGAAACTGGCTGTGTCCCTTTGTGGAGCTGTGGGTAGCTTGGAAATGCATTCCTTGCATTCACCCCTTTCCTTTCTCTCTTGAGAGAGTGAGAAGTCTTTGCCTTGAGATTGTGCCTCCTAATAAGCCTTATCACTTAAGTGGTGACTCTGGCACCATTTTCTTGGACACTCCCCAACCATGTGACTCTAGTAGGTTTTGTTAACCAGTTCCCTGGTCCCTTGGCCATGGAGGTGGACACTGACCCAAGCTAGACTGATAGAAGCCCTTACCTTTTATCTTTTAAATTGGATTAGAAGAAAAACAGTTGTTCCCTTCTGGCATTGAGCCTGAAGATGCGAGTCTAAGAGCTGCTCAGGACCATTTCCCAAGGAATGTGGAGGAAGCCTATCTGGGGGAAGGAAGCTGGCTTGTAGAGAGGAGCAGAGATGAGCAACACAGACAGTTCTGGATCCAATTGCTCTGAGACCCAGCTGCGCCCTGCCCTTCCCACAGTTTCCTTCTGTGAAGAACAAATTCTTTCTCCTTCCTGGCTAGTTTGATTGAATTTCTGTCATTTGCTCTATTAGTCAGGGTCCAGGCAGAAAACAGAAACCACTCTGAGTGTGTTACATAGCAAGAGTTGAACACAAGGAATTGGTTATGCAGAGACGAGAGAGCTGAGAAACCAAATGGGAATTAATGACATGGAAGCTTCCAAGACTCCTCCCTAGGGCTGAGGAATAAGGGGGAGGTGGTTTTACTGGCCACCAGGATGGGGCCACCTGCAGAAGCTAAGACCATGGCTGGCCTGTGTGGTGGGAGCTAGGGCCATGGAGCAAGGCTGACACTCCCTGAGATGCTGCCCAGAGCAGAAAGAGAGTGGCAGAAACAGTGTGGCCTCCCTCTTCCTTCAGTCTTCTGTCATGCCTCCCATTGGTCAAAGCTATCCTGAAGTCAGCAAGCAAGAAAGCCTAAGAAATATAGTATTCTGCAGTGCAGAACAGGGCAGAAATGAACTAGCATGCAGACCAAACAGGCAAATGACCAACACAGTGGCAGTCTAAGAGTCAGTTTATTCCACAGTGCCTGCTTTTAACTGTGAACCAGAGAGCCAAGACTCAGTCTGAAGCCCTGTCCGTAGCTCGACACTGTGTCATAGCTCACAAGTTCATCACAAAGTTCTGGTGATGATAGCAATTATGGTGATGGTCCCTAAGAAGTCCTGCTCCTTTAGAGGTATGAATTGATTCTCCAGCGCATATTTTATAAGCCTTTACTCCTACATAGGGTATCCACAGGAAGTTGAGTTCATTACTTAGAGATTCAGTTGAGCCACAGAGAGAACCAGGTGTAGCTTCAGAATTTCCATAACCAATAATCTCCTACCAGCACAGCTGCAGGAAGTCTCCTGAATTTCAACCCAGGGGTTGATCAGAGCTGCTTGAGTGGCCAAGACAGAGGTACTAAGCTTGCTAAGCTATGCTGGGTGCATTTGGAGTTCTCCCTAGCCTCCAATCTAAATTCCTTCCCCTGTATTGTCAGGTCACCCATGGGAGACCTAGGATAGGATTATCCAGAAGATCATGCAGGATTTTGAAAAAAGGAAAGAGCATTATTTTTGAATTTGAACTGAGCATGGACTTAGAAAGCTCTGCTGATGTGGCCAAGGAGGGGCAGGAATGGGGGTCATGTGATGGATTTTCAGACTCTGGAGTGACCGGAATGACTCACTGGAGGCCATCCAGGCCATGGGGTTTGAGGTCCAGTAGTGGTCAGCAAAGAAGTTCCTGGGAACCTAATGGGGACAATTTGGGGTTTTGCAGATCATCTGAACCGAGGTTGTTTCACATATGTTGGAGAGCATGCAGCTCTCTATATGTCTATATTTTAAAGTAAATAAAAGGTTCCCTGAACAAACCACATGGTATTGGATGGGCTCAGACTCCTGTTCCGAAGCCTCTGCTTTCTGGCTTTACAGGAGCCTGTGGTGACCACTCTGGGATGGGAGTCCGTGTGCTGGGTCAGCTTCTGGCTCCTGCTGAGGATTCGCTATAGCACCAGTGGACAGGCAGCTTGTCATGCCTGGGCTTAGTTCTACCTTTCCGTGAAACAGGTGGAGCCGGGGATCATTGGGTGTTGTGAGAGTAGATGAAATTTTTGCTTAGTATTGTGGGTTGAATAGTGTCCCCTCAAATTCATATGTTGAAGTCATAACCCCCAGCACCCCAAAATGGGACTTGGAAATAGGGTCCTTACAGAGGTAATCAAGTTAAAGTGAGGTCATTAGGAGTGGGTCCTAGTCCAATATGACTAGTGTCCTTATAAAAAGGAGAAATCTGCACCCAGTGACACATGTAGAAGGAAGATGACATGAAGATGGTCATCCACAAGCCAAGGAGAGAGGCCTGGAGCAGATTCTTCTCCCATGTCCCTCAGAAGGAACCAATCCTGCCAACCATTGATTATAGACTTCGAGTCTCCAGAACTGAGGGAACCAGGGGCTGCAGAAAGAAGCCAGAGTGGGAGAGAGGGATGAGGCAATAACTTCCAGTGAGAAGAGCGTGGGAGATGCCCTTGTATCAGGATCTTGGGACTTGAGAATCACCCCTTCCTCACTTTAATTTCTAAGACCAACTCCTTTTCTAGTTAGACGACAACTAACATCTACTCTCTTTTCCTAGCTGTTGTGTTTTCAGCCCCTTTCTTCCTTGCCTACTTACATGATCATGGGTGTATTAGGCTGTTCTTGTATTACTATAAAGAAATACCTAAGAGTGGGTCATTTATAAGGAAAAGAGCTTTCATTGGCTCATGGTTCTCTAGGCTTTACAGGTGGTGTGGTGCTGACATTGCTTAGCTTCTGGGGAGGCCTCAGGAAGTTTACGATCGTGGCAGAAGGGGAAGGGGGAGCAGGTACATCACATGGTGAAAGCAGGAGCAAGAGAGGGAGGGGGAGGTGCCACACACTTTTAAACAACCAGCTTTCGAGAGGTCACTCACTATCGTGAGGACAGCACCAAGGGGATGGTGATAAACCATTAATAAGAAATCCATCCCCGTGATCCAATCACCTCCCACCAGGCCGCACCTGCAACACTGGGGATTATAATTCAACATGAGATTTGGGTGGTGACACAGATACAAATCATATTCATGGAAAAATCACCTTGAACCTTATTTCCAGTACCATCTTTCTCATTTCATTTGATAGCATGCTTATTAGAATGAAATTCACTGATGTTCATGCAAGTGCTTAGAAACTGTAAAAAGGCTGGGTGTGGTGGCTCACGCCTCTAATCCCAGCAGTTTGGGAGGCCAAGGCGTGCAGATCACCTGAGGTCAGGAGTTCGAGACCAGCCTGGCCAACATGGTGTAAAACCCTGTCTCTACCAAAAATACAAAAATTAGCCACCGGGCGTGGTGGCGCGTCCCTGTAGTCCCACCTTGGGAGGCTGAGGCAGGAGAATTGCGGAGGTTGCGGTGAGCTGAGATCACACCAGTGCACTCTAGCCTGGGCGACAGAGTGAGATGTGAGAGTCCGTCTCAAAAAAAAAAAAAAAAAAAAAAAAGAAACAGTAAAGGATTCAGTCTTACCTGTCCTTCAGTATCAAGGTTGAATATCATCTCTTGTCACACCACTCCATTGAGCAGGAATTAATCACATTATGTTTCTTTCTCTCAAGGATTACATCACAGTCTCCTTTAAATTTTAATTATTTGCTGTCAGACTGTGAGCCTCATAAAGACAGGATAAACGTTTCACTCAGGGTTGAATCTCTAATGCCTGCCACATCATGGGTGATTAGAAAATGTGTTTCACATTAACTAACAAAGACTTCAGGCAGAGCATGGCCCTGATCAGTCCCCAGTGGCTCAGGCTGCAGAGCTGTGCCCTGGAGCTGGTCCAGGCATGGGTGGAGAAAACACAACTCAGATTTCTAGACTCATGAGAGGCCCCCCTTTCCAGCTCAGCTTCGCCCAGCAGCATGGCCCCCTCCTACAACTTAATCCATTGTGACTTGAAGGCAGCAGGCTTGACTAGTGTGTCCATTTCGGCAGGCAAACATATAATTTCAGGTCATGTCCGGTGCCATTTGGAAGGAAGCTCAGGTTTCCCTAAGTGGAAACAGCATGCTCTGAAAGTAATTACGGGCCAGGAAGCATGTTCTGGAGTGAGACCCAGCATATCTAAGCAAAGGTTACCCTTCCTGCCTGGTGACAGGACAACCCAGGGAGGACATAACCAGTCCCAGTTAATCCCAATAGTATCCTAGGAGGGCATGCATCCTGCCAGGAGGAGCGGGCCAGACTGGCACTGGGATATCTGCCAGGATTCTGGATGCCCGTTATTTTTGGGTTTTGGTTTACTATGGACTCCCTGGGGTCACTCTTTTCCATGCTAGGACCTCAGAAACAGAACATGATGAGCTCCTTGTTAGAAGTGGTGGGACCTTGGAAAATTGCTTCTCCTCTCTGTCTCTGTCATCATGAGGAAGTTGAACTAGATAACCTCTGACCAATTAATTGTATGCTGGTAAAAGTTTAACAGCAGTTCTTTGGAATAAAAAAGCTCTGGCTGGGTGCAGTGGCTCACACCTGTAATTCCAGCACTTTGGGAAGCCGAGGCAGGTGGATCACCTGAAGTCAGGAGTTCGAGACCAGCCTGGCCAACAAGGTGAAACCCCGTCTCTACTAAATATACAAAAAAAATTAGCTGGGTGTGGTGGCGGGTGCCCGTAATCCCAGCTACTTGGGAGGCTGAGGCAGGAGAATTGCTTGAACCTGGGAGGTGGAGGTTGCAGTGAGCCAGGATCACACCACAGCACTCCAGCCTGGGTGACAAGAGCGAAACTCTGTCTTAAAAAAAAAAAAAAAAAAAAAGCCCTGATATGTGGTGTCTACTGATTTCTGCAATGTGAATACTTTCATCCTGGCCAGTTTCAAGCTACAACGTGATGTCATTGAATGCAAACTTGGGTGAGATGCACCCACTTGGCTGCTGAAAGCTGGTATGAATGGTAGGCGCCAGACCCAGAATATTACTGCTTCTAACTCTGACATCTGCAAATTTCTTCCACTATTATCCAGATAAGTGTCATTCAGTATTCATCTGCTATATTACAGATGCAATACAGCATCTATATTACATATATAGATATTTATCTGTACCTGTATGGGTATAACCAGAGCTGGCTACATTATTTGCTGGCCCTAGTACAAAATAAAAATGTAGTCCCCTTCTTCAAACAGCAGGAAAAAAAATGACATTAAAGGTTTTAAAATTTAAAGTTTTTTCCTTTCTTTCATGGTTCCTCATGGTGTTTTAAAGTTGCTATTTAATGTAGTTCTACGTGAATAAACACTTAAAAATGAAATTATTACCATCAATTTTACTATTCTTTATATTGTAAAATGCCAGTTTTTGATGCAAATATAGTGTTTAATTAGTGGAATCACTGAAATGACATAATTATATTTCATAGCTCATTCATGATTATATGACAGTGGAAACTCACAAAACTAACTACTGTTTGCCATAATGGTAGGCATGCGTGGTCCCTTATCTCCTCTGCTCACGTGCATTCTCATGTCCCATTAGATTCCAGTTCTAAACACAGAGATAAAATTAGTACAAATTTCAGGATGGTCAGAGCAGAGTAGCAAACCAAATATAGACCCTTGTAAGTTCAGGGTCCCAAGTGACTGTGGAGGTCACACCCAGGAAGCTGGATTTGGGAGTACCACTGTTTATGTATGGGGTCCATTCTGATTAGTCATTCCACTTCTTTTTTTTTTCTCTTGAGACAGAGTCTCACTCTGTTGCCTAGGCTGGAGTACAGGGGCACGATCTCGGCTTACTGCAGCCTCCGCCTCCAGAGTTCAAGCGATTCTCCTGCCTCAGCCTCTCCAGTAGCTGGGACTACAGGCGTGCACCACCGTGCCCAGTTAGTTTTGTATTTTTAGTAGAGACGGGTTTCACCGCATTGGCCAGGCAGGTCTTGAACTCCTGACCTCAGGTGATCCACCTGCCTCTGACCCCCGAAGTGCCGGGATTACAGGAGTGAGCCACCGTGCCTGGCCTTCACTTCTTGATATGCACACATCCTATCAACTCTCTCTCCCTTCAGTTTACTGATGAGTAAGAAAGGACTGAAAGGAAAAATATCTATGGATTGTCCTATCTTGTTTTTCCATCTATGTTATCATTTTCAGCATAAATAAATGGTTGGTTCATATAGGGAATCAAGACAAGAAAGAAAAGGATATGATAGGGACTCTTGATTGTTTATGTTTCTAAAAGTCATTTCAGAGCAGGTTGGTTTGAATGGGAAATGTAGACTTTTGGAGCTACGACTCCCATATTACTCAGTCATAGGTGTTACACACTTACCTTATACTTGCTTTGAATGTTGCTGAACTGCCAGGGATCCTGAGTCCACCGGGATTCTGTACTCATGGGGCACTGCAAATGCTATATGTCAATGGGTTGGCAAGCAATGGTAGGCACACGTGGTCCCTTATCTCCTCTGCTCATGTGCATTCCCATGTCCCATTAGATTCCAGTTCCAAACATAGAGATAAATTAGTTCAAATTTCAGGATGGTCATAGCAGAGTATCAAACCAAATATAGACCCTTGTAAGTTCAGGGCCCCAAGTGACTACAGAGGTCACACCCAGGAAGCTGGATTTGGGAGTACCACTGTTTGTGTATGGGGTCCATTCTAACTAGTCATTGACAGTGCTCCCCCTGCCCCACCCACTATTCGTATATGGGAATCCTAACCCCCCAAGGTGATGATGGTATTAAGACTGCTGATTCCTTGATCTTGGACTTCCCAGCCTGCAGAACTGTGAAGAAAAAATTTCTGTTGCTTATGGGCTGCCCAGTCTATGATATTTATTATAGCAGCTTGAACAGACTAAGAAAGGTGTCCTAGGAGAGAAGATGAATGTGACTCAGCCCTGCCCTGCAGAAACATCAAATTCTGTTGCGTTGTCAAAAGTATGTTGTTCAGAAATGAGAAGCAACAACACAGGACAAAACTAGAGAAAACAGCTCTAAGTCAGTGGTTCTCAGATTTAAATGTTCATCAGATCCCCGAAGCATTGGCTAAAAACCCATATTTACTGGTGGGCTCTGATTCACTTTGGAGTGAGAGTGAGGTAGGCTCGGAAACCCTTCTCCTGTAACCCCTCATGTTTCTGCAGCAGAGGGTCAACCCACCTTGGTTTGAGAAGCACTACTACAAAGAAAGTGAATTTTGAAAGGAGGGAGAGACCACAGGCTTAGCAGAGAGTAGGGCTCAATAACTGTTCAATAAATTGAGTGAAAGAATTAAAGAAAGAAAGAAGAACCGAGAAGCCTGAGGTCTTCAGGGAGAAGTTTTAAGAAGTCGTGTAATTTTAGCTTCCTATTCAGGTCTATGCTCTATATGCAGCATCTATGCCAGGGCTGGGGAGTAGAGGGCCAAGTTCATGCTTGTTTAATGAGAGAGGCCCCCCAGAGTCCAAGGACTCATGGAGACTTGAGGGCAGAGAAGTTGAGATGTCAGATCCTCCATGCACCTTTCATGGGGTCAAAGCCCTCTCCTAGTTAGGCTGGCTCCAAAGTCACAAGGGGGTCTTGAGTAAGACTCCTTTCTGCAGGGAAATCCAGGCAGACCATATTGGGAGCTCTCAGGTGTGGGGGAGTGTGGAATGGGGAGTCTCAGAGCCTGATGGTGCAGTAGGTTTAAGGAGGACGGCACACTTTTCAACTCTGACTCCCCTCCCAGGCCTTCAGGGAGGGAGCTCCTAGCTGCTCCATCACCTGTTCCTGCATCTCACCAGGGAAAGTCAGGAACTAAATCCGCGTGGATTTGGCTGTCTGGGGCACAGAAATGTCACCTGGGTCAAATGCCCGCTCCCTGCTCTCCAGCCGGAAGGCTCCGTTCCCTTCTTGGAACTCCTAGAGCCTTTTATCTTTGCCTCTGCCTCTAAGACATTTGTTGCAGCCAACCTTGTGGCTTGGATGGCTTGTTTTCTGCTGGTAAGTAGGGCCTGGTGATTTATCTCCACTCACCTTTCTCCACTCTCACCCCTTGTGCTTATTTAGCATAGAGCTGTTTGGGCAGGTATTGCAACTCACGGTTGTGGAATGAAGGCTGGAAAGTCTGTGCCCTGAGCTTCTGCCTCAGGCAGCAGGGCAGGCTGATGGGCTTTGCGGGGCTCTCTGTATGACAGGGCTTCATTTTTCAGGGTCTCATGGTGCAGGCACCAATACATGACCACAGATGCCATGCAGCGGAGGTCAGGAATAGTCTCGAGCAGGTCAGCTGTTTGCTGAGCTGGAAGAGGGTTGTTGAAAGGCACATCCTGTCCCCAGTGGATCTCCAGATGGAAAGGGATCCAATCCCGACAAAGGATGGAGTGGAGACCATAGCAACAGGGGCTGTGATGAAACCAGAGCTGCTGTGGGGTCCTGCCATGCAACCAGCTGAGTCCCAATTTTTTCATCTGTCAAATGAGAACAATAATTGGAAAATAGAAGAAGGATATAGAGGGCTTGGTGGCCTGCTATGTCCGCTTTTGGCATCTACCTGCTCTTTCCTGCCTCTCTTTGCCTCAGGGCATCTGTGGACTCATTGCATCCCCTTCCTGCACAAGGACCCATCCAGCAAAACCCCCTCAGGCCAGACTCTCCCCTTCCCTTTCCTTTCTGTCCAATCAGAACTACAACAATAACAACTTGTATTTAATGAGCACTTACTGTGTACTCTGCATTTTACTAAGCCCTTGATGTATACAAACTCATTTAATCTTCATGGCAACCCAGTGAGGTAAGCATCCCTATTATCTCCATGCACTAAATGAGGAAACTGAGGCTGAGAGAGGGAAAGTAATTTGCCTGAGGTTGCACAGTTAGGAATAGTCTGAAGAATAGTCTGTGAAAGGTTTGTTTGACATCACGGTTTGTGATATTAGCCACCACACGCCACCAGCTTCCTGAATTACTTCCCCATGTTGAGTTCTGGAGCTGTAGATCCCTGCTGGTGTCTAGCTGGTTTATTTTCAAGCTGTTTGGAGATAAGAGTCTGGCACTTAATGTGATAGTCTTTGGCATTTTAACTGACCCCTTGGGCTTGCGGCCTTACTGCAGTAGGAACAAGATGCTGTAATGCTGGAATGCAAAGCTGGGGGTGAGGTTCCTAGGGCTCATGCTTGAGATCAGCCCCTCACCATTCTCCCTCTTTACTCCTTGGGGCAGTCGCCTCCTCTTTGCCTCCATCTCTGAGCCCTATTCCCATGCAGTGGGTCTTGTGTTGATGGCACGTAGAATGCATGAAGTGGTTCCTGACCTTGGGCTTCCGGCACAGACGCTGGCTGAGACCTGTTTAAACTGCCTGTTGACCATAGGGACAGAGCTCAGTTGGACCAAAGGCTTCCACCTTGGCTTCCAGATCCGTGGAATCTTCTGGCCTCTTTGGCCATTAGGTTCAGGCCGCCTTCCAGCTGAGTGAGTATAGGCAGGGGGTCGGCATCCCTGTGGCTGAGAGAATTGGAGATGCTCCGACCTTGGGGCTTTCATATGAGGCTGACGTTGCAGAAGGTCATGGCTTCTGTGAGGCACTGATTGGAGACCATGATTCCTTCCATTCCCCTTGCTGGGGGCTGTGTGGTCGGACATGTGGCAGTGGTGCCGTCAGCTTGCACCTCCAACAGATGTCTGTGGACCTGTGATTTCATCTGGGGGACAAGCTATGTTATATCGGGCCTGAGTTTTCATCTGTGGGACAAGCTGTGTCATATTGGGCCTGTGATTTCATCTGGGGGACAAGCTGTGTTATATTGGGCCTGCGATTTCATCTGGGGGAAAAGCTGTATCATATTGGGCTTGTGATTTCATCTGGGGGACTAGCTATGTAGTATTGGGCCTGAGTTTTCATCTGGGGGGCTAGCTATGTTATATCGGGCCTGAGTTTTCATCTGGGGGACAAGCTGTGTCATATTGGGCCTGTGATTTCATCTGGGGGACAGGCTGTGTTATATTGGGCCTGTGATTTCATCTGGGGGACAAGCTGTGTCATATTGGGCCTGCGATTTCATCTGGGGGACAAGCTGTGTCATATTGGGCCTGCGATTTCATCTGGGGGACAAGCTGTGTCATATTGGGCCTGCGATTTCATCTGTGGGAAAAGCTGTATCATATTGGGCCTGTGATTTCATCTGGGAGACTAGCTATGTAATATCGGGCCTGAGTTTACATCTGGGGGACTAGCTGTGTCATATTGGGCCTAAGTTTTCATCTGGGGGACTAGCTATGTAATATTGGGCCTGAGTTTTCATATGGGGGACTAGCTATGTAATATTGGGCCTGTGATTTCATCTGGGGGACTAGTTGTGTCATATTTGGCCTAAGTTTTCATCTGGGGGACTAGCTATGTAATATCGGGCCTGAGTTTTCATCTGGGGGGCTAGCTGTGTCATATTGGATTTTCTTCTGGGGGATAAGCTGTGTCATATTGGGCCTGCGTTTTCATCTGGGGGACTAGCTCTGTTATATTGGACCTGCATTTTCATCTGGGGGACTAGCTGTGTCATATCAGGCCTGTGATTTTATCTGGGGGACTAGCTGTGTCATATCGGGCAGATCCATTCACTGCTTTTTGCCTGGGTTTTCTTGTCTGTAAGGAGGGGACGATGTGTCTGCTCTACTCACTCCCACGGGCTGCTGTGAACATACTTGGGAGATGAGAAACACATGTCGATGAGTGGAAAATGCTTAAAATCTAAATGAAGATAAATGAGGTAGCCATTGGATACAGAGTCATGATTTAGACACTGAAGTCGTCGTTTGAGGGTTTCTACCCAGAGACCAAGACAGTGTAATAGAGGTATATCGCACATTCATAGTTGGGTTATTAGTAAACACTGGTAAGATCATGATGCACAGCATGTGAGAACAAACAGCTCACTCATGGCTCATATTTGATCGACTGTATACTTATGCTTCTATTGTAAAGGATAGGTACTTTTTATAAAAGCTTAAGTAAGGCATTGTGCCTTGATAAAAGGCATACTTTTATATAGATTACACAAAGTAAAGAGTTGATGCATCTCTTGTCCCTGCTGAAAATCCACATACATTCTCATTTTCTCATGGATATTAATTAAATGACTTTGGAGTAAATGTTCAGTCAACTGGAGGGCCTGTGAAGGCGTGTGGAAAGGGAATGAATGAACCCTGGGCCATGGTAGGGCTGACCTGTGGGTTATGGTTCCCCTGCTTCCACGTCCAGGTTAAGAACGCTTCACCGTTTTTGACAATTTCTTTTTCTTTTTCTTTTTTAAACACATCATTGTTGATTGCCAGATCAGTAAATAAGTATAATAAAGCTGTTTTTAAAATAGCTTTATTGAGGTATAATTGGCATGCAACAAACTGCACACATTTAAAGTGTACAATTTTATAAGTTTTGACACAGGTGTATACCCATGAACCCATCACTGGAATCAAGATGTAGAGCATATTTATTATCCCAAAAAGTTTCTCTGTGGCACTTTGTAACCTTTCTTTCTTGCTTCTCTTACCCACACAACCATGGATCTGCTTTACCTCTCTATAGGTTAGTTTGAGTTTCCTAGAATTTTATATAAATGGAATAATATACTATGTATGTTCTTTAGTCTGGCTTCTTTCACTCAGCATACTTATTCTGGGATTCATCCCGGTTGTAGTATGTATTAGTAGTTCATTCCTTTTGATTGCTGAGTAGTTTTCCATCATGTGAGTATATTATAATTTGCTTACCCATTCACCTGTTAAAGGACATCCAGGTTATTTCAAGTGTTTGGCTATTACAGATAAGGCTGCTATAAAAATTCATGTCAAGTCATTGACATATGCTTTTATTTCTTTTGGGTAAACATCCAGGAATGGAATGGCTGAATCATATGGTAGGTGTATATTTGACTTGTAAAATAACTGCCAAACTGCTTTCCAAAATGCTTGTCCTATTTTACAATCCCACCAACAGTGTTCCAGTTCCTCCACATCCTCACCACCACTTGATGTGGTCAGTCCTTTCCATTTTAGCTATGCTAATAATTATTTAGTGCTATGTCATTGTGGTTTTAATTTGCATTTCGCTAATGACTGATGAGGTTGAATGTCTTTTCATGTGCTTGTTTGCCATCCATGTATCTTCTTTGGGAAAGTGTCTGTTTAGATATTTTTCCTGTTTTCTTTATTGGGTTGCTTATTTTCTTTATTGAATTTTGAGAGTTCCCTTTATAAATCTGGATACAAATCCTTTATCAGATACATGATTTGTAAATATTTTTCTCGTAGCCTGTGCCTTGTCTTTTCATTCTGATTTTGAAGAGTAGATATTTTTACATTTGATGAAGTCCAATTTATCAATTTGTTCTACTATCACTTGTACTTTGGGTATTGTATGTATGAAATCTTAAGAAACCATAAAGGTTTTTTTCTATATTTTCTATGTATATAGTTTTATATTTTATGTTTACATCTGCAATTCATTTTGAGGTAAGTTTTTCGTATAATGTAAGTTACTATTTCTGGTGTTCTTAATTCCTGGTGCACATTCATTCATATTTCCGTCTGGTTTAATTTTTTTTTCCCAAAGGACTTTAATATTTCTTCTAATGTGGGTCTGCTGGTGTTAGATTCTTACAGTTTTTTATGCCTGAAAATTTCTTTATTTCACTTTTTTTGGGGAAAGATATTTTCACTAGGTATAGAATTCCAGTTGATATTTTTTCTTTTGACACATTAAAGGTGTTGCCCTACAGCCTTCCCTCACATACTGTTTTAAGATGAGACATCTGCTGTCTTTACTTTGGCTCTTTTGTTCATAATGTACCTCTCTTTTGCTGTTTTTTAGATTTTCTCTTAATCACTGGTTTTGAGCAATTTGATTATGAGGTGTGATATTCCTCATATTCTTTTGCTTGGCATTCATTGTGTTTTCCGGGTTTGTGAGTATACAGTTTTCATTAAACTTGGACAAAAATTTAACCAGTATTTCTTCAAATAATTTTTCTGTTCTCCCTTGCATCTCAAATTTGATGACTGCAATTACACATATATTTGGTTGCTTGAAGTTGTCCCATAGCTCAGTGATACTCTGCTAGTTTTTCTATAATGTCTTTTTATCTTTATGTATCCTCATGGCTAGTTCATACTGCTGAGTCTTCAAGTTTCTTCTGTGATGTCTGATCTCCCATTTATTCTAGTCAGTGTATTTTTCATCTCAGATATTTTAGTTTTCATCTGTAGAAGTCTGACTTGGATCTTTTAAAATATCTTCTACTTAACTTTTTGAACATATATAGATATAATAACTGTTTCTATTTCCTTGTCTGATAATTCTAACATCCGTGTAGGTTTCAAGTTGGTTTTGGTGAATTGATTTGTCATGATACCATGGGTCATGTTTCTGCCCTTTTCAATACTTGGTAGTTTTTGATTGGGTGGTGTTGGAAGTCACCTCCAATCATTTCTTCACTAGAATCTGAACCACCAATGCAGAGATTGAAATCTAGTAGTCAGAATATGAATCCCATCTGTGGATGTGTTCTGCTCAGCTTGAACAGTGTGTTAAAAAAGATCTCAGATGTTTTTCACACTTAAAAATGGAGAGATATGTGAAACCATGGATTCTGTTAAACATTTTTAAAAAGTCAGGCTATCTTGCAGTATGGCTGCCATTCCCACTGGGAGCAGCTGCTGTCTTTGGATGCCACTGTGAGTTGAATGTGTTCCCCAAGGGTTCATGTGCTGGAAACCTAATCCCCAGTGCAGCAGTGTTGAGAGGTGGGACTTTTAAGAGATGATTAGAGGCAGGGCCCTCATGAATTGATTGTTACCTTGGGAATGGGTTTCTTAAAAAAGGATGAATTTGGCTTCTTTCTCTCTGTCTCTCACACACATGTGATGCCTTCCATCATGTTATCATGCAGCAAGAAGGCCCTCATCAGATGTGGCTCCTTGACCTTGGACTTAGCCACAAGCTAAATAAATTTCTGTTCATTATAAATTACCCAGTGTATGGTATTGCTATAGAAGCATGAAACAAACTAAGACGGGTAGAGTGTGAGGTTTCTATACCTCCTCACAACAGACTCTAGTAGGCATTTTAGTTTGAGCACTCTGTTATTTAAGATCAGTTTTCCAGAAGTAGACCTTGAGATGACTATTAGTGCACAAGTGATTTTTTAACAAAATGATCCTAGGAGAAACTTGAAAGAGAGTGGGGCATGCAGGAAAGAAAAGGGGAAGAAGTCAAGCAAGCATGAAATTTCTGTTATAAACTCATTGAGGATAAACTTTACCTTGATCCTGCAGATGCATGATAGAATGCAAATTATGCTTCAGAGTTTGTCCCAACTAGATGCAAAGGAGCTGAACTTTCATATTTCCTCCCCAGTCAGAAAGTGCCCTTACACCTGGCAAGGTAGACAAAATGAGAAGGACAAAAGCATTAGGCATCTGCATTACTGTTCCATGTGGGGTCACCTGGGAGCCTCTCATGGTCCTGGCTGAGATGAAGGACCAGAGAAGATGTTGTGCTATTGGATGAAAACTGTGAAAGAGTTGGAAATGCCTTCATCCTCATAACGTCACAGCTTCCTCATCTCCAATGCTTTATTGGTGGGAAAGTCAGTTGAGATCATTAGTGGAGACTATTTAATACACAAAGGAATTGGGTGCCACCAGGGGAGGGGACCTACTGGAGGATTGCTACTTCCTCCTGTTGGAGAGCCCTGCTGATGTCACCTTATGCATTCCCTTACTTTAAGGAGAAATCATCCAGATTTAGTATGATTTTCATTCCTAGGAATCTCTAGGAAAGGGAACGTAGTTGCCTTCTAGTCATTCATTTATTCACTTATTTGTTTACCCACTCATCATTTATTCACCCATAAACATTGAGCCAAGCAACATGTTCTGAAGAACTATTTGAATGAGGATATTTTAAGCCATTTATAAAGCAGTGTCTTACCACTGTTTCCTGGCTTACTTCTCCTCTCAAGAGGAGATCACACAGTCTTCTGTCGTTGCTCCAAATTCCTTCAAGTGCCACCCACAACTGGAGGCTTCAAACCCATGTTCTTCCAATCTGGGCCTACGGAGGAGAAGTTTTGTGCCTTAAGCTATGGAGGAGTCCTGCATTTGGGCACCTTTCCTTTGATGTACTGATGTAGAGTACTCCCGCTATCTTTGGATCTTCAGTTTCCCTCATGTGAGCTGAAGCCAGCAACGCAGAAAACAAGAGACTGAGCGCTGGTTATCATGGGCGTCTATGAGGGGGCAAACAGAGGGGAACAAAAGAAACAAAAAGCTCATTGCTAAACCCCTCCAGCCTCCTCAAAGCCTTAGAGTTACGTATACATAACAAATGTTCCTGTTGGGACCCAGAACTGTGAAGGAATGGGCTGGATGGAGACCAAAGGGAAAGACTGGGCTGGGGTTGGGCTGGAGAAGGAGAAAGGCTGCTGCTGGTGGTTGGGCGGGTGAAGGTGATGCTGGTCATTGTGCAGCTTTAGGTCTGCTGCTGTGAGCTTATGAACTAGGAGAGCGGCAGAGAGAGGAGAAGAAGGGAGGAAGAAAGAAGGGAGGAAGCAAGAAACGGATAGAGGGGAAGAGTGAAAGAGAGAGAAAAACCATAGAGTGAGGAGAAAGAGACAGAAAGAAAAATAAATCAGAGACAGACAGAATAGAGAAAGAAGAAGCATGACTCTGTGTGTGTGTGTGTGTGTGTGTGTGTGTGTGTGCATGTGTGTGTGTGTGGTGGGGGGATTGCTGCCCAGGGTCCCTGGTTTGGAAATTCAAGGGGGTTGCAATTCTGGAGTGTGGTGAAATGGCCTCAGGGTCTCAAGAAGCTAACGGCAGGCTCATGCCAGGCCATAATAACAGCTTCTCGGTGGATCCAACCCACTCTGGCCTCTCAACTCCCAGGAACACTAAATTCACACAGGCGCAAAATGTAACCCTGCTTCAGGCCTCGCAGCCTAATAGCTACCGTTGTGTTTGCACTGCACCCGCAAGCATCACGGGCAATTAAGAAAGTCGTCCATTGCCATCGTGGGCTGCCATTTACGGGTTGGAGCCTGGAGCCCCTCCAGGCCAGTTAGCCCTCTGATGAGACACAAATGAGCAGGGAGGAGTGTTGTTTCCCTGGGAGAAGAACTCCTGCCATTAGCTGGCAGATCCCAAAGGGAGGCAAGCAGAGGCTGCTGTGGGCTGATGGAGGGGGAGGTGGAGATGGAGATGGGGAGAGACCAGGAGCCCTGCTTGCACGGACAGACACGTGCACACACAGACACACCTTCTCACAGGCAGTTGTGTGCTAGCATGCACACTCATGCCACCCCATCTTGAACATAGACTGCAGACATGTTAGTGCAACACATGTGGGGCATTCACACACTCATGTGCATGCATACACAAACACAACTTTATGCACATGCTGGCCAGCAAGTGTGCACATTCATGGGCTCACACAGGCATCTGTACCAAGTGTACATGTTATAGATATATTTATTTATGTAAATCATGCTCGCACACTAGCTGGCACTTTCAGAAACGCAAATATGTGTACCCAGGCACATAGATAAAAGCCTGGATAAATCCAGGCTCATATACATAGGCACACACAGACAAACACATCCTAATCTTTTCATCTAAAATCCAAAAGCAAGACAGTTCCAAAGACCTTTAAAACATGCATACTCTAGACTCCCAACTTCTTTCCTGGCCATGAATAAGAATGGATTTGGGCACTGGGGCTGATTAATTTGTCCAGTAGAAGACAAAAAAGAGCTGGAAGAGAGTTGCCCTTTCTTTGTTCTGCTTTGAGCCATGGCCAAGGCCATGTATGTGGTTGAAAAATAATTGGTGGTGGACGGCATCTTTTCAGGACCCTACCACCAGCCATTTGACCTTGTTGCCATCCCAGGCGGATGATTTTTAGGCTCTCAGGAAAGAAAATTTCAAAATATTCTTGATCCCATGAAAGTAGAACTCACACCCCTCACATCCATGAAGTCTCTTCTCTTCGCTAGCCTGCTCAGCCATAAGGGGACTGGATTGAATGAGTAGAGGGCTGTGTATTGAGATTTGGTGATTTTGATTTTCTCATTTTTGAAATTGAGTTTAGAAGTGTTTTCATCCTTTTCTGAGGTTTGGGGTTTTTCCTCTCTCAACTGCCTTCCTCACCCCTATTTCCCGCACTGTTATTAGGGAAAGAAAATTGGAGACCGTGTCCATTTTGAGCACGTCTCCCAGAATAATTGTGCCGTGACACACGGGGAGCGCAAACGGAAAACAGGAAGCCAAGCTGCAAGGGCTCGTTTGAAACTGGCAAACTTTGCAGTCAAGTCTTCAGCCAGAAAATCCACAGATGGCAGCCATTTCCCACACCACTTCCCTCCACATCTGGTTCCAAATGGAGGCTGCCATAGGTCTGATCTGTCCCCTGTGGTGGGGGTGATGACCTTCCCCATCAGCCCCAAGACCAAGTTCAATGCATTTGCTGCTGGCTTCACATGGCCAATGCTGGAAGCAGCAGCCCCTGACCACCCTCAACTGCTGTGACCCATGGAGCTGGGGCTCCATGTGAAGCCTTCCATGGACATGTATTTTGGAGGCTTTTTGGCAGTTTTGGCAGATTTGGTTCAGAAGTGGCTTCAAGAAGCCTAATTTACTTAACTACTTTCATTGTACTTTAGTGTCCTCCTCATCTCAATCTTATAATTTCTCTTAATTTTCAATAAAATGTGCTGGAAAGATCAGATTACTGGGGTATGGGGCTGTCAGAGTGCTCTTATGAGTGAGTAAGATGTTGTAGAAGGATGCTGACAGCAACTGCAAGATGTTTGCAGCTCCTAGGTTGGCAGCTAGTGAAAAAGAAGTGGCGAAGGATGTCTTGGTGGGTGATTTTCCTCTAAAACAGGAGCTAGTAGCATGACCTCCCCAAGAGTCATTCTGGTGCTTAGAGGCAGTGATAAGTATTTCACTATTTAAAGGGCTGTCCTCAGGGACAAGGAATCACGAGATTATTCTGTATAGCTGTAGAGGGCTATTATGGGCTGCACTGGTTTAGTTTTTCTGCATAACAAAACTCTACAAAACTTATTGACTTAAAACAACATTTATTTAGCTCATAATTCTGAGAGCCAGCAATTTGGGCTGGGCTCAGCTGGGTGGTTCTGCTGACCTGGGCCAGGCTTGGCTGATCTCAGCTGGGGTTCATACATGCATCTGCAGTCAGCTGTCATGTTGGCTGTGGGCTGTCCCCAGGACTTGTTCCCCAGGACTTGAGAGAGTAAGAGTCTAAGCTTAGGAAGGCCTCAGCTGGGATGACAGAGTTCTCCTCCATGTGTTAGTTCATCCTATAGCAGACTATACTGATCTTGTTCTCATGCCAGTGACAGGGTTCAGAGTGAGAGAGCAGAAGTATGTGAGGTCTCTTGAAGTCTAAGTTCAGTAATGGCATGACATTACATTTGATCAAAGCAAGTCATAGATCAGTCCTGCAAAGTCACATGTTAAGGGCATGGATACAAGGAGGAGTGAAAAAGGGTGACCATTTTTACAACCTACCACTTGGGGGACACATTTTGACCTGATATTCAAAGCTCCTTCTAATGAGTTGAGCTGCTCAGCCGTGGGACAGATTGTCCTGCTGGCCATGGGCCTGCTGTAGAGGAAGGACTACCTCTCAGATGATCAGAATGGGACCACTGGGCTGCCAAAAGCCCTTCTGATTCCAAGTGTTTATTTACCAGGAAATTATTTTCACCTACCCAGAGTTGAAGATTTTCATAATTAAAGAATAGAAAAATTGGAATAATTTCCCAAATCCTTGACTGCCCCAGTCATGGCCAAATTTCTTCACCCCCCACCCCCTGCCACCATTGCTGACCAGCCTCCTCTCTCTTCCATTCACTCATGTTGCACCCCCAAGTCCTGGCCTTGCCCACGTGTACCTCTGATCACATCCACCAACCTGTCTGTGCTTAGTGTCTTGTTGGGGGTAGAGAGCAGAAGACGAAGGAGAAAGCATGCTCTTAAAGACAAAGGCTGCTGGACTCCGAATTTATATTATAGTCTCTAAAGAATGATGTGTGCTGGAGAAGAAAAAAACAGCACGTGCATATTTTTCAAAGAAATGCACACGTGCGGAGAGTGGAAAATTAAAGAAGCCAACAACCCAAACCAAAGTTGGTTCTGAAGGAGGGAGATGTAAACTTGAGCTCCAGAGCTGGAGCCAAGACAGGAAGTGGGCTTGGCTTGCATGAGGCGCATATGCTGCATGGAAAACCACCCTACGCTGCTCACTCCCTGTCTTCCTAATTCCCCTCAGCTTCCAGCCTCTGCTGACCCTGGGAACAATGCAGCACTGTGCTGAGACTGTGCCTTTTGTAATGGCCTGGGAGAGGAAGAAAGGAGAAACTGGTCTGGGCGTCTGCGTGTGTGAATCACCCGTGTCACATGGCCAGGCCGGCTGCAGTGGCTCCCCGGGTCTGCACAGGGCACACAGGGAGCATGGCCTGAGCCCATGCCTGGAGGCTGGTCAGCCAGCTGCAGAGTGCCCCACTCTGAACCACACAGCCAGGGAGAGGATGGAGAAGGGGGAAGGTCTGGTGCCATGAGGGCCTTGGAGGACATTCCTTGTTGCCGTGGGGGCAGGCTCTGGGCCCTGGATGTCCCCCGCAATCCCAGATCATTTGTGGAGATTGTGTCTGATGTTCGTGAAAGTCACAGACTTTTTGGTTCATCACTGAGACCTGCAGGACGCTGGCTTGTCTGTTGATTCAGGCAGGACACGTCTCTTTCAGTGTGGGGGCTTTCTCTGAGGACCAAAATATGTCCAGGGTATGGAGAAACCACCTTATTCTGGAGAAAAGAGGGTACAATGAGGTGGGCAGGAGCCAGGGCTGTTCTGTTTTCTAGAATCTTCTAAATCCTGGCTTTAGAGTCACAAGCAAGAGACGCTAAGGCAGGCTCCTCGGAGGGCAGGTTGGAAGATGGTTGGTGTCAGGACAAGAGGAAGATTCGGGCCAGACACCAAGAAAGGCCTGCGCTGTTTGAAGACAGAGCAGATTACTGAGGGTGGTTGCAGCCCCCACGATCCCTGTTTCTACTTGGAGAGGGCTTGCACTGCTTGGAGGCACGGGAATGGATCTGTGACCCTGGGCAGTCGGAATTAACCTGACCTGGCCGGCCGAGGTGCCTTCTCACAGACACCCTGCAGAGGGCAGTGTGGTACTGCGGGCAGGACTTTGTTGCCTCATCAACTTTTCTTTCCACCCTGTGGCCCTCCTAATCTTTTAAAATCAAAGCCGCTTAGACACAACCTGAGCGCTGCTTGAATGACATGGATTTAGCCTTGTGCTCTGGGCCCCCTTTGCTGAGGGAAGCCCTCCAGCCTTGGATGTGCTCAAAGAGCTTACCTAACTCTCCCCTCTGCCTGCTTCCAGGCCTTGGGGACAACAGCTAAAAGTGGCTGTGTAGATGGGCAGAATTTGGTTGTACATATGTAGAGCCTCAGGATTTTCAAAACACATTTTCATCTGCTCCTTGAACCCATTCTTAGAGGTGGATGGGATGCTCCATTTTATAAGAGAGAATTGAGACCCAAAGAGAGGGGAAGTGACAGCTCACGGGGGCCCAGCTGATTCGAGGCAGAGACACGTGGGGGACCCTGGTCTTCTAACCCTCAGTCCAGTGCTCATTCTACCCCTTGCGAAGCCCCTGAAATGCAACCGGTGTCAGTACCCTCCACCAGCCGACCTCCCCCCTTTGTGGTTCTGTTTTCTCCCAGGTGAGGGGGGTGAAGATGCCTCTGCTACTCCTAGATCCTTGAGCCACTCCCTGGCCAACTGTATGATCTCTGGTAAGTCCCCTCGCTGGGATTTGCTTTTCCTGCCAGAACAATGAAGTTATTGGATCAGATGATCTCGAAGGTAGCTTGGAACCTTGACCTTTCCTGGTTCCATGTTTGGGCTGTGTCCCCAGTTACAAGTTAGTTGGTCGAATTGAAGAATAGAACCTTGCAGGGTGGTGGGTGACTGATGCAAACTCCAGCTGTGAATCTGACCAGACTCTGTGCATTGAGCTGGTTGTTTTCATGTGGAGGGTGCCACCTTGTTCCCCAGGACTTGAGAGAGTCGGGTCAAACCACATGAGGGCATTCTGCTTGCTGACAAATGGCATAGACGGTGGTGTCAGTGGATGTGAGTGACAGTTGTCAACTGTGCCCCACAGAGCTCCACACTGAGAGGCCGGTTGTTGGATGCTGGGGAGACAGTGCACTCTTCCAGGGCTGTGCTTCCTGCTCCATCTCCCTAGCAGCCCTTTGTATCCCCGGCAGTTGGGAGTCGGCACGAGCTCTGTTTCTGTGCTGGTTGCCTCAGCAGGTCTGCTCTTTTCCAGGAGGAGTGCATAGGAAAAAGAAAGAGCCAAACCCTTCAAGGCACACCCAGGGTCACAATTACAAGATATACTTTGGATGTGTGGGATGGGGAGGAGTGGAAGGACAGAGCAACATAGACAGAGCCTGAAAGTCAGAATTCCTTTTTGACGTCATCAACCACCATTCATTGAGTGCTGAGCATGTGCTAGGTACTATGTACCCACGAGTGGGTACAACTCTTAATAATCTCATTTTACAGATGATGACATTGAGGCCCAGAGAAACTGTGTAACTAGTCCAAGATGGCACAGCTCAACAGAGGTAGAGTAGTGATGGCTAAGTGCACACCCTTAATTCCTCCTCTAGGCTCTATCCATCTCCCTGACTGAATTATCATCTTTATTATCTCACAAGAAATTAGGCATACCGCCTTAAAAGTAAGAGTATGCTCATGAGTAAACTGAGGAAGAACATCTGCCATCTGTACTGTTCCCAGAAATCTGGGAGATGATCTGTTTTTCTATCTATCTATCTATCTATCTATCTATCTATCTATCTATCTATCTATCTATCTATCTGTCTATCTTTCTTTCTATCTATCTTTCTATCTATCTATCTGCCATCTCTGAGTCTTCTCCAGGTATCCCACCAAGTAGGAAGTTGGCTATGATTTCCACATCCATACTCTTACATGTTCTTCTAAGAAGTTCTGCAGAGTAGCAAGGGCTGGTGGTGTATTCCTGAGATGAGAAAGTAGAGACCCGGCAAAGGCTAGTGATTTGCTCAAGGCCCCAGAGCTGGTTGGTGACTGGCCTAGAACAAGAACCCAGGTTTCCTGACTCCTGGTCATAGTGTCCTATTCACCATGAAAAGACTTCTGGGAAAAGAGATCTGACTTGGCCAGGGAGACCTGGGGATGCTGGCTTCCCAGCCATAGTGATCCTTGCCTGCAGGTGCTTTGAGTTCCTGGGGTTTCTGTGCTAATCTGTGCCCGGAGGCCCAGCCCTGCCAGGATCAGCCAAGGATTTGAGTCCTAATGCAGGTTCGGATGGGAGATTTTGTGGGATTCATCCTACATTTGAGGCCTGGTGTGGGTAGCCAGGGGCTTTCCCATAGAAACCACAGCTATGCACTGTGTCAGGGCTAACAGTCCAGGGGGAGTGCAAAGCTTTGTGCTGCAAACCAGATCTGCTCACCAAGCCATTGCTGCAGCCCTGCTGTCCTGGGGCAGCTGGAGACAGGGAGAGCCCATGGCAGGGAGCCTCTGGTGAAGGCTTAATGGCATTTGCATGGGGTTTCATACCACACAGGCATGGAGTGGCTTAGATTTCTGAGAAACCATTCCACCCTGTCTGGATGGCTTAAGGGAAGCCTTTGCTGGAGGCAGGGACCTTGACACACGATTTTTAGAGAATTTTTTCTACTTAGGTTATTGCTTCCTCCCCCTAGTTTTGCTTTTCTGCTTAAAAAACTGGCATGGTTAAATGCCTGTAACGTAAAACTTCAACTCTTTACCTTGACAATAAGTTTACCTTCTTAGCTCATCTTTGCTACTCTCTTCCTCTGGCCCTGTCCTTTCTCTTGTTTCTATTTTCCTAACCCTATTGAACAATTGTGTAATCTTGTGTAAATCCCTTGTGTTACAGCCTGTAGTTGTTAGACAGAGCATAGATTTTCAACAGATCTGAGTTTGAATCTCAGCAGGCAGTCTCCAGCCTGATGTGTGAACTTGGCAAATCACTCAATCTTTCTGAACCTTGATTTATTGTTCTATAAAATGGGAGTAATGACATCTAACTCTCCTAGGTGTTATGGAGGTCTAAGAGGGACCTGTAAGTTCTTAGAAAAGTAGAGAGTCTCTGAATTTGTTGGAATGAGGAAGTTGAGTGAGGAAGAGTGAATCTACTGAATATGGAGAAGAGATTTCTGAGCTTGACTTTAGTCACCAAGTAATTGAGTTCCTGTAATGTGATGTGTGAATCTGTGGATTAGGAGATGTGGCTTTGGGACATCTGTGGTCCATGCCTGTCCTGGAATGTGAGTTTGAATGCATGGTGATGATGGCAGTTGGTGTAAATGTGTGGGATAAAAGGAGCTATCTGACAAGCTTCCCCAGAAGAAGGGATCTGGTGTGACTCAAGCACCTTAGGCAGCAGGAAGCTGGAGGGTGAGTGTGTGATGTGAGATGGCCTGAGAAAGGCCTGCTAGGCTGGAGAATGGATTGCATGGCATTTATCTTTGTGGGAGTAGAGATGGTGTTTCATGGTCTTTTAAATGAAATTTGAGAAGGTGGGGGATGCTGGGAGATGGAGTGCTTTGAAGCTCCACCAGTAGAAGGTCTCATTTAGGCTGAAAGAGGCTTTGGCTAAAGACAGAAAATTCAACATAGTATGGGGAGAGCAGGTTAGTGGGGAGGTATGTGAGATGACACCACTGTGGCACAGCCAGAACTTGAATCAGTGTCCAAAGGAATTTCCTCTACCAGAGTAGTTCTTCAGTTTTTGCTTGTAAGAGCTCACCCACCTCGGAGAACATCTCAAATGGCATATTCGTTTAATTTTTTCATTGCTTTGATGGTTCAGACAGCAGCCCTCAAGCCAACATTCCAGACTCTACTCAGCCTTAACAAACATTGAGTACTAGATGGTCTGTGTCTCCATGTCACACCCCTCTGATTCCTGCTGCCCAGGCAGATGGGCCACTGGAAGCAATGGAGAGGCCACTGTGGATGTGAGCACCACAGAGTTGTCAGAACACCATGGGTACAACAGGGTGGAGGGAGGCTTCTCGCAAAGCCCAGCCAGGAACAAGCTTTCTTGTCCTCAGCAACATCTGGTGGCCATGACCTTCCCATAGCCTCCTGGTGGAAAGCTGCTATGGAAAGGAGGAGACCAAATGATCGGTGTCTTGCATTTGCATCCTGTGTCTCTACATGAGCTTCATGATTTCTAAGCAACTCGCCTGAAGCCATATGGCCCTGGGATGGGTTTTTCCAGGAAGATGCAGAGTGGGTGTTATTTATTTAGATTTAATTTGTCTAACAGGGATTGATTTCTTAACATCTCTCAGAAGTCCTGTAAGCATTGGAGTCTGTTATCCTATGAAGGAAGGCACATGTAACACTTCTCTTATGCCCAGAACTCCAAAGGGAATTTAGGTATTGTCACCCAATTACTGTTTTCTTTCTTATCTGGTAAAGCAGGAAGAAATCTGGCCACCGCTGGGCTCTTGTTGGAGCCTCTGCTCTAACTGTAATAGAAGTGAGTAGTGTTACTGCAAACTCTACCAGGTGGTAATAGTGTAAAGGGCATGAATTAGATGACATGGATTCATGCTGTGGCTTTGCCATAGTGGTCTCAGCTCCAGCTCATCCATCTGTAGAGCGGGAAAAATAATAAAATCTACTTCAAACGTTTGCTGTGATAATTAAAAGAGATTACGCATGTAAATATAAAAGAAAGGAAACCAACAGCATGTGAGGAACACTTCAAAAGAGTCATCAGTTCTTTCACCTGGGCCCTAACAAGTCTCTAGTATTTGGGGCTGGGAGTTCTAGTTATGTTGTTAACAGTTGCTCATCAGTGGAAAGGCTTGAGGTCCCACACCAGGTGAGGGCTAAGCTCAGTTTCATCCCTCTGAGAATCTCCAAAATTTTTCTTGGGTGGTCTTCTGCAGACCAGGCAAATCCAATTCTGCTCAAATGTATGCCGTCTGTATGTTATATATACACATCACCTGACATCACCTGAATTGGAAGCCTCCAACTTAAAAATGGTGTGCAGGTCCTTGCACTATTTGGGATAGCACTGAAAGAGTTCTTGGTCCAACAGCATGGGAAATTGACCCAAAGTCGGTTTCTAATGCCTCCTTTTTCCCTGGGGTGGGGGCATGTTGATATTTTTAGACAGTTACTTCTAATTCTTGTTTACTTACCTCAGTGGACTCTACCTTATCTCCTTCCCACTCTTCCTACTTTTTTTTCCATTAACTGACAATGATTAAGTTTGACCTTATCTCACACATGCAATCAAAAGAAAAGGAATTCTCATGATATTTTTATCAAAGCAAATAAAAACAATTATCAAGTAAACTTGGATACAGCTAAGAAATACAGAAAAGAATGACAGCACCCATAATAGTGAGTGCAGCAGAGAAAAGGCATTCATGGTTTGGGGAAGTGCAATTTGATCCGACTCTACTGGAAGGCAGTTTGGTATATATATCAACATTTAATAAATATGATATGGTAATTTCACATTGAGGAATATAGCCTAAAGAACTGACAAGGCAATTCATATGCAAGATAGAGTGCCTATTAGAATGTTGTTTATAATACCCAAAATTGGAAACACAGTAAATATTCAGTAATAGAGATTTATTGACTAGATGATGGAATGCCAATATAATGATGCACTATATATCCATTTAGAATAACAATCTAAATTAGATGTTATTGATATAATCGAAAGGAAAAATGATTACAAAATATGTAGAATTCCATTTTTATAAAAACAAAGCATTAATGTATAAAAAAAATCTGGAATGTATGCACATCTAATGGGAGGAGGAATTTTTAAAAATATTTTCCATTAATTGAATTTTGATTTTTTCCTACAATAAACAGATATTTCTTCTTTAATAAGGAAATCACACATATTTTAAATAGAGCCAAGACCATTAACTTAGACTTTAAAAGTACCCAGAAGATATTTCCATCAGAATCTCAAAGTTTCTATCTTTCTCTCTCTTTAAACTAGATTTTCTTCCCAGGATTCTAGACATGTAAAAACCAAACAAACATTTCTTAAGCAATATTATTGATTAATTCTGTGCTGAAATACAAATATTGCCAATATGTTATTTTCTATCTTTTGACTGCATTTTCTACTTCAATTGGGCTGAAAGAAAGTTGAAGAAAGATTCTTAGTTCTGTTTTCATTTTTGCATGACTGTCCTCTCCAGCTGCAGCTTTGGAGAGGAAACAAACATTGAAACCCCATCAGGGAGGCAGCTGTGTGCATCCCATTCAGCCTGGCTGGAAGGAATCACTCCTGGAAACTAACCGAAGGGCAGAAGCTCATTTCCTGTCCTCTGGCACCCTCCCAGCCCTGCCACCCTGTCTCCACTTTCCCTGGCTCCCTCTGAGCCCTGTTCCTGGAGGGCTTTTGGAATTGGTCTTGGAGTACCTGTAGCTTAGCTCTTTCTCCCAAAGGGAGGTTTAACTTCTCCATGAGGAATGAGTCACCATGCAGAGCCTGGAGCTGTGAGGCTGTTTTGTTCCAAGATCCGGAATCTTCTGGTCAGCCCTGAAAGACTTGTTTTGGTGGGTGCAGGCACAAGGCTCAGGATGGGGCATTTTGGCATTTGATTTCTGGCTACTAGGTATGTTAGCCAGAGTAGGCAGAGCTATCTAGTTAAAAACAGGAAGATTCACTGGTGTGGCATTTCCATGCTGGAATGAGAGTGGAGCCTGCTCTCCAGCTACCAAGGCCTTCATATTGTGTGACTCCATTATCTGACACTTGTTAAAATTCTAGATTTCATTTGGATTTTGGCTGTGTGCTGCAGGGGAGAAACAGGATGGGGCAGCAACCTAAGAGATTGGGGTGAGGAACTTGAAGGATTAGGGCAGGTGAGCAGGATAGCATAAGATGAAGCTGGAGGTGGGGTGGGGTGGACCAGACTGAGTCTCTCCAAGCTGCCAAAGATTGAATAGGACCTGGTGAAAGGCTGCTGGTGGTGGGGAGGTTTCTAACCCTCAGTGTCCGTCTGCTGAAGAGAACAGAGTAAGATGCCAAGAAGAAATCTCTCTTTCTCTAAAAGTCATGAGACTATGTAATCAGTGTCCGATGGAATTTTCTCAACCAGATACTTCCCTTCCCCTTCCCCTTCCTCCTCCCCTTCCCCTTCCTCCTCCCCTTCCCCTTCCTCCTCCCCTTCCCCTTCCTCCTCCCCTTCCCCTTCCTCCTCCCCTTCCCCTTCCTCCTCCCCTTCCCCTTCCTCCTCCCCTTCCCCTTCCTCCTCCCCTTCCCCTTCCTCCTCCCCTTCCCCTTCCTCCTCCCCTCCTCTCCCCTCCCCTCCCCTCCAGATACATTGCAGGGACACTAGTTGCCATGTTGTCTGCCTGTCATCTTAACCTCTCCTATGCTAGGAGAGTTCACCATTGTGTGAGTCCAGGTGGGAAGCAGGACACCCCACCCTACAGAGTAAGCTCCAAGGGTCAGACTCCTATTCTCTGGTAATCTTGGAGGCAAAGTCATAGTCATGTGACTTAAAGCAACTCTACCAGATACCTTCACTACAGGGCTTTGAGTCTCAAGAGGTATGACAAAAAGAATCAGGGATGCTGTAGGACTAGTTCTGCCAGTGGCAACAACCAGAATCCAGGGTCTAATGATAGTGACACAGTGCTAGAAGAGGCAGTGTCTCAGGTCAAGTGGCAGCGAGAATGGCACCCTAAGTAGGTTTCTAGGGCATGACTGTGGCTGTTCTCCCTGAAGAGTAGGATTCTTCATCCTTCCTGTTGATTCTGTGGGCTACCCAGTGTTGTTCCACTAAATTCCTTTTTTGAACAAGAAATGAGCAGAATGACTTTCAGTTCATTTCCATTATTTGCAACCCTAAACCCTTACTGATACACCCCCAAAGGTCTTAATATTTTCACGTTCATAAAGTTGACTTACTAAATGAGACTATATCTTAACCCTTTTCCTCCATCCTTCTAGATGTCCCTCTGGGGAGAACCTGTTATTGGAGGCTCTGATTATATCCTATTTTCCTAATTTTAAGCTAGGCTTTAGACAGGCTAAGTGTTACAAGCATTTTAGAATCCCTGCGTTGTTTTTTTTTTTCTTGAGGTAGAAAGAGTCTTTATATAATGGAAATTAGCTCATCTTGACTCGTCACTATTACTGACCCCTCACCAAATAGGAATTTATAGAAATTTGCTGTATGTCAATCAGAGTCCCAGATTCTACCCAGAGTGTAGCAAACAGGTGATTCAACCAAAAAGATACCTTAGCTTCCGCCTTGAATCATACCATCTTACATTTGTGCCGTGCTCTTACCTTTATAGACCTCTGTTTAGTCTGTTCTCTCATTCAGTATGGGGGGGAAGTAGGTATGAAATAGTCATTGCTATTAACCTCTCTGAGCCCCAATGGCCTCATCTATATAGTGGGACTAAGTGTGAGAGGCCAGGTCTTGAATTTAAGCTCTGTCCTTTATCTTGCAGAACTTGAACATGGTCAGTCCAAGGGCATACATACAATATATCTGCCAAGCTAGAAATCTGAGGAAATTTATCCTGGCAAAAATTAAATAGATGCACTCTCTCAGGAGGTAGTACCCTCAACTCTCCTGGTGCTAGGGAGGAGAGATGTCCATAACTAATGCCACAGAGCGTGGCTCTAGTGCCTGCTTTCTTCTACCTTCTTCCTCTCCTCCTTCAGTCCAGTCTTTTCACAAACCTGCTCCCTGCTCAGCCATGTCTTTTGCTGTCTTTCTCATCACTGTAATCCCAACGCCTAGAACAACTCTTGGCAGATTTCATTATTGAACAAAATTCTTTATTTTCCCTCCTGCCTTGATGAAGTTGCCAGTGAACTTGGCATTGGAAAGAGGCACATGGAGGGCCACAGGAGAAGGGGAAAAAGCATGCCTTTGGATCAGACAGGCCTTGGTTAACAGGCCTGATGTGCTTCTTACTCAGTGTGACCTTGGGCAGATGACTTAGTGTATAGCTGGAGCTTTTGTGTTTGTAAGTGACAGAATCCCAACTCAAAGCAACTTAGCACCAAAGGGAATTTGTCAGATCATGTGTCCAGGAATGACACAGAGCATGCCTTGGGTATCCCTGATTTGAGGGGCTCAATGCTCCCATTAGCCTGCTTCTTTCAGTTCTGTTTGGTTGGGTGGTTTGGTCTAAAAGGTCTTCCTGCATGGTCTGAGAGCTTGTCCACATATGTGACTCCCGTGACTGAGACCTCTTTCAAGTGTTCTCCTACACTTTGCTTTCTACTGTCATCTTTCTTCCATCTTGAGGCTATCAGAGGATCTCAGAGGACCTGGGTCTCAATGAACCTGATCCTAGAACCATGAGACACAAAGAGATGGTATCCCCTGAGTTCTGCCTAACTCCTTTCTACCATCTTCCCTTTTTTTGCATGCAAAGTGTGCTATTCCACCTGGATCAACTCCAAATAACCCAACAAAAGAGCTGAGCTTGATTTTTAATATGGTGATTGAAAACAGAGATGGGGTGGAGAGTTAGGGCAGAGGGAGGTGGCTGGTTTGGGAGAAGCAGCCCGTGCTGCTGGGCCAGCTTGCTGACTGGGGTGGTATCTGAGGTTGCATCTGGAGACAGCTCTGCCTCCCATCCAGATTCCCATAGCAGGAACAAAGTGACCTGGGCCTTGTCTCTCCAAGCCCCCACGCAAGTGGTTTCTATCAAGTTTTGTAATATGAGAGCCTCTCTGGAGGCCAAGGCCTTCTTGCCTAACTGCAAGTCATTGAGATGCCGTTTCCAATCTTTTTAGAAAATGGATTGGTTTCCAGATCGACAGCCTTGGAAACTGGACTCCTCTGTTTGTCCCGCAAACAGGTATCGCCTGTGAGCTGCAGGTGGAGGCAGAACATGGTGTTCAAGCCCAACTCCTGATTCTCCATGGCTTGGGGTAGGTGTGGGAGGGTGAGGGAACATTGGGAGTGCCAGAGCAATGATATCTATAACTACATGTTAATAATGATTATGGAAAATCAGCCACCTGCTTTAACTTCACCCTTAAAGGATGTTTTTAAAGTTAAGTGGCTGGAAAAGTGACATTTGAATGATTTCAGTTCTAATTTGTCTATCACTCCAAGGCTGCCCTCCGAGGATAGAGTTGAAAAGCAAAAAACCTGTCTATTCCCCTATCCACACCACAGGAATAGAGGAGAGCCCATGCTCATGAGCCCAACTCTTCCCAAGCCCAACCCTTCTCCTCCCTCCCGGTTGTACAGACCTGAGAATCTGGTGAAATGGGTGCTAGAATTTCTAGTGGGTTTTCTTATCTAATCCTTATAAAAAGAAGGAAGACAAGAATAATAAAAGTGGCTATGGTTTATTAAGTACCTAGTATGTGCCAGGTGCTTTTTATGTCTAATCTCTAATCCCCAGAATAATCTTTTGAAGGAGTGTTACTGCCTTCATTTCATGGATGAATAGTCTGTACACTGAGTGTAGGAGAAGTCACCACTTGCCCGAGTTTCCATGACCGGGACACAATGTGGCTGAGATCCAAGTCAGGTGTGCTCTCCTCCAGGTGCTCTGAGCAGATGCTTGCTCTCCCATCCATCCCCAGAACAGGTCAGGGCTGGGGAGGAGAGACGTCCACTGCTCACTCAGCTCTTGGCTCCTTCATGGCACAGTTCTGGGCTGGAAGCCATGATCCTGGTCTACTACATGGCTGGGGGAGTGACTGAATTACTTTGTCTCCCAAACCTAGGAAAGGTGAGAGTGGCTGGACAGAGAGATGAGATGGGAGGACCCAGGGGAAAAATGGGAGGTGGGAAATTAGCTGTGCTTGTTTAGAGAACTGTTTACAGACACTTCTTAAGGTGAGAGCATACTCATTTCGTTTTTTCCATTTTCTCAGAGATGATGAAGTCCTGGTCTAGAGAAATCTCTTTAAAAACATAATCCATGGGTATTAACGGTTATTGATTTATCTGGCAAAGACTGGTTAATAGGGCTCAGTCCTATCTGCCCACTATCTCTGGGTTTTAAGAGTAAATCATCTCAGAACTGCTCAGTTACCTTTCTACTCAGTGCTGTTGGTACTAGTGTCCTCAAAGAGTTTAGGGTAAGTCTTTACCTAGAGTCCCAAAATAGCAGAGAGGAGTTGAGGTGCCCTGGGAGACAGACATGTGAATCCTTTAGCTAGAAATGTGTTCTAGGCCCAGAGCTCAGAGACAACATTGGGAATGGTTCCAGGTCTGGAATCTCAGACTGGCTTCACCATGCAGTACCAATCTTCTCCATGCTGGCTGCTGGGTCACTTCCCCTGGGTCACCATGGCAGACGCTCCCCTACCTGGCTCTGCCTGTCACTTTTCTCACCCTAACCTGGACTCTGGATCCTGGCCTCAGCTCTATGTCTAGTGCTACTTCCCAGCACTATCCAAAGATGATCAAAGTCTCTTGTAATAGTAGTAGTAGTAGTAGTAGTAGTAGTAGTAGTAGTAGTAGTAGTGAGCAAGAGGACAGTAAAAGCAAAAATAATGCTTCCCAGAGGTTGTATACTCTATGTAAGGTGCTTTACTTCTATGAATTCTAATCCTTTATGGGGAAGGCCCACTTTACCAAGATTCAAAGAGGTTAAGTAACTTGCTCAGAGTCACACAGCTAGTAACACAGTCAGAATCCAAATTCAGACCTGTCAGCCTCCAGAACCCAGCACAAAGGGGACGGAGTCTAAACCATCTCATGGTCCTGATCACCTGCTTCACTGCTCAGTTATTTCTATTCTTGGGGTGCTCTGCAGTATTCCAGGGGCTGGGTGCTCTTATCCCAAGATGGAGAAGCTAGAGCAGAGAGCATTAGAGCAAAATATTTACAGCCCTGTACAGGTCAACAGTATGTGGGTGGGTCATTAATTTACTACCTCTTTGCAAAAACCGTTAAGAGATCCAATGGACTGCATAAAAAATATCAACTCACTGAAACACATCAGTCAAACTGATAAAGACATCAAACACCGAGATGCACATTTGTCTGGTGAGCCAAGTGGTGAGAAATGTGGGAGGGTGGGGTCTACACTGCCAGCTAGGGTGACGTTCATATTCACAGCATCAGATAAAACGGAGTCGAAAGAGATCTGGAAGGCCAAACTGTCTGGTCCTTGATCACATCCCTGACTTGCAGTTGCCCAGCCCCTCCTAGGACAACCACAGGGACAGGAAAATCACTATTTCCAGAGGCTTCAAAATTCCGTCTCTGGACATTTCTGACTTCCTGGGTGCTGGAGCAATAGAAATAGAACTTCAGCACTCTCAGATGGAGATCCTGTGGGTGCCAGTGAGGCCACTGTAATAGACACAGTGGGAATGCCAAATGGGCCAGCCACTTTGGAAAACAGTTTGGCAGTTTCTTATAAAGTTAAATATATACTTACCATATGGTCCAGCAGTCCCATTCCTAGGTCTTTACCCAGTGACAACGTATTTCCGTATTAAAACCTGTATACAAATACCTTTATAATCATTAAAAATTGGAAACAATCCAAATGTCCATCAGCTGGGGAATGCACAAACAGTGGTATGTCTATACTGTGGAATAATACTAGTACAGCAAGAAAAAGAACATGCTACTGACATATGCATTAGTGTAGATAAATCTCACATGCCTTATCAAAGCAAAAGAAACCAGACTCAGGTCAAAAGGCTATATAGGTTTTGATTTAATTTATATGACATTCTGGAAGAAATGACAAATGTGTACATGTGTGAGTGTGTATATGTATGTGTATATATGTGTGTGTGTGTGTATACACACATACATTTTTGTAAATATATACATATACTTACAAAGAAGCTTGGTGGTAGCCAGGGGCTGGGAATGAAGGGAGCTTTTGAATACAAGGAGGTATGAATGGATGTTTTTGGGGTGATGGAAATGTTCTATATCTTGATTGTAGGAGTTATTTTACAACTGTACAAGTTTGTGAGAATTAGTAAATTGTATATCTAAAAGGGTACATTTTACTGTATGAAATTATTCCTTGGTAATTATGACCTTAGAAAAATATTAAAAATACACAGAAAACTTGATAGTTTGGTGACTGTATTAGTCCATTTTCACCCTGCTATGAAGAAACATCTGAGACTGGGTAATTTATAAAGAAAAGAGGTTAAATTGGCTCGCAGTTCTGCATGGCTGGGGAGGCCTCAGGAAAGTTACAATCATGGTGGAAGCCACCTCTTCGCAGGTGGCAGGAGAGAGAATGAGAGTAAGCAGTGGAAATATTAGATGCTTATAAAACCATCAGATCTCGTGGGACTCACTCATTATCACAAGAAAAGCATGGGGGAAACCGCCCTCATGATTCAGTTACCTCCACCTGGTCCTGCCCTTGACACATGGGGATTATGGGAATTACAATTCAAGGTGAGATCTGAGTGGGGACATAGTGAAACCATATCAGTGACCTTCCTCTGTGTGGCTTCAGGATTTTGGTCCTTGTGATAATGATGGTTATGAGAGGACTCTCCCCACTTCCTCTGTGAAAATCCATAAGGGCTACCTCACATGGATGTCTGAATCTGCCAAGCCACTGCTGGAGCTGGGGCCACTACTGTCTTCTGGGCCAGTAGTTCTGATGTCCCAGTGGCTGGGTCCCAGGCTCTGTCTATGAACTTGCACTTGTTCTGTATCTTGTGCCAGGGCCTTTCTGCCCTAGACAACTGACATACTCCCTGTTGCTCCAAGCTACTTGATGATAATTTTTTCCAGCCAGGATAGAAATGGTTTCCTTTTCCTGTTAGGCTACTCTTCTGTGGTTCTCTCTGAGGAATTGCTTGAGTCCTTAGCTATCATGGCTATTTTAATGTATACACAAGACCTGTTCCTTTCAATGGGATGCTCATGCCATTAGGGTCCCTGGGACTGGAGTGGATTAAAGCAAGTCCACCACCTTGCTTCTCCCAGAACTTCCACTCTCAGCCTTGATGCCTAGGTCTGGGGCTGTGTCCCGCACTCCAGTATTTTCCTGCCTCCATTGCAGATTCTCCTTCTCTGCTGCCCTTGAAATAGAGCTTCTCTTAACATGTTCTATCTACACTCTTCAAATTAATCATGCTTATTTCTGTGTCTGAATCCCAAGTTTGGCCATGGATCAAGTTATTTCTCCAGGACATTCTAACACCCCATACAAATCAATGCTATGAATCGATATTGAGGAGACCAAAGCTGAGATAATACCTAACTTCAGGTGTTCAGAATAGCTCAATTCTAGTTTTGGTTTAAAAGCCTTTTTTACACAATGACTATGTTTTTGCCTTCTAGCAGCCTCTATCATTTTCATTCTTCTCTTCTGACATAGTGCTGGGTAAATTTAATACATCTTTTACATGACAGGCCTCTTTGAAGACAATAATCATGTTTTTCTGGAATGTTCTATTTAGGATACCTTAGCAAGAATGCTTGTCTGCTGGAGAGACCATATCTGGAGTTCTGAATTGAGATGCAGATCCTGTGTATAAGAAGGACATAGGAAGGGCTGTTTGTCAGAGGAGGAGAAGCAGAGACTCCCACACCACGTTGTGGGAAGAACCTGCTTCGTGCTCGGGGGTCTGCCTTCTCTTTCTAGGCAGAAATGTCTAAAGAAACAGCCTAGCATTGCCGTGTCACCACTGAGCAAGAGACCCCCTTCTCATTAAGGAATTTGGAGTGAAATGACACAGCGCATGAAAAAGTTCTCTGTGGAGTTATCAGCATTTTTTCAAATAAATTATTTATATTTTTTGGCACTAAAATAGATTTAGCATGTCCTAGGAGTATTGATTGGCTTGGGCTGGATTCTGTGTGGAGGCGCAGAGGGAGGAAAAGTCCTGGTTTTAATGGAAGAAACATCCCAGGCACATTGGGGGGAAAACCCAAAAACAAAAACAGAGAAGCATGATGTACCCAGCCCTCCTCAAAGCACTTGGGAGTTGGCACCGTGCACAGTTCTGGTGCTCAATCAAGGTTGAAACATAACCCAAACATTGGCGAGCCCATGGGCCAACTCCCTACATTTCTGGAATGGTCTTGCTGAGAACAAGAAATCCACTGCATCCACCAGAATTCTCTTTATTATTTCCCACCCAGGCTGCCTCTTCTATCTTGTACTGGACAGGACCCATTCCATTCTGAGTGCAGCTCTGTGGTCTGAGCACAGATGGAGGCCCGCTTCCCTCCCTCTCCAGAACTTTTTTAGGGAGGGTCCTGTATTTATTTTGAAGAAAGATTTTGAGTCACTATGGGGGAGGGTGACACACAAGGGCATGCTCAGCTGAAGGCTGTGATAAAAGATGCCCTCAGAACTGCTATGTGTAGGATAAGTAGGGAAATTTGTGTTGCTTCTGAGAAAGGGGAGTAAGGAGAGGAAAAAAGAGAAAGAAGTGAAGGGCAGCCAAGAGGTAGAAGAGACTGGCAGGGTTGGGGGGGGGCGGTGATCCTGACTCCTGAAAGGCTTAATATAAGTTATTAAAAATAATAGAATGGTTTGTGGGCATGGCCATGGGGTAGATGTGCCAGAGAAGGGGCTGTGTGTTGTACCTGCAACAGAATGAGAGAGGCCAGAGTCTGTGGCTGGGCTGCAGGAACCGCGAGAGAAGGTCTGAGCATGAATTATACTTGTTTCCTTTTTTATTTCTCCTATTGAACTTGAACTCCTTCCTTGGTGGGCTCTATCTTACTTGTCTTGTGTATTTTCAGTGGCAGCATACTGTGTAAAACAGAGAAGGCCCTCGATCAACACTGTTCAAAGGAAAGAAAGACAGGATAGGCCTTTGCAGTAGAATCTTTTAATTTTGCAAGTAATAAAGGATGAAAGATAATTGAGAATGCCTCAGAAACAGCAAAGTCCCAATATTGATTTCTTGTAGTCTACAGATTCATTCAAAGGAAAATGAAATCAATTAAACTTTTCTTTAAATCTTGTCTTCCTTATCTTTGCAAGGCTAGTCCAGATGGATTGGTCTAGCGCAGATGCACCTGCCCCATGAAGCCTTTTCTATGCTCCTAATTGGGCATCATGGCACATGATCTAGAATGATGGAAAATTAGAATTGAGAAGATACATTAGAAGTCATTTAGAGATATTCTGATCCCTGAACCTTAACATTAACCATAACTCTGACATTTAAGGGACCTTAAACGTCACTTAACATTTTGTGTCTTTAGGGTTTGTTTGTTTTATAAAATGTCTTTTACTTTAAAATGAAGCTTCCCTGGGCCTGTCAACATAGACGTGTGTTCCACACACATGAAACATGATCAGTATAAAATCCGTGCTAAAAATATTTTACAATAAATAAATATTACGATTTCAAACCACAGTGGCTTCCTGGTAAATCAAAGATCCTTTTGTTTAGTGGAACACCTTGAGTTAGGATACTCAAAGTAGACTTGGAGCTCAGTCTTGGAACAAGAGTTGGGGAAAGCCAAGTTGGAATTCTACTGGTAGGTGTGAAAGGCAATATGGGAGGGAGAAGAAAAGAGAAGATGGGAGGAGGAAATGCAAGAAAAGACTGGTGAGTTGGCAATAGGTTAGGGTGAGGGGTGATGTGGCCAGGGAAATTGTGCCAGAGCAATATCTGAGAGTCAAAGTGGCGGTTGTCCATGTTCTTATGATGTGACCCTGCCCCTACTTTCATTTCCTGCAAACTTTGAGCTGAATTTTTCAGCAAAGTGACCAATTTCCACAGGAATTCATAGAAATCTTGGGGAGGGAATTGTACCTTCAATAGCATGTAGAATGGAGGTTTGAGGAATCCTATCTAGACCTTCAGGTGTAGGAGGACCCCAGAAGATAACTGGGTTATGCAAGGCTATTTAGTATCATGGACTCTTATGAATGCATGAACATCATCACTTGAAATTCACATATTTTAAAACAGGAGATGGAGATAGACATAAAAGTTATAAATAGTCAAACCTCAGCTATAAAGTACAAAATGTCAATTGAGTACCTTTCATACAGTTTTTGTCTTCCCCTGGAATGGATTTTGATGATGTCCTTATTTGCACAAGAGATCTTGTAGCTAGCGACCAGATGAAAATCTTTACCAATGTGAATTTGGGGAACTTGGGAAAAAAGATGGTCTTAGTGATATATTATCCCAACAGCTTCCACAGTAAAGCCTGATGAAAAGTTTTCATATCATTATACACCCAAATAAGAATGTCATGTGGCATTTCTACAAACCAATTTCAAGCATAGTGAAATTCAGGGCTTTGACACTCCCAGTGGGAGAGTATTAATGCTATGATAACCTGTAAGTCAATCTCTACCTCGATGGCTTTATTTCTGAAAAGACCTTGCTGGAAGATGAGATTGCTTGAGTTTTTCTGATGCCCTATTAGACTATTTGCTGGATCAGAATGCCACTGAGGGTGGCTGCGTAGTCTGTCCTTTTTTGGTATCTCCTCTGGCATCTTGCCCATTCTTGTCCATACTGTCTTCCTAGTCATTCATGCTGTTCTTTTCCCATTTGACCCAGAGGTTAATGAGAGCACTGGGTCTAAACTCTTCCTGGGCATAAATGGTGAGATACACAACAAAAGCTCCCAGGCCTCATGTGAAGCCAATGTGAAAGGAGAGTACATGGCAAATGGCTTGTTCACCAGTCTGTCCTTCTTGTGGCATACTGATTCATAAGGTCACTTTCAGCTTTCTTATAAGCTAAGGCAATGAGGGAATTATGTCTGTGCCCAAGTTGATGAACCAAGATGGTAATGGTGTCAGTGGGCAGGGTGAGCCCAACAATAATGTAGATTTAAAAACCCAGCAATGGCCGGCGCGGTGGCTCAGGCCTGTAATCCCAGCACTTTGGGAGGCTGAGGCGGGTGGATCACGAGGTCAGGAGATCGAGACCATCCTGTGAATGGTGAAACCCCATTTCTACTAAAAATACAAAAAATTAGCCGGGCCTGGTGGCCGTCGTCTGCAGTCCCAGCTACTCAGGAGGCTGAGGCGGGAGAATGGCGTGAACCCGGGAGGTGGAGCTTGCAGTGAGCCAAGATGGCACCCCTGCACTCCATCCTGGGCAACAGAGTGAGACTCTGTCTCAAACAACAACAACAACAACAACAACAAACAAACCAGCAATGTTCTTGAAGTGTAAGCAGTAATCTGTAGGTTGTCAAAGAGTAGGTAGCCTTCCTTCATCTTGTGACTGTAGATGCAAAGTTGTCACATTGTTGTTCATTAAGGCTGTGTACCCTGAATTCTTAGCTACGTCAGGACCTGCTTTTCTCATGGCAATCCTGATATCTACCTATTTAGAGCACTGACTCCATTCTCTGTCAAAGCATCCTGTCTCTGACAGCTCACCCAGTTTCTGTTGGTCAGAGGTCTGAGCAAAGATGGCTTCTGAGAGGATCGTTAACAGCTCACTCAGCTATTCCTGACTTATGTCCTTCGGCTGCACTTTGCTGAGATCTCCAGGGACCCTTCATCACCATGAGAAAGCATTTATTATTGGGATCATCAGCTGATGTATGAGGAGCTGAAATTTGTTGGTAGAGTCAAAAGGGATTTCAGCCTGGCTACTTTGCAGTTTCATTTTCTAATTTTCATGACATCACCCAAAATGACTGCTGAGAATTTCCAAGGGCAGTTTCTGGGGCATCTTCAACCACAACTTTCTCCATGTTGAGAACACTTTCCTGTCCTGGTTTGAACTCAACATGGTTACACAATATTATCATGAATAAGGAGTCCCAGATTCCAGAGCCTCGGGCAAAGACTTGGGTTGACTGTTCTTCACGTGTGTCAGCCATATTAATCTGTTACACCATGGATGGATCCTGTTGTGAGTCAGAGTGCCAGTCTTGTCAGTGCAAATGATGGGGTGGAACTGGGGGTCTCCAGCACTTCCAGGTTCTTACCAGGCAGTTCTACTTGGCCATCCATTTTCTGTCAGTAACAGAGTGAAAGTGACAGTGACAAGGAGGCCCTTAGGTACATTGGCCACGTGATGCCAGTGAGGAAGATGGAAGGGTTCAATGCATGATACTTCATGGACACTGATGATGAAGAAAAGGATGCCTATGAATTCCTGTCACAATGCAAGCAAGGTGCTTGATCTCACTGGCAATGAGTATCTTCTCATTTCCAGCTTCTGAAGTCAGTGAGGCCATCTGTCCAATGATGGTGCCATTGCCTGTGTTTGCAACTGTGCCAGTTGCTGTGCCTTCTAAACAGGTTGTGGAAGAGAAGACAGTATTTTTTATTTCCAGGGGATTGTCATGAGACAAGTCACATGAGCAGGACTGGGGCTTGGACATCCCATTGATAGATGAGTTATCTACCCTACCTCTCTGAAAAGCCAGCAACCTGATATCTGTAGGAATTTAGTGTTATCCTTTAATCTTCACTGTATCCTGGTTACCAACTGTTATGCAGAAGTTGCATTCTTCTCTGTATCTCAGACGACAAGAGCTTGCTGAAGAATAATTTTACTGAAGGTGGCCATGATATTGGTGTTTTTCACCTCTTGGTAATAAGCAAAGATCCCCGCAACCAGAGTAAGCACAGATCACATTGTCTAGGGACAATGTGAATGTAAAGAGTTGAGCTGATGTGGCTTATCACAGGAGTACTGAATGCTAAATGCAACCCAGCACAGGAATGCCACAGGGGGATGAAGAATGCTGGCACCAAAACTTGACAATCTTTGATGTTTCTTTGAGAGGCCTAAATTAGGGTGATCCCAAGCCAGGAGCTCTGAAGCTCTCATGCTGGAGAGACCTGTATGTTTGCACCATATTTATCTTTCAATTCCTTATTGCTGAATTTGTGGTCATCCAGGTCAAGTTCTTTCCTGTGTTTCTCTTTCTGGTGATTGTTTTTGAGTTCCAAGCAATTGTTCTTCAGGCGCCTGTACTTTTCCTTGCCTCTCCCTTTGGCTCTTTTTTCTCTGCATTTTTAGTTCCACTGAGCTACACCAAATAAATTTTTGGTGTTGTCTTGTCCATGAAGTGGATGACATGGGCCCTGGAGGATGAGGTTGGGTTGCATGAAGGTGCAACTCTAAGGTGTGGGTCATACTAAGGGCCTGGAGCCCAGGGGTCTAGCTTTAGGAGCTCCAGACAGGGACACCAAAGGGCCAATGTCAGCCTGGAAATCAGGCTGGCATCCTGCGGCCCATTAAGTTCAGCACCTGTGATCTGTTTTCTATCTTATTTCCATGCATTTCTTATCTACCTACCAGGTTGAAAGTATTCTGAGGGCAGAACCTATGTTTGTTTCATCATCATATTCTTATCACATGGGAATTCAAAAATAGATATTTGTTGAATGAATAAATGACCTCACAATTTAGGGTCTGCGGGTTTGTGTCCACCATTTGGCAGAGAAATGTAGCTACTGATGGAAGAGATAAAGAGATGAATGAACAAACTTCATAAAGCAAGAGGCTCAAACTAGCTCCTCAATTTTCAGCTGGGGCCCCTGGAAGTCTTTCTGAGGAAAAAGGTACATAAGTCAATCTAAGCCTCAGTTTCTGCATTTGTAAAGTCAGGGTGAAAATAAGAGAATGACAACATATACCACACAGGTTTGTTAGTATTAGATAATGCATGTGGAGCATTTAGAACTATTTCTGGTATATCATGAGCACACAAATTTAGTTATTAAGATTATAATAAGTAACCGGAATATAAAAGCAATATGCCCACCAGCATCCTCATCACAGTCCCTGCAGATGGATGCTTATCTTAGCTAGTCATGACATTTTTGGTAGTTAGTGACTTTAGAAGGTTCATATAGTGGTCTTTCAGCCCTGTCTTCTCAAGAAATAATCCTATGCATCACCCTTTACAGAGCTCTTTGAAGGCAAGAAACATGTCATATTCATCTCATTTTCCTGCATATCTAGCACAGTATATGACATACAAAGGTGCTAAATATGTCTTTTAAAGAAATAGATGAATAAATAAATGAATCCTATTCATAGAAGGCATTGACATTAGATATTGGTTCAAAAATCATCTAGGATCGGTGGTGACTTAGTAGTGATGAAACTGAACCCAAACGCTGCCTTGGAGATCTTTTCATGCCCAGAAGTTCTGATTATGTTATGGCTCATCCTGTAATCAACAACCCTCCCCTCCCTGAAACCCATTCCAGATTTGGATCTAGCAGTGGCCTCCACAGTGAGGGGAGTGTTAACTGCCAGGCCTATCATAATTAGTAGTCATTCAATCTGGACTTTGGAGGGATAGTCTGATGTAACTCTTATCAGCTCCATCAGCAATGCCATGATCAATTTTAAAGAGTTGAGCTGATGTGGCTTATCAAGGGACCTTAGCTGCTATGATGCTATGGCCTGGCTTGATGCCCTCAGCCAAAGCCAAGTGTTGGGTGGGTAGCTTGGCTCTCTCAAGAGCCTGCCTGGCCCACTCTCGTGGTATGTGTCAGGGCAGCAAGAATGCATTGCCTAAACTAGGAATGTGGACCGCCTCTGAGGGCTGGAGAAAGAGAGGAATGGAGGGAGGGAGTTTTGGCTCTGATGGTGGAGCAGGAGAACTGGTTGTTCAAAGGACATGTAAACAGTCCTTGGCTCAAGTGTTCCTGCTGTTATCCATAGTTACTCCCAATCAATGTATCCTGGGTATTGTTCTGGGGCAGGGAAAAGGTGGAGTCCAACCAGGAGCAGACTGCAAGGCACATTGCAGATCTAGTGTGCAGAGGTGCAAACTTGGCCTAGGAATAAAGTGGTGTGGCTGGGATGCCATGACCTCAAGGGTGGCCTCAGTGCTTAATCTTTGGAAAGGGCACGACTCATCCCAGGGACACCTGCAGAGCCCATGTTCTCAAAGAGATACATCTTGGTTTGATGGTTGGAAAGACAGTAGAAGTCCTGTTTTCTCATCCTACCCTTTTTTCATCCAGGCAAGAAGGGACTGATAATAATCTCATTCTCATTCTTCTTCCGGTTGTTAATGAGTTTTAGCACATGGAACATTTTTAATAAGAATAGGCTCACCTCACTATGTTGGAATTTGGATTTGGAAGGCAGGGCCTTAGGGCTTTGAAATGTTTTGTAGAAAAGGCAATGCCGTGTGGGAGCTTCTCTGTTACCATGTGCCCTTCCCACTGGATGGAACAAACCACTGCACTAGAGTGACTTCAGACCACAGCTGATAAAGACACTGTGGTATAAGCTTCTGGCAATGTGGGCTTGATAGAATGAAGACTATGTTATTTCTCCTCTTTGCTCAACCACATTAACCTTCTGACATCCCTAGAATATGGTAGGCTTTTTCCTGCCTAGAGCCTTCACTTCCCTGGCCTTTGCGTGACTGGCTGGTTTTCATTCTTCAGCTTCCTGTTCAATGTCAGCTTCTCAGAGAAGCCTTCCCTGACCACTGTATGTCTAAAGTAGGCGTTCTCTCTCTACCTCCCCCAATTGACTTGTGTAAGTCCAATGCATTGCTATAAAGCAATACTGAGACTGGATAATTTATAAAGAAAGAAGGTTGTATTGGTTTTATTGGTCCTGCAGGCTGTACAGGAAGCTTGGCACCAGAATCTGCTTGGCTTCTGGTGAGGCTTCGGGAAGCTTTTACTCAAGATGGAAGGCGAAGCAGGAGCAATCATGTCACATGGTTAGCGAGGAAGCAAGAGACGGGGGAGGTGCCACACCCTTTTAAACAACCAGCTCTCATATGAATTACCAGAGTGAGAACTCACTTATCACCAAGGGGATGGTGCTAAGCCATTAATAAGGGATCCGCCCCCATCCAATCACCTCTCACCAGGCCCCACTTCCAACATTAGGAATCACATTTCAACATGAGATTTGGAAGGGAAAGACATCCAAACAATATTAATGCTCTATGACAGCCCTCTGTTTCTTTCCTCTGTGGTCCTCTTCATAACGCTAACTGCATTGATTCACTGGTTTATTATCTTTAGAGTGTGAGCCCTGTGAGGACTGGCCTGCCTTGTACTTGGTGTATTTTCAGGATATAGGACAGACCTAGCAAACTTAAAATATTTGAGACCCTATCACGTGTACTTCAGTACTTTGGGAATTTCTGGGCATGTGAGTTAGACCTAGCCTCTTAAAGCTTAACATCTAGCTGGGAAAATAGCAAATTTTTCACTAGCACTTATAATAAGTGCTTTGAGAGAGGAAGAACAGAGTGCTGTTAGGGGAACTCTAAACAGGTCTGCAGAAGCTAGAGGAGGTTTTCTCCTGGAAGATCTAAGAACTGTGATCTGAATCAAGTAGAAATTAGCTAAAGAAAAAGGGAACTAGTTCTAGGCAGAGGGGATAGTATGTGCAAAGGCCTGGAGGTGGGAGAGACGAGGGCATTTCTGAAAACTGTTTAGACGACTACAAGATGACAAGTAGCAATAGATGAAGACAGAGAGACAGCAGGGGCCAGAGCACAGCATGCTGAAACCAGACTAGGTTTGGATTTTATTCTGTAGAAAATGCAGAGATGCTGAAGAGTTTTAAGTAGAGAGAGGCATGATCAGATGCTCGTTTTTGAATGGATCACTCTGCTTTGTGGGGAGAAAGGACTTGGAGGAGCAAGGCTAAAGGCAGGGTAACCATGTAAGGGGTTACCGTGGTGGTCCAGGAGAGCAACCATGGTAGCCTGGACTGGGGAGGTGGATGTGGGGGTGGAGAGCAGGGAAATGGTACCCTCGGAGTTATGGGAGGAGGGTCTGAAGACACGTGATTCATTGTATAAGAAAGGAGTCAACGTCAGGGAGTATTTAGTGATGGTGGGTGGGCATAGGGATGAAGCCCCTTTGTCTTGGGCACCTGTGTGAAGGATGATGCTATCCATAGAGACAGGCAAGCTGGGGAGAGGAGAGGCACCAAGCACATCCTCTCTTTGGGCCATCCCTCCTGTTCTCTTCCCCTAGGGAAATTCTAGCTTCCATAAAGACTCAGGACAAGTGCCATATCCTCTTCGAATCCTCCTCTGAATCCTCCTGTGAACTCCTGTAGCACCAGCCACTGGCCCACACCCTTTGTCACTAGTGTACATTGCTCTGCAGTGTTTCATCCAAGTTAGCCTTGTCTTTCCAACTAGGTTTTGTGCTGCATGGTAGCAGAATCATTTGTCTCAATGATCCCTGCAGGGCTGAGTATGCGGCAGGTACTCAGTTCTCAGAGGCCATATTAGTCAGGGTTCTCCAGAGAAATAAGAACTAGTAGGATGTATATATAAGATGGTCCTCAACTTATGGTTTGACTTATGATTTTTAACTTTACAATGGCTTGAAAGCAGTACACCTTCAGCATGCTCCTGGATTTACACAGGGGTTACATCTGGATAAACCCATCATAAGTTAAAAATAATATAAGTTGAAAATGCACTTTCTACTTATGATATTTTCAATTTATGATGAGTTCATCAGGTTGTAACCCCATCATAAGTTGAGGAGCATCTGTATGTAGAAAGAGATTCATTATGAGGAATTGGCTCCTGTGGTTATGGAGGCTGGTGAGTCCAAAATCAGCAATGTGATCCAGCAGACTGGAGACCCAGGAGAGCCAGTGGTGCAGATGAAGTCTGAAGGCAGGCTGCTGGAGAATCTCCCGTTGCTCAGGGAGACCAGTCTTCTTGTTCTATGCAGCCCTTCAACTGATGGTATGAGGCCCACCCACATTATGGAGGGAAATGTACTCTACTCAACCTCTGCATATTTCAGTATTAATCTAATCCCCAAACACACTCCAAATTGACACAAAAAATTAGCAATCACAGGGGCAGAGTGGTGCTATGGAAATCATAGTAATTTTCCCAAGGTCACCCAGCAAGGCTGTGTCAGAGCCCAGAGTGACACTCAGGTTTCTAGACTCCCAGGTTTTTGTTTTTCCCACTACATTTCACAATGGAAAACTTGAGTGTGTGTGCGTGTGTGTGTGTGTGTGTGTGTGTGTGTGTGTGGTGTTTCTCAATCAAGAGGCCAGATAATTAAACCTATTGTTTCTAGTTTTTAACTTGGGGATTATAAAGCAAAGAAAGGAGATCTTTTTCCCCAGTTGTGTATTCTTTGTCAGCAGGTTTCTGAAAACAGCAGTTTGGTCTGGACTACAGGAAGTTACAGAGTGGCCTCAGTCTTCAGCAAAAACAGCTTGTTCCAGGTCACTGAATTCAGGCAGCTTTGGGCCTGGGAGCTCTACTGTTCAGGGGTCCAGGCTGCAAATATCCAGCCAGCGCACCCCATAATACTCACTAACACGGGAGGCCGCCACCATCCCTCCCTCTGACCTCCTGCCAGTTCTCTAGCAGGGAACTTGGCTGCGGTGCTTTTCAAAATAATCTGTGCACACCTCTGGTTGAAATTTACAAGCAGTCCTGTCATATTTTTTCTTAAAATTTCAAATCCATAACATCTAAGGAACTCCTTCACCCAATATTAAGTAATTCTGTGGATGGAAAAAGAACAGTGGAAAAGAAGACCAGCCCATCCTCTGTTCCCCCATTTAAGTTTCAATGTGGTTTTCTTTTTGGTTTGTCTGCAGCACTGGTCTGTTGGCCGGGTCTGCCTTTCTCCCCCCAGGCTTTTGCACTTTCCCTTTTGTGATCCCAGTTTTATTTTCCATGGGTGCTCTGGCACGTATAGTAGAAAGGATCATGTTTGGATTAGAGATCCAAATCTTTACCACATTCTTGAAAATTAATGGCACCTCCAGGTTTCCATGCTCACCACCATGCAGGGGCTTGGTGCCAAATGCGTTTATCCATTTGGTGGTCTTAGGCACTTAGGCATGGCCAATGTTGGTCACCAAAATTGGTGTGTATTAGGGGGTAAGCTGGCTGCATATTTGCAGCCTGGACCACTGAAAAGCAAAGCTTCAACCCTGCCTAACCTCCTCTCCAAGCCATTTGTGGATTCGGAATAGAATGTGCTGGTGGACAGCAACAAAAAGTCCAGGACAGAACGTTCCAGATTTAGAGATCCCTTCTTGGTGGGAAGAGACAGGAACTTAATTCCAGCCTGGAATCGCACAAACAAATACATCTGTAAGACAGGAATCCCAAGTACAAATATCTGAGCGGTAGGGTGAAAGCTGGAAAAAATTAGTGCTTAGAGAGACCTGGGGCAGAAGAGAGAATTGCAAATTTGTTCTGTACTTGCCCTGTAACTTGCGGCTGGCTGATGGGATAAGGGATGGGAGGGAGATGGGGCAGGGAGGCAATTGTTTAGAAGAAGCAGCCAGTGATATTAGGACTGCAAACAAATACAGCTGCAGGTCATGGGGAAGGGCAGTCAGTGACCTTCTTGTAGACACTGATGAGACTATTGCTATAAAGAACTTAGAAACTTAGCATTTTGTGTCCCTGGCATGTCAGACTCTGGAGAAGGTTCAAAGAGAAGGGGGTCTGAAGACCAGCTTGAGAACAATTGAGCATCACTGCTGAGCTCTTTCTGGATTGTAATCGATAACCATTTAGAATTTGCTGGTGGTCTGCTCGGCATAAAATGGGAAAACTGAAGGAAAAAAACAAGGTGGAGAAGAAAAGACTAATGTTGCCAGAGTAGAGGATAAAGAAGAGAGAATTAGGAGGCATCTCAGAGACCCTCTTGTCTACCCTTTCAGTGTTCACATGTAGGGTGAAACAGGAGTGAAGATGAGGAGTGATTTTGACCTTCATACATTTCCTGGGTTTTATGATACAGAATGAAATATACAGGAGGTTTATTTTAGGTTCAAGATTGTCCCCATTGCTATGGCACTAGCTTAACTAACATCTCATTTAGGGATGGAGAATAGGTGAAAAACAGAGTATGGGTAAATGCCAAATTGGTGTAAATGTTAGAAGGTGTAATTTTGGAACATGCGTATGTGGGTCACTGGAGAAATCCTGAGTGATCTTTCATGATTCCATTTTTTTCCCTTGTGTCCTCAGGAAGCCCACAGTGGACAGTTTGGGAAGGGTGGGTGGGAGAAGAGGTTGACACTATTGAAAGGAACAAGGTGGGCTTATCTCCAGCATGAATATCTTTTGGAGTCTTGACTCAAGAAATGACTTCTTTGAGATATTTTCCTCTCCCTGGACATGTGGGGTTTCCTTCACCTAGCTCTCAAATGTATTATGGGGAGTATTGCCTTCACAAAGATCTGGAGGTTGGTAGACGTTGTTCCATCCAGGAGACCCTGCTAACAACCCAGCTGCATAAGCTGGATTGTGAGTCCTAACTCTTACACATGCACCAGGGCTGAGATAGCTGCTGATGGTCACCTGGGAAAGGGTTAAAAGCAAAGATTCTAAGAACTTCCCAGCCCCTGAGATCTTGATTTGGAAATCTGTGGGTGGAGACTGAAGTCAACATTTCCTGATGAATCTGATGTGCATTTGGAGTTGGAAAATCTTTGTGACTGGGGTCATTGCTCAGCGATAAAGTCCTTATCATCTAGACTTTTTTGGTGGAAAACAGGTAGCATCAACTTAATACCTGTAGTATTCCCAGACAATTATAAATAATGGCAGTAAATGTTGAACAAATCTGTAAGGTTTATATAGACATGGAGTAGAACTCAAAGAAAAATATATTTGTGTAGTGGAATGTCACCATCATTCTAGACAGTGACTAAATATGTAGATATTTAATTGAAACAAGGCTTTTCTTTCAGTCTATGCAAGGTAACTCCTTTCCCCACTGTTATCTTCTTGGTTTGCTCAATTTTCAAAGGGTAAGTGTGTGTGTGTGTGTGTGTGTGTGTGTGTGTGTGTGTGTGTGCATGTGTGTGTATGTGTGTGGGGGCTGGAGGGTAGAGGAGTGGTGGGTTTGGGAAGGAAGGTAAAGACCACATAGCATACTGTTAAGTAAAAGGGTTGCAGGCCATATTTTTCCAGGTCAGCTATCTCTATTGATCAGACTGAGTTAATTCCTATAGTCTCAACTCCCTTCAATTTAGCAAACCAAGAAGTTTCTCTGGACAGTTTCTCTGGCACAGAAACATAAGCTCTGTGCAGCATGTAAGGGCTTCTTCGGGGAAGTAGGACTTTAGAATTCTCTTTGAATAGGATTTTGCAGGTTGTGCTCGTGTGTGTGTTAGTGTGTTTATGCACACTTATGTGACATAGGATGAGTTTCTGTAAGTTTAAGTGCATTGCCCTTATGCCCAGCATGTAGTGTAAGAAATACAAATCAAATGGATGGGGCTGCCATCAACATGTAGACAAAACATGCAGGATTTTGTGATGGAATTAAATGGACAATATAGGCAATGACACTGAACCCAACAAAATAAATGGAAAAAGGGGTCTCCTTAGATGTGTCCTTCAGTTGGGGTGGGGATGGATTGATTCATTCAAAAAGGCAAGGAGTGGGGAATCTTGAGGAGACTCTTTTGCTTTTGTGGATTCCTACAGAGAAAGTTGATTTTGTCAGCTTCTCAAACAGGTTAGTGAGTCAACAGAGCAGCCTCCCTAAGCTGGAGACAGTCTGATGCAAGTTTGCTGGATAAACAGAGCAAATCCCTGGAGGTGTCGAAAGAGAGGGGTGTGGCTAATGCCTTGGGTTGACGGCACACTCAGAAGGGCTAAGAAAACAAGGGCATAAACGCTAAGCATCTCTTAGGTTTCATTTACTCAGGCCAAAGGGAGTTGGAACTATAGAAATTAACTCAGTCTGATGAATAGAGACAGCTGACCTGGAAAAATCTGGCCTGCAACCTTTTTACTTAACAGTATGCTATGTAGTCTTTACCTTCCTTCCCCAACCCACCCGTCGTCTACCCTCCAGCCCCCACACACATACACACCACACACACACACACACGTACACATACACATACATACACACACTTATTCTCTTTCTGCCTGTGAATACTTTACTTTCTCATCTCATTTATTTGTCTTCCAGCTCAGGGAGCTATATACATTGATTTTCATTGTTCTCCATGTATTTCATGTAGGAATATCCTAACTATCTGAACGATCAGTGCTGTATGTTATGCTGTAGCTTCCTTTCTTCATTTTTTTCCTTTCTCTCTTCCTCCCTCCTTCCCTTCCTTTCTGTCTTCCTTTTTCCTTTCTTCTTTTCTTCCTCTTTCCCTTCCTTCCTTCCCCTTCCTCCCCTCTCTGCCTTCCTTTCTTCCATCCTTCCTTCTTCCCCCTTTCTTCCTTCCTTTCTTCCATCCACCCAAGGTCTTCCTAGCTAGTGCTGGGTCTGTGTTGAGCTTTAATTCATTGTTTCATTCACCAAACTGTCTTTATTAAGCACTTACCATGTGCTAATCACCAGGCTAAGCTCTGGAGATACAGAGATAAGTATCAGATAAGATAAGCCTCAGTCTTTAGGCTGTTCATAGTCCAGCAAAGAAGATCTCAGGTTCTCTAGGCAATCAAATTATATATACACAATTTGTTGAATGTCATTAAATCTTCAGTTTTGAAATTTATGACTTTAGAAACAAGTAAATTGGAAAGATGTTTGAAAGCAGATTTTAAAACCACCAAAGGAACAAAAATGATGGAGCCAATCAAACGTGACAAGGGCATCAGCATGTCCCGTTCAGCTCCCTAAAGCATTCCTACAAGGCGTTCAGCTCCCTAAAGCATTCCTACAAGGCACTCAGCTCTCAGGAGGATTGGTTTCCAAAGAGGCTGGGAGAGGTCTCCTGTTCTCCTGTGGTGGCTCAGATGTGGGAAACTCAGAGAAAAGGCAAGTGAAGCAAGCCTGGCCACTTAGTCCTAGCCACATGTCAGTCTTATCCTGGTGAAAATTCTCTGTAACTCTCACTGGGCTTGACATACCTTCCAAATCCAAAGAACTTTCCTCAGACTACCTAGTTTCTTTGGCCTCTGGGAATAACATTCTTTCTTTCAGCTCAGAAAATAGGTGGAGGGAAAGAAAAATTAAAGCAAATGGAGAAATATAGGAATACGTCAGTATTCCTCAATTGAAAGATGAGGAAAATCATCTGGGGACATGAACATGACTAAGAACAGAGGCTAGGCCTTTGGAAAAGGTGGCTGTTGCCATGGAGCAAAGTCCTTGGATAATGCAGAGAAGCTCAGAGGAGCCTTGGTATGAGTGACAGTAGATCCCTTTGGAGTAAATTGTTTAATTTGATCTGGGGATGGAATGTACCTTTTATACCTCCTTTTTCAAGGAACTAACATATTTACAGCCTGTAAATCATTTACTTAAGATGAGGACAAAACAGATCTTGGCATTTCCAGAAAGTCATGGATGGCAGAATTTTCCCACTCACCCCCACAACCATGCATGCACACACACACACACACAGACACACAAACACAAATTCAAAAGTCATTGAACATGTGTTCCACATGGGTGGTGAATCTGGCACCAAGCTCTAACAATTTAGATTCCCAGATAGCCATTTGGCTGTTATTGCACAAAGAGAATTGGCTGCAGAATGAAATTAGCTGGTTGAATCTTGTCTGAAAAAGGGTAAAAGTTTTAAACACACAATGCTCACACTTGGTGTGCATTGCATCCTAACCTTCTTGAATAAGAATGCCTATTTTGTGGAACTGATTTTTCTGTCCCCTCTCATGGTAGAGGAAAAACAAGCTTCTAGGATCATTACCAACAGTGGAGTTGAGACGTTGAGGCCTCAGAAACACATTGGACACAGCTGTGACCATTAAAAGGGATTAGGGGCCTCATCTCTCAAAATACGAGAAAAGAAAGAAGCAGTTTTAGAAAATTGGGCCTACAGACATTTTTCAGGTTATAGGCAATATAGTCTGAGAAATTTTGTAGGCAGGCCATGAATTGTTTTCAAGTCAGGAATTTTGGTGGGCTGTTCTGTTTACTAGGGAGCCCTCCCTCCTCCCTCAAAAGGAGGAATTGGGTTTATATGATGGCCAGAAGGTTTAAATTAGAAACAAGGAAAAATCTACTGACTTTAAGAAAGGAATAAATGCACTTAGATGAGAGAGCAAGAGAGAGAACATTAATATGTCTCTCTCTTAAAGATAACTATCCTTCTTATTGTGAATCCCAAAAGAATGGCACTGGGGGTTCTCTTCCAAATATTCTAGTTTCCTGAACTGTGGGCTGGCCATTCCAGAATCTACCTGAGCATTTTCAGATTGTAAGATGAAATTCACTTTATGCTACTGGCTTATTGGACATGCTGGGCAGTGCTTTCCTTGGCTTTTCTCGACTTCCTCTCTTTTGAGAGCAGAGGGACTCTTGGTGAACAAGTTTCCGTTTCCCCAGCCGAAATGAGGAGGTGACAATGGGAAGTGGAGATAGAGTTGGGGTGGAGGAAGGGTTAGCAGGGACCCCAATGGTGCTTCTAAAGGTCTGTGCTGCTCAGGTATAGAAAGGGTCTGCTACTGGTGGGGAGAACTTTGGGGGCTCCATCCTCTTCCCCCTCCTCGCCAGCTCCATGCCACTGAGCCCACTTTAGTATCCTGCCCCAGCCTCCATTCTGAGAGGCACAACTGGATATGAATAAAAGTGGGTGAAGCTTTGTGGGCAAAGCATTTTTTTTAGTGACCCCAGTGGGCTTCCTAACCTCTTTATAAGACCAGAAAATGCCACTCAGTGTGCGAGGGACCTTAGAGGTCATGATGGTAGGATCTAGTAACTAGTGAACAGTAATGATGTCTACACTGAGGCTTGAAGATGGAAGTGGCTTACCCAGGCCACTCTGGTTGTTAGTGGCTGAAGAAAGACCTCCTGCTTCCCAGCTGAGGGCTTCTCCTCCTGTACTACAAGACTGTGCCCTTCTGGAGTATCCTTTCTGGAGATTTTGGGTTGGGGTCATTCTGGCTCCTGGTCTCAATCCTGACCCCAAAACTTTCATCTTACTTTGCGCTTCTTAGTGAGATTCCTGAACTCACTCTCTTCCAATGCTCCAGCCATCTGCTCACCCACCCTGAAACTCAGAAAAGAAAAAAGAAATGTGTGACCAGTGGAAAATTTTATTGCAGACAAAAGCAGTCTCAACCCCTCCCTGCTTGGTTCCATCAGCAATCTTGGAATCAGTTTTCTTTAGCCTGTTGTCTGCAGGATTTTCACAACTTTGGAGGTACCCCGATCCTCTGTAGTCCTGCTGGGTCACCATGCCTCAGTTAGATTTTGAAATTTGGTATCATTCCTTAAAATCATTTCTCTGGGAGTTTGCCATATCTGTGTGCTTTATCTTGAGCTCAATTAGTTTTTGGTGCTGATTTTTAAAAAATTAGTTTGAATTGGCTAACAGATGTGTTGGTTTAACCTATCATCAACCTGACATAAACTGGTTTTGGGTCTTAAGCACGGTCTGGCCCCAGGTAAAACTGTGGGATTGTTGAAATGAGTCTCTGGAACCCAGTGACCTTCCTCTTCAGCTCCCTCCTGTCTCATGCCCTTTCTTCTCTGGGTTTGCCCTGTGCTAGCTGTTTCTCCTAGGAAGTATTTGTCAATGACAATACTTGTATCTAATTAACCAATTGTATTTGTATGATAATAGCATTTCTAGGACAGTTTTAGGAATCTTCCCACCCCTCCCCTCTTCAGTTTGTGCCAGAAGTTAGTGGTCTCTAAACTTGGCTGATCATAGAATACCTGGAGATTTTTGTTCCAATTGTAAAATCCCAGGCCTCACCTTGGAAAAAAAGGAACAGAATGCTTGACTGGGGAATTCATATTTTTCAACAAGGTCTTCAGGCAATTCTGATAGTTAGCTGCTGAACTCCAGTTGGAAGTTTACTTCCAATCATGAGATTCTGTGACCATGTGATTTGATTTTATCCTTACTGCAGCCCTGGCAGGAATCATCATCATCATTATAATAACAGGTAACATATTAAGCATTCACTAGATATTAAGTTCAGAGTTAAGTACTTTATGTGAGTTATCCGAGGATTGAGGCCATTCTTTAACAATGGAAAAATTTAAGGCACATATTGTTCTAGGTCACCTGTTAGATAATTGACTAGAATGTCTTAAAATTCTTGTAACTACTAGAGGAGAAAACATTCTCCAAATTCTACACTCTGAATTCCAGGCTTCTTTGTGGGGATTGGGATCAGTGAAAGTGCACTCAGATCATTAGACCTGCAACCCAGCTGTGAAGTCCTTAAGGGCAGGGAATGTGTCTTATTCCTTGGCCTCTCACCTCCCCCTGACACACCCCAAGCATCATGCCTGGCAAACAGAAGGTCCTCAGTGAATGGTGTGTTGAATTAGAATGATCTGTAACTCAGGTCCTCTGACTTCCAGCACAGGTCATTTCTGTTATCAGGGACTCAATGAATTCTAAGACCCAAAGGTATAAATAGAGAACAGGGCTTAATTTGTTATATTGTAGATAGATATTTGGGATTTTAAAGACCAAAATCATACAAATAATAAAGACGGTTATCTCTAATGATGAAATTTCAGGTACCCGGACAGCTAGGCCACTTTTGGAAAGGTGTAGAATGTAGACCCACCTATACATGGTCACTTGATTTTCAACAAAGACACCAATGCAGTTCAGTGGAGAAAGAAGGCTCTTTTCAATGAGTGGTACTGGAGCAACTGAATATCTGTAAGGGGGATAAAAAAATAAACTCTTGGTTTCTACTTCACATTATACATACAAATTAATTTGAAATAAGTTATAAGCTTAAATGTGGAAGCTAAAACAATAAAACTCATAGAAAACACAGGAGAATCCCTTGTAACCTCAGAGTAGGCAAAGAATTCTTAGGTAGAACACAAAGCTACTAACTACAAAATAATTGATAAGTTGGATAAAAAACTAAACACAAATTAATTTCTGTTCATCATGAGACACAATTAAAAAAGTGAAAAGTTGGCTATGGTATAGGAGAAAATATTTGCCAAAAGACTAGCATCAAGAATATACAAAGAACTCTTACGACTCAATGATAACAAGTCAAACAACTGAGTTTTGAAACCCAGTTTTAAAAAATCTATAAGATTGAATAGGAAATTCACAAAGATATCTAAGTGGCCAATAAAATGCTCAATACTATTAAATATCAGGGAAATGAAAATTAAACTAGTAGAGATATTATTGCACACACATTAGAATGGCTAAAATTAAAATGACTAACAATAAGAAGTGTTGGTGGGGTGTGGAGCATCTGGAACTCTTATATGCTGCTTGTTGGAGCCTAAAATACTATAGCCAGTTTGGAAAACTGTTTGACATTTTCAAATAAATATCAAATATACCTAGTCTATGATGCAACAATTTTACTCCCAGACATATACCCAGGAGAAATGAAAATTTATGTGGAAGAAAGACTTTTCTGGGAAAGCAGGTTTATTAGTAAAAGCCCCAAACTGGAAACACCCCAAATGTCTATCAACAGGAGATCAGATAAATAAGTTATAGTATGTTAATAACATGGAGTACTATTCAGCAATAAAAAGTTACTGATACAACATAGATGACTCTCAAAAACATTCTATTGTGTGAAAGACAGCAGTCACAACAGTTCATGTTGGGTGATTCTGTTATATGAATTTTGAGAGCAGGAAAAATCAGTCTATGGTGGTAAACATTAGAAATGTCATAATTTCAGGGGAGGAGTTGGGGTACTATTGACTGGGAAAGGAAAAGTATGAACTGTTCCATTTATCTATTGTTATGTGACAAACTACCCTAAAACTTGGTGGCTAAAAACAACAACCAGCACATTCTACCCCTCAATTTTGTGAGTCAGGTGTTCAGACAGGGCTTGATTAAGTAAGTCTTCTTTTTTTTTAATGTGGCACTGATAGATAGACTGGTCTTGAGGGTCCAAGATGGCTTCCCTCATGTCTGACATCTTGGCAGGCTGGTTGGAAGGCTGGGTTCAACTGGAACTCTTGACTGGAGTGCCTACATGTGGCCTTTTCAACATGGCAACCTTGGATGATCAGGGTTCTTACTTGGTATTCAGGACACCAAGAGGGAGTGTCCCAGAGAATAAGGTAGAACCTGCATGGCCTTTACTGGTTTAGCCTTAGCACTCACACAGTGTTGCTCCTGCTGTATTCTATTGGTCAAGGAAGTCACGATCCTGCTCAGATTCAGAGAGAGGGGACATAGTACCCACCTCTCAATGAAAGGAGTGTCAAAGACTTTGCAGCCACATTTTAAAACTTCCCTAGGAACTACATGTGGCTGATGGAAATATTCTATATTTTGATTTGGCTACATAAGTTATATATAAAATTATTGAGAGTCATACTTAAGATTTGTGTACTTTATGTAAATTTTTATTTATTTTTTATTTTATTTTATTATTATTATACTTTAAGTTCTAGGGTACATGTGCACAGTGTGCAGGTTAGTTACAGATGTATACATGTGCCATGCTGGTGTGCTGCACCCATTAACTCGTCATTTAGCATTAGGTATATATATCCTAATGTTATCCCTCCCCGCTCCCCCACCCCACAACAGCCCTCAGAGTGTGATGTTCCCCTTCCTGTGTCCATGTGTTCTCATTGTTCAATTCCCACCTATGAGTGAGAACATGCGGTGTTTGGTTTTTTGTCCTTGCGATAGTTTACTGAGAATGATGATTTCCAATTTCATCCATGTCCCTACAAAGGACATGAACTCATCATTTTTTATGGCTGCATAGTATTCCATGGTGTATATGTGCCACATTTTCTTAATCCAGTCTATCATTGTTGGACATTTGGGTTGGTTCCAAGTCTTTGCTATTGTGAATAGTGCCGCAATAAACATACGTGTGCATGTGTCTTTATAGAAGGCCATGACATAATGGTAAAGGGATCAATTCAACAAGAAGAGCTAACTATCCTAAATATATATGCACCCAATACAGGAGCACCCAGATTCATAAAGCATGTCCTGAGTGACCTACAAAGAGACTTAGACTCCCACACAATAATAATGGGAGACTTTAACACCCCACTGTCAACATTAGACAGATCAACAAGACAGAAAGTTAACAACGATACCCAGGAATTGAACTCAGCTCTGCACCAAGCGGACCTAATAGACATCTACAGAACTCTCCACCCCAAATCAACAGAATATACATCTTTCTCAGCACCACACCACACCTATTCCAAAATTGGCCACATATATATATATAGTTGGAAGTAAAGCTCTCCTCAGCAAATGTAAAAGAACAGAAATTATATCAAACTGTCTCTCAGACCACAGTGCAATTAAACTAGAACTCAGGATTAAGAAACTCACTCAAAACCGCTCAACTACATGGAAACTGAACAACCTGCTCCTGAATGACTACTGGGTACATAACGAAATGAAGGCAGAAATAAAGATGTTCTTTGAAACTAACGAGAACAAAGACACAACATACCAGAATCTCTGGGACACATTCAAAGCAGTGTGTAGAGGGAAATTTCTAGCACTAAATGCCCACAAGAGAAAACAGGAAAGATCCAAAATTGACACCCTAACATCACAATTAAAAGAACTAGAAAAGCAAGAGCAAACACATTCAAAAGCTAGCAGAAGGCAAGAAATAACTAAAATCAGAGCAGAACTGAAGGAAATAGAGACACAAAAAACCCCTCAAAAAATTAATGAATCCAGGAGCTGGTTTTTTGAAAGGATCAACAAAATTGATAGACCACTAGCAAGAGTAATAAAGAAGAAAAGAGAGAAGAATCAAATAGATGCAATAAAAAACGATAAAGGGGATCTCACCACCAATCCCACAGAAATAGAAACTACCATCAGAGAATACTAAAAACACCTCTATGCAAATAAACTAGAAAATCTAGAAGAAATGGATAAGTTCCTCGACACATACATCCTCCCAAGACTAAACCAGGAAGAAGTTGAATCTCTGAATAGACCAATAGCAGGATCTGAAATTGTGGCAATAATCAATAGCTTACCAACCAAAAAGGGTCCAGGACCAGATGGATTCACAGCCGAATTCTACCAGAGGTACAAGGAGGAACTGGTACCATTCCTTCTGAAACTATTCCAATCAATAGAAAAAGAGGGAATCCTCCCTAACTCTTTTTATGAGGCCAGTATCATCCTGATACCAAAGCCGGGCAGAGACACAACAAAAAAAGAGAATTTTAGACCAATATCCTTGATGAACATTGATGCAAAAATCCTCAATAAAATACTGGCAAACCGAATCCAGCAGCACATCAAAAAGCTTATCCATTATGATCAAGTGGGCTTCATCCCTGGGATGCAAGGCTGGTTCAATATACGCAAATCAATAAATGTAATCCAGCAGATAAACAGAACCGAAGACAAAAACCACATGATTATCTCAATAGATGCAGAAAAGGCCTTTGACAAAATTCAACAACCCTTCATGCTAAAAACTCTCAATAAATTAGGTATTGATGGGACGTATCTCAAAATAATAAGAGCTATCTATGACAAACCCAAAGCCAATATCATACTGAATGGGCAAAAACTGGAAGCATTCCCTTTGAAAACGGGCACAAGACCCGGGGTGCCCTCTCTCACCACTCCTATTCAACATAGTGTTGGAAGTTCTGGCCAGGGCAATTAGGCAGGAGAAGGAAATAAAGGGTATTCAATTAGGAAAAGAGGAAGTCAAATTGTCCCTGTTTACAGACGACATGATTGTATATCTAGAAAACTCCATTGTCTCAGCCCAAAACCTCCTTAAGCTGATAAGCAACTTCAGCAAAGTCTTAGGATACAAAATCAATGTACAAAAATCACAAGCATTCTTATACACCAATAGCAGACAAACAGAGAGCCAAATCATGAGTGAACTCCCATTCACAATTGCTTCAAAGAGAATAAAATACCTAGGAATCCAACTTACAAGGGATGTGAAGGACCTCTTCAAGGAGAACTACAAACCACTGCTCAATGAAATAAAAGAGGATACAAACAAATGGAAGAACATTCCATGCTCATGGGTAGGAAGAATCAATATCGTGAAAATGGCCATACTGCCCAAGGTAATTTACAGATTCAATGCTATCCCCATCAAGCTACCAATGACTTTCTTCACAGAATTGGAAAAAACTACTTTAAAGTTCATATGGAACCAAAAGAGAGCCCGCATCGCCAAGTCAATCCTAAGCCAAAAGAACAAAGCTGGAGGCATCACACTACCTGACTTCAAACTATACTACAATGCTACAGTAACCAAAACAGCATGGTACTGGTACCAAAACAGAGATATAGATCAATGGAACAGAACAGAGCCCTCAGAAATAACACTGCATATCTACAACTATCTGATCTTTGACAAACCTGAGAAAAACAAGCAAGGGGGAAAGGATTCCCTATTTAATAAATGGTGCTGGGAAAACTGGCTAGCCACATGTAGAAAGCTGAAACTGGATCCCTTCCTTACACCTTATACAAAAATTAATTCAAGATGGATTAAAGACTTAAACGTTAGACCTAAAACCATAAAAACCCTAGAAGAAAACCTAGGTATTGCCATTCAGGACATAGGCATGGGCAAGGACTTCATGTCTAAAACACCAAAAGCAATGGCAACAAAAGCCAAAATGGACAAATGGGATCTAATTAAACTAAAAAGCTTCTGCACAGCAAAAGAAACTACCATCAGAGTGAACAGGCAACCTACACAATGGGAGAAAATTTTCACAACCTACTCATCTGACAAAGGGCTAATATCCAGAATCTACAATGAACTCAAACAAATTTACAAGAAAAAAACACAACCCCATCAAAAAGTGGGCGAAGGGCATGAACAGACACTTCTCAAAAGAAGACATTTATGCAGCCAAAAAACACATGAAAAAATGCTCACCATCATTGGCCATCAGAGAAATGCAAATCAAAAACCACAATGAGATACCATCTCACACCAGTTAGAATGGCAATCATTAAAAAGTCAGGAAACAACAGATGCTGGAGAGGATGTGGAGAAATAGGAACAGTCCCACTGTTGGTGGGACTGTAAACTAGTTCAACCATTGTGGAAGTCAGTGTGGCGATTCCTCAGGGATCTAGAACTAGAAATACCATTTGACCCAGCCATCCCATTACTGGGTATATACCTAAAGGACTACTTTATGTAAATTGTATTGCAATTAAAAAAATCTGCAGAATGCATAACATTCTTAACTGTCATTTCACAACAATGCTATGAGTCAGAAATTATCTTATTTTATAGATATTTTATTCAAGGTATTATTAACTTGGCCATTATGAGACAAAACCAGGGTTCAAACCCAGGTTTAGCTGATGCCAAAATGTCTTCTCTTTTCACTAATATCATGTGACAGAGACAAACCAGTTTCTTCCTTCCTTCCTTCCTACTTTCCTTCCTCAATTAATATCTACCAAGAACCCACTCTATGTTGGATACTGGGCTAATAACTGCTTCCTTCCTACTTTCCTTCCTCAATTAATATCTACCAAGAACCCAGTCTATGTTGGATACTGGGCTAATAACTGAGGATAAAGATAAAAAAGTAACACATATCCTTGCCTACAAGAGGCTCATAGCTTGTAGAAGAAGACAGATCCATATATAAATGTCTCTTCTACAATGTTGAATATATTTTATATTATGTTGAACATATTTTATGAACTCTCAAATCAAGACTCTATGAAATGAATGGGCACAAAGGGCACAAAGAATATTTGAAATGAGAACTTGTTCCAGGAAACATGTTGTCACAGTAGACTAGCACATTTACAAAGCTCTAGTGGGGTCCAGAAGAAGGAGGATGGGAAGCATTGCTGGAATACAGTGTGATCATTGCTCAGTGTCACCCAAGTGCCTATCACTGTGCTTTACAGTCACGATCTCTCCCGATTCTGACATCCCTTCCTCAGTGTTATTTGCCTCATTTTGCACTTGAGGAAACTGAAACTAAGCGAGATTAAGGAATTTTCCCAGTTCTTGTTGCCAGTGGGTAGCAGAGTCTGGATCTGATCCTAGATTTGACTGTTTATTTTGGGGGAGAGCTTGAAAGGCCTTTGATCTCATTACTCCTTCCTTTGCTTCTTGTTGAGCACTTGGGGGCTGCATACCTACTATGCTCTTGCTTCTCTTTGTGCTTCCCAAGTTCAGCTTACTTCCACTGGCATACTGGGGGCAGTTTGTACTGGTTTTGCAAGAGCCTATTGTTAAATTTCTTCCCAACTCTGAGCTCAATGATATTCACGTTTGTGGCTTAAAACTGGCTATGGTGGGAATGTTCACAGTGTGGATATTAGCAAATACTGCAAATCAAGGGGATATTTTTGGTGGGGAGGGCATGGGTGAGACCAACTTTTCCAGCACACCACTGCTTTACTTCCACAGAGCTAGACCCTGAAGGTCTATGCTTAGTTACATCTTAGCCTTTTGACTTTGTATTTCAGAAGTGTGCTTTATCCAGTTAAATTCTTGCATGTAAATTTAATTTGCTTAGATTTTATTCTCTTAAAAGGTTTTTTGTTGTTGTTGCACTCGTTTTGTTTGGGGGCTTGAATTTGATTTTAGTTTATCCCTTACTTACCTATTCCTTCTGCTTTTTGTAATCTTAATGCAGTTGGGAGAGATTTGGTCCAGACTTTAGCTGCCACAACCTTCTGCTTTGACCTTGTTACTGGACGCCCCAGGTGAACTGCTGCCTTCACCTCCCACCCAGTCCATGACTACACAGGCCATCTGCTCTGAGACCTCAGTCTCTGTCATTGCCTTCCATGATCCATCTTTCATGCCTTTTTCCCCCCCGCCTTTTTTGGCATTCACAGGCTGCTAGAATTCAGTTAGCTTTGACTAACAGGTGTTGATGTGTTGATTTCTTTAAAAAAAGTCTATTTTTCTTTGTCAGCTACCCAATGTATCTCACCATTGTCACCAGCCAGCCTGAGATATAAGGGCCTTAGCTGGAGAATATAGAGGGCCAGCTCTCTGGAAAGTGTGTGGGGCTCTGTCAACTAGCAGGAGGCTTGGAGGGCCTGCAGCATTGTGCTGGCCTGGTTTAGAGAGGCCACTGGCCTGGTTGTTGGGACTGGGCGTACCCTGGGTTATTTCCTTCAGGAGTTGAGTGGGGCCTGATTTTCTAGTTTTTCTGGTCACATGGGTGGATTTACCTCATCCATCTTCTGCTCAAGCTCTCCCTGTACCTAAATAAAGATAACTGCAAGACAGCCCAGTGTGAACTAACCAGCTCATCCACTGCCCAACCCATGATACTGGCAGCCTGACTTTGGTCTTCCAGCACATTGATAGAGTGTTTACTGAATGCCAGGTGTTCTGCCAAAGGCTTCAGCAGCATTGTCTCATTTAATTCTGACAATGACTCCAATGAGGAAGCTAAGTCTCAGAGAGATTAAATACCTTCTGTGTGTGAGTCAGAATTTGAACTCAGGATTGCCTTTTTTTTTTTTCTTCAGTCGGCACAATCTCCTAATCTCTCGGCTATGCTCTTCTGGCTCTCTGGAGGCTATGACCATTTAACCATCAGTTAATACCACCTTAGTCTCCGGGTGAACAACACAATGGCACAGAAGCAGCCATTCTGGCAGATGGAGGGGCACAGCCTGATCTGCTGCCCAAGAAAGGAACCAGCCCTCATTGCCACCAATACCAGCAGCATTGTCTCACTTAACTCTGACAATGACTCCGATGAGAAAGCTAAGTCTCAGAGAGATTAGATAGCATGTGAGTCAGAATTTGAACTCAGGATTGCCTTTTTTCCAGTTGACACAATCTCTTAATCTCTTGGTTATGCTCTCCTGGCCCTCTGGAGGCTATAACCCACTTAATCCTCAGTTAATACCACCTATCTATGTGTCAGACTCATGGCCAGAAGTACAGAGATAACTGAGACACAATTCTTGCCTTTGAGGAGTTCTCAATCTAGTGGGCAAGACAGATACTCTTGAACACAAATAATTCTAATCAGAGCATTAGTAGGAGCTCAGGTAGTTGATGTGGAATTGAAAAGGGCTTAGTCTCCTGTGTTTGGGGATGGAGTGAACCTGGGGATGGTTCCTGAAGGGCGGGGTTCTCTAAGCAGGTCTGAGAAGTGCAGGACTTGGCCTCCTCACAGTGAGTGCAGAGACCTGTCTTCACAGAGCCAGAGAGAGCAGATGAGCCACCCATCACCTCAAGGGACTATGATCTAATAGGAGATAGAGTCAATGCTGATGAAATGTCTTACAGATTTTTACATCCAAAGCCTAGACACCTGTATGTCTATATATAAAAGATCATTAGAATGCCTGCACTGGGATGGGGGTGGGGGTGGGGAGCTTCAGCAGGATGTCAGAGAAGGGTCTGCAGAGAATTGGGAGGCCAGCTTTAAGACTCGGAATCACCCTGGCCACTCACTGGCTTTGTGACCTTGGGAAAGTTGTTTCTTCTGTCTAGAACTTAGTTTCTCAATTTGTAAAATGACTTTGTGCAAGAATGAACTTACAATGGCTTTTCACATCTGGGGTCCCAAGAGACTGTGCATTCTCTCTCAGTTGAAATGCAGAGGGAGATTCTGACCAGGGGCTGGTTCCCCTCTTGGGCAGTAGATCAGGCTGTGCTTTTCCATCTGCCAGACTGGCTGCTTCTGTGTCTCTGTGTTGTTCGCCCAGAGACTAAGGCCTTTCAACTCCCCAAATCCCCATTTAGGAGACACAGTGTTGTGTCTGTTCTTTGGCCTGACATGCTGTCCTAGAATGTGGTTTTGCTTTTACCCTTGTTCCCTCTCCTCCTCTACCTTAGATTCAGGGAAGCACATCTAGAACCTAAATACATTGGTGAAAAGACAGGCAACTACCAGGTGTGTGTTCTTTTTTCAACATCTTGTCTTCTCATTTTTTGGACTGCATTGAGCCTCTAGGCCTAATTGGAATCCTGTTTCCTCTGTGAATATGTTCCTGGTTTCTGAGACCTACAGTTATCTCTCTTGTCTCGAAACATCTATGCTACTCTCTGTCCAAACACTTATATTGGGACATTAATATTTATTTAAGTGCTGCCATCAACCACCTGTGCTCTAGGTGTTGGACTAGAGCCGTGGTCAGCAAGCTATGATTCCTTGCCCATTGCCCATTTTTATAAATATACTTTTATTAGAACTCACTCATGCCATTTACCTGTCATCCATGGTGGCTTTCATGGGACACAACAGAGTTGAGTAGTTGTGACAGACACTACATAGCCTTCAAAGGCTGAAATATTTGCTGTCTGGCGCTTTGCAGAAAATGTTTGCCAATCCCTGAACTAGAATATTGTTAAGCTTTCTATGGTTTTGAAAAGAGATGACCCACATTCTCTTATTTACCTAATACATATATTCATCATCTACCTAATACATATATTCAATCTACTAGATGCCTGCTTGTGCAAGGTGTTGGGGATACATACAGTGATTGGCTTCCTTCATGACACTTAAATTCTGTTCTGCCACAATCATTCCAATATGCCAAGACAATTTCTTCCCTCTGCTTGGAATGCCCTTCTTCACTTCATGACTAATCCCAATCCATTCTTTAAGATTATTCAGAATCCCATCCTCACCCCTCCAGTCCAGGCTATGTGTACTTCTTTGTACTTCTGTAGAATCATATCTACTATTTATCTTGATGATGATACTTATATCATTACAGTGAAAATAGCTGTTCAATGTTCCTTCATTTATTCACTATAAATTATATGCCAAGCACTTTGCTAGCTTCAGCGATTCCAAGTCAATGAATCGTGGCCCAAGAGGCTTTTAAGAATGTAGAAGAGAAAATATTGATTCTTCCTTGCTGTGGTTTGAACATGTCCCTCTAAAGCTGATGTGTTGGAAACTTGATCCCCAGTGCAACAGTGTTGAGAGGTGGGACCATCAAGAGGTTGATTAGGTCATGAGGGCTCTGCCATCATGAATAAATTAATGCCATTATTATGGAACCAGGCATCTCATTAAAAAATGAGTTCAGCCGTCTCGTTACTCTTAGTCTCTCTTGCTCTTCTGCCTTCCACTTGAGATGACACAGTAAGAGGGCCACCACCAGATGCTGGTGCCATGCATTTGGACTTCCTGGCTTTCAGAACTATGAACCAATAAATTCCCATTCTTTTTAAATACCCAGTCTTAGATATTCTGTTATAGCAGCACAGAATGAACTAAGACACCCTTCAGCAAGATATGGCAAACACCATCATTAAGATTCTGTCTAAATTACTTAAGAGTGATTGTATGACCAGAATGGATTTTCCCTTTTCTTCTTGCCTACACTGCCACTGAGCCTGGGCTAGCCAGCAGGTGGGTAGTAAGGTAGAGACAGTCCTAGCCTTAGACCTGGGTGAATGGCACCCCTGCCCTAGGTCTCACACTTAAGAAGGCCCTACACTGGCTGTTTTCTTCTCACATCCTTCTCAGGGGGCAACATCAAGGGATTTGCCTCCCTGAAACCTATGGTTTGCACCAGCTTCTAGACCATGTTCCTAGTACCCAACTCCTTGAAATCCTTGCTAAATGGCCCTGAGCCTTCCCTGCGTCTATCCTCTCAGGGTGGACTACACTGCCAGTGTACAGATCCCTAGACCCCAGAGATGGCCAAGAAGAGGCTATTTGTGGGATCTGGGGGTTGTGGACAGAGCTTGGGTGAACAGCCCATGGTAATCACATGTGTGTGTGTAAGGAACTAACAAAGGGGGAAAAAGAGAGGTAAATCATTGGCCAGGGGGCAGGGGCTGTGGATGTGGGCAATGATGGACACTTCCAAATTCAAATCTAGCCATTGAGATCACTGTGAAGTTTTTTTGTTGTTTCTTTTTTTTTTTTTTTGAGGAGATGCTAAAATAGTACAGAAAGCTCTTGCATATCCTTTACCCAGATTTCCCTAATTTTAACATCTTAAACAGTCATGGTGCCATTATAGAAATAAATGAACACTAGTATGATACTATTAAATAAATGATAGATTGAAAATTAGTAGCTAATGCCTAAGCCAGAAAGGCCCTCATCTTGAAGGGGATGACTTCCACAGCTAGAACTGGGGTCCTGGAGTTTGGGATTTCTAGGCACACAGAACTGACTCTTGTCAGTAAACCTATGATCATGGGAAGCCAGAAGCCGCTCCCCACCAGAGGGGGCCTTAGAGGTCCACTTAGTGGCGTTACATTAGCCCAGTAATATCCCGATATTCTCTTCAGCTCCCTGATTCCACCATGTGCGATTTGATGACAGAGAAAATAGCGTTCTCCAGGGCTTAGATACATTTCATGAGAAGCCCATGGGTTCTAAGAATCAAGAAACTTTGACTATTAGATTGTATTAGATTTTAGAATGGGTTAGATTACACAATACAGGTGATTGAAGAAGCCAAGTGATGTATCCACATGTACACACATGCAAGTTCTCATCTTTTTCTTCTTAATTCCCCTGTCTCTTTGCCTTGCTTGCCACCTGCTCAAGAGTGAAGAGCGTTACACAGCAGTGAGGAGGTCCTGGTCCTCTGTTCTGAGCTCAGTGACCTTGGACATGTTGTCTGGTCTCCGGCAAATAACTTCACCCTTTGGCCTCCTACCTGACACTTGAGAGGAGACTGACCCAACACTCTTTAAGATTTCTTTCACCTCTGACTTTTTTTTGTATTTTCCCTTCCCTATTTGTGATTTTTATTCTACTCACCCTTCTCATTCTCACGTTCTTCTCATTTTTCTCTCCTTTCCACTGTTATTTTTCTGCTTTTCTTGAACTTTCTCCTTCTGTTTCTCCACCATTGCTCCTCTCACCCCATTCCTCTCTTCCTCCACCTCTTTTTAACTCCCACCTTCCTCTTTTCCCACTTTACATTACTTTCTCTTCCTTATCCCTCCCCACATTTCTCGTCCCTCCATTTCAGTATAATCTTTCTTATATACAAGGCCTTTATGACCCACCAAATTCTTGTGACAATTATTTCCAATGAGAGAGGAAAAAAAGAGGGAATTAAATCATAGTATTGGCAGCTGGCATTTTGCTTCCGTCACAGAAAAATGTCCCCAGCTTCCTTGAATATTGAAACACTGATGAAGAACAGATTTTCTCTGGCAGTGCAAATTCCCCTCTGTCCAAGTTTGGCAGAGGGACTGCCTTGCTTGATGTTATTATAGGCGTTTCAATTCATTCCTTGCTTAGCAGAGTTGGAACACATTTCGGCCAACCCCTGTATTGATGTAAAACTGTTTTTATTTGCGATGTGAGTGTATTAAAATATATATATACATTTCCACTGATTTCTGGCACTGGAGCAGCTGGGATCTGATGACTTCCAGCAGGAAGGCCTGGGTTTTCCACCCTACCTCCAAGGGGAGAGTGCTGGAATTTAGTTGCTCCCTTTGTCCCCACCTTCTTGTTAGACTTCACTGACTTTAATAAACATTTTCTTTTCTTTGGATTCCTCAGTGACATAGAATCAGATGGATGTCAATTGTCTGGGGTTTTCCAGAGGTCATCCTCTCTAGCCCCACATTGACAAGGGGTCTGAATTGGGCAGGGTCTGAGTGAGCTGTTAGGGATGATGCAAAGAAAAGGGGAGAAGTCAAACATGAAAAAATGCACAGATACCGAGATGTAGTGATTTCACTGTAATTCTGTTCATGTACAGGAGGACACAAGAGTGAATGGGTGATGAGTGAGGAGATACAGAGACCAGCTGGCAAGCTGGGTAGAAGAAGCTATGAAGGAGGCAGAGGTAGTTTGCTTGATAGGAGTGCTGGAATGTTTGGGAAGGCCAGAAGCAATGGCTAATGTCAGAGAGCTTCTCTTTTTTGGCAAGAACTGTATCCCTTCTGAGAGGGTAGATTCATTCTTTTGTTGTCAAGTAACTTCCTTCTCTAAACCTCCCCATCAGGCACACCTGGATGCAAGCTCTTTGGGTCAGAGCCACAGCTATCATGTTCATAGAATTCCAGAGTTGGCAGAGACCTTAGAAACCACCTAGTCCAAGGGTTTTAACCTGGAGCTCCTGAGAATTCTAAGAATGCCCTGAAATGAATAATGAAATTGCCTAGGTGCCCATCTTCCCAGGGCATGAAGGGAAGGCATAGCTTTCCTACAGGTCATTCCTGGAGGACACTGGGATTAAAAAAGACTTCAAACCATTGGAATAGTTCAGTCCCCACATTGAATATCTGGGGGAACTGAGGACCAGCAAGGTGATGTGGCTGCACTGAGGCCTTGTAGAGGGTTATTGTAATGCTTTCCATTTACAGATGATGAAGCGGGTCTGGGGAATTTCAGTGACTCAGAAAGTTAGCAGAAGAGCTGGGCTAAAGCTGGTGTCCCAGCCCTCAGTCCAGGGGCCTCTTTCCTACATCACCATCTTTCCTCCTAGGCTACTGGTGCCTCCTTAGGTCTCCTCGTTTATATCAGGCAACAGCAATGGCTGCCTGTAGCAGACTTCCACTACCCACTTCTGGGAGCTGACAATCCTAGAAAGGTGTTTGAGTGGTGCTGGCTTTCATGAGACAGGTGCTCGTGGTGATCTTGTTTATTACAGTCAACATTCTAATCTGCAATGTAGTGGCTCAAATGTCTTCAGTTTAGGGGTCCAATGAATGAAAACTTTAAGACTGAGGTTGATAGTACATGATGCAGCCCCCATCTACCTGCACTTCCTATACCTATAACTCATACTCCGAAATGAATGCAGATTCAATCAAGTGAGGAGTGGACATAAGGGTCAAGAGGACTTGGCAACGATTTGGTTAATTCTTTCTGGCTTTGTCACTTCTCACTATGAGCTCTAAGTTCTAGTTAGTCTCATCAGTTTTCCATTCGTTGAATGCACCACGTTATTCTACACTTTCGGTATAAGCTGCTCCTTTTGCCTGGAATACTCTTCCCTTGGAATGCCTTCTTCTTTTTAAGACTTGTTCCAAAAGCTGCCCCTTCTGTGAAGCCTTTTCTGACTCTCCTAGGCAGAGCTGGGGGCTCCCTTCTTCCTCTCCATGTTCCTGATACAGAGTTTATCACAAGGTTCGATGAGGATTGGCACAGATGTCGATGTCCTATCTGTACTGAGAACTCCTGGAGGATGGGGGCTGTATAGCACACTATAGAGCAGTGATTCTCATTGGGGATTAGTTTGTCCCCTAGGAGTGGTGTTGTTATTAATGACATTTGGGAGGCAGAGTTCAGAGGTACTACTAAACAGTCTATAATGTATGGGACAGCCCCACCCACCCACCCTGCCCACAACAAATAATTGTCAGGTCCAAGATGTCAATGTACCGTAGAGAATCAATAATCCCTGGTTGAATTTCTCAAATTGCTGGCACAAGTGCGTCAAGGGTTGATATAGTCTTAGAAAGGCACTGTGTTCATATCCTGGTGGATAAGCCAGGGAGTATGGCCTTTGAGTACAGTGGTACAGACCAACAAAATAAATTTTAAGAGTGTTCCAAACACTTGGTTTGTGTCCTAAGAACTTTTTGTGAATCTGTCAGCTCCTGGAGAAAATGATATTGAAGATTCCTTCCAACCTTGGTATTCCAGAATTCAGTGCACACCAAGCCTGTCATGAGCAGGCAAAGATAAAGGCTGCTGGCTCTTTGAACTGGAGACCTCATTCAGGAAGATCTCATTTTTTGGAAACTCTTCCCATGCTCTCAAATGTACTAAAGTTCTTTAAATGAAGAATTTTTTCCCCCTTTGAGAACTTGTTGCAAGGTAAAATGCAGACCACTAGTAGAATTTTGGGCATATTCCACTGATCAACCATATTCTTGAGTGTTTATCTTGGAAAGAATACATCAACAAATTCTCCTGAAATAGTCAGCATAAATGCTAAGAAATTTTCTTTAGTTCAACCCAAGTCATTGTTGGCAAAGCGTGCTGGTTGGGAAGACTCAGGCAGAGACAGTGCCAACATGTGGGTCCACTCAGGAGGGGACTGGAGCTGGGATGCTAAGGAGGGGAGGGTTGTTTACATTCATGGGAGGAAGAGAGGTAGCAGGAAGGAGGAATATAAGGAGGTTGTTTGGCAGACAGTGAAGTCTAGAGAAAAGCATGGGACAGGAGAACCGTGTGGGGTTCCACAGGAAGGCTGGTCTGATAAGAGTGGAGGATGGTTTGTTTTTTTTTTTTTTTTTTAGAGACAGAGTCTTGCTCTGTGGCCCAGGCTGGAGTGCAGTGGCATGATCTTGGCTCACTGCAAGCTCCGCCTCCCAGGCTGACGCCATTCTCTTGCCTCAGCCTCACCCCGCGTGAGTAGCTGGGATTACAGGCGCCCACCACCACGCCCGGCTATTTTTTTTTCTTTTTTTTTTTTGTATTTTTTAGTAGAAATGGGGTTTCATCCTGTTAGCCAGGATGGTCTCGATCTCCTGACCTCGTGATCTGCCCACCTCGGCCTCCCAAACTGCTGGGATTACAGGCGTGAGCCACCATACCCGGCCAGAGGATGGGTTTTACACATGGTCTTGGATGAGTTGACTCAATTTCGTTGGAGGTGGGTTCAGTCCAAAAGCACAAGAAAGTGCTTCTGTATCTCTAAGAGTAGTGCTCTCCCAAACCAGCAGCTCATTAGAATCACCTGAGCACCTTTTAAAATATTTAGATTCCAAAGTCCCATCCTTGGAGGATCTGATTGTGTGGATTTGGGGTGAGGCCCAGGAATCTTTAATTTATAAAAGTTCTCCAGGTGATTTTTGACACTCATTCAGGTTTGGGAGTCAGTGCTTCAGATAGAGAAAACTAACTGTGGAGTTGCTGATGGCTAAGGGGTTGCAAAGGCATGGATCATCAATCAAACAATTGAACAGATGTGGGACTGTGTTAGGTGATGTAAAAGGTGCAAGACATGGAGTGGCCATTTTTAAAGAGCTTGTAAAGTGTTTCAGAAAAGGCAGTGGGTGCAAACCCAAGGAGAGTTGACTGTGCAAATAATACACGAGGGCCTGGCAAGTGGCAAATTGGTGGTTGAAGTGATTGGGGTGGACAGAGAACTTCAGGGAAGGGTTGAGGTGGATGTGAGCCCTTCCTGGAATGATGCGTAGATGTCACTGGGCAGGGTAGATTCAGGCAAAGTCTTCAGGTTTATAAAGTCAGGGAGACAAACGAGGAGGAGGTCATGGGGTGCAGTTGTGTGATATCCACGGTTTGGACAAAGGCTTTGGTCTTGGATTCAGGAAGGATGGGCATAGCAAGGAATCTTTTGGGAAATTCAGTGGATTTGTTGCCAGGGGACCTCTCTTCCCCTCCTTGTCTCAGGGCTGTGCCATTATGTTTCTCAAAGAGGGGCCTGCTTGAGTCCAGGGTGTGTGGCTACAACTACTCAGAGATCTGGCAGGTACATCTGTCGTCGAGGAAAGTACTTGGATGTGAGACTTTAAGAGCCTCTGAGGACACAGCTGATGTCCAGGCTGCAGTCATTCCCCACCTAGGGGTGTGAACATATCTGGCCACAGTCATTCCAGCCCTGTTTACAAGTGTTTCTCTTCCCCTCCAAATAAAACCAATTAGATGATTTTGCTCCTCAAGCAACAACCTTACTAAAAAAAAATAGCTTGTATTTATTGAGCGCTTACTCTAGACCTGATATATAGAAAAAGGGTTTCAGTTGCATTTTCTTAATGGATCTCAACATAAATTCTTGTGATAGTTACTATATGAGTCAATTTTCCAGAGAAACAGAGCAAATAAAGACAGATTTGGCCCCAGTAATGATGGAGACTGGTAAGATCTGCAGAGCCAATGCTCTACAGACTATTGGGTAGGAGAATTTTTTCTTACTCAGGGGAGAGTCAGTCTCCTGTTATATTCAGGCCTTCAACTGGATAAGGTCCACCCACATTATGGAAGGCAACTTGCTTTACCTAGTCTACTAATTTAAATGTTAACTTCATCCAAACACCCTCACAGAAACAGTCAGAATAATGTTTGCCCAAATGTGTGGCCCAGTCAAGTTGACACATGAAATCAACCATCATAGGTACTATGAAGATCAACTTTCTTGTTTTGTAGAGGAGGAAGGGAGGCACAGATAGGTGGAGTAAAGTGCCCAAGGTGACATGGCTAGTAGGCAGCAGAGCTGGGGTTTCAGCTTATGGAGCCACTGCCTGACCTTCCTAAGCTTTGGCTTTTAATAACTATCTCCCTCATGGAAAGGGAGGGAGATAGTAAATCACTCCTGCTGTGATTCTGAATAAATAGGAATTAGTATTAAATTATGAACTTCAAACAAAATCAAGTGCAGAAGCATAGCATGGTGAAAGTCAACTGAAGTTGCAAGGCATGGCAATCATAAATCATTGCTCCTTTTTTATTTATTTATTTTTTGGGGATGGAGTTTCACTCTTGTTGCCCAGGCTAGAGTGCAATGGTGCAATCTCGGCTCACCGCAACCTCCGCCTCCTGGGTTCAAGCAATTCTTCTGCCTCAGCCTCCCAAGTAGTAGCTGGGATTACAGGTGCATGCCACACCTCCTGGCTAATGTTTTGTATATAGTAGAGACGGGGTTTCACCATGTTGGTCAGGCTGGTCTCAAACTCTTGATCTCAGGTGATCCACCAACCTCGGCCTTCCAAAGTGCAGGAATACAGGCATGAGCCACTGTGCCCAGCCAAATCACTGCTCTTAAGAAAGTTAATGCAAATCACTAAATCACTCCTAAGGTGCTCTAGCAAACCAAAGTGGATATCTTAGACCTCTGAATGTCTCTACCATACCTTCCTAGATGCCTAGAGTTACCCCAGGAAGCAAAGTATTTGGGGGGCATCATTAAACATTTTGCCCTATGGTCTTTTGTTTTCTGGGGGCAGACAGGGTGTATGTGTCTTCTGTCAGCTAGCTATTAGGCTTAATCAGCAAGCCTCAGCCTGTCTGATTTATCTAGGGACACTGCATCCTCGCTGGGCCAAGGGATGGAGAGCTTGATATGTAAGCTTAGCAGGAGCAGGCTTGATCTCCTGTCTGTGGCCTGATCTCCTTTGCCACCACCAGGGCAACCTGAATAGCCCAAGAACAGCAAGGAGACACTGAACTGCAAGGAGACACTGAACTCTTGGAGGAAGTAGCAGGCTTCTGAAAGGACTGTGTTTGCTTAATATTTCCAGTGGTGGGAACCTCACAAAGTAACCCATTTTATTTTTAAAGCACTAAAGTAACTTTCCTCTCCTATTGAGATCTGCTTCCTCTTATTCCAGAGTAATAGAATAAATTGTCTCTTTCTTACAGAAAAACCTTTGAAATATTTGAAAACTGGGATCATTTCCCCATGAGACTTTTCTTCTCTAAGCAAAATACTTTCAGTTTCTTCTAGCATTCTTTTTGTGATGTGGTTTATAGACCCATTTTTGGCCTTGTCTTCCTCTGGCTATGGTCTATGCCCTCCTTTTTAAATCCCAAATGTTCTACTTCCAATCTGACCAATGCACTAACAAAGTAGAAATATCACCTCTAAAGTCTTGAACATCAGGTATTTGTTGATGCAGCCCAGCTGCATTAACTTTCTTAAGAGAAATTATTTATTATTGTCTTGTCTTACACCTGCAGTTAACATAAATTATCTTTCACCCCGCTATGCTTTTGCACTTGATTTTTTTAAATTTGAAGTTCAGAATTTAGTTTAATGAATTAATTCCTATTTATTCAGAATTGAATAGTAATTCTTTTGTTTGTTAGTTATGACTCATATTGCAATCTGACTTTGCCATCTAACATCTCTCTACTGATTTGTGGCTAAGGGAAAATAGGGAGGAACATTGAAGAGAAAGACCTCTCCTCCACACCTTTGCCTAATGATGTTCTTCTGCAGGAGGAAGGAGAACTACAGAATACTGGTCCTATATTGGGGAGTGGAGAATCCCAGGCTTTTAAGGGGTAGGATTAGGATCCAGGCCAATATGCAAGAAGTGAGTTCCTAAAATGGAAAAAGAAGACGATGCTGCATTTTCCTTTTCTGTTTTCCCTTGTGTCTGGGATCTGAGAACAAGAGTGAATCCAGTAGCTAAGGACACAGATCTTGATGGAAAGACCTAGTGCAAAGGATCCAGTTGGTATTCAAAGCTTTTGTATGTACCCTTTATGTTTCCTTTGGGGCTTAATCTGGTTTCTTTCAGGTCATTGGGCCCAGAAGCTAATAGAAGATATGGTTCTTGCCCTTGGAAAGAAGCTGACTGGTTTGGGGAAGAAGATTTGCATGTGTGAAACCACAACAAAGTGTCTAGGAATGAAGACAAATTTGTGCTAAGTGGTGTGGAGTTGACCACAAGCCACAAGGGGGTCTATGTAGGAGGGTACAGGAGAGGGACAGGCCCACCAGGGAGTATCCCAGAGGAAGTGGGAATAGAGCTGGATTCTGAAGGATTTGGAAGGAGAAGAAAGAAGCAAAGTCTTTTAATGAACAAAGTGGGTGGTGGTGACAATATCTCTGCAGAGACTGAGGGATGGAAAACAGACTGGTTCTTCTTCAGACAATGGAAAAACTCTCTGCTGAGAAATACGTGTTGGCAAAAACCTTTCAAAGTCCCCATTCTTGGATCTGACTCGGCTTCACCATTTCTCTAACCATCAGCCAAATCTAGGCGCTCTTTTCCTCGTTTCCAGATTCTTTTTTAAAATTAAAATTTTAAATTTATTAATTTACAACAAATAATAATTGTGTTTATTTAAGAGCGTACCATGTGATGTTTTGATCTATGTATATATTATAGAAAGGGTTAATGTAATTAACATATCTATCACCTTGCCAACTTAGCAATGTTTTTCATGGTGAGGACATTAAACATCTATTCCTTTAGCATTTTTGAACTATACAATACATTAGGAACTGTGGTCATCATGCAGTGCAATGGATCACTAAAATATCTTATTCTTCCTGTCTAACTGAAACTTTGTACCCATTGACCAACATCTTCTTTCCCACTCCTCCTCCTCCCCCTCAGCCTCTGATAACCACCTTTCTAGTCTCTGTTTCTATGAGGTCAAATTTGTTAGATATCACATATAAGTGAGATCATACTGTATTTGTCTTTCTGTGCCTGGCTTATTTTACTTAGCATAATGTCCTTCAGGTCCATCCACGTTCTTCATGCCTTCTTTCCTGGTCTTCTTCCCTCCATCTTCCTAAACTCTCACTCAAGATACATATTAATTTTTTTTTTCAAACACAGGCAGGGATGAGCAAGATAGAAAGAGGCACATTCATGTAGCCCCAATTTCAAATATTCTGTCCCACTGTCACTGTTTGTTGGCTCATACTGGTAGGTGTTGTGTCTCAGTTTTTCATTGGAATATATAGTAATAATATTGATAATGAATAATTACATTCATCTTAATAAATAATTATTAATAATGAATAATAATAGCTGACATCTACAGAGTGTTAACTAGATACACTAGGTTTATATATGTTAGGATTTAAACATGACAGTCCTCCAGCAAGGTAGATACTCTTATCATCCCCATTTTATAGATGAGAAAATTGAGGCAGATAAAAGTTAAATAAATTGCCCAGAGTCACAGATAGTAAGTGGCAGTGCTGGGACAAGCACAGGCATTCTAACTGCAGGTTCTGCCCTATTTACTACACTCCACACTTCATCATAGAAAATACAGGGTCCTGGTCTGCAAGGAGCAAGAGTGGAAAGAAAGGGAAAGTTTTTATTGACACCTAGCATGTGCCACTTCTTGTGCTAAGGCATTGTATGCATGTCACCTCAACTCCTAGCCTACCCTGAAAGATAGATATTACCCCCATTTTATGAATGAAGGAAACAGATGCAAAGTAAAGTTGCTGGTTATGGACACAGTTGGTACAATGGATTTAAACTGCAGCCTGTCTTTTCCTCAGAGTCCAATGTTTCTATTACAAATGTGAACTGGCTCCCAAGTAGCTAGTATAGAGATGGTGAGATTAGGCCACATGTGAGCAGAGAAAGGGTGCAAAACTTTCCTAACCATTACAAAGCACAGCATTTCAGTCTGTGGGACACAGCTGGGCACAGCTGGAAGACAGTAGTTAGGCAGAATCTGCAGCAAAGGTGCTGTTGACTTATGCGTTTGAGAACAAAGAGTCTGGACTGATCTAAAGTGTTTATGTGCCATAAATCTGAGAGAGCAGCAGACATGGGGAGCACCAGCTACTGACCACGTCAAAAGCATCTGTTCCCTTTCTACAGTATGGCAAAGGGCTGTCCACTCATAGTGGCCTCTTCAGCCTAAGCTACCACCCAGGTGGTAAATGCCATCTGCAGGGTCATCTTTGGATGACCAAAGGCAGGACCCCAATTTCTGTGATTCTGTGGGGAAAATCTGGTTGTTCTGTTTTCTTATCTGCCTCCCTTCAGGATGGGAAAGAAAATAAGCAGGGAAAGCAGAGATAGAGAGGTGCTTCCCAATAGTGCCCACAACTCTTCAGGTTCCAGAGTAGTGTTTCTCAAACTTTATTGTGTATCAGAATCACCTGCAGGTGATGGTTAAAATTAAATTTTAAAATATATTGTTAAAACTACATTTTTTTTTTTTTTGACGGGGTCTTGCTCTGCAACCAGGCTGGAGTGTAGTAGTGTGATCTCAGCTCACTGCAACCTCGGCCTCCTAGGCTCAAGCCATCCTCCCACCTCAGCCTCCTGAGTAGCTGGGACTACAGGTGTTTGCCATTATGTCCAGCTATTTTTTTTTTTTTTTTGTATTTTTTGTAGAGATGAGGTTTCTGCATGTTACCCAGGCTGGTCTTGAACTCCTGGGCTTAAGTGATCCCTCTGCCTTGGCCTCTCAAAGTGCTGGGATTACAGTCATAAAACTAAATCTTGTTAAAACTGAGATTGTTGGATCCCACTCCCAGACTTACTGATTCAGCAGGTCTGGGGTATTGCCCCATGGTTTGCAGTTCCAACAAGTTTCAGGTGATGCCGATGCTGCTAATTTGGTTATCACACTTTGAGAACCACTGTTCTAGAGCCATCTCCAGTAGTCATCTGGGATGAAAGTATCAGCCTGGCTAAAGTTTCTACTCTTTCCTGATCACAGTATGACCTCTGTGGGGTTAACATCCTATCCCCTTATTTTAACCTCCACACGTGCATTGAACATACCAGGTGTACCAAGATGGTTCAAACAAAAAGACTTAAATGAAGAGGCTGCTACCGAAGCGTGGGCAGGATGTTAAAGGAGCACACAGGGGAAGTTGAGGCACCAGAGACCAGCAGCAGCAAGAAGCAGTGATCGCTCCTAGGGCTGCAGAGGCAACTGGAGGAATCAGTGTTCTGTGGGCTTGGCGAGAGCTGGGCTTGCGGAGGATGGGCTGTCTGGGGGAGTCGGTGCTGTGGACACACATGGCTGCTGCCAAAAATGCAGCACAACAAGAAGGGGCTTCTCTCTTCTGCTGCTCTCCAGTCACCTCCTGGAGAGTGCCATTGGCTCAGTCCAGCTGGAGCCAGAAGGCAATGGGAGAAGTAGTTTCCAGGGATCATGCTCCCAAGGCATAGAACAGAGTAGAAAATGGATCTGGAGCGAACTGTCGGGCAAATGGAGAATAACCAGACCTCGACAAGACCCTGCTCTCTCTTCTTGGCTATGCCCGAGCTCTTGACATCTACCTTTGCTTCCTCCAGAAGCTTACTTAGTAGGGGCCAGCCGGCCCAAGAGAGAAGAGAGGCTGCCTAATGCCTGTGATCACCCTTAGCCCCCACTCAGGCAGTCAGGATCCCAACCCGGCCTCAAAGGTGTGTGGAGACATGGGGGCTTTGAAAGAGGTCTTAGAGGAAGCCCTGTCTCTTCCTTCCTTCTATCATCCAACTCATAAGCACTCATCCCTTATCTCAAATAGAAAGGCAATATATCCACTGGTCTGCTCTGGCTTCCAGATGGTCAGGTGGGCTGGAAAAAGACTCTGCTTCTGCAGCAGCCTTCAGGGGACTCTGATAGGAGGACTCCGAAGGTTGGGGTACAGCGTGGGATGGTTGGCGGGGAGGGGACACAGTGTTTCAAGTGATTTCCAAACCGTAAGGAACACACAGTACTTGTTGTTGGCTCAGAAAGACCTCCCTTTGCATCTATGGAACAATGAAAATGCAATCTCTTAATCCTTAGGAAAGAAAACAGAGAGGGAGAAGAGGGGGAAACAGGAGGAGGAGAAGTGTTTACATTTGAGAACTGTTGAGAACTATCCTAGAACTTCCAGGCCAAGGGCTGTGTTGCTGCTGGCCCTGCTGGCATGAGTTTGATGTCTCTATTTATCTTTTTGTGGCTGTCAGGCTATTTTTCTGAGCTACGTGGCAAGATCTTTGTGTCAGATAACCCCCCTCCATGGTAAGATAATATTTGAGCATGTTTGGGGAAACTGTGAGCTGGCTGCTGTTTTGTAACCTGACATGGAAGTCAGTGGGCGGCAGGCAAACTTGGGGGAAGCTCACACACACCAGGACACGGAGGACCAGCCTGCTATGTGGGCTGGGAGGGGACTCTTGGGTGTCAGGATCCCAGGAGGGTCTCCTAGGCAAACTGTGGCCTGATGAAGTGGCCTGGGCCCTCCCCAGGTGAGTTTTTAAAAACAAAAACAAAAACAAAAAAAACCCTTCTTTTCAGCTAAGTTCTTTTCTTCTTGATACTGACAACAAACAAACACAAATCTGAAGTCAGAGTCTGTCAAGGGAGTCCTGTGTCTTGAAAAAGGAGCCCCATGAGTTAGGGTCAAAGAGCTCTATGATAATAGAGGAATAGACTCCCTGTAGTTTGATGGAGTTCCCTCCATGGTTATTAATCTTCCCAAAGCTCTGCATAGAGACCTTGGCCTCCCGCGTCTCACTCTGTGAGCCCTAACTCTGTCCTTGAGCTCACCACCCTGCCATTTTGAGTGCCTTTCCCCAGTGCAGTCTTCTTTCTGCCTCCTTTGACCCAGACAGTGTAGTAACAGTGGGGAAGAATACAAGCTGAGGCTGTGGTTTTGTGACATTGGAGATCAGGAAGGGAGCAGAAATCTTCTCTGGCTGGGTGCCAGGGGAAGGATGACACTGGCATGGGAGGAAGCCTGGCAATGTTTGGAGAAAGCCAGGACTTCATTCCCAGATAGTGGAAAGTGCTTGAGTTTGGTCCTGGTTTCCTGTAACAGCTATGTCTACTGCCACCATGGCACCCAAGAGCTGGAAGGAAACCTAACTAGGTCACTTGATCTGGGACACTTGGGATTGAGCTCACTTTCTGTCACAGTCTAAGTTGTGGGAGACTTTTCCTTTCTGAGTTATTAATTCCCAGGGCTGAAATAAGGAGGTTTGGCTGGGTGAACTCTGAGATCCTGTCCAGCTTTGATAGTCTGTGATTCTATGGCCTGGTTATTGTCTTCATAGCATTACATATATCCAGAGATTTCTCTAGGAGTCACAGTTATTTTTTAAAGAGGAAAACAGAGATTTGGGAATATACTACATTTGGGAAATTTATCTTCCTGATACACTACGGTAATTATGGAGGTTGGGCCATGGGTACCACACACAGTGATTTCCAGAGAAAATCAAGTATCACATGAGGTAGGGCCCCTTCCTCATCCTTGAGCCTCTGGGGCTATGGCTAAAGTTTCCATTGAGATGCCTCATCTTCTCCTGGGATCTTCCTCCAGTCTCATGCATAAGTCTGGTCCCAGAGCTAGGGGTTATCTTGAGCCACGTTGGCTACATGAAGCTGTTTTCTCTGTATGCTCTGATCCAAGTGAGGTACTGAGATCCGTGGTGGAGCTAAAGGACTGTAGGGGACATAGAAGCGGGTCAGGGTTGGTAGAGGAGACTCAGAGCTGGTGGAGCACCATGAAGCCTGTGTCTTTGGAGTCTGACAGATCCAGGGATTAATCTGACAATGACCACTTGCCAGCTCTGTGACCCTGGGCCATTCGTTTTATTTTCCCAGCCTCACTTTCCTCATCTGAGAGAAGTTGTTAACCCTCTGGTGATAAAATTTCACCTACTTTTGAGAGTGGCTAGGAGGACGAAAGAAAAACATTTATGTAAGGCTTTCTCTCATTTCCTAGTTCACGCTAGACATTCAATTCATGAGTTTCCTTTCCTCCTCCTCCTTTAAAACTTCTGGGATGAAAGGTAAAGAATAGAGAGCCATTCTGGAGAAAGAAAACCAAAGGATGATTTGGAAGTGACCTTGACATACAGGAAGGGTCATCGTTCTACACATGACCCACACATATGCGTATCATGCCCTGAAGAAGAGAGAGCAGCTGCGGCCATTACAGGAAGTAAAGAATTGTATGTAACTGCAAACACACAGAGCCAAGGTGTGGGATGGTAGTGACAAAGATTATACTACCTACAGAATTATCTTTTAGCCCATAGATTGCCAGGCTTGGATAGGCACCAAGGAGTCCCTCCTTGCACTTGTCTCCTTTTCTCTTCTCTTCCTACTTTGGGGCACTCCCTCTGACTCTCTCCCCACCCTTTCTGGCCACTGTGAGTCAGAGGAGCCCTCCAGACCTCTGTAGAAGTAGGCGGTGCTAGTTCAGGTTTCTCAGTGTGGAGCACAGATTCCACATGTAAGCCTTTCCCTTGCTAATACTGGTGACCTCTCGACATGACCTCACAGAGTTCATATGCCAAAGGAATTTCTTCTCAGATAGGTAAGGAGGGGGAGCCAAAGGAGTAAGAGGACCATCAGTCCTGATCTATCACATTAAAGGATGCCCCAGTAACCACTTATGAGTCTCCATAGACTTACGTCATGAAGTAGCTTTAGGGATTTAGGCTAGACATGAATAACATTCTAATAATGAGGGTTAAAGCTCTTGATCAGGTGAGCAATGCAAATTTCACACCCCTTTCAACTTACTACATTTTAAAAAAATAGAAAAGAAGATACCTTTAAAAAAATGGTCTTCTAAAATCAGGGGGATGGGAGACAGAAGCCCTCAAGATACTTTTTTCTCTAAGCTTGCGTAAATCAGTTCAGCTATGTCTGGGTCTAATGGGATCTCAGGTAGGGCTCTGCATGAACACTCAGGTAGGGATTCAGTTCCTTCTGAGCCCCATCCTTGTGCTTCCCCAATCCCTTCCACACACGGACCCAGACCCAGATTTGCAGCATGGGTTCTCTCCTGCCTGTGTTTTGCAAAAATCCGCCTTTGTTCTGGTGCCCACTCTCAGCTTTCTGTGAGAACAAAGAGGAAGTCCAGCTACAAACTGTCCTCTTGCAAAGTAATTAAGTTCATGGCATGGGGGCTGGTGCTCTTCAGGGCTGGCCAGCGTGGGAGGGTTGGAGCCTACAATAGGTCTGCCAGGAGAGACCTGCTGGTTCTCACGTCCTTCCAGCCCCTAGTAGAGATGGTGCTTCCACACGTAGTTGCCCAAGTGGTGACGTTTTGGGCACAAGGGACTCATGAAGTGTCCTGGGTCATGCTGGCACAGTTCACAGAGCCACGACTTCCTGGCTCCATTGGTCACTGGGATACTGCAGCCTCATCCACACGTGGCAGTAGAGGGTGTTTAAGGAAGGGCTTTTTTCACTCAGAACCTATGAGTCAGCTCATAAAAGAGAAGGCTGGGTTGCCAAGGGCATGTTTTGGGGGAGGAGAAAAAGAGAGGACTTAGTTATTCTTTACAGAGTGGATAGGAGCCAAAAAAGTTTTCTTTCTTCACTGAAAGAAGGGAGAGACTTAAAAAAAATAAAAAAGGAAAGAATTTAAGTTAGAACTGAGAACTAAGATGTTTCAGCCCTAGGACCAAAAATAGAGAAATAGGTTGGATTTGTTTTTTGTGGATATTCTTCAGAATGGACTAGAATGGATATTTGATAATCCTAGCTAAGGGCAGCAAAATGCACTGGATGTGTGATGTACAAGATACTTGCCATAAGCAACAGATCAGAAGTAGTCCTGGGTGGAGGACCACGGCATCTTCTAGAATCTCTGCTATGGATTAGAAGTATTTTAGCAATGTTTTCTCTGGAGGCTGCAACCAGAGCCCACAAAGGGATTATTAGAAGGAAGGTTTAAGCTGACCAGAGGGAAAAACATTTGAATAATTAAAGCTGTCTAACAGTGAAATGGACTGTTTTACCAAGGCAATAAACTTCTGAATTCAGGGAGTATTTAAATCAAGGATTCAAATCTGGAATCCTTTGGAAGGTTTTTTCCTACATTGGAAGGGTGAAATTGATGCCCTTTACAGTGCTAAGGGTGAAATTGATGCCCTTTACAGTGCCCTTTACCACATTTCTTATTCATCTATTTACCTCTAAAGGTTAATGCACTTAGAGCTATAATTCATTTTGATTGAAAAGTTGCTCCATTAGGCTAGGGTTTGTTCATTAATTTACTTATCCTTTGAATACCTACGGGTACCAGGCCTGGAGATACAACAATGAAAAAGACATGGCGACTTTGCATATGGCAGGTTCTTGGTATATTGGGAAGGCAGAAAGGAAACTCGGCATGGCAAGGGATGAAATAGAAGCACCAAGAGCTGTGGAAACACAGAGAAGGGAATAAAAAGCATCTCCCTCTCTCCAGGGGAATAGGAGAAGGCTTTTTAGAAAAAGCGACTTTTCAGCTGGCAGCTTCCTCCCAATCTAATTCCATTCCACTCCAGTCCTGATAGGCTTACTGAATGTCTACTATGCAAAAGGCAAGGAGAATAAATGCAAACATGCGTTATCTAAAGAGCTATTCAGCTTCAGATGCAAGTTCATATTTGTGCCTTGGGATGGGAGACACATATGAAAAAAATCTGGTCTTTAAGGAGCTTCCAGTGTCACAGCAGCCCTTCCTTCTAGGCTATGTGTCCCCTACTCTGGTGTAGAATTTAGATCAGAAAGGGGGTAAATTGGGTGGACATTTCAAAGCATGGTTTCAAAGGGCAGCAGTGGAGAATTTGTTTCTGTGGCTCCCCTGCTTTTCCTTGGAGTGGAGGTGGTACTCCAATGTGTGGTCGTCCCAGCGATGCCACTGTGGGCATAGGGGACAAAACATACTCTGCTGGGTCTTCATAGCTCCAGTTTGCAGCCCTAGGTGAGGTCTGCTGAATGCCAGCGGGAGGCAGGGAGACACGTTTTGTGATTTGCTTCTCCTCTGCATGTGGCAAAAGGTAGGCAAGGCTCAGGTGCTGGACGGAGGAAGACAGAAATCTATGGCTCATACTGTGGTATCAGTACCACTGGGATGATGGAGAAACCCCAGGTAGCTCCAAACGTGTTGGTGTATAAATCAGCACCCAGCTATGAGACAAAATATCTGGTGTGGTTTCTAACAGAGGTAACTTAACCTAAAGAATTGTTAACTAGGGATTGAATGTTCAAAGGGAACCCTAAGACATCACAGAATTGGCTGGGTGTGGTGGCTTACGCCTGTAATCCCAGCACTTTGGGAGGCCGAGGCAGGCGGATCACTTGAGGTCAGGAGTTTGAGACAAGCCTGGCCAAAATGGTGAAACCCTGCCTCTACAAAAATGCAAAAAACTAGCTGGGCATGGTGGTGTGCGCCTGTAATCCCATCTACCCAGGAGGCTGAGGTGGGAAAATTGCTTGAACCCGGGAGGCGGAGGTTGCAGTGACCCAAGATAGTGCCGCTGCACTTCAGCCTGGGTGACAAGAGCGAGACTCCTTCTCAAAAAGAAAAAAAAAAGACATCACAGAGTAGCAACTGCAAGGAAGGGGTCCCACCCTTAGGGCCAGGGAAAGAAAGAAAGACGTTGGAATTATTACCAGCTGATGCTGGTCTCCCAGAGGAAGATAATGAGGATGGTACTTTGGGTGATGGAAAAAAGTGGCTGCTACTGGAATGAAATGCAGCTGCCAGGGTGAATGTGGCCCGGTAACACCTCCAGAAACGAGAAGCAAGGAGGTGGAACAAGAAGCAGACAGAAGGGAGCAGGCACCTTCTCCCCTCTTCCAGCCTTGCAGTCTCTCTCTCTCTAGTGCCCTCTATTGGCAGACCTTAGCAGGAAACTATTAGGCACAGCAGAAATGTGGTTTGCTGGGTCCCAGCTCAGGGACTCATAAAGTCAAGAATAGAAGGACGGATTTGCAGTTGAAGTCATTAGCTTAATAATTAGCTCAGTTGAACTGCTGGGGGAGGTGTCAGACCAAGGAATTTGCCAAAAGAAGCCAGGTTGGCTTCTGAGTTAGTTAAGGGAATACTAGCTACTGAATCAGACGCAAGCTCAAAAATGTATATGAGCTCAAATACAACTTTTTTTCTAGCTCTTATAAAGCCCAATATGGGTGTTTCTGATCAGTGGGCGACTCTCTAGGCAGTGATTCAAGGATCCAAGTTCTTTCCATTTTATGGCTTTGCAACTTCAAGTCTTCCAAGTTTGCATATTCATCTTTATTAAAACAGCAAAAGAGGACAGACCATGAAGTACATGAGGTTTTCATGTGCCAGGCCTAGAGGTGGCACCTTTGCCCACATTCCATTGGACAGAACTCAGACATGTGCACATAGCTAACTGCAAAGGGACGCTGGGAAACGTAGTCTAGCTGTGTGCCCAGGAAGATGTGGGAAAAGGAGAGATAATTGGCCAGTTCTGCCACATGTTCGGCTGGCCCTACATAGGTTAGCTTTTCAGCAGTACTTTCCTATGAACACAGGCTGACCTTAGCTCATTCCACAGGTGTCTTCAAGGAAGAGGAGCTTGAGGATGTGGGAAAGATTGTATGAGGAAATGCCCTCCAAAATCATAATTTGTTCTTTGCTTCAATAAAACACGGGCTTGTGTTCTCATAGTGTTTTTGATTTTAAAAAGCTTTTCCTTTCATTCCAGTTCATTCCTGGGAAGAAAAGAGGGTGGTAGAGGAGATTCTTTCCAACTCTTTTTGCCTTTTTTTGTTTTTAATTAATGAACTAATTCACATTCACTGTCAAGAAAAATAAAACAACAAAATTCAAAGAATATACATATGATGAAAACATATTTCTGCCATTTTTTGCTTGCCTTTTGATTTTGCTTATGGTGTCTTTGTATAGAAGTGTTTTATATTGTACTGTTGTAAACTTTATTCATTTTTTGGTTATGTCTTTCCCCTTCCCTATTCCAAAGTCATAAACACATTATCCGATATTTTCTTCCAGTATTTTTACGTGTACATTGTTTAGATTTTTAATCCATCTGGACTTTATTTTTGTGAATGGCATGGCATAGAAGTTTGATTTTGTTTAGCGTTTTAGCCAGATGACTAGTTAATTGTCTGTATATTACCAAATACTATACCCTTCTCCAGTTATTTGAAATGCTACTTTTATCATATCTTAATTCCTTTATATGCATGGTGTATTAGTTTCTATTGCTGTTGTAAACAGTTACACAAACTTAGCAGCTTCAAACAACACAAATTTATTAATTACAGTTATGGAGGTCAGAGTCTAAAATCAAGGTGTTGGCAGGGCTGTGTGGAGGCAGCCATCTGGGGGCTCCAGGGGAGAATCCGTGTCATTCTGTCTCCAGCTGGCCACATTCCTTTGCTTAGGGCCCCCTTCCATCTTCAATTCATCAGTGGTTGGTTGTCTTTCTTAGGCTGTATCACTCTGAAGCTGACTCTCGTGATGACCTCTTCCATTTATGAACCTTTGTGATTACATTGGGCCCATGTGGATGATCCATGATAATCTCTGTCTGTTTTCTGTTGCTTATAAGAGAATACCTAAAACTGGGTAATTTATAAAGAAAGAGACTTTATGTCTTACAGTTATGGAGGCTATGAAGTCCAAGGTTGGGCAGCCACATCTAGTGAGGGCCTTCCTGCTGGTGGGGACTCTCTCCAGAGTCCCAAGACAGCACAGGACATCACATGTCCAGGGTGCTAAGCATGGTAGCTCAGGTCTCTCTTCCTGTCCTCATAACGTCACCCGTCCCACTCTTGTGATTCCTCAGTAACCCATACCTCATTAATCCATGAAGGAATTACCCAAACACTTCTTGTTTTATTTTTTTTATTATTTTATTTTATTTTATTTTATTTTTTGAGACTGAGTCTCGCTCTGTTGCCCAAGCTGGAATGCAGTGGTGCAATCTCAGCTCGCTGCAGGCTCTACCTCCCAGGTTCAAGCAATTCTCCCACCTCAGCCTCCAGAGTAGCTGGGACTACAGGCTCCCGCTTTGTATTTTTTAGTAGAGACGGGGTTTCACCGTATTAGCCAGGATGGTCTCGATTTCCTGACCTCGTGATCCGCCCGCCTCGGCCTCCCAAAGTGTTGGGATTACAGGCGTGAGCCACTGCGCCCGGGCCAAACACTTCTTAAAGACTCTGCTTCTCAATTGACTGCCACATTGGGGTTTAAATTCCAACATGCAATTCGGAGGGGACAAGCATTCAAACCATAGCAATCTTCCTATCTTAATCAAGGTCAGCAGATTGATTCCATCTGCAAACTTGATTCCTCCTTGCCATGTGTTATGGACTGAACTGTATTCCCCTGTCCCCTCCAGTTCATATGTTGAAGCCCTAATCACTGGTATCTCAGAATGTGACTATATTGAAGGATAGGGCTTTTAAAGAGGTAATTATGGTAAAATGAGGTCGTATGGATGTGCCTTAATCCGATCTGACTGACATCCTTATAAGAAGAGGAAATTTGGACTCATGAAGAGACATCAGGGATGTGCATGTACAGAGGAAAAGACCATGTGAAAAAGCAGCAATAGGGCATCCATCTGCAAGCCAGTAAGAGAGGCCTCAGAGAAAAAGCAACCCTGTTTGTTCCTTGACCTTGGACTTTCAGCTCCAGTACCATGGGACAATAAATTGCTGTTGTTTAAGCTACCTGGTCTGTGGTATTTTGTTACGGCAGCCCTGGCAAGCTAATATACCTCGTAGCCTAACATAATCACAGGTTCCAGGAACATCATCTTTGGGAAGCTATTGTTCTGTCTATGACACATTAGTTGATTTGTAGGTTTTCTATTCTGTTGCATTGATCTACTCACTTATCCCTGAGCTAATACCATGTTTCTACAATTACTAGGGTGTTATTTTGTTTGGTAGGGTGGACGTCCTCTTTTGCTTGTTGTTTTCATTCACCTGCATTTATTCTTGCATATCAATTTTAGAATCATCTTGTCAAGTTTCCTAAAAATAATGATTGCAATACATTTATAGATTGATCTGGGATTTACCTTTACATGAACACATATTTTCCCATTTAGTGAGTCAGCTCTTCTATATATCCTTGTTCATACTGTTCTTTTTTATTTCCTGGTAAGTTTTTTTCCCAGGTACTTTCTAATTTTTGTTGATGTTGTGAATAGGATAATTCTTCCTCCTTTACAGCTGGAAAGCAGAGGCCCAGAGATGGAAAGAGACTTCTCTGAGACCACACAGAATCATGGAGCAGGCTCTAAGCAGAATACAGGGCTATGATTTCTAACCCCTGTGCTTTAGAAATGTGGGGCTTGTGGGGCCATGTGGGCCCTGGCCCACATGTGGGGCTTCTTGGCCAGATTCCATTAGGTCCACAATGTGATGTTCTGTTTTAGCTCAACACTCATGTGTCCACTAGAGCAGTACTGGACCAGGCCTTGGGATGGTTGAGAGGTCACGTAAGGACCACTCTTATTTCACTGATGGAGGTATCATAGGGTGGAGGGTAGGTAAGGGGTAATTTTGGGGAGCAAGCAAGGGAGCATCTGTAGAATCACTTATTTCTTAATCCTGGATGATTAAACAGCTATCATCAGGAAAGAAGTGTACACTAATAAAAAATAACAAATAGAGCTCTTGTTCACAATTCACAATAGATAAAATCCAACTCCTGCTCACTGAGGAGCAGTAAATAGTCCCCAAGGCTCTTCATTAGGATGACTAAAAAGATTCAGAATGATACAAGAGAGACATTAGGTTAATTTGACCATAGAAAACAATATGTCTATGGCCCAGAGACATAAAGGGTTAAGGAATGCAGAGAGAGGAAGGAAAGACTGTCTTTCAGGTTGCTCAAATCATTCCTCTACATGGCCCCAGTTGTAGGAGCAGCAGGAAGTAGCAGGGATGAGTTGACCTTGACTGTCTACCTGGACCTTGACTGTCTACCTAGACAACATGGGGCCCCTCTCATTAGCTGCCCAGTTTGGACTTCCCCAGCCTCTCATGAAGATTTGGGTGGGAGTCATTATCCTCTGGCTACCTGCAAGGACGCTGCATTCACAAATACTTCGGAGGATTTTCCAAATCTCTTTCAGCAGCTGCACTTTCTAGATGGCGAGTATCTAGGAAATTGGGGAATATTACTTATTTCCAAACAAAGGGGTTTTTGGGCTCCCATCTCTGCTCCATATCTGAAGACCTTAATTTCACAAACCAGGAAATGGAGCCCTGAGAAGGAAGTGCCCTCGCTTGAGCAACATTGTTCATTAATCCCAGAAGTCTTAGTGCTGGGGCTCCAGGATCATTTACATTGTAGGGTACAACCCTTCCCCTGGCCCCTCTAGGCAGATGGGTTTTATTATGAGCCATAGAAACAATAGAGACCTATATGACAATCATGATAAAGGGTGTGTATGGGGTGGGGAAGGGATGTGCAGGAAAAGGGGATGAGGTCTTTCATTTTTCTGAGGCAAATAAATGACTGCCTCACCTCCATGGACACAGATAAAATGTTCTAATGGGAAATTGCATGTTGGATCTATTTTGCCTTTCATTCATTTATTCATTTGTCCAGCTATCCATCCATCCATCCTTCCATCCATCCATCCATCCTTCCATCCATCCATGCATGCATACATGCACTGCATGCCTAGTGCCTGAATGGTATGGAATTGTGACACGCCATGATGAAAAATTTGGAGTTAATCCAAGAGTTAGTGAGGAAACATTGAAGGTTCTTGGTTGAGGGAGTGACAAAATGCAGGAAGTGATTCAGGGAGAGTGAGGCAGCTTACAGATAGATCTAAGGGGCAAAGGCTAGATATGGTCTTTTCATAGGAGTCTGAATGTATCTCTTTTTCATTTGTTGTACTGAACCAGCTTCTGGCCCTACCTGAAAAGGGGTTAGACAAAAATGAGAAGGAATTAAGGATTGACTGAAAGCCTGAGAGAACAAGATATGTGATGTGATGTGTTCAGTGGACTTGTCTGGAGAATAATCAGTTCAATGACTATTTGCTGGGTATATGCTCCTTAAATTTCACTATCATTTTTCTTCTACCTTCCAACCCAGAGGGGCCCTATACTTTCTGCCAGGACTGTTAGAAAGGAAAGGAAGGGGCTGGGGATGGGCACTGGGCCTACCTAATTTGCACATTTCTAGCCACCCCAGCAAATTCAGCAATCTTCCCTGGGGATTGGGCATTAGGGTTGAGGAAGGTACATTGTGTGTGGAGAGACAAGAATATAGAGCAGATAGTGGTGATCTGTTGGGGCATAAGCACCAAGAGTCTCCATTAGGGACAGTGGGAAAAGAGACCCTCCTTCTCCATCTTTAATTACAAAGTTGCCTGTTTGTTCTCTGTGTTGGGGCCCTGCAGAGTACATTGCTAGGATCCCTCCTTCCAGAGGATTATGGCAAGGGGTAGGGGAAGGAGCAAGAGATTTAGAGTCACACACATCTGCTTACCAGCTGTGTGACCTGGGTCCTGCACTCCTCGAGCTCTCTGAGCCTCAGTTTCTTCAACTGGAAAATGAGGATAATAATGTCACCTGACTCATGGGATTATTTTGAGGACTAAATACAATAATACATGTGAGAATTACTTTGTAGAACATCAATCACTGTTTGAAGACTGAATTGAATAATAACACGAATTTTTCCAATGTAATTTCCATTGTCTTAGAATGCAAGCACATTAACCCTTCTCTAAAATCCACTGTGGTGTTCCATCTGGAGGGACTAACGCCTGGGAGAGAAAAGCTGACCTGAGCCTCCCAGTATTTACTAGTGAGGAGTGTGTTCTCAGCCCATAAATCTATGAGCATATGGATGAAGCACCCTGCCTTTCTGGGGATGTATGTATGTTCTGTTTTCAGATTTCATGACTCTGTATTGGTTTTAAAAATATAATTTACTGCACTCGCATATCTAGTTGAATGTCCCATTTTTTTTCTTTTAAAATCACACTTAGAAAAGTAAAACACTAATTTCAAATGGTTGAAATTAGAGGTAGAGGGTGAGGAAACATGGGCCCAGGTTGAACCTGCTGAGATTAGGGGCAGACTCCACAGTTTCTGGAGATGTGGTGGCCACCTCTCACTTTACCCTGCTCTGGAAGGAAAGCCTTGCTGCTTGTGAGTTTCTGGTACAGCCCTTCTTCTTTGTCCTCGGAGAACCTGCCATTTGCTGAGCATCATCCCAGAGCTGCAGGATGGGGTCACCACCAGGGCCAGGGCTGGGAGCCTGTGCTGTTGTCCAGAGAACAGGCAGAAGAAGGGAAGGTAGAGGGTTAGCAGCAGAAAGCCTTTTTCCTGACATCAAGTCTTGCTTCTGGGGGAATGAAGGATGTTAAAACTGTTTAGTTTTTCCTGTTCAGCAACTGATAATCTCTCCCTCTGTTGAAGGCATGGGTTCAGTTAATGCTGGGGCTTTTTGCCTGTTAAATTGTTAAAATGCAGAACGACAGCCCCTTTACTGGTTAAGGATATTTATTTCAAGTCCTAAATCAATTTCAGCCTCTCTGTCCCTCTTTCTCCTTTCTCCTCCTGGTGCACCCCTCCCCTTTGGAACTTGGGAAAATCCAATTTCCTTCCTGCCTTAATCTCTCTCCAGTTTTGCACAGGCTCTGCTCTGCCCGCACCTGCTCCTTCCAGCTGTGAGATTCCTTTTGGTAAAATACTTTGTGTCCTGCCAAGTTGTCGATGGACAAGACCTCCATTGCTGCTTCCTGGCTCTCTTAATGAACACAGTTGTTCTGTTCCACCAGGTCCCCAGGACTCCTCCATTCACTCTATTAGCCAGCAGTGGTTTCCACAGTTAGCGTGAGTAAGACCCCTGCCCTGGGCCCCCAAGTGCCTGCTCTTGAATGAGGAAAGAATTTGAAATCAAGCACTCCCTGTGCTGGTACTAAGTGCTCTGAGCTTTACAGTCCCAACTCCTGTATCACAGGAATGTCAGGCTAAGTGAGAGAGACTCCAGATCCGCCATCTCCCCAGCCTTGGGGCTGAGCCGTCATTATTAATGACAGCAATCACCACCCAGAACTCAAGTCATAAATAATAAGGGTCTTTTAGCAGTCACAAGAATGGCTGCAAACATTCATCATCTACACACCTCTTGAAATAGCCATGGGAATGAACAGCAGAACTATTATGGCCAATTTCTAACTCTATTTCAATGCTAACAGCTTAGTTTTATTTAAAAAAGAAAAGTCCAAAGCAGCATAAACTTCAGATGATAGATAGATATTGCACAAAAGGGGGTTCTGTGGCCAAATAAGTTTGGGAAACTCTTTGTTATAAACAAAAGATAAATCGATTTCTTGATAGAAAGACTTCTCTGAGTCTTTAATATACTAATGTGCATAGGGAATTTCCAAGAGAGGTAAGTTATGTTTCCTAAAAGTATTTGATCTTAACTTTTTTTTTTCTTCTTTTGCCCTAACATGCTCTATCCTGCAGGTCACTATCCAATAGTGTGCTGGAAATATTTAACAACTGGTTCTCTGTGGGGTGGGGAGCCCTGATTCATAGTGTTTGCTGATTTTCATGTTGTAAATACTCCCACTATGGTCAATTTTAAGCTATTAACATGAAGTCACTGAGCATGAAGTTGGGAAGACATGCACATGATCAGATCTCTGAGCTGATGTGAGCTGACGGAAGCTGGTGCTAGCTGGCTGGCGGTGGTTCAGCACCCTGTGGTGAAACGCCATTGAGAGAATGCTGCTCTTTGATGCAGTATCCCTCTTTCCATTGACAATGAGGAAGTGAAAAAAAGTCATTGGATATGACTGGTGTTGAACTCCACAGTGAAACAAGAATGGAACACGATAGGAAATTCCTGGTTTGGGGAATCTTCGTTCACTTCTCTAATCACTGATTCAAGTGGACTTTGCCTGAGGCCAGCTTATGATGGATGTTGGATTCTCTGACAAAGTTTCTCGGCCCTCTGAACTGATAATAAGAGCTGCTCTAGGGCAGATCTGTCTTGACTTTGCTACAACTTTACTGGCCTCTTGTCTACCTGAGGATAGATGCACGAGTGCGTGTCCACTCTCTGGGCAGCTCAGTGGCCTCCTTTTCAGTGGGGGTCAGAACAACTTTTCTGACCAACTTCCCTGCTGATTCTTGGGCAACTCCCTTTGACCCTGACCAGTGATTCTTTCTCCACATAAGTCATCTGATATAACACAGAGGCAAAAATTTGAATTTACATCTCAGCAGCACTTGGCGTAGAGGACCATTTTGTTCCTTTTTTAAGTCATTTTCTTCTCCTAGATTCCAAGGTAACACTCTCTCCTGGTTCTCCTCCTCCTGCTTTGGCCACTTCTGTTTTGCCAATGTTTTCACTTGCTTTCTAAATGCTTGGATTCTCTAGAGCTAGTTTCCTCTACCCTCTGCGTCCCCCAGTCTCCTTTCCTCCCCTTCCCTGCTTTTCTTTCTCTCTGAATGATTTGATTTATTCTCATGGGCTTAACTTCACCTTTTTTTTCTGATGACTCTCAATTTTATAACTTGAAACCGGACCTCTTGTTTGAGCTCCAGGCTTATATAACCAACAGTCTACTTGACATCTGTATCTGGATATCTTACAAGTTTCTCGATTTGAACTTGTGTGAAAAGGAACTTGATGTTCCCTGTGCCTTCTGCCCTGTTTCTCCCTCAGCCTTCATTATCTCAGTAAATAGCATTTCCTTTGATCCAGTTGCCTGAGTCCGAAATCTAGGAATCATTCTTGATTCAACTTTTGTTCTTATCTCCATACCCAGTCTATCAGTCTTAAATGAGTGAAATTCTCTCTACTCTTTCCTTTTATCTCCTGAGATTCATTATCTTATATTATACTCAAGCTCTGCAACAGTCTGTTGGGTTTATGCTCTGCAACAGTCTGTTGGGTTTATAATCTACTGCTTTGCCTTATCAAGGAGAAAGATCTAGGAGAGGGATTTCAGCTTGATGACTCTTGATTCAAATTTCTTCTGACCATTCTCCAGACCAGTAAGCCCCCAAGAACCCCCACATGTTCTCCCTGTCTGACAGATCCCAAATGGGTGTCTCTTATTCAATGGATCCAGTTTAGCCTGGGCTCCCTTCACGTTTTCCTGATACTTAGTTGTTGTCCTGTGGCCTTTGCCATGACAACCCCGACTACCAAACGTAGATGGGTAGTTCAGTGGGACAAGGCATCTTGAAAAAATTTAGATGTGTGAGGTAAATTCTTCAATTAGAATTGGTTTATTCAGGCCAGCCATGGTTGCTCATGCCTGTAATCCCAGCACATTGGGAGGCGAGGCAGGTGGATTGCTTGAGCTCAGGAGTTTGACACCAGTCTGGCCAACATGGCAAAACCCATCTCTACTAAAAATACAAAAAATAGTTGGACGTGGTGGCGGGCACCTGTAATCCCAGCTACTCAGGAGACTGAGGCATGAGAATTGCTTGAACCCGGGAGACTGCAGTTGCAGTGAGCCAAGATTGTGCCACTGCACTCCAGCCTGGGCAACACAGTGAGACTCTGTCTCAAGAAAAAAAATAAAAATAAAAAGAATTGGTTTATTCTTTCTTTTATGACTTTGAATTTCTAGGGTGCTTTTGGTTTCATGGTGATTCCTGTGTATCCCATTGTCACCTATGGGAAGCAGGGATTTTCAAGAAAATGTTCCCCATTTTAAGATCGAGAAACTGAGGCCCAGCTTGTGACCACAAAAGCTTAGGCCCAGCTTGTGACTGCAAAAGCTCAAGACCATACAGGCAGTGACACAGCCATGTGATTCCTTTGGCCTCAGTTTCTGTTGGGAATAGATTCAGATAAAAGCTCAATTGTCCCCAAGAGAATTGCTGTGTTGAAAGATGGGCATAAGATGGTACACACCCAGGTTCTGGGGGCCTTATGCTCATACAATTAGGAGACTTTGTTAAGAAAAAGAATATGGAATTTTATACAAAAAGGAGCATTTAAACTAGAAGGGAAAAAGAAATCACAACAAAAATGACAAAATACCATAAGCATCACAGAATCCAGAAAATAACATTTATGCTTTAATTAATTAATTAATGGACTACTTCTATAATGCTTTTTCTCTACATTTTTGGCTGCATACTTTTTTGATCGCTTTTTCATATATTAATAATTTGTTAAGATTTTCCATAGTGAGAACAAAGATAATTCAGTCTTTTCTCTATGCTGATTGAAATTTGCTTTTTTTAAAAAAAAGACTGATAACTTAGTATATTTCCTGTCAGTTCTGTAACTTGTTATTGACAGTGTCACGAATTTTTGATTGTCAAATCCTACATTTGGGAACATCTCAAATCGCTTTTCTCTCATATCTGAATTTTAAGATTTAAGGCATTTCAAGTTTTCTTTTTTTTGAGACTAAAACATTTTTAATTGCAAAATACACATAAGATTTATCATCTTAACCATTTTTGCATACAATTTAGTAGCATTCAGTATATTTAGTGGCATTCAGTACAACCAATCTCTAGAACTCTTTTCATCTTGTCCAACTGAAAACTCTATACTCATTAACCGACTTTCCATTCCCCTCCCCACCGGCCCCTGGTAACCATCATTTTACTTTAAGTCTCTATTAATTTGACTACCCTAGATATAATATGTAAGTGAAATCATACAGGATTTGCCTTTTTGCTTATTTCATTTAGCATACTGTTCTTAAGGTTTACTCATGTTGTAGCATGTGTCAGAATTCCCTTCCTTTTTAATACTAATATTCCATTGAATGTATGTACCGCAATCTGCTTATGGATTCCTCCGTTGATGGATACTTGGGTTACTTCCACCTTCTGGCTATGTTGAATAATGATGCTATGAACATAGGTGTACAAATAACTGTTGGAGACCCTGCTTTTGATTTTTGGGGGTATATACCCAGAAATGGAATGGCTGGATCATATGGTGATTCTGTATTTAATTTTTTGAGAAATCACCTTACTGTTTTTTTTTAATAGCAGCTGCACCATTTTGCATTCCCAACAGTGCACAAGGGTTCCAATTTCTCCACATCATTGCCAATACTTGTTCTTTTCTTTTCTCTTTTGCTTTCTTTTTCTTCCTTTTTTCTCTCTCCTTCCTTCCTTCCTCCCTCCTTTCCTTCCTCCTTCCCTTCCTTCTCCTTTCCTCTCTCTCTCCCTTATTTCCTTCCTTCCTTCCTTTCTTCCTCCCCCCTTCCTCCCTCCTTCTTTCCTTCCCTCCCTTCTTTTCTTCTTTCTCTCTTCTTTTTTTGATAGCAGCCATCTGAATGGGTATAGGTGGTATTTCATTGTTATTTGATTTGCATTTCCCTAATAATTAATGATGTTAAGCATCATTTCATGTGCTTATTGGCCATTTATATATGTATATCTTCTTTGGAGAAATGCCTATTCAAGTCATTTGCCCATTGTTTATTCATTTATTTATTTTTAACTTTTAAGTTTGGGGTAAATGTACAGGTTTGTTATATGGGTAAGTTGCATGTCACAGGGGTTTGGTGTACAGATGATTTCATAACCCAGATAATAATCATAGTATTCAATGGGCAGTTTTTCGATCCTCTCTCCTTCCTCCCTGAACCCTCAAGTAGGCCCCGGTGTTTGTTGTTTCCTTCTTTGTGTCCATATGTACTCAATGTTCAGTCTCCACTTATAAGTGAGAACATGTGGTATTTGGTTTTCTGTTCTTGTGTTAGTTCACTTAGGATAATGACCTTTGCCCATTTTTTAATCAAGTTGATTTTTGTTGTTGTTGATTAAGCTTTCTTGGGCAGTGACTAATTGTAAACACCCCTTGAAGTGATTGCACTCATTTCCAATTTGTCCTTCATGGCTTTGTATCTTGTGAGTTTATTTTCCAGTGACAGTACTGTCAGCAAGAAATTAGACTCTTTTTTTCCAATGTTTATATAGTTTTCTTCTCATTTTAAATTGAATTACCAAAGAATTAAAGAGTCTATTCACTACTCTTATTTAAAATGTATCTCTTTTTTTAGAAAAAAGTTTTTAAGAGGTGAGGTTTTGCTTTGTTGCCCAGGCTGGAGTGCAGTGGCATAATCGTCACTCACTATAATCTCAAACTTCTGACTTCTAGTGATCCTTCTGCATCAGTGTCCCAAAGTGCTGGGATTACAGGTATGAGGCACTGTGCCTGTATCTCTTTTAATGAATTATTGCTTTTGGAATGATCAGTTTTTTTGTTGTTGTTGTTACAGCTTCCTTGTTGATGTCCGAGTAATCTCTTGATTTCATGTAGAAACTTATAAAAAATAATTTCATTGTACAGCATGTTTATAATTGCATACATTGAGTTATCAAGTATATTGTTGGTATAAGAACCTTCCATTTTGCCTAAGTGTTGATCAGAGCCAAATCCTCCACTTATAATTCTATTCTTCTGAAACTGAACAGTTTTTGCCATGCTAGCATCTGGCTCCTTATATTTCAAAGTTTGGTTCTTCTACTTTGTGCAGACACTTCCAGTCTCATGCAGTAGGACACATTTAAGTCACAATAGGCCCTCTGGCCTGGCATCTTTATTCCAGACACTGGATGAATCAGTACAATGGGTAGCATCTAGAAATAGCATGACTATTTCTAGAAGTCATTCTTACATGGGGACAGCTTGAACTATAAATAGAAGAAACCAAACCCTATAAATATATCCCACTAAGCCCAAACTAAATATACCCTAGATTCAACACTTTTTAGCTAAATCACACAAATACCAACATTACTTGATAATAAGGGACAGAAGAGAATTCAGAGTGGAAAAAGACAATGGTCTTAACTGATTCTGGTTAAAATAGTATTTTTTTTTTTTTTTTTTTTACAAATTTGCCAAAAAAAAAAAAGTCCACCCGGTAAAACATTGCTAGGACTTTTTCCAGGGTCTTGAAACTGGCCTATGCAAATGAGGGGCCCTGAAGGCTGTACTTCCTTAGCTTCAGGGTAAATGGAGTCTGGGAGTAGGGTAGGAAGGAACAGTTCTCCCGTTTTTCAGGAAGGGTGAGATAAGGAATGCTAGGAAGAGCCCTGATCTGGTTCTTCCAGGTCCCAGGACATTTTCTAGCCTTTGTGTGCTGCTTCTGCAGCCACACATCACATGCTCGGTATTCCTGGAATGACCTGTCGTGGCTGGAGACTATGGATTTCCTGGTAAGATGACAGCAAGCTGTGATATTTTTATTTTACTGTCCCGCCATTCTTCACCTGCAACAAATGTCCTCTTAATTGCTTCAGCATGAACCCCAGCTGACATTCCCCATTCCTCAGGGTCTCTCAGTCCCAACCTCACAGTAAACTCAAGACATCCAAATGGTGCTGCCAGACAAGGCAGCTGGAAGCCAGACATCACGGCCGATTTGAGCAATTAGCTGAGCTCCCATCCTGGGCTGGCCTCATTAGGGGTGTCCAGATGTCCACTGCTAGCACTGCCTCCCATCCCTCGGGTGGGCTGTCTCCCCAAGTGAGGCTGAGCTGGTGTCTGTGGGAGGCAGGTTAAAGCTCAGAGAGCCCTTACTAATTTTCAGGGCTGCTAATTGCAGTGAAGTGAGAGTCACAGAGACACTGTCATTGCTACCTGGTCCCTAAGGCTCTCTGGTTCCCCATGCATAATCGCCGTCTGCATAGAGCTCCCCTCATCTGGGGGCAAGCCCAGCTGCCACAGCTCAATCGATTGTGAAGGGTGTTCAGGCAGCCATGCTGTTCGTCCGCTGCTCAGCTCTCACCATGACTAAATGGAGACATCTGGAAAAGGGCAAGGCAGGTCAAGGGCGACGAGAAGAAGGGCAGGAGAGGATTAAGCCTGCTCCATTTTTATGGGAAGATTTTTCTTTGATAATGTGTGCCTTTTCTTTTTCCGTGTGGTGGGAGGTGAGGAAAGGAGAATTTCATCCTAGAATAAATTGACAGAGGGCCCAGCCAGAGATACCAGCTGTTGTGAGGGCCTGCAATGCACTCCACTAGGGCGATTGTTCTTATCATAGATTATGTGAATGGCACCCCCTAGAGTTTTGGGGTACACAACATGCGTGGTTACAGTGCACCAGCCCTGCTAATTGGACACAAACTGGACCACAGGGCCTGTTTGAGTTCGGCTGTTCCCAGAAGTAAACTCTGAGATAAGGGTTTGGGCACAAGTTGTTTATTAGAGGATGATACCAGGAAGCACTGCTGGGGAGTGGGAAAATGAGATGGGGAAGGGAAGGAAGAAAGACTGTATTTAGGATGACCAACCACCCCATTTGCTGGGGACTGAGAGGTTCCCTGGGACATGGGACTTCCAGTGCTAAATGGGAAAAGTCGTGTACAGACTGGGACAAACTGGTGACCCTTGTTGTGTGAGTGACTAAGATTACTGCTGCGGGGAACCAGGCTCAATCACTTCCATTAGAATTTTCCCACTGAGGGGCAAAGAGGCTGGAAGCCATTGACTTCTGTCTGTCATCGGCTGAGGGCTGCTCGCAAAGGTGTTAATTCTCTGACAGTTCTGGTCTGTCCTGCTCTAAGGTAAGCATGCTTCAATGGCCAGAGAAAAAAGGAAGGGAATCCAGAAATGAATACCAATCAGACCCTGCCTTCACACAGCTCTTAGTCTGGATGTAAGGAGGAGGGAGTCTTAGAGGTGAGGAGGTCCTGCCCAGAGCATGCCTTCTCCCATAGACCCTTATTTCCTGCAGTTCTCTGTCCACTAGGAAGCTCCATTCCAGTCCAGTATAGGTTCTGCCCATTCCTCTCTATGTCCTGGGAAAGCCGGCTTCAAAGGGAAGGATGTGGCAGTAGATGCAGCAGCATAATAACGGCCCCCAAAGATGTCTTATGTATGCCCTAATCCCTGGAACCTGTGACTATGTTGGGTTATAGGGCAAAGAAGGAATTAAGGTCATGAATCAGCTGACCTGAAAGCAGGGAGATTAACTTGGATGAGTTGGGTCCAAAATAATCACAAGTATCCTTAAAAGTAGAAGAGAGAGGCAGAAGAGGAAATTCAGAGAGGAAGATGTACCTATGGAAAAATGGTCAGGGAGAGGCAATGTCATAGGCTTTGAACATGAAGAAGAGGCAAAAGCCAAGACACATGAACACAAGCTAGAAAAGACAAGAAAATGGATTCTCCCCTGGGGCTCCCAAAAAGAAATACAGCCCTGTTCGCTCCTTGATTTTGGCCCAAGGAGACCTGCATTGGACTTCTAACTTCCAGAGGTTAGTGACTTGTTTTAAGCTACTAACATTGCAGTGATTTGTTATAGCAGCAATGAGAAACGAATAAAGGTCCTGGTCTTCTCAAAGCAAGCTTTGTTTTGCTCAGTTTCAGGCCTTTGTGATTCCAAGTAAGATTTCACTTACATGTGGAGTTCCAGGGCTGGAAATCTGAAAGTCAATGAACCAGGTCCATGCAGTCCCTGTCTTCCTAAGAGCTGACAGTCCGGTGGGGAAAGTTGAGAATGCAGAAAGTCCCATGCAGGGGGCTAGAGGAAGTTCTGTAGGAGCAGCCCTCCTGGGATTAAGTTTGGCTTTCTGGAATTAGGGCCTTGTCTTCAAGGGTTGAGCTTGGTTGATACAGGGGGATGACCCCATAGGTCCACTCAGTGGGGCCCAGGAATTGTTTCTTGAATTCAATTGAGTTGACTGGAACTTGGAAGTGGACTCTTAAATTCTGTTTCATATTTTCCTACCCACTGAAGAAGGCCTGGTCTGATTTCATTTGAGAATTCTTTGTTCATCATGCTAGGAGTACCCCCAAGAGATTTCTGAGGCAGCAGCGTCCACATAACTGCTGAGTTTATCTCCAACGAGGCTGATTTTTTCCACATATCAGTCACATAATTCCCAAGGCCCTTTCCTGTGGTCACTGATGTTTCTTCAGCAGCAAGAATTAGCTTGGGTCTGAATTAGCTTACTTGTTGGGCACATATATCCTTTGTCCTGGTGCTCCTTCTGCCCCAGCATGATATTTACATGTCCACTAGAGCAAGCATCATGTTTTACTGTGGCTTGTGTTATTTTATCTGACTGTCCTGTTAGACTACGGGCAGCTGGAAGGCCCAACCGTGTCTTATTCAGTTTTTTAGAGTGACAGTTCTTAGCAAAGTGCTGGGGGCTTGGAATACTCTAGCAGCTCAGTAGATGTTTATGAATAAACTAATGAATGAGGTTTTGTCCTGGCTTGCTCTCTAAGTTCATATTTCCTTCCATGGCAAGACAAAAGTAGTAGCTGTTAATTCTGACTTAGAGTGGAATGCTTCATGGACCCATGTGGCAATTGAGCTAGTTCCTTAGAAGGGAGTAGAGTGGAGTTGGGTGTGGTAGCCATGTAGAAGGTGAGGGGAAGATCAGTGTGGGCCACGTGCAGCGTGTGGTTGGAGACTAATGATCAGCTTGGTGTGGCTGTGGCACCGAGGACACAAGTAGGTGTAATAAGAATTGAGTTTAAGATTGTAGATTGGGTACAGATCATGACGGACTTTCTGTGAAGTGTTAGGGGCAGCTTGGAATTAATCCTCTGGCCGAAGGGTCAGGAGCCAAGGAAGTGTTTGAAGGATATGAGAAAGTAGATTTTGGTAGTAGTTGTAGGGATTTAGTTTAGACATTTTGGAGGGTTTTCCAAGGTTAATGGGCCTGAGTTATCAATCTCTCAGGCATTTGGAATGATTATAAATAAGCTTCCTGGGATCTTTTAAGGCATAAGGCGTGGTCCTGGTCAGTGGCCCTAGGAGAGGATTTATATAGTGTCTGAGATGTCTCCAGACCTAAGAAACTCCGTTTGTAACTTTTCCTCCTAGGAATAAGCCTGTATGGATGTGCTGTCCTGAGAGGCTCCAGGGCAGGGCATCACTATTGGAATCAGCCAGAGGTCTCCAGGCCTTCAGGGGACATTAATTAAAACCATCACCATGTGGCCTCTTCAGCCCAAGGGGTGATGAATTGCACTTGAGGTGTGTGCAGTACATTACCATTTGGCTCAAGGGTGCAAGCTCTGTGTCCTTCATGACATTACCTAAGAGTAATTCACAATATGTTCTAGAAGGCTGCCAGGAAGTATGAAGAGCAACTTGTACACTTCTGGATTTTCTTTCCTCCAATCACCATTGTTCCCTGGAAGAAGGGGCATCTTTATCCCTGGAGTCTGGATCACAATCCCACATCTGAGTCCTTTTCTTAATTTCCTGGTGTAGGTTGGGCTGGTAATCCAGACCTCATATCATGCAGAGCAGAAAAGGACCTTGTCCTTCCTCCAGCTCTGGCTGGAACAAATGAAGCCCAGGGGTTGCTGGTGAGGGCTTGGTGGAGAGACAGTCTGTTGGTTCATGGCCAGAGTAGAGCCCTGGAGAGTTCAGGAAGGCCAAGAGGAATTTTCAGGGCTTTAGAGAGGAGAGCTGAAGGTTGGGGTCACCTGTCCCTGCTCACCATTAAAAAGTGAGGCAGCAGAGTCTGTGCCTAGTCTGGAGGGCTTCCAGTATCCCCCAGATTTCCCCCACCTGCCTTAAGCTTCCTTCTTTCAAGAGCTGATGTGGGTTTGGAAAACTCTGACAATCAAGCATTTGCCAAGGAGTTGGAGTTGCAGTGGTGAGGAGAGACTTGTTCTTATGGACTTTTCTTGGATCCAGGGCACAGGGGGCAAAGTGGCACAAAATGCCTGGTGGGCCTCCTTTATAGGAATTTGTCCACCAGGTTTGCAGAGCTCACATTTCCTGAATTTAAAACACGCACGCACACAACACACACACACCACACACACACACACACACACGAGTCATGCATTACTTACCAACAAAGATTTGTTCCCGGGATATGTCATTAGGTGATTTTTGTCATTGTGTGAACATCGTAGAGTATATTTACATAAACCTCAACCGCAGAGCCTACTAAACACCTATGCTACTGTATGATATAGTCTGTTACTCCTAGGCTACAAACCTGTACAGCATGTTACTGTACTAGATACTGTAGGCACTTGCAACACAGTAGTATTTGCATATCTAAATATATCTAAATAAGAAAAGGTACAGTAAAAATATGGTATTATCATCTTATGGGAACCACTGTTGTATATGTGGTCCATCATTGAGCAAGACATCATTGTGTGGCATGTGACTGTATACACACACATACATATATGGATATATGTATACACACGCACATGCATACATGCAGAGGGACCATTTGATAAATAGCATGCATAGGTTTTTGTGGATCAAATGCCCTGTTGGTCTGTGTTGTGTTGTTTGCCAGCAATCCCCAAAACATAGAGATAGAAGGCACTGCAAATAGAGACCACCTTGCTCTCTCCTGGCTAAACTATGTGAGGCCCTGAACAATAGTATTCCCTCAAAGTGGCATTTATGAGTTTTAGGGGACTGTGTTGAGAGGATGCTGGATTTGCAGAAAGCATTTTTTTTTTTCTGGCTGTGTTTTCCCAAAAGTCTGAGATGAGAGGCTCATCTGAATACTGGTCCTGCAGGAGGGAAGGAAATCAGAACTGACACTGGGAATGGCTCTCTCCTGGAATACTCCTTTGCTGTGAGCTATTGCTTACACCAGCTGGGAAGCTCCCCCCATGCTTGGCTTGTTCTCAGAACACTGTGTGCTGAGTCTGTGTATCTGGGCTTGGAAAGCCCTCAGAAGACAGCGCAGGCTTTCCAGACTGCAGAGATCTGAGGGACTCCTTTGGACCCTGCAGAACTGACTTATTAGCTGGAATTTGGTTTTCACCCATGGTGCTGATGTCTTCTCCATGCCCTGTGTAGCTTAGTGAGAATTTATATTAAAACATACAGGCCACAAAATAGGTGCCCTTCCCTCTTTTTGGGTTAAGGTCTTAGGTCCTCAGACTCTGGTCTGGTTTCCAAAGGAACATATAGGTCCCTGAATGTTGAAAGGAGGCATGCTCTGCTTAGTTAGATCAGGGAAAAATTGAGCTCAAATTCCTCCTTTTTTTTCCCCTCCCTTCTTTGTTCTACATTCCCATAGTTATTCCCCTGAATTAAACTGTTAAATCAGGCTTAGTTATCTAACAATCCAGAATATGGATTGTTTTCCAGATTTCCTCCTAAGAATGTTAGCATGACTTTTCCCGCTTCAGTACTATCTACCTCTTGCCTTTAGACAGGGGAAAACAGAGGCACAGAAATAAAAACAAAAATGTCCATCTGCAATTTTCACTCCATCGCTACACCACTGGCTTCCTAGTTCGATGGTACACAGTAATGCCCATGAGACCCAGAAAGAGGTTTGTCCAAAACATCTTGGTGGAGCTGCTCTGGATTTTGCTCTGGGAGGATTAGTCCGTGGCTCCACTCTGAATTCATGCTGTAGTCTTGGGCACACAAGTTGGCTTCTTTGAACCTCGGTCTCTCCCCATGCAAAATGAGGGGGCTGATTTAGGTGGTCTCCAAAGACGCTTTTATTTCTGACATTCCCAGCCTTCCGGCCTCCTCCCAGCATGCTGCCGCTGCTCCAGCAGGCAGGCTCGCTAACACATGGATTTATGTGGGCCACTGGCTTTCCCCAGCAGCCCATTTCCGCAGCTTATTACCAGAGGGACAGAAGTCATTAGCCTGCTTTGCTTACTGAAGCCTTCACTCTCGAGACTTTATGTAGTGGTGGCAGCTTTAACCCCCCGGGCTCACAGCAACAAAATTTCGGTTGTACTTTATTAATCCTAGAACTGAAAAGTGAGTTCAGGGAGCATTTGTGGGTGAGGAGAACAGAATGCCTTGAACTTTCAGTATCTGCTGATCTCAGCTGAGTTGGGTAGGGACAGGGCATGTGTAGGAATACACAGGCCAGGAAGGTGATTTGTGTTTCTTCCTTATGATGGGACATGCATACTTAGATTAATAATGGGTATTAGTAGGGGTGGGAGGAGTAGCTGTAACATTATGTGGAAAGCAAGTGGGAGAATCATGAAAAAAAATAATCCCATAGACGGAGAAGAATAGGAAGAAGGAAAGGAGCATTGCCTAGTGTTGGTTGCTGATGGTTAAGCTCAGCTTTTATTTATTCGATAGGCCTGCAGATGTAGACTTCTAGTATTTTCTCAAAGAATCAGAAGAATAGGTTGACTTTACTCAGTTGTGGTGTTTTCAACAGGGACCCAAAGACTTTGGAACTTGAAGTCTGAAGAGTAGGGAGACTTCTTCCCAGGAGCTGACACTTCTGGAATTTCTGCCACAGGAACTAAGTGTTTGTTTAGCATCAATCCTATGAGATGTTTAGCAAAAAAAGACGTGTCCCAATAAATTCTGAAAATTCTGCAAACTCTCTCTTTTGGTGAGAACGTTGTATAATACTATAGCAACGTCTCTGAAATCCTGTAGGGTAAGGGAAACTAATTTTGTTTAACCTTGAGGCACTCAAGTGTATTTGAGAACAGAGTCATTTAAATTTTGAAACAAACATCTACTAATCCCACACAACTGGTGTTCTATGGCTCTGACTTTGAAAAATGCTACCCCTTGGTGAACTCTGCCAGTGGAAATGATTGGTTTGGGGATGCTTTGCTGCACAGTTGCAGTGCCTGATCAGGGTCTGTGTGAGTGGGATTTTATTGCTCTCTAGATCCTGGGAAAGACATGTACATGGATCTATATTTCATTTTTGATAAAGCAACCAAGGGCATCCTAAAACTCCAGACTCAAGATATAAACCAAAAATAAATAAAATAAAAACAAAGCAACTATAATCAGCGGTGTAACAGCTAGCCCACTTTCAAATCTCCCACTGGTGACACACGTAAGTTGAAGAGGGAGGAAATATAGTAGCGAGTGGCTAGAGGCGGGCAGTTTGCCTAAATTAATGCCTCCATCCGGAGAGAGAGAAACCATAATGAAGGCTATCTTAGGCTGTGTTCTTAGAACAGAGAGCCTGAGGCTAACATGCTAACATCTTACTGAAAAGTGCAGTCCTAAGGTGGCAAGAAGGAGGGCTACAAAAGATGAAGCAGGAAAGGAGGGAAAGGAAATACAAACTTGTGTGTTACTGAGTTTGCCACAGCCTTACAAGAAGACACACAGTGAGCTGTGTGTTCCCACGGGAAATCTTTGGAGGAACTGTAAGAAACAGTGTCGGAAGATCTTGGAACAGTCCTTTGGAAAAGCAGAGAGGAAGAAGAACTTATCTGCTGCATCCTTCTTGTCTCTTGCCTCTTATATTCAGAGGCTACCCTTTGAGGCAGCTGCTGGGAAAGCCAGAGCCTCCATGCATCCAGCTGGGTTAGACATGGGCAGTAGAGCTGCTGAGTCTCACACCACAGCAGGCATGCTAGAGGCCATGCCAAAGCCCAGCTCCTGCTCTGTGGGGTGGCTGAGATGGCTGGCAGTGTTAGAGGATAAGGTGATGGCAGTTGGTAACATCTGAGATGCCAGTGAGCAAGCAAATGAGGTCCAGGGGCAGGTGGGGCCAAGCCAATCTGGAGAGAAAATAAATGGAGTCTAGTATAAGGACTATCTTGAGAAATAGAAACAGACATAATTCCTTTGAGGGAGAATGCAGTAAGTTACTTTTTTCTAGTGTCAGATTTTGGGACCTAGGCATGATGATAGAGGATGGACAAGATAGGGCCAGGGAGTCAGAAAGCCAACAATCCCATATTGTCTTTTGACATTTGGCAGAAGCCACATCTATGCAGTGGAGGATGCCCTTGAGCCACTTTTCTGTACTCTCCCCAAGTAGCAACTACATCCGGGGGGGATCTCCAGCCTGGTCCAGAAGATGGGGGGCCTTGTGTTTTAGGGGTTAGTTTTGCCTGTTCTTGCAACCAGACTATGGCAAGTTTATTTTGGTTGAACCTTGGCTCATCTACTCCCAGAGACTGATGCCTCCTTTGTATAGAAACCCTCCTTCACTTTGTGGTTTCCAGACGGACACTTGGTAGGCCTGGCCAAGCTGGAAGGCCATCTAGAGTTACATCTTCATAGGGGCTCAGACAGACTGTTTTCCTCAAGCTTCTCAAATGTTTTGCAAATGAAAAACAAAAGGGGGAAAAAAAAGAAAAGGAAAAAAGCAAAACAACCCCTCCCCTTCCACCACATAACTTGGGCAAGGACCTAGGGTGGCTTCTGAGTTTCTGGTCTACAAGAACAGAGCATCCCCTCCTTCTGGGAGGTAGAACACTTAGCACAATGTTTTAGAACCATGGGGCAAAGCGAGGCTGAGTGGGAATCAGAGGTCTGTGTCTGGGCATGAGGTTTAGGGGTTGGACTGATTTGAACACTGAGTTCATCTCAAGTTGCCATTTTTACACTGTAAGCTGCTAGCAGGGTCAGCGTGGTTATATAACTTTCCTAAGGTCACATGGCAGCACACAAGACATTGGCTGTAACTCAGGCATGCCTGAGTCCAAAATCTGTTTGAATCTCTTCCTTACCCCATGGGATAATGCCTCCCTTCAAGGCTCCTAGGCCTGGTGGGTGATGATGATCGAAGGCTTCTTGAGGGCCTTCAATTCCCTGCAGAGCAATTGCATAGTACTATCCTCAGAGGTGAACATGATTAAATTAAGATAAATTTAGAACCTGGGAAAGTTGGACATCTGTCAAGGCTTCCCACGTTGACATCCTCTCCTTATCCCCTTCAGGGACTGGCTCTCCTCTGCTGCTAGAAAAAGCCATTGTGGCAGTCCTGCCTCTGGGTTAGGGCTGGGTTTCCTTTTGGCTTGGTTAAATTTCTGATTTGTTCCTGTGTGTGGCCTCTGTTTACTGCTGTGACTGCCTATGGCAAAGGTCACTGTGGTCATCCCCCAGCTTCTGAGCACTGGGATTCCTAAAGAAGGCCACAGTAGAAGAAAATGGTCTTGCCTGTTTTTGCTCTAGTTTGTAATTTTGAGATTCATCAAAGTGCCATTTATTAATGCATTTGGTTTTAAGTACAACCTTTGAAAAAGTTGCTTTAATTTTGACTTTGCTTAGAACCTTCCAGACAACTTATGTCATCGCTTAACAGACAGGGCCATTTTTAGCATGATTGTTATTACATCTCAGAGAAATAAGATTCTAGAACCAAAGTTCCCTAAGAAGGCCCAAATCGCCTAAATATACAAGGGTTATGCTAGAAATATATGTGTCCCTTGGTACTTTTTAGATGCCATTTCATTTCAAAGGCAGAAGGGGTTTACTACTTTATAAAGACCAATACAACTCTCTTTGGATAATTAGAAATATATTCACTAATAAAACGTTAAATCTGGGAAGGATCTTTGAAAGCAGGTAGGCCAGTGATTTTCAAATATATTTCATGAAAACCTGGGGCCTCGTGAAGGAGTTTCAGGGATACTACAAACGTTTATTTTATTCACATTTCATTCTAAAAAATATGTAAACCACTTTAAAAGTTCTAATAAAAGTAACATATATGAGATGCCACACTTTTATGTATTTAAGAACTCCAAAAAGTATGTTGTCAGGTTGTTAGGCAATGTTAGTTACTATAAAAAATTACACAGTGGTTCCAGTAAAATTATAGAATAAAGCCTAAAATTGGTGTTCTTGAATGCTGGGCAACTCTCCTGCAAGCAGAGACGTGGGGTCCCCAACCTCTTCCATCTTGTGGCCCCACCATCTTTCACTCAAGACTTCCAGGTTCTCTGTGTTTCTCTGCATTGAGCCAACAGAAAAGAACAGAACACGAGAGATAGGGTGTCTGAGGCTCTTTGGGTGCAGTGCACATCCTTCCTTTCACATGCTATTGGCTAGAAATCTGTCACGTGGCCACATCTAACCGTAAGGAACTTTAGGAAATGTAGTCCACCTGTCTGGAAAGAAGAAAAAGAACTGGACTTCTAAACAGCTAACCTGTCTCTGCGTTACCAGGTTCTCCCTCCTAGGCACATACTTACATAGTTGGAAATCAGATCTGTTGATTTTAGGAATAACCATTTTTGTTTTGAGACGGGGTCTTGCTCTGTTGCCCAGGCTGGAGTGCAGTGGCATGATCATGGCTCACTGCAGCCTCAACCTTCTGGGCTCAAGCAATCCTTGACGTGCAGCCTCCCGAGTAGCTGTGACCAGAGGTGCGAGCCACTGTGCCTGGCTAATGTTTTAATTTTTTTGTAGAGGTAGGGTCTCACTATGTTGCCTAGGCTGGTCTTAAACTCCTGGCCTCAAGTGATCCTCTCATCTTGGCCTCCTGAAGTGCTGGGATTACTGGCATGAGCTACCATGCCCAGCCCCAATAGTCATTCTTAAACCATTTATCTGTGTGAATCTGGATTTTGAGACTGTGTAATTAAGGTGTCAGATTAATAAAAGGTGTCAGCTTATATTCATAGTTCTGGACCTGTTATTTTTGTATTCATGAAAACAGCCTCATTTATCTCATTGGTCATGTAAATATCAAGTAAATCTTATACATTTTAACTTAAGAAATGTTTTATGCTCATAAAATGCTACTTTTAATATGCTCTATAAATTATGAAGTTCTACTGCTAAAAAGCCTTGAAAATAAAACCACCGATCAAGTGCGATTTCCTTATTTTATAGGAAATTGAGGCACAGAGAGAATAGGATACTTGCCCATGGTCGTACATTGATAACGAAACAGCTGGTATTTGAATTCAGACTTCCAGGCTCTTAGGTCAGTGCTTTTTCTTCCATTTCAACTTGTTCCAGGCCTTCATGGCCCTCATAACTCAGATATTTTTCAGCCCATTTTCATTTTCTCAGTCTTCAATGGAGAGAACAGCTGAAGTGTAAGGGTTGTTAAATCTGTCATAAGATTTAATGTCTCGCATTTTTGGTCCAGCTGCTTCATGAATCAGTATTCATCAAGCACTTATTGAGCATTTATTATATGCCACACATGATGCTGGGAGCTGATGATGCAGTGATGCAATAGGCATCTTTCCAGAAGGATCTTGCAGTCCAGCAGAGGAGCCAGATAATATATCATGGAACAAAAGTAGAAATGTATATATTTGCAAATAGGTGCTATGAAGGAAATAAGAAAGGGATGAAATAGAGAAAAACTAGGTGAGGTGCCCTCCTTCAGATGAAGAGATTAGGAGCCAATGATGTCCTTGGCTTGGTTCTGGACACATTCCAGGCTTGGCCATGTGAATAAGCCACGGTCCTGGAAGGAATGGCATCTTTCCCCTCTGAACATTACCAGTGAGATTCTTGGCCTGAGAATGTAGGTCCTCAGTGTTTTTGCGGCATAAGCAACATAAAACTGTCGGAGGTTGCAGAATGTGCACAGATGTTGAAATAAGTACAAATAATTAAAAGATGAAAGTGAGTCAAGCTTCCTCCAAAAACTAAATAAGGAAAGGGTTTTCCCTGATGGCTGACGAAGTAGCTAAGTGAAATATCAAAGACAAATAGCTTTTCCATTTTCTTAAAGGAGGAGGTTGTGAAAAAATTTTATTAAATATTCATTGGCATACTTGCTGCCTTTGCCTTCTGAGTTTTTGTATCTGCAACCTGTTCTGGAATATTTCTATGAAGACAGATGAGGCAGGACTATGCAGGTGGTGGGTATTGAGATAGACACAGACCATGGAGCAGTGGGCATAGATGGAAGTGTGTATGTGGTGTGTATTTTGGACTGCGTGTCCAGGAGATCACGATGGGTGTCCTCACAAGCTTCTCAGAAGAGGTGATATGCTGGGAGGGATCACGCAATATCTTAGAATGACAGGGTGCTAGATGAGAAAAGGATCTTAAAGAGCATCTATGTGTTCAATCCCCCCCTTGTTTTCTATGCAAGAAGACTGAGGCCAGTGAGAGAAAATGATGTGCTCAGGCATGCACAGCGAGACAGTGATTGGAGCCAAGACTAGACCTCAGTGCCCTCATTTCCACCCTAGACCTGCTCCAAGACTCTATGGAGCCTTCATTGAGGAGCTTGGGAGTAGGGGTTAGTCTAAAATTGAGAAAAGAATTTGGGTCGAGTGCAGTGGCTCACAGCTGTAATCCCCACACTTTGGGAGGCTGAAGTGGGCAGATCACATGAGGCCTGGAGTTTGAGACCAGCCTGGTCAACATGGTGAAACCCCATCTCTACTAAAAAAAAAAAAAAAAAAGAATAAAAAAATTAGACACACATGGTGGTGCACATTTGTAATACAGCTCCTCGGGAGGCTGAGGCATGAGAATCTCTTGAACCCAGGAGGCAGAGGTTGCAGTGAGCTGAGATCATGCCATTGTGCTCCAGCCTGGGTGACAGAGCAAGACTCTGTCTCAAAAAAAAAGAAAAAAAAGATAATTTGATTCCAGAACAGAAAGCCCTATCTTCCACCTGCTTTGGAGGCTGGAGTGATGTGGCTAATGTAGAAAAGAGATGAGGACTGGAAATATACAGCCCAGTGTGACCACTGTAGCCTCATGGCTGCAGACAACAGGAGATCAGATGGAGGATGGGGTGAATGAGGCAATTGTTTTCCAACATCTCAAGTTGAAATTATGACCCTGGTGAGAACCATATATGTACTCATACTTTATGGGTACAATGATACTTTTATTTATTTTAATGAGATTTTCTTTTTCTCTCCTTCTCTCAAAACATTTGACTAAGTTTGTATAAAGAAGTAGGGTTAATTTATTTTGAGTGAGGACAAGGAATCCAGCATAATATTTTTTGAACCTTTGAAGGGCCATGTCACATTTCTTTTCACCCTATGCATTCTCTTGGTTTCAAGCACCGCTGGCATGTGTGTTAGTCCTGAGTCCACATTCCTCTTGTGGGTACCACTGGTTGGATAGCCATCTTCACCTCCTTCTCCCACAGTAATCTCAAACTCAAAATAATTTTTCTGTCTTGGGCTGAGTTTTCCAGAAAGTGGAGCCTGGGACAAAGACTTATGTATTGTCTTAGTCACAATTCTCCAAAGAACAGAACCAAGAAGATGTGTGTGTGTGTGTGTGTGTGTGTGTGTGTGTGTGTGTGTGTGTATAAATATATACAAAATCTATTGTAAGGAATTGGTGCATGCAGTTATAGAGACTGGCAAGTCCAGAATCTGTAGGATGGGTCAGCAGGCTGAAGGCCCAAGCAGAGTTGATGTTGCAGCTTAAGTCTGACTGCCATCTGCTGTCGAATTCGCTTTTGCTTGAGGAAGGGCAGTCTTTTATTATATTTAGTCCTTCAACCAATTAGATGAGGACCACCCACATTATGGAGGGCAATCTGCTTTACCCAAATCTGCTGGCTTTACTGTGAATCTTATTTAAGAAATACCCTCACAGAAACATCCAGGATAATGTTTGACCACATGTCTGGGTACCATGACCCAGCCAAGTTGACACATAATATTAACCTTCATATATGTGAATATCTTACGTAGGAAAGTGATCTCAAGGAGAAGTGAGGGAAAAGGAGCATGAAACAAGGAAGTGGGGAGATCCAAAACAATGAGGAATTCCCAGGTTGGTCATGGGAAACTGGCTGATTCAGAGGCTGGGTGGAGGAAGCATTTTTTTCCATCAGATCTCAGCCTCTACTGGTTACCTTGAAAGCAGAAATCACATCCAGTCATCTCTTCACATGCACATCACAGAAGTCTCAGCTTGAACCAAAATAGGTGCTCAGGAGGATATTTGCAGATGCAGTGCAGAAGGGACTATGCTTGGACCATTCGTGGAAGGACCTCCTACCTGATACCCTGATGCAGAAGGCTGGGGAATGATCACATTATGTCCTCTGGCTGAGTTTCAGAACAGGTGAGGGCCTTGGTTATCTGGACTGTGTTAGGGATAGACCTAGCTCAACAAAGAGGGGCTGGGGAGAATCCATGTGCCTCAGTGGAGCCCCTTTCCCTTACAGTGAGGGCCTTAAGAAGCCCAAGTGTAGTTTAAGCAGAAGCTGAGTTCTTGAGATTCTATCCAGGGGAGGTTAAGTGTTGGCCCGTTTCCTGAAGAGCCAGTGCTTCTAGGTTCTGAGAATTTGTTCCCTAATCTCTGCTTACAGGACTCCAAGTGGCTGGAGTCTGCATGAAAGGGGCCTTTGTCTGATATGGGAATGGTTTTTGGGGCTAATCTCTCCTTGGATGCATTTTAATTCACTTTAATGACTCTGCCTCCTGTCAGGCTTTTCTTCTGTGAGGGGGGTTTGTTAAAGAGATTAGGAGGAGTGAACATGAGCCCCTGAATCTCGCCTTCCTCTGAGGTTGCTGTTACAGGAAAAATAGTGTTCTGCAAAATGTATTAGGATGCTCTGGGAGCCAGTGGGGAAGGAGCAGAGTGGAGAGTAGGAAAAATATATATCTAATAAACACACTCACATATAAACACTCTGCATGTACTTACACCAAGCATGTTCACCAGCCTGCTGCCGTTTCCCCCAGCCCCCACCACCATTGGTGGGAGTCGAAGCAGACAGGACAGAATGATGTCATCCCTAGGACACTGTCCTTTCTCTTGTCTCTCTCTCCCTCTCCTCTAGTTCTGTATAAACACAGCTGTTTGTGAGGAATGCTGGCTTGGGAAAACATAAACTGTCTGCATTAATGACCTTTCCTCCCTGCCAAACACCCCTTCCTACTGAACGTGGGAGACTGGAATGCTTTCAGCCCAGCAGGCCCATTGTCTTCATGTCTGCAACACCAGGTTTTTTAGCTTTCTGCTTGGGCCTGGGGTGACCAGACTCAGGGACCGTACAAAGCCCAGCAGGGCAGACAGAAGTTCATCAGCACTCTGGTTGCAGGTGATACTTCAGACCACCTGTGAAAGATTCCTAGGGGACTGCAGAGAGGGGAGGAGGGTGTCTCTTTTCTGGGCTTGGGGAATGCAGGGTGGAGGTTGGAGGGATAGCAGGGATCCACAGTGGATACCAGTGCTCCCTGATCTGCCAACTTTGCCCACTGGGAAGCCAAGGGGGAAGAAAATAGCAATGGTGGGCTTTGGCCCTCTACTTAGTGTCAAGCTACTGAACGGGGCATTAAGGACAACCCCACCCTCATCATAGCAACTCGCCCCAGCTTCCACTGCATTTACAGTCGCCATTTGGGACCAAGAGCCTTTTATCCTTTCAAAGAGTAGAACACAGGGGCAGCTAAAGGGAGAACCCAAGCTTGAACTCATGCAGTCCAGTTTCTTTTGAAATCCCACAGTACTGTGGTCCATAGTAATTCATTGACGGTGATTTTCCATTTCCAGATGGTGACCTTGGGGCCTTGGAGGTTAGGATGGTTTTTATTCAAGCTACTGAACTTGGCATTTTGGCTGAGTACATGTTTGCTTCCTGGCCCCTTGCCCCCAGCCCAGTCTACTAAATCTCTCTCCGTGTCCCACTTTCTTACGTGGTTTTGTGACCACAGCTGCAAAGAAGTAATGACTGCTCTCTGGGCCTCCCTTTCCAAGGGTCAGGCACCTTAGATGGGGCCCAGGACAGCTGCCATTGTGGAATGAATGGGATTCAGTGCCAGAAAGGTGGGGGTGGGTGGGGAGCTAACAGTCTTCTGAAGTCTCCTCTTGGGTTTCCATGGGGAGAGAAGACAAGCCTTCACCCACGTATTCATGCTAAGTAGAAATCACAGAGACATACCATTGGGCTACTGGTTACCTCTCTTGCCTACAAGTTGCCAAGAAAAATGCAGGTCTATAACCCACACTTACGGACTACCTGCTGTGTGTTGGGCAGGGTACTAGATGCTTTGCATCTGTTCCAATTTTATCCTTGCAACAACACAGTGTTATTAGGTAGTGCTATTTTATATTTAACAATGAAGAAATCGAGAAAGGTAGTTTCAGAAACACTATTCAATGAGTCAGTGATGAAGCCAGGATTCACACCACTTTGAATTTTAATGTCTATCCATTCCAGGAATTCGGAAGGAGATTGAAGAGGTAGCAATGAACACAATAAACCAGATAGATAGACAAAGGTGGCAATTGCCTGTGTGAGGTGATTTGAGGGATAAAAACAACATCCCTCAACTTCCCAAATATTCCTCTTACAGCCTGAAATCTATTACAGTCATTCCTTTGAGTTAAGCGTTGCCCTCTGATTTTGCTGTGTTTTTGAATGCAAATATTTTTAGAGAGAAAATTATTTGGCAATTAAAATGCTTTATTAAAAAATCCTCATTTTCTTTTAAAATGTTTTACTTTCAATTAATTGTATTCCTTGTAAGGTAATACTTAACAGAAAGTAGTTTGTATCAGAAAAAATGACTGGTGGGGGGGGGGACCTCTTAAGGGAGTTGAGAAGTGTTAATCTTTGACATTTACTATTATAAGTGCATTTTAAGTAATTCCTAGAAACTGATAAAATCTGTTAGGAGCAAAGGATCTCTCTCTCTCTTTTTTAAGTAGTAGAAAATTGTACCCTTCTGATCTGAAAAAGAGATAGACATGGGTGTTAACTTTCTGAGATATACCCACATAATTGTAATCCCTTGGGATTCTGCTTCAAGGAAAGAAAAAGAAGGAATTTGAAAGATAGGTCGGGCTGAAGCTTCAAACATTAAAAGATGAGATGATATTGGTAAAAGCACTTGAACGAACCCTAGAGTTAAATGAATAGCAGCTATTATTATTCCTCCTAAGAATTATATTGACAATGAAGGAAGAAAATGAAAGAAATAATTTCCTAAGGCAGTATTTCCCAAGAGCTTTCTGCAGACCCCTATGTCTTGGGTTTTTAATATGTGCTACACGAATGCAGTGTTTTCTGGTTAACCACACTTGGAAAACACTGGGTTAAACAAAGTTAAGCATGTTTCTTTACCATAGGAGTTATCAGAACTTTTAAGATATAGGTGTGCATGGTAATTCTCCCAGGGGGTAGACAGTATAGTATAGAGGATTTCCTAAATCTATTTGACCAGCATAGAATCCTTTTTTGAGGGGTGGGGGATGGGGGTGGCATCTCATAAGACCAAATATTCCCTGGAACATAGTTTGAGAAACACAGGTCTAATCAATAGTCATGCTGGCTATAAGAGCTTTTGACACTAAGATGTCTTGAGGCCTTAGAAAAGCAGGGCATTATATTCCCAGTTAAGAGGGGACAGGGAGTTATAGATGTACAGACAATTATTCACATCCATATCAGTGAATAAGTACAGGGAATTGAATAAAAAGGCATTTTGACTGGGCCATTTAAGTCCATTTCATCTCTAAGATGTGCCAAGGTCCCAAGCTTCAGTAGAATTGTGTCAGAGAGACAGGCATTGGGCAGTAAGTAGCCCCATCCTCCCACCCTGCTAATCGAAGGCTTGCCTCGGGTCTCTCTCTTCTCCAAGTCATTCTAGCCACTACTATTAATCTTGGCAGATCTTTGATCATGTCACAACCCAAGGTATGTAAAATTAAACTCAGGTTCTCCAGTCTGACATGTAGAGCCCCTCACTTTTTGGCGCTGCAATTATGACATGGTGGTTTAGATAGTCTGAATTCAAATCCTAGCTTCACTACTTAATAGGGATATGAGCTTGGGCAAATTATTTCACTTCTCCATGCCAAAGAGAGATTTAGCAGACTGGGCTGGGGGCAAGGGTCCAGGAAGCAAGCATGTTCTCAGCCGAAATGCGAAGTTCAGTTTTTTCCACCCGTAAAATGGGAGTGGAAGCATCACCTTACTTACTTAACTGAGTCATGAGGATTAAACAAAGACCACCTGTCATATATTAAGAGCTCAATGTTGTTATTATTGACATCTTACCTGGTGTACTCTGAACTCTGGTTCCAGCTGAAAGCAGAGACTCACCATGCATTTCTCCATCTTTGTTCATGTCCTTTCCTCCACTTAAAATGCCTTGCCTATTCTCATCTTTGCCTGCAGAAAAAACTGCAAGATGTATCTCCATGCTGCTTGCTCCATGAGACCTTCCTGGATTTCCCAACTTTCCCTCCTCTAAATCCCCCACATCCCTCTGTAGGTTTCTTAGACTTTGAACATTCAGCTTTGTATTTTTGTGTTGCGTAATTTATTTTATCCTTGGAAAGATGTTTTATTTGTCTTTGATTTTCTGATGCCTGGTGTAATGTCCTTTATCGACTGGATTTTCCCTGAAGGTTAGCTGAACTGTTTAATTTCAGGGCATTCTACTGAGATACAGATACCCCCTTAGTAAAATTCTCTCTTAAGTCCTTACCTGTACATGCTTCACCAAACTTTTTATAATTTGTCAAGGACTGGTGAAAATGATCTCTAGGCTAGGCTAGGCTAGGCATAGAGGTAGAAGAAGCCAAGAATATAGAAGAGGATTATATATAACAATTATATGTCTTACATTGTTTTTCAGGAATGTTCCAATTAAAACTATTCTATCCCATTTTTCCTGTTCATGTTCACCATATATATGATTTTTGGCATTTAATAATCCATAGTAGGCATTTAATCAATGTTTATTGATTGAGTGACTAAATAAAAGAATAGACAACTATTGCTCCAGGCCAACCTTCCTGCTACATTGGGTCCCACAGGCCACGTGTCCTGCACAATCAGGGAGTCCATTTACAGAGACAAGATGTAAAGTTTGACCCCAGTCAGGACAAGGCGAGGATTACTTTAGAAATCATGTCTGAGACATAAGCTGGTTCTGTTTCTAGATGGAAAGAAGGAAACATTTTCTAACTTTTCTGCCTTCTAATAGTGCACAGCCCTTTTCCGTCTTTCGAATGAAAAAGTAGCGTTGCATAGCTGCTGTCGTCTCTCACAGAGCTCTCACAGCCCTTTGCACATTCCACAAACCACTATTAGCACTTTTGTCACCACTGATACGTCTGTGCCTTCATTGTGGGGTCCGTAGAACCATATTGGTATCCCCAGCCCTAGGACACAGAGCCTGGCACATAGTAGGTACTCAGCAGCTGATGCTGGGGAATGAGAAAATGTCCTACATGTTTCCCTAAACAGAGGCCCAGCAGTTGCCTCCCAGCTCCTCCTGTGTCTGAAATCTGAACTCCATTAGCAACCCCCTTTCCCTGACCCTGATTTGAACTTTAGTTTGCTAAGCTGAAAGAGAGAAAGACGTAAAATGGGAAGAGGAGCAGACATTTTTTTTTTTTTTTTTTTTTTTTTTTGCCTCACGGGCTATCCCACCCCCTTTGCCCATGCATTCCAAGACAGATCAGGAGCCAGGTGGAGCTGGCTGCTGTGTACCCCCTTCCCTCACAGGCAGGCAGGAAAGCCTGGCCGGGAACCTCCACGGCCTATCGGGTGTGCATGGGCCATGCTGTGACCTGCGGCTGAACTGCTGAGGCCCGGTCTGGTCTTAATACCCAGGCAGCTGCTCCTGAGGCAGGAGTCCTGGGGAAAGGAAAGACCATGCTAAGATGCAGCTCCAGAGTGCCACAGTGTAAATTGCTGTTTGCACACTGGAATCATTTGTGAAAGGTTGGGTTGCCTGTCCCAACTGGGTAGACCTGTGGAAAGAGGTCCCACACATCTCTAAAAATGCTGAGATGAGAGAGACAAAAACATGCAGGAAGACCAAAGATGGGAAGTCATCCCCTTCCCTATGCTGAGAGAGAGAGAAAGAGAGAGAGAGAGAGAGAGAGAGAGATTAAAGAAGGGAACACCAGGAAATACTTTGATACTATTCATGTATATGAAAATGAAGTAATTATGCTTCATTTTCCCGTAGTCACTCCTCTCCGATTCTAGGTAAACTCTGAAAGTGGGTAGAGCTCTGCAGTGCAGCTGGGACACTGAGGCCAGAGAGAAGGTTCTTGGCTCAAACTTAGATTCCAGGCATCTCATGAATTCCTCTCCGGGAGATGTGTAACTAAGAATATGTGGTCTGAAGTGACTTTGATGATTCTCTACTCTAATCTCCTTGTTTTTCAAATAGAGCATCTAAATGCTTCATATTTGTTTCCAAAGTGCTATGGTTTGAATGTGACTGTCAAAAAAACATGCGTTGGAAATTTAATTTCCAATGCTACAGTTTTGGGACATGGGGCCTAATGAGAGGTGATTAGACCAAGAAGGTGGGGTGAATGGATTAGTGCTGTTATCATGGGAGTGGGCTTGTTATTGCAGGAGTGGTTTCCTTATAAAAGTGCAATTTTAGCTATTTGGCCTCTCTCTCTCTCTCTCTGTCTCTCTGTCTATCTCTATCTCTTTCACCCTCCACCTTCCACCATGGGATAACATAGCAAGAAGTCCCTTGCCATATGCTGGCCCCTTGATCTTAGACTTCCCAGCCTCCAGAACTGTAAGAAAGTAAATTTCTGTTCTTTATAAATTATCCAGTCTGTGGCACTTAGAAAAAATAATAGCACAAAATAGACTAAGACACAAAGGAATGGAAAATTATGTTGGGGTTAGGATCCTGGTGGTCAAAGAAGAGTGATTGCCTCCCTTATCCTTGGGTGAAGAGGAAGAGACTCATATGTGCCATCTAGGAAACATCATGCTATTTTGTTTGGTCTCTTATTCTCCACCTGCTTGTCCGTGTTCACTGCTAACGAGGGATCCTGGCTGAAATGTAGTGGTCATGTGGTGGTGTTGGGAAGAAGAAGGCTCGTACAATGAGATTTGATGTCCCTGTCCCACACAGGGATGGTTCCACTCTCAGAACGTGGCCCAGTCTCTATCTGCCAGAAGTTCTGACAGAAAAGCAGAGTTTCAGCACTGTCTTGTGCCATAGAATAGAATGCATGGATTTCCAAAGGCAAAAAGGACTGGCAGACGACACCCAGTGAGAACTGGAACCCTTCACCCATTCTGCAAGGTGTTTCAGGCAGTGGCTGGAGGCAGAGGATGATGCACTTCCATCTTAGTGAATTTCTAGTGTCTCAGAGCCTCTGGCCTGTCCATAGAGCATAACTGTGCCTGTTGAGGGCATGGCTCTAGCACATCTACTTTCATCCTCTCCTTCCCACCAAACCTGGCCCTACTCTTTGTTGAGATGGTCAGAGGAACAGACAGGGGATGAGTAGAAGAGAAACAGATGAGGTTTTGGAAATGACCAATGCATTTGTTAGGTGGACTATGAAGGTCAGCTGGGCAAGTATCATCAATCCTATTTTACAGATGGAAACTGTGAAGATTAGAGAATGTGTTGGCCAAGCTCCTTAACAGTTATAAGAAGAGACACACTAGGTCAAATTCAAATATCATTTCCTGGGGTTTATTTCAGATGTACAAAGGAACGTGGAATAGCGTGGAATGTGGTCACTACAGCAGAGCAGCACAGGGGAGCCTGTGCTTCCAGAACTGTGGGGTACAACACTGAGCAAACACTTCACCTCATTTAATTTCCAGGAACTTGCCTTCTTATATATGAATTTTAATTTACCTAGTCTATGGGTTAGGATGTTTCCAACTTCAAAAAACCAAAAAGAGGCTCAAGCTTATTTAAATGATGGAGATATTTAAATCTCACATAGAGAAAGTCTAGAGGTAGGACAGACTCTCTGCCAAATTTCTAGATTGCTTTTTGTGTGTGTGATTTGCTCTTCTCTTTTCCCCTGGAAGGTTTGGTCTTGGCTCAGGCTGTCTTCCTTCATGGTTTCAAGAGGGCTGCCAGCAGCAGCTGGGGTAGCGTGCTTTCTTATTTCACATATAGGCAGATAGGGAAAGCATGGAATAAAAATCCTTCGTTTCTACCTAAATTGACCAACTTAGGTCATGCCCTCACTTCTGGACAACTAACATTGCCAGGGGAATACCCTGTGTTGATTGGCCTAAACCTGAGTCCTTGAAGTAAACACTGGTCAGGAAGATGAGATTACCAGAACCTACATCTGAAGGCACACAGGGTAAGAGGGGGAGAGTAGACACTGAATAAAATTGAGGTCTCCTAGGAAGGAGAAAGGTGTGAGAGTTGCTCAACAAATACCCAAGAGAGTCCACCACACCTAGCATTTAAGCATCCCAAGGAGAGCTGTCAGGACCTGTGTGCTTGCTGGGAAGATGTCATGCTGTCCCATCTCTGAGGTTTTTGGTCTTTCCTACCCTCAGCCAGCTGATATGGCTGCTCCCTTCTTCCTGGCCCAAAAAGTTGTGACAGGGTGGCAGGGTTGTTTTTTCTCAACACCTGAGGCATACACTGTTGTAACTTTTGCAGGAAATGACTTCATAAAGTGATTTTCCTCCAAAGGGAACTACATAACTAGCAGGCTCCTAGGGGCTTTCTGGTGGACTGGGTTTCGAAAGGTTCAGCATCTTACTCAAGGTCATGCACTGCTGACTGTCAGAACCTGCACTAGGAACAGGTCTTTCCATTACACCAGGAAGATGTCAATGTGGTAGAAATGATGTCAGCCCTTTGAGGGTAAGGCTATGAGTAAAGAATGCAAATTTAGACCTTGGGCAAATTCCCTAATTTCTCTAGGCCCCAGTTTACGCACTAATATAGTAAAGGAATCTTATTAGAAGATGTTAAAAGTACCTTCCAATTCTAAGAATATATGAATAGTTTTAGATAATGGGCGTCTTCCAAAAACCTGACAACACTTGTTCTATTAGATCATTTAACTACAGATTATTTGTTTAAATAGTTTCCCAGGAGTGACCCAGAACATCCTACGTAATAAACCAGTTGTTAAATCATAAACAATATGGACAGGATTCATCATCATTATGCTTCTCAACTGAACATCCCTGGGGCCTTCTGGTTGCTTGGACACTCTGCCTAATGGAGTGTTGTCAGGGATTCCCTATGTGGGTGACCGCCTTTCCAAGAATTAGAAATAACAGACTATAACAAACACTAGAGCTCTGCTGGAAAAAATGTGCTTTTTGTCGGGGGGTAGAATGAAATGGATGAAAAACCAAAGAAATTTGCCTGTGTTCTTCTTTCATCTCCCTTCTTTTCTTGGTATCCTTGTTATCAGCCCCGTACCACATCACTGTCAAGTTCTCAGCTTGTGGCTCACTAATTCCTACTTAACTAGTTGAAGTTTAGAGTGCTATGTGTTCTGGAATATTCATAGGAAATTTTATTTTATTTTATTTTTCTTTTTTGAGACGGAGTCTCACTCTGTTGTCCAGGCTGCAGTGCAGTGGCGAGATATCGGTTCACTGCAAGCTCCGCCTCCTGGGTTCACGCCATTCTCCTGCTTCAGCCTTCCGAGTAGCTGGGATTATAGGCGCCTGCCACCATGCCTGGCTAATTTAAATTTTAAAGCCTCTAGACATAAAGGAATGCATATAGGAAGTTATAAGTAAGGGTAGCCTAGCATCCCCAGTGGAGCATTCCCCGGTGTTTGTTTTGTTTTGTTTTGCAGCAATTTTACCCCAAAACTCTTGTCCTGGGTCTTGTTGGCTTGTCTTGAGTCAGTGCCCGTCACTGTGACTTTGATTGGCCAGGCTCAAATCAGGAGATAAGAGCAATGGAGTTAGGCACATCCAACCAAAAGACTGAGCATGTGAGGCCAAGTGGTTCCCCAAAGCTCATCAACAAAGGGAGGAGGTGACTTTATCCTAATGTGACAGGCCAGTAGGAGGATAGCTCCTACCAGGAAAGCCTTTCAGAACTTGGGGTGTGAGCCCCGGAGGGCAGCCATGTGATCATGTGGGACCAGCCTGCCGTTTTCCCTTTTAAGATGGGGCCTCAGGAATGGTGAGGCTCCCTCAGTGTACACGGCAGCGTGGCAGGAAGGCCTCAGGAATGGAGCTGGGGAAGCGGTAACTGTGTTGAATTTAGTTTGGGCTGTGTAGATGGAAATATCCACTGCAGTCTGAGTCATCTTTGCCTCTACAGCTCAGAAAGGTGGAAGAGTGCCCAGCAGGAGCCAGGATCTGCAAATAAAGCCGCCATCAGGTGCACCATGTCCTAGTGGCATCTTAATGAGAGAGTGTGGCGCTGTGGTCAGCTGGCCTCCAGGTCATTATAGGGCTCTAGATTTGCCAGCCCCTGCTGTCTGCTTTACCATGGCATATGTCGGCTCACACAGGCTGACAATGCACCCCAGCAGGTCTCCAATATACCTATAGAGGCTGTCCTCCTTCCGAGCCCTCCTGGTAGCATGGCTGCCTGTCCCCTTTGCTACTTGTTTTGCAGGGCAGGGACAGTGGGATGTTGCCAAAATTCAGCTTTGTTCCGTGGGATTCATGGAGACCTTCTCAAAAACATCTGAGACCACTTCTGACCCAAAGTTTCATCTAGATGGGATAGTGGAGATGAGCCCTGCTCTTAATTTCCAGGGGGCAACTTAGTGACTCTTACCACCTCCCAGGTAGAAGGAAAGAGAATCCATCAGACACCGTGATCCTGAGCCTAAAGCCATGGAGAATCACCAAGCATGGATTCCAGTGTCGGGGAAACCTTAACTGTATGAGGGGCATTTTGTTATTTAGTTCTTTTGTTAAATAGTTTGCAGACTGAGGGGACCAGAACCCAGAACTTTTAAAGCCTCAGTTACTTATTCCTTACTTATTCCACCTCCCTGTCAACTTTCTCCAAGTGAAGTGAGAGTGTAAAACAATTTAAAGGCGGGGACAGCAAAAAACAGCATGGGGCTGGGAGCTGTGCCCATTTTTAGGTTTAATATGTGTTTCTCCTCGTGTTTCTTGATCATTGCAGAGTTGGAAATGCTAGAGCCACAGGACACATTGGTCTTCTTTGTTGTTTCTCTTTCTACTTTTCTCCTGGAGGGCAGCTAAACTGAATTACAGAGAAGAGGTATCCCAGGTCACAAGCACGTCATGGCTAAAGAAGGTGGGAGAGAGGTAGGGGTCACACAGACATTATCTTCTAGAAAACTCCAGAGGCACTTCAGGCTCAGGGGAGGCAATTTTGATCTGTCCATGGAGGAATGTTTATAATCCAGAGTTGTTCCACTGTGAAACATGCTGCTTAGTGAGGTAGTGAGCACTCTGTTGGTGGAGGTGATCAAGCAGAGGCTGAAGCACCAGCAGACAGGCTCGCTCCTGCGTAAGAGTCCATGACTCAGCAGAGTGAGTATCCCCCAGGCCCAAGATCCGCTGGGCTCAGAAGCTGTCCTTTGTCCGTGGTCCTGGCCTGGCTCAGATGCTGCATCTGAGGCCCAGGAAGCGCAGGCCCCAGGCCAGTCCCTGCAGTGCCTTGCAGAGTGTGTGCACCTGCCAAGACTTCTGCCCCGGTCTCCATCAACCACCGCCTGGATGAATCTCCAGATGGTGACATCCACCTAGCTTTTTGTGCTACTTCCTCCATCACTGCCCCCAAGTCCACAAAGCTACTGATTGTACTTTTACCCTCAGAAAAGACACATATTGGAGGAAAGGGGCTTTAACCTTCTCCCCAAGCCCCTACACAGAGCCTGCTTTTGAATGGTAAAGTTGGAGAAGGGAGTTTTTCATCTGTTTCCTGGTATGAGACCCATTGGATTGAACGCTGGGCAGGGCAAGAGTGAGAGTGAGCAGGGAAGGGCAGACAGACCTGTCTCATGTCTGGATATGCACCCCAATCCACAGTGGAGCCAGGAATGGGCAAAGTTATCTCTACCTCGCACAGCTCCCCGAGGCCACTAGCTAAGAGAGCACGTGTGAAGTGAGCTCCCTGCAGCTCCACCTGGGCCTTCCCCCTGGGGCCTGTGTCTATCTGTGACTCTAGGGTGGGCTGGTGTGGTTGAATGCTGCACTGGTTGGGGCTGGCGGTGAATTTGGAGGGCTATGAGCCTGTGGACCTTCTCAGTTAGAGGACGAAAATGAGGCCTGGAGAGTCCCACAGGGAGCTGGTGGCAGAGCCTGAGCACCTGTGTGCCCTGTGACTTCATGCTCCTTCTATCATGAGAGGCTGGCAAGATGTCCCTGCTGTTCCCTGGGCTGTGTGAACAGGATCCTAAAACATCTGACTGCAAAGGACACCCGTAATTCTCTGGCCCTTCTCCCATTGTGCAGGTGAGGAAATTGAGATTCAGAGAAACAAAATGCTTGGAAAGATGAAGTGACTTGCTCCACATACACGTGGTGTTAAGGGTAGGCTCAGGTCACCTGCTCCAACCTCCCTGTCATCCCAAACTGGTAAGACAGCTTTCCTTAGAGCCCCATGGCACCAGACTCATGTAAGGCTAAAAACAACCAAACCAAATTTTCCACCGTACTCTTCCGTTTTCTCAAAGTATTTTCACAGTGCGATCTCATTTCCTCCTCACCTCAGTCCTCCCAGCAAGCAAAAGCTCCTAACAACAGGGCTTAAAGGTTTCCGTTTTGTAAGACACCACCCACGCACAGGCTGTGAGGGCCGCTCTGTGCCAGGCACTGGATATGTTTGCACACCTGGTGAGCAGGAGGGTCACCTCCTCAGTGGCTCAGGGCGTCATGCAGACAGCTTGGTCACTTGTCTGTCGTCCATGTCACTCAGCAAGTCACTGGCAGTCTTCAATCCTTGTCCCTGATGACTGGCTGCCTGGTCTCAGAGCAGGTGGGGGCCCCTGAGTGACGTTGTAAATGAGTGAGACTTCCCGCAGGCCCAGAGAGAGGCATTTTCTGCAGCGTCAGCAGGTTTCTGCCACCAGGCAGTTGTCAGCCTTTTAGAATGTGTGCTGTGACCTTTGGCAGATGTCGAGCTGGGTGGGATGGAGCAGGCAGGTGAAGCCATCACCTGCACTGTGCGTTTTGTCACCTTCTATGATTGATTATAAAGGAGCGACCAGGACACCAGGTTGCCACATTCTCCCTCTTGTCCCTCCTTAGTGTCCAAGAGTTGAAGAGTCTCAGGGCTGGGAGGGCTCTGGGCAGAGGCAGGGCCAATGCATCTCCTCCCCCTCATGGTCCTGGCACAGTGTCTGTACAGCCAGGGCTCTAACAATGCCACATGTTGAGGCCCAGCCTCTTCCTGCAGGCAGCACCCGCAGCCTCTTCCTGCAGCCCACAGTCTGCCCTCTCCAGGGCTACATTCACCACCTGCTGTCCTCCTGAGCCTATGCATCTCCTGCCCAGGTGTGCATGCAGGACCTTGTGTAAATCATCTCGGATACAGGGAGATCCAGCCCACACTCCAGGAAGGCAGTGCCCACCTTCCCCTGCACCTGCTCCATCACCTCTCCCACACTCACTGTCCAGAAACTCCCTGTTGCTGCCTGAATCCCACCGGCTGAAGGCGAGTATTTCTTTGTCCTCTAGCCCCCCTTCCTCACCACTTAGATAAGCAGCAGCATGTGGCTCCAGAGCAGAGTGGGCGAGACCCCGGACCTGGCCATAGTTCTCATGCTGCCTGTCTTCGCTCATTCTTCCTTAAGGACGCTCACCTTCATTTCCACCTACAAAGCTCTTTGCCAGCCACAGCTCACTTGGGGTTTTATCTGTGAAGAATGTTGAGATGGGATTTATACAGTGGGGAGGAACAATCCGGTAAAGAACAGATACTCACAGAGGTTAAGGGACTGAGCCCATGTCACAAAGCTAGTGGGAAGCAGGATGGGGTCCTGGTCATTTAACTCCCACTAGGGGCACTTGCCCTCTTATGTCTTTTCTCGCTGCCCCATGCAGCCTTCCTCCTTCCCCTTGGATTCTTGTCTAGTCCTCCACCTTCATGGCTGCCTTTAGTTTCCACCCACGTCCCTTCCCTTCCCGAATCCCACCTCCCTAAGCACTATTGACAGAGTGGTCCACTTCAGCCATCGAGGGACACACATGTGTGTGTGCGCGCACACACACACACACACACACACACACACAGCCTGAGCACACAAAAGGCAAACAACACCCTGAGGAAGAGAGGGACAAGAGAAAGACCCATAAGCAGAGAGACACAGGCAGATGGAGACTGGAGGATAGGTGCGCATAGTGGAAGAGATGATAGTTACCTAAACTCTGCTTTGATACTTATTGGCTGAGCCACTTGGGAGAGTCACTTAACCTCTCTGGGCGTCATTTTCCCATCTGGAAAATAGGCATCGTTTACTTAGTAAATATTCATTAAGTGTCATTTTTTAGGTGCCTAGGCTGTATCAGTGAACAAACTAGTTAAAAAAAAATCTTGCCTTTCTGTGGGTGAGGTGGAAATAAAAGTAAATGCACTAAGTAAAGGATTTTGTATGTTAGAAGATAGATGCTATAGAGTGTTAGTTTGGGTTGACCATAGGATTACATATGTCAGGAAAGAATTCAAAGAGTTCTTTAAAGGACATGCCTGTGGGAGGGAGAAAGGGAGGCTGCCAGAAAAGGCTCCAGGGAGCCCCCAGTCCACCATGCAAATGTGACCTTGAGTGAGGAGAGAGAGAGAAGGTTGGGTGGAGGAGCCCTGGCTTGCTGAAGCCATGAGGGGGAGTCAGTCCTCAAGCAAAAGCTGGACACCAGGAGTCCCATGTCTCTATGATGGCCTTAGTCTTTGGCCTGCAACTGCCCTGGGGAGGTGGGGTAGCAGCTCCGATGCAGTGATGGGTTTCACAGCATAGCAGCTGAGGCCCTTGGTCAACTATGTGACCTGGAGTTGAAGGTCTGTACAGTGCATTTTCATGGTTGGCACACATGAGAAAAAAGCCTAAAGAATGGAGCAGGGTAAGGAGGACAGGGATTGCTGTGATGTGGACAGATCAAAATTTCAATAGGGTGGGCAGGGTAGCCTCACTGAGAAGATGATATTTGAGCAAAGATTTGGAGGAGGCAAGGGAGAGAGTCGCAAAGATGCCATTGCCATCGTTGTTGACATCGTCACACTGCAGCCTTGCAGGACAGTCGAGAGGGTGGTGTGGATTCATGCATGGGAAAGCACTTTGTAACGGCATAGACTTAGCTGCGGGAGAACAAGAACAAACAACAAGGCTATTTGTCCTGGCATCTTGGATTGACATGTCCCTGAGAGAGGAGCTGCTGGCCTCTATCCCATGCCATGTCAGACCTCTCCTCTGGGGAGGAGCAGTCGGGATGACCACTCCACCCTTGGGAAAGCGAGGTATTCTGTTTCCAGGGCATGCTGCTCCCAGGGACTTAGAACTCTCTGAATGGCTGAAACAAACAGCCCCCAAAGTCCCAAGAGGATAGAATCTTATTTTCAGCTCAACAATGGGATATAAAACAAAATCTTTCTCAGACAACTAGATGAATGTGTTATTCTCCCTGAAAACCAGAGTTAACAATAGCTGCTGATAAGAGATCATTCTTATCTCTGTGGTATCCTGGCAGATGGAGTTTCACTGCTAACCAAGTGTCTACTGTGTGCCAGGCTCTGTGCTGAGTGAAGTAACTTATTTTATTTTCTTGAGTATCTGAGTGTTTATTTCTATTTTTATAAAAATAGGAAACTGATGTGAGGCCCCCACAGTTGCTTAAGTGGTAGAGTAGGGACTCAAACCCAGGTAATTACTTGTCTGAGAGTCTGTCTCCCCCAACCCCTCATCCCTTGTCCCTGTGCTATGTGCCCTTGACAGGAACAGGTGGATTCAATTCATTTCTGCTTGACCTATAGCATGTATAAGGGACCCTGCTGCAGGGAGGCTTTCAAGCTGGGTAATGAATGGTCAAGCCACACTCATCCAGCTGTCTGCAGCTTCTAGGTGAGTGGCTGGCCATATGCTTTGGTATTCTTTGGAGCTTCATAAAACTCTATGTTAATATTACCTAAGGGAGGTTGTTAAATGTGGATTCCCAAGTCCTGCCATTGAAAATTCTGATTTAGTAGGTTCAAAGTATGCCCAAGAATCTGCATTTAAGGAGCATTGCTCTGTGGGAACATGAAGCTAGGTGGGTGACCAGCAGGTTGATGCATGTGGTGGCATTCCTAGGGGAAATAGTCGCTGTTCTTCCTCTTGTCCTCAGGAAAAAGGCCCAAGGAGCAGTGGCTCTACCGGCCCCTGGGAAATGTCCAGATGACCCTCCATAACTCCAGTCAGAACGAGGACCTGGATCAAAGCAGAGTGGATTTTGGAGATATGAGTGGGAGATGTGTGTGGGGAACATCATGCATGTCCTTATGTGGTCAAGCTTCCTCTATTGCTTATAAACACCTCTGTAATCTTTGAGAAAGTTGGGTGAGCTTACGCAGATCTCAACCCTGTCCCAGAGATGTACTATGTTAGGTGGTGGAAACCTCAGAGATCTGTTCATCTCATTCCCCTGGTTGGAATATGGGCTGGAGGGTGGAGGGAGTGGTTTGCAGTCATACAGTCAGTAGCCCCAGAGTCAGACATCAAGCCCAGGTTTCCCGATTCCCACGTCAGCCCTCACTCCGCACTTCTTTTTGAACCTATAGACATGTGCTGCTCTCATGCTCAGCTCTTGGCTGTCCAGCCTGGCCCAGCAGACCTGCTAACTTGCTTTGAAGATGCATAGAGATGCTTGTGGGCCCTGGCACTGAAGCCCTCTGGGAGCTTACATCCTCATTTCCCAAGTCCTCAATATGCAGCAGGGGTAATGCCCACCAGTACATCAAGAGTGACAGCTAGTCCCACCCGCTGCCTCCATACTCAACACTTCCTAATGTTACCCTCCCTCCTCGGCTTCCTGTTAATGGATTAGAGTTTCTCTTTGAGTTTATTGTTTCCTGTAGCTTGGTGGTATAGGATGTGGCTTTAGATGGCAGTAGGCAAATATTTTACTAATTAATTTATATTTCTTACTGTATGCCAGGCTCTGAGGAATCTAGATGTATTAACTCATTTCATTCTCACAACTATTTCATGAAGTAGGTACTGTTTTATTTCCATTTTATAATAAGGAAACTGAGGCACAGTGAGGTTCAGTGACTTGCTCAAAGGCCATGAAGCTGGTGTGTGGTGGCAGCAGGTCTAGAATCCAGGCTCTCTGAGTCCAGAGCCTGTGCATGATCTATACTCCAGTTAGATCTTCATTTCAATGTGTGTATGAAAACGATGCAAAACATTCAATGCTGGTTGGAAGATATGGATGCCAACCACAACCTGCTAGTGGGTCTTGGCTAAGGCAAAGACAATTTCTAATAGGAGTGGAGCTTGAAACAATTTTAATGCAGGTCTTGTACTTTCTGTGTTAGAAAATTGATGCCTCAAGAGCCAAGATCACTTCTCCAATGTCCTGCTGTGAGTTAGTGGACAAGCTGATCCTGGAATCCTTCTCCTGACACCAGCTTCATGTCCATTGCTTTCTTCTTGAGTATTCACAAAGCATGGATTTGATTGAAGTCGTATTTCATAATCTAGATCATTTAAACTTCACACAAATAGTTTGTAATCAGGCACTAAATATGGTGTGTTTTTCATGAAAAAAATTTAAAATCAATTTCCCAAGGCCATTTGGCCCACAACACAGTTCAAGATCTGCTGAAGGGCCATTTAAACCATCATTAAATGTCTCAGTCAAGACATAGTTGAGTGATAAGGCACCGTGATAGGTAGTTATCTTTAAGAATCACCCTCCTTTCCTTCTGCCCATCACGTCTCCTTTCCAAGGGCTCTTCTCCCCAAAGAGGCTGCCCCATTTACCCATCGTTCCCTTCTTTCTCTTGCCCAGCTATACTCACACCCTGCAGCAGAGGCTGCCAGTCTGCCACTTATGGCTCCTTTTGTCCTGAACTCATCCCATCTTCTCCAGGAACTTCCATCTCAGGTTCATATCGAGCCCTTGATATACCTACAGCCTCATCCTGTGCCCCAAATGGCAGAGAGCAGGGATTCATAATCCCTTAGTTTCGTCCATTCTTTCTTTCTTGTTGGTGTTTTGTGCTCCGGCAATGCTTTCTGAGCCATGATCTCCCTTCCCTTTGCTATGCTTCAATTTCCTTCTCTGCAAAATGACGATCAGATCTGATGGTCACTAATAACCTGTTATTGAACCCAATGGTGTTAACATTGAAATATTGTTTATTCCACTTGACCCTCATTTGATTTCCTCTCCTCCCCAGACTCAGCTGTCACAAGCAGGCAGTGCAATTTTCCATTCCCCAGGAAGTCTTCAAATAACACTTATTTTTCAATGGAGGTGGGAGGAGCTGCACATAATTCTCTTTCAAAATAATGACAGGAGAAGGAAAAGAACAACAACAACAAAAAACCTGAAGCAATCAAAACAGGAAAGTCCACCCTTGTGGGATGAGCCAGGGAGGAAGGACAGCACCCACCACATTCCAAGGAAACTTTGGCCCCTGCTTTGTGGTTTTATATATTATTAGAGAATTTACAACAAACAGATGAAGAGGAGAAGCTGGATGGTGCTGACAGTTCTGGTGGGAAGTTGATCCTGCACAGCAAAGGCCCTGTCTAAAAATACCCGGCCAGGACCTTGCTGTTTCCATAAACAGATGGACACCACGGCCTGGCATGGGGCGGCGGCAGTGGGAGGAAATTGTATCTGACAATGATAACAATCTGGCATGTCCCAGAGCTTCACATCCTGGAGAGTCCAGCGGGCTGTCCAGATCTCCACTGGTGCAAATGAGACGGCTGTAAATAGAATTTTCCCAGCATGGCTGCCCCTTGTGGGGGCCCGCAAAACATCTCTCCTGCCCCCTCTCCTCCCAATGCATCCATAAAGAGGAAGCAGATGAGGTGTGGAAGCTGCTAGAGGGGTAGAGGAGTTGAGGTGGGGCCGCTGGGGGGACCCCATGGAGCAGATGAGATCTGTTTGTGGCCTGTGCATGTGACTTTCAGGAAGTCTTGCTTCATGTCTTTGTATCTAACCTTCCAGGTCTATAACAAGGAAGGGACACGATTCCGGAGTCAGTATGTTCAGTTCGGCAAGACACATTTAAAGAGGGGCAATATACCCAAATATTGGGGTCAAGTGGAGAAGAGACCAAATGTGTTAATCCTTGTGCCAGCCTGTAGGAGAATCTGTTCCTTGTCAGGGTGGCCCAGACTGAATGGGACACCAGGAGGAAAGAGTTCCTCATCACTTAGGCAGAGAAACAGAGGTTGGGAAACTGTGTCCAGAAAAAGGACACAGTTGAGATGGGTCATGACTAAAGATACAGGCTTTGGAGTAAGGCTTCCTGGGCTTGAACCTTGCCCTACTCACTTAGTGGCTGTGCATCCCTAAGCATGTTACTTAACCTCTCTGAGCCCTCGTTTCTTCGCTGAAAATAGAAATGATGAAAATTTCTACTTCATAAATAATTGTGAAGACTGAGTGAGATAGTACACATGAAGTTGTGCTGGATAGCTCGTGTTTAGCTCTGCAGGTCCATTCTCCACCCTTCTCCACTCTGTTTTTCGTCCTGGAGTCTCACCTCTATGGACCACATCAGTGAGTTCTCATGTCCTCTGGTTTCCCATTGGCCTGGCTAATGGGAGCCAAGCAGGAGATCAGAAGGTAGTAGGAGAGTGATCTGGGTATTTATTCTCCCAGTGACCTCTCCGAGGGGTTGCCAGGAATCAACTGTGTTCCTAGACTCAAGGTCAAAGCTCCTGGTAGAGGATCCTCTCCCATGTTCTCTCTGGGGTCTAATAACCACTAGCTTACCTTACTCCTTCAACCCCCGGGGTCATAATGGAGCCTCATTGTCAACAGCCTTGGAATATCACACCGCCCCTTGCAATTTCCCTACACTTTGCTCACATCTTTTTCAATGGTCTTTTTATTAAGCTCAACTCAAATGATTCCAATTTGGTCATTCCTTTTGTTTCTCATTGGGACCTGAACTGTCACATAGTGACTGCCACATAGTAAACAATCAATTTATTCATTCGACAAATATTAATCAAGTATCCACTGTGTCTCAGGGACTGTCCTACCTAGTGGAGGTTTGATGATGAACAAAACAAAGATTCCTGTCCTTCTGGAGCATTCATTCTAGTAGTGTCTTTACTGATATTTATTGAGCACTTATTATGTAGCAGAGACCATTTCAAGTGCTTTACAAGGATTAACTCACAAGGTCTTTACAACAACTCCATGAGGTGGAGACTATTAACACCATGAGAGAGATGAGAATGTGATTCAGGGAGATTAGATTGAGTTACTTCCCATGCTGGGAAATGACAGAACCAAAATTCAAAGAATAAATGTCAAAATAATCTGATTAGTAAATATGAGCTAGCAATGATGATGATGGCAGTAATAGCTAACATTTGTTTAGTATTAACTTTGTGATGTTCACTGTGCTTGGCCTTTTATGTGGCTTAACCTGCCTGATCCTCATAGTGATTCTGTAAGGTTTATGCTGTTATTATTCCCATTTGCAGATAGAGACAGACACTGAGGTTTCCCTGACCATGCTATTTAAAATTTGCAACCTCTCCACCCTGGAACTCACTTTACCTACCTTTATTTCTTTTTTCCAGTGTCATATATCGCCAACAGATACACTCAGCATTTTTTTTCTAATAACTTTTATTTATTTATTTGTTCCCTTCCCCTGGAGTGAAGTCTCTGTAATGATGAGGATTCTCATTCATCTGCACACTCTCTGCCTGAAACAGTGTCTGGAATATAGTGAGAGCTTGATAATGTTTATTGAAGGAATGAATGAAGCAGAGTGTCATGGAAAGCCCCCCAGGCCCCACAGCCAGTTGAGGGCAGAGCAGGATTCAATTTCCAAGCGATGACCAAGAGCTCTTTTTTGACCTTTTTGACCAAGAGCTCTTTAAAAGGGACATTGGCAAATTGGAGGGGGCAGTGGAATTTGGATACTTGAGTTCTAGTTCTTGGTCTGCCGCTCATTCCCTGATCAACCTGGGTGTCATCCCCCTCTCTTGGATTTCATTCTCCTCATCCTAAGATGACAGAGTGAGACAGGTGGTTTCTCATATCCTCTCCAGCTCCAGGTCTAATACATGGTAACTCCCAGTGGCCAGCAGAGGGGCCATGATCTCCCAAGGTAGGAGAGTGGGACCTGAGCAAGGCTCCACACATTCCTTACTTGTTTCAGCCCCCAAAGGCTGAGCAGGCTGAGGAGGGAGGGGACCCCCAAAATGCTTTAGGCAGGGACATTCCTCTGCAGGGGTGTTTCCTTTTTCTGCTCACCTGCACAAACCAAATTGCCATAACTTGAGACTCCACTGGTGAGAGCAGGACCCTCAGAGGCTCTGTGTGTTTTTCCAGGGTCCTAAGCTTGGCAGGATCATTTGTTGAAATATTAATTTGTATTGTTCTTGCCATTGCAGAAGAATCAGAATAAATCAGAGTTGTTTTTGTTTTAAGACTTTTAAAAGGCTCCCTCCTCAACCTGCTCAGCCTTTAGGGGCTGAGACAAATAAGAAGTGTGTGGGGCCTTTCTCAGGTGCCAGCGGCCACTCTGCCGCCTGATGCCATAATGACTCCTTTGCTAACCACAGGGAATCACCACGTGTTAGACCTGAGTCTGTTCCATTTTGCCTAAAAGAGCAAACAGGGCTGGGAATCAGGTGGAGAATGGGGATTTTGTTTTCCAAAGGAGCTGGTTGGTGAAAGCAAAGGGGGCTCAGAGGGTGGGGAAGCACAGGAGTTTGGAGTTGAGGAGTAACTTTTCGGAAAGGGAGGAAAGGAATTGTATCCACCAGGGTCCAATCAAGGAAACAGAGTCACATGAAATACTTATAACAAAGAGAATGTGATGAGGGGAATTGGTTAGTAGGTGATGGAATTGCTGAGAAGCCAAACAGCAGATGAAAAGGCAACCCTGAGATTAGCAAGAGTGGGGAGTCTGGTTGCCCTAAGCTTGAAGGACAAAGGGAGGAGAGCCTGAGGGCAGCTGAAACCAGGGCTGACCTGTGCAATGGGAGCTGGGGGCACAGAGGAGAAGTGGCAGCTGCTGGAGATGCTATCTTCAGAAGCAGAGAGAGAGGGAGCAAGGCTTGGCTTCTCTCCTCCATATCCAGTCTTCTAGCAGTGCCTCACCTGGGAATCAGCTGGAGAACTGTGTCTTGTTTCTCAGCGGAGATGAAGAGGTGAGGTCCTCTGATGGGCAGCATGGGGTACCAGGGTTGGAACACTGAAGAGGAGCCTTGGGAACCTCAAAGACTCCCATACCTCCATAGGCATTGAGGGATGGAGCACCCAAAGGAGCTTGCCTTTGGGTGAAGCAACTTTAAGGATGATGAGTACCTTCAGAGACCATGTCCTTTGCCTATGTCTGAGTACCATCTAGGCAGCACCCCCCCCCCAAAACATGATAGAGACTGAAGGAAACAATAAGGAATGTGGCACTATTTTATACTCAACTTGTGGAATAAAATTGATTCCTGCTAGAAGAATTACCAGTGTTCTCCGCATCCTGTCTTCACAGCATGATTTTTTGGTCAGACTGCATCAGCTCCCTCTTCTCCACCAGGACAGTAGGGATCTACAGCCCAAGAACCAAAGACTTTGGACATTTTGCTCTACTTGGGAAGTTTGTAATGTTATCTTCTGCTGTGGAGCATAGTGCAAAGAAATAGGGGGAAGAAAGGTGGGTTTCTTCTGTCTCCACCCCAAAGACCAAGGATACTTGCTTCCCTGAGGGTTGCCTCTGCATTGCAAGTTTATTCTGACCCTTCACTACACAGATGGACAACTGAGGTGGCCAGAGGACTTCAACTGAATGGAATTACACAATGATTTGTTGAACGTGTATTGTGCACCAGGGAGTATGTGAGGCTATGTGGTAGGCATGAGATGAACAATGGAAGATTCTTGCCCCATGGAAGGTGACCACTGGAATTAGAAATCCTAGCATCACCTAAGGAAAGGCTCAGATCTTCCCTGGTGGAGGTTGGGGATCTTCCCGAAGGGACCTTTTGGACCCAGAGCTCTTGTATCATTGCCTCTTGGCAAGAGGTTTAGAGACTCCCTTCATCATGAAGTTTCACAGACTCCTTCAGCCTTTATCTTTCCTGAGTTCTATGGGGAAAAGCTAGGTTAGATATGTGGAGTGACTCACCGAGACCTGAGAAGGCATCTGCATGAGGCTGCGGGGGTGTCCTTAGAGAAAAGGGAAGCTGCAGTGTGGAGGCTGGGGGATGCACAAGATGATCTCCAGAGTCTCTCAGCCTTCAGAAGCGCAGGCCCTCTGAGGCCACATTCCTTCCTGGTCTGGCTCAGTGGAGGCTGTGTTTCCCCACTGTTGCTTTTTCCATGGATTTGTTCAGCAGTTGAATGGGCAGAGAAGGAGGAGTCTCTCCCTTCCTGTTCTCACACAGCTCTGCTTCATGGACACCCACCCAGATTCACTGGAGAGCAAAGCCTACCAGAGTCCCTGTCAGCAGCACTGTTTCTAGAAGCTTCCACATGAGTGGACAGCATGGAGTCCTGGGGGCTAATGAAACAGCAACGTCAGCATGAGCACAGGCAGGGAGAGGCAAGAGGAGCAGAGTAAAGGGGAACGTTCTCTTCATTCTTCCACCTGCCTGTCCCCCAGCCGACACGTCCCTTCCGTTCCCTGCAAGGCCATTTCCAGGGAGGCTTACGAAGACAGCAGATGATGGTGATGGAAGGAGTCTGGGTGCTGAGCTGTGCCATGGACCTGGTGAGGAGGAGCGCCATGCTCTGAGCAAGGTCATGTGATGATGCTAAGTCAGGATCAGAGGCTTGGCAGGGACTGTCGGGATTTTACATCTCTTCCTATCAGCTTTTCTGACCATCCTGGTTCCCAGAGCTCTTGTAGCTTTGCATTCAACCTTTCTTTTAACTGCACATTTAAACTATGAAAAGATAAGGGTGTAAGAAACCTCTTAAGGCTAACTAATGCTGGCTTCATTTTCCACCTCTGCCATCTGCTTACTAACTGAGTCACTTTGGACGACTGACTTAACTTCTTTGAGCCTCTGTTTTGTCACCTGTAGTTACCAACGGTAACTTTCTGGTGTGATTTTTACGAGTAAAAATAAGAAAATGTACATAAAGTGCCTAGCACAGTCCTATTATGTAGTAGTTGTTTTAAAAATATTAGATCCTGCATCAGTCAGGCTTCCCGCAGGAAACACAGTGTCTTAGGTTGGCCCCTCCAGAAGCAGGTCCTGAGAACAGATTTGGGTGCAAGTAGTTTATTTAGGAGGTTATCTCAGGGAGCACTAAGAGGGGACTGGGGAAGTGAGGCAGGAAGAGAAGGCAACTGAAATGGGGTATGTCAATGAGAAAGTTCCCACTGTGGGCAACCAGGGCTCAACCCTGCTGGGCCCCTCTGGGAGATGATGTGGAACACACTTCCAAGTTGTCCTGAAGGCCTGGGAAGATGAGCTATTCATTTATCCATCAACTGCCACTTATCATTCTTTGAGGACTGCTCTTGGGGGACCCTCGTGCAGTTCAAGCATGCCCCTGGGGCTGGAGAGAGCACATAGGCAGAGCCACAGGTGCTTGCTGCAAGAAGACCAGCAGGGATGATGCATGCCTAGGGTCTGCTCACAGAGAACCAGCAGTGCCTGCTCCAGATGGCATACTCCAAAAGGGTGAAAGGGGAGTTTAATGAAGAGTCTGTTTACATTGGTGTGGGCAGTTAACGGAAACCAAAGAAGGATGCTGGAGCACACCTAGGGCTACAGGTAAGAAACAGCTACTATGCCTGGTCCTGAAGATACCAGAAGAGAGGCCAATTGCCTGATTCAGAGAGACGGTAGCTATCAGAGAAGGGCCTCTGGAGAGCAGCTATGTCCTCAGGTTGTAAAATGCTTGGACAGGAAGGACAGGAACTGGAGAATAAATCTCCAGACCTCTTGCTCTTCCTGCCCATCAATTTCCTACTGTTGCCTCCCAATAATATTATAGAACCCAAAGAAGCTAGAGAGAAGGGAGTTTGGTTTGTTTGTGCATCCCTGAGACATCACCCTCTAGGGGCGCAGAGTAGAGTAAAGGTTGAGATGGGATCTGGGAGAGCAAGAAGGGAGTTATCTCTTACCAGATTTCACTGATCATGCCTTTACTCTCATCTCCACAAAAGCGTTGTAAAGTCCTAGAAGGCTGGGGCTATACCTCATTTTGTGATCTTGTTTCTAGCAAAGTGACTTGCACGTATTAGAAACCTAAATATTGGGTGATTGACTGGAGTAATGAAACCTGAGGGCTGTTGAAGAGAAGTGGGTGACACCTAGGCTGGGGGTAGTGGTCTTTGATGCCTGAGCCAAGAAATGTGGTTTGAAGTAGTCCCCAGAAATATCAGTTCTATCTGGGCTTGATAGAGCCCAAGGAGTCAAGAATACCACGTGGGAATACCACGTGGGAATGGCTCTGTAGAGGACTTCTTGCATCTGTGTCACTTTTGAGAGGGATGCTTGCTCTTTGACTGTGGTTGGTAATGCAGCGGGCCTCTTGGGGGCACTCCTCAATGAGAGCCAGGACTCCTTCGAACCCCTGCCATGTCATTCAACCACTGCACGTGCCAGCTGTGGCTCCACTCCCTTTTCCTTAGTTTAACTTCAGTCCACGTATTCCAGCTGCTATTATCATGGTGATTATTATTTGTTGGGTAGTGACAGCGGGTTTGGCAACATGGCAGATAAAGAGATGCTGCTGTATATGTTTTCTGGCTGTTGAGACTGCCACCACCTCCTTGATTTGTTCTGGAAGATTCTGAAAGACTTCTACTTCCCCTACTGGGTCTTGGATGGAAGTTAACAGGGCAGTATTTCCCAAAGGGAAGAGTGTGAATCACTTACAACAGAATCAGGTTGAGATGTATAAAAATGCGGATTCTAGGACTTCACTCCAGACCTACAGAATTATAATCTGAATGTGCCTTGGTGCTCTGCAGTTTAATTAGCTCCTCAGGAGGTTCTTAGGTCTGGCGATTTTTAAAGGAATCCTGCTCTGGGAAACCCACTGAGTGGAAAGGAAAAATGAGAAAACAGGCGGGGTATCAGCATGGTGTCTGCTCTCATAATCTGATAGGCAGGCTTGTGGAGAGAACCCAGTAAGAAATGTTTGATGAAGAAATACTGCCTACATTTGTTTTAAGACACTAATAAATGCAATGTAACATGAGTTAGAAAGCAGTGCTTGGTATTGCCTGGTTTTAGACTCTTCGTAGTAAAATCTTGTATGTAATATTTGTAAACCTGATAATAGTAACCATTGCTTATTGAGCGCGTGCTATTGGCTGGACATTCTTTGAAGTGTCTTACATGCCTAAAACACATTTAGTGCTCACTACAACCCCTAGAAGTCCCTACTACTAGTATCCCATTCTGCAGATGAGGAAAGTGAGGCACACAGAGAAGTTACATAAACTGCTGAAGATAAGAAAGTTGTCAGTGGACCCAGGATTCAAAGCCAGGCATTCTGCCCTCCTGAACATACTCTATGCCAGCTTCTTATGTGATAAAAACCAGGATGTGTTTGTTAGTGTTTTTGTACTGTTACATCAAGTACTAATTCAAGAAACTCTCAGTTGCCTCCTATATACTGGGTACTCATTAAGAATATGCAGAATGAAAGACTTGGTTCTTGATCTTGAGGAACTCAGGTTCTGGAGTCAGAAAACATGCAACTCAATTACATGTATTTGTTTATGTTTAAATGCAGCTTTTGGGCTCCTATACAGGTTGAGCATCTGAAACCCAAAAATCCAAAATCTGAAATGTTCCAAAATTCAAACCTTTTTGAGCACCAACATGAAGCTCAAAGGAAAGTCTCATTGAAGCACTTCAAGTTTTGGATTTTTGGATTTGGGATGCTTAATCAGCAAGCATAATGCAAATATCCCAAAAATTGAAAAAATCTCAGACTTGAAAATCTTCTGGTCCCAAGCATTTTGGATAAGGAATACTCAAGCTGTGCAAGATGCTTTGGGAAGCCAACACAGATAGCCAAATTTGCTCAGGTGAGTGGGGGAGGTGTCATTATAGTGGTGACATTGCAGCTAATTCTTGCAAGATATGTAAGAGTGCTTTGGGCAGAGAGGGAGAGAAGGAGAAGCAAAGTCCAGGGAGAGGAAACTACAGGGGTAAAAAAAATAGAACAGGGAAAAGAATGGGGTATTTTACATGAACTGCAGCTGTTATAACACAGAAACTGTGATGTTGAGGGGGTGATCAGTGAGATTGTGACTGTAGGCTTGAGGTCAAATCATGACAACCTTGAGAGCTGAATAGGGCATGTGAGCTTGTTCTGCAGGTATTGGGAAACCATGGCAGGGGGGGCATTGTCACAAGACTGGCAGCGGTGGGGAAGAGTTAAGATTAGAGGGGAAAAAAATGGAATCCAGACCAGCTTTAAGGGGTGGCCAAACAAAAACAAAAACTAAAAAACCTAGGTAAGAGTAACGAGGGCCTGAGCTCATTGTAGTGGGGCTGAGGATGGAGAAGACATAAAATTGAGAAACACTGGGAAGATGGATCAGTAGTTCTTAGAGACCGATTTGATACTGGCGGCTGATGGAGAGAAAAGGCTGACTCTTGGGTTTCAGGCTTGGAAGACTAAAAGGTAGTAATGCTAATGTTAAGTTATAGAATTGGGGATGGTTTAGGATAAAAATAAAGGATTTAAGTTGAGGCATGTTGCATTTAAAGGATGAAGAAATTTGAGTAGAGAACATAAGATCAGAGATGGTGATATATAAATAAGATTTGCTTTTTGTTATGGAAAATTCTTTTGCTCTCTGATGGTTTTACTTGAAATTTTTGTGGACCCATACTCTTATCCCACCCCACCCTCAACTGGAGAAATGTTTTAAAAATGTTTTTAAAAGACACACCTGTACCCTACTATCTGATAAAGAACTTATTTACCAGGTAAAAATGTTACTCAGCTCAAATGTTTAGAAATGAAATTTTCTTTTTTTTCAAAGTTGAACTCAACCATCAATTTTAGCTGACAGTTTAAACCATGATCTCTGTGCTTTATAGTGACTTAGCCACTTCTGGTTTAAAACTTTGATTCCAAGTTAATCTTTTTGAACCAGAACTGAGTTTTCCATTTGCTTTTTCCTTTTTGTTTTTTCTTGTCCTTCCCCCCACACCCAGTTAGTGGCTTCTGGGAAGAGGTAAGTGGATATAGTACCATGGTGGTAGAGAGACCATCTAGAAATGCCTAGGAAATTAATTCACTTATCTCCTGGTATAGGAACATACATTTTGAAATGTTAATTTATGGTGTTTTAAATTGTATTTTTTTCTCCTCCAGGTTTAAGGAGGTAGTCTGTAAGTGACAAGATATAGAACTTTTATCATGGATAACTCTAGAGACAGACTGCCTGTGCTGAAATCCCTGTTCTGCCATTGCCCAGCTATGCAACCTTGGTTAAGTTACTTAGCCTCTTTGTGCCTCACTTTCCTTGTCTGTAAAGTGGAATAACAATAGCACCTACCTAAAAAAGTTTTGTGAGAATTAAATGAGCTAACAATGTAAAGTGTTTAGAATGTGCTTAGGACATAGAAGAACTACATAAATTTTCAATTACATTAATTCCTTGCTTTACAGGAAGGACTACAGAAGCTATGTTGAAATCAGAGGCTTTCTCTGTCTTTTGTAAAAGCCTAAACCTATCAGATTTTCTAGGTGTCCTAGAACAGGAGGGGAAAAGGAGGAGGCAAGTGCCTTAGAGTGAGGCAGAGTGAAGACATTCCCAGGGATAGGTTGGGGGCTATCCTGGTGAGGTCCTGCAGAGGAGGCTAGTCTTAGAGGAAATGGTGGTGTGAAGGTCTCAGGAGACAGGACTCAGGGCACAGTGACCACTAGACCTGAAAGGACTATATCAGGCAGCACAAGGGGCATCCTAGCAGGTACTGGGTGAACTCATTATCCAGGATCAGGTGAGTATCTGTAATGTTGGCACAATTCTTGGCAGAAGCCTCTTGTAACAGTGGAAATTGACTCCCCACCCTTCTTCCTTTGGTGGGCTAGGGACTGGGAATGAGATACAAATGGGTTTAAGAAAGTGAAAACTTAGGCCACTTCTTTCTTGCACATGTGAATTGAGTGGGCATAGTCCATTTCAGGTCAGAGTAGGGAATGGAGGAGCACACAAATGTCTGGAAGACTCTTTGTTTTTAATTAAAGAAAACTGCTCTTTCCCCTTCCTCCCTTCTTATCCCCTAGGAGAAATAGAAGCTGAGTCCTTGGCCTCTGAGTTTAAGCAGGACCTCCCCAGAGCAGCAGTCAGGCAGGAAGATTTAGCCCCATTTCCCTCCACTTCCCTCAGACCTCTCCCCGGGACTGCCTGCCCTTCTGTGTTTCACTTCCTGTCCTCCTCTTAAGTGCTCCCCTGTGCAGCTGCTCCACAGCTGGTGGCTCTCCAGTCACCTCCCCCCACCACTTCCCTGTTGAAGGGGGCCTGGGGAGAGTCAGAAGGTGCTACATCAATGTAAGACATTTCCTCCCTGCCCCTCAGCTGTGCCGCTCAGCTGTGTGTCCTCTGGCACCCACAAAATCAAACACCTGCCTTCCAGATGTTTGCACCTATAGGCCGGCAAAGCTGACTGCAGCAAGTCCTTCAGAAGGGAGACAGGTATTTAGTTGGGAATGTTAAATGGAATTTTTGGCCTGAGAAAGACATGGAGGGAGGGGGTTGTCATTTCCATTTCTCTACCTTCAGGAAGCATGAAGCTAAACAACTGAATTCTTTATGCTTTAAAGACATCAAATGGAAGAGTCCACAACTTCCCTTGGGCTCACTGTCAGTGGTTTCTCTTTATGACCAACCATATTTCTTTCTAATTTTAAGGGAAGTAGTATAATACCATGCAGAGCTTATATGTAATCATTATGCTTCCTTTTCCCCAGCGTGAGTATTCAGAGGTAAGAAAGTATGGTGGTGTGGAATGAGCACTGTCTTTGGGGTCACACAAGCCTGTGATTAAATCCAGTTCTAGCCCCATACAGCTATGACCTGCCTTAACCTTTATGTCTCAATTTCATCCTCTTTAAAATTTGGAGAGTAGCACCTATGGAGAAGAGTTTTGCAGACTAAATAGATAGTGTATATGCATACCTAGCACTGTTGCTGGGCTCAGAGTAAGCCCCCAGTAAGTCATAGTTATTGTTGTTGTTATCATGGATGACCTGTTTCTTAATTCAGACAAAAAAAAAATAGATGTCCACCGTTAAGTACCATCTGCCATCTATGCTGAGTGCTTGTTAAGCTAAGTGTTGCACAAAACAAGGTAACCCATGGATACCTTTTCTTTAGTCCAGGGTGTTTAAAGGTATGCCATGTTTCACTTGCATCAGGTCATTCTGATTCAGAAACTATTGGCTGGCAGAGAATCAGTCTTTTGTCAAGTAGCCCTCAAAAGTCTTTTTTTTTTTTTTCTTTTTTGTGACAGAGTCTTGCTCTGTCGGCCAGGCTGGAGTGAAGTGGCACCATCTTGGCTCACTGCAACCTCCGCCTCCTGGGCTCAAGCAATTCTCCTGCCTCAGCCTCCTGAGTAGCTGGGATTACAGGCGTGTGCCCTAAAAAAGGCCCTAACCCCAGCCCCAGTGTTAAGCTTGCCAACGGGGCAAGACTTTTCTTTATATGTCACAAAAAAAACCCATGAATAGTTCTAGGAGTCCTTACAAAGGTCCGAGGGACGAGCTTGCAACCTGTAGCATACCAGAGTAAAAAATTGATGTAGTGGCAAAGGGTTGGCCTCATTGTTTATGGGTAGTGGCAGCAGTAGCAGTCTTAGTATCTGAAGCAATTAAAATGATACAGGGAAGAGATCTTACTGTGTGAACATCTCATTATGAGAACGGCATACTCACTGCTAAAGGAGACTTGTGGCTGTCAGACAACCGTTTACTTAAAAATATCAGTCTCTATTACTTGAAGGGCCAGTGCTGCGACTGCACACTTGTGAAACTCTTAACCCAGACACATTTCTTGCAGACAATGAAGAAAAGGTAGAACGTAACTGTCAACAAGTAATTGCTCAAACGTATGCCACTTGAGGGGACCTTCTAGAGCTTCCCTTGACTGATCCTGACCTCAGCTTGTATACTGATGGAAGTTCCTTTGTAGAAAAAGGACTTCGAAAAGCGGGGTATGCAGTGGTCAGTGATAATGGAATACTTGAAAGTAATCCCCTCACTCCAAGAACTAGCGCTTAGGTGGCAAAACTAATAGCCATCACTCAGGCACTAAAATTAGGAAAAGGAAAAAGGGTAAATATATATACAGACTCTAAGTATGCTTACCTAGTCTTCCATGCCCATGCAGCAATATGGAGAGAAAGGGAATTCCTAACATCCGAGGGAACACCTATCAAACATCAGGAAGCCATTAGGAGATTATTATTGGTGGTACAAAAACCTAAAGAAGTGGCAGTCTTACACTGCCAGGGTCATCAGAAAGGAGAGAAAAGGGAAATAAAAGAAAACCGCCAAGTGGTTATTAAAGCAAAAAGAGCTGCAAGGCAGGACCCTCCATTAGAAATGCTTATAGAAGGACCCCTAGTATGGGGTAATCCCCTCCAGGAAACCAAGCCCCAATACTCAGCATAAGAAATAGAATGGAGAACCTTACGAGGACATAGTTTCCTCCCCTCAGGATGGCTAGCCACCAAAGAAGGAAAAATACTTTTGCCTGCAGCTAACCAATGGAAATTACTTAAAACCCTTCACCAAACCTTTCACTTAGGCATTGATAGCACCCATCAGATGGTCAAATTATTATTTACTGGACCAGGCCTTTTCAAAACTATCAATCAGATAGACAGGGCCTATGAAGTATGCCAAAGAACTAATCCCCTACACTACAGGCCATACATTTCAATCCCTGTATCTTTAACCTCCTTGTTAAGTTTGTCTCTTCAAGAATCAAAGCTATAAAACTACAAATCGTTCCTCAAATGGAACCCCAGATGCATTCCATGACTAAGATCTACCACAGACCCCTGGATCAGCCTGCTAGCCCATGCTCTGATGTTAATGACATTGAAGCCACCCCTCCTGAGGATATCTCAATTGCACGACCCCTACTATGCCCCAATTCAGCAGGAAGCAGTTAGAGTGGTCATCGGCCAACCTCCCCAACAGCACTTGGATTTTCCTGTTGAGAGGAGGCACTGAGAGACAGGACTAGCTGGATTTCCTAGGCTGACTAAGAATCCCTAAGCCTAGCTGGGAAGGTGACCACATCCACCTTTAAACATGGGGCTTGCAACTTAGCTCACACCTGACCAATCAGGTGGTAAAGAGAGCTCACTAAAATGCTAATTAGGCAAAAACAGGAGGTAAGGAAATAGCCAATCATCTATTGCCTGAGAGAACAGCTGCAGGGACAATGATCGGGATATAAACCCAAGCATTCGAGCCAGCAATGGCAACCCTCTTTGGGTCCCCTCCCTTTGTATGGGAGCTCTGTTTTCACTCTATAAAATCTTGCAACTGCAAAAAACAAAATAAAAAAATAAAAAATAAAAAAAATAAAAGGTGCCAGAAAGGGAACCAGAAAGTATGTGGGAGATTATAGACAGAGAGGCATTTAGGAAGAGGACCCTTTAAAGTGGCTTATGAACTCCTGGGCTACACCCCCATGAACTGTGCATGAGTGAACTTGTCTAAAATATTATATATAGACTTTGAGAACTGAACTATGGGCTATACCACATACCTAAGTACTAAACTGACTACTGGGTGGTATACATGTGAGACAGGCCCAAACATCACTACAGAGGTTTTGAAAATTGAGCTGATAATACAACCACAACCCTCATAAAGCTAGTTTAAACTTGTGGACTGAAACCAACTGGGCTACTTACTTATTAAAATAAAAACATAGAATAAGCAATAAGGACTTAAATACAACCAGAGTGTTTTAAAATAATACTGAAAATGTCCAGGGTACAGTCCAAAATTACATAGCATACATAGAATGAACAAAATCTCAAGCCATCCAGAAAAAGACAATTAATGGAATTCAATGTCTAGCTAACATGACAAAAAATTTAAAGCAGCTCTTGTAAAAATGCTTCACCCAATAAGGGAGAACAGTCTTGGAATTAATGAAAAGATAGAAATTATCAGCAAAAAATTAGAAAAGATAGAAAAAACACAACTCTCTCTCCCTCCAAAAAAACTAAGAAATGGAAATTTAGGGAAAAAACTAACACAAAAACAAAATCAAAACATTGCTAGATGGCCTTAATAGCAGAATAGAGACAACAGGAGAGAGAGTTAGAACATGAAAATAGATCAATAGAAGTAATCTAATCTGAACAGCAGAGAGAAAAAGATTGAAAAAAGAGAACAGACTTCAGGGACCTGTGGGTAATCAGAGCACCAGAGGAAATGAGAGAATACAAGGCTAAAAAACAAAACAAAACAAAACAAAATTGCCTGAAAACTTTCCCAATTTTGTGAAAGACAGAAACCTACAGATTTAAGAAGCTCAGTGAATGTCAAACCAGATAAACTAGATAATCCACACCCAGATATATTATAATCACACTGCTGAAAACTGAAGACAGAAATTTTTTGAAAACAGCCAGAGATATATTACCTTTTGGAAACACTCATTCTTATGAATGTGGATTTCTCAGATTTCTCATCAGAAACCACGGAGCCAGAAGAAATAGAAACAACATTATTCAAGTGCTGAAAGAAAAGAACTGTATATCTAGAATTCTATATCCAGTGGCAATATTCTGTAGGAAAGAAGGTGAAAAAAAATTTCTCAGATGAAGGAAATAATAAGGAATTTGTTAGCAGTAGACCTGCTATAAGAGAATGGCTAAAGGGAAGTCTTCAGACAGAAAGAAAATGATACCGGAAGGAAAACTGAAACATCAGAAGTGAAGAAAGAAATAGAAATAATACATATTTGGGTAAATGTAATAGACTATTCTTTTCCTATGAAGTTCTTTAGAATATATTTGATGGTTAAAAATAAATAAAAGTAACATTGTCTGGGTTTTCAGTGTATGTAGACATAATACACAAGATAACCACGACATATATGGGGGAGGGTAAAGGGGCCTATATGGTGACAAGGTTTCTACCTTTCACTTGAAGTGGTAAAATATTCAATTAAAGTAGACTGAAAAAGTTAAGTGTATATATATGTAGTAATTCCAAGAGCAACCAGTAAACAAACAAACAAACAAACACACAAACAAAAAAACTATACAAAGAGATATAGTCAGAAATGCAATAGATACAATAAAATGGAATATTTTTTAAAGTTCAAATAGGCCCAAAGAAGGCAGGAGAGGAGAGGGGAAATAGAGGAACAACAACAACAACAAAACAGAGAAAATAAATAGAAAACAAAGAATAAAATGGCAAATCTAAATCCAAGCATATCAATAATTGCATTATAAAAATTCATTTCAAATGAAATACATATACAAGGAGTGTATAGGAGTAAAAGAATGAAAGATTACTTACTAGACATTATGCAAAGGAATGCTGGACTGGTTACATTCATATGAGACAAAGTAGAATCCACAGCCAAAAAAAATTAGGAATAGAGAGGGATATTGTATATTACATAATGATAAAAGAATCAGTTCACAAAGAAAACATTAATCTAAATAGTTTGCCTTTAAGAACAGAGCTCCAAAATACATAAAGGAAAATCTGACACAACTGAAAGAAGAAATAGACAAATCCACAATTATGGTTGGAGACTTAAAAGTCTTTCTCAGTAATTGATAGCACCAGTAGACAGAAAATCAGCCAGGTTATAGAAGAATTGAACAATGCTGTCAACCAACTGGATATATTGCTATTTAAAGAACACTTCACTCAGTAATAGTGGAATGCACATTCTTTTCAAATACTCATGGAACGTTCACCAAGACGGATCATATCTTGGGTCATAAAACAAACCTTAACAGATTGAAAAGAATTGAAATTATACAAAGTATGTTATCTGACCATAATGGAATTAAACTAGATACCAGAAAGGTTTCCAAAATACAGAAGAAAAAAGAAAACCGTTGTGACTTTGGGTTATGAGAAGATTTCTTAGATACAATACCAAAGCATGTTTCATAAAAGAACAAATGGATAATGAGACTTCATAAAAATTTAAAGTCTCTGTTTTTTGAGAGACACAATTGAGTAAATGAAAAGTCAAGCCACAGGCTAGAAAAAAATATTTGCAAACCACTTATCCAATAAAGGACTTGTGTACAGAATATATAAAGAACTCTAAAAAATCAATATTAGTATAGTTAAAATGCACAAACACTTTTAGAAGACACTTAGCTAAAGAAGATAAACAGGTGGAAAATAAGCTCATGAAAAGATGCTCAGCATTATTAGTAATTAGGGGAATGCAAATTAAAACCACACTAGATATCACTATACTCCTATTAGAATGGCTAACATTAGTGAAAGCTGACCCAGGTAGGGCTTTGCGTGGGCCCTGGCGGAAAGTGTGCAGGGAGGTTGCAGGGGAATATGGTGTGGGTGTGATCAGGTCATGGTAGACCTGAGATTCTAGTTCTCACATCCTCTGAGCTGTTCCATGGTTTTGCTGGAGGCGGGCCACACTCCGATCTATGAAATCTTGAATTTTCCTCCAGCATGAAAGAGCCCAATTTTGAGATTCCCACTTTCTTCTTTTAGACGTTCCCTAGACTCCTGAGAAGGAGAAGACACAAGGCCCTGGCACTCTTGCTTCAGAAGATGAAGGGTTTGCTTTAGGACATGACCCAAGTGACATGAGGGAAGTTGGAAGTTCTCAAAAAGAGGATGCTCAATCTGAAAAAATATGAGGCTTTGAATTTTCTTCTCCCTTCTCTGGGGACAAAAACTTGGCCACACCTCATAACTCTTATGGCCTCAGCCTTTCCTCCTTTCCTTTTTAGCCCAGCCTCCCCTATATCTGATCTGCCTCCTAAAGGCATCCATTCCTAGTTTGAATGCCTAGACCCATGCCTACCCCTTACTCCCAATTCTGGAGGCTTATGTATAGATTCCAAATCTTGATGGTGGTTAGAATTTGGAATTTGGGGATTTTTTTTCTGCTTTGATTTATCTTTATATGCATCCAGTATCTCTGAGTGCAATTCCAAGTATCTTTGAATACTTACTAATTACTATCTAAGGTGGTCTATAGGGCATCATGGGGAAAAGCTTCATACAGAGTTCAAAGCCTGAAGCCATGAAGGAAAGAGTCCAGCAGTGTCTACACAGTACATTTACTCATTCAATAAACGTTATGGAGTACTATCATACTTCTGGCCTTGTTGAAGTTTAGCAATAAACTATAAAGGAGGTTCCATTCTAGCCAGAGAAGAAAGACAATAAACAAATCAATAACTAGATAATATGTCAAACGATAAAAATGAGGAAAACTAGAGCAGGGTATGGGAGACAGAGTGACAGGAGCAAGAGGATGGGGTGGGGGTCAGGAGATTTATCTGTGATTAGGTGACATGTGGCCAGAGAACTGAAGAAAGTGAGAGACAGACTGGACAGAAATCAAGGCAATGAGAGTTACAGGGAAATGGAAAAGGATGTGGAAAGACCAGACCTTGAGGCAGGGTCCTGCCTGGACTGCTTGTGTCTCTACAAGGAGCTGAGTATGACAGGATAGCAAGCTCCAAGAAGGCAAGGAACTTACCTTAGAGGGTTCAAAGAGAGTTTCTAATGAAGGCACCACCTCAGAAAGTGAGGGCAGGGTGTCAGTGGAACAAAGAAGGAGTGTTGAGACACTCAGAGAGGGGCAGCAGGACGCTGCCACCTTTCCCAGGGCTGAGGGGGCAAGGACTCGGGGAAAGGGCCATGGGCATCCTGTGAGAGCTGAGTCAGGAAAGAGGGACTTCTTGGTGAGAACTGCAGCAAGGGAGGGGTGCCACCATTGCCAGAACCAGGCCAGGGAGCACAGCCGGCTCTTTCTTTCCTCCTACCAGTGCCTTTCAGCTGGCTGAACCCAACCATAGCCCAGCTAGAAATGCCATCCTTAAAGACCGGAGCACAGGGCTGGGCAGAAGGGCAGAGAACGAATCTGGGAGATGGGATGAGAGTGATCAGGGATTGCCTAGCACTGAGAACAAGAGGAAGAATGGCTACTTGGTATAAAGAGAAAGAACCAGTAACTTTTAGTTTAGAGGCATTGATTCAGACTGCCAAGCCAGATCACGAAGCTGAAAGTCAATCCTCTTAGGTGTTTCTGTGAACAATCTGGGCAGGTAGCCTCTGCAGAGGAGGCTGAGTGGTCTGGTCTGTGAAGGTGAGGTGACTATTTGTATGGTCAACAGAACCAGACTCCTGTCCCTCTTGTGCTTCCCATCTGGCTATGGAAACTGAGTTGCAGCATTGGGTTCTGTCCATCTTCCCCCAGTTCTCATTTTCCCACTTAAGAATTACGCATAGTTTTTTCATATGCCTAAGTTGCTTTCCTACAAGGCTCTTTGAGAAGAATATAGTTCAGTTCAGTTCCAAGAGATAGCTTGGGATTTATTCTTAAATTTAGACAAGCTTGATTGTGAGGACGGGAGCTCTTAAAAAATGAGATTTTAGAGACAATGGGCAGTTCTACTCCAAGGCAGAAGCATGGAAGAGCTGCCTTGCAGAAGTCCTCACCCACCCAGAGAGTTGGTGACTCCCTGAGCAGTCTAATTCCCAGCCCAGATTTTGCCTGACATTTCCTCCAAATATAGCATCTCCCCAAAAGGTAGTGCTGCAGATGAAGGAGAGGCTTCCTTGGCAGCTGGCTCAGGTTCTCTGGAGAGACACTCTGGCAGGTCTCCAGGGATCCTGTGACTCCGGAGCTCATCCTGGGAGAGCCAGCTCAGCTTGCCGATCTCACAGCCCAACTCCCTCCAGGTCTGGTGCCCAGTGGGCTGGAATGGTCATGGAGGGAAGGGAGTCTCTGTGGTTCATGAGGTTTGCACTGTTTGGTTGCAGGGGAATGAGCGAAGTGATGTCAGGAATGAGAAAAAGGAAAAAGATGGGATGGCGCGCTCTTCAAGACTTCTCCATCCTCAAGAAGGAAAGCAAACAGGTGGCCTCCTTGTGAGGGAAAGTAGATCATGGTGCTCATAGATAGCTAATTGAGAATTTTGGGGTTCTGTGTAGGCAGTTTGGCTGTCAACATAGTAATACCCATGGAAACGGCTAACCCTCTTTTACTTTTTAAACATTTATAAAATTGAAAAATAAAATTGGTTTAACCCTTTCAGTGTTAGTTCCATTTGGAAAACCTCTTTGTAATAATCCCATGGGAATGGTTTAGAATATTCTGAAACAAATTATCTGCTGGGGTTTGGTGAGTTGAGCTGGTGGTGTGTGTCAAGAGCGGGTAGAAAGATCCCCTCTTTATTTATTCTTGCAACTTTCTACAAGAGAGGAAGGATGTATATATGGGGGTGAGAAACTGATGGCAGGTCTGTAAAAAAATCCCACATTCAGCCATGGGTTCCTTAAATGATGGTTTAGGGTTCTCAAAATAAATTTTAGAACCACCAAATGAAGACGGTAAGTTCTGAGTCCATTTATGTATTCCTGAACAAGAAATTTCTATGTCACTTTATCCAGTACCAGCTTTGCAATCTTCAGTGGAAACCTCTAAATTTCAGATGCCTCATCTGTAAAGTAGACCTAATAGTATTACCACACTGGGTGGTTATGAGGAATAAATGAGAAATGGCAACATAGGGTCCTTAATAAGTGTTTATAAAACAATAAGATGTGGGAATTGGGTCCTGTGCCAGAATCTCTCTGGGGAGATGGGCATGGGAAAATGTAAGGGAGGAAATAAGCAAGCTTTTTGGAACAAGCTCACACTCCTAATTCTTTTTCTTTCAAAACAGTGAATTAGAGGTCAAGGCTAAAGTGAAAGGGGATAGAAATAACTAGAAAGATGGATGAAAGATCTGCTACAGAAAACCAGGCACCACATTCATTGCAGCAAGGGAGGAAGAGTGACAATCAAGTTCGCTGTGGCTTTTACACCTCCAAAAACACTGTGACCTAGAGGATTTTTATTTCAAATGAACCATTTTGCTTAAAGACTTTTCTTTCATGAACAATTGTTGAGAAGTTGCCCAGATTTTCCCAAATGTGATATGATAATAAGGGGTATATACCAATACCCACATTAAATCCTGTGTTAGGAAACTGCTAGTAAGAAACAAGAGAGGCAGCTCATAAGAGTCTCAATGGAGTTTTCTATTTTTAAATTTTTTTGGACTAAAGTTTTATTACTTAAAATTTTTTACTTTAAAATTTTCCAAACATATGTTGAAGTAGAAAGAATAGTTCAGGTCGGGTGCAGTGGCTCACACCTGTAATCCCAACATTTTGGGATGCCAAGGCGGGCAGATCACAAGGTCAGGAGTTTGAGACCAGCCTGGCCAACATGGTGAAACACCATCTCTACTAAAAATACAAAAATTAGCTGGGCGTGGTGGCAGGCACCTGTAATCCTAGCTACTCGGGAGGCTGAGGCAGGAGAATCGTTTGAACCCTGAAGGCGAAGGTTGCAGTAAGCCAAGATCGTGCCATTGCACTCCAGCCTGGGCAACAGGGTGAGATTCCATCTCAAGAAAACAGAAAAAAAAGAAAGAATAGTTCAAAGAGCTTTCATATACCTAGTTTCCATAGTTACCAATTCATAGCCACTGTTGTATCTTCTATGTCACTTCTTCTCCCTCCCCATATTAACCAAATCAACCTCAGACATCATATCATTTCAGCCATAAATATTTCATATGTAACTAAAAACATTTAAGGACTCCTCAGAAAGCCCTCAATACTATTATTATATAAAAACTAAAATTAAGTTCTTCATATCATCAAATATTCAGTGTTCAGATCTTCAATTGTCTCATGAATACATTTTCTTTATTTTAATCAGAGCCCAATTAAGTTTACACGTTGAAATTGATTGTGCATAGAGCTTTTATCCCTAACTTTTAAATGTGAAACAATTATATGCTCACAAAAACTTGCAATAATAGCACAGAGAGGTCCTGTGAACCCATCACCCTTCTTCGTCTAATGGTGACATCATATGTGATCAAAACCAAGAAATTGATATTGACATAATATAACTAATTAGACTACAGAACTTATTCCCATTTACCAGTTTTTACATGCACTCATTTTTCTTGTATGTCTTTGTGTATAATTCTGTGATGTTCTATCCTATATGTAGCTCATATAACCACCGTCCCAGACAAGATACAGGACTACTGTCACCTCGAAGGAATTCTCTCATGCTAGTCACACCCTTCACTAGTCACATCATCCCGTCTGTTCCATAACTCCTGGAAACCACTGATCTGTTATGCATCTCTACAATTTTGTTTTTTGAAAATGTTGTATAAGTGGAATCATAAAATATATAGCCTTTTAATTTCTCTGTATTTTAGTTGATTTTTAAATTTTTTTCATGTGAACAAAATTATATAAATAACCATCTTAGAAAATAAAATGTCTACCTACCAACTTTAAACAAATGGACATTCACTCAACACATCTATTGGGGAACCATGATGTGCTTGTAACTCAGTAGTAGACAAAAATGAATTGTTTCCTTGCAACAGTGGCTGTGTCATGTGTGTTGTTTGGTAAGGTTTTCAGAGCAGTGTCTACAAGTTAGAAAACCATTAATTCTTTCAGGAAGGGAATTTTAGGTTTGGCCTGGGCTTTAGTTTTTGCTCCTTTCTCTTCCCCTGTCTGGGATCCCTGACTCCACCCACAGGATTAGCCTGTCTTAGTTCATTCAGGCCCCTCCAATAAAATACCATAAACTGGGTGGCTTATAAACAATAGAATTTTATTCCTCACAGTTCTGGAGGCTGGAAAGTCCAAGATCAAGGCACCAGAAGATTCAGTGTCCAGTGAGGACCTGCTTTTGAGTTCACAGACAACGTCTACTTGCTGTGTCCTCACAGGTGGACGGGACTAGCTAGCTCTATGGTGCCTCTTTTATAAGGGAACAATTCCATTCATGAGGGCTCTGCTGTTATGATCTAATCACCACCAAAGCCCCCACCTCCTAATACAATCACCTTGGGGGTTAGGATTTTAACCTATGAATTTGGGGGGAAGATAAGCATTTAGTCCATTGCAAGCCTATCCTAGGCTTTAGAACCAATCCCCAGCTGAAACAGAAGATTTCAATCTAGCCTACAAGCCTGGAATTCAGAAGACTCTCCCTTGTTCTGTCCACCTCACTTGGATTTTGTGCCCTAGTTCTGATAACAGATTTTGTCTTCGGTGTAAGCCAGTACTCATGCTGAACTCCATTCATGATAAGCAGGTTTCTAGTGTCTGGTCACAGTTTAGCTATTTTTTTGTGTGTCCAGGTATCTCTAGGGTTGTGCTTGTGCTATTCTTTATCAGTCTAGAGTCCTGATTCTATCCCCAGGCTTGAGGGATGCTGAGAGCATACTGGTTCCAGCAAGCCTGCCTACTAGCCTGCCTGCCTCAATCTTGCCTGCTCCTGAATTCCTGGTCTCCATTACCCAGCCTGATGATTGGTGCTCAGCCTTCATTCTTCATGCCTCCCTGAACTATCACCTCTTTTCTGGTGCTGTGTCCATTGCAGACCAAATTCTTCCTGCCAAATTGGACTTAATTCACACACAGTTCTGGCTGGCCCTTTCCTTATCCATGGAAGAGTCTAGTTTCCAGTTTTTGGTCCTCTGGTCTGCTTTGTACCACATGACTAGGTCATAGGTAATTATGTCCCAAAATATGACATGGCTATTTTATGCATTATAAATGTTTGTTTATGAGCTGAACCCACAACAGAAGGGAACCAGGTTGGATCAATTCCTTTCGACTAAGAGTTGTATGATGCAGAAAAAGAGGCAAGAATATGGATTGGTGGAATGGAAACTGTTTGGGGGCAGGGGTCAGAAGACCCAGGTTCCAGTTTGCACTCTGTCATCAGCTAGCTGGTGACTTTGAAAGGACACATCCTCCCTGGAGTTTCAGTGTACTTATCTGTAGAATAAGGGAACTGGCCTCAAGATAATCCCTAATTTCTCTTCCATTGTTGGTACCCTAAGGTTTTATGACCTAAACTTCAACCTCCTGGATATTGCTAGACCTCCCTCTATCACCTTAGGTCAGGGTGGTATTATTTTCTACTGGACTACTAAGGCCTTACATTCTCCCCACTGCAGCTAGAATTGTTGAAAACACAAATCTGAGCATGTCGCTCCCACTTAAAACCTTTCAATGCCCAGACCTTACCCCTGCCATGACCTTAGGCTGCAATTTAAATGTCTAACATGACCTTCCATGCTCTGCATGACATGGCCCCTGTCTATCTTCCTTGCCTCATCTTAGGCCCCTCCAAACTTCACAATCTGTGTTTCAGCCATTCTAAAATTGTTTTAGTTCCTGATAGACTCTGCTTGCCTATTGTAATTCATTGTTTTAAACTCCTATCTTCCCCAAAGGACAGGATGTCTTGTGCTCACTGCCATATTTCCCATGTTTATCATAGCACATGTCACAATTAGTATTTGACATGGTTTGGCTGTGTCCCCAACCAAATCTCATCTTGAATTGTAGTCCCCATAATCCCCACATGTTGTGGGAGGAACCCGGTGGGAGGTAATTAAATTATGGGGGCAGTTACCCTCATGTTGTTCTCATGATAGTGAGTGAGATCTCATGAGATCTGATGGTTTATAAGGGGTTTTTCCCCCTTCGCTCAGCACTTCTCCTTTCTGCCACCTTGTGAGGAAGGTGACTTGCTTCCTCTTCACATTCCACCACGGTTGTAAGTTTACTGAAGCTTCCCCAGCCATGCTGAACTGTGAGTCAATTAAACCTCTTTCCTTTATAAATTACTCAGTCTCAGTAATTTCCTTTATAAATTACCCAGTCTCAGCAGTGTGAGAACAGACTAATATAGAATTTACTTAAGGAGTGAATGAGTTGCATTAATCATGGCCATCATTAATTTATTTCTTATTAATTAATTCATCCCCCCCAACAAAGGAATGGTAGTTTTATTAGAAAGAAACATAAACCTAACTCTACTAGTTTAAAGTTTTTAAAAGTGAGGGCATATCTGGAGGGTATCAAAGTCTATGGTTGGGAGGGGTTTCAGCCACATCTAGATCCAGGGATTGCAGCAAAGTTGTCATCTCTCCTTTCATTTTATGTGTTTCTTAATGCCACTTCTCTTCTTGCATTGATTGACCTTTATTCTCTCTTGCAAGAGAAAGGTTTCTCCTCCTTCAATTCTTCCAGGATTCACATCCCTCTTATTCCATTCCTCCAAAGATAAAGAACTCTTCCAGCTTCAAATGACAAGTAGATTATCATTTGAAGCTGGAAGAGTACATTTCATTTGACTTACTTGAGTCACATATCCACAACTGGAACCATCACTTTGGCCAGAGAGATGTCCTTTGATTGACAGTGTCCAAGCCATTACCCACACCTGGGGCCAGGAGGAAGGTAGGTGAGACAGAGTTAGCACAGCCTAGGATTAGGAGCACAAACTTGAACCTAGATCACCTGGGTTCAAATCCCAGATCTGCCTCTTACTAAGTGATCTTTAGCAAGTTATTAAATTTTTCTGTGTTTGTTTCCTCATCTGTAAAATGGAAATAACAATAGTACCTCACAGAATTATTATAAGGATTTAAAGAGTTAATATTTGTAAAGCACATGAAATAATTCTGGGTACATGGTAAGTACCCAGAAGGTGCTTGGTACTGGGTATATGGTAATACCCAGAATTATTAGTGGAATAAAAATCAACAACCGAATAATAGAATTGAGTTGCATCTTCTAAATAAATAACCACTTTATTTATATTTGTTAAGCATCTAGGCACAAGACACTGTTCCTAGTGACTGTAATATACCAGAGGAAAAGACAGACACAATTTCCTCCTTTATTACATTCCAAAGTGCTATATAGAGAGACAGAAGGGATAGACTGTATCTTTGAAGAGTCTGCCTTATAAAAATATAAGTTAGATGTTATAGGACTAAAGACATTTGCAGTTTTTTCTCTAAGAACCTAGTCTAATTAACAAGACTAACCACCTAACCAGGTGATAAATTGTTGCCAGCCAGAAGTGGGGAGCTTTCTCAGTATACACAGCGGAGCTGGGCTCACGGAAGCCCAGCCTCTAGCAGTGGGGAGAATCCAACTCCAGAAGCCTAGGCTACTCCATGAAGGCTACTCCATTAGCAAAGTCCCCTGCTCCCTAATCTCACCAGGGCCAGTGTTGGGTGGGGTGGGGTGGAGTATCAGGAGACTGTGGGTTTACTAGCTAGAACTGGAAATCAAAGGACAGTCTTTCATTTGGGAGCCAAACTGAAAAGGCCTTTTACCTACCTATAAAAAATAGTATTTTTTTAAAATAACACCTGTATAAAGTAGAAATGCATGTTGAAATTTTTTATAACAGGACTAATTTTCAGTATTCTATCCTGAATACCTCTAAATTGTCAAGCTAGTGAAGAAATTGTTATCTTGTTAAATGTAACTGACTGCATGTTTTACTTAAGCATTATAATGAAAATATGTTACATCAAGTCCTTTGTCATTTCACATCTTAAGTTTGATTTTGGTGGGAGAAGATGGCCAAAGAACATACTATATAATGATACACTCGACATATCATCAAAATTGTTCATCAACAATGTTATTCCGTAGTCAGATTGGATTTTCTCTTCCAATCTCCCATTGTCTATGGGGCTAGGAGAATGATTTGTGGTTAACAGATGGAATTCACTAGATTTTATTTTCCAGTGAGGCAAGCAAGTATGTCTGCTTTGTTGCTTTCTGTATCCCCACCGTCTGATAATGATAACAGCTAATTTTTATTGAGTACATAGTATATGCTGGGTCCCTTGCTAAACACTTCATATGTGTTATTTTACTTAATCCCCTCCACAACTCTGTAAGGTATGTTCAATGTTTAATTCCACCATTTAGGTGAGGAGCCTGAGGCTTACATGGGTTGTTACCTACTCTAGATTGTGTACCTGGTAGGTGGTAGGGCCAGATTTGAACTCAGGAGCTTTGAGTAGAGAGCTTGAGCTCAAGCTACTATGCTAGAGAGCCTGGCACAGAACTGGCAATTGTGCAGAGGTTCAGTATTTACTTAAATAAATTGGAGAGTGGAATGAAACTTAAGTGGCTCATCCAGGGACTCAGGTCTTTAAATGGGGTGTCCAGGGTCCTGGACCCTGTTCTGCTGAACTAATCAGGACCCAGGCCCAGGCTCAGAAAGATGACCCCAAGTACCTATATTTGGCTGTGACAAGTGTAAGAAGCAGGGACCCTGTAGATGCCCTCACTGTCCCATAGGCTTGCAGAGAAGCATCTGTGTGTATCCGTAATCTGGGATGGGGGATTATTGATACCACCATATGCCCTATAGATGCCACCAAATTTATTCGAACATAGGCCCGGGGACAGAGGTAATGAAGGGATTCTTTGCCCTTAGAGGTTTGGGCATGGTTGAGGTACTGGGGCACACAGAGGAAATAAACTTGACACTAGTTCTTTCTCAGCAGAATGTAATCATTGTCTTGAACTAGCAGAGCATCTGCTTTGTATCTCTGCTATGTATTCATCCTCCTTTGCCTTTTATGCTACTATTTGGAGATACCTTGTTTTTCCTACTGGAGTGTGCTTTATGAAACCTGGAATGATCTTTGGCTCATATTTGATGGCTAAAGAAATAAAATCAATTAATTAATGCATTATATGTATTTTAAAATAAACTGATTTTAATATTGTTTTAGATGTACAGAAGAAGTAGCCGATAGTACAGATAGTTCCTGTATATCTCCCAGTTTCCTCTATTGTTGACAGCATACATAGTACTATGGTACATCTGTCAATCTGTCCCCACTAATGAATCAATATTGATACATTTTTATTAATGAAACTCCACACTTAATTGAGATTTTATCAGTTTTTTCCCTAGTGTCTTTTTTCTGTTCTAATCCCATCTGTGCCATATTACACTCAGTCATTATGTCTCCTTAGGCTCCCCTTGGATGTGCCAATTTCTCAGCCTTTGTCCCTGCTTGGTTTCAATGACCTTGACAATACTAAGGAATAGTGGCTAGGAGTTTGGCTTTTGTTTTTGTCGTGGTTAGACTAGAGTTATGGGTTTTTGAGAGGACTACAGAGAAGTGCCATTCTCAAAACATGTAAAGAACGTGTGCTACCAACTTGACTTATCACAGATAATGTTGACCTTGCTCACCTCATCTGGCTCAGGTAGTATTTTCCAGGCTTTTCCACTGAAAAGTTAGTTTTAAAATTTCCCCTTTTCCATGTTGTAATCTTTGTAAAACAAGTCACTTAGCACAGCCACACTTAAGGAGTGGGGAGTTATGTGCCACTATTTGAGGGAGCAGTATCTATTAATACATAAATTATTTGGCATTCTTCCGCGTGGGAGATTTATCTACTCTCTTCCATTTATTTATTCAGTAATTCATTTGAATCGGTATAAATTCATCGATATTTATTTTATACTTTGGGCTATATAATCCAATACTATGCTATTTATTTTGTTGCTTACATTGTTCCACTTTGGGCTATTGGGAGTTCTGTTGGCTCCCTTGTTTTTTGTTGTTGTTGTTTGTTTTTGTTTGGACATTATCTCTACTGTTTTGTGTTTTGGGAACTTCCTTATTTTCTTGTATTACGTGCTCCAAGCTTATCTTGTATTTGCCCTGCCCCATCCCCGGAATCAGCTATTTCTCCAAGGGGCCCTGGTTTCTTTTGTTGGATAATGGTATTAGAAATCAAGGTCTGGGTGCTGGGTGTGCTTTTTGCTCCTAGAGTGTCTTCTAGGCCTTTTCAGTGCTGCGAGCAAGGAAATATACATGTATATACTAGCTCATATATATAAACATATCTATGATTATTTTCATATATAGCCATCAATGTCTATATTAAGCAAAACTTAAGTTCCCATTGATAATCTCTGACTCTAATCCAAGTACCATATGGTTCATTTTAGCTTTATCCCATTCCTTATCTGTAATGGGGAGAAACCTGGCTCCACCACCCTCCAACCATTTACTTACTTGTTCAATCTCAGGGTACACAATTTCAAAATTCTTAACCCATACTGCCATGAGAAACAAGTTTACCACCTAGAGTATAATACAGTGCTTATATACAGTTTTATTATACATACTATATATTTTAATGTCAACAAGTTTTTTAATGTTTTGTAATTTTTTAATTAAGAAAATTAATAGATAATAATTTTACATATTGATGGGATATATAGTGATATTGCAATACATATACAGTGATCGCATCATGGTAATTAACATATCTGTCATCTCAAACATTTATCATTTCTATGTTTTGGGAACATTCAATATCCTCCTTCTAGCTATTTAAAACTATATAATATATTATTGTTAACTATAATCATCCCACAGTGCCATAGAACACTAGAAAATATTCCTCCTATCTAGCTGTAATTTTCTGTCCTTTAGCAAATCTCTCTGTGTCCCTCCCTTCCCCCCCTCCCCTTCCTAGCCTATAGTATCTTCTGTTTTACTTTTTACTTACATGAGAACTTTGTTTTAGCTTCCACATATGAGTGACACCATGTAGTTTCTTTTCCTGGCTTATTTTTCTTCACTCAGTATCCTCCAGTTTTATCCATGTTGTTGTGAATGACAAGATTTTATCCTTTTTTATGGCTGAATAGTACTCCATTGTGAATATATACCACATTTTCTTTATTCATCTGCTATTGGACACTTACTTTGATTCCATATCTTGGCTATTGTGAGTAGTGTTGCAGTAAGCATGCAGGTGTGGACATCTCTTTGTACATTGATTTCCTTTCCTTTGGATAAATACCCAGTAGTGGGATCATATACTACTTATATTTTTCATTTTTTTGAGGAGCCATCATACTGTTCTTCATGGTGGCTGTACTAGTTTACATTCCCACCAGAAGTGTGTAAGAGTTCCCTTTTCTCCACATTCTCACCAAACCTACATTATTTTTTATCTTTTGGATAATAGCCATCCTAACTGCGATGAGATGGTACCTCACTGTGGTTTGATTTGCATTTTCCTGATGAGTAGTGATGTTGAGCATTTTAAAATATATTTATCAGCCATATATATTTAATTAGATTTTTTATTTGCTGTTGAGATGTTTAAGTTCCTTGTACAGTCTGGATATTAATCCCCTGTTGGATGAATAGCTTGCAAATATTTTGTCTCATCCTGTAGATTGTTTTTTTACTCTGTTGATTGTTTTCTTGGCTATGCAGAAGCTTTTTAGTTTGATATAATCCTATTTGTTTATTTTTGCTTTTGTTGCTTATGCTTTTGAGCATAATATTGTTCTACCTTCTCTTGCATGTTCTGTGCTTGTTCCTGTGTAATTGCTCTGAGTGGTCTTCCTTATTCACTGCTCATGGTACAAGTCACTCCCATTGATCGGTTTCCTTTTAGCAGCAGCAGGAAAATCGGCCCAACTTGGCCTCCACCCCTGACTTCCTTATTCATAAAATCTTTCCCAGACCAATGTCCTGAAGTATTCCGCCTATGTTTTCTTCTAGTAGTTTTATAGTTAGGTCTTTAATCCACCAAAAAGATTTTTTTCTCACCTAAAAACTGTTTCACCCAATGTTAGACTTCTAATTGCTTTTTCTTAACAATAGTGTTTTAATGTGAATATACTTAATGACAGTAAATGATATACTTAAAAAAATTAAAATGGCAAATTTCATATTATCAATATTTTATCACAACAAAAAGTATTGTTTCATCTTCCTGCAGATATCCCAATGAATTCATTTCTAAACCTGGCTGATTATCAAAGTCAAAATCTTTGTAGTATGAACAAAGAATCTGTAGTTTTAACAGATTTTCCAGGGGATTGGCAGCCACTGACTATCCTAATGGAGTTTTTCTTTTAAGAAAATAAAATATGCAACTGGGAGATCCTGGGATCTGGGATCTGCAGCTGCATTTCGAGCATCATGGCAGGTGCAGTGGTCCTCTGGGACCCGCCAGCAGTGCTGACTATCCCATCTGGATGATGAGGAGAAGTATGAGCTTCTCCCTAGGCTGGCCTGAGGACTCAGCCACGCCTTCTCCTCATCACCAGCCTAGCTCTTCTGCAGGCTTGCCTCAGCGGCTCCAGCTTTGAGCTGCCTGGACATCTCCAACAAAGGCTGTGCTGAGTTGCAAGTAAGTCAGCTCTCCCCCACCTTCGGCATGATCTAAGCATGTTGGAGTTGCCACATGAAAGAAAGCTGGTTGTTTCTCAGAAAAGATTGCCAATTGGATAACCAAGGATCATCCTCCCAGCCCATAATAAAACCTCCATTAAAAACTTCTATTACATTACCCATCTGTGGAGCAGACTTGCCTTGAATCAAGGACTGCTGAAGGAGGTTCCAACATGGGTCTCCAGCCCCTTGCCTGCAGCTGTCTTCTCTGACACCTCTGAGTGCAGTAGCCTGCTTGGCAGTGAGCGGAGCTTTGATTCCAGAGCCTGACCTGGCCTGTGTAATTAGATGCTCCGGCTAGACCCTATCTCATGGCTGAGTCACCCACAGGAGGGAACAGTTACTAGGTCCTGGGAAACCTTGAAACTGTCTGCCAATTCATTTCCTAGTAGTGAAAGTTTATGTCTACAAAGAAAACCATATGGAGACTCAGCAGCTATCTGAGTAATTTCAGGTTCTCTTCAAATCACTTTCACCTATGCAATCCAAATGTGAAGTAAGAGGACCTTATTTTTGCCTATATGAATTGGAGAATTACCTCTCCTCTATATGCTGCATTGTGCTTTTGAATGTGGGAGAGGTGAAGGAAAAACTATAAACAGCTGATACTTCACAGGTGTGAGAGGGCATTGTGATCTTACTTTCCAAAGGTCAAGATGGCTACCATAGTACATTTGGGAGAAAACTTGGGCTTGGCAGACAGGTTAGCCATTCACCTGGATCAAGGATCTTGGGAAAGTCATACATCCTTTTTGATTTTTTCTTTTTCTCAAAAAAATGGAGTTCAAAGGATTTGTGCAAAAAATTAAATGATAAAATGACTATGAAAGCATTTTGTAAACTATGAGCTGTTAGGCCAACATGTTATAGAATTGGTTAGACTGGAAATTAGATAGTAGATTATATTGTTCTACCTTCTCTCACATGTTCTGTGCTTGTTCCTATGTAATTGCTCTGAGTGGTCTTCTTTATTCACTGCTCATGGTACAAGTCACTCCCACAACCTTCCTCTACCACAACCTTTAGAATTATATGTTTTTAGGACTAATCCCCTAGCTTCATCTCCTTCTTAATTCCATCTCATCAGCTACTTCTCCCCAGAACTCAGTTATACCCCATGCCACCCCAAGGAAGCTGTCCTTTTACCAACCCCACTAGGATGTTCCTGTACCCTCTCCCTTGGAAAGCTCTGCCCCCTTGGCTTTCCCCTAGAACAAGCCTACTCTTGTTTCAGAGCCCGCATTCTCACCTTGAACATAACCATGACCATTTCAATCCTTAATGAATCCCTCTCCTCTGGAATGCAACCCCTGTTCCATGCTGTTGTCTTCTATTGATCACATATTAGCATTATCTCTCCAACAGAACTATGTGGTACGATTGCCTAGCACCACGCTAGATGTATAGCACTTGCCCAATAAAAATGTGTTGATTGGAATGCAATCACAAACCTATAGGGCTCTGACTTCTTCCACACGATTTGGCACAGGCTCTTAATCAAATGATTTCCCTATTCTGATAGGCAATTTTCCACCCTGCTGTAGACAGGGAAGTTCTTTGGTAGTCATCTCTAACTGCCTCCCCTGTGCCCTTCAGACCCTTAGCTCATCTCAGGCATACTTGAGGGGAGATGCTTTCTCCTCCTCCTCATTCTGCTTCTTGGCCTTCTACCTGCTATGTGTTCAGATGCCTGGGAGTTGTCTTGCACATGCAGTTTCTAGTATTTAGTGTAATTGGAATAAGTCAGGGTATAATAGCTTGGATATCCTAGAAGAGTCTCTGAAATCCAGAGTAGTGGCTGGGCAGAAGGGTATGGGGATGTTGATTTATGAGTCATTCACTATGCAGAGTTCATCTACATAATATTTTATGTAGGTGCAATGTGTGAACTCCTGGGAAATAAAAGGGGGGCAGGCTATAGGAAGGCTCTGAACCAAGACCAATGCTCTCTCTCTTCTCTGAGATGTGACATCTGGAATCTTACTCTACACAGGAGAGTGGGGCCCTGTAGTCAGATTGATTATTTTCCAATAATATCTCTGCCGCTTAACAGCAGTGGGATTTGGGGATATTTACTTGATCTCTCTAAGCCTCAGTTTCTTTTGAATGATAATAGTATTTATCTTAAAGGGTTAACTAATCTTAACTACTTAGTGCACACAATAAATGCTCAGTAAATGTTAACTATAATTAGCATTACTGAATAACTTTTCTTACTCTATAAACAAGTCTATGCCCTTAAAAGTACTTCCTTATCTCTGTTTCTGCCTAAGACTATCCCTCATTTTTCCTCCTCCTCTCCATGACAACACTTTTGGCAGTGTGAACCTCAATGACTCCATTTTCTTATCCCCGAATCCTTACCTTTATAACTGGGCTTCCATTTTTATCATTGATGAAGGCTTCATATTTTAACATATTTGATAACATTCCAGTCTCAAATTCATCAGAGGCCTTTCCTCAGGCCTCTGTCCACTTAGAGAATTGGGCATTGTTGAAGTTTTTCCTTTATTGATGTTCTCCCTTTCCTTGTCATTCTTCAACTTACATGACTCTTAATACTTCCCCTTTCTCGTTCTTTGATTCTTTGTTGGCTTCTTCTCCTTTGACCGAATTCCTCCAGTCAGCTCTTGGAGCATCCCAGGGCACTGTTCTTAGCATTGTGCATTTCTTAATTCCTTCTCTTTCTGTGGGTATTTCACACCCAGCACCTGAAGCAAGGGTCACTGCACAGATAGACCCATGGTGCCCAACTCTATGCAGTATTGACTGCATGTTTAACAGGTTAATTAGTGTATATGTGTGTGTGTATGTTTGTGTGTGTGAAAGTGAGGCAGAGAGATAAAGAGACAGAGACAGACAGAGAGATACTCAGAGAGAGAAACACAATTTAGATGATGCAAGTGGTTCTGGCCACCATCCTACCCAGTGAACAGGTAATGGGAAATGGACTTCTAGTGTTATTCTTACAACAGGCCCCAAACACAAGCCTACTACTTCTTTTGGTGCTCAGGTGGCCCCTCTACCTCTGCAGGAATCATAGGCCCTACTGAACTTATGGCGGAACATGATCTCTGTTTCAAATATGGCCCCTCTTGAAGAGACTTTCAGGGATCACTTTGACTCTGCTTAACATTGACCCTAGGCACTGCCTTTGGAGCCTAAGCCCAGGACGGGTCATGCTGCACCAATCAACATGGATTCCTGACTCTTCCTTGGTGAGACTTTTCTTCTAGGCTCCAGACCCTTACACCGGCTGTGACATACTCAACTTGTCTAAAAATAATTTTATCTTCATGTTACTCTCCCAATCCTGTGCTTTCTGTGTCCTTTATTGGCACATTCTGAAAAACCTCAAAGTCGTCTTTGGATCTTTTCCATCTCAATGCTTCTTTACTCTTTAGGACCCTGGGAATTTCTCTTCTGGACTTGGATAATAGTTTTCCAAGAAATCTCCTCCCCCAGTTCCTCCATGTCCTGGCTAGAAAGCTCTATCTAAAGAGAAGAACCAATTGTACTGCTCCCTTTCTCAAAAACATTTCTTGACTCTGCATGGTATATAGACTGGAGGCCCAAACCATCAATTTCATTTTTGAACGAAATGCCATTTTCCTGGTGCCAAAACTTTGCTCGTGCTGTTCACAGAGCTTGGAATACATTTTCCCCTCCTCAGAATATCAAATCCTTCTTAGCGGTCAGGACCCAATTCAGATGACGCCTTCTCTGTAAAACTTTCCTGATCACCTAGGTGCAGGATTAATGACTTCCACCTGGGTTCTTATTGTGTTTTGTTTATATTTCTGTTGTGACACTTAGCACAGTCTGGCTGGTGGTTACTATGTAAGACTTTGTCATCTCTACAAGGTGGAGAGCAGGGTTCCATGTTTCAGTGCCTTAGTTGTCTTTGAGTCCTTATCCTCCTCATTCACTCAGGGCTCAGCCCAGTAATGTACACACATATAATTTTCTACAAATGTTTGCTGTTGAAGTGAATTTGTGTTGGGTGTCATTGGACTGAAAGATTTTTGGGTGGCAGGTGTGGTTCTTTTAAAAAGAACTTCTAGATCCTCATCTGGTTCCAAGGCAGGCCAGGCTTTGGGAAAAAGAGATCCTATCTCTAGTTAACTGTGGTGTGTGCCACCCCTACATCAGGCTCATATTCCCTTCTGGAGTCAGTTGCCTGAGACTAACTAGATCCACAGTCCACACCTGCTGAACTGAAGCCACTAAGGGCTTGGTTGAATATTGGCTGATAGCACAGAGAAGTTGTACAAGATGCCTAGTATCACAAAGCTCATCAACAGGGAGGAATGAATAAGCCCTTGGTTCGCTCCAGACTCACAGCAAATGTCAAAAAATAAACATTGATTTTCCAAATCATACATCTTCCCTCCTTGAATGGTCATTTTCTCTCCTCTGCCTGATCCTCACTCTGCTTTTGGGGAGACATAGGAAGCAAGAAGACCACACCTTGACTTCTTAAGAAATCTACTTGACACAATGATTACTTTCTCAAATCATCTTTCTTCAGTTTTTGACCGCTCTCCCATTTCTCAGTCCTTTCTTCTTGGCCTTCATTTCCAGCACCTCTTTCTCTGCCCACCACTGGACCATTGGTGTTCCCATGACTTGCTCTTCTTGCTTCTCTGTTGACTCCCATGGCTTCCATTTGCATCTCCACACTGAAGACTCCCATATCTCTGACCTTGGTCCAGACATTATAATTCCTGCCTTCCCAGATCTATAAAACACCTTCAAATACAGCATCTATTTTTTATTGAATCTAATTTTCATCAGAGAATTCTTATTTCCACCTTAAAGATGAAAATGTTGAGACTCAGAGTCAAAGGAAAGACTTTGCCACAGTGAGGCAGCCACACTGGCAGGACCAAGACTGGGACTCCTTGCTCTTTGTGGAGGGCTGTAGTCACTTTAGCCATGACCTGGGATTTTTCACTTCCTCTGGACCAGGTACGGAGCTCCACTTCAGAACCAGAATACTCCATCTTGGTAAGATGAGAGGCACTCCACACCTATTCCTTTCTTTTTGGTCCTAATAAAAATTTCTTTCTCCTTGACGTTCCTCTACCATATGGAATCTATTTACTCATGAGAAACTCAGCTTGGATGCCACATCTGTTTTCTTGCTTTCTACTCCAAATTTCTCAGCTGCGTTTGCAAGCAGGAGGGAGTCAAAACATTTGTAGAGTTAGCTGTGGTGGTGGAGGTGGTGGCAGTGTGTGTGCTAGAGGGAAAGTGTGTTAATGAGAGAACTGCTTGCTGTTGCTATGCAGACCTTGATTACTCTCAGACTTTAGTAACCATAGAAGTCATGGTGGGATTTCAGTTTCTAGGCATCTCAAGATTTATTGAAGAGGTCGGCCTTGTTCCTCACCGCATCCTGCATTCATTCTCTCTCCTGATAGGAGGAGGCCTGGGTGGCTTGCCCTCCTGGTCATGTTCTTCAAGGGGAAGCACTCCCTCCTCCCATTTGTCTCCAGCTCCTACCAGGCCAGATTTTGGGCCTGACCTGGAATGGAGGTCTCTCTGTCTTCTCGGTCCCTCTTCCTCATTGCTCAGAGCCCTTGGGGAGTGTGAACCCTGTCCCTGCACTGCCTCAGCTCTGTGGAATGCTTTTCATCCTCAGCCTGGGTGAGCCAACAGTCTTCCTATTTGAAGCTCAGCTGAAAGTCCCACTTGTTTCTTTTGGCTTCTCCTTTTGTGTCCCTCCAGGGCCGATTGATGGCTGTGTGCATCCGGACTCTTCTGATTCCTGTGCACACGGGCGAGGGCCTCAGAACATCCCAGAAGAGTTAGGTGATGTGTAGATAGCTTGGGTCCAGTTTCTTTGGCTTGGAGGGGAGGAAAGGGAGGTCCTCCCTGGTGAAGAGGCCTACTCAGGGCCATACATCCAGTTAATCAACAGAGCTAGAATACAAGCATTCCAACCCTGGCATGGTGTTTCCCCCCCACCCCCAGGGGTATAACCAGACAAGGATAAAATGATGGGAAATAAGTGTAAGAGAACCATATGCAAGATCAAGCTTTTAGGACATTAGCCCTTTAGCAGAAAATTTAAACCATTGGTTCCCATTCAGATATTCTGGACTACTCATGGATTCACTAGTAGCCTGTGTTCTTACACATGGAAAGGAACGAGGGGACCCTAGGAAGAAAGCTGCTCGTCCTTTGGGTTTGGGCAGCATCCAGGGTCACGGCGTCCTTGGGCCAGTTGGCATCACCTGCCTAAGCTCCTTCAGGGGCAAAACAAGCCAAAGGCACAGCCTGTGTCCCAGGGGAACTCATGGTTTTGTTGAAGAGACCGGAATCATGGAAACAAAAGTGGCCAAATAGTCTAAGCTAGCCTTACCAATCAGCTGAGAAGCCAGTGGTCATTAAAGTGGGGGTGAGGCATCCTCAAGATGGCAAGCTCCCAGTGAAAATAATCTACCACCCAGCAAGTGCTCAGCACTGATGCTGAAGAAGTACCACTGCCAATGAACCACCTTTCTATCCAGTGGTGTCCTTTGTCAGGAAGCAAAATGTTTGGGAGAAAGTAAGACCTAGAAGAGAAGACAGTGGATGCAAACCCAGAAGGAGGACAGATGAGCTCAAAGAAAAGGGACTGAACTTGGAGTGGAGGAGGTGCCTGAGACAGAGGATGCTGATATAACAGGTGTGAGTTGCTCTACAGTACTTGAGGTATGGAGTGGGAATTGCCTTTATTCTTTTGCTAAATTTATTCTTATAATAACATTCTTGTACCTCCAACAAAATCCACATCCCATCTCCCAGGATAGATAAAGTCCATTTTTTTGTGCCTGTCTTCCCTTTTATTTTAAAGGTTGCATTTTCTCTTACATTATGCCAGAAAATATGGGAAAGTTCTCTGATCAACCATCTTTTAGGAATTATTCTGAAGATACCCCCTAGACAGGTCTGCATGGTAAATTTAAATTTAATATTTCAGATACCAAATTTGGCTGTAGGACCTTGTCCCAGCTCTCAAAGATGCAGTATGTAATACTTAGTCCCTGGCCAATCATGCAGGAGCCCTATCTGAGGTTCATTTGGGATGCAGCCTTTGAGTAAAGGCACAGGTTCATGCCCTCCTAGAACTTGCCCCTAATTTTTCATCCCAGTTATGGAAAATCCCATTGTTTCCTCTCTGTAACTGGGCCAGTGTTCTCTTCCTCCTGGGCAGCTGATCCCATCTCCTCGTCTTCCACAAATAGTCTGGAAATGTTTCAGTTAACCTGGACCTTCAAAAACAAAACCTGTTTTGGGTGACTTTCAGAAATCTGAAAACTTCTCTTTTCTTTCTCCTGTTCCTCCTCCTTTTCCCCTTTATCCTCATACCTCCTCCTCCACCTCCTCTATCAACTCTTCCTCTTGTTTCTTCCTTCTCTTTCCTCCATCTCTTCCTCCTCCTTTTTCATTCTCTTCTTCATCATGAAACACACAGGAAGGTTTTTAACCCCACCCCAAACTTACAAACACAGAGACTGGAGAAGGTGGCCAATAGCTCCCAGCTTGGACAGCTCTGATTCTGGGATTCTAAGCAGCTCTCCAAATGTTGACTCACAAACGAAAAGACCCACATCTCTTCTTAACACTGACTTACTGATATGGTTTGGATCTGTGTCCCCACCTAAATCTTATGTTGAATTGTAATCTCCAATGTTGGAAGTAGGGCTTGGTGGGAGGTGATTGGATCATAGGGGTGAAGTTCTCATGGATGGTTTAGTACTCATCCCCTCTTTGTTCTGTCTAATGAGTGAGTTCTCCTGAGATCTGGTTGTGTAAAAGTGCATAGCCCCTCCCCCCACTTCCTCCTGCTCCAGCCATGCAAGATGTGCCTGCTTCCCCTTCACCTTCCGCTATGATTAAAAGTTTCCCAAGGCCTCCCCAGAAGCCGAGCAGATGCCGTCATCATGCTTCCTGTACAACCTGCAGAACTGTGAGCCAATTAAACCTCTTTCTCCCCTTTTCTTTATAAATTACCCAATCTCAGATATCTCTTTTATTATTATTATTATTATTATTATTATTATTATTATTATTGAGACAGAATCTCGCTGTGTCACCAGGCTGGAGTGCGGTGGAGCAATCTCAACTCACTGCACCCTCCGCTTCCTGGCTTCAAGCTATTCTCCTACCTCAGCCTCCCGAGTAGCTGGGACTATAGGTACGTGCCACCATGCCCAGCTAATTTTTGTATTTTTTTTTTTAGTAGAGACAGGGTTTCACCATGTTGGCCAGGATGTTCTCCATCTCTTGACCTCGTGATCTGCCGGCCTCGGCCTCCCAAAGTGATGGGATTACAGGTGTGAGCCACCGTGCCCAGCCAATCTCAGATATTTCTTTACAGCAATGCTAGAATGGACTAATACACCATCTTCTCTTGGCCTCCTCCTCACATTGTGGCAAGGTAGGAAGAAAGGGATTCAGGGTCAGTGAGATAACATCTGTGGAAGAGCCTCGGTAGGGATATCTGCTCAGCAAGACAAGGGGCACTCTTGTTATTCCTGGGCTTCCTGAGGCTGCCCAGGTAACTTGGCCCTTTCATCTTAATGATGCTGCATATAACTTCTTTCTCCTAGAGTTAAGGTTTTTCTTGAAAGAAATAATTAGCTTGTACTTTTAAACCTCTCCAGTGACTTCTTTCTTCTTTGAAATACTAACCTGGGATTGTCTCCTTCAGAGAATAAAATGATGATAGCAATTTATTTCCTAGCTAGAGCCAGGCCAATTAGTACATGCCCTATGCCCAGAACTTTATTTGTAAAAAAGATCTCTAAAGTCTTGTTCAGCTCTAATGTGTCCTGAAATTCTATTACCAAGGTTTTTTCTTCCAATGCTCTTTGTTTGGGGTTTCATAGTAGGGAAAGGGGTCAGGTGGGAGGGATCAGAGGTAGAGACCCTGCAGGCAGAAGCTTGGAGGTCTAGGGTGCTTAGAACTCTTGTCTGTCTAGCAGACAGGAGGAAATCTTTGTAGGCCCTGAGAGTCAAGCCTCCATCCACAAAGAGAATGGAAGAAGTTTCTTTATCATGGAATTTTAGTGTTTCATTTGCCTTTATGATGTCTCAAGGATGCTAGGAAGAATAGCTTACTGATGACACAGTTTCTTGTGTGTGTATAGCACAAAACTTCATTGATTTTCCCTTTCAGAGATGATTTTAGTGCCCATACTTCTTGTCCATTTCTTTTCTTGTTCTTTTACCAATTTTTTTTGTTTTTTGTTTTTTTTTCACTGAAACTTCTATGAGGAATGTAAAGCAAGGATTGTCATCAAAGACTTAGAATGAGAGTAACAGAAGACATGTTAGAGATCAGCTGTGTCTAACCCTTTAATTTTATGGATGGAAAAACAACTTCAGAGAGGAGGTAGAGTACCTGTAAAAGGTTATACAGGTAGATTTTGGTGGAATTGAAATTAAACTCAAAGTATCCTGAATTTTTTGCCTTTTCTTTTTCATAGCTTTGGATATCAAGATTTTGATATATTCACAGAAATATGTGCAGGTTTGGGGAGTTATAAAGCCTGTGATCATGAAAAAGCATTTAAATTAAAGGCAAATTTAAATTCTACCATAATTTGGATCCAAATTCCCTATTTATATCTTCTACAGAAATGAAGAGTGGTGGTGAGTAACTTCTCAGTTAGGCTACAACCCGAGGCATCTCTTCTTCAGGGGCATACGGTTTTGTTTTGTTTTGTTTTGTTTTTTGGGACAGAGTCTTTCTCTGTCACCTAGGCTTGAGTGCAGTGGCACGATCTCAGCTCACTGCAACCTCCGCCTCCCAGGTTCAAGCAATTCTCCTGTGTCAGCCTCCCGAGTAGCCGGGATTACAGGTGCCTGACACCATGCCCAGCTAATTTTTGTATTTTTAGTAGAGCAGGGGTTTCACCTTGTTGGTCAAGCTGGTCTCGAACTCCTGACCTCAGGCGATCCACCTGGCTCAGCCTCCCAGAGTGCTGGGAATACAGGCGTGAGCCTCTGTGTCCAGCCAGTTGCTTTTCTTTAAGTTTTCCCTTTCTCTTCAAATGTAAGGCAATTCAGGGTCTTGCACAGAGCTCTTGTACAAGAGTCTGAGGAAAGCTGAGTTTTAAACTATGGCCAAATGTTCCCATGTCCAAAAGGAGATGCTTAACTGTTTGGTGAGTGGAAGGTTAGAACATGTTTTTCAGTCCTTCAGCCAAAAGAAGTGAGCACTGACAATGTGGGAGTGGGACTTTACTTCATGAGGTTTGCAATTGAAGGTAACTTCATGCTACCTCAACATTTATCTAACAGTTTTATCTATCTAGCTTCTGGCCTGTGATGTACTCAGCTTGAACAAGTTGCTTCAACTTGCTCACACATAAATAAACTGCAGTCTTCTGGAATGTAGAATGAAAATAAAAATAATACCTACGTCCTAGGGTTGTTAAGAGGAGTAAATGAACTATTGCCTGCACAGCATCTGACACATACAGTAAACAATCTACAAGAATAATTTTTATTGCACTTGTTTCTTGACAACAAGTCTGCAAGAACTCTCTTTAATTTTTTTTTTTAAGGATTAACCCATGACTTATTTAGTGGGCTTGATGGCACATGAGCTGGGGGTGGTGTGGGGGAGCTGTGAGTCTACGTTCTGTGCCTTTCTTCCTAATGTCTGTTAACCAGCATTCTAGGGCCTTCCCCTGGGTCATTTCTTGTGTGAAGGACTGCCAGATTTATCTTCTCTCTGATAGACCAGGACACCAGGCCAATCTCACTTTCTTCGCGGCCAAGCCAGAAGAAATCCAATTGGAGGGAGACAGCTCACCACCCTTCATGCCTGTAAATGAGAGCAGCTCTCTTCCCTCACCCAGGGCTAAGTTATTCTGAGGCTATAAAAAGATCCCTGTCCACTTCAAAGGGCTTTTTATCAGCTCATCCATACAGATCTTGTTCAACTCTTCTCATTTTCAAAGGCAGAAGGAAGCCCCTTGGCTGAACCCCCAGGTAGGCTCTTACCTTCCTTAAAATATCTTTAACTTCAATTAAACTGATCCTTCTTGGCTCCATTTAGCAAATAGGTTGTCTTCAAAAAGAGTTCCCTGACACCACTCTCTCCATCTTAACCACCCCCACCACCACCCTACCCTTCCAGTTAATGTCGCATCATTTTGATCTGCAGGCAAATGTATGCAGAGTTGAGCAATGTGGCCTGATGCTGTTGGATCTTTTAAATCTACTCTTGTTTTAGAACAGCTGGCTCTAAAGCACTTTTGTGCCTTTAGAAGAGGGGCAGTAAAGGAAGCCTTGACTTGCAAATTAACAGCCTGGGCTTTCTAGGTCTTGTTCCCCATAGATCTCCTGAATGAAACTGGTCAAGTCTGAGTTTCATTTTCCTATAAGTAAATCAGGGAGCTAAGTAGAATCATCCACAATAATCTGTGTCATGGTTATCTTGCTGTAATTTCCTTTTTCTAAGCCTGTCTCCCTAGTAGAGGGTGTGCTGCCTGAGGGCAGGAAAAGTTGTTGGATCTCTGTATCCAAATTTCTCAGGAGACATTTGTTGAATGAAGGAGCCTGAGCTGTCCTCTGGTACACCTTTCCATTCTATCCAGGTCTAGCCATGCACAATGTCTGTGTCTCCTTAGCTTTGTTCAGCTTCAGCATCTCCCCAACACTTAGCAGCCTCCCTCTGCTAGGAGGACAGGCTCTGGGTGATTTGGCACAATTCCACTCTAGGAGGCAGATCAATCAATTGCTGAGCTCCCTGGCTCTTCCCACCTCTTCCAGGTTGGATGTAGCTTTTGACAAAAAGAATCAAACTCTGTAAAATATTTGAAGAGATTTATTCTGAGCCAAATATGAGTGACCATGGCCCGTGACACAGCCACAGCCTCAGGAGATCCTGAGAACATGTACCCAAGGTGGTTGGGGTGCAGCTTGGTTTTATACATTTTAGGAAGACATGAGAGTTCAATCATATACTATTGGGGGAACCAGCCCCCAATATTTCAACATAGGTTCTTTCTATTTTCCCTAAGTGTCGGCCGGTCTGAGAAATAAAGAGAAGGAGTACAAAGAGAGAAATTTTACAGCTGGGCCTCCAGGGGTGTCATCACATATTGGTAGGACCATGATGGTGACCCCAAGCCGCAAAACCAGCAAGTTTTTATTAGGGATTTTAAAAGGGGAGGGGGTGTATGAACAGGGAGTAAGTCACAAAAATCACATGCTTCAAAGGGCAATAAAGATCACAAGACAAGGCAAAATTAGAATTACTGATGAGGGTCTGTGTCACGCTGTGCACGTGTTGTCTTGATAAACATCTTAACAGGAAACAGGATTCGAGAGCAGACAACTGGTCTGACTAGAATTTACCAGGCTGGAATTTCCCAATCTTAGTAAGCCTGAGGGTACTGCAGGAGACCAGGGCGTATTTCAGTCCTTACTTCAACTGCATAAGACAGACACTCCCAGAGTGGCTGTCTATAGACCTACCCCCAGGAATGCATTCCTTCCCCAGGGTCTCAATTATTAATATTCCTTGCTGGGAAAAGAATTCAGCAATATTTATCCTACTCACATGTCTGTTTATAGGCTCCCTGCAAGAAGAAAAATATGGCTGTATTGTGCCTGACCCCGCAGGCAGTCAGGCCTTATGGTTATCTTCCCTCATTCCCTGAAAATCGCTGTTACTCTGTTCTTTTTCAGGGTGCACTGATTTCATATTGTTCAAACACACAATCAGTTTACAATAAGTTTTACAGTCACTTTTATTTTACAATCAGTTTGTACAATAGTGGTCCTGAGGTGACGTACATTCTCAGTTTACGAAGATAACAGGATTAAGAGATTAAAGTAAAGACAGGCATAAGAAATTATAAGACTATTAATTGGGGAAGTGATAAATGTCCATGAAATCTTCACAATTTATGTTCAGAGACTGCAGTAAAGACAGGCATAAGAAGTTATAAAAGTATTAATTTTGGGAACTGATAAATGTCCATGAAATCTTCACAATTTATGTTCTTCTCCCTCGGCTCCAGCTGGTCCCTCTGTTCAGGGTCCCTGACTTCCCACAACAAAATACATTTAAGAAATACATTGGTTTGGTCCAGAAAGGCAGGACAACTTGAAGCATGGTAAGAGGGTGGCGGGGGGGGGGGGGGGGGGGGGGGCGGGGGAGGTGCTTTCAGGTTATAGGTAGATTTTAAAATGTTCTGATTGACAATTGGTAAAGTTTATCTGAAGACTTGGGATCAATAGAAAGGAAATGTCTGGGTTAAGATAAAAGATTGTGGAGTCCAAGTTTCTTATTGTGCAGAGGAAGCCTTCAGGTAGCAGGCTTCAGAGAGAATAGCTTGTAAATGTTTCTTATCAGACTTAAAATCTGTGTTGATATTACGCTGGAGAGGTATAAGGAGACATGCCTGGCACCCTCTTCCCATCATGACCTGCACCTGTCTTTCAGGTTAAATTTTAAGAGTGCCCTGGCTGATGAGGAAGTCCATTCAGTTGGCTGGGGGGCCTTAGAATTTTATTTTTGGTTTACATAGCCTTACATTTCTGGTTGAAGGATCTCACTTTCCCAGTTACTTTTGAAGGGTTCAGATGATACAGCCCAGAACAACAGAAAAAATAACTCCCCAATGATCAAACTTTGACCAATGGGAGAGAGGAAATGGGAAGGTGTCTGCAAATAAATTCCTGATTTTTCTTCTCTCCAGTGGTATTTTTTTTTCTGTACAACTTGTGCAAAGATGTCCAGTGGGATTGAGTGACACTTTGGGCTTCTTTGAAGTGTGTAAAGCTGTGGTCAGCTTGATAAGACGCCACTGCTGCTTCTCAATCTTTCTTGTCCTATGTCCTTTATCCCTTACTCTTGCTGCCCTAGGATTGCACCTATAAGTAAACTATTAACACTTAAGTCTCTCCTCAGATCCTGTTTTCTGGGGAACCCATGTAAAGATGCCATCTATCCAAATCAATCTACCCCAAACATACTCATCCTTATAGGTTCATAGGAAGTCAGAACTAGAAAGGATAATGCTATTCAATTACTCGTTTTAATGGATAATGAAAAGAGGTCTAGAGAATGGAAGTGACTTGCCCAAAGTTAGTGGGTGTATTAGGACTAGAATTCAGGGTCCCTAATTCTTAATCCAAAGTTGAGGAGTAGGAGCATAGAAAGGGATGCAGAAGCATTTTCTTCTTCCTGTCTTGTGCAGGCACTTCCCTGAGTGAAAGCTCTTTGGATTGGTGGCAGCACCAGAGTGGAATGTCTCATTCTTAGATGGTTCCTGGGCCCCATGATTTGTCAATAATGTAGGGAAATGTAAGTAAACCAGGAAAAAAGATATTTCATACAAGGAGGATCTATCTGCATTTGACCAAGAAAATAGAGACTCCACCCCAAATAGGATTGAGAGTCAAGGAATTTGCCATACATAGGGGCTTCAGGAGCAATGCAAACTAAACCAGTATCTTTACTTTCTCTTTTTAGAAATTATTATTATTTTATTTTATTTTAAAGTTCTGGGGTCCATGTGCAGGATGTGCAGGTTTGTTACATAGGTAAACGTGTACCATGGTGGCTTGCTGCGCCGATAAACCCATCACTTAGCAACTCTTCACCTAGGTATTAAAGCCTGACCTTTACTTTCTCATTGGACTTAACTGCTACCCTGGTTAAAAGCAAGGGCTGAAAAAGACCTTGAGAAGGGCTCTTTACAGCTAACAAGTGAGTCTTTGTGTACAGCATCATCTGAGCTCCTTCCTCTTTTTCCCAGAGATGAGACTAACAATTGTTGGTATGAGAGTTTAACCACATGACTGTTGTCTGTTTTTAGGATAAAGGAAGCAAAGAGAACAAGGAGCTTATAGACACACAGAATGGAAGGAGGCTTGGGGTTCATATGATTAATTCATCTTACTTTATGCAGACTAAGAAACCAAAGGCCTAAAGGTCATGTGACCTCCTTAGGGTCAGGCAGCAGATTGGGACAGACCTGGATTCTGAAATAGCTTAATTTTCTAATTGAGAAAGGGAATTTAGAAAAGAAACTTAAGTTTTCCAGAAGGCTGAATAGGGTATGAATCAGAAAGTGGACTCTCCCATCCTTTTCTCCCAGCTCCAGGACCGAAATGAAATACACACTCCTCGGTGTTCTATGTACCACCTTCATCCTCATGTGAAATTTTAGAATGTTCTGTGGGCTCGAATACTGCAACGGTCCCTTCTTCTGCTGGCCGCTCTCTGAGCTGTGGTGGGAAAAGGGAATAATCTGAGGGAAACACTCGGGTGTTACAGTGAGGTAGATGATGGACCTAAGTCAGCTGACGAGGACCATCTCCCTAACAAGGACCTTGGGCAAGTCACATAACATCTCTGAGCCTCTGTTTCTTTATCTCTAAAGTGGGGATAAGAATATCTGATTCTCAGGGTGGTAGAGAGGAAAACATGAGAAAAAGTATGTCTGAAAGTATTTATCTGGGTACTCAGAGAAACCAAATTAGGAGAACTCGAAGAGGGCTTACTAAAGGACTCTTTACAAAGGTGTGGGCAGAGTTTGGAGAAATCACACAGATAAAGCAGCAGCCCAGTATTAGTAACATGGAGGGGTGGAGGCGAGGGAGGCCTGTTACAGCGCTGAGGCTAGAAGGGTGAGGAGAGGGAGCAGTCACCAGCACTTGGAAGAAGAGATTCAGTGGTCTGCAGAGAGAATTTTGGGTAAAAGCCCTTGACCTTCAACTGGAGGAGGCATCCAAACCAAGGTGACTTTGCAGAGAGGGAGTGAAGGAATTAAGCACCCTGACCCTCACTCTTCTTCTCTCCCTCTCATCTTCTCCCAGGGCTCTATTGACCAAACACAAGTGGGAGTTGAAGGGCATGAGAGCCTGCTGATGTAATCCACACAAGTCAGCCTCCCAGAGAAGGAGGCAGAGGGGAGAAAGGTAGAGAGTCTATCTGGAAGGGCAAATGAAAAGATATCTGCACAGAGCATGCTTGTTAAACTGCGAAGGAATTAACACAGTGCAGTGGATGCATCAGAGCCACCTTAATCAAAGCTTGTGTTCCCCTAGATGCTACAAATGTTTGCTGACTACTCTTTAGCACTTGCCCTTGCCTTTTAGGCCTTTTTTCCCCCAAAGCCATGCCTCCCTCCCAAGGATAGCCCATGTTTTATTTTCCTTATTTTGGACTTGTGGTCTCTCTCTGGAGAGTGACTGTAAATTCTAGCCCTGCTTTGATGGAACTCCAAAGGAGGTGGCTGTGGATGTTGACAATGTGCCTTTCATGGAATACTTTTACATCCTGGATGACAGCCTAATGCCTAAGTGTCTAAACCTGAAGTTTCCTCTCCCAGGAAACTTGTTTATACTGGCAGATGCCCTTGTGGCTCTTGTCTGACCTATGTCCAGTTTATTTCTACCAAGACAGCCCCTCTCTAGGAGAGCCTTGCCCAGGAGGAGAGTTAGGTCCAGGTGAGACACAGAGGAGGCAGCACAACAAAACCCATGGCATAGCAGAAGCAGTTAATTACTCACAGATCCCAGAGAGAAGACAGCATGCTGCAAAGCCAACAGGATGTTGGAGGCATCCAGGACACCTGCACTTAACCAGTCAGTGGGGAGCAAGAGGGACAAAAGGACTGTAGGCCAAAGCTTTCGCTGGGGTGCAGGGTGTTACCCAAGTAGGTTTCCGGGGGGAAGCTCTAATTGGTGAGTTTATAGCAAGCAGGCATGAGTTCTGTAGATTCACACTGTGACTGAGAGAAGGTCACTGTGGCATATCTGCACATTCCATACGCAACATGGGGGTGCGTCAAGTAGGTTGTATCTAGCTGTCCTATGGGGCAGTGGTCACCAGGAGGCAGTCGTATAAGGCAGATATCTGGTTCGATTACACTGAAGAACGAACTGAGAGGAGGCGGAGAATTAGAAACCGAGTCAAGGGTGACAGAGCCCTGTTGCTGGTATGAGAAAGTCAAACCTATATTCAAAATGTATGCCAAGGCAACATAAAATGGTAATAATTAACTACGGTCCATATCTGCAACTGGTCTACACAGGACGTATAAAAGCCCAGCCTTATCAAATTCTAAACAACTCAGAAGGACCATCTTGCTTGTAGAGCTCCCTACAGGGTGGGTTGAGGCCTTTGCTGCAGCTGCATTATGGTTCAGCTTCTCCCTCTGTTCAGTGTTGCTTCTTTTCCTCTCCTGTAGGTGTTGAGGTTGGGAGTGTTCCTGTCAATTCACGTGTTCAACTCTGAGTCTGCTTCCCCGGAAAACTGACCTATGGCATGTAGTAATGCACTATTATTATTGACATGTAGATTTTGAGCAACTACCCTATGCCCCGTTGCACTTCAGCTACAGATGTGTAGTTCGTGCAGGTTGTATGGGAGCATCTAGCTAAATAAATCAAATGAGGGCTGAAATCCGTTCTGCACAACACTGCTGAAGCTGTTTGCCCTGCCATGGGGTTACCTTTTTTCTAATTTACGCAAAGTCTCTGCATGAGCTCATCAGCCCTGCTGTGGGCACTTTATTTTCAGTGAAGTGTCCCCAAGGAAGAAGCAGAAAGAAAAACCAAAATGCCTGGGATGAAGTTGCAGCATCTTCAGGAAAGTTAAGATTAGGTTGCAGCTTCTCAGAGACTCCAAGAAGATGGCATTGAAGTTCACGTGAAACAAACCTCCTCTATCAGCCCCAAAGTGTTTTGCTTATGTTTCTTATTTCATCTTGGCTGGTCTTATTCACTGGAGTGTGGGCAGTTAGGGGTAACTTAGTAGGGATGGGACTTGCATCTAATTCTAAATATTATTCTCCTGCTCAAGAGATTACTTTTTCTTCCCTTGAAATTCAAAAGCCAGTTCTGCCTTCTCATGGTTACTGGAGAAGACTGTTAGAATACCATTCATTCATCTTTAATTGTCTCATTTTCTAAGAAAATGAACTTGGGGAGGAAAGTGACATTCTCCAAGCCCTGTAGCTATCTAGTTACAGACTCTAGGTCAATTGCCTGACTTCTTGTTTAGAGCTCCTACTACAAAGCTCTATCAGGCTTCAGCCCCACTGAAGCACTCTGGATGGTGAAGAAGTTTCCAGGGAGCTGGAAGGGGCAACAGCAGTTTCCCCAGCAGACCCTGCTCCTCTTCCTCTTGACAATCCTAGAAGAGCACTGGCAGTGGGTGTGCTCCCTTCTCTCCTTGGCTCTCAGTAAACTTCTGAGCTCCCAGAGAAGGCTCTGCAGAGGCCACAGGGTGCAGACAGAGCTGTGCCTTTGATGTGGCTCCAGAGAGAGGCCACTCTCCTTGACCAGTGGCTGGAGCTCTATTTTATGTAGACATTTCCCATATTTCCTTTTCATAAAACATTCCTGCAGGAGATAAAGTATTGTACATTTATAATTTCGGCTTGCCAAGAACATCTCACTAGCTCATCTCATAAATCCTACCAAGCTTCCCTCCAGCAGCAAGTCATAGCCAGTCCTGCCAGGCCTGGGGCAGGCAGGATCACTGACAGTCCAGCCCACGGACATCAGGAGGCCACTCTGCACCCTTGGGAGTTTCTGTCTCCTCGTCCTTCCTGCCCTCTGAACTTAGAGTCTCAGCTTTCCCACAATTAACTCCTACCTCCAGAGATAATTTATTTTCATTCTCTCTCTGCCTGTCCCCACCCCACCCAGCATTCCACCCTGCTTTGTTATTCTAAATTTACATTAAATGCAAGCTCTTTCTAGTCACTGATTCAGAAGGCTTGGCGCATGCCTCATTCAAATCATAGTCCTTAACTTTTTATAGATCAAAGCTTGTCTTCTTAGAAAGCCACGAGACTTGGGTAGCTCTTTCCTCCACAACTAGCTGGAGGTCTCATCCTGCCTGCCTGCCTGCCTTGCAGAGAGATGGGAGGAGTTCTGGGGCCCAGAGCAGGTGGGAGGACAGACAAGCGGCCCTGTCTTCTCTTTCTACTCTCTCTTCTTCTGCCAGCACTGGGCTCCCTTTGAGGTTGGCTCTGGTCTTATCTAGATGCAAGTTCAACTAACACAAACTATTTCTCTGATTCTGAACTATTTTATCCTTTGGATGCTCTTTTGGTCTCTCTTTTTCAAGTGTTCTTTGTGCTGTCTGTCAATTACTCTATTTATTCTGAAGCCCCACCTCCCTCCCTATGTTCTTCCTGCCCATCTCTTCCCTTCCTTACAATCTTTCCATCTCACAAGACTACAGGAATAGTAGAATGTTATTGGAGGTTGAGCATTCTCAATCTGAAAATCTAAAATCCAAAATGCTCCAAAATTCAAAATTTTTGAGTGCCAGTACGGTACCATAAGTAGAAAATTCCACCCATAAGGACTTTAACACAAACTTTCTTTCATGCACAAAATTATTAAAAACATTGTTTGACATTACCTTCATGCTATGTGTATAGGGTGTATATGAAACCTAAGTGAATTTTGTATTTATACTTGGGTCCTATCTTTGCATATTATGTATATGCAGATATTTCTAAATCTGAAAGAATCTAAAGCCTGAAACACTTCTGATCTGGAGCGTTTGAGATAAGGATATTCAGCCTGTATCAGAGTTACTTTCAAGGTCAAGCCAGAGACTCTCATGTCACAGGAGAAGAATCCGAGGTCGGCAGGGTGGAGTGTCTTGCCTACTTAATCCAGGTAGTAGATGCCAAAGCTACAAATAAAATCTGCAACTGTTACTCCCTAATCAGTGCTCTTTTTATAAGAGCACATTTCTTCTCTTTTCCTTTTGCTTTCAGGAATATGAATTCTAATCATTGCTTTTTGCTCAAACTTCTGTCTTAGCCTTCTTCAGCTTCTACCTGCGTCCCAATCCTGAAGTGGGAGAGAATAGGAGAAATTGAAGGATGAGAGTCTTGATTATCAACTTTGGAGCTTAGTTCCAAAGCCAAGTTTCATTTCTGATATGAGATACTCATACTCTGGTATGAGTCCTGGGCTGCCTTACACATCTGGAAAGCCAAACAGTGTTAAAATAGCCTTATCTGCTGGATGGAGTGAATGTTGAGAAATATTTTCTGGATAAAGGAGAAAAAAGACATTTTGTTTTTTTCTGAGCCCCCAAGGAACAATGAACTGGAACCCTTTCTCTTGGAATGGGTGAGGCGATGGGGTGAGGGTAGCACCTCAGAGATTTCCAAGTAACTAGAGGAGTTGCGATTCATTTTCTCTCTGGGAATGACACATGTCTGGTTCCTCCTTCTTTCTTCTCAAGAAACAACATCAAAGTTCTGGGTATTGCTGGGCAGCAGGATTGCTGCTCCCTCTGGGGAAACTGAAGATGACAGAGAGAAGGAAGGAAGGAGGGAGGGAGGGAGAGAGAGAGAGAGCGGGAGCGAGAGAGACAGAGAGAGAGAGAGAGAGAGAGAGAGAGAGAGCATGTCCCTCATTGCCGCCTGAGGACACAGGAGGCCAGTGTAGAGAATTCACTTTTGGTGGCTCTTTGGACAGGGTAGAGATAATTTTCCAACATGGTAAAAGGCTCCAATGAAATAAGAGGAAAAGATTGGTTTGGGGATTTCTTGTGTCTTTGTCTTGTCATGCTTTGGGCCTAACCCACTATAGGCCATTTTACTCCAGGTGCTAAATTCCCTGGGGAGGAAGGTCTTAGTATCTCCTGGGAACGTGGAGATCAGTATCTCCTGGGAACGTGGCAAGCTTTTCAGAGTCCCGCATTTGAGAGTAACAAGCAGCAAGCAGGCAAATTCTCCAAAAGATAAGGTGATTTCATCATTGTGTGGGGACCCAACCTAATCAGCCGTGGAGCTGACTAGGAAAAACATGGCTTTTGAGCCAGACTGACCTACATTGAAATTCCAGATTTCTTTCTTATAACCACTTACTATCTTTGTGGTCTTGGGCAAGGTATAACAAGGCCGAGTTTCCTCATCTGTAAGATGGGGCTAATAATGCTGGTCTCACAGGGCTATTGAGAGCAACACTGGGGGTCCTGAGTGTTTGGCATTACGCTTGGCCCAAGCAGGTGTCCAGGAAATTTCCGTCGCGTTAATGCTTCACTTGCTCCCAATTCCACTTCAGCTCTTCTACCTCAAAAAACAACCTGGATTAGCTGAAATCCAACAATCTTGAACCCTCTAGTTACTGTGTTTTTTTGTGTTTGACTTTTAGGAGGGTGATAAGGAAAAAGCAAAACCAGATGACAATCTTTAAGGAACATCCTAGAGTCAAAAGAACTTGGGTTAGGGCTTGGGATGCCTGGGTCTGCCCCAGGCCCTCTCCTTTGCCCCGGGAAAGCTTCTTCTAATGTGTGGGCCTGGATGATCTCTCCTCTCCCCTCCAGCTCTGCTATTCCCTCTCTCTAACTTCTAGACCCTAACTGACACAGCGTTCCTCTGTAAGCTACTTCATCTGCAAATAAGAGGTTTGGTGGAATTTGATCTATTGTCCTGAACAAAATTGCAAAGTGAGATCAGGCATTTTAGAAAAGATTTATAAATAGAGAACCCCAGTTAGGCATCCTAGAGAACCTTGGGCAAAGTTTTAGAATTATTACTTGCAGGTAGAATTTTGTGGGTGATAGGCTATTTTCTTTTAGTTTGACATAATCCCTGTGCTCTAGGGAATTTACAGTGTAATAAAGATGGTAAAATGCGACTTCCTTAATGGCTTTCCATTCTCCCCAAACCCTTAACACAGTCTGCAGAGCCTTGTTATCTGTCTTCTGTGCTGCTTCCCTCTCTCCGCTGCATGCTTCTCATTCCTCAAGAAGTGCTCTTCTCTCCTTTCCCAGAGCCTGAAATTCCCACCTCTGATTACCCTGAAGAACTCTTATTCATCCCTCAGGTGTTATCTCTGATGTCCTTTTCTCCAGAAAGTCTTCCCCAATCCTCCAGACCACACAGGTTGTTCTGTTCCAGGCTCTTGTTTCCAACTATACATTTAGCTCTCACCACTATTATCACCAGATCACTTACCATGTAACCAGTTATTTAATGTCCATCTCCCCTTCGTGAACTTCGCCTCCAAGAGGGTAGTGCTTGTCTTAGTCATCCTGGTAACCCCAGTATACAACAAAGTACTCTGCCATTGCAGGTACCTAATGGATATTTATTATATGAATGAATGAATATGAAAGGTTGAGTTTCACTGCAAGAGCCAGGTTATCACGTTAGACCGCGATACCAGGCACCACGCAATACCTGCTGCATTGTGTGACCACTGGAATAGAGGATGAATGCTGAAGGTTCAGAGATGTGGCGGCTACTGTAAATCAGCAAGGCTTCCTGGCTGTAGATCATAAGCCTGTGTGGGCCCCTTCATTCCTCTCACATTCCGAAACATCAGGGTTTAAATCTACAGACAGCTCTGCCCAGATTCCTAGGATGTTTCTATGGGCTAGAATACCAACATGAGTCAGCACTGCCCTTGTCATGCTAAGTTTATCAAATGGCAGATGCTGTTGTATATTGGCCAGAATTTGCTGACCTCTTATCATGGCTAGGTCATAGTACATGTTCCAATAGCTATTTTATAGTATATTCTCAGGGCCATACTTCCAGGATGGTGTTAATCCTCTTACTAACTTACAGCAGACAGCTAGCAGTTGACATGCCATATGAGCAACATCATCCTTCTGGAATAATCTATAATGCTCAGGGGATCACCCCCTTCAGTACTTTCCATCTCACTGCAGATACTTCACATTAGGGCAGGTACTGGGTGGTAAGCTATGAGCATTGCTGCCTATAGTGAGTAGGACAGGACCAATAGGGGCCAGGGAAATATCAGTGGAAGAGCAGATATGACCCCTGTCTGCAGTACAGACCATCCAAAAATAGGAGGCAGAACATCTGAGAAATTCTAAAAGATCTCTTTGTCATCATCGTATGCTTAATGTGTGTGTTAGTGCTATTTCACCATAAACTATGAATAATAAATCTTTGTGTTGCTAACTACTTCTGAGCCTTATGAAAACGGGCATAGTGACTGTTCTATATATTCTTTTCTTCCTTTTAAAATCGAGGTATAATTGACATACAACAAATCACACACTTAAAGTTACACATTGGTAAATTTTACATATGTATTTATTCACGAAACCATCACCACAATCAAGATAATTAACACATCCTTTACCCTCACGTTTTCTCATTTGCCCTTGTAGCCCCAGCCCCCTGCTCCCAAGGCCACCCCGTTCTCAGGCAGCCATGAGCTGCTTTCTGTCACTGTAGATAAATTTGCATTTCCTAGAATTTTGTATAAATGGAACCTTTTTTTTTTTTTTTTTGAGATGGAGTCTCGCTCTGTTGCCCAGGCTGGAGTGCAGTGGCATGATCTCGGCTCACTGCAACCTCCACTTCCTGGGTTCAAGCAATTCTCCTGCCTCCGCGTCCTGAATAGCTGGGACTACAGGCACGCACCACCATGCCCGGCTAATTTATTTATTTATTTTTTTTTTGAGACGGAGTCTCTGTCTATCACCCAGGCTGGAGTGCAGTGGCGTGATCTCTGCTCACTGCAAGCTCCGCCTCCCGGATTCACACCATTCTCCTCCTCAGCCTCCTGAGTAGCTGGGACTACAGGCGCCTGCCGCCACGCCCGGCTGATTTTTGTATTTTTTAGTAGAGACAGGGTTTCACCACGTTGACCAGGCTGGTCTTGAACTCCCGACCTCAGATGATCCACCCATCTCAGCTTCCCAAAGTGTTGAGATTACAGGCGTGAGCCACCGCTGCCAGTCTATAAATGGAATCTTATAGTATGTGCTCTTTGTTATCTGGCTTCTTCTACTTAGCATTTTTTTAGATTCATTCATAGTACTGTGTATATCAATAACTGATTCCTTTCTGTGGTTAAGCAGTAGTCCATTGTATGGTAAAACATGATTTGTTTATTTATTCATCTGCAGATGGACATTTAGATTGTTTCCAGTTTTTGACTACTACAAATAAAGCAGCTATGAACATCTGAGTACAAATATATGGATATATGCTTTAATTTATCTTTGGTAAATATCTAAAAGTGGAATGGCTGGATCATATGTTTAGTTTCTTAAGAAACTGCCAATCTGCTTTCCAAAGTGATTGTGCCATTTTACATTCCCACTAGCAGTGTGCGAGAATTCCGGTTGCTCTACATCCGTGACAACACGTTGTATGGACTGACTTTAATTTTAAACATTCCAATGGATGTGTAGTAGTGTCTCACTGTGGTTTTAATTTGCATTCCCTAATGACTATTGATGTTGAACATCTTATCATGTACCTATTTGCCATCAGTATAGCTTCTTTGATGAAGTGTGTCTCGTATCTTTTGTCATCTTAAATTTTTATTTGCCTTTTTTATTATTGGGTTTTGAGAGTTCTAAATATAGACTATATAAAATTATTTTATCAGATATGTGATTTGAAAATATTTCCTCCCAGACTATGGCTTGCCTTTGTCATTACCTTAACAGTGTCTTTTAAAGTGTGGCAGTTTTTAATTTTGCTGAAGTCTATTGTTTTCTTTTATGGATGATTGTTTTGGTGTTGTACCTAAGAAACCTTTGTGTAACTCAAAAATGTTTTACCATTTATTTTCTTCTGAAAGTCTTATCGTTTTACTTTACGTCTGTGAACCACTTTCAGTTAATTTTTGTACATGGCATGAGGTATAAATGAAAGCTCCTTTTTTTTGCATGTGGATATCCATTTGTTTCAGCAGCATTTATTGAAAGATTGTATTTTCCCTTCCAAATTGCCTTTGTACCTTGGCAAAAATCACTTGTACGTATAGGTGTGGGTCTATTTCTAGAATCTCTCTTAATGTTTCATTGATCTACGTGTCTTATCTTTATGCCAACACCATAGCGTATTGATTATTGTAACTTCATAAGTTTTGAAGTCAGGTAGTGTTAGACCTCCAACTTTTTGTTTTTATATTTTTCTAAAATAGCCAAAACATTTTTTTTTGCATTTCCATTTGAAGTTTAGAATAATCTTGCCAATTTCTACAAAAAAACCTGCTGGGATTTTTGATTGGGAGTGCATTGAATCTATAAGTTAATTTTGGGGAGAATTGAAATCTGTTTTAATCAGGGTTCTCCAGAGAATGGAACCAATAGGATGTCTGTGTGTGTGTGTGTGTGTGTGTGTGTGTGTGTGTGTATACACACATTATATATATACACATTATATATTATATATACGTATCTGAGCATATATATGTATATATAATATATATCATGTATATATATAATGTGTGTGTATATATGTGTGTATATATTATATATAATATGGGTATATAGATAGATAGATAGATAGATAGATAGATAGATAGATAGATAGATAGATAGATATATTACGAGGAGTTGGCTTGTGTGATTCTGGAGGCTGACAAGTCCAAGATCTAAATCCAGAGGCCTGAGAATCAGGAGAGCCAATTGTGTGAGTTTCAGTCTGCAAGTGAGAGCAGGCCGATGTCCCATTCAAGCAGTCAGGCAGGAGTTCCCTCTTACTGGAAGGTTGGTCTTTTTGTTCTATTCAGGCCTTCAACTGACTTGACAAGGGGCTCCCATGTTAGGGAGGACAATCTGTTTTATTCAGTCTCCCAATTCAAGTGTTCATCTTATCCAAAAACATCCTCACAGATACACCCAGAATAATATTTTACCAAATATCTGGGCACCTAGTTGAGTTGACAAAAAATTAACCATCACAATATCTTAAGAGTATTCAGTTTTCCATCCCTTGGACGAGGTGCATAGTTTCATTTATTTAGGTTTTCTTTAATTTCTTTCTGTAATGTTTTGTACTTTTCAGTGTGTAGGTATGACACATATTTTGTCAGATTTATTCTTAAGTATTTTATATTTGGATGCTATTGTAAATGGTATCGTATCTTAATTTCACTTTTGATTGTACATTCCTGGTATATAGAAATACAATTTTGCATATTGAACTTGTATACTGCAGCATTACTAAGGTCACTTATTAGGTCTACTACCTTTTTTTTGTAGATTCCAAGGGATTCTCTGCACAGATAATCACTTTATCTGTAAATAAAGACAGTTTCTTTTTGCTTCATTTACAATACAGATACAATTTAGATGCTTTTAATTTTTTTCTCTTACTTTACCATGCTGGCTAGAACCTTCAGTAAAATGTTGAAATACTGAGAGCAGACATTTAATTTTGTTTCTGATCTTAGGGGCAAAGTTTCATTCTTTCACCATTAAGTAATATTGTAATCTGGTGTTGATATTAGGGTGATACTAGCCTCATAAAATAAATTTCAAAATATTCTCTCTTCTTCAAATTTTTGCCAAGAGATTAAGTAGAATTTATATTGTTTCTTGCTTCAATGTTTGGTAAATTTCACTAGTGAAGCTGGGCTTGGAATTTTCTTTATGGGAAGCTTTTAATCACAAATACATTTTCTTTTTGATATGGAGCCATTCAGGTTATCTGTTACTTCTTTAGTGAATTTTGATAGTTTTTGTCTTTCAGGGAATTTATCTATTTTATCTAACTTGTCAAAATCATAGGACTAAGGTTTTCCCTTTATTTTCCTTTCATTGTCCTTAGAATCCCAAATAATGTTACCTTCCTCACCCTATTCTTGATATAGATAATTGTGTACATCTTTGATTCTAGAACAATCTGGCTAGATGTTTATGTATTTTATTGATGGTTCACAAAAAACAGCTTTTGGTTCCTTTTTTTTCCTGTTGTTTTTCTATTTTGTATTATATTGTTTTTTCTTCTGTTATTTGTCATTTCTTTTCTTTAGTTATTTTGGGCTTTATCTGCTCTCTCTTTTTTTTTTTTTTTTTTTTAAGTTTCCTAATGTGAAATCTGAGATCATTGATTTTTTACCTTTTCCCCCCTCAATATGGGCTTTTAGTGCTATAAACCTCACAAATTTTGACATGTGTTTTAATTTTCATTCAGTTCAAGACACTTTCTGATTTCTCTTTTGGTTTATTCTTTGATCTGTAGATTATTTAGAAGTGTTTTATTTAGTTTTCAAATATTTGGCAAATTTTGGATTGTTTGATGATTTATTTAATTCTATTGTGTTTAGGTAACATACTTTTTATGACTTGCTTCCTTTTAAATTTATTGTGATTTGTTTTGTAGCCCAGAATATGGCTATTTTGTAAATGATCTATGTGCATTTTAAAAGAATGTGTATTCTGCTGTTCTTTAGTGGAATGTTCTATAAATGTCAGGTCAGTTTGACAGTGTTGTTCAAGCCTCTTATATCCTTGATGATTTTTATGTTCTTGTTCTATTAATTATTGAGATTAGGATATTAAAATTTCTCTAAGATATTAAAATAACCCCTCCAGCTTTCTTATGACAAGTGTTAGTGTGACATAACTCTTCCCACTTTTACTTTTAATCCATTTGCATCTTTATACATAATGTGTTTCTTGTTGGCAGCAAATAGTTTAGTCTTGCTTTTCTATACAATTTGGAAATATCTGGCTTTAATTGGGGTATTTCAGCCATTTACATTTAATATGATAATTGAGATGGTTAGATTAATTATCTTGTATTACCATTTTTTTGTCCTTTCCTTTACCTTTTTTGCTATCTTCTTTTGGGTCAATGGAGTAGATTTTATGATTCTATCTTACTTCTTTTGTTGGCTTATACATATAACTCTTTGTTCCTTTATTTTAGTGGTTGTGATATGACTTATGATATATGTCTTTAACTTATCACAGTCTACATTCAAGTGATATAATTCCCATTCACTTATAGTAGTAGTTGCCAAGGGTAAAAAACTTTGCCTCAGGGAGACATTTGGTTGGTAATGTCTGGAGAAATTTTTGGTTGCTGCATCTTGGGTGTTGTTATTGGCATCTATTGGGGGCAGGGGGCAGGGGTCAGGGATGGTTCCAACAGCCTACAAACCACAGGACTATTCCCACAGAACAAAGAATCCTTCATCCCAAATGTCAGTAATGTTATGTTGAGAAATCCTGACTCAGTGTAAAACTTTTACTATAGTATATTCTTATTTCCCCTTCATAAGTTTTTTGCTATTGTCATACACTTTACTTTTACAATATTATAAGCCCATGCTACATTTTTTATTATTTTTGTTTAAAGTCAGTTATCCTTTATGTAGAATTAAGCATTAATTTAAAAATCTTATATACATAATTATGCAGTTACCATTTTTGATGCTTTTCATCTTTATGTAGATCTATATTTCCATCTGGTACATTTTCCCTTTTGCTTGAAGGTCTTCATATTTTGTGTAATATGGGTCTGCTTGAAATAAATTCTTTCAGCATTTGCATTTTGTAAAAAAATAATCTTCATTTCAGTTGTGTTTTTGAAAGATGTTTTTACTAGGTATACAATTTTAGTTTTTTTTTTCAATACTTCTTTAAAGATGTTGCTCTGCTTTCTTCTCATTTGCATTGTTTCTGATAAGAAGTCTGCTGTCATCCTTCATTCCCCCATATAAAGCGTCTTTTCTCTCTGTCTTTTTAAAATATTTTTTTCTTCATTACTAGTTTTGAGCAACTTGATTATGTGGGGCCTTGCTGTAGTTTCCTTTTTGTTTCTCATGTTTGGTGTTGGTTGAGATTCTTGGCTATGTGGGTTTAGATTTTTCATCAATTTGTGAAAATTTTGAATTTTTTTTTTCAGGTTTTTTTCTGTCTTCCTTCTCTTTTTTGGGCACTCCAATTATATTACCCATATGTTAGGCCACTTAACTTTATCGCACAGCTCACTGATGCTCTTTCCATTTTTTAAAAATTCTTTTTCTCTGTACATTTCATTTTGGATGATGTTTAACACAGTACCTTCAAATTCATTAATCTTATCTTTTTTAGTATCCCATCACCTGTTTATCTCATCCAGTAATTTTTTCATCTCAGATATGCTTTTTATATTCACAAGTTTTATTTGGGTGTATTTATCATCCATGTCCCTACTTAAATTTTGAAATATGAAATAAAATTATAACTCTTTCAATAACCTTGTTTGCTACTTCTAATATATGTGTCAATTCTGGGTTGGTGTCAATTTATTGATATTTTCCTTGCATTATGAGTCATAATTTTTTGTTTCTTGGCATATATGTAATCTTTGGATGCCAGAGATTTTGAATTTCATCTTATTAGGTGCTGAATATTTTTGTAATCTTATAAATATTCTTGAATATTATTCTGGCATACCATTAAATTATTTGTCAACAGTTTATTATGTTTGAATTCTTCTGTTAAGATTTGTTAGAATCAGATTTGCATTTATTCTAGGTCTGATTATGCCTCACTCCTGGGACAAGATCCTCCTAATACTCTACTCAATGTGAATTATGAGGTTTCCAGTCTGGCTAATAAGAATAGGCACTATTCCCAGCACTGTACAAACCTCAGACACTGTTCTTTCTAATCCTTTCAGGTGATTCTTTAACTGGCTTTGATTAGTTCCCTCACATACAGGCACTGATCCTGACTCTGCAGTATATTAGAAGGGACTCTCTGTTGATCTCCTGGATTGTCTCTGTTTGCCAGCCTCTCTTCCCTTGTACTCTCCCATATGAACTCTCACCACCTTGGTCTACCTGGACTCTCAGATGCATCTCCTCAAGTCAGGAAGTCTTATGGGCACTACCTGTGCTTTTCTGCCCTGTGCCAAGACCTACAGACCCTAAGTCAGTAAGCTGGGGCAATCGGAGTTCACTTCATTTGTTCCCATCTCTCAGGGGTCACTAACATTTTTGCCCAGTGTCCAGTGTCTTGACAACTGTTGTTTCACATATTTTGTCACTATTTTTTGGTTATTTCAGATAAGACACTAAATCCATTAATTGTTACTTCCCCTTAGTCAGAAGCAGACATCTGACTATTCTGTATCTTGACTGTCATGGTTTTCATGACTGCACACATTTGTCAATACTCATAGAATGGTACATGATATGATTTGGCTCTGTGTCCCCACCCATATCTCATCTCAAATTGTAATCCCCACATGTCAAGGGAGGGACCTGGCGGGAGGTGATTGGATCATGGGGTTGGTCCCACCCCCATGCTGCTCTTGTGATAGTGAGTTCTCATGAGATCTGATGGTTTAAAAGTGTTTGGCAGTTCTCCCCTCGTTCTCTCTACTGCTGCCATGTAAGACATGCCTTGCTTCCCCTTCACCTTCTGCCATGATTGTAAGTTTCCAGAGACCTCACTAGCCATGCAGCACTGTGAGTCAATTAAACCTCTTTTCTTTGTAAATTACCCAGTCTCAGGTAGTTCTTTATAGCAGTGTGAAAATGGACTAATACAGAAAATTGGTATCGAGGTAGTGGGGCATTGCTGTAAAGATACCAGAGAATACAGAAGTGACTTTGTAACTGGGTAACTGACGGAGGTTGAAACAGTTTGGAGGGACCAGAAGAAGACAGGGAGATGAGGGAAAGCTTGAAACTTCCTAGATATTTGTTGAATGGCTGTGACCAAAATGCTGATAGTGACATGGACAATGAAGTCCTGGCTGAGGTGGTCTCAGATGGAGATGAGGAACTTGTTGGGAACTGGAGTAAATGTGACTCTTGCTATGCTTTAGCAAAGAGACTGGTGGGATTTTGCTCCTGCCCTAGATATCTGTGGAACTTTGAACTTGAGAGAGAAGATTTAGGGTATTTGGCTGAAGAAATTTCTAAGAAGCAAAGCATTCAAGATGTGACTTGGCTTTTTCTAAAAGCATACAGTCATATACATTCACAAAGAGATTGTTTGAAATTGGAACTTATGTGTAAAAGGGAAGCAGAGCATAAAAGTTTGGAAAATTTGCAATGTCTGTACCCTCATTGTATCTTGAAAGTAACTAGCTTCTTTTTGATTTTACAGGCTCATAGATTGAAGGGACTTGTCTCAGATGAGATTTTGGACTTAGACTTTTGAGTTAATGCTAGAATGAGTTAAGATTTTGGGTAAGACAGGTAGATCTTCTGAGGTCAGGAGTTCGAGACCAGCCTGATCAACATGGTGAAACTCCATCTCTACTAAAAATACAAAAATTAGCAGGGCATGGTGGGTGCACACCTGTAGTCTCAGCTACTCTGGAGGCTGAGGCAGGAGAATTGCTTGAACCTGGGAGGTGAAGGTTGCAGTGAGCTGAGGTCACACCACGGCACTCTATCCTGGGCATCAGAGCGAGACTTCACCTCAAAAAAAAAAAAAAGAAAAAGAAAAGACTTTGGAGGACTGTTGGGAAGGCATGATTCATTTTGAAATGTGAAAAGGACATGAGATTTGGGAGAGGCCAGGAGTGAAATGATATAGTTTGGCTCTGTGTCCCCACCCAAATCTCATCTCGAATTGTAATCCCCATGTGTTGAGGGAGGGAGCTGGTGAGAGATGATTGGATCATGGGGGTAGTTTCCCCCGTACTGTTCTTGTGATAGTGAGTGAGTTCTCATGAGATCTGATGGTTTAAAAGTATTTGGAAGTTTCTCTCTCTCTCTCTGTCTTTCTCCAGCTGCCATGTAAGAGGTGCCTTACTTCCCTTTCACCTTCTGCCATGATTATAAGTTTCCTGAGGCCTCTCCAGTCATGTAGAACTGTGAGTCAATTAAACCTCTTTCCTTTATAAGTTACCCAATCTCAGGTATTTCTTTATAGCAGTGTGAAAACAGAATAACAAAGTACATTAGTAAAGGGTGAATTTTACTATGAAATTTGTTTCTCAACATAAGAAGATATTTTAATATGTCTTATGTTATAGTGAATGTTTTAAAGGTTATAGGGTTAATAATTCTGAGTCCTAGGTGTCACTTATCCACAGACCAGCTATGTGAGTTTGAGCAAGTCACTTGATCATCACTAGACTGTGTTTTCTTCATCTTTTAGATGAGGTTTCTAATGCTTGCTGCTTTGTAGGGTTACAGAGGGAATAATGTTAGATGATGCATGAATATGGTTTTGTTAAATTGCATTTTCATATATTTCCAATCTGGCATTGCTTTAATAATTTTTTGTGTTTTATCCGTCTTCTTTGTCAGACTAAGATTCATGAGGGCAAAGTTCAAATTGGTTTGTTTACCTCTGTATCTTCACATATCATGGTGAATTAAATGAATATTTGAACATTGAAAATTAAGTGCTATTACTATATAGAAACACATTTGTCTTATAGACAGGGTATACTTTATTAAGACATTTCAAAAAATCAAAGTTCCTCTTCACAAAGTATTAAGACATTTCAAAAAATCAAAGTTCCTCTTCACAAAGTTATATAGCTTATGAAACTCAGTGTGGATGACTTAGATTGGTGGTTTAGGGTTTACCTTTTTCATTTTCCTTTTTGCTTCAGGTTAATCTTTTTTGCTACAGGGGAGAGCAAAGCCTTAGAATTCCCCCTCACTGGCAAGATATTATGTTTCTGCATGTCAATTTATTATTAGTATCTTCTACATTTTTATTTGGAAATAAAGGTATAAAGATAGCACAGAGAGTTATCGTATACTCTTCTGTCAGCTTCTCTTAATGTTAACGTTTCACATAACCATGGTACAGTTATTAAAACTAAGAAATTAATATTGGCATAACAATATTAGCTAGACCACAGACTTTATTTGAATTTCATCATTTTTTTTCACTAATGCCCTTTATCTGTTTCATGATCCAATACAGGATACCAAATTGCATTTAGTCATTATGTCTCTTTAATCTCTTCTAATCTGTGACAGTTTCTTAGTCTTTCCTTGTTTTGTATGACTGACACTTTGAAGAGGATTGATCAGGTATCTTGGTAAAGTGTTCTTCGATTTGGGTTTGTCTAGTGTTTCCTCATCATTAGGGGCTATGAATTTGGGGGAAGAATACCACAGAGATTAAGTGTCTTCTTCATCACATCACATTAGCATCTACATGGTATCAAAATGACTTATTACTGGTGATATTCATCTTAATTACTTGGTTAGGGTAGTATCTGTCAGGTTACTTTTTTTCCTTTATCATAGCCTATTTGTTAGAAATAAATAAATCACTGAGTCTATGAACACCCATGGGGAAGGGAATTAAATTCTACCTCCTAGAGAGAGAAGTAGCAAAGAACTCTACACATATGTTAAACCACAACAACAATTTACAAATAATTTGGAGGATATAATTTGAAGCTATGTAAATATCATAGTTTGTCCTTAAACTTTCTCTACTGATTTTGCCATTCACCTATGGTTGCCTGCAGCACCCACTACTGTGGTTTTCTAGTGGTGAATTTCTATTTCTCTGATTTCTTCTACAGTTAATATTTGGAATTTTTTATTAGAAAAATTGTCCCCTCTCCCTCATTTATTTGTTCAATAATTTATTTATATCAGTAGGAACTCATGGATATTTATTTTATTCTTTATGTTTTAATCCAATGCTATAATTATCTATTTTATTCCAGTTTTGGCCATTGAGAGCTTTTCCATGTTGACTCCTGTGTCCCTTTAGATACACCCTGTGTTGGTTGATCTTTGAGTGCCTTGTACAACATTCAAAGAGCCCACACTTTCTGTAGGACATCTTAGACACTTTATACACCAGACAATGTGGCTCACCCACTCAACATCTCTGAAGTAGATTGCCATGAGAGACAGGACCTTGAAAATGAATGATGCTAAGAAAATGATTTGGCTGTCCAGATTTTACTTACACACATAAGTGAACATAGACTTCATTTTTCTCTTTTTACTATGACTTTTGCTTCAGATTCTCAAGACTGACTCTTGTGCTTTTATCTCAACAACTTCCACAGGCTGAATATAATTCTTTCTCTGTTGCATGTTGACACACATCTATGAAGATAACTGGACTTCACTGTGCTTTTTGGGAAGTGTAGGTGGTAGTGAAATTTGAAAGCAGGAGATAGAGAAAGATGATTTATCTTGCCCAGCACAACGGATCAACTGCTCTGCAATCTGCACACATGCAATTGAAAGTAATGGATGGGCCGGGCGAAGTGGCTCACGCCTGTAATCCCAGCACTTTGGGAGGCCGAGGCGGATGGATCACAAGGTCAGGAGTTTGAGACCAGCCTGGCTAACATGGTGAAACCCCATCTCTACTAAAAATACAAAAATTAGCCAGGCGTGGTGGCTCACACTTGTAGTCCCAGCTACTTGGGAGGCTGAGGCAGGAGAATCACTTGAACCTGGGAGGCAGAGGTTGCAGTGAGCCAAGATCGTGCTGCTGTACTCCAGCCTGGGTGACAGAGTAAGAGTTCATCTCAAAAAAAAAACAAAAACAAACAAACAAAAAAACAAAAAAACGACAAAAAAAGAAAGTAGTGGATAGTTTTTTTGACTGGGTCAGAACTCTCAGTGTGTTTCCAGAGAAGTAAAGTCAAGCAGAGAAAAAAAATAGAAGGAGTTATTCAATCTGATATATAAAGCCTCCTACTATTTGATACCTCTCTACCTCACTACTTTACAGCAAGATGTTTCATGGCTGGGCTTTCTCTGAACTGGACTATGGGCAAGTTCTCCAAGATAACCAGCTTCCGTTCCAGCTATATCTTTCAGATCTTATAAGAAAATAGAAACCATAGTTCATCATGTGGTGGTATTGCCTACTTGAATTCATATAACTACTTGGGCTGAGATTCCTTAGTGAGGTGACTTTTTCACTAGCCTGTATGAACTGAACAGTGCACTTGGCATTGACTATCCCCCACTGGATGTCCTTAGTGGCTGTACGTGTACAGAGCAGAAGGGAAACAACCAGGGCAATCTGGGCTTCTGAATGGTTCCATTCATTCCATGGAGGCATAACCTCCTGCCTGACAGCCTTCCCACATCCATTTCCATTTCCTCCCTGGTTCCCCACAGCTCTGCAACTTCAGCCTTCCATCCTCCTGCCATGTGGGCTATATCCAATCCAAGTTTATTTAGGCACAGTCTCTTTCTTCATACACATGTGTATGTTGGGTTTTTCAAGGCATCCAGCATTCTTTCCTCAACAGCTACCTTTTTTCCACAATTGACAGCATTTGGACTCAAACAGAAAAAAAAAAAATAGGCCCTCTTCCGCTCCTGGGACAGCCACCTGCCTTAGCTTTGAGAGCTCTCCTGCTCCATTCTGTTGCTCTTGGGTAAACCGTGGAACTGGATATGGTGGAATGGAATTTCTGGGTCATTTACCTGAGCAGTTTATATCCTTTGGACCTCTCCCAGCCAGCCCGTTGAATCTCAAGTGAGGTTCAAATGTTTTTTTCTGACCTCTTGTGGCTCATAAATTTCAACTTATGTGTGAGCTGTGTGTTCACATTCCTTGATTTGCTTTGACTCACATCAAAGAGGTAGTTACAGCTGATAAGTGACCCATTAAAACAACCATTATGAGTATTTTAAAAAACATATACATTTCTATGTATGCATACCAATCTATCTACACTTGTTTTTCATTGACAAACCGGAGAAGCATGTATCATGCCCAGATAATCCTAAATAAATCACTTGTTCATTCAAAAGCCATTTTCAGGGCAACTAGCTTCTCTAGATAGCCAGTATTGTGGCCATGAGGCCACTACCATAAACTCTTGAATGAATTCAACCACTTAACAAGCACTGACTGAACATCAGTTGTGGGCTAATCTCTATTCTGTGTTCCAGGATGGAAAGGATACACAGGACAGGACAAAATCCTTCCCCTTAAGAACTCACATTTTAGGCTGGGCATCTTGGCTCATGCCTGTAATCCCAGCACTTTGGGAGGCCGAGGTGAGCAGATTGCTTGAGGTAAGAAGTTCGAGACCAGCCTGGCCAACATGGTGAAATATCATCTCAACTAAAAATACAAAAATTAGCTGGGTGTGGTGGTGGGCACCTGTAATCTCAGCTACTCAGGAGGCTGAGGCAAGAGAATCTCTTGAACCTGGGAGGCGGAGGTTGTAGTGAGCCGAGATCACGCCACTGCTCTCCAGTCTGGGTGATAGAGTGAGACTCAGTCTCAAAAAAAAAGAACTCACATTCTAGTTTACTCATAGAAAGTGTAAAGGAATAAAGGGGGAAGAATGCTAACACTTGTGTTGAGTGCTTTGTAGGATATAATAAACTCTCACAATCGTCAGTATTTAAATGTAATTAAATTCTCACAATCATCAGATTATTGATAATTAATCAGCATTATTAATACTATTATGTCTTCTTTTCAAGGCCTTCCAGTTTTTCATCTGTTTCCTTTCTCAGTCTCTTTATTATAACAAAGTTTACATGGATGAGGCAGATATGTAACCAAATATCATGCAGTGAAATATATGCTAAATAGAGATATAGTCAAGATGCTAAAGGTTGGAAAAGAGTCCGTGTTCACCATCCAGGCAGGTAAGGGTCTTCAAATTTTATCGTGCATAAAGATTGCCTGGGAAGTTTGTTTGAAGCGTTGATCCCTGGGATTCAGGTTTAGAGATTCTGATTCAGTAGTTTTAGGGGGGAACCAAGGATCTGCATTTTTAAAAATGCCCCAAGTTATTCTAATGGAGGGGATCTTCAAACCACTTTGACAACTGGTCTAGTCCAAAGTGGTCACATTTATTTTTTACTGATATTCTAGTGTATGAAATATTATTGCAGAGGGATTTATCCATCCATTTCTTAATTTTTTTAAAAGTATCACATGATTTAACACCTTAATGTGAATTACATCAGCTGCATTGATCCTTGACAGAAATGGTGAGGCCACAGCAGCATAAAACACAAGGTGAGAGTCGTGAGTGGTGGGGGAAAGCAAAGACCCCATTTCCAGCGCTCGGCTGAGTGACAGTGACAGGCTCTGCCTGAGACTTTCTCACAAGCCACTGCTTCATGTCTACAGGCAAAGAGTTGAAGTATCTAGGGACTATCTAGGTGCCTCCTGCTTAGTTTATTTTGTCTAAGACCTACCTCATGCACCATTCCCTCTGTGTTCTGTTCTGAACTGTTTCTCTCTTCTCTGATTAGATGCCTCTCAGAATTCTGTCTCCCTAGAGCCTTCGCAGACTTCCAGAAAGAACTTTTCCTATTCAAATCATCTCAGGAAATTCTCAGACCTTTTGTGCATAGGGCTGACCCTGTGCTCCTAGATATGCTATTGATTATAGATACGGCTTTTAGCCCACAAACCTCAGTGTACAAGAAAAGTATTGCATCTATTTTCCTTAAATAACTAGAAATACAACTCTGATTCTTCATCCCTTCAGGTTGTTGGGAAATTCAGGCTAACATCTGGGTGCTCCCCAGATTTCAGGGTTCCAAGTTCTTATGAACACCAGAACTTTGGGGCGACCCTTCCAATCATGAAAAATGACCCACTCTGGTAGGGCTGCCAGTCATTCTTCCATGTCATTTCTTCAAGTTCGGTGACTCTACTTATTTGTGCTGCACTAAGAACATGGGAACTTTAGAGGAGAATCAGCACCCATTGCATGTGCAGTAAATCCCCCTGGTGTGCGCACCCAGCTATCCCCTCTGAGTTGTTTCATAGTACCCCAAACACTGCTTCCAAAAAGCAGGACATGGGCCATTCCTCATGGTGGATGCCAGAACCGTCTGTTTGAATAGTTTAGGCTTTGTTTGAAGTTAAGCTGAAACTGAGAGCCAACTTCTTTTATCTGTTATATACGTCACTGAGGGAAGAAATATTAAGGTTTTGGGCATTTGTTTGGAATTAGAGAGGAGGGAAAATAATTTCTTTTTTTGACTGCTTCCTTAGGAAAAAATATTGATGTTGAAAATTTACAATATACCAGGACTTGGACTGTTACTGTATTTAATCATCTAACACATCTAGAGGAAGACAGTAACTTCCAGATTTTACAATTACAGGAAAAGAAACAGAGACTGAGAAAGGATAAGGAACTTGCCTAATTAAAAAAAATAAGTACAGAAAAGTGAAGTTACTTGCCAATGCTAGAGTCACCGTGGGTCTCTCGACTCTGAGGCCAAGGTTTATTTCCTCACATCATTATGGGTCTGTCTGACATTGCTACAAAATTGACTAAAAGAATATTCCTCTAAAACTCCCATTCTTTAGGGAGCAATACACAGTTAGGTTGTGAAACTATTGACCCATTTACAAGGACAGCTGTAAAAGATCTTTAATATTTGGAAAATCAAATTTCGGCACAAGTCTGAGTTTTTTCATTCAAGGATTTCTTTTGTTGTTGCTTATGGGTATCACTTGTATAAGAAAAATCAAGTTTTGAATCCAAGATTACCACAAACATTGAGTTTCAATCCCTGCATCTCTTAGACTTCTCTTCCTGAAGCAAAATGTATACTGTATTGCAAAAAAAGATAAAATTTGTCTTCATGTGCAAAATGATGCTTATGTTTTGATGGACATCCTTTCATGTGCAAAGGATTTGTCCTTTAGTGTATGTTCTATTCTTAAAGTGGTCTATGGCTGAATCAACCCAGACTGATGCATAGCCTTGTGCAACTTCAGATTTTCCAGACGAAAGAAATACTTCTACTTTTTTTCTTCTGTTACCTCCCACTCCTTTATCTTAGGCATGCTTACCTGTCCAACTTCCATCTTGCCTGCTGTGATTTCAGCAGTTTTTCCTCACGTTACATCTTCAGAAAAGACAGAGAACAGCTGGCCTCCTCTCTGCATGTAATTACTCCTCTGAGATTTGAATACTGCTATTCATTTCCTTACCTTTAGTGAAAGAAATTTTTTGCCAGACATTTTGGAGAGCCCTCCGGATGCAGCTTTTAATAAAATATCCATAAGCTGGTGTCAAGCCACTAGATAGGAGATGACCTCTCTTGGAACCAAAGCATCATCAGGACCATAAAATTCAAAGGCAGAACTTATCTGGAAGGGTGCAGGCTGGTGGGACAGCCATGTTTTTTTTTTTTTTTTTTAACTAGGTAGTGTTTTATTCCAATCAATACAGTTAGGACTGTTAGTCGATGGCAAGGTATTGGCACTATTTATGTTTACTCTCAAATAATTAACTCTAAAGGGAAATAGATGTAGATATGAAGAAATTACAGTGAGGAGAGCAAATGAAGATGGAGGCTTCATAATTTGTATTTGTGTTCTTGTAACTTCCAAATTCAATCATCTCACAATGATTTATTGAGTGCATACTATGTCCCAGGCACTGTCCCAGGCACCAAGGCTACAGTAATGACAAGTAAGTCATCATTATTATTATCTCCTTAAAGTGAATATCAAGTTCCCACAAACAAATCTTCTTAGTCACAATCCCTGCTGCTTAAGAACTTTTAGACCAAGATAGAAACACTCATGTAAATTGATTCAAAGAAAATTGAAAAAGTACAACAAACAAACCCCCCCCCCCCCCCCAAACAAAGAATGATAGGCAGCCCAGTCTTTGAAGAAGCCAGGAACGGAATAATATCCTCTTACAACTGGAGAGTGCCAGAGGGAACAAGGGAAAAGGCCCTGAGTTCTTGGTGTATTCAAGGAAAAGCCAGGAGGACAATGGACCAGGAATACTGTCAGAGATGGGATTGGTAGGAGATAGGATGGGAGAGAGCCAGAGGCTGGGCTGTGGAGGGCCTTGCAGACCAAAGTCCAAACTGTTGGAAGCCACACATGAGAATAGGAGTCTCTGAGAGGGCAAGGATTTGGGGAGAGAGCACGGACACTGAAGTCAGGTTAATTTGTGTTTCAATCCAAGATGTGCCACTTACTGTGAATTGGGAAAGTTCAATAATCTCTTTGAATTTTGACTTCTTCATAGGAAAATGGGGAGCTATAAACTCAAGAGAATATTTTTGACCATTAAAAAGGTAAAGGTGAAAATTGAATGGTAGTGAGCAGTGACCCTAAATAAATACAGCTGTTACTGCTTTCTGCTGTTAGGTAGTATTTAGATACACTGTGACATTGTTTCCAGTTTCTAGTTGTAGGAACTGTATAGATAAAGATTAGTGGCAAATCATCACTAATAAGTATGGTCATGTGCCACATAACGATGTTTTGGTCAATGACAGACTGCATATAAGATGGTGGTCTTATAAGATTATAATACTGTGTTTTTACTGCTTAGATATACAAATTGTTACCATTGTGTTATATCTGTCTACAGTGTTTGCTATAGTACCATGCTGTACAGGTTTGTAGCCTCAGAGCAATAGACTATACCATATAGCCTAGGTGTGTCCTAAGCTATACCATCTAGGTTTGTGTGAGTACACTCTATGATGTTCACACTATAACAAAATCACCTGACAACACACTTCTCAGAACGTTTATCCATCGTTAAACAATGCATGGCTGTAGCTGAATTAGGATTCAAACCAAAATTTGTCTGACTCCTAAACCTTCCCTTTTCTCTCTGCCTTACTTGATAATACTAAGACTGAAGTTCTTAGGAGCCAGTAGACCTCAATCTTGAAAGCAGTTTGGAGGTGGACCAGTCAGAACAGAAACAAAAGTCTACAACTTGAGTCCTCCAGCTTATATTGGGCTTACTCAGTGGTCAAGTTTCCTGGGCTAGTGTCAGGGGAAGTAATGTCAGAGTGTCTCCCCCTTCAAGATACTCAATGAGAGGACACAGGGACATATGTCCTGATTGCTTTAGACATCCAAATACCCAAAGCAGGAGACCAGACAGTCTGGCATCTTGGCCTTGGCATACTCTTCTGTAGTTATGAGATAATGAGCATATTGCTCCTTGCACTAGAAAGATCGGATGTGATTTACTCGCTAGTGATTGCTCAAAATCCATGAACCTTCAACTCTCATCTTTTCAGCCTCACAAGAATTCCCAGCTGCCTGTGTATCTGTGTCTCATTTCCCTACAGGTGCAATATGGGAAAGGAGGACTACAAGGTTAACTTTAGAATAGCCACTGGGGAGCTACCAGATATAGGAAGAGGAAGCAGTAATACAAGGGTTTTGTGAAAACAATTTTGGTGTCCTTGCCAGGCTCGTTCTAGGACACCTCATACCCAGAGGGAGCAATCAAGTAATGTCCTATGGGAGAGGATTTTGGGAGGATTACATACCAGTGACTGTTACCCAGAAACTCATGAGACTGGCTTCTGTGACATAAAAAGCATGATGTCTGCCCAAAGTTAAGAGTTTCTATGATCTGTTTGGGGTTTGGGGATGCTACAAGAGGTTTTTATAGCAGGCTGGTGGTTAAATTTGGAGAGACTCTAAGCAACTCAGCAGCCAGGATCCCAGGGTTCCTGTAAACAGCAGAGTTGTGATGTCCAGTTGAAACTATGCACGCAAAGAGCTTAGCAAAGGGTCAGCCATATAAAAGTGTTCAATAAGTGGAAAGAGGAGGGAGATGTGTAAATTTTTTAGAAGGCAGGGCATTAATTTGAGCTTGTAGTGACCTGAGGCTGTTGTATTCCTGTATTAGTCCATTTTCATGCTGCTGATAAAGACATACCCAAGACTGGGTAATTTATAAAGAAAAAGAGGTTTATTGAACTCACAGTTCCATGTGAGGCTGGGGAGGCCTCACAATCATGGCAGAGGGCAAAAGGCATGTCTTACATGGCAGCAGGCAAAGACAGAATGAGAGCTTGTGCAGGGAAACTCCCCCTTATGAAACCATCAGATCTCCTGAGACTTATTCACTGTCGTGAGAACAGCACAGGAAAGACCTGCCCCCATGGTTCAATTACCTTCCACCAGGTCCCTCCCATGACATTTGAGAACTGTGGGAGCTACAGTTCAAGAAGAGACTTGGATGGGGACACAGCCAAACCATATCAATTTCTGTCTGCCCTGTTCACATCTTTTAGAAAAGTTTAATGAGCCCAGTTTACTGATTAGGTTATGTGGAAATGGCTAAGGTCCTTTTGGGGTAGACTGGATCTGTTCAAGGGAAGTAAAGAAAGAGTGGAAGGTGGTGTTAATAATAACAATGTGATTTCATAATGCCATTCTTCAATGTGTAATTGATTGAACACCTAGAGTGTATTAGGTACATTATAAACAATCACATATAATCTCCAACATTTCATAGTCTGCTGACACTGAATAAATGAAGAAACCCAATCTCAAACAGGCTATGCAACCTGTCCATGAGAGAGGAAGACCTGGAACTCTGATCCTAACCTGTCTGATTCAGAAGCCCAGGTGAGGCTAGTACAGCAAGGGAGAAGGCTATGAAGCGGGTCGGGAGCAGGAGGCATGGCAGGCACTTTGGTCCTTGCTATAAGCTTTGGCATGCAAAGAGCTTTTGCAAAGCAGCACTAGAAATCACCCAAAGGAAGCCATTTGTAAGGTTTTGTGTGGACCAGGGCTATTGGTGTATCATGTTACTCCTTTTCCAGTCAACAATTCTTAAATCACTTTGTTCATGTCTCTCATTCAGATTGGGCTGCTATGAAGAGGACAGACAGGGCAGGAAAACATAAAACGACTGGATAGAAAATTAATAATTTAGGCTTTTTTTCAAAGAGAAGATAGAGGAGATGAACTGTTTTAGATAACCTAACACATCTAAAAAAATATGCTTAGGTGCTTGAATTTATTTTAACCACAGCATATTTCACAGGGCTCTCACAGCTGATGTAGTAGCAGGGAATAACTTAGCAGCCCTAGAACAAAGTTATGCAGTGTGGTGGGGGAGTTTCTCTATTTCCTTGTTTTTAATTCGTGAAGAATCAAACCTTCTGTGTAGGCTGCCTGATACAGGCCATGGCCTTGTTAATGTCTCCTTAATTAACAAAGGGATTTTTATTTATCCAGTGCAAAGCTTTTCTTACCTCCTTTCCCTATCCCCCAAACCAGCCATGCAAGTCAGCACGTACTGAGACCTCAAAGAAATCCAACCTCAAAGAAATCCAACAGTGGACTTAAAAGAATCCATGCAGCCAGCTGAAGAGGAGTTTAATAAGCTTGGCCTCTCTTTTTCTTCTTCTTGTATTCAGCTTTTACAAGACTCTCAATGTGTTGGCTGCAGGAAAATTCTGGGGCTCTGAGAGGTCCAGGAGATGGAGGGCATTCGGGGAGCTGGAGATGGTAAGGGGTGTATTGCGAAGGTGACTAGAAGTGTGGCTTGAACCACAGCCAGCGATTGGACAATTCAGAATTGCCACAGTCTCATGCTCATGGAAAAAACTTGGCAAAGTATAGCCAGAAACGTAGGCCTAAGTTTTCAGCCCCTAGGACTTCAAACTGCCTATGTTTCCTTCCCCTAAAAGCCTCAGGCTAGCTTTGGTCTGTTTTTCAGAGAGTCACAGGCTGGTCAGGTGGAAGTGGACTTTGACCTGTAGGCTATCTGCAGGCTGAGTCAGAAGCCCAGGTGAGGATGGTAGAGCAAGGGAGAAGGGTATGAAGGGGGTGGGTGGGAGTGGGGCATGGCAGGTGCTTTGGCTCTTGCTATAAACTTTGGTATGCAAGGAGCTTCAGCAAAGCAGCACTAGAAATTACCCAAAGGGAGCCATTTTTAAAGTCTTGTGGGGACCAGGGCTATGGCTCTCTGAACAGTGATGAAGGCCTTTTAGGTTGTCAACCTCTTGGGAGTAGCCCTACTCTTGGCAGACAGCACTGAAGCTGGCAGGATAATCTATGTTGTAATTGGCGGCCTCCATGTATTCCAGAGAGGGAGGAGGGCCCACATTCTCCACAGAGATAGTGAGATGAGGGAGGTGCCAGGTTTTCTGTGATCTTTGACTCTCAGCTGAATTACTGGGGAGAGAACCAGCTATAAAGACCATAAAATTGCTTTGGTAATCCCCTCTGAGAGCTATATATTAGAAAAAAAAAGGGAGAAAAGATGATGGCAAAGTAAGCAATGATTCCCAGGGATCCCTGGGCCCCTGTGTTTGAGAATCTTTTCTAAAGGCCTCCCTTACCACCCCTGGTTAAGTCATTAAAACATAGAGGGAGGAAATCCAGAGCTTCCTGGCTATCAGCATGGTGAGACATCAGACTGCCCATCTGTTGAGTCCTCAGCAGTGGTAGAGACATTTAGCGCTCACTTATTATTCAGGTGCTCCCTTTGCAGTTGGATTAGGCCCATTTGATTAGTTCTGGCCGACAGCTGTGATCAGCAATGATCTGTGCCATACTGGGGCCAAAGCAGTAAAGAGGCATTGTGCTACCTTGATCTTTCTTTACCTTGCTGGGGCAACCATGAAAGGCATATGCTGAGATGAAGAGACAACTCGATCCTTGAGTCCTTGGTTAGAAAAGAACCCTTACCAGGTTACAGAGATTAGGAGTTTGCCTGTGCCAAACACTAACAATAATTATCATGATTAAAATGTTGGTATCAGTGTTTCTCCAGAATTGGCTGATGGAGGCCTGGCTCCATCTAGTCTTGTAAAGCCTCCACAACTTTTTGCAAGGTTCTTTTGTGGAAGCTGTATTATCCAATCCCAAAAGAATATCTCTGGATTGTTAAGATCTCTGCGACTCAACAATTGGAAAGCCCTTCCTATATGTCCAGATAGCTCTTACTGATGCCAATCTACCAATCTTCTGGCTGCCCTAGCCACAAACCATAGATATGATTGCATTGATTCATTCAACAAGGATGTGTTTGGTACCTGCAAAGGTCCAGACAGTCTTCTGGCATTTGGCCTGCTTCATGGCCCTGCCCTTGTTCTTGCAAGATGGTGATTATCTGACGTGATAGAAGGCACCATACCCAGGAGCTGAGCAACATGCTGACACATATCAATTATCTCCTCCCAATTTCCCAAGAACTCATTAGATAAGAATTATTTCCTTGTCTTTTCTTACAGATAAGGAGACTGACTTCCAGAGAGTCTCCTGGTCACAAAGCCAGGAACTACACAGCCTTCTCAGCTCCTGATTCCGCGGCTTCTGTACTCTTTTCAGGAAACATGGATATTCCAAGATTGCTTCCTAGATTAGTCATGATGAGGTTCTGAGAATATGGATATTCTTTCTGTGGTCAACTTTGCTCAGTAATCACAGACCTCTCCCACTGGTCACAGGTCTGCTGATTAAGAACTATAGGACAAGAGAAGATGTTTCCTAAGAATCACAAAGTAACGTGCTACTCATAGATTCTGTCGTAGATTGGAGGAAATCTGGCCCAGTCCGTTGACTTCTTCTGGAATCATAGCACACTTTGTTCTGACCTCTTTTACCCATTAAGTGGATTTGTTGAGGAGGAGATCAATCCTATGATCTCTTTGGATGTCTATTTTCTGTAGTCTTTCTTGTGTTGGCTGGCAGGTAGATTTTGTTTAACTTAACTTCTCTTGTTAACTTTTTGGCAGTTATAAAAAGTTAACTTAAGAGAAGTTAAGCAGAAACCCAATGCCAGTGGAATCCAGAAGGCTCTGTCCACACTGCAAGACCTCTTCTTAGGTAGAAAATAAGGGGGCCGGGTGTGGTGGCTCACGCCTGTAATCCCAGCACTTTGGGAGGCTGAGGCGGGCGGGTCACAAGGTCAGGAGATCAAGATCATCCTGGCTAACACGGTGAAACCCTGTCTCTACTAAAAAAAAAAATACAAAATTTAGCTGGGTGTGGTGGCAGGTGCCTGTAGTCCCAGCTACTTGGGAGGCTGAGGCAGGAGAATGGCGTGAACCCAGGAGGTGGAGCTTGCAGGGAGCTGAGATCGCACCACTGCACTCCAGCCTGGGTGACAGAGCGAGACTCCGTCTCAAAAAAAAAAAAATAAATAAGGGGAAGAGCATGTCCAAAGCCAAGAAAAGAATGACGCCAGACCGTTTATCCCTATACTTTCTTTCTGCCTCACTCTACTCCTCTTTCATCTAACCCTGAAATTGTGTCTATCTTGAGAGATCAGAAATGGCAAAATGGCAGGTTGCCATTCTAAGAGCATTTTCTTTGATTTGGGCTTTAGTAATGAAGGAGAGTTACCATAAATTAATCCATCAAAGGGGTGCTATAAAATAGATCTGTGGCCTAGTGTGAAGTTTTAGTAATAATGATTACTGGATGGGAGATGGGGTGAAAGGTGGGAATTAAATGAAATTGTCCAAAGTCAAAAGGAATATTCCACAAGCCAGAATGCAAGAGAGAGAAATGGACTCAAGATGCAGGCTAACGAGTCACCTTGTTGCAGAGCCAAAGAAATCGCCAACTCAGTAAAATATTGCCTTTGATGCATTTGCTCTAGGGACTTTGTCTTTAATGGAGGGTAATTAATTATCATCATCTACTCTTACTTAGTAATAATCTTTTATAGGCACTTGGGCATTCCAGATGCATGCTGTTACCTAATATTTAGGCTGGAGGGAAGTGGTTTTTGGGTGGATGAAAATTGCATCCCTGGAGAGCTTCTGACTTAGGGCACATTCTCCTCAAGATTCCGTGACTCATCAGCTGTATGGAGCTTTGGAAGCTAGGTGTCTCAGCGGGGCCTGTGGAATCCTGAACCCACACATACAGGATTGTCTAAGGGAGTGAGAACCAGTGGACACCACCCAGTTCCTTCTCAGGAGACAGAACACTGTGAGAATTCTGTCTCTATCTAGTCTTGTAAAGCCTCCACAATTTTTTGCAAGGTTCTTTTGTGGAAGCCCTGAGTATTAACCAATCATAAAAGAATATCTCTGGATTGCTAAGATCTCTGCAACCTGAGACTTCTATGCAACTGGCATATTATGCAACCAGTATATTATGGATTATTCTTCAATAATAGAGAAGTTATTGAAGAATAATCCATAATATGCCAGTCTCCCTTCTGTCTCTGTCCTTCCTGACCAGCATTGGGAAAAGCATTTCACTTCCTAGGTTGCAACTCTCCAACCTGAGTTGGGCATAAAAGGTACTTTTGCTCTTGACTTCACCCAGAGCATCTTCAGTTCATGAAGATGACTAAGCTCATCCAATTGAAAGGCATAGAGCTCTTTAAGAACAGGTGCAAAATATCAGCTATGAAGGTTGACTTCACAATGATTACATGCTTTGAATCAGAGTTGCGGCAACTTGCCATTTAATGTCTCAGAACCTCTGCCCGCATCTTGTTCTCTGGCCAATTTTTGACAGAGAGGTTGTTTTCTCTCTTGAAGGTGCACAGTGAGAAGGGGAGGGGAGGGAACTAACACTTAGAGAATGTTGAGTTGGTCAAGTACTTTGCTAGGGTATTTCATCTGTGTTATCTTATTTAATCCTTACTACAGCTCTGAGGTTGTGCAATTCATTTTACAGATGGAGAAAATGAAGCTCCAAAAAGTTAACCTAAGAGAAATGAAGCAAAACCCAATGGCAGCGGAATCCAGAGGATTCTGTCCACACTGCAAGACCTCTTCTTAGGTAGAAAAATAAGGGAAGAGCATGTCCAAAGCCAGGAAAAGAATGAAGCCAGACTGTTTATCTCTGTTCTTTCTTTCTGTCTCACTCTACTCCTCTTTCATTCTAACCCTGAAATTGTGTCTATCTTGAGAGATCAGAAATGGCAAAATGGCAGGTCTGACCTTCTCAATCCCAGCCTGCATTCTTGATTGCAATATCACCTTTCCCTCACCTCTAACCCTCCAGCTGCTGCTAGAAGAGACACCTGCTCTCCTCCCTGCTCCAGGGCTGGAACACATTCCTCCAACCTCCCTGCCGCTACCTCACCCAGAGCCTCTCTTTGGCTGCTAGAGTTGTCAAGCCCCTGATGACAGGGAAATCGGAGAAAGAATGTGGGGTGCCAGGTTGTATCAGGTACCTGATGCCCATCTGGGAAGATACATGGAGTGCCTGGCCCTGTTTGAATTTTCTGGACCACTGAGAAGACAGAATTCCAAAGATAAAGTTCCTTCCTTCTCTCCACCATTGGCTCTCCTTTCTGACGGAGCCTGCTGACATCAGTCTTTGGAAGAGAGGAAGGAGACTTCAGGATGGCAGGGCTGTGGATGCTGCTTCTGTGTTCTCTGCAGGACACCCCAGCAGCCACACTTATGGTGCTCAGTTCTGGAAAACACCTCTTACTCTGTCTCTCTCTCTCTTTATTCGACATTCTTGACATTTTCTCACCTGGACTGTGACAAGAGAAACAGTAACTAAAGAGCCAGTACTGAACAAAAAGAGGATGCTTTAATTCTAAGAAGTTGATTATCTCTATTCCAGCTTCTGTGAGGACTGAACTGGAATGAGAAATGTGAGATATGTATGTGTGTGTGTAAGAGGGAGTGAGGGAGGAAAACGTGGGAGTGGAGAGATTGAGAGAGAGAGATCACTAAAGTTAGACCCCAAGAAGAACTTCCAGCCTGGGAGGTATGACATGCTAGTGTTAGTGATGTGATGGAGGGTCATTTCTAATAGAGGTCTTAGTTCGGGAGAGAACTAGATCATAAGGTCACAAGAAGACAACGCAAGATCACAGAAGTCAGTTTCTAGACCAGGTGGCCCATTGTGAAGTCAAACAAGGCACAGGACCACAGCCAGGACTCCAGACCTCAAAGGCATCATCTGAAGCATAGCACATTCTAGACTTGGCATTTCTTCCTTTTTGATGACAATATTGTCAATGTCATCTAAATAGATGACATGTCACAACTCCCAGACCATGGAGGCAAATTGATATACTACATGGCTACTTCCTGAGCAGAGCTACTGGCTAAAATACTTTTCTAGCCCCCTAAATTTACATCATTTCTAATCTCCAAAATCCAGACCACTTAGCCATTATTTCATCAAAACACATTTTTATAAACACTCTGTGTTCATGGCCATGTATTGAGAACTGCAAAGCCAATGGCGCATACAGGTACTGTTTTTCATTGTGATCCACTCCCTGAAGGGAGCATTCTCCCATTTAATCATCACCACAAGAATCCCATTTTGCAGAAGCAGCTAGAGAGGTTAAGCAACCCACCCAAGTGCAGAGAATCACTGAGAAGCAGATCTGGAGTGCAAATCTGAGCATACCAGCTCTAAGAAACTTGCTTTTAACCTGACGGTTGGAGAGAGACCTTTCTCTTGAGAACCCACCCATTTCATAGCGCAATATACCTCTCTTATAGCCTGTCTTCTTATTTATTGCTGCAAAATCACCCCAAAACATAGTGGTGTAGAATGCCAACCATTTTTATCATGACTTTCAAATTCTGAGGGTTAGAAATTCAGAATGGGCTCAGTGGAGTCATTCTCTGCTCCACAATGTGCTGGTCCTCAGCTTGGATGACTCAAAGCGTGGAAAGTTGGAATCGCTGGAGCTGGAGGATCCACTTCCAAGGTGACTTCTTCTTTTTTTTGGAAGAATTTAATCAGAAAATTGGGCTTTGTCTTTTATAATTTCTATGTTAACATTTATAAAAATATCTTTTTTTTTAAATTTTACTTTAAGTTCTGGGATACATGTGCAGAATGTGCAGATTTGTTACATAGGTATACATGTGCCATGGTGGTTTGCTGCACCTATCAACCTGTCATCTATGTTTTAAACCCTGCATGCATTAGGTATTTGTCCTAATGCTCTCCCTCCCCCTGCCCCCAACCCCCGACAGGCCCTGGTGTGTGTTGTTCCCCTCCCTGTGTCCATGTGCAGTGTGCAGTGATTTCTTTTTTTTTTTTTTTTTTTTTTTGAGACACAGTCTCACTCAGTCGCCCAGGCTGGAGTGCAGTGGCTCAATCTCTGCTCACTGCAAGCTCCACCTCCTGGGTTCACCCCATTCTCCTGCCTCAGCCTCCCAAGTAGCTGGGACTACAGGCACCCACCACCACGCCCAGCTAATTTTTTTGTATTTTTTTTTTTAGTAGAGACAGTGTTTCACCGTGTTAGTCAGGATGGTCTTGATCTCCTGTCCTTGTGATCCACCCTCCTCGGCCTCCCAAAGTGCTGGGATTACAGGTGTGAGCCACCGCACCCGGCCGATTTCTTTACTCATATATCTGGTGCCATGGTTAGGATGGTGTCATCTGGAGCATGTACGTGCAGCCTCTTTGGCATCATGGTCATGGCATACTGGGAATTCTTACATGGATACCTGCTGCTCCAGGAGTGAGTGTCCCAGTGAACAAGGTGGAATTGCGAAGCTCTTTAGAACCTAGCTTTAGTCATCGCCTAGCCTCATTCTGCTATGCACTATTGAACAAAATATTATAAGCCTCCTCCTATTTAAGGGTTGGGGAGGTGGACCCTACCTCTCAATAGAGGACTGTCAAAGAATTTGTGGGAATGTTTTAAAACCATTATATGAGTTAAAATTCTGTGTAGTAGCAAGTGGATTGAGAATTTCAGATCTTGATATATGCTAAGGGCGTATTGTTTCTTTTTAAATTAACTAAATTGAAAGCATTGAGATGGAGACAGTTTGGGTTCTCTTTTGGCTGAAGGCATCCTCTTCATGGTGATGCAGTGGGAAGATTGGGTAGCAGCCCAGGACAGAAGAGCAGCTGGACGCAGCCCACCAAAGGGATTCAGACTGAAGTCTCCCTCACCCTCATTGTGGCAGAGAGAACTTCGTAATCAACACTCTCTTGGCTACAGTCCTGGCCTGTCAGTGGACCCTGTCCCCCTTAGCTTGGCAGCTCTCTATTGTTGCTTCTCAGCTTGGATGGGAGGTGGGAGGGACCAAAGCCAGCTTCCCTCCCTTCCCAGGCCTCTTAGACTTGCCGGACACCGGCATCATCCCTCCTCTTTGGGCAAGCACCGCTGCTCTCTTATCTGCTTCTGCAGGGAGGGAGCCATCAGCACCCTCCCTGTTCCATTGCCAGGCGCCACCAAGGCCCCTTTGGCTTGGTGCCTCCTAACAGGCGAAGTAGCAGAGGCCGGAGTCCCGACTTCTGGCCCCAGCTTCACCCCTAACCCTGGATGTGACTTTAGCCAAGTTGGTTCATCTCTTTGGATTTTAGTTTCTCATCTGCAAAATTAAGGTGGAGTGGTTAAGTCAGTGCTTTAATATGCACACAAATCTTCCATGGATCTGGCTAAAGTGCAGGTTGTGATTCCATGGGTCTGGGGTGGGGCCAAAGATTCTGCATTTCTAATAAGCTGCCAGGTGATGCTTCCGCTGTTGCCCTGTAGTAGCAAGAATTCAGTGCTGGTCTATAGAACTTTCTGCAGTGACAGAAATGTCCTATACTCTCCAATATGGTACCCACTAGCCACAGTGGCTATTGAGCATTTGAAATGCAACTGTTGAATCAACAGGAACTGACTCTTACATTTTATTTAATTTTAATTCATTAAAATTTTAGTGTGTGGCAGGTGGTTAACATGTAGGACAGCATGGGATAAAAAATATCTAAGATTTGCCACTGACCAGCCCTGTGAATTTGAACAGGGCATTTAATTTCTCAGAACTTTAGCTTTCCTACTGATGAAAAAAAGTAACTCTTCCTGTCTAACAGAGTTTTTGGTGGGTGTGAGGTGTGGTGATAAGTTTTAAAATAATTTGTGGACTGTATAGACATATGTTATATAGTAATGATATTATTACTAACATTATATATTAATTAATATACATTATGTAATACTGCCTCTATATATTGAAAAGAAAATTGGAGTCAGACAATTTGGGTTCAAACTGCATTTCCAGCAGTTTCTAGCTCTGTTTTTGGTTTTCTCTGGGCCTGATTTCTCATCTCTAAATTGTATGACATGAACACTTTCATAAGACCCTTGAGAGAATAAAATGGGTTAAATGTTAAGTAGCAACCAGTACAGTGCCTAAGAGGGGTGTCAATTAATGTTAAGATGGCACAGTGGAGCCATCGTCAGTGGTTGGGGTTTAAATCCTGGATCTAGCACTTACTAGCTGTGTGTCCTTGGAGTCGTCATTTAATCTCTCTTTGCTTCAGTTTTATTAGCTTCAAAAGAAAGATAATAATATTGTGGAAAGTTAAATTATTCATTAATTTTGCATCAACAAATGTTATTTGAGCTCTCTCTTTACATATTTTGTGGTAGGTACTGAAGATACAATGGCAAGTAAAAGTTGTCCATGGTTTTATGATTTGTATAATCTGCTATGTGCTAAATCAAACATTACATGAAGCAGAGCATTTGTGATGCTGCAGGATCCTGTAATTGGAAGGCCGGAGAAAGCCACCTTTGGGAAAAGACATTGCACAGGAATCAACTCTCATTTGCCAACTGGACGTTTGCTATGGTTTGAATATTCGTTTCCTCCAAAACTGATGTTGAAACATAATCCCCAGTGTGGCAGTATTGAGAGGTGGAGCTTTTAAGAAGTGATTGGGTCATGAGAGCTCTGCTCCTAAGAATAGATTAACTCATTCGTGGGTTAATGGATTAGAGGTTTATTGTGAGAATGGGACTGGTGGCTTTATAAGCAGGACAGAGATCTGAGCTCAGCCCCCCCTCACCACATGATGCCCTGTGCCACCCTGGGACTCTGTATAGAGTCCCCACCATCAAGAAGGCTCTCACCAGATATGAACCCTTGACTTTGTACTTTTCAGCCTTCATAACTGTAAGAAATACATTCCTTTTCTTTATGTATAACCCAGTTTTAGGTATTCTGTTACAAGCCACAGAAAACAGACTAAAACAATGTTGGAAAGCAACAGACATAGAAGAGTCTAGACTGGGGGCTATACATTTGTAAGTTGTCTACTCATAGAGTTGTTCAAGAGTACAGGAGATAACGTTTGCAAAGGGTGAGGCACAGCACACCTCTGAGGGGCTCCACATTTCTGAGGGGCTCAGCATATGGCTGCCTCCTTCTGTCCCCTTTCCTTGTGGAGTGGTGAACCAAAACCTCATGTTGGCCTGCAGAGGCGAGTCAGCCACTGTACCTGAGCCTCCAATCGCTGTTGCCACTCAGGGCTTCCTGAGTTCCCAGCTGAACCAATTCATCAACTAATCTGGATATGTCAGATTAAACACCATAAAAAATTTACCAGTTAGTGGATATTTTACTTGGTCCCCAGATGAGCAGAAAGCCAATTCATTCAACCTAGAAGTGAAATGAGATCTTAACTGACTCTCACCAGGAGATCCAATGGCATGACCTTGCAGTTACTCATCTGTATGGAGGTCTGTTGAGCTTTCCAGCATTTGTAATCTGCATTGATCATTTGTGCCCACACACACACACGGATGTATGCACGCATACACACCAAAAGGATAGATTCCATTGATAAAGGTTAGTAGTTTTGGTTAATTGAAGCGTTTGATTTTCTTCACAAGGAAGGGGCTTGGAGTCAGGGACTTGTGCCTCTGTATCTCCACACAGCCACTGAGAATATGGTCCACATATGGTGACAAACTGAAGAGCCGCTGGTTACCTCGTTGACTCAGTCTTCTTGCCTCTGCCCCTAGGGCAGACTGCAGCCTCTAAGAAGGATGTTACAGGAAAAACAACAGCTTACCCAGCTCCCCTCAAACCCTCCTTCTAGAATTTACTCCCTTTTTCCAGATTTCAATACCCCTGGGACTGAGTCAATTCCCTGAAAAGCAAGTAGTAGAAAGCAAATTTGCCAAATGATCAATTTACCTATTTACTAATGTGCAAGCTGACCAAATTGAATCCTTTATAAGATTTGACTAGAGTGCTTAGTCATTTTGCCAGGAATCTTTTGACGAATTTAACAGGAATGTCTTATTTTTGTTTCTAATAATGTGACACAAAGAAACATATTTTATCATTATTAACAACATTTCAACATTTCACATGGTAATTTTTCATATTATGACAATATGTATGAGGAACTGTTTTGGCTGATGGCTATTTCTGATTTTCTTTGTAGGTTTTGAAATACTGATTTTAATATAATTTAATTTAAAACTGATTTACTTAGTTTTCAAATTTAAATGTAAACTTGATTTTCTGTATATTAAATAATTACTTTAAATTTAGATTTAATTTAAAATTCTAATATGCTTCCAATGATTTTGGGTTTAAATATAAAATTATGTTTAAATGTTGAATTGTCAGAAATACATAATTAAGGAAGATAACCTGTATAAGGAGTTGATGTACACTACTAAAAAGGGCTTAATGGTTTAAAAAATGGGCAATAACATTTCAATACAATAAAAAGCAGAAGTAGCTTAAAAAAAAACTCTGTTACCTGCAAAATACACCTGCAGAAATGTGTTGATACATAGCATTTATATGTAGTGATTAGAATCTGCAGACTTTATTGATATTATCAGAAATAAGTCATAGTTTGCAACAAAGGTGAAATTATTCCTTTTTGGTAAATCAGCTAAGCAACTAGAGATCCTTTTAAAAAACTCAATTTTGTGTTTTTCTGCCATTTTTTTCTTTGCATTTCTAGCATTCTGCTGTCAATGTCTCATATAGTCAATCTACCTTGGTTTATTATTTCTAGTCATTGATAGCCACATTTAAAAATGTGATATGGGGCCGGGCACTGTGGCTCATGCCTTTAATCCCAGCACTTTGGGAGGCTGAGGTGGGTGGATCATGAAGTCAGGAGATCGAGACCATCCTGGCCAACATGGTGAAACCCAGTCTCTACTAAAAATACAAAAATTAGCTGAGTGTGGTGGTGTGTGCTTGTAATCCCAGCTACTTGGGAGGCTGAGGCAGGAGAATTGCTTGAACCCAGGAGGCAGAGGTTGCAGTGAGCTGAGATCGTGCCACTGCACTCCAGCCTGGCGACAGAGTGAGACTCTGTCTTGGGAAAAAAAAAAAAAGTGATATGGTTGCTCCTGCTGTTTCTAAGTTGATTCTTCCTTGACTATAGTGGACCAGGACTAGTGTGGGAAATCTTTTCTGGGCATCCTCACACCCCTTCCCGGCCTTGGTTATATCCTTTCTTTTCGATCCTTTCTATAAACTGAAGAAAGCAAATTTCTGCAAAGTAAATTTTCAATAAACTTTGAAACTAAAATAAATTAACTTTAAAAGCACTCAAATAAAGCAGAATTGTAAATAACATTAATTTTAAATATAAGTTAAAATTTAATTCTAGACTCAAGATAGAAATCAGAATTAGCTAGAAGAAAATTTCCAGTAAAAAAATTAGAATGCTCCAAAAAGATTTTCATTCAATGCAGAACATCAAGTGGATAAATATTTTCATTAAACATTATGACATATGAATTTGGTAATGTGAGTGTACTGGTCATTTGGCAAATTGATCTTTCTAAGAACTGACTCCCTGGGCATTAGCTTTCAGTAAATTGACTTTTCAGGGAATTAGCTTTTGTACCAATTGGCCTCATTCATCAAAATGATTTTCACTGAATTGGCAGATTCCATCCATTTCATCCTCTGCTTCTGAGTTCTCTGGAATCTCCTATATTCCCACCAAGTCCTTGTGAATCTTTAGCTAACTTGGTTTCCTCAGGGGTGCAGATTTATATTCAGAACATTTAATGGCGAAGTCTTTAGGAAATAGAGGAAAAATGTATGTCATTTCTTTGAGGCCAAAGGCTTTTGGGGACTTGTTTGCTTTTTGGGCTTCTTTTATAGCTTTTTGGGTCTTCTTTGGCTAGAGACTAAGTGTTTTAAAAGGGTCCCAGTGACCAGTTAGAATGGCAATCATTAAAAAGTCAGGAAACAACAGGTGCTGGAGAGGATGTGGAGAAACAGCAACACTTTTACACTGTTGGTGGGACTGTAAACTAGTTCAACCATTGTGGAAGTCAGTGTGGCGATTCCTCAGGGATCTAGAACTACAAATACCATTTGACCCAGCCATCCCATTACTGGGTATATACCCAAAGGACTATAAATCATGCTGCTATAAAGACACATGCACACGTATGTTTATTGCGGCATTATTCACAATAGCAAAGACTTGGAACCAACCCAAATGTCCAGCAATGATAGACTGGATTAAGAAAATGTGGCACATATACACCATGGAATACTATGCAGCCATAAAAAATGATGAGTTCATGTCCTTTGTAGGGACATGGATGAAATTGGAAATCATCATTCTCAGTAAACTATCGCAAGAACAAAAAAGCAAACACCGCATATTCTCACTTATAGGTGGGAATTGAACAATGAGATCACATGGACACAGGAAGGGGAATATCACACTCTGGGGACTGTGGTGGGGTGGGGGGAGGGGGGAGGGATAGCATTGGGAGATATACCTAATGCTAGATGACGAGTTAGTGGGTGCAGCACACCAGCATGGCACATGTGTACATATGTAACTAACCTGCACAATGTGCACATGTACCCTAAAAAAGTATAATAAAAAAAAGAAAAGAAAAAAAAAAGGGTCCCAGTGAGATAGTTTTGACATCCTTGTCCTCTCCCTGCTCTACTTTGAGAAACACTGGATGGCTAAATGGAATCCCATCTATGCAGAGGAAAAATTAAGGCCCCTAATTTAGTTCTGGAGTTTGAAGATATCTTAAGATCATTTAATGCATGGTTTCTCAACCTCAGTACTGTTGACATTTTGGGCCTGTTGGACTTTTTATTGTGAGGGGCTATCTTGTGCATTGTGAGGGTGTTTAGCTGCACCCCTGGCTGTACCCACTAGATACAGTATCACTCCCCAATTCATAACAATCAAACATGTCTCCAGATGTTGCCATATGTCCCTGGGACACAAAACCACCCCTGGTTGAGAATCACTGACCCACTCTCCCATCCAATCTAGAATTTTCCTTTAGCTTATCCACCATATGTGCTCTGACTGCTGCAGGGGCCTGAGAATGCACCTCCTCCTTTCCAGCCTGTTTCCTGATATATTCTAATCCCCATTTCATAGATGTTTCAGGAGAACAAAATAGCCATGTGTATAAAATGTCTGGCCTTTTGTTGTGCTTGATAACTGTGTTCATTATATTGATCCCAAATCCCCCATCTTTAACTTTTCCTCCTTTGTCTAACACCTGAGTGCCATGCAGACTGTGTGCTGTTTGGATCTCCTGACAGCTTTGAGTTCAGCCATTGAAGGCAGTTATCCCATCCTCATTTCTTCTCAGCAGACCAGGCTCCATAAACCTCGATTCCTTTTCAGTTCAGAGACAACACTTTTCAATTTAAGAGGAGATTGATCGCTGAGTTAGCGTGGAGCTGGGAAGAAATGAGATTTTAAGGTTAACACCTCGATGGGGGAGAGGGAACTCCTAAAAAGGCCTTGCTAGAAAGAACTGCTCCTTCAGAGGTTGCAACAATCACTGCAGAGAGGCTGGATGCTAAAAAGAAACCAAACTCCAAGAACATACGTTTCTGCAATGACACCCTAGTCTGGCGCCTCATGAGGGGCAGGCTAGGAGACTGAGGCCACACTGCCCTTGACATCTCACTCTCACCAGTTGCCCATTTGGAAATAGTTCCTGACACTTTCCAGGAAGTATAAATGAGTCATAAGCCCTTGAACACACAGATTTGAGAAGCCACCTGAACCCTCAGAACAGCCAGCGTTTGCTGAGTAATTTTAAAAAAGCATTGGGTCTTACATTTAAGTCTTTAACCCATTTTGAGTTGATTTTTGTATGTGGTGAGAGATAGGGGTCTCGTTTCATTCTTCTACATGTAGATATTCAGTTTTACTAGAATAAAAGAGATGATTCTTTCCCCAGTGTTTGTTCTTGGTGCCTTTGTCAAAAATCAGTTGGCTGTAAATGCCTGGATATATTTCTGGGTTCTGTATTCTATTCCATTGGTCTATGTGTCTGTTTTTATGCCAGTACCATGCTGGTTTGGTTTCTATAGTTTTTTAGTAGATATTGAAGTCGAGTGGTGTGATGCCTCCAGCTTTATTCTTTTTGCTTAAGGTTACATTGGCTATTCAGGGTCTTTTGTGGTTCCACACTCATCTTAGGATTTTTTTTTCTATTTCTATGAAGAAATCATTGGTATTTTGATAGGGAGTGAATTGAATTTGTAGCTCGCTTTGAGTAGTACAGACATTTTAACCCTATTAATTTTTTCCAATGCATGAACACAGGATATCTTTCTATTTATTTGTGTCCCTTTTTTCTTTTTTCTTTTTTTTTTTTTTGGTGATGGAGCCTCGCTCTGTCGCCCAGGCTGGAGTGCAGTGGCGCAATCTCAGCTCACTGCAAGCTCCACCTCCCGGGTTCACGCCATTCTCCTGCCTCAGCCTACCGAGTAGCTGGGACTACAGGTGCCTGCCACCAAGCCTGGCTAATTTTTTTCTATTTTTAGTAGAGACGGGTTTTCACTGTGTTAGCCAGGATGATCTTGATCTCCTGACCTCATGATCCGCCCGCCTCGGCCTCCCAAAGTGCTGGGATTACAGGCGTGAGCCACCATGCCTGGCCGTGTCCTTTTTTTTCATCAATATTTTATAGTTTCATTGTAGAGGTCTTTCACTTCCTTGGTTAAATTTATTCCTACTTTATTTTTTTGGTAGCTATTGCAAATAAGATTGTTTTTTTAATTTTTTTTTTTTGGATAGTTTGCTGTTGGGGTTTAGAAACACTGTTGATTTTTGTATGTTGACTTTGTATCCTGAAACTTTGATAAGTCTTTGAGGTGACAGATATGCTAATTACTCTGATTTTATCATTACACAGTGTATACATGTATCAAAACATACTGTACCCCATAAATATATATGACTATTACATGTCAATTAAAAACAAAATAAAACTTTAAAAAATTTTGAAAACATAAAAAGAGGCTTGGTGTCAGGATGCCACCAGATATTCCTGTGGGGAGACTTTCTACATCCCTCCTTGCAGAGGCCAAAAGCTGAGCTGACCTCATGTGCTCCCATATGAAAGCTGGATACAGCTGAATTGCTCTTGTCAATTTCATGCCTGGAATATACAGGCCTCAGGAACTGCTGTCTTGTGTAAGGGGAGGAATTGTGAGTCAAAGTGCCAGGGATCCATCTAGCTGGTGCCAGAAAGATCCCCCAGCAGAGATGGCAGGCCTTATTTCTCCTTGGATCACGGAGGAGAAATTGGGTTGAAATGGCTCCAGTTTGAGAGGATGGTCTCCCAAAGTCCCACTAGGAGCAGACTGAGGTCATGGACGATGTTAAGACTTGTACAAGAGGCGGTCATACCTCCTGTCCCCTGAGACAGGAGAGCCTGCCAGCCAAGGGGGTTAGACTTGATTGTTTACACACAGGGACCCTGAGTCTGGCCTAAGGCTCCCTGGAATTTACTCTTAGGCGGTCTCTTGATTTATAAGTCTAAATCACATTAAGTACCGTTGTGAATCACCAGTGCCTGTCCCTGGCAAGGTTTTGAAGATAAGAGCTCCAAAATGGGAGGCTTCTCTGAGCCCAGGGAAGAACAGAACTGTTTTCTAAGTCTACGAAAAAGCATTAAACTGCTTTTTGGGCATCTCTGGGAGGTGTGGAGGAGAAGAGGGGATTTTCCAAGGTTTCTTCTTGCTATGATCTGACTTGAGGCACGAAGAAAGAGGAAAGATAAAAAAGGGTAAAGCCTATTGCAGTTTGGAGGTTCCCTATCAGAAATAGTTACTACTCCCTGTGGAAGGTCTTTGTTGTACTGGACACTCTTGAAACAAATGTGACCTTAATCTTTCCAGAAGTATTGAGTCTTTGGCTGGAAAGAATGTCCACCTGGGTTCTCTAGTTCAGTCTCCTGACTAAACTGCAATACTGTTAAGAAACTTCTCCTCAAGAGCCATTGGGTTTCAAGGGTCTTTAGACTTTGCAGGCCTGTATCTCATAACCTCAGATTAAGTCAGAGAGCCAAAGGAACTTGGAGATCAGTCAGCCCAATGTGGTCATTCTGAAGTTAGAAACCCTGAGGACTGGAGAAGTGACGTGACTTGCCTAAAACTACACATCAATTAGTGTCAGGGTCGGGACCATGATCCAGAAGTCTTTCCTCCTAGTCCCGAGCCATTTCAGAGACTCCTGTCATTCTCTCTAGTTCTACCAAACCTGTGTTTGCTGGGGATGTTTAATTGCTTTTGCAGTTTTCACTTTTTTTGCCTCTTCTAAACAGCTATCTTTATCCATGATGGTGATAATGAGCCATGGAGAATAGTAATATCTATATTTTCCCCTTTTCCTTTAATAACATTTACTGAATTATTCATTATTAATGGTTAGTAATTCATTGTTGAATTATTAACATGTATTGAATTATATTTATTAATTTATTCACTCAACAGTAATCACTGAATATTTATTGAGCATCTTTTATGTGCTAGGGATGGTGCTAAAAGCTCAATGTCTATTACCACATTTCATCCTCAAAGTCACTCTAAGGTGTAGCTACTCTTTGTATCTCTAATTTACAGACAAGGACACTTGGAGAAGTGCTCTAACTGCCGAAATTGCACCCAAGTTAAACCTGGATTTGAGTCTTATTTCTGCCATTTCTTTGCCTGGTACTTGATTTGATGATTATGTTGTACTAGCTCTCCTACCTGAGTTAAAATTAGCTCTAAGGTCATAAATGGGCTTAAGGACTTCTCTAAGATGATCATTTGCAGACTAGATACAATGTTTTGCAATGGCTATATTATCTCTCTTTCTGCAAAGACCTTCCTGCTGTTCTAATCCTCACATGGAAACTACCATGCCCATCTTCAACTGAGCCAGTTAGTATTTCTTTAGGGCAGGATAACATTTTGGGCCACAAGAAGTTATCAGAAATAGTTCACTCCAAGGTTACCTAGAGCACATTAAGCATATTACTTCCAAAGGTGGACTATTTTTGTTATTTTTATCTATTAATTAATATCTATTAATCTATTAGTCTATAATTCAAAGCACTTTAAAAGCTATAAATCTTGATGCATCAAACATGACCAGGCTTGTGGTGTATGATGACCATTCTGGATCCCAAATGTGGAGACATTAGAAAAGTGAAGCCAAGGCTGAGCACGGTGGCTCATGCCTGTAATCCCAGCACTTTGGGAGGCCGAGGCAGGCAGATCACGAGGTCAGGAGTTCGGAACCAGCCTGGCCAACCTGGTGAAACCCTGTCTCTACTAAAAAAATACAAAAATTAGCCAGGTGTGGTGGTGTGCGCCTGTAATCCCCAGCTACTCAGGAGGCTGAGACAGGAGAATTGCTTGAACCTGGGAGGCGGAGGTTGCAGTGAGCTGAGATCGCGCCACTGTACTCCAGCCTGGGCGACAAAGCGAGACTCCGTCTCAAAAAAAAAGAAAAAGAAAAACAAAAGTGAAGCCAAAAAAGTGATTCAAGGATACAGGAAATTTTACATTTCAGGTGTTCCCTGACATGGCCCCAGCCTACTCTCTGATGACAATATATCCTGCCGCCTCACGATATGCATTCTTCATTACAGCCCAGCACACTCACTGTTTCTTAGAACATTGCACCTCGGAGTCTTTCTACCTCCGTGCCTGCTCTGGGTCTCTGTATAATACCATCTTCTCAGTGGAACTGGATCTCTCCAGTTGGAATTAATTTCTCCTTTCACTGAGTTCCTCCCTGCATTTCTTATCACACTTGATACATTCCACTTGGTAAAGTAGCTATTTATCTATGTGACTTAGCTTAGCTGGGCTTAGATAGGGGATGCCAGTGAAGGAGTCTAAGCAGGAGAATAAAGGGTCAGGTTCGTGTCTGAATGTTTTTCTGTTTTCTTATACAAAGAGGTTGGCCAGGGAGACTTTGACAGAATCAAAAAGAGCCTTCTTGACCTCTAGGGGTGAAGCTGGGCTGGTGGAGAAAATGAAAGTAGATGAGAAAACTCTGCAATATTTTGGAGTGCTCAGGGGCTATGAAAGTCTATTCTTTTCTGCCTCTGGTTTCCCAATTCTTTCTCTAAGGATACTTTTCAGTTCAACAGATCTTCCTCTTTCCTTTGAGACTCTACCTAATTGTGTGTGTGTGTGTGTGTGTGTGTATATGCATGTGTGTTTGTGTGTATGTATGGATGTGTGTATGCGTGTATGTATGTGTATGCATGCATGTATGTGTGTATGCACGTATGTGTGTATGTGTGTAGTGTGTATGTGTATACGTATATGCATGTGTGTATGTGTGTATACATGGATGTGTGTATGTATGTGTATGTGTGTGTATGCATGTGTGTGTGTATGCATGTGTATGTGTATGCATTTGTATGGCGTATGCATGTGTATGTGTGTATGCATGTGTGTGTACATGTGTGTGTGCATGTGTGCATGTGTGTATGTGTTTGTGTGTATGCATGTGTGTATGTGTGTGTATGTGTGTATGCATGTATGTGTGTGTGTGTGTAGTGTGTATGTGTGTGTGTTTATGAATGTGTGTGTTTTTGGTTTTATGCTGATCTGCTATTATTGTCATCATTGCTGCCAGTATTCCGGATGCAGATGCAGAGAGATAGAGGATCTACAAGTGACAGTTGGATATAGTTTTCAAATGACTAGTGTTGAAGATTGGATCCTGATAAAAGAAGTTTATCTCTTCTTGGCTTCCTGAATGTCAGAGCCGTGGGAACCTGTGAGCAGGTGACTGAGGGGGCAGATTCATCTCCTGACCTTGCCAGCTTTAAGAATAGGAGAATCTCCCTACCCACTCAATATTTGCATCTATTTATAACAGGCAAGAGTCATTTCAAAGCAAGGCAAGGGCATTGCCAGGATGACCTTTGGAGGGCCTTTTGGGATGAATCATCTGTGATATTGCCTCTTCAGCCACTATGGGTGGGGAGTATGTATCATTATTTTAGGCACATGAAAACTGAGAATGCTACATAAATTCACATTATTGAGCAAGAGTGGTTATGGTGACCTTGAATATTTTCACATTTACCCTTGCAATTTCCCTGTTCCTTCCCTGTTTTTATTTATTTAAAATTATGGTCTTCTCTAGGAATGGAGATGTTTTATGTTGTGGGGAGTGGTCTAGAGGCAGGACCCTGAGCCCAGAGGAGCGTGGAGAAGAGGGGAGGAGGTAAGGGCAGTTGGCTTCTTTCTGAACTTGGTGAGGACTGTGTGTTCTAGAGGGAACATTTTGGCCTTGTGAAAAAATAAAACCCAACACAGACATGTGGCAGCTCCCAATTAAGCGCCCATCCCTTAGAGGGCTACCAATCGAATGAACAGAGACCCCAGTTCTCTTTGAAACAGCGAGAGAAACAAGTTTATATTTATTTACATGACACCAAGACTCAGTTAACACAGAACTTAATTTCTTTGTGATGCTGAGGCCTGAGTTGTAAGATGCAGGTTAATTTCTTTTGTGTGTATTCTATGGAGAAGAGAGTCATAATGCTAGAGGAGCAGTCTAAAACACATGGAATATTACTGGAAAGACACAGATAGCTTTCCATCAAGAGAGAAAACTGGCATCTGGAGAAGTTAAACGACTTGTCCAAGAGCATATGGGGTGTTAGTAGGAAAACTGGCCTGGAAGCTGGGAGACCTGAGTCTAGTGAGGCTTTATTGGTAATCCTAAACTGTAGTTTATCTTATATTCAAAACAGCTTTAAGAATTTCCTGAGTCTATAACTTAACTTCCACATTCCAGATTCTCCCTCTCTCTGTCTATATATACATATATGCACACACACACACATACATATACACACATACAATAAAACATACAATATACACACACATACAATATAACTGAGATAGAATACTCCAAACTTCAAATTACCTACAGATAAGGGAGTAAACTCCCAGGCTCAAGGTGGTCTCCAGAGCAAGTGCTGGAGCAAAGAATCAGCCTGAAGATTGTTTGGAAAAGGAGAACGGTGTCTGGGGGCATTAGTGTCCAAAACCACAGAGAAAATAACCTCCAGAAAGAGAAGTTCACACCTGACTGAGAAATAGCTTGAACAACTCAGAGGCCAGGTAGCCTGAGGGCGCTGCTTCAGGATACGAATGAAAGGGAGGGTTTGACTGCCCATGGGGCTGGGCTGGCCTGTGGAAAGGGCACTATTTCTGGAGGAGAGGGGGCCGCGTGGCAGCAGGGCTTCAGAGGCGTCTGAGTGGAGGGGAAGAACGAAGAAAGAGTGTCCTACCAAGCAAAAGTGGATCTCAAAGCTCAGAAGACACACCAACCCCTCCCCCACAAAAGCTGCTGTCAGTGAAGAAACTACACTTTCCCATGCCGACAGAAGAGGGTGCTCTTGAACTAAGAAACATGGTCAGTCATCAAACGCCATGACTGCGCCTACCTACAACTGTATATTTAAACATCTAAAAATGAATAGAAAATGGCAGACGACACTCATACAAGGCCAATTAACTTAAAAAAAAAAAAACCAACAGGAATTAAAACATTCCAGCAGATGAAAATGGATGAAAATGCTTCTACCGAAATCAAATATGAGGTGGAAGAAAGCTTTAACAGAACACCCACACTGAATTAAATATCCTAAAACAGGCATTTGAAGACAGAAAACAAAAACCTTAAGTCAGAAGTTTTAAGCTTTATAAAAGAAATGCGACCACAAAACCCATTATTTTGTGAAAAACCCTATTTTTCAGGAAAATGCGAAATAAGAATTGAGTGAACTCAGGAAATATATGGAAGGAAAAGAGAAAATCGTCTTAAAAATAAAGGCTAAATTATAAAGTACCCATGGAAAAAGGGATTTGACTGAAAATATGAAACAGTGAGGAAAGCCATGAAAAAAGGGAATAAAAATAAAATAAGGAACAAAGCAAAAGAGATCAGAGAGAAAATAATTGATAGAAGAAAGCCATTACCATAGAAAACCACTAGTATTTAAAACCACAGACTAAGAGAAATGTCTGAAATTAAAAGAAAACTTGAATCTGCATCTTTAAAGGCTCCTCAGTATCTCTGGGAAAATAAACCTGGAATGGTGAAGTCCAAGACATATACTAGGAAAATATTGTAATTTAAAGATAAAGAAAAAATTTTTCTAGATCTCCAGGCTAAAGTATCAAATCACTTACATAGGAAAGAAAGTCGGACTTCTCATCTAAAGTAAAAGAATAACACAGTCACATCTTCAGGAAACTAAAGGAACTGTGGAATAGCTTTTATGTAGATGAGCTAAGCTTCGAGTATCAAGCGATTTTCTATGTGCAGAACCCCAGAGAACACTGCAATCACTATCCAACTTTAATGGTCCTACTATAGAAAAAACATCATTTAGCCAAGATAGGACCTGGACCTGAAGAACTCTGGAAAATGGACTGTGTGAGCATTGAATATATTTCAGTGTAAATCTGTAACTTAAACAAGGACAGAGTCATGGGGAGAAGAACAGTTCAACTGTTATATGTGGTGACAAAACTGAAGTGACCTATTGTTGCATAGACAATAGGTGGGAATGAAGAATATAATTTGAAGCAAATAAAACACTAAGTAGCAGAGTAAATGTGAGAAAAGAGACTAAGGACATTATAATAGGTAGTGGCAAAAAGATAAGCACTGCAACAAAGATATTAATCTTCCTAGATATCAAAAAATAAATAGCACAGGAAATAAATCACACTGAGAAAGAAAAATTATATACATAATTTTACACAGAATACAAGTTGAGACCATGTACATCAGTCATATTACTAAATTATATTTATTAGATTATAATTTATTAATAAGCTTATTAATAAATTACATAACTCCCCAATTAAAAATATTTTCAAATTGACTCATACAGCAAAACTCAATTCTATGAGATACATTTGAGACACACCTACAATAAAGTGATTCAGAAAGACTAAGAATAAAGAGATATTCCAGACAAATGGAAACCATAAAATAAAGACACTCAAATCTAATCAACATAATTTGTAAGGTAGACATTATAGATATATATGAAACCTCCACTCTTGCTAATATTGGGAATATACTGTCTTCTTAAGCACAAATAGAATGTTCACAGAAATTGACCTCATGTTGAGTAATTGTCTTCCTCTAGGCTGCTATAGCAGAATATCAGAGACTGGGTGGCTTAGAAACAACAAAAGTTTACTTCTCACAGTTTTAGAGACTAAGAAGTCTAAGATCAAGGTGCCAGCAGATTTGGTGTCTGTTGAAGACCTACCTCCTCATTCATAGACAGCACCTTCTTGCTGTGTCCTCACATAGTGACAGGGACTAGCTAGCTCTCTGGGGTCTCTTTTGTAAGGGCACTAATCCCATTTATAAGGGTAGATATCTGATGGCCTGATCACCTCCCAAAGGGCCCACCTCCTAATGCCACCACCTTGGGAATTAGGATTTCAACATGTGAATTTTAGGGGGACATAAGCATTCAGCCCATTGTAGTCACAAAGAAAGTTTTTGAGTGAGTTCCATGAAGTAGAAATTAATGAGAAAATTTAAAAACGTTCTTCTACTTGGATATTAACATCTATTAGATGACTATTGGATGAAAAAGGATATACAAACTAAAATTGCAGAATTTCAAAAAACAATAATAGAATAAAAATATGCACATCTGATTTAATGAGAAATAAAGCAGTGATCTGAGGATAATCTGTGGGATTAAATATTTGAATCAATAAAAAATAATTACAATAAATAAATTTTATTCCCAACTTAAAAACCGAGAAAAATTACAAAGTAAATAAAAAGAAAGTACAAAGAAGGAAATAATAAGGATAAAAGAGGAAATTAATGTAATACAAAAGAGTAAAAAAAGAACTAATTAATGATTCGAAATGCTGGTTGATATGGTTTGGCTGTGTCCCCACCCAAATATCATCTTGAATTGTAGTTCCCATAATCCCCTTGTGTTATGGGAGGGACCTGGTGGAAGGTAATTGAATCATGGGGGCAGTTACCTCTATGCTGTTCTCATAGTAGTGAGTGAGTTCTCACGAGATCTGATGGTTGTGTAAGTGGCTTTTTTCTCCCTCTTCGTTCTGTACTTCTCCTTGCTGCCATCATGTGAAGAAGGATGTGTTTGCTTCCCCTTCCATCATGATTGTAAATTTCCTGAGGCCTCCCCAGCCCTATGGAACTGTGAGTCAATGAAAGCTCTTTTCATTTATAAATTACCCAGTCTATGGTATGTCCTTATAGCACTATGAGAATGGACTAACACATGGGTTCTTTGGGGAAAAAAGGAAAAACAATATACTGATAACTAACCTAATCAAGAAAAAAAGGCAAAGAGCAAATATACAAAATAAGAAAAGACTAGAAGGAAATAATCATTATAAAAAGGAAAATAAATCACAGGTTGACTACTTTGCAAAACTCTATGTAAATACATTTGGAAACTATGAAATTGATTATACCATATGAAAATGTAATTTACCAAAACAGGTCCCATTTGATATAGAAAGCTTAAGCAGACCATTCTCCAGAGTAGAAAAAAAGTGAAGAAAGTTGTCAAAAATTATTCCACATGGAAACACTGGACCAATATGGTTTCATAAGGGAATTCTATGAATCTTCAAAGATCACGTAATCTCAAATAAATTGTTCCAAGGTATATAAAATGGAGAACTTCCAAATTCTCCATATAATGTTGCTATCAAAGAAAAGATTAATATTAATGGTGATAACAATGATCATTATTATTGTAGGAATCTACAAGCCAATTACCTTTATAAATATAGATGCTAAAATGAGATTAAAAAACTAGCCAAAAGTTTCCAACACCATATTAATAAAACATCAATATCAAATTCCAGGAATGCAGACTTTAAATATGCAGAAATTAATTTATATAATTCACCTTATTAATAGATTTAAGGAGAAAAATCAAACAATTATCTCCGTAGGTGCTGAAATGGCCTTCAGTAATATTCAACACTCATTCCTGAAAAATGCACTCAATTAAATAGAAATAGAAAAAATGCACTCAATTAAAAAGAAAGACTTCATGCAGTTTACATATGTGTACATGTGTATATGTGCTTTATGCATATCCATGTACCTCTGTCCTCAACTTAGCATCTTATTTAATTGAGAAGCCTGGGAGGCATTCCTGCTAAGGCCAGAAATAAGATAAGGATGCTATCTTCCTTACTATTTAACATTGTCTTGTAGGTGTTAATCAATACAATTAGATATAGGTGTAAAAATTTGAGAAGAAAAAACTCTCTATGCAGATGAAATGATAGTAAAGCTTGAAAACCCATGAGAATTCATGATTAAACTAATTGAAATTAAATAAGGAATTCAATGAGACAGTAGGATATAAATTAACATAAAAATCAATAGCTTTCATATATACAAAAATAACCAATTACAAGATGTAATGGAAGAGAAAACATCCATTTATAATTACAACAAAAAGAGGTGAAACTTGAAAAGGAATATGCAAAATCTAAATGAGGAAAATTCTAAAACACTTCAGAAAGACATTCAAGTAGACTTGAGCAAGTAAAAAGGCATCTGTTGTTCTTGGAGAGAAACTACTCAATATCATACAGATGTCACCTCTTCTCAAGTTAACATGTGAATTTAACTTAAATGCAAGAAAAGTGTCAACAAGCTTTTGTTTTGTTTTGTTTTCTGGACCTAAACAAGTTGATTCTAAAATTATATAGAAAAGTAAACATGCAAGAATGGCTGGGAGACCCTACACAGGGGGATGAGGGAAGCAATAAGGGGAGATTGGTCTTCTTGGATACTAAAACGTACTGTAACTGCTTGGTGGTTAACACAGTGTGGTAGTGGCACATGAGTGGAGAGACCAGAGGAACAAGATAGAAAGTCCAGAAATAGATTTAAGCTAGCATAAAAATGTATTATTTGATATAGATGGCATTTCAAATCATTGGGAAAGTATGGACTTCTGAATAAATGGTATTGGGACAGTTGGACAACTATTTGGATAAAGACAGAACTGGATCCACACCTTACACCATATACCATAATAAACTCTGAAGGCACAAGAAATCTAAATGGAAAAATACATAATAAACAATCCATACAAATACTAGAAGAAAACATGAATGAATATTTTGTAACTTGAATATAGGACAGGCTTTCTAAATGTGACTAAAGATCCATATACAATGAAAGAAAAGATTGAGGAGTTGTACTACATAAAATTAATAAAGAATGTGTGGCTAAAAAAGCAAAAATATTTGCAACATGCATCAGAGATAAATGCCCTCTCCTTAATATATAAAACATTTTTAAAAATTGAGAAAAAAGCAAACATCATGAATTTCCACAAAAATTACAGGAACTTGACCCTTAAACACATGAAAAGATGCTCAGCTGCACTCTTAAAATGGTTACACAGACCAAAACTATACTTTTATAACCGATTGAGTTGGCAAAAATTCACAAGTTTAACAACTCATTCTGCTGCTGAAGCTGTGGGAAAATAGGCTGCATTAGTGTGCCTCAGCTGCCATAACAGGATACCATAGACTGAGGGGCTTAAACAACACGCATTTATTTTCTCACAGTTCTGGAGGCTAGGAGGCCAAGAACAATTTATCTCCTTAAAGGTCCTCTCTCCAAATACAGTCACATTCTGAGGCACTGGGGGTTAGGGCTTGAACAGATGAATTTTCAGAGGACATAATTTGGCTCATAACACAGTCACATACATTGCCTTTGGAAGTTCAAGTGGTGTAATCAGCTTGGAGGGAGATATGGCAGAGTAACATTTATCTGCTGACTCTGCAACTGACTCCTATAACTTTATTCTGAAAACTTCCAAAACAAACAAAACCAAAGTGAACAAAAGAAACATATGCACAGGGTTATTCATCAAATCATAATTTGTAGGAGTAAAATAACAAACAACCTGAATACCAATATATAAAATATTGGTTGAATAAATCCTGGCACATCCACACATTGGGGCAATTATTTAACTATAGAAAAGAATGATGAAGGGCTGGGCGTGGTGGCTCACGCCTTTAATCCCAGCACTTTGGGAGGCCAAGGTGGGCAGATCATGAGGTCAAGAGATAGAGACCATTCTGGCCAATATGGTGAAACCCTGTCTCTATTAAAAATACAAAAATTAGCTGGGCATGATAGTGCACGCCTGTAGTCCCAGCTAGTCGGGAGGCTGAGGCGGGAGAATTGCTTGAACCTGGGAGATGGAGTTTGCAGTGAGCCGAGATCACGCCACTGCACTCCAGCCTGGCGACAGAGCAAGACTCCGTCTCAATGATAAAGATTTTTATTAATTGCTTAATTGCTTAGGGTTACTTACACTGATATGTTTTAAGTAAAAAAAAATGCAAAGTGCAAAAGAGTACATATAATAGGCTTTTATGTAAAAAAAGAGAAAGAAAACAAGAAAGAACACCCCCGCCCCCCCCCCCCCCCCCCGCCACACACACTTATATTTACAAAAAGAACCATGGGAAGAATAAACCAGAAACTAATAAAGTGATTGTCTGCACAATGGATATAGGATAGGAATGAGAATAGGGTAGAGGGAATGAGAATAGGGTAGAGGGGATGAGAATAGGGTAGAGGGGATGAGAATAGGGTAGAGGGGATGAGAAAGGAGTGAACTTTTATATAACTTTTTATATAGTTTTGACTTTTAAGCCGTGGTAAAGTCACACATATTAAAAAAAAAAACTAAAAAGGACAAAATACTCTAATCTGAACACAAAGAGAAACAAATGAACCCAACTATACAACCGATAACACAGCCCACACAGAAACTGATTTTCAACGCAATACCCTGACCGAATATGTTTCGTGGGATATAGTCTAAGTGCAAAAAAGAACTGAAAAAAAATTTAAATTTTACTCTATATGTTTGTTGTCGGTTATGGTACTGGTGTAGTAATTCCCACACTACTTTTTGCAAATTATAGGAAAGAGAATTAAGTCAATATTAGATGTTGTTAACCGCCATGAGGGAAGGGAATTGTGAATATGGAAGGGAAGGAGATGAAGAGTTCACTGTATTCAATTTGAAGGTTTCAGAATAAACTCGTGGTTTAAACACTTAGGTTTCTTAGTTCATTCCATAAAAGATATTCCAGGTCTCTGAGGAAGGAAAAGTGCAATTTTGGGAGAATATTTTATTGTCCCAAGAAAATGTTCAATAACTAACGAGAACATATCAAGTAAACACAGGAGCCAGCTTGAAGAAATTCTCACTAGTCAAATTAGGGACAAATTGAGAATCAAAAAGAATAATGATCGTAATGCCTTTTAATGAACTGAATTAAAAAATAATGATTTCAAAAACAAACCAACAAGCAAAACAAAACTAGGTGGGAGGGTGAAGAAGAGTTCTTTACAGAGAATGCTAGCCGAATGTTGCAGATGACGGAGTTTGAAAATTATCTGGCGAAAGGTTGTTGGGTCACAAGATAGTCATATAAAGTTTAACCTCACAAGTGACTTACTAATTGCAAAAGAGAAAGATATATTTACATTAGAATAATCTAGTAAACACCATTTTAAGCAGTCATCAGATAGATTGGGATAATCTATCTGTTTCCTGATGTGATGCACTGAGAAAGACACAACAAAACTTGTCATATTCTTGCCAATATGCGTAATTAGAATTTAAATATGAGAAAACAATACAGTTATTATGGAAAACAGTGTAGAACTTCCTCAAAAACTTAAAAATAGAACTATCATATGATCCAGCAATCTCACTACTGAGTATACATCCAAAGGAAACAAGATCATTATTTGAAGAGCTATCTGCACTCCAACGTTCATTGCAACACTGTTCACAATAGCCAAGTTATGGAATCAACCTAAGTGCCCATCTACAGGTGATTGGATAAAGAAAATATGTATAGATGCACAAAGGAATAGCCTTAAATATGAATGAAATCCTGTCACGTGTAACGACATAGATGAACCTAGACAACATTATGTTAAGTGAAATAAGCCAGGCATAGGAAGAGACAAACTTCATGATCTCACTTACATGTAGCATCTAAAAAAGTTGAACTAATAGAAATAGAGAGTAGATTGGTGGTTACCAGGGGCTGGGGCTGAGGAGTTGGGAGATGTTGGTCAAAGGATACAACATTTCAGCCAGATAGGAGGACTAAGTTCAGGAGATCTATTGTACAACATGGTGACTATAGTTTATAATAATGTATTGTATTCTTGAAAATGGCTAAGAGAGTAGATTTTAAGGGTTCTCACCACAAAAGTGATAAGTACGTGAGATAATTCATATGTTAATTATCTCAGTTTAGACATTCCACAATGTATACATACTTCAACAAATGTACATAATAAACATACACAGTTTTCATTTGTCAATTTAAAAAATAAATAAATATAAGGAAACAATCAGAAAAATCCAAATTTGTAGAGCTGTCTACAAAAAAGTTGGCCTGAGTGCTGCAAAAATCTCACTCTTACAAAAGGTAAAAAAAAAAAAAATAAGTGAGGGAATTGTTAATGAAGAATAAAGGGATACAACAAATAACTGTAACCTATGAATACTAGATTCGATCTTTGATTTAGAAAAACAGCCATAAAAGACACTATTATGATAATTGGGAAAATATGAATATTTACTATATACTAGATAATATTGTCACATCAATGCTAAATTTCTTGAGAGTGATAATGATGTTGTGGGTGTGTAGGAAAATGTCCTTGTTCTTAGGAGATACAAAATGAAATATTTAGAGATGAAGTGTCAGAATGTCTAAAACTTTCATTTCAGTGGTTGAGATGAAAAATTAACCCAAGCACACAAAGGGTGAAATGTTAAAAATGGATGAAAAAGAGAGGTATAAAGGTTTAGTCAATAAACCAGATGTGGGGTGGCCAATGCCTGTGATGGTAGCAATCAACAGACAAGTACCCCACAAATACAGTAGCCTTGTCCAGATTCATGGGTGTCCACATTTCATTCCAGATGAAAATGAAAATCCTGAGAGAGTTTTTCAAAGGAGAATGTCCTAAATTAGTGAGTCAATGAAACATTGAATTCATCAGCATACTTTCTTGTAAGATATATTTCCTTAGAAAACTTTGAAGATTTGTCTGCTAGTAAGGGAAGCTTTGGGATCCATAAACACTCTTAGATTGCTCTCATTATTTTCCGGATAATTTCAAAGTCAATCTTTTGCTTAAAACTGTTTATTTAATTTATTTATTCACTTAGTTATCCCCTATGCATATACTTCAGGCCAAAAATGTTGCCTGCCACTGTAGATTAAAACATGACCCAGTTTCTACTTCAAATCTTATTGGGGCAGACATGATCAAACAGCAGTTAAATATACCACTATGGGAACTCAGAGGAGAACGAGTAACTTTAGCCTGGGGGGCTTCAGAAAGGACCTGATATAGCACCCTATAATTTTCCTTCATGGCACTTATTCATGATTATGATTATGGAGTGAGTTCAGAGACTACCAAGTTAACATTTATGTCCCCAGTAGACATTGGGTACTATGGGAGAAGAGACCCACAGGACTATAGCGAGGAACAATCTTGTTCCCCACTATACACCCAACATAGTACTCAGCATATATTGTACTATCAATAATGATTTGTTGAATGAGTAAATGAATTGTTTTAGACCTGTGGAAAGAATATTTTATCAGATTAATCAACAACATTGGAGCTTTTGTACTCAGAGGCAATGAGATGTACAAATGCACAAAGGCATGGAAAAGCAGGAAATGTTTAGGAAATGAAGAATTGTACGTATGGTGTGTGAAGTTCAATGAAGAGCTAGAAAGATGAGCTACAGTCAGCTTGGGAAGGTTTTGGGTAACTTATTAAAGAGTCTGGAATTTATTCTGTAGGCAGTAAGGAGTCAAGGAAAGGTTTGTGCTGGGGAGCAATATGATTAAATTGGTTTCTTAAAAAGATGACAGAAGAAGAAGGAATGTCTCGAACAAAGAAGAAACTAGTAGTAGTGAGGACGTTTAGAGGTGCGAAGGATATACAATGAAAGGAGCAGGGGAATTGATACTCCTTATAAATATCTCTGAAGTGTGAGATTTGAAGCCCATATGGACAATGAGAGAGGAGTGGACTTAAAGATAATGTTGAGGTGTCTAATTTGAGTGAAGGGTTGGATGATAGTGCTATTCACTAAAATAGAGAAAAGTATTCCTGCTGAGTTGAAATTAGCCATTCATGGGGAAAACTTAAGCACACATTGAAAAGGTGTGTCTAGAACTTATTAATCCACATAGAGACAAAAACCTCAAGTTGAATAGTCATAGGTACACAGGTGATAGCTGAAGCCATTGTGGGAGAAGCAATTTCCCAAGAGAATAGAGAATGAGATGACAATGGGATTGAGAGTAGTATATTAGAAAACACCAGTATTCCTAAAAAAATCTGTTGCCATATTGTCATCCTGCATAGGAGCTCTCATTCCAGAGCATCAGAGCCTCAAAGAACATGGCTTCACTAACAGCTGGGAATTCTTGTGTAGCAGTCAGAGGCCCATCAAGAAACAATTCACTGAATAGTTTGTGACTTTAATGAAGTCACATTATTCCCAGTGGTGTCAAAAGGGTTAAGGAAAGAAAGAAGTTGAGGCCACCAGAGAATAACCATGGTGGAAAACCTTGCCACTTCTAGACCAAGCGGCAAGGAGAAGAAACGATGTTACTGGAGTCTAGTGAAAATGGAAGCTATGAAGGAGAAATTGCCTAGTGGGACATTTAGAAAAAAATATATGCCTGCTGCCAGAGAGGGCTAAATGGAAAGGAAGAGCCAGGAGAAGAAATACTCCAACCTCCATTACTCCCCACCACCACCCCCCCTTTTTTTTTTTTTAAGACGAAGTCTTGCTCTGTCTCCCAGGCTGGAATGCAGTGGCGCAATCTCGCCTCACTGCAACCTCTGCCTCCCGGGTTCAAGTGATTCTCCTGTCTCAGCCTCCCAAGTAGTTGGGATTACAGGTGCCTGCCACTGCACTCAGCTAATTTTTGTATTTTTTAGTAGAGATGGGGTTTCACCATGTTGGCCAGGCTGGTTTTGAACTCCTGGCCTCAGGAGATCCACCCACCTTGGCCTCCCAAAGTACTGGGATTACAGGCGTGAGCCACCACGTCTGGCGTGTTTTTTTTTTTTTTTTTTTTTTTTTTTTACAGAAACTCAAACTCGAGATGTAATTTATATAACATAAAATTTCCCATAATACAAAACCCACCATTTTAAAGTATACAATTCGGGGGCTTTTAGTCTACTTACAAAATTGTACAACCAACACCATCATCCAATTCCAGAACATTTTCATCATCCCCAAAAGGAACCCCATACCTTTTAGCAGTCACTGCTAATTGTCCCTTTTCCATAGCCCCATAAACTAATATACTTTCTGTCTCTATGGATTTGCCTATTCTGAACAGTTCATGTAAGTGGATCACACAGTGTGTGTGTGGCCTCTTTCTCCTTTTAATTAGCATAAGGTTTTCAAGTGTATCCATGCTGTAGTATGTGTCAGTTCTTCATTACTTTTAAGGATGAATATTATTCCATTGTGTGGGTATACTACAAATTTGTTTGCCCACTCATCAACTGATAGATATTGGTATTGATTCCATTTATTTCTTGCTTGCACAGAGCCTCAAGGTCAACTAGGGTCTTCTCAGATCTTTCCTGAGCATAGGCACAGCCCTATGCATAGGTGTGGCCTTCTAGACTTCCAAGAATAAGTTAGAGTTTTCCAAGCCCTGCAGACATCTCATTGTCTAGCTTTTCCTTTTAAGCTCTTTGGTTAGTCTATTGTTTTCATCAACTTTTATACATCACTTAAGGCAGTGTCTGTATTAAAACACCTGCAGGTAAATGTCTTTAACGAGTGCTCCCACCCTCAGAGCATTGAGCACTGTGCAAGTTTTGAGGCAGGTGAAACTTCCATGTGGTCTGCAAATTTATCAGTTTCCAGAAAACAATCACTAAGGTATCACTTATCCCAGCCCGTTAATCTCCCTGTGCTGCTAGAATCCCTTTGCGTCCTCTCCCCGTCCTGCTGAAGCAGGTGCAATGACAATGTTCGTCATTTAGGCAGTGAGGTTTAACCAGTCATTTTATATTTTGTGACTGGTCTAAGGTTTCTGAGTGAAACTCGATTGCTCTGTATTTGTCACAAAAGAGTAATACAAAGACTCTGGTTCATGAGGGCTAAGAATGATGTCTGTTGGGCATGGATGTCTAGAACTCCCACTGAGTTCCTGGATCATCCGACCTCATTCATTCTACTCCTGCTGTCACCGGTAGAGGGTTGTGACTGCAAGTTGTCCAGGTTCTTGGCGTTTTGAACAAAGAATTGGACAACATGCCCAGCAAAGGAAAGAAAGAACGAAGTAAAAAAAGAAGGAAAGCAGGGATTTATTGAAAATGAAAGTACACTCCACAGTGTGGGAGCGGACCCAAGCAGCTGTTCAAGGGCCCGGAGACAGAATCTTCTTGGGTCCAAACACCCCCTAGAATTTTCCCATTGACCACTGTATGCTCACCTTATGTAAATGAAGTGGTAGCCAGAGATCAGTCTGTTTGGTTGCAGAAAGCAGCCAACCAGGGACTGAAATGAAGTTACGAAGGTCACACTCCTGTCCAAATATCTGATTGGTTGCAAACAGCAGCCAATCAGAGGCTAGGGTGAAGTTACAAAGTTATATACTTCTACACAAATGAAGACTCCACCTGCAATCAGTCTGACTGGTTGTGGACAGCAACCACTCAGAGACTGGAGTGAAGTTACAAAGCTGCAAACAAAGACTCTACCCACACTCAGTATGATTTGCTGCGGACAGCCAGTTTCCCATCTGCCAGGCAGAAAAGGCCGAAGGGAGTAGTAACCTCTGGTCCTTTTGTTACTTAGGCATGGAAAGCTAGGGTTTTCCTTCCTATTTAGTTCTAGGAAGTCGACGTGAAACAGCCTTAGGTTCCCTGCCTCCAGACCCTATTCTCCTGCCTCACTACCATGTACATTGTTGTGAGGAGCTTCATGAAGAAATGAGGCTCCAGGCTGACTTGCAGATGAAGGCAAAGTTACTTGCCTGGGGGAGGTGGTATATTAGTGAGGCAAGCATAAATTGGTGGTGGCAATCACATTTCCTGGGCTCCTAGGCAAAATTATGAAATGTCTTCTCATGCAGAAAGTCTCTTCTCCTCTCCTCTGGCTTCCCACCCTCATGTGGCATCCCACTTCCTGGAGTGTCAACGATTCTTGCCCACTTGAATTTGCTTTCTCAGCATACCATGTTCTAAGCTTTTTTCCCTTTCCTTCTAGCCATTAAAATCTATCTATCTCATTCCCCTATCATATCAGATAACTAGGCTAGGTGCTAACATATAACAAGATGATAATCACTGAAAGAGATTGCTGTTATTTCTTCTAGGTCACATGTTTGACTTTTAATAGTAACTTTCAATCTTTAACTTGAAGGTGTAACCAATGAAAATTCCAGGAAAAAGAGCAAGGTTTGTGGTCTAGATACTTTATAGCTATCATTTGTGACCTTTCAACTCTGTAACAGATACTTTAAATTCATAGTCCATTCAATCTTCATGACAACCCTATGAAGAAGGTATTATTTTCCCTGTTTTTATAGATCATAAGCCTTGTTGCTCATGAGAAATATAAATAAAATCCTAAGTCCTTCAAAAAACTGAATAGACTCCCTCTTGGCCTAGGGGACCCCAGATAAACCTTAAAAACTGAGCTCCTAGCCATGACAAGTTGGGAGGTCAGACACATCCCAGTATGCCCCTTCGTTATTAACCTTTAACCAGAATTCTTTCCTAGAGTAAGCAGAAACCAGCTCTAGAAAACAAGAAAGGGATGACTCCTTCCTTTATTACCTTTAGCCAATTATCTGAGGCCATGACAGGACTCTCTCCCTCTCTTTGCAGTTTTGACATGATAACTCATCAGTTTTACAATGTATTCCTTCCTAATAAGAGACCACCAACCATGGAGTGGTTCTGGCATCAACAGAGTTTGCACAGTGAGGGTTTACATGTTCTGTGCTTTACCTTTTGACATTAGAAAGTCAAAAACTGCACCTTTGGATCATTCTAATGCCATCTTTTTTTTTTTTTTAATTTTACTTTAAGTTCTGGGATACATATGCAGAACATGTAGGTTTATTACATAGGTATACATGTGCCATGGTGGTTTGCTGTATCTATCGACCCGTCATCTAGGTTTTAATCTCAGCATGCATTAGGTATTTGTCCTAATGCTCTCCCTCCCCTTTCCCCCCACCCCCCGGCAGGCCCCGGTGTGTGATGTTCCCCTCCCTGTGTCCGTGTGTTCTCATTGTTCAACTCCCACTTATGAGTGAGAATATTCAGTGTTTGGTTTTATGTTCCTGTGTTAGTTTTCTAATAATGTAATAATGATGGCTTCCAGCTTCATCCATGTCCCTGCAAAAGACATGAAATCATTCTTTTTTATAGCTGCATAGTATTGCATGGTGTACATGTGACATGTTTTCTTTATCAAGTCTATCATTGATGGGCATTTGGGTTAGTTCCAAGTCCTTACTATTTTAAATAGTAATGCCATCATTTTTTGAACATGCCACCCATGAAGAGGCGTGGAGCTCAATTGTGCATGTGCATGTTACTCCTTTCATAAATATTCATGATTTCTCCTATAGTTTATTGAATATGTATGCTTAGCCAAGCTGGTCAGCATAAATTCCTGTCTTATGCCTACCCTGACCACCACCAAAGTGCCATTTTCCAGCTTCTGGCTGGAGGCTACACTTCCCAGCCTGTCAGAATGGCTACCTTGCAGGCTACAACCGTTTATGAGAAATAAAGATCTCCTTTCCAAAATTATCACTTCATCATTCTTCAGCTGACACTTATAAGGATGAGGGGATAGAGGCAGGAAAAGGCAGAGCTGTGATTTGAACCTGGGTAGACCTGATTTCAAAGCCTTAAGTACCCTTCCTACCACAGCTCCCTAGCTGGAGGCAATTCAGGATGAACAGCTCATGTTAGTGATAATGTGGTAGGAATTCATGTTTTTAACTTCACTGTATCCCATTTTATTTCTAGTCAGATACGTAATCTCTTCCAAGTCAAGAATTTCTTTCTTTAATTTTTTTTTCTCTTTCTGGATTTCAAATGATCATTTCCCCCCATTTTTGGGCTGAACTGACAAGAGAAACTTCAGGTCTTTCTCTTTAGATGGCCTAGATTGCTCAGAAACCAGAGAGAAACAATAAAAACTACTGTTCTGCTGGAAATTGTACTTTCAAAAGTCTTAAAATGATGGAAGGTTTCATAGCCACATGTCCCAGAGCTGGGTTCTGGATGAAATGAAGGGGCATAAATATCACCATGGTCTCAATGGAAAGGTGGGAAAAGACTTTTATACCCATATTTTCCCCTTCATATGTTGTTGTGGGACTCAGGAAGAAAGACACAATGTGCCTTGAAAGGGAGGCATGTGAGCTCCGGGAATGATGTGTATAAGCACTCAGATCTTAAGGAAACACCACACTGAGAATGTAGTGGGCATGGGTCAGGAAATTCTGAGCTCTGGCTTCTGCTGCAGGAAGAACAGCTAGCTCCTGATTACTTGTGAACAGGTCAGACCACCTGGCTTCTTTTCCTACCACATATCCAGTTCAGCAAGAAAACAGTGGCAGGTGGCCTAGAAATAAATTGTTTTCTGCCTCTTTGTCCCACATGTTGGTGAAACAGGCCCAAGCAGAGAGGGATTAAATGTTTGAATTTAATTCTATGATTCTTAGAAATAAAAAGCCAAATTTGGATAATAATTGCTTGCATATTAGTTATGACTTTTCTTTCATCTTCCTCTGACTGATGTAGGTGATTAAGTTGGCCAAACACAATCTCAATTTCCACATTAGGTTTGAAGTAGTCTAAAGACACACATCTGGGTGGGTATAGAGATTATGTGAACTTCAGTCATATTCTGCAAATGTTCCCATAATCCATGTTGTCAGTGTATAGGTTATAATGATCTTTTTTGCATTTACAGGACCTTTTATATTTATTTATTTATTTATTGCAAATGTATTTTCAGCTGAAAATTTTATTTATTTATTTAGAGATGGGGGGTCTTACTATGTTGCCCAGGCTAGTCTCAAACTCCTAGACTCAAGTGATCTGCCCACCTCAGCCTCCCAAAGTGCTGAGATTACAGGCATGAGCCACCACATTCAGCCCATTTACAGGATCTTATTTCCTTTTTTTTTTTAATATTTTCATCCTAATCCATTATCCTTTATGAGTGAACAGTATCTCCTGTATAATTAGACTGTGCAGAGGGAAGAAGAGTTACTCAAAGGTTCAGGTAAGTGAGTTGCCTAACACCGGTGAGGACATTGAGACCCAGTGCGAGAGACCCGCACAGTGCTCAGCCCGTTTTGGAGTTGAATATCAGTCCATATTGTTTGACTTTCACAAAAACAGTGGTTACTAGACCTCAGGTTATTGGCAAGAAGTAAATACAAGGCGTGACAATGCATCTGAACAAAGTTAGAATTTGTTGGCTGTGGTGAAATCTGAGGGCAAAATCAAGCTCCTATCTTGTTCCCCTGACTAAAGCCACTGAAAACAGTTCCTCATTGTGGTTTCTGAGATCCAAAGAAAAGACAGCTCCAAGTGGTTTATTACACAAGGTTCAGAAGGCTTATGGGCGTCCAATGGTTCCCACCAAGTTGGATTTTGATGGGTTAAATGTGGGCAAATCAGAAACATAAGAATTAAATTTCCTTTCCAATACACATGGGTTTTAAGTGAAGGGAAAAAGGTGCTTCGGGCACAATGCATTTATTTGCCAAGCCCCAAACATTCAAAAAATGGTTCAATATGTCCCAGTACATCCAGCCAGCTGCCCAGTCTCCCCTCTTTCTGGAAGTGATTGTCTACATATGCACACTGATAGGTGCACAGAAAGTGATGTTATATCTTCTGCAATTTAAGTTTTTGACCTTCTAGTCTCTGATACAGATTATTCTAAATTCTCAGATGGTGTAGCGATGGAGGTATAGTGGTCTTTCCCCAAAAATATGACACAAAGCTTCCTCAACCCCTTACCCAATGTCTGGTCAAATACATGTCCTCATGACATGAAGGAGATTTTGTATTTACCAAGAGCCAATGTCTCAAATATATAGATCAAAATCATTTACTTTGTTGCCTGTTTACATGTGGTAGCATATTAATGACAAATTTTTTTATTTTAGTTGAGACCAACAAATGGTGAAAATGTGGCTCAGTTTCTCTGGAATCTAAATGAATTAGGCTAAAGAGAGGGGAAGAAAGGGGAACAAGAATATAAGTCAGGAGGCTGCTTTGGACATCTGGGGGTAAAGAAATGGAAGAAAGGAGGAATGGGAGAAATGGGCAAAATAGGCTATGAAACTAAAGGAAAGATGGAATCTTAAGGAACCTTTGCAACATGGAATCAACCTAAATGCCCATCAATGATAAACTGGATGAAGAAATTGTGGTACATATATTAATACACCATGGAATATTATGCAGCCATAGAAAAGAACCAGATCATGTCCTTTGCAGGGACATGGATGGAGCTGGAAGCTATTATCCTTAGCAAATTAATGCAGGAACAGAAAACCAAATACCACATGTTCTCACTTATAAGTGAGAACTAAATGATAAGAAGAACACATAGATACAGAGAGGAACAACACATATTGGGGTCTATCAAACTCCCATCTTGCTCCCCTGACTAAAGTCACTGAAAATAGTTCCTCATTGTGGTTTCTGAGATCTAAAGAAAAGACAGCCCCAAGTAGTTTATTATACAAGGTTCAGAAGGCTTATGGGCATCCAATGGTTCCCACCTTGTCGGATTGAGGGTGAATGGAGGGTGGGAGGAGGGAGAGGATCAGGAAAAATAACCAATGGGTACTAGGTTTTATACTGGGGTGATGAAATAATCTGTACAACAAACCCCTATGACATAAGTTTACCTATGTAATAAACCTGTACATATACCCCCGAACCTAAAATAAAAGTTAAAAACAAAAACAAACAACAACAACAACAAAAGAAAACTTTTCTGAGTCTACATGTCCTGTGGAAACCAGATGGGAACAAATGGTTCTACCAATCTAATTTGTTTGGGCTAATTTGGGTGAGGAAAAGTAAGGATGGGAATTTATTGTTCCTTTTTCAGGTGGATTGACAGGCTAAGTATGGTGTATCCCAGGCAACAAACTGATTACATCTGAATCTACTGTGGTCATTCTTGCCCACTCCCTGTGGTGTTGGCAGAGTTTAGCTATGAAGAATATGGGACTAAAGGAGGGAGAAGATGCTTTCAAGTTGATGCTGGCAACTGGGCAAATTGAGGTGTCATTGCAGGAGATGGAGAAAGGAGGTGAGATTATGATAGACAAAGAGGATGTCTTGAAGAATACTATCAACTCCACAGATTTATTTTGGAGTTGTATAAATATTGGTACTAGTTTTAAAAATTGTTGTAATTTAAGTCATATAAATAGATGAAGTAGCCTAAATCTATATTTTGCTTTTTAAGAATAGTACAACTCTCTTGCTATAATTAGGGTAGTGTAGATAAAATCTCAGAAAATTACATTTTTATGGCTACCTTTATCTCTACGTTTCTGCCTCCCTTGGAATGTTACTCCCTTCTGTTTCTTGTGATTTCCTTTAACTTCCATCTATTCACTGAAACATGAAGTATGCTTCTTTAAAAAATTTTAATAAAAAAGTATGCTTCTTTTAAAATTTAATGACAAAACATTTATACGAGGCCTGCTTCTCCCTCAGATTTTCATAAAATCTTCTACATATAGAGGGTATTTGAGGATATTTCTTTGCTGTTAATATTAAGGTCTAAGCTTTACTTTGTAGGCCAAAGGCTCAGCCATAGCTTTAAGATGACTACTTAAATAAGACCTGATTAAGTTCCTTAATGAGAAGCTGTTTTCTTCCCATGTCTCTCTCCAAATAGGGGAAAAGGGGGTGGGATTGCCACTGTTCTAGTCACAGAAATTAATGCAGATGGATACGTATTAAACTCAAGTGATGCTGTGGCTAAGGGGCGAGGAAAGAACAAGAACTGAAGAAGTCAGAGGACATTAGTGAAAAGAGAGGATAATTGGAAAAGACTAATGGTGGAGGTTAGGATGGCATAACTTTCAAGAAGGAGGTGAGCACCAGGGCATCAGGTACTGTGACTAATAGCATGAGAGAAATAGAATCCCAGAGGTCTTTGGTAGATATACCAGTGTCCGCACAGCTCATTCCACATGTTGCTTTCCAATGAATAGGTGTCCATCTGGGAGAGGCCAAAGCTGGAGTGTGATAGGTGAGTGTCCGTAAAACTCAGAGGTGAAAAGTGATTGCTACCGTCACCTCCATTCTGAATGATAAAATAGGCAATAAATTTGTTAGGCTGGGAAATGATGCCAAACCGAAAGGCTGGAAAAAGGAGAAGGTAACAGGAATAGATGACTCAATTATAAAAATGTTTGGGATTAAAAAAAAATAAGGCAAGGGCTTGGTGGTCCATTGGTATAGAAAAACTAAGTTCCTCAAACATCCCAAATATTCCTCCTCTGATCAAAATGCAATGACAAAGCATTCATTAAGCCCCAAAAATGTACCAGAAGCTGTATTAGGTGCTGCCAAATATGATAATTTAACTCATGATTGAAACAAGTCTATAAGAAAGGTTTTATGATTTTTCTGTTTGACAGTTGAGGAAGTTGAGCGTCTGAAACTTGTGACTTCCCCAAGATAACACAGGCTATGAATGTCACAGCTGGAGCTGGAATGTGGAGTGTATGAGTCCAAACACTGTTTCTCAACCACATGACACTTCTACTCTTTTGTGTAAAGGACATTTCTGTCGTGCTACTAAAGAATAATGAGTTTTTCAGGAAGAGAGAAAATCAGAGGACTGGACATATGAAAATTCCTACAGTGGCTTAGGGCTGCTTATTTTTCTCAAGACCATTATTTCTGAGTTTTATTATTGGTTTTCATACCGTTTAACTGTATAACCATAGACAAATCATGTAGCAATTGAGGTCTCTGTTTTTTGGTCTATAAAATGAAAGGATTGAACTGGCCCTTGAGCCCTTGACACTCTGACATATCTGCAAGGGTCTCTAGAGTTGCTCTGATCTGCCACCTTTGAGTCTGTGGTGTTTTAGAGGGAAGAAACCAGAAGACAAAGGATGGACAGGAGCCCAGACTTGTCCCTGGGACAACTGGGCAGTGAGTGAGTTAGTGAAGCTTTATTCCTCATTTCCTCTTTGACTCTTCAAGTCCCTATTGTGCATCCATACCCAGGGGTCCTTGTCAGTTACCACTCAGTTCATTCCCCCAAAAGTTTGTCAATATGAGTTTAAAATGTTACCTTTTCCCCGGAGCATTTACTCTTTAACAGTTGACTTTAATGAGTAGAGATTAAAAAAATTAAAAAAAAAAGTCAATGGATTTTTTAAATGCCAGTTCCACTACTGTGTTTAACAATGGAATTGGAACTTCAGAAGAAGATGGAGTCATTGGAAAAAGACCAAATCTTAGTCTGAACTGGAGGCAGATGAGGAAGCCCCGGAGCCTGCTGGGAGCACCTGCTAAAGGGCTACTGGTTGGAATACAGCTTTACCATGCTATCAGCTGTGGCTCATGACTACTCTGCCTTGTGTATTCCTCATCTGCTGGGGCTTCCACACCTAGCAGGTCATTGGAAATGAAAGGGGTAGATGGGGTAGATGGGATAGATGTGCAGTCAGTCCAATTAGCTCCAGATCCTGGTTGTGCTACTTACTATTTGTGTAATCTTTTCGGGTTACTTTGCAACTCTCAGCCTTAGTTTTCTCATCTGTCAAATGGGAGTGAGTCAGATGATTTTATAAAGCACTCAGCATCATGTTTGCCATGTGCAAAGCATATAGGGGAGTGGTTAAAAGCAGAGTCTGGGGCCAGAAAACCTCCTCATTTATTAGTAAGTTGCTTAAACTCCCTGTGCCTCAGTTTCCTCACCTGAAAATATGGCGAGTAAAGACACTAACCCATGAAGTTGTCAAGATTAAATGTGTTAAAATGTGTAAAGTGGTTAGTTAGAACAGTGCCTGCAAATGGTAAATGGTGTAAAAGTGTTTGCTGTCATTGCTATTATGACCATGGAGTTTGCCTCTGCTACCCATCTTGGGGTAGGAAAACAGTCAGTTAGTTTTTTTTTTAATCATGATTAGCTTACAGTCAACCTGTTAAAGGAACAGTCCATTTTGTTTGTTCAATTTGTATCACACGAAGATAAACAATGGGTCTCCCCATCTTCACATGCTAGGGAAAGGAGAGGAGAAAGGCTTGGAACTCTTTCCCCGTATGAGATTGCAAGTGAGTCACAGTCTGTAACAGTCCACTACCCTCTCCTCCTTGTACACGAGCCACAGAGCAGGAGTCCCAGCGGTTCCCACCACCCTCTGAGGTTGCTCTTTGCCTCGTCACAGCTCCCAAGTTGATTTAAATTACAGCTCTGCAGCAGGCACGCAGCTTTGAGGGCATCCCTAAGTTGTCCGCTGAGTGGTGGTGGGAGGTCTGAGCTGGGGGAATATGGATACAATCTGCAAGTCAGCCACTCTGAGGCATCAACAACTCTCAGAGAGGTCTGCGGTCTGAGGCACAGAGACCCCCGGGGAGCCAAACGGCCAAATAGTGAGTTGCTCACAAAGAAGAGTAGGGGGTAGGAGACGAAGAAACCACAGCTAAACAAGTAAAGATTGTCTGGCAACCTCATGTCATCACAAAGGATGGGGCCGCGCTGCTGGCTTTCTGTAAGGTGAGTGTGGCCGACTGTGTGCGGGGATGCACGCACGTGCACAAGCACATTCAATCTATAATGACTTCCAAGGAAAACTCCTCCGCCATCCTTCCCATCCACAGTGTTGGAGCAATTAGGTAGGACTTGGGCAGAATGATTCATGCTTCAATAAATTCAATTTCAACAAAACATAATTATGGTGAGTCACCTAATCGCAGCTGTAATCACGGCCCGCCCCTCCAGAAGTCAAAACAGTTGAGGGCATTCAGCAAGGGCGTCTGATTCCTCATTATGACTGAAGCCTCCATCTTTTGCCAAGCAGCCATATTTCAGACTTCAGTTCCTTTCTAATTTTTTAAACTACAGAATATTTCAGGCATACATAAAGGTGCAATGAGTACGCTAATGAATACCTTTGTATGCACCAACCAGCCTAAAAGTAAACATTACAAATATGGTTTAAATCCCCTGTATCCATCTGTCATCCCATTCCCCTATTTCTAAGTAGGGACAACAGTAATTGATTTTGAGTTTTATCATTCTCTTGTCTGTCTTTACATTTCTACTCTCTCTCTCTGTATCCTTAAAATTATGTAGCATTGTTTTCATATATTAAGTGGTTAAATAAATGGTATAATTGTGTATCGTTCTGCGACTTGCTTTTTTTCTTAATGTTTTGTATTTAAATTGAACATGTATCTCTAGTCTTAACTTATGTTTAAAATTCCATGTATGAATAGATGAAAACATATTTTTATCAGTTTTCCTCTTGATGGATGTTTAGTTTGTTTGCAACATTTTCAATTACAAACAATGCTTCCATGCACATCCTTATACACGTTTCCTCTGCACATGCGTGGGGAGTGGAGTTTCTGGATTATGGGATATTTGCCTTGTAGACTTTACTAGATGTTGCCAATTTGCCCTCTATAGTGTTTGTACCAATTTACATGTCTACCAGAAGTTTATGAGTTTTGTTTTTCTTACATTCTTGCTATTCTTATTATCGGGCTTTTCTTTTTCTTTTAGCTGCTTAGTGTGAAATGTTTTCTATGTGGTTTTATTTACATTTTTCTGATCACTGAGGTCAAGCATTTTTGCATAGAATTAGGAACCATTCAAGTTTCTTCTTTTGTGAATTGCACATTGATATATTTTGCCACTTGTCTATTGTTTTTCTTTCAGGGAAGCTTTTTGATAATGCAGTAAATTTTCTCATTTCAAAAATGACAATTCAGATTTTGTTTCTTTTCATGCCAACTTTAGTAAGTTGCATTTTTCAAGAAATTTATCCCTTTCATCTAAGCTATAAAATATGATAATCTAAAGTTGCTCCAATACTTACTTCTTATCCTTTCAAAATCTGTAGGATTTGTGGTGATAACATATTTTTTTATTCCTGATATTGGTGATGTATTCTTTTTTTCTTTCTCTTTCTTTTCTTTCTTTCTTTTTTTTTTTTTTTGTCAGTATAACTAAGAGTTTGTCAATTTTTTTTTTCAAGGAGCCAGCTTTTGGCTTTGCTAATTTTCACTATTAGGTATCTATTTTCAATTTCATTGACTTCTTTCTACTCTTATCTTCATTTTCTTCTTTCTACTTACTTTGGGCTTACTTTGATCTTTTTTGAACTACTTAAGGTGGAATCATAGGCTGTTGTTTTTAAGCCTTTCTTCTTTTGCATTTAAAGCTGCAAGTTTCCCTTTAAGCAGTACTTAAGTTGCATCTTACAAATTTTGATACTGTATTTTCTCCCTTATTCAATTCAAAACATTTTTAAATTTTCCTTGTGATTTTGACTGTGACCCATAAGTTATTTAAAAGTATGTCATTTAATTTCCAAATAATTGGAAATGACATTCCAAATGACATACTTTTAAATAATTTTCCTAGATATGGATTTTCCTAGATATGTTATTACTGATTAATTCTCTTATGATTATAGAAAACACTTTACATGATTTCTGTTCCTTTGAACTTATTGACAAGTGTTTTGCAGTACAGGTATATGGTCTATCTTGGTGAATGTACCATGCCTGCTTGAAAAGAATGGATATTTTACAGCTGAATGTAGAGTTCTATTATAATGTCAATCAGATCAGGGTGGTTGACAGTGATGTTCAGATCTTCCGTGTCTCTACTGATATTTTGTCTGGTTATTCTATCAATTGCTGAGAGAGGAGTGTTAAAATCTGCTAAGATTATAGAGGTTTTTTTTTTTTCTAATTCCATTGAGTATCAGGTTCTGCTATTAGATACAAACATATTTATAATTACTGTCTTCTCGGTGAATTGTCCTTTTTGAAATTTTTATTCCTGGTTATGCTCTTTGTCATGAAGTCTATTCTTTTAATTTGTTATTGATATAGTCACTCTAGTCTTCTTAAGCTTACTGTTTGCATGGTGTATCTTTACCATTATCCACTTACTTTCAAACTACATGTATCTTTGTGTTTAAAGTGTGTCTCTTGTTGGCAACGTGCTTGAGTCTTGCTTTTTTAAATCTACTCTCACAATATCTTCCTTTTAATGCTTAGACCGTTAACATTTAATGTAATTACTGATATGGTTAAATTTAGATCTACTATCTTATTATGTTACGATTTCTTTTTTGTTCCTCTGTTCCCCTTTTCCTGCTTTATTTTGGATTATTTGAATATGTTTAGTATTCTATTTTAATTTATATTGGCTTAAAGCTATGCATTATTATAAATATCTTAATGGTTCTATCTATCTATCACCTGTCATCGTCAACTAAAAGTTAATATTACCACTGATGTAAACCCGACAACACTATTGGTCCCTTTATTCTATAGTCAACATATTTTATATTACATATGTCTCATAAAAACTCCACCAATATTAACATTTTAGTGTAAGCAAATATAGGTATTTTAAAGAGCTTAAAAGGAAAGAAATTAGTGTTTTATATTTACTCAGATGTAATAGCTTTTTGATATGTAAACTTGGCTAGGCTAAACTACCATTCCAGTTATTCAGTCAAACATTGATTTAGGTGCTGATGTGAAGAAATTTTGTAGATGCAATTAAAGCCCCCAGTCATTACTATTTGATTTTAAATTAGTCAAAAAGGATATTATCTTGTGTGAAACCTTTAAAAGAGGGTCTAGGCTTTCCCTGAGCCCAGAGACTCCTACCTGTGGGGTTCAGTCTATTCATCTTCTCTCTTGGGCCACTTGCCCTAGACAGACTTCATAATTGCATAAGCCAATTCTCTGTAATAATCTTCTCCCCACAACTCCCCTGCCCTTCTGTGTATGCATCTCTATATACACTTTTCTATCTCTAACACACACATACATACAGTCATTTGCCATTTCAGGATGGGGATAGTCTTGGCAAACGTATCCTTAGGTGATTTTGTCATTGTACAAATATCATAAAGCATACTTACACAAGCCTAGATGGTATATATTATATATATACCTAGATGGTATATCTACATATAATAATTATATTTTAAATATAATAAAAATATAATATGTATTTATATAAATATATAATATATAAAAATGTATATGTAGTTTTCCATGTGGAAAACCAAATATCCCAGCATGATTACTGAGTACTATAATTTCCTCTACTTGATCTACAATGCCAATATCAAGTGCCATATATCAGATTTCTATATATGCTCCATCATAATTTTGTGGGAGCACCATCATGTATGCGTCTGTCATTGAGCAAAACGTCATTATACAATGCATGACTGCATAAATACTCCTCTGGTTGAACCATGACTTATACACCAGGTATTTACCATTTTTGATACTTTATTCTTTCCTGAAGATGCAAGTTTTACTCTAGTGTCGTGTTCTTACAGTCTAAAGAAATTCCTTCAGCAATTTTTTGTAGCACAGGTCTGCTAGCAATGGATTCTTAGACTTTCTTTATCTGAAAATATTTTTGTTTTATCTTCATTCCTGAGAATATTTTAGCTAGATACAAAATTTCAGGTTGATAGTTTTATTTATCTATTTATTTATTTATCTTCGTTGATAGTTTTATTTATCTATTTATTTATTTATCTTCAGCACTTTAAAGATATTGTTCCACTGTCTTCTTGCCTCCATGGTTCCTGATGAGAATCCACTGTCATTTAAATATTTGCTCTTCTGTATGTAATGTATTATTTTTCTTAACTGCTTTAAGATTTGTTCTTTATTCATAGTCTCCAGCAGTTTGATTACAATGTTTCTAGGCAGGGCTTTCTTTGAATTTATAAAATTTATGATTGGGGGTTGCTGAGCTGCTTGAATATGTCTTTTGCCAAATTTGGAAACATTTTTGGTCATCATTTCTTCAAAAAAAATTTTTTTTGCCCTAACATCTTTCTTTTTTCCTTCTGGAATTCCAGTTACATGCATGTTAGAGCTTTTGATGGTTGCTTTCCTCTTGTTAATTCTTGGAGTCCTGTATGTATTCTAAATACTAATCTTCATAGGTTATATGTTTGCAAATTTCCTCTGCTACTATATTGCTTATCTTTTTCACTTGTTCATAGTATCTTTTGTTGTATGTAAGTTTTGTATTTATTTTAATGTAGGTAAATTTATCAAGCCTCTTTAAAGTTGTTGCTTTTTAAATGTTTTTGTTTGTCATAGATTAAAAATTCTTTTCTACTCAAAGGTTTCGAAGATATTCTAAGATTTCTTCTAAAAGGTTTTAAGTTTTCTTTCATATCTATGCATTTAATCAACATTAAATACAATTTTGTATTAATTAGATGTAGGGATCTAATTAGAATATTTTTTGCTTATTAATAACCAGTTATCTCAACATGTATCATTTTCCCCATGGATCTGCAATGTTGTTCCCATTTTATGTTGTGTTTTCTAATATGGGATTCCTCTTCTTTCTTTAGAAAAGTCTTCACCATCATTAGGGGAAAGAAATTCTCCACCTAGAAAGCCTTTCTGGGATCTAACCAATAGCAAAAGGGAGGGTGTCTACAATACATGATTTTATTCAAACCACTGGATTTTGGATTGGCCCTTTCAGATGCTCTTTTAATTTAGTTCTGATATTCTAAAGGAGGAAGTTTTGGGATAGAAGAGGAAATGGTCAAGTGGTAAAGGCAGCCCCTCCTGGCTAGTGAGCTCTGGGAGGGAAAGGATATTAATCAATTTTTTATAACCCTCAAATGCCATCAAGCTTATTAAGAATAAGTTGGCCATGAGAAGTATCTCTTGGCTAAGTCTTTTCTCACAAATTTTCCAACTAGCAAAATCTGCTGTCCACGTGAATGCCAATTGCAAGTGTCTCCTTGGTGGTAATAAACCATTTAAATTCCTTCAGACTCCAACTAAACATGAATATCTCAAACTCAAATTATGTCTCTGCTCTTAGAAAGAAGTGCTATTTCTCCAGCCCTCCTTGGTTATGAGTGAAGGGCTACAGGAAAGAAATATGAAAGGCTCTTTTGGCCACTTTTTTTCTATATTGAGCCACATTCACAGCCAGAAACCATTTCAAAGATTTCTGTACTTGGCTGAAACAACTAGTGGTCATTAGTGATGTACTTAATTCTTCAGTTGTTTGGACCACATGATAACTAGCCCATTCAGAGCCTGAACTCACCAAAGTGATTAGGTACTTTGGGGCTGTAAATGTTGCCTAAATGTTTAACCTATTTTTTTTCTTTCTTGTGGCAAGAGAGAATTAACATAGAATTTGTACTCTGCTCACTGATCACTCCCTCTTCAGAGACTAAAAGACTGTTTTATATTGTGTCTACATAGGAATAATTAACTAGTTTGGATAATTTCCTGAGAAATATACTATTAAACTTTCATTTTTACCAAACTGACCTTTGATTTTAGTAGCTTTTGTAAACAGACACTTAGATTGAAATCATTATTTTTAAATTTTTTTGATAGACAAAATTCCCCCTGTGCCCTTCATATTCTCTGTAAGACTTCCTTTTTTTTTTTTTTCCGTCTTCGGACTACATCTTGGAGTTGAAAATGGGCATAGTACCTTCTTGATTAAAGTACTGAGAACTACTCCTCAAACAAACCACTCACATACACCCCATCATAAAAATGGACTTGTGTCTTCTAGTCTTCCCACTGAACCTTTCCTTCACAATAAACTGGGTATGAACCAATTGTCTTCTTTAAGGTTCCATAGGGAACATCTTTATCACCTTACTGCTGAGCTGACCCAAGGATTACAGAAGATCACAGGGCATATGGAAATTGTAGGTTTTAACTTTTATTATGTCAACTCCCAGTCCTATTTAATTTTCTTCTTCAGTTGCCCCAGGTTGGCATAGTAAGAGCCTGAAAGCAGTGCTCTATAATGGAAGATCATTGGCCTAGGAGGCATGAGCCCTGTGTTCTAGCTCTTGTCACACCTGCACAGCTGGTCACCTCAGTTAGATCATTTTTCTGGTTCTCAGTTTTCATGTCCACAAAAATCAGGGATCACAAACTTAGATGCTGATAAGAGTTAATCATTTAGGATACATGAGGCAAGCAAATCTGGTGTGTTCTATGATAAACTAGAGTTTATTTTCTCCATACAACCCCAATCCAAAGAGAAGCACCCAACTCCAATTGCTGCTATGGGAATGAGGACCACTGTGTTTCCAGATCTTTTATGTTTTCTAGAGATCCCAGCTATCTGGATTTTTTTTGAAAGGATCTATCTCAATATCTAAGCATTGGCAACAAATACAAAAATTCAAAAATTAAACTTTCTGTGGCCCTAGTAAAATATGTCTCAATCCTTGGTTACCAGTCGTAACCTCTAGAGTAAATGGTATTTAAAGCCTCTTCCAGTTCTGAAATGTTATACTTTAATTATCCAAATGGTCTGAATTGAAGAAAGAATTGGTATTTGAATATGAGGAATATTTTCCTGGCATCCAGTTCTTATATTTTGAAACAGGTGACCATGGGGAATTGTGAAATGCCCTTCAAGTGATCTTGAAGACTAAGAGACACCTCCTTCTATCTGGAATTAGTTAGGAGCAATTGCAGGGAGGAGGTTGAGTGAGATGTTCTCTTGCAATTTTTCTCAGCTGGGATGTTGTGAAAATGGTCTTTTATGAGTTTTGTTTCAAATGTCCTCGGGTCCTTTCAGAGGAGGAAGGAGATGGTAGTTTGGTTTCTGATTCCCAGGACCCCTCCCAACTCAATTCCTGGAATCATCCTGGGAGACTCTGTAAACTGAAATTTAAAGTTACAGTTTGTAGTTTCCCCTCTAAGGTTTAGATTAGGTTTCATAACTTGGAACTGAAATCAGGGCAGCAGTCAGAATATGGATGAAAATGTCTGTAGCTTTGGTCATCAGCATGCTAATGAAAACCAGAGAAAGCAATAAATAAAGGTGGGGATGAGTGATGGCAAAGATAAGAGCCTTTTAACCTCACTTTTTTTCACTATAATTCCCTCCTTAGGAAAATTGATCATGATTACCCCAATCCATTTTCTGATGGATTAAGAACACCTAGGAAACCCACAAATATCTTTTATGCACTACGTGTGCTCAAGCCCACATAGTGTATAAAAAGTTCAGCAAGCAGAGAGAATTCAATGTCGTTACTGATTATATCAGGATAAATACTAGGTCTCTGATTCCAAAGTAACTGCAGCAAAGTAAACACACCACCACCCTTAAAAAGAGACAGAAGATAGAGGCAAGAAAGCAAGATAGAACACAGATGTATTTGATTACTAATCAAGCCTATTTCAACAGTGCAAAACATATTAATGGGAAAGAGGGAGGTAGATTGAAGCCCAGGCAGGCCAAGCTAGGCGAAGGATCTACTTTCATGTATAAATGAATAACATGGATCATTGACAGTGAACCCAAGTGCTTTTGATGGCTAGATAGGAAGATAGGGCTGTCTGAGATTGTAATCTTTTCCATCACCACTATTATCACCGAAACTTTAAGTGCTAGTCTGTACACTTGATGAGTGATGGGCAGAAAGTTCTCATTAGATATCATACATGGCAGTCATGTGTTGTTTTACGTATGCAGCATGAGTTCTCCCTTTGCATAACAGCACCTTGAACTTCCTTTGGGGTAACACTCTTCTGGCATTGCATGCAGTTTTGGTGGGCCTCTCAATTGACTGGCAATGTGGCCAAGGGCCGGAGATAAATAGGGCCAACAAGACCTGCTCTCTGAGGAATTTGAATCTTAAGAGAAGTTACACAAGGGTAAGTCCAGAGATCGTCCTGATGGAGATAGTTGATTTGTGCCTGAATGCTATCCTAGGCCCTCTCATTTTCTGAGGTCTAACAGTTCATTTTTTTTTCTGTGATTCACAGAACTATCCCATAGCTTTAAAATAGATTCTACCTTTTATCTAAGCTAGTCAGAGTCACTTCTGTTGCTTACAACCTAAGAAACCTAAAAGATATATCAAGCATCTTCCTTGTGATCTCACCAGCTGAGAGTTGATGGTGAGAAGACAGACTGAGAATCTATAAAATATTATTAGTAAGTGAGTTTGGTGAAGTTACTAGATACAAATTCAATCTATAAAAATCAATTAAATTTGGGGGCAGCAATAGAGTCCTGAAACAGAATCTCAGAGCTGATGATTTGTTGCTGGTATATATAAATCAATATTTCTATATACATATGTAAATAAATATATTAAACAAATAATTTAAAAATAAAATTTAAAAAGCATAGCATTTACAGTAATATCAAAAGCATATAGTTGGGATAAATCTACCAATGAATCTATATATGTACAAATCTCTACACAGATATCCATAAAACTCTGTTGAGATAAAACCAAAAAGACCTAAATAAGTAGATTCTTGTTGTCAGCCATCAAATTTTGGGGCAGCAATAGATTTCTGAAATAGAATCTCAGAGCTGATGGTGGTGCAGTACAAGTCCATCTTTACGTAGATAAGGAGAATGAGGCTAGAAGGAAAAAACATCCTCTTCAAGTTAGCCCAGACAGTCAAAAATAGCTCTGTATTAGCACCAGCTTACTGCAGTTTGCTGCCAAACTGGACATCTGTATGCTGGGGCTAGACCCACAATCCTTATCTCTCAGGGCCGTTGCTTATACAGTCCTGGCCTCTAGTTTGCTCTGCCACTTTTTAAGGACATTCTAGCAATGGAAGTTCTGTCTTCTTTCTTTCCATCTTTCCTGAATATTCTGGTACCCATGGAAAACCAACGGGCTGGACTCACTATCTATAAGATTCTCTGGCTGGATTAGGCATCTAAATTCATGTTGATTTCCAGGGTTAGTAACCTGCCATACCTCTGACTGTTTGAAAGTGGCAAGTCCTTGCTCGAAGACTCACTCATTACCTTTAGCTCAAGGGACCACGTTCAAACAAGAGACATCTTATCATTATGATTTCCGATTGTCTGGTCACAGACATTGTATAAACGTCACTTCTTCTATTCCTTCTGGAATAACTAGTCTTTAGTAACCAAACTCAGACTAAGAACTGCAGCATTTTTCCCCACTTCCAGCCTAGATTTTCCCTCTGCTGTTTTTTCCTCTTTTCCATGGGTTATTTTTTCCAACTTAGGAGACAAGGAGAATGTGTATCCCAGGTAAAGTGAGGAGGAAAAGGGGAGGAGCTATGGCACAGACACATCAAAAGAGCCCTTTGTGCTCAGGGCACATTATTCCTGGAATCCGATCAAGTGCCCAAAACCCAACCAAGCTTTTCAGACAGCACAGAAACCAGTCATGCAGGCCTCTTGGGCTCCGCTTTTTTAAAGCTTTATAGGGTACACTGAATTATTTGGTTGGGTCTTTTCAACCGTGTGACATTTTGGTTTTCAATGGCACAAATGGAGTTGATCATTAATTATTTGGACGCTTTAATTAAAAAAAAACCTCACTGTGGATTTATGAGGGTCTGCTGGGGGGCAAGGACAAGGAGCCCTTTAGTGATTCTCTCATTTGAATGAGAGTGAGGGTTGTGGAGGTCTAGAAAGGGAGGGTATAGAATCATCTTCCAAGAAGGTCTTAAACCCAGGTTAGGGTTTATTTGACGGAGGAGGGGCTTACAATGAAGAAAATGGAAGGGAACACAAGAAAGTAGAATTCTGGGACCTGCCAAATGCACTAGCGGGGAGGGCGTTTAATAAACACACTAGGGGGAAGGGCATTAGCAGGGAGCCATCAGCCATCAAGAGCTTCTGAATCAATACCTTTCACATCAGAACTAGTAAGTCCTCTGGGTTGAGGTGGGGGAAGGGCTGGTTTCTGGAACATATGATTCACTGAACCACAGAGAGACTCCAGGAGGGGAGTTTGTGAGTGGAATGTTGAATGCCCAGAAGGACAAATGAATGTCTTCCTGTTTCAGAACAGCGCGGTAGCGAAGGTGTAACATCCGCTTCCTTTCTGGGGCATGTTTTGCAGCCTCAGCCTTCCTCTGTAACATGGATGTGTGTCCCTCCTGGGTCACACACACGCTCCACTTCCTGATATCCTGAAAAAGCTGTCACACTCCCAGAGAGTTGCGCTCCTGGGTGCCTCTCCACAAAGGTTAATCTCAATGACAAGTGATCCTGGGTGGGGTTGGGAAGTCTGGGAAAGGAAGTAAGCTCTTCTCCAGAGACAGCAGGAATTCCCATCTATTCAGCCCCTTGAATCCAGGAGCCTGAGAGAAAAGACTCAGCACATTTAAAAAATACTGATGAAAACTGCTTATCCTTAAAATCAAAATGCATAGTAATGCCATATGCCAAAAAGAAACATACTGATTTGTGTGGATATATTTGCTGATTTCCCCACTTAGATTTTTTAAAACCCTTACCTTGGAGTGATTCAATATGGAAAAAAATTGCCAAAAAACTTGAATGTTACTGATGTCTTTCCTTCTAAAGTGCACAAAATGGTTTTGAGAATTGTTCTTATGGTGCCAGCTGACTAGACCATATTATTCATCTTATTTTGCAAAGGAGAGAAACTGAGTCTGAGGGATGTCAACATGCCAAGTCCATGAAATATTAGTGGGCTGGAATTCTAGCTGCCTGAAAGAAGACATTCCTCACAAAAGACCTCACAATCATATCCATGGAATTATAGCACTGGGCTCTCCAGATGGTGCTACAGGAAGACCTCCAGAAATTTGACAAGTAAGTTATTTGTTCTTCCTTACAGTCACTTCTCTGCAAAGGTTGGCTTTATGCATCTAATTTAGAGATGAGAAAAATAAAATTTACCCAAATTTTTGTAGCAAGTCCATTCGGGGTGTTTTTGGTAGTGTTTGCTTTGTCTAAAGTTAAGGGCTGGAGAGGTCATAACGAATTGAAGATAAATCTGGCTTCAGTTATTTGATGATAAAATAATGGAATTAAACATTAGAAAGCATAATTGATGGACTTACTTGACGTGAGAGCAAAAGCAAGCTTTCATGTCTCTTCTCAGCCTCCGTAGATCAAGATGGGAGGAATGTAGCTGGGAGAAGGGGTTCTGAAGCCTGGGGGAAAGAAATGGCTCAGACTCAACCCCACAGGTGGAGAGGGTAATGGGCCATAGCTCAGGAATTTTTAGGTTCCCCAGGGTATGCTGTCCACCTCCACCTGTTAGGGAAGGCATGGGGACATCAGCAATGGGTTTTGGCAGGTAAAAATACAATGACATGGCCTGGAGAATGTGTTCCTTTATCTCAGTTTTGCCCACAGAGAGAAGCAAGGGCTTCACTTTGGCCTGGGATCTACAGGGCGCATTGCTGGCTCCCATTGACAGGAGTTGAGCACTGCCCAGGCCCAAGGCACCCACCAGTTTTCATTCCAAAGTATAGGATAACAGCTAGTCACACACTTATATTTGCACCTAAATTCAAGATACTACCTTATGACAAAGTTTAATCATCTTGCTTATAACTCAGGGCTTAGAGGATATAATAAATTTCAGAGTGTTTAGTGATGAAAGAGAAGATATACTACATAAGAGGCATTTGTTTGGGACCAAACCCTGAAGCAGAGCCACTGTGTCTGAAGTCCCTTTACCTGGAGCCCTCTTTCCCCTCATCTTTACCTGATAGATTCATGTTCTTCATTCCCTTCTCAGTTCAGGGTCAGACTTCCCCAGAGATGCTTTTCTGTGCCCCTTGGTCTAAATTAGGTCTTTGTGTAAGGTCTATTAAAGTGCCCTCTGTTTTTTCTTCATAGTACTCATCACATGAAAAAATAGTTACATACTATGATAAGCTATTTAATCCTTCTTTCTTCCAGTGGATGGTAAAGTCCTTGAAGATAAACACCATGTCTGTGGTGCTCACAATAGATGTCTAGCACCAAGCAATATTTATTGAATGAATGAATGCCCTGGTCAGGAAACCCATTCTAGACTGGGGTTCTGCCATTATATGCCAGGATGGTCTTGGCCTTTCTGAGGCTCAGTTTCCTCATCTGTTAAATAACACTGTTTGAATGCAGGATCTCTGAGGCCCCTTCTGACGATGCCACTCTACAATCCATTTTAACCCACTTATGGTTCTGTTTTTCTTTGGCAGTTCCCTTGGCTCTTCAATTCAACCTCCCAAATAATTTCAGCTCTTTAATGCATTAATGATAAGGAGATCTTTTACTGTTGATTCTATAGTTCTCTTGGGGGAAGCTACAGCTCACAGCTCTTAACACTTCACTCCCCAAATTCCTATTAGACATTTTTTTCCCCTTGTTTTCCTTTTTGGCTCTCTGCAGCTTCCTCTTTCTTCTGGGCCTCTCATTACTCTCTGAAGCCTCAAAAACTTTTGTAATTTATTTAGAGCAGCTCAGCACTGTGCCCAAAACCCTTCTCTGTTCAGCTGCCTCAGGGTATACAGTTGTCCTTGCTCAGGTATCCCATGAGCCAGCTGCAGCAGCTCAAGTTTATCGTGTGTCTCTTTCCAAATCCATATTCAGTGACATTATGCTGGTAGCTTGAAATCAGCCATGATGGGAGTAGTTGCACCATGGAAATTGGCAAATGCTATAAATCAAAGTTTTTCTTTCATGGAGAACTAATTGTTAAATATCAGTTACCAGTACACCACTGTCCAAGCTCTTCCTTGTTTAGGAAGTTGGTTGAACCAAAAGATTCTTTAACATCAAACGTTGTTAACCAGAGTAGCAGAAACTAAGAAAGGTGCATATAAAATGGTAGCTATATTGTTTAAGTTTCAGGCAGGAAAACAGAAGCTATGCCAGGCAGTTCAAGAGATGAACCTTAATATGAGAAACTTGCTCCAAAGGTGTTGACAGAGCAAAACGGGCAAATGGGTGAGGCAAGCCTTAGACTATCAGGAAGATATTTCTAGCTAGGGCTAAAGTGACTGAGACGGTAAGTGATGTTAGCAGAGTTTAGGAACTGGGACTGCAAAGGGAGAGGCTTCCTGGTGGAAGTGGAACCCCAGAAGAGACCAGACCACTGCTGCAATGTCTCTAATAAGCAGATGAAACAGGGGAAATACCTTGGCTTTTTCCTTCCTCTAATGTTCTTCTGAGGCCTCCCATTGGCCAAACTTAATCAGGAGCCAGATGGAACAGGAGCTTGGGAAATGTACCAGGAGGAGGTCAGCCCCTGTGATGCAGAACAGGGCAGAGCAAGGCTTGGCAATGAATCTGACGACAAACAGATAAGTCACCATTTTAATAACTAATATTATTCCTGGAGGGACCCTCAATACCTTTCAGGTTACCACCAGTTACGCTGATTT